>NC_136067.1:19620689-20820689 GCF_964261635.1 Lissotriton helveticus
TGACCGCCGAGTGATGACAGGCACTTCTGATTGGAGGAATGAGGGGCACTTTTGCCCAGTAGTTTTGGGAGAATTCAAGGAAGCGATCATGGGGTGCCAAAAATGCTTATTACAGGTGTCACCAGCACCCAAGCCGGACTTGTTCCACACAAGCACAGAACAGTACGCAACTGGTATGGAATGTGCCACAGCACCTGTAGCCAGTGAAAAGCAAAACACAAAGGGGCAACAACCCTACAAAAAAACAGACTTGATGCGTGGACAAAGAACCCACAGGGAGTTCCAGAAAAACAAGGCATCACAAAATGTTATAAACCCACTGTGAGGTGACCATACAGATGCATTTAAGGAAGCAACTGAGAATATTCAACAGCGAGCAAACAAATAAATAAAAGAAGGACCCTTAGCAAACACTGAATCAAGGAGTGCCAATCCTAACCTGATTGAGAGATCCCAGATCCACAGGGGAACCACTGAGGACTTAGGCACTCTAAGACAAGAGATCAATGCACACCGACACTCCTCCAACGACTGCTTCATGCAGTGTGCTGTGCCTGTCACTGGGCGGGAGCTTCTAACCAATGAATACGTTTTCGAACCTATGCAGAGTCAGCTCTCTTGGGCCCAGCCCACCGCCCTTTCATTATAGCTGCACGGTGAAAGTTTCACTGGCTCTCACAGATTTGACACACAAAAATCCACACCTGGTAGACTGCACCTCACAGGCATTGTAACATGCTTTAGTGCTGCAAAAAACAAAACAGGGGGGTTACCGCTAACTACCAGTACTAGAGGCGTACATTTCCAGCGACTGATTATGACTTAAAAACACATGTCAGTGCTCTCCTCAGGAGGCCATCACAGCTTACCCCAACCATTGCCACTGTCCGCGCTTCCAAAGACAGTACCAACACAACTGACCTTCACACTCCTACAAGAGTGACAATTCACACCTCACCTTTTCAAAGCCCCAAAGCAATTAGCTTGGCTTGGTGACTGGTATTAGTTGTTTCAAATGCTTATTTAAATATAATCCCCAACGGGTGTGCTGCTCATCTTTAAATAAAAATAAACTGCCTCACCATGTGGCAGCTGTCATAAATGCTAGTGTGGACAATTAAGTGCTGGTGCCAAGCACTGTAAACCACCCGCTCAAATTAAGCACTGCTCAGCACCGAACTAACGTCTGGGCATAGCACTCTGATGTAATCAGAAAGAAGCCGGTAGTTCCATGTAGATTAAGTAAGTTACTTTATTTAAGTTAAGATGTTAGATAATAAGATAAAGCGATAACCCCATCAGGAGCAGCTGTCCTGCTGCTCAGCCCTCACCCAACTGACATTCACCAACCTCTAGCATTCCATTCATGCAACATTCCACATGACATGCATTCTAACTGAGCAGCAGGAAGACCTAAGATACAACATATCTCCCTTCGTTATGGGAAGAGTTGCATTGTGAAATATAATAGATAAATCAAATAAGATAATGACCACATGTAAAGCACCTAAGATACAACATATCTGCCTTCGTTATGGGAACAATTTCATTGTGAAATATAATAGATGAATATAATAGTCACAAAATTAAAACAATGCACTGAATAAATCTTGAACAATGCACAAATAATAAATACTCAAAAAAATGATAAGACTACAGTCTGAGCAGAAAGCCACATAGCTTCTTGAAACAAAGCACTATTCTTCATCATACACCATCACACCCAAATGCCACAAATCATACCAGTTGGCCAGACCATAACAATAAGCAGCACCCACAGGAACAAACCATAACACCAAATATATCAGGAAACAACGTGTACCACTCAGACAAATGAACAAGCCCTTACATAACTCATTCATGCGCCAGAACAAGCCATTACATAAATCATTCATGCACCAGAACAAGCCCTTACATAACTCATTCATACACCAGAACAAGCCATTACATAACTCATTCATACGCCAGAACAAGTCCTTACATAACTCAATCATGCACCAGAACAAGCCCTTACATAACTCATTCATATGCCAGAACAAGTCCTTACATAACTCATTCATGCGCCAGAACAAGCCATTACATAACTCATTCATGCACCAGAGCAAGTCCTTACATAACTCATTCATGCACCAGAACAAGCCCTTACATAATTCATTCATGCACCTGAACAAGTCCTTACATAACTCATTCATGCACCAGAACAAGCCCTTACACAACTCATTCATGCGCTGGAACAAGCCCTTACATAACTCATTCATGTACCAATCAACACTACACAATACCTAACAATGAGTGACCACATACAACATACCAATGACGAACAGTGTAAAAAAGATCATTAACAAAAAGTGGCAAATATTGACATCTGGGAACCTATCTTGGCCCAAACCAAGGTTCGCAAATAAGGAGTCGCAATTTGAAGGACATTCTAGTTCACACTAGACCTGCCCCGAGAATACCCAGAGGAATTACCAACCCATGGGGCAACCCCCAAGTCACAGGACACTATCCATGTGGCTCATGTTCCGTATGCAGCCTAACAAGACCAACTAAAGAACTACAGTTATTACCAGATTTCAAATGGACCATGAGAACCCACACAAATTGCAATACTAGCCACGTAGTCTACATGATCACCTGCCCATGCAGCCTGAGATATATCGGCATGACGTGCAGGAAGATTAAACAAAGAGTGTGCGAGCACTGTAGCAATGTTAAGTGCAAAAGGAGCACTACCAAAATGGCGAACCATTACCTAGTGACGGGACACGCAGTAGAAGACCTACACTGGGTCATCCTTGAGACATTACCTAACAAAGACAGGAACGCTGAGAAGATTCTCTTTGAAAAAGAGCAGAGGTGGGTGCATAGGTTGAGAACGGACAATGAAGGTCTGAACGACAATATCCCGTGGCTCAGCCTTGCGAGACAATGATAAAACACCACCTAACGAAAGTAACCTACGAACTATTATGCGGCACCAGAACTTAATCTATAAAACATATACCAGAGTTGCAACACGGCACAAGAGGAGATCAGAGACAATGCCCTTCCAAAAAGTATACTTACACAACATTACTATCCTCAGTTGCGTTGTTAGGGACCCCCTAGAATTCCAACTTGGGGCTCTTACACCCAGTGCCCAAGATACCATCTGTACAGATCCAACTGCAAACCTGTGGTTTTCCATGTTTTCACATTCAGTCTCACAGCAGGAGATAGAGAAATTAATAAGGATTATGTAAATTATGCCCCTCGATTTCTACAGTGTGCTGTTCCGTTTTCAAAAGAACTAGGTACAGCCGTCACACCGTAGACGTTACTGTAACAACATAGGACCAAAGACAAAGAGCACGAGCCCATCACTATACATATTAATGTTCGTTACATCTCTCAACGCTAAGCACAGTGGTATCCACTGGACCTATCTATTTCATCTCTATCAAATAAGCACTAACCAATTAACATAGATGTATCCAACTAGCCCGCAACTTTTTTGCTCGTTAATACGCTATTGTAGATACTTTGGATTCCCATAGAAACACACGTGAGGGAGGCAACTAATAGGATCACTTGAAAATAAAGATCACCCTCCCTTTAATAATGACACGGAAACGTAACTTTTAGTTTCCGGGTCGGCACGAACAACACGTACACACAAGACGCCAGCAACGGACACTGAAGGTAGCGATGCCAGAAAAGCGAGAACATCATTATCGCAAGTATTAAGCTGCGCATTGATTTAACTAAAAGCTCTCTCTCCCTATAGTCCGCCTGGAGCTCGGCCACCCGATTGAAGGGCATTAGTCACACGCGTGAGGTAAAACAAGTTTTCCTACTTTTGTCACGAACGATCCACGAGTAATTACTTATGTATATGACCAACAGCCCGACTGGTCTTTAGATAATGAATATAAAAGAGCATTTTTCAAGTCTAATTCGGCACAAACCAACCGAATGTTTTTTACCGTAAAACTGACACATGTTACTATACGTTTGTTCTTATGGTTAGTGAGCACGATACCACACATGTTCTCTGAATGTTGAATAGACGAACACGAACCTCTGGATTATTTCACGCCTTGAGATATGTTTGTATGACATTCTTATACATGTAAAATATGCATGCATTACCAATTCTAAGCATGTGATAGCCCTCTGTATGATTTGAGAGAGGAAAAGAGAGAGTTGACATTGCCATATATTTTTGTTGGTCGATGAAGTATTGTCAATTTTTAGTTGCTATGTAGTCTATCACTGAATAGACGATGTCTAGCAGATTTCTGCTAAGTTCGTGTCCCATTGTACCCCCATCCCTTGTATGTTGAGTAAAAAAACACTTGTGTTTATCTTTCCCCATAGGTACATTGAGACCTCCACTGCAAAAGAAACAGGTTGACAATTTCCCTATTTCTCACCACTGTTTTTAGAGCACTGTATATCTATAAATTTCTTCACATTATTCACCCTGTGGTCCTGATGAACGCCCGTAAGTCCTAATTCAGACAATTGAGACAGAAACATGTCGACCAATTTTAAAACCCCCACACTATTCCTGATCCTTACACTCTGAGTGCATCTGTTACTCTTAATAAGTCTACGATATGCACTAATCAAGAGTTTACCAGACCCGAACCCAGACTTAATAAAACTTTCTATCTGGTTTTCCGGGCTTTTTAAAATACCCCTTTTCCTCACTGGCTCACAACTGTATCAACCTTGGGTAAGAACCTCCTGGTGGAGGCTGCATAACCTAATTGACCTGATGATTATGCACACACGTGATTAGATAGCGGAAAACCAAGATATACCGCTAAGTTACCACCATACCCATCACGTGCATGAGGGTCTTTTTAACTGGGACACCCCACGTTCCTCCTGCATACCTAAGGTTGTGCAGGACTAGTGATCCTTCCCCTCTTGATTAGTACACATACAACATAGCCACCTCATACACACCCAAGCTAATGGGTGGCCTAACAACTTGACACCAACTCACACACAACACCTGTTGTGGAACAAGTTACTTGAAATTGGACTCCTAACTTGAGCTCTTGAACTACACCAATACTGAGAGACTATACTGCAGTCATCTCATACACACACAAACCAATGAGTGGTCATACAACCTCACTCATACACAACAGTTGTTGTCAAATACTGTGACCCGTGTCCCCAACATGGGCTCTTTGACTCCGTCTTTTTGCTTTCCGTCTCAAATTCTTGAACATTTCCCCCAACACGGTCTCTCAGACCCACTACCATAACTGGAACCATTGTCTTTTACAACTTCTGCTGGACTCACAGACACACTTCCATTACTGGTTCCTTTGACTAGATATAGCTTCTGATGGACCCAGAGGCCCGCTTCTATTTCTGTGACCTTTGTCTCCTTCCAGACACATCTTGGCTCACTGGTCTGCCTTGGTCCATTTCAAATTCTTCACCAAAATGCTTCAGCTTCTTCACATAACCGGATGCATTGCCATGACCTTTGTTCAGTTCTTTTGTATGTTCTTCTGGGCCCTTTAACGTTTTAAAGCTTTTTCTCTTAAGTAAGCTTACTTGGACTCCAGACAAACAGCAGATAATCTTTTTTTTTTTTAAATGCCATGAAATTTAACGTTTTTTTTTTTAACAACATTGGGGTAACAAAACACCAGTCACGAGAAAACGTTAATCCAGTAAGCAATACTCACTGCAAACTGAAATTAAGTCAGTCCCTGGTTCTTACAGTGCTGCGACCTTCTCTTTATACTTCATCTGGCTTTACCATTTTCAACATGGAGGCACGCACAATGACGCAGGAATGGGTGGTTCACGGCACGAACGTGCACCAAATAATGCCTCACAAGCGTCAGACGTGCATTGATTGTCGTCACAGAGGATGACACTGTGATGAGGTAAACTTGCAATTTTGAAAGTGTCTCGTGTAGAATACTTTCAAAGTAACAAGTAGCCGTTGCTCCATAACGTTGACTCCAAACAAACTGCGCTGACTCCTTTACTCACACCCAAAGCATCGGTGTAGGCCTTTTTGTGTTTCTTGCCAAACACCACAGCGCAGACTGATCTCTGCCCCCGAACACAAACAAACAGCAAAGCGGCTGGTATTAAGCATGTACATCTCTCTGTCTGAGGCCCGATTTCTGCCCCCAAACACAATATTAAGCATGTACATCTTTCTGAGGCCCGATTTCTGCCCCCGAACACAAACAAACAGCAAAGTGGTTGTAAATAAGCATGTACTCTACACCGAGGCTCGACTTTCCATTGCCCCGAACTTCAACAAACCACAAATTGTTTGGTAATAAGTTCTTAATTAACGCTGATCTGGCACACCTGGGTATTAGGGCGACCGGTGGCAGGGTCACTGATGGGGTTTCTTCTATTGCACCAGACAACGTTACACACATTCATATGATAACTGTTAAAAGTAATTTACCCCTAAATTATTTTTTCCTCTCCAATTTTCATTTTCGATTCCAACTGCTTGGACTTCTCTACACTGTTTCAATCTAGTACTGCTTTAGCTTTTCAGTTTCTTTTGAGTTGCAGGCGTAGATTATTCTTCTCAACATTCGCCAAATGACGTAATCAGAAAGAAGCCGGTAGTTCCATGTAGATTAAGTAAGTTACTTTTTTTAAGTTAAGATGTTAGATAATAAGATAAAGCGATAACCCCATCAGGAGCAGCTGTCCTGCTGCTCAGCCCTCAACCAACTGACATTCACCAACCTCTAGCATTCCATTCATGCCACATTCCACATGACATGCATTCTAACTGAGCAGCAGGAAGACCTAAGATACAACATATCTCCCTTCGTTATGGGAACAATTGCATTGTGAAATATAATAGATAAATCAAATAAGATAATGACCACATGTAAAGCACCTAAGATACAACATATCTCCCTTCGTTATGGGAACAATTGCATTGTGAAATATAATAGATGAATCAAGATACAACATACTCACACTTGGGACATCACAATTAGGAAAACAAAAAAAGAAAGTTAGAATTATGGAATTCCTCTCAGCAATGGCTGGAGTTGCATGGTGGGTAAAACATAAAGGTCAGGAATGTGTCTCAAGTAATTACCACTGTCTGGAGTCAATTAAAGTCCTCCCCCACCACCGCCATACACTTCCTCGGACTGTATGAAAACATGAGTGGACCTGCAGCAGAGCACGCGTGCATCCGCTCGGAACCAAGCCTTCCTGCTAGCGTGCACCCCCCCTAGTTAGAGAGTCACAGGAGCTAATCTGCCCACAAAGTGACATATAATCGACCCTCTTTGAAGGTCACCTAAAACCGATGTACGTGAGCAATCAGCAATATACCGCTATCGTATCTATGGCGATAACACATTTCAACAGTGCCTTTGTTGTGCCATATGTGTCGAACTGCGCAGAATCATGATTGTAAGGACAGAACCTGGCCTTAAGCATAACCGTAAGGCACATGCATCTGGACCAATACATTTATATCCAAAAACTAGAACTACGTAAAAGCTCACCAAATTATTAAAAGAAACACGTGGCTAAGTATCCACAATAATGATTACTAATTGGACAAGAAAAAATTAATAGTTTTCAGCTTAATTCATATAATTTCGTCCTCTCACGGAGTAATGCCGGCAGAGCTGTCTGTTCACATATGACTGCCATTAGACTTCTGACGTATCATGGCTGAAGGCAAAAAACACTCCGCTTTAGTCCTTTTACGTTCTTCATGTCTTGTTCGTTCCAGATGTGTAATCCTGTTGTTTTCTCTTGTGACTTGTCTGAACAAGAATGCCACAAATACAAGCATTTGCAATGAAATGGGTCTCCAATTTACAGGACACCTATTGCATTGGCAACTTGGCATCACGGACAGCAGGGGGCTATAAGGCACGGACAGCGGCAGGGCGGGGGTGCGAGAAGAGAAGGAACGGGCAAAGCTGGTGAGTATGGATCAAATAGACACACCCGTGTAACAACAAAATAAAGGGGCCAGTTGCCATGGGAGGATAACAATGTCGTCATGGGCGTAGTAAGGTGGGACTAATAGGCCTATTTTGGAATCACACGCCAGCGTTTATGAAGGACAAAGACAGAGGCCAATCAAAAATATGGGTGAAGAGAGGGGGCAGCTTGTCTCCCATACTCTACTACCACAGCCTCACAGAGCAAGCAGCGCATGCATGCTGCCGCTAAAGCTTGGCCTAAAAATGGTTTAATGATTCACCTGTCTGTGTTGCATGCACATTTTCTTTACTTTCTCCACATAAAAGACTTATTAACACATTGGAACATTTCAGTGTGAACAAGGGACATAATCTTTTTTTCCACTGAGCTGGAGGAAAAAACCCCTGTTATTAAACCTGAATCCTGAAGTAATAAAATTGTCTAGTGGTCATGCCCTCCAATTGTCTAGTGTGAACTATATGCTCACACTTACACACAAAACACCTATGCTTGTTTCTATGTAGACTAATACACCTAAAACCTATGTATGTACTCCCTCAATCATACTGTTGAATAAGCAGATTTTCCCCAGATATCCTCAAGCACTGCTTGGAGTAAGTAGCCTCTAATTCATTCCGTAGTTATCAAATAAAGAGGCGGCGCTGGAAATTGGAAAGCAGGAAATGGATTTATTTCTTCGAAAGAAAACACGTCAGGGCAGCCAAGCTGGGTGTCGTCTCGAGGTGTTCTGTCTACATCTTTGTGGCCTGGCCTTTTGTACATAATCTTAACACTTTATTGCAGTGTAACACATTCCTGGCATTACTTTGATGCATTGTAAACCATCTTTGGAATCCCCACTTCAGGCCCATTCCCACACATATTAACAGTACTGTACCCCACCCCGGTCTCAGTAGGTGATTGCTATCGCGCAGCTGGGCCTTCCGGCAGGAGCTGAAATATGCGCAATTGGTCGGATCTCATGGGGTTGTGGCATTGATTAATTCCGGCTCTTTTGATGGGAGGCGAGATCATACTGTACGGGGGCAATAAACTGTATCCGCAGGGGTTGGTTATGGCCTGGGTTCGGATCGAACAGCTAGGTGCAGGGGAGGAGATTATCGAAGAGCCTGTTCGTATGTGAGGGATGAAAGGGCATGTGGGCTCGGCACGGGAAGTGGCTCCGGGGCAGGGTTGTGCTGAGGATGCTTTTTGACTCTAGCATGTGTGCGTGGGGGCTGCCAGAGCGTGGGTGATGATTGCAAGGTCAGGGAGACGTGCAGGCGATCGGCAATGTTACCAATGGCCACAGTGTCTAAAATGGCTGCCGCTTACACGCTCGCAGAGGCCTAAGTGGGACAAGATGGCGGCGGTAATGTTCACATCGCATTCTAATATTTAACAGTCCTTCCTTTGAACATGCCTCGTCATCTCGTCAATCTATGTCAATGTTCATAATATTCTGTATCTCTCTGACATACAATGCTTTCATATTTTCAAATTTATTGTCCAAAGTCTTAGGGCATATCGAATTCATAAAAAGAGAGCTTAAGGGCGGTATGCATTGTATCCCCAGGCAGCACCCACACAATACAAAAACTGGCACCAATATTATTATCAACAGTTTCCAGCCGCAGTCTTGCAAAATGTTCCAAAACCAGCTACCAAGAGTCCAACCTTCTTTTTCCTGATGGATCTCTGATGTTAGTTTGTGAAGGTGTTCGATTGCTTTGTAGACGGAAGGTGAGTAGTCTGGGACAAAGGTGCAACAGCTGGCACTGATGATGCGGCATGCTCCTCCACGATCCGCTAGTACCACATCTAGAACAAGGCGGTTCTGCAAAGCCACAAGGCGGACCACCTGCAGCTCAGCTGTGTTGTTGGTGAGGATGCCGGCTGTGATGTTCAAAGCTGTTTCGACTGCTTGGGTCAGATGTCAGATGGCTCGACTGTTTGCCATCGGGCCCCACAGAGGGATGAGTCCTTTTGCTGCATCGAGGAACTGTGATCCAGTGGAGTCTGCTTGCTCTGTGTCCTTTCAGTGTTTCTGTCTGTGATAGCTTGCTGGTGCTATGTACGTTGGAGGAAGGACAAAGGCGATGTAGCATATGCCCCCCCAGCCTTTTGGGAGCCAGGTGTAAGCTTTTGTACCACAGACAAAGTACATATTTGGTGATGCAACAAATGAAGGGGGATCGGCCGTGTTCAGAGTCCTTTTTATGGGGCAGGAGCTGTGGCCCACGATTTTCGTCCCATGGCCCTCAATGCAAACAAGGCCTGAGACGCTCACCACAGATAGGGCCACAGTCAGAGTTGCAGCAGTCCGTTTTCGCAGATATGAGAAGGTGAGTCTGGCTGGGTTGTTGAACACTTGCATTTCTATTCGTTCTATTTCCGGAATTTTCATTTGAAAGGTTGTGTTTGAGGTCAGAGGGCAAAAGGGAGCAGAGGTTTTTCCAGTTTTGTTCAGCCAGAACTCGTTGTAGAACTGTATGATTGTTCCATCAGATGTATTGTTGTCTGTGTAGCTCTCTTGCAGGAGCATTAGCCGGGCAAGGCAGTACCCAGAAGTGTCTCAAGAACAGAGAAGGGTGAAGCGATGAAGGGAATAGAATGTTCAATTTGTAGTTCTGAAAATTCTGAACTCGTGAATAAAACTTCGTCGTAGCATGACGATTTTTATATCAAAAGACCGAAAATGGCTAGTACACTATGTACAAGCATTTTCGTCATATTCCAGTAACGATTTCACCTCGAAATCGTCATTTTCGTCCTGAACCCTTGGCTACCATTTTGTGTACGGCAGCCATTTTGTGGGTTGCCCTCACATAGGCTTATAATACAGCTAAATTCGATTCCCAAGGACACGTACACCTTAATTGACTTCTCTCACCTGGGCAAGCTGAAACCATTGCCCCAGGCCGAACCTGTTTGGTCAGTTCCTCTCCCAGTGGCCGAACGAGATAGCATCAAGGCACAACATGCTATAAACCCTTTTCATCGCACACACACCCTGCCTAATCTTGCTCACACCTGTCCCTGCTCTTTTCTCTCACTTGCTTTATGATGAGGAGGTGCCCGTTTTTATTGGGGGTCCACCGATATCTGATGAAAATGTTGCGCCTTGCCGGGTGATTTGTTATGGGCTGGATGAACTGTAATGTGGGCTTGTCATCATGACTCTGCTTTTCCTTTGTAGTGAAAACATGTGAATGGTATACTAAAATGTGAAGAATGTTTGCCTAAAGCACAATATTTCGTATAAAAAGAGAAGCCTGGCTTTGTAAGATTGAGCAGTCTCCTGAGAATATACATCCCGTGTTGTTGTACTTCTAGGACGCCTGTTACTTGGTTGCAGCCAATAAAATCGATCCTTGACTTCACCTAGAAGACTCTGAGTTTCTGTGGTCTAAATCAGGAAAGTACTCGAGGTCTTTGGGTGTGTACCCTGACACCACTGGGTTACCGGTTAGGTACCGGTTCTGAAAAACCCAGTACCTCAGCTGGCGCCCAACGTGGGGCGATACCAACGGTACCGGTCCAAGCCAGAGGTTCGTGAGGAGCTTCGTGTGAAAATTCTGGAGGAAGGCCGCCACTTCATCGACCCCTGCATGTCGACGTGGTCCGAAAGTCTTTGCTGCGAGGTTCCCCGCTTCCCGACGGCTACAAAGGACTGCTGCCCTGGCTATCGCCCTGATTTGGACCCTTGATGTTTCGTAGAGCGAAACGATAGACGAGTCTTCTGGTGACATCATCGATATCTCAGTTAAGTATAAGTGGAGCGTCTCCCAGTCCTTAGTTGGTCTTAGTTTGGGTATCCCCTTGGGATCACTTTGTTTGGAACTTGCAAGTACCAAAGCCAAAGGACTCGTGTATTCACGAGAATATCGTAATCGATAATCCTTTGAAGTTTGAAGCTAGACTAGAGAGCGAAGATGCCTGGTCTTAGCAGATTTGGAAATTTGTTTTGTCTTGGTTGTAATAAAAGGGATTCCCGATTGGAGGACTCGTGTCCGGTTCCTCCGATTGGAACTCCAACTTATGAATTGTATGTGAAACATGGAGTAGGCCCCATCACATATAATGAAGTGTGGATCCGCTACACCAGAAAAGATGGTGTTTTAAAATGGCCCCAATATGGTAGCTTTGATACAGAAATCTTAGATAACCTCGAAGTTAAACTTTTTAAGAAGAAAGCCCGGCCGGCGATGTTTGACTCTTTCCGCCTATGGCGTAAGGAAGCCAAACAGAAGGAAATTAAATTAGCGAAGAAAAATAAGAGAGAAAGGGGTATTTCAATAATGCAAGCTGCTATGCAGTATAAAGACAATGAAGAAGAACAGATGAGTGAGCAGTTGCACAGGCAATGTAAAATGGTGATTGATAAATGCTACCCAGTTTTGCAGCCTCTTCAGCAAGATGCAGCAAAAGAGCTTGAAAAAGATCCGTTAATGGCGCATTTGTTAAGTTCGCCACCCCCTATGCACAAAATGCTACAGCACCTCCGCAACCTTTAGTTGCGCAACCCGTGGTTGCATTGCCTCCCGCTCCTCTACAGCACCCACCAGCTGTTCTTCAGTTGGCTCCTGCTCCTCCGGTGCAGCCTCCTCAAGGGCCACCGTCTTTGACATCTGCTCCTCCTTTACTTCCTACAACTTTAACTACTATAACGACTACCACACCTGGTACTCCTTCTGATACTGCATCTGCCTCGCCTCACCCTGCTTTTCCGCTTGTCTTTTCATCGACTTCTCCTTCTGTTCGTCAGAGAGTGGCTAGTACTGTCGCTAGTTTTTTGCATCCTCTCTTTGGTGCAACAAGTGTAACTCCTGACACAGAGCGCAAGCAATTGCGTAGTCAACTGCCTGATTCTAGGGAGAAGGAAACGTTGAATTGTTTGGCACATAAATGGGTTGCTGACCCGGAAAAATATGATTTAGAATGTGTTATGGATGTCTTCACCCAGTGGGAAACATCGAAGCAGAGATACGTTTTTGAGAAAATGTGTGTTTTCCTGTGTGAAGATTTAGAGGACAATGGTTTGGACTCTAATCCGCCCGAGTTGAGCCATGTACGGTTCGAGTTTTCAATAGGCGCAATTGTGGGTTCAGATGTTAAGAAAGCAGTTGCGACGTTGTTATCGCTTAGGACTGAAGGTGTTTCTAGGTCGTTGTTTGAGTCTGATTCCTCTGTTAAGAAGAAGGGAAGACAATATCCCATGAGAGAAGTTCCCCCACAATGGAGAGAGGGTGACGCAAATGCTAATCCGATTATTCTGCCACACTTTCAGCGTGTGTGGGTACATGTTCCATGGAAGCGAGCTGAAGTTTTGGCCCTTAAACAGACATTGCCTGATCCCCGTAAGAATCCTGCAGGATATTACAAGGAATTGTCAAAGACTGCAGGGTCATGCATCATGAATTTAGCGGATATAGATATGATGTTTGGGAATGTTTTTCCACAGCCTTTATGGGGAAAGATTCGTCATGCAGATCATGATCAGGAGTTAGGTGACTCATGGGCTAATATTGCTGCTGAAGATGCCCTACAAGTTGGTGGTGCTAAACCCGAGCCTTTAGTAGCAGATCTCCCTGGTAGCATAAATGATTACATGAAAACTTTAATGCCTGCGATGCGTGTAAATAAGTTGTCTGCATGTAAGCAGAAGAAAGATGAAACGGTCTCAGATTTCTTCACCAGGTTTGAAGAAACCTTTGTCGACCACAGTGGTCAAGATATGAGTACAGAAGGTGGTCAGCGGTTGTTCGTCAATAAATTTGTGCACAATCTGCTTCCCGAGTTGTGTAAAAAGTTGAAAGATTCAGAGAGTTCTTGGGCAGTTTCCTCTTCAGCACAGATATTGGCTACTGCACAATATTACGAAAACCGAGACGAAGATGAGAAAGTTAGAGCAGAGAAGAAAACTAAAGAGTTAAAAACGAAGGTTTTGTTACAGCAAGCATATCCGCTACGTGGGGGTCAGAATAGTGGTGCTCAGAGTAACTATCAGAATAAATATCAGCAGCCTCAACAGTATCAGAGGAACTCGCAATGAGTCGAGTATACTCAACCACATGTCCCTGTAGGTCCCAATCAGTGTTCATATTGCAAGGAAGAGGGCCATTTTAAGTATAGTTGCCCTGTCCTGTTACAGCGCCCGAATGGTGTGTCAAACACAAGAGGTAGAGGTGTTCAGCAAGCGCCTAGAGGTAGAGGACGTGGAAATTTCCCCAGAACGCTCGTCCCCTTCCGCCTCAAAATTCTAAGAATAGGTTTGATCAGCAGAATAACGCGTCTGGTAGGACGGCTCAGTACTATGCTGATGATTACTATGCAGAAGATGAGAATATGGACGGTAATGATTGCTAGGACAGCCATAGACAAAGAGAGGGAGTTGTTTCAGTTCCAGTAGATCAGAGTGGACCATACGTTGAGGTGATTACATCAGGTGTGTCAGAGCCTTTTCTGTTGGATACTGGTGCTACAAAGAGTTCTTATTATGCACTCAAAACTCCCTGGCGCACCTTTGTCTGGCGAAACGAATGTATCAGTAGGTTTTTCTGGCGCCACAGTTAGAAATCCGATTTCTGACCCTTTGTCCCTTTCTGTTGGACCTTGTGAATTCGAAGCACCCCTTATTCTGACAACAGGTTGTGGTGAAAACTTGCTAGGATTAGAGTTGCTGAAAAGATTGTATGCGACTTTGTACTGTTCTCCTTCTGGAGTACAACTTACACTGGGTAAGAAAGTGGTTTCTCCAATGTATTTGTCAAGGGATAAACTTCTGACAGAATTGTCGTTTCTTCCTGATATTCTTTGGACTACTGGTCCTAATGATGTAGGTCTTTTGGAAATAGCCATATGTTGTAACATTGAAAGCCAATGTTAAAATGCCACAAATTCCCCAATACAAAATCTCTAGTGAAGGTGAAAAAGCATTGTTAGCGATCATTTACGATCTTATTGAAAAAGATGTAATTGAAGAGACAAGAGGCAACGTTTGCAATAGTCCTGTTCTGCCTGTTTTGAAACGAACTGACCCTTCCCAGCCACCTGTTTACAGATTTGTGATTGATCTTAGAGAGGTGAATAAAATAGTTGTGCCACAATTTCCAGTTGTTCCTGACATTACTGCCCTATTGACTATGATTCCAGCTTCTGCCACCTGGTTTTCAGTGATTGACTTGAAGAATGCTTTCTTCAGCATCCCGATTGCTGAGGAGAGTAGGGATATTTTTGGCTTCAGTTTAGGAGGTCAAAGCTTCCGCTTTAAACGCGCTCCACAGAGCTACTGTGAAAGTCCATCAATATATAGTCAAGCTCTAAAGACACAGCTTGATACAATTGTTTTACCTGACGGCGCTACTCTCATTCAGTATGTTGATGATTTGCTTGTCGCTGCAGATACTGAGGAAATCTGTAAAAAAAGCCACGTTGTCATTGTTGCGTCATCTGTGTGATTTGCATCACAAGGTGTCACTTTCCAAATTGCAATATTGTCGACAAGAAGTGACCTACTTAGATCATCTCTTATCGAAGGAGGGAAGGAAACTGACCCCAGAAAGAATTCAGGCAATAGCGAAATTGAGTGTGCCAAGAACACAGAGAGAAGTGCGTGCTTTCTTGGGCATTACATCATATTGCAGGCAATGGATACCAAATTTTTTGTTATTAGCCAAACCTTTGGTGGCATTAACGTGTAAAAATACACCCAATCCCGTTCCTTGGTCTGAAGAGTGTCAGAAAAGTTTTTCTGAATTGCGCACAGCATTATGTTCGGCTCCTGTGTTGGGTACCCCCAACTACAGTAAGCCCTTTACATTGTATGTCCATGAGAAAGAAGGTTGTGCATTATCAGTGTTGACACAGTTGTTTGGAGACAAGCAGCGTCCATGTGCATATTTTTCGTCGACTTTGGATCCGGTAGCTAAAGCATTGCCAAGTTGTTTAAGAGCAACAGCGGCAGCAGCTGTCTCTATTCGACAGTCTGCCGGTCTAGTGATGAATAACATGTTAGTTGTGATGGTTCCACATGCAGTGGACACGTTGTTAAACAGAACCAAGACACAGCACTTAACTAGTGCTCGATTGTCAGGTTACGAATTAACCTTGTTAGCAAGTCATGTGCACATAAAAAGATGTAACACGTTAAACCCAGCTACGTTGTTGCCAATTGTAGAGGAGTTAGATGTTTCTGAACAGCATTGTTTTCTTAGAACAGAAGAAGAAACGAAAGGGAGAGTAGATCTCCAAGATACTCCTCTTGCTGAATGTGATGGTACATTATGGGTGGATGGTTCATGCTTCAAGCTCCCGAATGGTGATACGACTGCAGCATATGCTGTCACGACTTTGCATACAATTGTTGAAGCTGCACGTATTCCACATAATTCAGCTCAAGCAGCAGAATTGATTGCACTTACAAGAGCATGTGTGTTGTCGAAAGGAATGAAAGTGACCATCTACACCGACAGTCAGTATGCGTTTGGTGTGGCTCACAGTTTTGGACGATTGTGGAAAGAACGTGGGTTGCTGACTTCGCATGGAGCTAAGATTCAGCATGGTCAGTTGGTGAATGAGCTTCTTGAATCACTGACCTTGCCTCTGCAAGTGGCGATTGTGAAATGTAGTGCTCACAAGAAGGTGACTGATGATGTTGGTCGTGGAAATGCATTTGTTGACGAAATCGCGAAAGAAACTGCAAGGAATGTGATGAGCCGAATGTATGTTGCAGGCCCTGCAAGATGGGTTGGTGATGTTGGAATGGGTGAAGACACGATAGAGAGTGTGAAGTCTATTCAAGCTGAGGCTACAGAGAAAGAGTTGAATGTGTGGAGAGAAAGTACGGGTAAAATGGATGCAAATGGTTGTTGGGTGGAATTGTCAGAGCATCGGAGATGGTTGTTACCCGATGCGTACGTGCTTGCAGTGGTTACAATGGCCCATGGAATGGCTCACATCAGTGTGAAAGGGATTTGCAAGTTGTTGTGCAGAGAATGTGGTCAAGAATTGCATGGTGTGTCTGAAACACAATCCTGGTAGGGGAACCCCAACTCCAGCTGGTCATTTTGCACCTCCTACGTATCCGTTTGAGGTTTTGCAGCTAGATTTCATCCACATGGAGAGGTGCAACAATTTAAAATACGTACTCGTTTTTGTTTGTGCCTTTTCAAGATGGGTGAAAGCTTACCCCCTAAAAGACAACACTGCCTTGTCCACAGCTAAAGCCCTTGTGAAAGAGTTCTTCCCCAGATTCGGAATGCCTAGAATGGTCTGGAGTGACAATGGAAGTGAATTTGTGGGTCGAGTGATGAAGAAAGTATGCGAAGGGCTAGGCATTCATCAGAAATTTCACGCTGCAAATCACCCCCAATCAGCTGGCCTAGTAGAATGTTACAATGGCACATTGAAACTTAAATTGGCCAAAATTCAAGCGAGCACTGGTCTTAAATGGCCTGACGCTCTGCCCTTAGCACTCCTATCCACCAGAATGACTGTGCATTCGCGAGTGGGACTTAGTCCTTATGAGATTGTTTTTGACCGCCCGGCCAACATATGGGGAGTGCCAAGGCCCACAAAGTTCAGTGAAATCGAACACCCTGTTTTGCTTGATTATTTGTACGAATTGACGGCTAAATTGCGTGTTTTACACCAACAGGTCCATGACACCCTGCCTCCGGTCTCTGAAACTCCAGGTCATCAGATCGACCTTGGATCCTGGGTTTTAGTAAAAAACTTCCAGTGAACAAAGAACGATCAGCCCAGGTGGACCGGACCGCATCTCGTTCTTCTCTCAACAAGATCAGCTGTTCGAGTGGAGGGGAAGAAAAACTGGATCCACGGGATCCACTGCAAGCGGATCCCTCTGCCTCTGCCATATGACCAGTGGGTCCAGAAGGGTGTCGCCGACTCAGAGACTGAAACTGTGCCTCGTTTTCTGCCCTTCAGTGATGCACGTGTTAAAGGAACTAACTCTGAACGTGAAAGTGACAACATTTTGCAAGAAGCTGAGCCACCATCAAAGCGATTGAACAATACAGAGCCTGAACTCCTGTTTCAGGACCAGACAGTACCTGGAAAGAAGCGCTATAATTTGAGGCCGAGACCTATGGACAATTAAAAGGTTTTTTTTTCCTCGCTATTTTTGAAAGTGCAGCTCTCCCATCTGAGAAACTTGCTTATTTTTGTTTTTCGAACCGCCATCCGGGTTCCGCTGCTAGGGCCGCGATTGCCCAAAGTCTTTGGGGTGCAGCTGACGACGTTAGGTCGACAGTTCTGGTTGGTCTAAGGGAGTTGCCCTAGACTGACAGAAGCATTCCTTAGCAGAAACAACCTCCCATCGCGGGCAGCACTTTAGAGAGGATGGAGTTTTTCGAGATGGAGAGACCTGCCAAAACAATGAACTTTAAAGCCAGGATGCGTAAAATGATGACAAAGAAAAGCTTTTTGATGTTGTGCATTTTCATGTTATTCAGTATGATAATGTTTTTAATAGGATATGTTTTATTCTCTTTTCGAGTAACATTTGCACCCACTACATCGCCCATACCTCCTCCTACTGTTTCCTCACACTCTTTTCAACCCCTTCCTGAGCATGAATCCGCTAGGAGGTTAGAGTTTATTAATACGTCCTTTGTTCAGCTTTTACACCAACACCAACTTGTAATGAACACAACTAACTGTTGGGTGTGTGGTCTTATGCCTCACACAACGGATAAAGGTATCCCTTATCTGGTCCTGCCTTTCAGCCACAATGGTTCTGTGTGGGCATACAGAACAATGTTCATATATGCACATGAAGTCTACCCCCTACGTTCTGTAACAGACAATCCTTAGAATAGTGCTCTAGTTAAGGGTATAGTAGACATGATTAAGGAAGATATCTCTTATGAGACTATCCCGAGAGATGAGACACTAGTATACATAGGGTGGAACGTAACCGGATATGGAGCTACTCTGAGTGAGAAACAGCAAGCTAAGAGATCTTCCCCAATTTGGATTGTACCCCATCAGGGTCACCTGTGTCTGCAAGGTAATGGCAAGAATCCCAGAGCTCAGTTAGGGAAGAGTATCTGCACTAAAACGTATGTTTTTGCAGCCCAGACTTCCCCTTCGTTTTTAGCAGCTAAGGGTACCTATTTCATCTGCCATGATAGAGCCTATACATGGTTGCCCCCTGACTTTTCAGGCACATGTTTTGTTTCGTTCCTGTTGCCTCCCACCTACACAGCAGTGTCAGATTACCACAAGACAAGGATAGTTAGAGGTGCCTTGAGTAAAGAAGACACTGCAGGACAAGAATTTGGGGACTTCTTAAAGGGTTTTCTGCTGTTCTGGGGACCGATGGCTAACAGCAGGAACATAAGGCAATTGACAAGGGTGGTTGAATCCACCGTGGTTGAAACTGCCGGTGCCCTTAGTAACTTGACTGCTGAGCTCCAGTCGGATCGTCTTATGACCCTTCAGAACAGGGTCGCATTAGATGTCATACTTGCAGACCGAGGTGGGGTATGTAAATTGATCCAATCGAGTTGCTGTGTTTTCATTCCAGATAAGGCTCCAACAGTGTACCAGGCCATCTCCAAACTACATAAGATTTTCCGAATCTATTCATGTGGATAAAGGAGATTGGTCGTTAATGGGATGGTTCTGGGAACTGATATCCACTTGGGGATGGAAAATTCTGATGGTCATTTGGATGGTCTTAGCCATTCTTTTCCTGTTCTGTCTGTGCGTGCAGTGTGCTCCTGCAATATGTGGCCTCTGTGCTACATCATGTGTAAGGAAACCTGTATCAAGAGACGAACTAAGTACTAGAATGATGTTACAGCATCATCTCAATGACTTTAGGAATATAGACCTGGACTCAGATTAGGCTGAGATTAGGTTAAAATTGCCTATGTAAGGGCAAAAGGAGGGTTTGTAGTTCTGAAAATTCTGAACTCGTGAATAAAACTTCATCGTAGCATGACGATTTTTATATCAAAAGACCGAAAATGGCTAGTACACTATGTACAAGCATTTTCGTCATATTCCAGTAACGATTTCACCTCGAAATCGTCATTTTCGTCCTGAACCCTTGGTTACCATTTTGTGTACGGCAGCCATTTTGTGGGTTGCCCTCACATAGGCTTATAATACAGCTAAATTCGATTCCCAAGGACACGTACACCTTAATTGACTTCTCTCTGACCTGGGCAAGCTGAAACCATTGACCCAGGCCGAACCTGTTTGGTCAGTTCCTCTCCCAGTGGCCGAACGAGATAGCATCAAGGCACAACATGCCATAAACCCTTTTCATCGCACACACACCCTGCCTAATCTTGCTCACACCTGTCCCTGCTCTTTTGTCTCACTTGCTTTATGATGAGGAGGTGCCCGTTTTTATTGGGGGTCCACCGATATCTGATGAAAATGTTGGGCCTTGCGGGTGATTTGTTATGGGCTGGACGAACTGTAATGTGGGCTTGTCATCATGACTCTGCTTTTCCTTTGTAGTGAAAACATGTGAATGGTATACTAAAATGTGAAGAATGTTTGCCTAAAGCACAATATTTCGTATAAAAAGAGAAGCCTGGCTTTGTAAGATTGAGCAGTCTCCTGAGAATATACATCCCGTGTTGTTGTACTTCTAGGACGCCTGTTACTTGGTTGCAGCCAATAAAATCGATCCTTGACTTCACCTAGAAGACTCTGAGTTTCTGTGGTCTAAATCAGGAAAGTACTCGAGGTCTTTGGGTGTGTACCCTGACACCACTGGGTTACCGGTTTGGTACCGGTTCTGAAAAACCCAGTACCTCAAGTTGCATGTGGTAGCAGCCCACAGATCCAACAGTTCGTGGCTTTGGCAGCAAGGTTGTGTTGATGCAGCAGTTGTACAAAGGAGTTGTTCCAAAATTCTTTGCGTCGTTCTCGGAGATGGGGTGACAGTGAGACCAGATAATGTTTTTTCTTGGTGGTGGGCTGCATAGTGGGTGGTATTGTCCGGTGGGCAGGAGCACTCTCTTCTCTGATCCAGACTGTGACTATTAGTAAGAGGCAGATGAGGGATGCAATGAAAAGTAAAATTGTCTTTATGCTATGCAGCTCAGCAGTCTTGGGGTCTTTGCGGTGGGTCTTCGGTCGTCCGGGATCTTCCATCACCTCCAAGAGGCTCGGTGACTGGCAGGACCACATACTTTGTCTGGCGTCTCTCTTGGTAGCCTTTGTAGTGTTAGCTACAGCTCTGAGATTTTTGACTCAGTTAGTGTTCTGCTTTGCTGAAGCACTCTCCTTTTGTCGCAAGTTGTACCCATTTCTAGATGGCACAGTGGGATCGGGAAATTATGCCAATTCGAGTGTCTCTGATTCTGGGTAACAACTCAGGGCTGGTCTGTCTTTGGTCAGGAGCTCTTCTTGGGTGTCCATGTTTTCATTCATTGTCAGATATTCTTTTGCAAGGTGCGCATGGAGCCAATTTTTCTTCCCTTCCACTCAAAGTGCAGTTCGGGTGGTGATCAAGACTTGCCAGGGGCCCGTCCACCTGGGTTCCAGACTCTTCGATCTCTGAAAATTCCAGATTAAGACCAACTCTCCAGGTTTGATGTCGTGTCCAGGGCCCCTGGATGCGTCCGGTATGGCTTGCTGCACCTGTTGGTGGATAACAGTTAGTTCTTTGGTAAGGTTATGCAGGTAATCAGACATTAGAATGTCCGGGACATCATGGATGGAGGTTGGCTTTGGCGCGGCTCAAATATTCATTGGCCGGCCAACGACACCCTCTTACGGAGTCAAGTGGTGTCTGGTTGGGGTGGAGCGCATTGATAGCAATGCCAGTGGGAGGGCGTCAGGCCATTTCAGTCCTGTGATGGCGACTATCTTTGCTAGCTTTAGCTTCAGTGTGGCGTTTTACCTTTCTACCAGGCCTGCAGATTGGGGGTGGAAAACTGCGTGGAACTTTTGTTTTATTCCCAACCCTTTCAATATGAGTTGGATAACTTTGGCTACGAAGTGGGGGCCATTGTCGCTCCACAAAATTCTACAAATGTTGTAGTGTGGGGAAAACTCTTTTAACAACACCTTTGCAGTAGCGGTGGCGGTATTGTCGCGTGTGGGGTAAGCTTCTACCCATTTGCTGAATGTGCACACAATAACTAGGATGTATTTCAGACCATGGCACCTTTCTAACTGAATGTAATCCATTTGGAGGATTTCAAAGGGATGGTCAGGGACCACAAACCCTCCCCGGTCCCTTTCCCTGGGTTGTGTTGTAGGCATACCATGCATTGTTGAATTAGGCGTTTTGCTGAATCTGCTATCTTGTCATTATGCCATACACTAGTAATCAGTTCGGTCATGGGAGGGGATCCTATGTGTGCGGGTAAGTGTGCCATGGTCATTATGGGGATCAGATATGCATTGGGTAACAGCCATTTGTCTTTGTCCTTTGTCCTCCAGCAGCCTTCATTGTCTTTTAGTCCCTCCAAGCCCATTCAGTCAGTTCGTGTGGTGTACTCGTCAGTTGGATATCTCTTATCGTGGTCCTAGCGTCTGTCCATTTCTCTGCTTGTGACCTGGTCACATACATTCGTGTCATCGTTCTGTTTTCAGCTGTGGCTCGGGCAGTAACGTCAGCTAGTGCATTTCCCTGTCCTATAATGTCCGTTACTTTCTTATGTGCATGGCATTTTATTACTGCTAGCCGTTTGGGTAGGAGGACTGCTTCGATCAGGGCAGAGACTAGATCTCCATGTAAGATCGGTGTGCCGTGTGAGGTCAGAAATCCCCTTTCCCTCCATAGGAGCCCAAAATGGTGAACTACCCCGAAGGCATACTGGCTGTCCGTGTAAATGTTTACTGTCGTCCCTGCTGCTAAGATACATGCTCGTGTGAGGGCAATCAGTTCTGCCGCCTGTGCGGATCGCTGGCCAATTCGGGCTGTTTCAATAATGGTTCGGGCTGTGGTGACGGCATATGCGGCTGAGGTGGTGCCATCGGGGAGTTTGATGCACGAGCCATCTACCCATAGTTCTCCGTCAGGTTCTGGGAAGGCAGGGTGTCAGAGGTCTACTCTACTCTTTGTCTGTTCGTCGGTGAGGGTTACACAGTCATGTAGGGGAGTTACATTAGGGTCATTTTCAGGCAGTGGTAACAATGTAGCTGGGTTTAAAGTGATGCATCGTTTCAGAGTAATGTGTGGTCCACCCACCGCGCCGGACACACACTCGACGCAGTCTTCTCTTCCAGCACAGACATCGGCTTCAGCCACGCCACAGAGCTTCAATGGACGGACCACAGCTGTGTCCACTTCACCTTCAAGAGAATGACGACCCACCAACACCAGCAACAGGCCGCCCGCAGAAGCTGGAACAAGATCACAGCAGACCAGCTCGCCACCTCCCTGAGCCAGCACCCTCCTGCCAGCTCAGCGGACCCCAGCCAGGCCGTCGACAACCTCACGAAGTGGATCAGCATCTGCGCGGACGAGCTCGCCCCACTGAGGACCCCACCTAGCAGACCCGGCAGCAAGAAGGCCCCATGGTTCACCGACGAACTCAAGAGCTCCAAGAAGAACTGCCGAGCCCTCGAGAAAGTCTGGAAAAGGGAACCGACACCGGACAACAGGACCTCCTTCAAACTCGCCACCCGGAAACACCACCAGCTGATCCGCGCCGCCAAGAAAACAGCATTCAAGGACCGGTTGGACAACAACGCACACAACTGCAAGGAACTCTTCAACATCGTGAAAGAGCTTTCCAACCCCAGCGCAGGAAACAACGACATCACCCCATCGCAAGACCTCTGCAACTCCCTCGCTTCATACTTCCACAACAAGATCGCGGACATACACAACAGCTTCAACAACCAACCAACGCACACCATGACCGAACAACCACCCCCCACCACCACCCTCCACGCCTGGACCCCGATCAGCACCGAAGACACCATCCGCACGATGAACTCCATCCACTCCGGATCACCGACCGACCCCTGCCCTCACCACGTCTTCAACAAGGCCGACGCTGTCATCGCACCCCACCTGCGAGACATCATCAACACATCCTTCGACACCACCATCTTCCCGGAGAGCTGGAAGCACGCCGAACTCAGCGCTCTACTCAAGAAACCAACAGCGGACCCCACTGACCTCAAGAATTACCGCCCCATCTCGCTCCTCCCGTTTCCAGCCAAAGTCATCGAGAAGACCGTCAACAAGCAGATGGCCGCCTTCCTCGAGACGAACGGATCCCTCGACCCCTCACAGTCAGGCTTCCGAGCCAATCACAGCACCGAGACCGCCCTCATCGCCGCCACCGATGACATCCGAGCCCTGATGGACAATGGAGAAACAGCGGCCCTCATCCTCCTAGACCTCTCCGCGGCTATCGACACGGTCTGCCACCGCACCCTAGTGCAGCGCCTCAACAACGCCGGAATCCAGGGGAAGGCACTGGAATGGATCATCTCCTTCCTCGACGGAAGAACACAGAGAGTCCGCCTACCACCGTACAAGTCAGAGGCCACCGAAGTCATCTGCGGCGTCCCCCAAGGATCCTCTCTGAGCCCCACCCTCTTCAACGTCTACATGAGCCCCCTCGCGGCCATCGTACGCAAACACAACCTCAGCATAATCTCCTACGCCGACGACACCCAGCTGATCCTCTCCCTGACCAACGACCCCGCCGCCGCCAGAGCCAACCTGCACGAAGGGATGAAAGAGGTAGCCGAGTGGATGACGACCAGCCGCCTGAAACTGAACTCGGACAAGACGGAGGTCCTCATCCTGGGCTCCTCACCCTCCGCCTGGGACGACTCCTGGTGGCCTCCCGCCCTGGGCACCGCACCCAAACCGACAGACCATGCACGCAACCTGGGCGTCATCCTGGACTCCTCCCTCTCCATGACCAGGCAAGTCAACAACGTCTCCTCGGCGTGCTTCAACATCCTACGCATGCTACGGAAGATCTTCTGGTGGATCCCCACCGAGACCAGGAAGACCGTCACCCAGGCCCTCGTCACCAGCCGACTGGACTACGGCAACGCCCTCTACGCCGGTACCACCGCCAAGCTCCAGAAGAGACTCCAGCGGATCCAGAACGCCTCAGCCAGACTCATCCTCGACATCCCACGAACCAGCCACATCTCCGGACATCTGAGAGACCTTCACTGGCTCCCCGTCAACAAAAGAATCACCTTCCGCCTCCTCACCCACGCACACAAAGCCCTACACGACCAAGGCCCGAGCTACCTCAACAGCCGAGTCAACTTCTACGCTCCCAAACGCCACCTCCGATCAGCCAACCACGCCCTCGCCGCCGTCCCCCGCATCCGAAGAACGACTACAGGAGGAAGGTCCTTCTCCTACCTGGCCGCCAAGACCTGGAACTCCCTCCCGACCGACCTGCGCCTGACCCAAGACCACCTCTCCTTCAGGAAGAAGCTGAAGACCTGGCTGTTCGAGCAGTAGCGGCACCCCCCCCCCCAGCGCCTTGAGACCCTACGGGTATGTAGCGCGCTTTATAAGTGTCACTGATTGATTGATTGATTGGTGCCAATAGGGTCAGCTCGTATCCGGTCAGTTGTGCACTAGTCAGGTGCTGGGTCTTGGTCTGATTCAGGAGGGTGTCAACAGCATGGGGTACTAACACTGAAAGGGGGTTGGAAAGCACAATTCATTCACTCTGTCGTATCAAAACTGCTGCGGCTGCAACAGCCTGTAGGCAAGCTGGTAATGCTCTGGATATGGGGTCAAGAGTGGCTGAGAAATAGGTGCAAGGGCACTGCTTGGGGCCTATCGATTGTGTCAGGACAGATAATGCACATCCCTCTCTTTCGTGTGTGAAATGGGAGAATGGTTTGTAGTAGTCTGGGGTTCCTAGAACGGGTGCCTAACAAAGGGCGTCTCGCAATTCTTTGAAAGAGGTCTGGCATATAGGGGTCCAAGGGAGGGGAAAAGGAACATCTTTGGCTAGAAGGGAAAGTAGGGGCTTAACAATGAGACTAAAGTTCGGCAACCACTGTCGGCAGAATGAGGTGAGGCCTACCAGAGAGCGGACTTGCTTCTGGCTCTTAGAGGCGGGAGTGTCTAGGATAGTCTGCATTCTGTCAGGTTTGAGTTTCCTCCCTTCCTTTGATAAGAGGTGTCCTAGATAAGTCACTTGGGATTTACAAAACTGCAACTTCAATCGGGAAACTTTGTGACCATTCTCTGCAAGGAAGTGTAGTAGCTGGATAGTGGCTGTGATTGCAAGTGAAGTGGTGTCGGCTGGTAAAAGGATATCATCGACATACTGTATCAACACCACTCCGTCCGGTAACTGAACTGCATCTAGCTGTCTTTTGAGCGCTTGGCTATAGATACTCGGGCTTTCGATGTACCCCTGGGGTGCTCGATAGAATCTATACGAGCGGGATCTTAGGGTGAATCCGAAGAGGTAGCGGCTGTCTGTGTGAATGGGTATGGAGAAAAAGGCATTCTTGAGGTCGATGACAGTGAAGGTGGTGGCAGTGGACGGGATCAGGGTCAGGATGGTGGTGATGCCAGAGACTACAGGGTACTGTTTCACAACTATCTTGTTGACCTCTCGTAGGTCGATAATGAAGCGGTACGCTTTCTCATCTCCCTCTCCTTGCCTTTTGATGATCGGTAGAATTGGGCTGTTGCAGATGTCGCTTACTACTTCTTCTACTACTCCTGCGTCTACTAGCGACTGTATTATTTCAATTAGTGCTTTCTTGCCTTCTGGTGATACACTGTACTGGGGTACTTTCGGTAGGGTCGCGTCCTGTCGTACAGTCACATGCACTGGGTCTATCATCATTCGTCCTACGTCTGAGTCAGCTTTCGCCCATAAGTGCGATGGTAAGGTATCAAGTAGGGACATGTCTGCATCAGTAATGGGGTACATGTGTCGTGTAGGGCAAGATCTGAGTAGGCCAGGGTTGTCATATAGGATGACTCGGACTCCGTCGGGCGAGCACCTAATAGTAGCTCGAAAATACTTCAGCAAGTCAAGACCCATAATGGCGTCTGGGGTATTGGAGGAGAGGAGGAATGTCGTGTTAGTGATATGGTTTTCAAGGTCAAAAGGGATCGGTTTGGACAAGGGGTTGGTGGAGGGAGTACCATCAAATCCTATTGATGTCACGTGTTAGCCAGACAAGGGTGCCCTTGGAATCAGTCATTTGGATAATGCTCTACGTGTTGCTCTCGTGTCTACCAGAAATGGAGACCTTGTGCCTAGGACCTTTGCGGTAACATAAGGGCCTTGCTGGTCAACATAGAGCTCGACTGGATCCCTCCCTTGCCCTTGGCAGTCCTATGCAAAGTTGTATGTGATGTCGCAGTCAGATTGCTGATACTGATTCTGTCGGGGACGGTCAAATGTATTCGTTCTACCTGGCCTTTCGTCACTAGCGTCGTTTGTGTACCCTCGTCCACCTCCTCTATTTCTCGGTCCGTTCGCTAGTTCTCTTGTCTCTTTGTTCCTATTCATTTCTAACAGGACCGGACATTGGGACTTCCAATGCCCGTACTCTTTACAAAAAGCACATTGGTTCTTGCCTAAGTCTCTAGGTCTAGCATAGGGTGCAAGTGCATTGCTTCTGGGCGATGGAGTTCTAGGAGTATTCTGTTGATAACCTCCCTTGTATTGGTCTTTCCCTATATTTACACCTTGTAATTGAGCTATCATAACTCGTTCCTTTAAATCTTTCTTTTTCCTTTCGGAAGCTCTATCGCTTTCATTCTTCTGGTGTTCGTAATACTGGGCCATTTGGAGGATGGCCGCGGGCTTTGAGGCAGCCCAACTGCTTTCACTGGTTTGTAATTTCTGCAAAACTTTCGGTAATAGACCTTTAACGTAATTCTGTACAAACAAGTGATGTCCGGTTGCAGTGGTCACGTCCTGTCCACTGTAATCGGAGAACACTGCTTTGAACCGGGAGAAGTATTCGGAGACGTCTTCTTGGGGTTTCTGGCGGCAAGCTGTTACTATAGACCAGTCTACCTTTTTCTCGGGGATTAGGGTCTTTACTTTTTGTATGATTTTATCTGGGAGGTCTAGTATGGCTTTCAGGGGTTTCTGTCCAGGGTTTCGTTGCTTATCTAGATTGTCGAGTTGTTACCAGGTATGTCCGAACAGGTCAGTGTGGTTGACTTTCCGGATTTGCTTCCACACGTCAGCTGGCAGACATAGCCCAAAGAACAAGTCGATGTTGGCAGGGGTCATAATTGTCGATCCTAAGGCGGTACCTAATTCCGTATAGAAGGCGGTGGGATTCTTTTGCAAGTCCGGCAAGGATTTGCAGAACATCAGGATGTCCTGTCTATCCCAGGGCTGATACACCCAGTTGTATACTACTCTACCTTTTGCGTCCTGGTGATTTATGTCATCGTGAGTTTCCTGTCCTCTAGGGGGAACCCAATAGGGGGCAGCTTCCTTAATAGGCATCATATTGTCAAATCTCTCTATCGGGGGTTCAGCTATTACAGGTGTGGCGCTCTTGACTATTCGCCCTTGCTCTATAAGGTGGCGGAAGACTTCTAGGGTGTAGGAGAAGAGTTATGCTACGTCACATTCGCTCTCGTCTTCCGTGTCCACCTTTCTATATAGATTCATGAGTCGGTCAGGTCCTATATTCTTGTATTTTTCTTCGTACGCTGTGAGGGTGTGATAACAAAAACGCGCGACGAAATGTCGTTTGTAATTGCCAGCGTAAGAGTTACACGTGTCTGTTATATTTTCTTCGGCTTCTTTCCTATCAACTAAGGTCTTAACAATTTTCTCGATGCCGGCCCGTTCAATCTTGCTCAGTCGGAGAATTCTCGCCGGTTCTTTCTCTTTGGTTTTGGTCTTTTCTGAGGTGCCTTTTGACGAGGTGTTTAGTACGAGAGGCTTGGTCAGCGCGGAGGCCGTGGGTACCGAGGCCCTGGCACTACCTTCGGTTAAGTTCTGGGGTTCCAGGTGCTGGACTAAGGGATGGGCAGGGGCATAAGGAGGAGGCATATAGATGATTGGGGGACCTAAGAGTAAATCATCGTCCGTCCTTTGCTTTGATGGGAGCTCAGGGTAAAGCGCTGAGGGTATTCTAACAGGGCATTGGCCTGAGGTTTCTGATTCTCGTTCTTTTCTAGCTTTTTCTCTTTCCTTTATTTCTTCTTACAACTTTTTACCAGCTAAGTAATCTGCTTTTCATAGCTCTTTATTGATTTTTGCTTTGTCTCTCTTCTTACGTTGCGTTTCTTCCTTCCGCCACATGCCGAGACTATCAAGCATGGTTGGCGTGGTTTTATTTTTGCGAAGGGCTATCTCTAGCGCTTCGATTTTAGCGAGGTCAAAAGATCCCATCAGTGGCCACTGACTTTCTCGATATTTCTTAGTATTTTTATGCCATAGTTTACTGTAAGCTACGGCGACTAGTCCATATCTAACATACATGTCCTTATTAGGGGTGCCTTCCAGTGGAGCTGGATGATCTACCTCTAATAAACAGTCCGGGTTGAACCAATTTCGAATCAGTGGGGAGAAGATAGGCATGACGTATATCGGACAAGTGAAGATCTCAAATAATGGTGGACAAAAGTCCGCACTACCTATCCTTCACTACCTGCAAAGACTAGACAGAATATTTCTATCTTTCGTTGTTTGCAAACAGAGAATATCTCAAAAAGAACCAATATGTCGAGTAGCAACGAAGGCTAAACGAAACAATAAATATAAGTAATACTAGTATTTTCCAAACAAACAATCAATCAATCAATCAAAATCAGTTGTGCTGCACGACCTTACCCGGACCGTATGGACTGTTTCTTGTCTTCCACTACCAGCGCCCGATCGTCCTCTAGTCTCCGTTATTGCCGCGGCACTCCTGTGGGATCCCAGTCAGGACTGTAGATCACTCGAGAGAGGTCCGTTCAGAACTGGTGAAGGTCGGATGATCGGCTGCCAGACGAGGGTTTTTCGGGCAAGAGCTCTTCCCGATCGTTGCAGTCATTCACTCTGTCGATAGGACCTCTCTCACTGGACCCACGTGTCGCTGATGGGCCCTGCGATGGGACGCCAATTGTTGAATAGAATAAGGAGATTTTCCTCAGATATCATCAAGCACTGCTTGGCGTTAGTCGCCTCTAATTAATTACGCAGTTATCAAATAAAGAGGCGGGTGCTGGAAATTGGAAAGCAGGAAACAGATTTATTTCTTTGAAGGAAAACACGTCAGGGCAGACAAGCTGGGTGTCTTCTCGAGGTGCTCTGTCTGCATCTTTGTGGCTTGGCCTTTTATACATAATCTTAACTCTTTATTGCAGTGTAACACATTCCTGACATTACTTTGATGCATTGTAAACCATCTTTGGAATAGCCGCTTCAGGCCCGTTCCCACACATATCAGCAGTACTGTCCCCATCCCCGGTCTCAGGAGCAGCTGGGCATTCCGGCAGGAGCTGAAATACATTCAATCGGTCGGATCTCATGGGATTGTGACATTGATTAATACCAGCTCCTTTGATGGGAGGCGAGATCCTACTATACGGGGGCAATAAACTGTATCCGCAGGGGTTGGTTATGGCCTGGGATCGGATCGAACAGCCAGGTGCAGGGGAGGAGATTATCGAAGGGCCTGTTCGTGTGTGAGGGATGAAAGGGCACGTGGGCTCGGCACGGGAAGTGACTCCGGGGCAGGGTCGCGCTGAGGATGCTTTATGACTCTAGCATGTGTGCTTGGGGGCTGCCAGCGCGTGGGGGATGATTGCGAGGTCGGGGGGACATGCAGGCGATCGGCAATTTTACAAAAAATGGCTACAGTATCTAAAATGGCTGCCTCTTACGCGCTCGCAGAGGCCTAAGTGGGACAAGATGGCGGCGGTAATGTTCACATCGCATTCTAATATTTAACAATACGTGTGTTTATCTAATGACATCCCCCATAGCTGTGTGCACACTCCTGTCTATCTGCCTAACTTGTCGCAGGCTGGATATGCACGGACATGGCTCTGTGTGCAGGTGTATGGCTCCTGACAAATGAAGGTGTGTGGTGAGACGAGGGCAGCGTTAAAAAATACAGCACCTTGACTGGGGCTTATAGGTAAGGGATTGCTCCAGCTATTATGTTAAGTTATGTTATGTTATGTTATGTTATGTTATGTTATATTATGCTAGTTTTATAGAGCTCAGAGCTACTCAGAGTATCCCAGCTCTGCTACCAAAATAAAAGCCTACCACAGAACCAGCTGAAGAATCAGAACATCAGGAGGGAAAAAAGGCATCAGAACAGCAGCATTTTCAGTTTCTTCTTAAAAACTGCCCGTTCAGAGACCATCCTGAGGGCAAGAGGGAGCTCATTCCAGGCTAAGCCAGCTTTACGAGTGAAGGAACAGCCGCCCAGCCGGTGGCGTTTGAACCGGGGAGTCTGTATAAGGAGTTGGTCCGACGACCGCAATTGTCTAGAGGGCGTGTAGAAGGCAAAGCGCTTCTGAAGGTAGAGTGGGCCCAGCCCATATAGGGCTGTTCAGACTCAATTAGTATAGGCGGCATGGCAGTTTTTTGTTATTCTTTTTTAGGGTTCGTCTGGGCTAGCGCTGTGCTTGAGAAATCTATTGTTTTCAATATAAACTTAAAAGGGACTCACATTCCGCCTGGCTTCTCATTGGTTTCTGTGCGTGCCTCTTACTTTTCCTCCATTTCTATTGGATGTAGCATATTTTCCTGCATTTCCCAGTGCTTGTTCCTCGTCTGCTTCTCTTATCAGTTTCCAGCTGCTGAAATACTGTTAACATCCGCTTTGGTGAAACTATTAGTTCATGAAGTTTTGCCTCTTTTTGCTTTTTAGTCTTGCAGAATATCTATATAACAATGTATCACCCAGCGAGATTAAGTCATTTGCATAGAATCACAGGATGTTGCACCACCGAGACTCAAACCGGGATCCCCAGCTCTCGAGTTAGCAGCTCTAGATTCTGCGCCACATCCTCTCCACTCCCGTCCTATCTGTAAGAGAACTCTTTCCTTCTCCCAGAGGATGATTGATAAAAACAGCTCTTTATTCATCACGTAGGCAAAACCGATACATTACTAATGCTTGTTCCTTTCTGAAACTCTTATCCTCTCTCTGTTTTTCCTTAATTCAAATGCAGAGAGACCAGCTGAAATTGCATAAATGAAAGGCCCTTCACAGAGAGCGCGGTTTGGCAATAAACACATTAAAGCACTTAAGGGGAAAAATAATGTTTTGCCATTATTTAAAATGTTAGTGTGACCGTGTCTGTGTTCAAGTAAAGGTGAGAAATGCAAATATTTACACGTGTGGTCCTTCGAAAATGGGCAGACGGACAGGCCGTCTATTAAGTGCAATATCCTTTCTCTGACATTTATGAGGATCTATTTTGAATAGAACATGGAACATGAGGCAAGTGCTACTAATGTCATTTAAACCGCTCTGTAAGAGTGTTTTGACCTGAATACCATACTATTCAGGTCCAACGTGAAACTATAATTAGGTCAAAGTGACTTTTGATGCATTTGGCGTGCCACTGCGTAATGGGGTATGGCCCTAACCCCAGTGTAAGAATTGCCGTACACCAAACAATCCAGGCCTGCGCAGTGGACAGCAAGTGTCCCTAAAGATTCTATGGTTTTATCATATTTACTCAATTTTCCTGCATACAATAAATATTTTAAATCAAAATGAGCTTTCAAGCTAAGTTTCTATTTCATCCTTGCATGTTACAAGGTGTTTAAACAAAAAACGTTGTTGAACACAAACAATGAGTACAATCTTTGTATTCAATACAACTTGATAATGCTAACAGTTTGAAACAAAAAAACAACCCAGTACATTTCAGGTTAGAGAACCCTTCTTCAGGGGTACCTACAACAAGATAACAGTAATTAGAAGCAATTGATGAACAACTGATAGCCGCCTCCCTTCAGAACTACAGGAGTAAGATTAAAAAAACAGTGAATGTTGCATATTTATCAATATCAGACACAATCAGAACGGTAGGATTTGCACACACAATTTTGAATTTTTAAAAATAGGAGAAAATATCACGCATATCATAGGTACTTTACGGCACTTGGTTGTGAGCACACATGTGAAACGCAGTCGCTTTTGTTTTACAAATTTTGGACATGCTGGTGCCTCCCGGATTCACTTTGATTAACAAAGATAGACAAGTTCACAAGGGGGGGGGGCATAGCAATTATTCAAAAGAGTAACATCTCCATCACCGAAATTACCTCTTGCTCCTGTAGCTCCTTTGAATGTCTCTCAGTCAACATCAAGACATGCGCTAACAGGCCACTACTCTGTCATCTCCTGTACCACCCTCCAGGCAACTCCAATGAATTCGGGGAACACCTTTCCGACCTGATTGCCCACTGCGCACTCGTCAACTCTAACAACATAATTTTTGGCCACCTCAATCTAAGATGGAATGAAACACAAAACCCGCTCATTCAATCTTTAAATAGCCTCCTACTGGAAAATATTCGGACCCAACATTGGTCAGAAGAAACACACCACAGAGGAGCAATTCTTGACGCAATTATTATCGAAAACAACTCAATCTCCATTGACCACATCATTCCTGTAGACTAGTCAGTCCACCACATCATTCTCTTCCACATCAACCAAATGGTCCAAACTCAACCCCCCAAGCAGGACCCCCCAAAATGGGTCAGGAACACAGCTCAGATCCCTCGGTCTGACCTAGAAGAAAGAATAGGTTTGCTCCTCCCCAGCTCGACTGATCACCTCTCAACTACTGAATTTAACTCTCTCTACAACGTCAATCTGATGCTCACCCTGGACCAAATTGCCCCCCTGAAATAAAAAAAAACCAAGATCATCCCTTCTAGATCATGGTTCACCACTGTAATCAATGAAGAAAAAAGACAGTTCAGAGCCTCAGAAAGAATCTGGAGGAACAATCCCTTCACCCGCCACCGTGATCAACTCAATGAAGCCCGCAGGAATTACAAAAAGCACATTAAGAATACAAATACTGCTTTCTTCTGTTCTGCTTTAAACACTGCAAAAAAACATCCCAAAGAACTCTTCAATATCATCAGGAATCAAACATCTAAGCCTATGTCCTCTTCAATATTGGCATCCAAAGAACAATGCGACAACTTCGCTGCCTTTTTCAACGACAAAATCGCCAAGATTGACCTCTCGCTTGGCTCAAATCTCTCCCCTGCCACAGAGATCAAGGCGTATGAAATTAAAGATAGTGCCCAAGTGAACCCCCCTAAACTCTGGTCCTCCTTCATCCCCATTCAGGAAGCTCAGATAGTCAATCTAATCTCCTCTGCTAAACCCTCATCTCATGCTCAAGACCAGCTGCCCCCGTGTCTGGCCAAAGACCTGAAGCTCACCATAGTCCCGATATGGTGCAAGATCGCAAACAGCTCACTGAGCTCTGGAATTGTACCAGACTGCCTCAAAGTAGGCCAAGTTACGCCACTACTGAAAAAAATAGGACTTGACACTGAGGATATGAACAACTTTAGACCTGTTTCGAACTTACCCCTCCTGTCCAAAATCCTGGAAAGATGTGTAATCCCTCAGCTGACCCAACACCTGGATAACATCAATCTCCTAGACCCCCATCAATTGGGTTTCAGAAGGGCTGTAGCACCAAAACCGCAATCATTAATGTCCTAGACGATCTACACAAGTCACTGGATTCGGATCAATGTTGCATTCTCATCCTCCTAGACTTATCGGCCGCGTTCAATACAGTGGACCACTCTCTACTCCTTAAGGTCCTCCAAAAAAGGGCCGGTCTTGAAGAAACAGTCCTCTCATCTGGTTCTCCTCCTTTCCTCACAACCGCTCACAAAGAATAAAAATCAAAAACATTGAGCCCGACCTCCAACCAGTCAATAGAGGTGTCCCCCAAGGGTCTGTGCTTTCCCCTCAGCTTTTCAACATCTACATGGAACTCCTTACCTCACTGCTCAGGAATTCTAACATCCCTTTCCACCTATATGCGGATGATACGCAGCTTTATCTGGAAACCACCTCCATCGACAACATCCAGAGACTAAATGCCGCGCTCAAGGATGTTCAACTTTGGCTCACAATCAACCACCTAAAACTCAATCAAGAGAAAACGGAAGTACTCCCCATCTCCAACAGAGACGAAAACCCCCAAATTGGAGAATGGCCCTCAATGGCACCGTCACACCGAGACTACCGGCCAATCCAACGTGCGCACTCCGCACTTTTCTTGTCATCTCGCTGGTGCCAATAAGCGTAAATTACCTAAGCCCTGTACCCCACACTTGCCAGAGCACCATCCTTAGTGCTCCCCAGCCACGTGACTCAAGCATCTCTACATTACATTTTTTCTCAAGCTACACAGGATGGTATTTACCTGTCACCACGCACATTCGTTTTTGCTCCAACACTAGTGCTCTTTATGCTTAATCTCTCTCAGTCTACTCTGAATAGCCTGCTGCTCTTGTGGCATGTGTGTATTTAGCATTGGTGTGTTAAATTGTTCTCCTTACCTGAGAAGTGTATACACAACTTTGTACCTACTCTCTACACTTACGAGGACCAAAAAGGCCAGAGGAAGGTTTTAGGTTGTTGGTGTTCCCATTCGGGTAGAAGTGATGTACAAGTAAGAGGTGGCCGGCCCCTTTGGGACTAAAGAAAGACTAACTTCCCAGACTTTTGCGATCCACCGAGCTTGAATGGACAGGAGGTGGGCATTTTTTTCAATGTAAATGATGCATCGTGTGGTAGGGCGCTGTCAGTTACAAACAGCACATTTTCTGTTGAAATGACCACTACATTTGCACAGACCAACCATTTATATATATTGTACACAAATGATAATATGTAGCCATTATATTTCAGTGACTATCATTTGTGCACCATCAGGTAAAAACTTTGTTTCCTTCACACTCTAGAATTACCGAAAAATGTGCTTCTTTTTTACTTCCCTAACTGCTGAATGTGTACAGTTCATTTATATGGAATTGCATTTTGTTGTGTATTACAAAAAAAAACCTTCTGCAGCCTTCCCTTTCACAGTCTCAGGACCCCAGTAAGATGGCCATATAATTCACTTTACTTTTTTTTCTCTAACTTTGAGCGACCCTTGACCCTGCTTGCAGGACAGGTGACCCCCAACACCCCTCAGCTCCACCTGTGTGCTCCTGCCTCTGAGACAGATGCTGCCGCCTCGGGAGTTCGCCGCTCCCCCCCCCTCCGCTGGTATCACTGCTCTGTGCCTTTTGCTCCTGTTCTGTCCTCTAATCTGTACTGCACCTTTTTTTAATTTTTCATTTTATTTTACCTTTGTAACTGTGCCAATTTGTATTCGTATTTGCTTATTTTCCTCCCTGCTTCTGCTCCCTGTGTTGCCTATAGCGCCCATGCCCTGCCCCTTCAGCCTTCGGCCTATGCCCCGTTCTTCCCGCCGCTGCCCCCATGCGTCCCGCCCCCCCACACTCCCATTCGCCGCACTGCACCCACCTCCCAGCTTCCCCTCCCTCCCACATCCCCTTATATGGCGGCCGCTGTGCGGCCGCGCTGCCGGCGTGCCAAAGGCAAGCCTGTCTGTGCCCGTCCGTGCCTGGACCGCGCCAACGCCAGAACCCCTGGACCCCGAAGACACCACAACACCCGACTACACTACGACGCCAGCACCCTCCACGCACTTAACCCCGAGCGAGAACACACATGCTACCGGGCCACCCCGAAGCGCACCCAAGGGCCCTTCACCTGCCGGAACTGCAGATTCACCAGTATCCGACCCACGCAACTACCAACCAACGAACCCAACCACCTGAAGTGCATCCTACACAAAACCCGCTCCGCCCGCAAACACACCGTCGAAATCTGGGACCTCCTCGACTCAACCGCCCCAGACGTTGCCTTCCTGATGGAGACCTGGCTGACCCCCGCCTCAGCACCAGACATCGCCATAGCCATACCGGAAGGATACAAGATCGCCCACAGAGACCGCATCAACGGAACAGGAGGTGGAATTGCCATCGTCCACAAGAACACCCTCAGCGTCTCGACCAACACCGACAACATCCTCAGCACCGCCGAACACCTGCACTTCCAGATTCACTACCGACCCCAACACTACCCTCAGAGGAACCCTCATCTACAGACCCCCCGGACCCAGACCACAGTTCAGTGACTCCATCACCGACCTCATCAGCAACCATGCCTTAGCCTCCACCGAATACATCCTCCTCGGGGACCTGAACTTCCACCTCGACAACAACAACGACTTCAATTCAGCAACCCTGATCGCCAACCTCGGACTCAGACAGCTTGTGACAACACCCACCTAGGCCGCCGGTCACGCACTAGACCCCATCTTCTCCGCAAGTCCCCACGTCTCCTTCAACCACACCACCGAACCCCATTGGACCGACCACCACTGCGTCCACTTCACCTTCAGGAAGCCCACCATGCACCACCGCACCTGACAGATGCCCAGTCGCCTCTGGGGAAAAATCACCGAAGAGCAGCTAGCCACCACCCTCACCCAAAGTCTACCAGCCGACCCCAACGACCCCGCCACCGCCACCCACAACCTCAGACAGTGAATTGTTGACTGCACCTACACCCTCGCCACACTCAAGAAACCCTCCAACAACCACAGAACCGAAACTGCCCTCATCGCCGCCACCGATGACAACAGGACCCTGCTAGACAAAAGAGAAACAGCGGCCCTCATCCTCCTGGACCTAGCAGCCGCCTTCGACACGGTCTGCCACCACACACTACGATCACGCCTCCACGACGCCGGGATCCAAGAGACAGCCCTGGACTGGACCACCTCCTTCTTCTCCGACAGAACACAGAGTGTCTGCCTCCCCCCCTTTCGCTCCAAAGCCACTGAGATCATCTGCGGCATACCCCTGAGCTCATCCCTCAGCCCTACGCTGTTTAACATCTACACGTCTCCCGACAGCACAACCTCAACATCATCTCCTATGCCAATGACACCCAGCTGATCCTCTCCCTCACAAAAGACCCCCACACCGTCAAAACCAACCTCCAAGAAGGAATGAAGGCCGTCACGGAATGGATGAGGAACAGCCGACTGAAGCTGAACTCAGACAAAGACGGAGGTCCTCATCCTCGGTTCCACCCCTTCAGCGTGGGACGACTCCTGGTGGCCGATCGCATTTGGAAAAGCTCCAACTCCCACCAACCATGCACGCAACCTAGGGGTCATGCTCAACTCCACCCTCTCCATGACTAAGCAGGTCAACGCCGTCTCATCCTCCTGCTTCAACACCCTCTGCATGCTCTGCAGAATCTACAAGTGGATTTCCACTGAAACGAGAAGAACAGTCACCCAGGCCCTCGTCAGCAGCAGGTTGGACTATGCAAACGCCTTCTACGCAGTAGCCACGGCCAAACACCTGAGACGCTGCAACGCATCCAGACACCTCGGCTCGCCTGATCCTTGACATTCCTTGCAGCAGCCACATCACACCCCACCTGAGAGACCTGCACTGGCTCCCCGTCAACAAGAGGATAACCTTCAAGCTCCTCACCCATGCACACAAGGCACTCCACAACACCAGACCAGCGTACCTCAACAGACTACTCAGCTTCTACACCCCCACCCGCCAGCTCCGCTCAGGCAGCCTTGCCCTCACCACAGTCCCTCACATCCCCAGAGTGACCTCCGGCAGCAGATCATTCTCCCACCTCACCGCCAAGACCTGGAACATGCTCCCCACCCACCTACTTCAGACCCAAGACCTTCTGACCTTCAGAAGCCTCCTCAAGACCTGGCTCTTTGAGCAGTAGGAGCACCCCTCCACCCCCAGCACCTTTTGACCCGCAAGGGTAAGTAGTGCGCTTTACACATGAAATGATTGATTGATTGATCGATTGATTGATTGATTGCCACAAGAAATGTATGTCACTATAAATCGTGGGTCAGAGTATTAAAGAAGGCATGAATGCATGGGGGAGTCTTACAGAAAAAGGCACGAGTGATGCCTCTTTGGGGGATACAGCTGGACCACTAGAGTTCACCACAGTCTTGTTTATTATAAATCTGCTTTACATTTTCATGGTCGTGCATGCCGCATCATCGGTAGCAGCTGTTGTGTCTTTATCCCGGACCATTCGCCTTCAGTTTATGACGCAATCTCTAAACTGCATAAGATCGCTGCAGACATTCACCCAGAGACTGCTACATGGACATTTTCAAAACTGGATATGGACACTCTTTGTTACTTGGGGCTGGAAACTACTGACTTTTCTATGTATACTACTGGTGATTCTGTTTACATGCTGTACTTGTATACAATGTGGTCCCATGATTTGCGCTATGTGCATTACTGCTAGTACACCTGCCAAGAGAAGTGTTGCAAAAGAACAGCAAATGTTAAGCAGTGAACCTTCTAATATGATGAATATCAATATACAGGATGCAGATCCAGATTACCCTAGACAGACGAATGTCTTCAGCAAATGCTGAAAGGGTCGTCTGTGGTAATTTAACAGTAATTGTGTTAAGCATTAGCAGAAGACATGCCGTATTTAGAGACTATCTTGCCCGTTTTACGGAATCCATTTTGTATTTCTATCGGCCATATTGTATGCCATGTGCTCTGTCCTACCTTCCTGTCAACTGCTCTTGAAATCTGCCTAGAGACAAGTTATGTCTAGTCTCCTCTACTTTGCACATGCTCAGAAGAGCATACAGCTGTCCCTAGCATGTAACTGTCAGGATGTGTTTACTCCAACTAGCTAACTGTTAGCTCCTCCCACTTGTCGACTGTGCATTTTCTGTATGACCTTGTATGTGCCTAAGAACAGCAGCTTGTACTTGTACCGCCTTCTTTTGAGCCCCTGTGTGGGTATAAAAGGACCCAGCTCCTTCCAGTCAGTGTGCTACCTCATACTATACCGAAGGGTGTTATGTGAATGTAGTTCCACCTCATGAGGTTTAATAAACTCTGTCTTTTCTATTCCAGTTTCTGTGCCAACTTCTTACTATTGGTCTAGGGACTCTGAGCAGAGAAGGGCGAATCCCTTGCACTAGTAGGCCTGGATGGGGCTTGCTACAACAAGGTGGCATAATATATTGCTCTAATTTGTGAAAAACAAATTCAAAATGCTAATAAAAATAAAGCTCCCTAACAAAGTGCCCCCTCTAATTAAACTTGCCATTCATGTGCCTAAATTAAGTTAAATGTTGATCCTTAAACCATAAAATCGCACGCCTGTCATCCAACACACTGCGATGCGCTACATACTATAACACAATAACCGCACCTCAGTGGTCACCACGCACGAAATGGACACACTTCTCAGATAGGATCAAATCCAGGTCAGAAATTGGGGGAACAGTGCCCACCCATTATATTCACATGGTGGCACTGTTCAGGCTGCTAGGAAATAATGCCGGACTGAAATATGCTGAAATCGTCTCGCTCCAGTGTACTGTTTGGACACATAGACACATTCTGTAGCGCCTGCAAGTTGTCTGCTTTCCTTCTGAGTAGCAGTGTGCAGGCGGCAGGAGGAGGCTTTCATATCTCAGATTCGATCTGGGAACTATACTAAGTTTCAAAGTTACAGGACCATCAGACCTCATTTTGTTCATCCTGGCTGGGAGCTTTCTAGAGACTCACACTTAGATGCATAGGCAATGCATCTAGGTGTGCATTGCTTGTTGTCACTTCACAGGCACTTAAGAGAGGCAGGATTTGACTTTGGTCAGTCACTGGATATGAGATATGCATGCACAGTAAGAATGTCAGCTGTGCTGGCCTGTTGCAGTATTTACACAAATAACAAATTAAATATCACTATTGTGTTTTATTTCTTTTATGGCCAAGGAATGGTGTCAGCACGCTTTACATCACACGTACACAGTCAACATTGAGTTACACGCTTACATGATTTATTGTCAATGTGGTGTGCTACATAGGACAGTGAGGGTGACAAGGTGAAGGAGTCACATATCCTTCATAGCTCGCTGTGCTATATTAGGAGGATTACAATTTATGAACTGCAAGTAACAAAAGGATCGCCATGTTAAAAGCAGCAGACAACTTACTTATCTTCAAAAAATAAAAATCTGCCACCTGCATGTTACATGATGTGCTTTGCAGGAGAAACATTAACTTTGATTCAAACCTCTGACTAGACAAAACACAGATCTCTCCAGCAAATATGTCAACCTCCAGAATTATCTTACCATTATTATTATTGAGATTTATGGGGCACACAAAGCTCTGTGCAGCAGGAGCTTATCCCCTTAACAAATTTTAACATGCAAACTTTGCAACCAAGTAAACAGAAAGAATTTTTTGACATGTTTCTGCTTGTGTCAATTTGTTTGTGGTAGAATTTTTTTAAAATACATTTAAAAATTGAAGCCCAGATTTTGTGTTGTGCCCGGCGCAAAATCTAATTTGTTAAATCTATTCATTTGCTCAAATGTACTCCTTGTATACCTGCTAAACAAATGTGTGAGGCCTTAAGATCTGATTTCACTTCTTGTGATGTCACTTCCTGTGAGGTATGGGTTGTAAAGCTAGTTCCTGTGATGTCACTTCCTGTGATGCTACTTACAATCTCACGCACGGTGATATCACGTGCCATGATGTCACTTGCATTCATTCAGTTCAACTTGTTTAGTCCCCTCATTTCTTTTTTTTAGGACTTGTACCCTGATCAAATAAAAGATAACATCCTTCCATCCACATACCCTGCGTGGGGTATCGTCCTAACATAGAAGTAGTAAGGACTGTATAAATGCTGCAATAAACGATGAATTGCTCTAGGGTGTTAAACCCCAATCAAAATGTTAACAAAACATGGGGCCAGATGTACGACCATAGCATTTAGCGACACACAAATTGCGAGTCACAATTTGCGAGTCACTAAATGCTATATGAGACACTGTTAGCGATTCCTAATGGGGTCGCATATTTCATGCCTCATTCACTCGCAATTTACGATCCCATTAGGAATGGCTGGCCTTCCCAGGTATGGTGGCCTGCTTGGCTCAGCAGACCTCCACGTCTGGGACTGCTTTTGAATAAAGCTGTTTTTTTATGCAGCCTGTTTTCCTTACAGGAAAATGGGTTGCATTTAAAAACAGAAAAATTTAACATTTTCGTTCCATTTTCTAAGGGCAGGTAGTGGGCCCTATTTTCCCCTACATTCACAAAAAGGATGGAGTCTGCTGGGATCCCTTCCCGTTTAGGAGTGCTTTACCACCCTTCTGAGAAACGGCCGCAAAACAAAAACAATCAAAAACAAATAGTCATACAAGGGCTCTTACTTGCTATTAGGAAGGGACGCCCTTGAAGCGCCCTTCCCTAATAGCAAGTCGCTAATCCTATTTAGCCAATTTGCAAAACAAATTGCGACTCACTAAATAGGGTTAGTACATGGCCCAATTGTATTTTGCATGCGCCAACGGGTCTCAAACCTGGTGGCGCATGCATATCTGGCCCTAAGTTCTTTGACAAAATCATGCATACCATTATATCCGATTCAGGCAGGAGACTCACAGTTCAAAAGCCGAAAAGAGCTTTATTTTGTCTGTCTGTTGCCTGAAATTCCCTCTATTTCAATAGAAGTAAAAGGGGAGAAAATATTATCACGGATATTTTTTTTTTATCTTTAACATACCTGCAAAATGAAACCTCGTAATAAAGTTGGCATTCTTGTGCCCCACTAAGGTTAAAGTATCGCAATTTTAACCACGATGTATTTGAAGCCCAAATGGGTATATTGGAATTATTTATTTGTACCTACTCGGGTCCTTTGTAGCTCCCTGGTGCATATGTTCCTGTCCCAATACAACTGGTTCTGCCCTTTGTCCATGTGCAGTGAGGGGCGCAAGAAGCACCACAGCTGTAGCCCCTGGGGGCAGGGGACCTTGGGGCCTGTGTGAGACAAAGCAGGGGCCCGAGGGGCCCGAGGGAGGCTGTGCTGCTGGATATGGAAGGTATCCATGGCTGCGCCTTTTGTGGGGGATCTGTTGGTTCTTCCCGGAGAAAGACCTAAACCCACTGGTCCAATCGCTAGTTCTCTCTAGACTGAATCACTGCAATTCTCTTCTAACTGGCTTACCCAAATCTCACCTCTCCCCCCCTCAAATCCGTCCTCCACTCAGAAGCTCGCTTTATTTCAGGATCCAAACAAAGTGACCACATTACTCCTATCCTGTCTTCTCTTCGATGGCTTCCCAATCGAGGCAAGATCCATTTATAAAACTGCCTGCATCACCTATAAAGCCTTGCACACTTCCTCCCCTCGTTACCTGGCGAATAAACTGAAAATGTCAGCAGGTTCAGGACCCTGTCGGAATGCGGAAAAGTTTCTGCTTGAGCCCCCCTCCTTCAAAAACGAAAGATCGATGGCTCAATCGGTCTCAGGTAATGCGGTGAGAACCTGGAACTCGCTTCCGCCATTGCTCCGTGCCACCACCTCCATCCAGATTTTCAAAGCTGACCTCAAATCTCTTCTCTTTCAAAGACACTTTCAGAACTAATACCCTCATTCTCAGACCCCTCCAGGAAGTTAGTTCATCATTGTAAATTTGTAACACCTTCTTATTTATTCCCCACCCTTGATTGCTGTGTCTGATATTTTGTGATTGCCTATATTTTTTTACTCAACCTCTCCTGTTGATTTTTGTGACGTTCTATTTTGTACCATTTCTCTCATGTAACGTAACGGGTTCTTTTGTACAGCGCTCTGACACCTTCGGGTAAAGTCTGCAATTTATAAAAATGCATTAAATAAATATTAAATAAGCACTGAGCAGGCAGCAGAGATACAGACGATGCACTGTGTGGGTTTATCTGCAGGGCTCAGCATCTTTCATTGTAAGGGAAACCTGTTCTATTCCAAGTTGGCACCGGTAAAATCTTTCAATAGCAGTATCTGACCCCTGGAGGCCTGTGCAACGGCCATCTTTAAACTGGGTAATGCGAGGAGTGTCTGTATCTCGTTTAGTTCATTTTCTATTTCTACCTAGTCTCTGCTTGACAAGCTGAGCAGGAAGTTCATCTACTTTCTGAGGCCTTTGGGGTGGCCATCTTTAAATGGGATAATGGGAGGATTGTCAGTATCTTGTTCAGTCCGTTTTCTATATCTATTGCTTTCTAGTCTCTGCACCAAATGCAGGGCAGGAAGTTCAGACAAAGAATGGACCGGTCTGAAGTAAGACCTATGTTTATTTCTGCTGAACATCTTAAGGTTAGTGCCCTAATGCTGCTCCTGTAGCCCCTCAGTGCTCTGCTACTGATCCTGTAGCTCCTCCGGTCAGTGTCCTGATGCTGATCCTATAGCTCCTCAGTGCAGCTGCTGATCCTCTAGTTCCTCCAGTCAGTGCTCTGCTGCTGATCCTGTAGCTCCTTTGGTCAGTGCTCTTCTGCTGATCCTGTAGCTCCTTCAGTCAGTGCTCTGATGCTGATCCTGTAGCTCCTCCAGTAAGTGCTCTTCTGCTGATCCTTTAGCTCCTCCCGTCTGTGCTCTGCTGCTGATCCTGTAGCTCCTCTGTGCTTTACTGCTGATCCTGTAGCCCCTCCAAGCAGTGCTCTGCTGCTGCTTCTGTGGCTCCTCCGGTTAGTGCTCTGTTGCTGATCCTGTAGTTCCTCAGTGCTCTGCTGCTGATCCTGTAGCTCCTCAGTGCTCTGCTGTAGCCCCTCCGGTCACTGCTCTGCTGCTGATCCTGTAGTATCCTGTATCCCAATAAATATATCACATTGTAAAGAGATTCAAACCTAAAAATGAATCAATTAAAATAACATTATCCTAATTATCACAATTCAAATTGTCTCACAATATACAGAAATGTAAAAAGTGGCAAAATTAATTTATCTATCTCGACGCGCATTTCGGCGACCAGCGCCTTCTTCTGGAGGAGCCACAATATGTTCTAAAAATAAGAAAAACTAATTTAAACAACTAACTTAAAATACAAAAAATAATTAAATTCATATAGCATCAACCTGTGCAGTCATGATAACCTCTTATGTATGACAATTAAACATCACAAAAATAAACCCCAGATGGGTTATCCATTTCCTTGTACATTAAACAAATGGGAAAACTAGCCAGTTAGGGGTGGTAGGGGAAACTGGGGGTGGCGGACAAAAGGGATAATTATTTAACGAAGAATAAGGCTTGGGGCATTTTAAGACATCGATGTTGCTAACATGGATTAAAAAAGGACAGACATGTCTCTAGTTCTGAATTAAATAAAAAGATACAAACATAGGAATTATTTTAATGTCGTTATGAGTATGGGTGTTAGATCTCAGGTAGTTGGAGTGATTCTCAAAGAATGGAAAAGAAATAAGGTGTAAGTACAGTTCAGAATGCACAAAGATCTACCTATTCATTATACTAGGTAGGCAGTAACCTAAAACAAACGAAAAGTGTGTCTCTTTGAAACCTGATTAAACTCACCTATTTTGTCTAGATGTGGAAGTAGTATGATTATCGATGTGGTTATTACGTCATAGACGCCTCAGATTCTTTAGTTCAGAAATGATTAATTCTAAAACTGGAAATAAACCTTAATTAGATTTAAAAATCGGAAATAAATCTGCATATAGGCAATATTCCATAATAATGCACTCTTATTTAAATTATGTTAATCATAATTACCTTTCTGCCGAGGATTTTCGTAAATACGGCAGTGAGAACAAGAAGGTTTCATAGAACTTCTATATGGCTTAAATATCTATAAGGAGAGATATATACATTGAATAATCGATTCCTCTTCTTAAACTGAATACCTAATAGTACCACAGTTATAATTACCTGGTCAGCTGTTGAATTCAGCCTCTCTCGGTTTGTCAAGGATATTTAAGGTGATTAAAATTCTATAAACAAAAACGTGTAAATAAATAAAATCTCTCCTCAAATACGGAATATATGACCTCTAATGAATTATAAGGGTTACGATTATAAATACCTGAGTAAGTGATTAAATCTGCCGCAATCGTAAATCGGAACGCTGGCATAATAAAGTCTATGGGAATATAATAAACAGGGGAAAATAACTCATTAGGAAACCCAATTTGTTTAAAGGGTTTTCTCATTGAAGGAGAACGATAAAAAATTGCCTGTTCAGACATACCTTGTTAAACAATATATACACGATGCTTTAATATGTTCCGAAAAAACCTCCTGATGTGGGGAATTTTCTATAGATAGAAAAACACAACGAAAATAGCGAGGATTAATGTTAATAATCTGAGCAGGGGTCTGTTTGCATAGTTAGACCTAATATAAGGGGATGTAACACATACCAAAATGAAGATCAAGAGAAGTTTGTGCCAGTGTCCGAATTCGAAGCGAGGGGTTCCGGTAAATGCGCAGGAAGCAGTATGTATTGGCGTTTGAATATATACCCCAAAAACGACTCACAGGTGTGGGTCATGTTGTAAAGATTGCAGGAGGATCACAACAGAAAAAACGGACTAAGGACGTGATAGCCACATAGAGGAAGGACAACGATTTATGTGTAACGCAAACTACGCAGAATAGAAAGCGAAGAAAGCGAGGGGAAGGAAAAACAAACCACGAGCACAAAAAACAACACAAATGAAGGACTGTGTGCTCTGGATTGACACAAGCCGAATATTTCAAAGCCATAAAAGGGGCACGGGGTCTCAAAATAGAACCCAAAAGAAAACAAAGTAAGACCTAAAAATTATTAAGATTTGTAAAAATAAATAAATAAAAAGGGGCATTTATTAAAGTAATAATAAGAGAAAATAAAGATGTTGTATTAAATGTATTAAATTGATTGATGAATGAAGATAGAGCAAGGGATTGAAAAAAGATATTTCAAACCTATTAAAACCAATTAGAAAAATATAACATATTACTGCAAGAAATTCATTTTAAAATACTGAAAACAAAGTCAGAGTGCAATATTAACGAAATAATTACAAACTTGAGATACTGGCATGTGGTTTATATAAATATAGATGATAATATTAGAGGGAACTTAGCAAATTGCATTCTCCCATGGAATTTCACTGTTTAGGCGGTTGCGAAAGGTGTCAAAGACAAAAATCCAATAAACCTCTCTCTTTTTTCTGATTAGCTTTCCACCTTTCGAATCTGGCGTATGGATTTTTTCGAGAATACGCCATTTCAGATCTGCGGGACTGTGTTTCTGCTCGGTGAAATGTTTCACCATGGGGGCAATCATTTTACCAGTATTAATGGCAGAACGATGCTCAGTCAGACGAGTTTGAATCATTCTTGACGTATCTTCTATATAGCCAAGGAGGCATGGGCACTGTATAAAATTGATCACATTAGAGGATCTACAGTTACACATTTCCTGAGCTTTCGTGATGTGTCCATTATGTTCAAATTCTTCTCCTGCAATAATGCTCTTGCATGATATACACGAGGAACATGGCATAGTACCTTTAATAGGGTTATTGGTCAAGATAGATCTTTGGACAAAGCTAGGTTCAGAAGTGTGATTCATAAATCTAGAATGAACAATAAAATCTTTGATATTCCTGTTCCTTCTGTGTGCAAACAAGGGCCTTTCTAATTTTTCTTCGGCAGTACAATTACTATTTAAAATATGCCAACTGGAACTAATTATCTGCTTGATTTTAGCATTCACCGTTGAATGTTTGGTAATGCAGACCACTTGTTTATTGTCTTTTGGTTCCTTTACTCCAAGAAGGCAATCCCGATCATAGTAGCGGGCCCATTTGTAAGAGTGCCTCACCAGCCGGTGAGGATAACCTCTTTCAATGAATTTGGATCTCATAATTAGGGCCTGCCTATCGAAATCTGCGAGGTTTGTGCAATTCCATCTCACTCGCAAGAATTGCGAAAAAGGAATGCTGTCCTTTTGTGATCGAGGGTGAAAACTCTTATAGTGCAAGAGTGTATTCCTGGCGGTGGATTTAATGTGAAGGTCGACTTTTAATTTTCCATGATCGTTCATAATAACGATGTCAAGGAATTCAACCTTTTCTGCACTGACATGGGTGGTGAATTTTAAGTTAGGGTCAACCGCATTGATCCATGCAGTAAATTCTGTAAGAGTTTCCCTCCCATCAGTCCAGATAATGAAAATATCATCAATATATCTGGACCAATGGGAGATAGATTCCAAAAAAGGGCAATTTCATTTTCAATGTATTTATTCTCGAAGGCAGCCATGAATATATTAGCAACGGATGGTGCAACAGATGCACCCATGCTAACTCCTTTGGTTTGCCGATAAGTGTGCGGTCCAAAACAGAACACGTTCTCAGTGAGGACTATTTTTAGACAGCTCAACACAAATGTTTTTGGACATTGAATAAGTTGTTCTTCAATGAACCAAGAGGTGGAAGCAATTGCATCTAATATCGGGATGTTACTATATAAGGATTCTACATCCATAGTAACTAATAAATCTTGTGTAGGATTGAAGGCTAACCCCTCAGTTTGAGCAATCATATGTCCAGTATCTCTAATATAGGACTTGATATTAGGAATATGTGGGCGAAGGAAGTTATCCACATATTATGACAATGGTTCTGTTATCGTTCCTATGGTCGAGACAATAGGACGATAAGGGGGGGGGTTCTCCTGATTTTTGTGTATTTTAGGCAATCCATATACACATGCCATTTTTCCATCATTATGATTTAAAAACTCATACTCTTTGTCAGAGATATGTCCATTTTCTAGGGCCTGCTTAGTAAGGGAACGTATTTCTTTTGATAGATTAAAAGTAGAAACGGAATTCATAGGACAATAGAATGCACGATCACTGAGCATCTCAAGCATCTTTGTCTCATACTGAGCAGAGTCTAAAACAACAATTCCGCTCCCCTTATCACAGCTTTTGATGGTTAATTTGTCATTAGATGAAAGAGAAATGAGGGCTTGATGTTCTTCTTTATTCAAGTTGTATAATGGCTTAGGTACAAAACGAAGAGCGAGATCTAGTTTTTTGAGAATGACTAGTTCGAAAGTGGCCACTTCGGGTCCTAACTGTTCGAGAGATGGACTAAATGTGGAAGGGAGACTAACAGGTTGTATGGTAACCTGTTCAGTATCAGTAGAAGAATTGCAGGCAAAAAACATTTTTAGACGAATCTTTCTGAAGAACGAAATAATGTCACAATACAGTTCGAAGATATTAACTGTGGAGTGGGGGACGAATGATAGTCCTTTAGATAGTAATTTAACAGTGGGATCATCTAACTCTACATTGGATAAGTTGAAAATTGGAATTACATTCCCGGTTTCCAGGATTGCCGGTTCCTGGTTTCCCGGACAAACTGGGGTTCCTCTTGTTGGTGATGATACTGGGGCTTGTAATTCCCTCTGGAAATTCCTTGAAATTTTACCCTCGGACATCCCCGGCCCATCCCACGGTTTCCTAAAAAAGGCTGCCTTTGGTTACGTCTGCCCTGGACTGAGTTGTGATTATCTTGGGGATCATAATAGGCTTCATTATTTTCGTTTTCAGAATCTGAGGTTTCAGAAAAAGTGTTAACTCTTTGTTGTTGACGTTTATTTTCTTCCGTATAGTGATTCTGTTTATAAAAGTCAGTTTTGAGGTAGGGGTAGGTATTGTCAATAGTGCAAAATTTCTTGTCTTTACGGAGTTTATCATTTTTACGTTTTTCTAAATAGTTCGAAAAGGATTCTAACTCTTTATTACACTCCTCAATTCTTTTCAAGGCTTCATCAACATTCCCTATGTTTTAAATTTTTTCCTCTAACTCCTTAACTTCATTCCTAACCTCAGTAGCTAGTTCCTTTGCTGTCTCAATAATAAGGATCATAAGATCCCGTGAGCAACGGCTGGCAATCATGCTCCATTTCTCCAAAAACATCCTGTGGTGTACAAACAAGCCAGGAATATTACGTACACGGAGACCAAATGGAATGATCCCCAACCAAAGGTATGCCAACATGAATTCACCATGGGCTTCAATGCGTTTTAATTTCTTTTTGAGGTCGGTGAGTAACCTGCTATCATCATTATTACGATTAGATTCATTGGTAACGTTCCCAAATGTGGAGGACGTGCCTACAAGTGTTTCAAATTCTTCGTCAGTAAATCCGAAGGTCTTTGTTAAGGCCATAATAACAAATAACTTTTGCAAGATTCTAGATAACAGGGTGGACTTGGGGGGTGAAATAGGGAAAGAAATGGAGCACAATGATTATAATATTAAAAAGGAACATGAAACATAAAACAAAGATAAAAGTGTAATTACTAAAAGCCCCGCACAGACAAGCTGTGGGTAGACATGTGATTAATTATCAAGGACCCCCTGAAGGAATAAAGGCGTCCTAGGTCAGGGGAAAATGGATGAGATAAAACAACCTAGGTACAGAGGTATTACAATTGTCAAACTGAAAGATAATAAAGAGGTGGGACTACACAGGGTCAGTTATTGGTATTTAATGATATACATGTGAAGAAAAGGAAAACAAAAATTCACTGTCAACAAATTCATATGAATAAAAACTTCAAATAAATATATCACATTGCAAAGAGATTCAAACCTAAAAATGAATCAATTAAAATAACATTATCCTAATTATCACAATTCAAATTGTCTCACAATATACAGAAATGTAAAAAGTGGCAAAATTAATTTATATATCTCAACGCGCGTTTCAGCGACCAGCGCCTTCTTCTGGAGGAGCCACAATATGTTCTAAAAATAAGAAAAACAAATTTAAACAACTAACTTAAAATACAAAAAATAATTACATTCATATAGCATCAACCTGTGCAGTCATGATAACCTCTTATGTATGACAATTAAACATCACAAAAATAAACCCCAGATGGGTTATCCATTTCCTTGTACATTTCACAAATGGGAAAACTAGCCAGTTAGTGGTGGTAGGGGAAACTGGGGGTGGCGGACAAAGGGGATAATTATTTAACGAAGAATAAGGCTTGGGGCATTTTAAGACATCGGTGTTGCTAACATGGATTAAAATAGGACAGACATGTCTCTAGTTCTGAATTAAATAAAAAGATAAAACATAGGAATTATTTTAATGTCGTTGTGAGTATGGGTGTTAGATCTCAGGTAGTTGGAGTGATTCTTAAAGAATGGAAAAGAAATAAGGTGTAAGTACAGTTCAGAATGCACAAAGATCTACCTATTCATTATACTAGGTAGGCAGTGCTGTTCATCCTGCCAAAACACCAACTTAGAGCTACAGAACAAGCCTCTCCTTGATTACTAGGTGTACTCAATCATGTTAGTATATAGGGGGGTACTATTCATTGTGTTTAGGATACCAACCTAAAACAAACGAAACGTGCGTCTCTTTGAAACCTGATTAAACTCACCTATTTTGTCTAGATGTGGAAGTAGTATGATTATCGATGTGGTTATTACGTCATAGACGACTCAGATTCTTTAGTTCAGAAATGATTAATTCTAAAACTGGAAATAAACCTTAATTAGATTTAAAAATCGGAAATAAATCTGCATATAGGCAATATTCCATAATAATGCACTCTTATTTAAATTATATTAATCGTAATGATGAAGCCTTGAAAAGAATTGAGGAGTGTAATAAAGAGCTAGAATCCTTTTCTAACTATTTAGAAAAACGTAAAAATGATACACTCCGTAAAGACAAGAAATGTTGCACTATTGACAATACCTACCCCTACCTCAAAACTGACTTTTATAAACAGAATCACTATACGGAAGAAAATAAAGGTAAAAAACAAAGAGTTAACACTTTTTCTGAAACCTCAGATTCTGAAAACGAAAATAATGAAGCCTATTATGATCCCCAAGATAATCACAACTCAGTCCACGGCAGACGTAACCAAAGGCACCCTTTTTTAGGAAACCGTGGGATGGGCCGGGGACGTCCGAGGGTACAATTTCAAGGAATTTCCAGAGGGAATTACAAGCCCCAGTATCATCACCAACAAGAGGAACCCCAGTTTGTCCGGGAAACCAGGAACCGGCAATCCTGGAAACCGGGAATGTAATTCCAATTTTCAACTTATCCAATGTAGAGTTAGATGATCCCACTGTTAAATTACTATCTAAAGGACTCTCAGTCGTCCCCCACTCCACAGTTAATATCTTCGAACTGTATTGTGACATTATTTCGTTCTTCAGAAAGATTCGTCTAAAAAAGTTTTTTGCCTGCAATTCTTCTACTGATACTGAACAGGTTACCATACAACCTGTTAGTCTCCCTTCCACATATAGTCCATCTCTCGAACAGTTAGGACCCGAAGTGGCCACTTTCGAATTAGTCGTTCTCAGAAAACTAGATCTCGCTCTTCGTTTTGCACCTAAGCCATTATACAACTTGAATAAAGAAGAACATCAAGCCCTCCTTTCTCTTTCATCTAATGACAAATTAACCATCAAAAGCTGAGATAAGGGGGGCGGAATTGTTGTTTTAGACTCTGCTCAGTATGAGACAAAGATGCTTGAGATGCTCAGTGATCGTGCATTCTATTGTCCTATGAATTCCGTTTCTACTTTTAATCTATCAAAAGAAATATGTTCCCTTACTAAGCAGGCCCTAGAAAATGGACATATCTCTGACAAAGAGTATGAGTTTTTAAATCATAATGATGGAAAAATGGCATGTGTATATGGATTGCCTAAAATACACAAAAATCAGGAGAACCCCCTTATCGTCCTATTGTCTCGACCATAGGAACGATAACAGAACCATTGTCAAAATATGTGGATAACTTCCTTCGCCCACATATTCCTAATATCAAGTCCTATATTAGAGATACTGGACCTATGATTGCTCAAACTGAGGGGTTAGCCTTCAATCCTACACAAGATTTATTAGTTACTATGGATGTAGAATCCTTATATAGTAACATCCCGATATTAGATGCAATTGCTTCCACCTCTTGGTTCATTGAAGAACAACTTATTCAATGTCCAAAAACCTTTGTGTTGAGCTGTCTAAAAATAGTCCTCACTGAGAACATGTTCTGTTTTGGACCGCACACTTATCGGCAAACCAAAGGAGTTAGCATGGGTGCATCTGTTGCACCATCCATTGCTAATATATTCATGGCTGCCTTCGAGAATAAATACATTGAAAATGAAATTGCCCCTTTTTTTGAATCTATCTCCCATTGGTCCAGATATATTGATGATATTTTCTTTATCTGGACTGATGGGAGGGAAACTCTTACATAATTTACTGCATGGATCAATGCGGTTGACCCTAACTTAAAATTCACCACCCATGTCAGTGCAGAAAAGGTTGAATTCCTTGACATCCTTATTATGCACGATCATGGAAAATTAAAAGTCGACCTTCACATTAAATCCACCGCCAGGAATACACTATTGCACTATAAGAGTTTTCACCCTAGATCACAAAAGGACAGCATTGCTTTTTCGCAATTCTTGCGAGTGAGACGGAATTGCACAAACCTCGCAGATTTCGATAGGCAGGCCCTAATTATGAGATACAAATTCATTGAAAGAGGTTATCCTCACCGGCTGGTGAGGCACTCTTACAAATGGGCCCGCTACTATGATCGGGATTGCCTTCTTGGAGTAAAGGAACCAAAAGACAATAAACAAGTGGTCTGCATTACCAAACATTCAACGGTGAATGCTAAATCCAAGCAGATAATTAGTTCCAGTTGGCATATTTTAAATAGTAATTGTACTGCAGAAGAAAAATTAGAAAGGCCCTTGTTTGCACACAGAAGGAACAGGAATATCAAAGATTGTATTGTTCATTCTAGATTTATGAATCACACTTCTGAACCTAGCTTTGTCCAAAGATCTATCTTGACCAATAACCCTATTAAAGGTACTATGCCATGTTCCTCGTGTATATAATGCAAGAGCATTAATGCAAGAGAAGAATTTGAACATAATGGACACATCACGAAAGCTCAGGAAATGTGTAACTGTAGATCCTCTAATGTGATCTATTTTATACAGTGCCCATGCCTCCTTGGCTATATAGGAGAAACGTCAAGAATGATTCAAACTCGTCTGACTGAGCATCGTTCTGCCATTAATACTGGTAAAATGATTGCCCCCATGGTGAAACATTTCACCAAGCAGAAACACAGTCCCGCAGATCTGAAATGGCGTATTCTCGAAAAAATCCATACGCCAGATTCGAAAGGTGGAAGGCTAATCAGAAAAAAGAGAGAGGTTTATTGGATTTTTGTCTTTGACACCTTTCGCAACGGCCTAAACAGTGAAATTCCATGGGAGAATGCAATTTGCTAAGTTCCCTCTAATATTATCATCTATACTTCATATAAACCACATGCCAGTATCTCAAGTTTGTAATTATTTCGTTAATATTGCACTCTGACTTTGTTTTCAGAATTTTAAAATGAATTTCTTGCAGTAATATGTTATATTTTTCTAATTGGTTTTCATAGGTTTGAAATATCTTTTTTCAATCCCTTGCTCTATCTTCATTCATCAATCAATTTAATAAATTTAATACAACATCTTTATTTTCTCTTAATATTACTTTAATAAATGCCCCTTTTTATTTATTTATTTTTACAAATCTTAATAATTTTTAGGTCTTACTTCGTTTTCTTTTGGGTTCTATTTTTGAGACCCTGTGCCCCTTTTATCGCTTTGAAATATTTGGCTTGTGTCAATCCGGAGCACACAGTCCTTCATTTGTGTTGTTTTTTGTGCTCGCGGTTTGTTTTTCCTTCCCCTCGCTTTCTTCGCTTTCTATTCTGCGTAGCTTGCGTTACACATAAATCGTTGTCCTTCCTCTATGTGGCTATCACGTCCTTAGTCCGTTTTTTCTGTTGTGATCCTTCTGCAATCTTTACAACATGACCCACAACTGTGAGTCGTTTTTGGGGTATATATTCAAACGCCAATACATCCTTAGACCGTTACTGCTTCCCGAGCATTTACCGGAACCCCTCGCTTCGAATTCGGACGCTGGCACAAACTTCTTTTGATCTTCATTTTGGTATGTGTTACCATCCCCTTATATTAGGTATAACTAGGCAAACAGACCCCTGCTCAGATTATTAACATTAATCCTCGCTATTTTCGTTGTGTTTTTCTATCTATAGAAAATTCCTCACATCAGGAGGTTTTTTCGGAACATATTAAAGCATCGTGTATATATTGTTTAACAAGGTATGTCTGAACTGGCAATTTTTTATCGTTCTCCTTCAATGAGAAAACCCTTTAAACAAATTGGGTTTCCTAATGAGTTATTTTCCCCTGTTTATTATATTCCCATAGACTTTATTATGCCAGCGTTCCGATTTACGATTGCGGCAGATTTAATCACTTACTCAGGTATTTATAATCGTAACCCTTATAATTCATTAGAGGTCATATATTCCTTATTTGAGGAGATATTTTATTTATTTACAAGTTTCTGTTTATAGAATTTTAATCACCTTAAATATCCTTGACAAACCGAGAGAGGCTGAATTCAACAGCTGACCAGGTAATTATAACTGTAGTACTATTAGGTATTCAGTTGAAGAAGAGGAATCGATTCTTCAATGTATATATCTCTCCTTATAGATATTTAAGCCATATAGAAGTTCTATGAAACCTTCTTGTTCTCACTGCCGTATTTACGAAAATCCTCGGCAGAAAGGTAATTACGATTAACATAATTTAAATAAGAGTGCATTATTATGGAATATTGCCTATATGCAGATTTATTACCGATTCCGATTTTTAAATCGAATTAAGGTTTATTTCCAGTTTTAGAATTAATCATTTCTGAACTAAAGAATCGGAGGCGTCTATGACGTAATAACCACATCGATAATCATACTACTTCCACATCTAGACAAAATAGGTGAGTTTAATCAGGTTTCAAAGAGACACACGTTTCGTTTGTTTTAGGTTGGTATCCTAAACACAATGAATAGTACCCCCCTATATACTAACATGATTGAGTACACCTAGTAATCAAGGAGAGACTTGTTCTGTAGCTCTAAGTTGGGGTTTTGGCAGAATGAACAGCACTGCCTACCTAGTATAATAAATAGGTAGATCTTTGTGCATTCTGAACTGTACTTACACCTTATTTCTTTTCCATTCTTTAAGAATCACTCCAACTACCTGAGATCTAACACCCATACTCATAACGACATTAAAATAATTCCTATGTTTGTATCTTTTTATTTAATTCAGAACTAGAGACATGTCTGCCCTATTTTAATCCATGTTAGCAACATTGATGTCATAAAACGCCCCAAGCCTTATTCTTTGTTAGATAATTATCCCTTTTGTCCGCCACCCCCAGTTTCCCCTACCACCCCTAACTGGCTAGTTTCCCATTTGTGAAATGTACAGGGAAATGGATAACCCATCTGGGGTTTATTTTTCTGATGTTTAATTGTCATACATAAGAGGTTATCATGACTGCACAGGTTGATGCTATATGAATGTAATTATTTTTTGTATTTTAAGTTAGTTGTTTAAATTTGTTTTTCTTATTTTTAGAACATATTGTGGCTCCTCCAGAAGAAGGTGCTGGTCGCTGAAACGCGCGTCGAGATACATAAATTAATTTTGCCACTTTTTACATTTCTGTATATTGTGAGACAATTTGAATTGTGATAATTAGAATAATGTTATTTTAATTGATTCATTTTTAGGTTTGAATCTCTTTGCAATGTGATATATTTATTTGAAGTTTTTATTCATATTAATTTGTTGACAGTGAATTTTTGTTTTCCTTTTCTTCACATGTATATCATTAAATACCAATAACTGACCCTGTGTAGTCCCACCTCTTTATTATCTTTCAGTTTAACAATTGTAATACCTTTGTGCCTAGGTTGTTTTATCTCATCCATTTTTCCCTGACCTAGGGCTGGTGCCTTCATTCCTTCAGGGGGTCCTTGATAATTAATCACATGTATCATGTATCCCAGTCATCCCGCTGGCACGTTCACCAACTTTATTTACACGACTTCTGCATAGCAGCCAAGTTTTCATATTGCTTATATGCGTCACTTTCATGTACTGAGTGACAGGCTACTTCCTAAAGTGTGACACTTTGTCCCTAATTTCAAGTAACAAAGTAAATATGAAGAGCTAATTATCAGGCATTACCACCTTCTGTGCAATAGAATAATAAGGACTACTATACTGACTATTCTAACCCCTTTAACATCCATTGGATTTACCTTAACCAACCGAGTCCATCCTAACTCCATTAACAGTGTCAGAAACCACTGCCCAGACCCATTGTGTTTATACCCTGTACACATCCAGCACGTCTAATCATGCTCAATTAGCTCTCATCCTGTTTACATCCATGAGAGGCAGCCAAGTTAAGGTCAGAACCACTCTAGCCCCATGTGTATCCACCAAAAGCAGTGTGGCCATGCACAGTCCATTCTAGCCCCATTAACACCCACCAGAGCCAGCTATGTCTTGTCCAGTCTCATCCAGTAGCACCATTCCCAATCTGAACCAGCCAGCACTTCCCATTGCGTTCAAACACTAGCTCAAACCATTCTAGCCCCAAGTACATCGACTAGAACCACAGGGTCGCCACATGGCTGTTTTTTTACCAGCCTGCACAAAAATAAGAAAATTCCCGTAAAGCCGATATGTTCTCTCTTTTCAGTGCATACTTAAACTACAACCTTAATAGTACAGGACTTTAAAAGTGTGTTCTAGAGCTGCCTTAATGATCTGTGACTGATAATTGAACAAATGCAAAAAAGCTGGTTAAAAATAAATAACACCGCCTTTTATATAAAGTCCTGCTTATAATGTGACCTGTATGAAGAATTAGGCTCAGCCAGGGTATCTTCATCGAGTGAGCAGGCATCCGATAGGCACCCGCTGCCTGCGGTGCTGGTGGAACAGCTGCGGACTTCGAAAACTCTGGGGCTGGATCAGGTAATATACTGCATGTCCCGAGCCGATTGGACCTGAGGGGGAACACGGACATCAGGTACACAAGTGTCTGGTTGTGTGGGGCCGAGTACTGAGCGATCGGCAGTCCCCGGAGCACAACTTGGCGTGTTAGATCCGACATCAGTGTCGCACGGGGTGACGACTAGCCCCGCCTCAGTAGGGATCTCTCGCGTAAGGCAGTCAGTTGGATACTGTGAGTCTAAGGGGCCCTGGAGATGCTGTGTCCGGAGCAGTGAGGGGAATGCCTGGACTACCGCTCACGAGTAGGCTTTGGGCGACAGGAGTGTGCAGGCAAGACGGTACCTGCTGCCCTCATTGGACTGTGTGGTGGATGTAGGTTGTGCAGGAACACTGAACGAGGCAACAGAGGGGCGACAAAACCCTCCAGAAAAACAGCGATTGGGGCCGGAGCTCAATGGCAGGGTCATTGGTGTGGACTTTCCCCACGCTCGCAGAGGAGCCAATGAGAGATCGCTTGCAGCCAAAGTTGGAGGGACCTGCTGGACGAAGCACTTGGTGGTGAGTGTCAGGGGATACCACCGGTGGGAGATCAAGGTTTTGGCTGAGCCCTGATAGCCTGTGTGAGTAAGACACCTTGCTGACTGGGGCCCTGGCGCCAGGAACAATAACACAATTGTCGCAGTGATTGGCAGTGGCCTGAAACATACCGCGAGGGCTCCTGGTTGCCCGTGTGGGAGCGTGAGGTCCCCTGAAGGATGGCACGACCTGTGGCATGACTGCGGCTCCGGCGCTCTGACTGGGGGAAGACCGTGTGGAGAAGGACTAAAGAGGAGCAGTCCTGAAGGTGCATAGCAGTGGACTGTACAGCGCTGAGATAGGAGGGTGACTGAAACTGGGCCCCTGACACATGCTGCAAGACAATAGCCCCACTGAGCAAGAAGATGCAACAGCGGTGACCCTGCGGGACACCCGTCACAGGCTGTGAAAAGGAACAGGGGAAGTGAGGGATGCCTGCCTCATCATGGTCAAACACAGGGGCCATCAGGCTGGGGTCCCCCTGGAACAGGAGAATGATACACTGGAACTGGCACGGCGTGCCCTGGATGATCTGGTGCAGCAACAATTACAGCAGATACTGGCTGCTGTTGCTGACACAAAGGCGACCCTCCATCAGGACATCAGCACATTTGCAGTGGTGCTTAACCTATTGAGGGACGAACACAAAAAGCTCTCTGAGGGGGTCAGGAAAACCAAACTCAGCAACACAGAGTTGGAACTGGGGCACAAGGATGTAGCCCAGCAGGTGCAGGCCTTAACAGATAGGGTGCTGATCTTGGAAAGCAGGGCTAAAGATGCAGAGGAGTCAATCCGAGGAACAATGTGCTGGTCGTGGGTCTGCCGGAGGGGTCAGAAGGAGATAACATGGTGACCTTCCAAGGGGCATGGTTCGCGAATGTTGTGGCTCCAGAGGGACATACCGCCTTCTTCACACTTGAGAGAGCCAACAGAGTACTGGTGTTAGAACTGGCTATTTCTGGTAGGCTAAGGCTGACGCCAAAGCCAGGCAGAAACCACCATTCTAGTCAGGGCAAGGGAGTCACACGCCAAGATAACCCCTGCTCACCCCCTTGGTAGCTTGGCACGAGCAGTAAGGCTAAACTCGGAGGCAATGTGTAAAGCATTTGCGCCAGCACACAAAAGCAACAACATCCAAGGCACACCACAAAAGGAACTCCACACAAGGTTATATAAAATAACTTTTGTATTGTCAAAACACACCAGATAGTATCACACAATATACATGGTGCCAACTGGCACGGGCAATGTTCACAAGGGATTATTTACAGGACAGGGCCACATGGGCCACTGTCAGAATCAACACTTTTAGAAATAGAATATAGGATATAAAAACACTGTAGCACAAATTAGCAAATATAAATCACAACCAGTAACTACTGGTAACAGGTAAGTACCACCTACGCAACCCTAAACACCTAAAAACCAGTGTTTTCTGGTACTTCTTGTTGCTTCCTGATGGCACTCGCGTAGCACTCGTATTTGGATACTGGCTTACCACTCTAAGATGGCGCTCACCAGTTTTACCTATTTAATGCCACTCAAAGATGGCGCTCGTGTAGTACGCGACCATTCACGCATTGACTGGGCTGAGATACGGTGAGTTGTACTGGTAATGTGTGGTTACTGAATATTAAATCTCAACAGTTGGCAACTTCTTATGTAAGTTCTAATTTACTTACAGCATGCCTACTGGATGATAGCTTGAACTTACAAATTGACCCGGTGAAGGTTTCACCTTTATTACGCAGATGAGCAGATACAAGCTTTGAAATTACTCGGAAATGGACGAGTTGGATGCTATTTATTTACACTTTTCAGGTACTTTGTTAGTTTAATAATAGTGGAGAGTTGTTATTGTGAAGCATATAGCGAGTGTTATTTAGAGCATGTATAATGACTCTAGATTGTGATACATACTTAGGTATTTACTTATTTATTTACATTAGACCGTGTCAGTTTGACATAATGAGGAGAGCTGTTCTTATGATGGGTACAGCATGTATTACTTTGAACACTAATATGGAACGTGGATCTTGATGTGTACTTAGCGATTGGTTATTTACCATATATAATTTAAGAATGTACAGTGATACGAGTTTTGTTTACAGATTAGATTTACGTTTGGGTTTGGATTGAGGAAACAGAACCGATCTTGAAATTTACGTGCTACATGACTTGTTACTTACATTATTGGTGAGTTTATAAGTGGATACTTTAACATTACATAAAGACTCTGTCTGTACGGTATGGTTTATGATTGGGTCTCATTTGGTATTTTAGGATAAATTACCAGCTTCTTGCAACTTTGAAATTGACATGGTACGTTTCAATTATTAATTTTTCTTCTTTTAAGTGCTTTGCACTCTGACTTGGATTTCTAGGGTACTTAATTCACGATTTGGTTATTTCAGGCTTTCTTCTTGGTGATTAGCTCTTCCTGCTCCATTCTTTTCTATATACACTGTTCGGTGCATTTGAGTTGTGTACTGTTAATTAGTACATGATTGTGATATGTATTATTGGTTATTGTATTACTGCAGCCCTGAAGAAGTCTATATGTCATAGACTGACTAGACGAAACACGTGTTGGCTGTTATTGTCTTATTCATTGGATGAAGAAATCAAATGATGATAAGAAGAAATTAAATATATGAACATTTGGACTCATTGACTTTTTGAAAACGGAGTGCTTGGTGGATAATTGTTCTTGTTTAGTCACTTGTTGACTTTAATTGCAGTAGTGGTAACCTACTCTTTCCACTTTGAGCACCAACTGGACTTCACCTGATATACACTTTCTTACACACGCAGTGCGCTCCTGTATAACTGTTACCTCTGTTTATTGGTGTTTATTGTGTTGTAGGAGCAGCCGCATAAGTTAAGATGAATAGAGATAAGGAGGCTGAACAACTTTTTGAAAAACTAGTGGCAGGAGGATCAATAGGAGCTGCCATGGGACCATCTAAAGAGACTAAAAAGGAAGGCCTTAGAGCCAAGTTTATTAAGCTTGAATCCCTTAAACGTACAGAACTGACCAAATGGTGGGATGCCGCGACCCTAAGACAATACATCAAACTTAATAGGATTCCACGTGGCCTCAGATCCCAGATAATACCAACTTATGAGGATCTGGAGCCAGACCTGTATGTGACATGGGAAAAGGAACTCAATAACAGTTCTATTAACTTAATTAACATTCTTATAGAGAATGCTGAGAGAAAAATTGCAAAATTGTTAGTTGAGATACAAAAGGTGGAAGACGAAATTAAAGAGATGAATCTTCCTGAATCAACTATCAAAAACTATACTACCTTAGACGAAATACTAAATGATTTACAGAATGATATTAAGCAAAGGAAAGCAAGAAAGATCAAGCGGGATGAAAAAGACTACCGCTCAGGTCGTGTATACACCTTTGCCAGAAAGTTTGATTACTTGATATCTAAACCTTTTACTGGTAATCAGAGGAGCGGCACTCCATCTGCCAGTGATAGTGATCCGGGTACTAGTAACATTTCTAGTAGTGACAATGAGGAGATGGCGGATTCCTCTTCCCTCCCATCAGTTGAGAATAATTTTTTAGTAGAGGTGCGCAGGTTACGTCGTGGGAACAGGGATTCAGAGAGGAATCGAGCGGCAATTGCAAAAAAACCAGGAGAGGTGGCAGAGGCGGTAGGAGGACAAGGGGGAAGAGTAGGCATGCGAACGAGATCATGGAAACCTTAGTGGAAAATGATGCTAATGATGTTGGAAATATTGAAATTGTGAATCTGTCATCTACTGAATTGTCTGAGAATATGGTCAGTTTGCTTAAAAAAGGAATGGGATTTTGTCCTACGTCTATGCCTGATTGGTATTTAACTAAAATTGATGTATTTAAGTTTGTAAGGAAGCTAAAATTAAAAAAGTATTTTGCGAATGTACCAGAAAGAATCAGACATGAGAGAATAAAACCATTGAGTAATATCACTATTCAAGAACTTAAAGAAACTCAATTATTACTGTCCCTCACTGAGAGAGAGGAGGATCCTGTAACCTTACTGAAGTTATTAGATGACTTGGAGATTGAAAGATTTCTGAGTGAGGGTAGTGGGTTGAAAGAGCGATCAAAATGGACACCACAAATGGCATCTGGTAGTACTATTGAAGCCTTCTTTAAGGCGGTCAATCAGGATATTGATAGAATTACAGATGCTAAATGTTGTGATAATACTCAGAGATACAGAGACAATCTATTGCCTGGGGAGAGGTTGGCACTGAAAGAACTGATGAATAACCCTGATATTACCGTACGTAAAGCAGATAAAGGTGGTAACGTAGTTATTTTGAATACTACTGATTACAATGAGGAAGTATACTCTCAATTGAACAACACTACGTACTATGAAAAATTACCAGGTAATCCTCTATTATCTTTGTCTAGGACTATTAATGACCATTTGAAAATCTGGTATGAACAATTACTTATTGATCACAATGAATTGCTTTATTTACAGGTTACTACACCACGGGCACCTTGCATGTACACATTGCCAAAAATTCACAAATCAATGGTGAAACCACCTGGCAGACCCATTATTTCCGGCATTGGGGGGCCGACTGAGCGCCTCTCCCAATATGTTGATACTTTCTTGCAGATTTATGTTAAAAATGTACCTTCTTTTATTGAGAACTCTAAGCATGTACTCAATCTCATGAATGACTTGGTGTGGGATGATAGAATGGTGTTGGTCACACTAGATGTGGTATCACTTTATACTAACATCGATCATGAATTGGGTATTCGTGCCATTGACTTCTTCCTGAGCAAAAGGAGTGCAGAATACTTTGACCATAATCAGATGATCCTTAAGATGACGGAACTTGTGCTTCAGAATAACGTGTTTCTTTTTGATGATAAATGGTTCAGACAGCGCCTTGGGACCGCGATGGGTTCTAGGTTCGCTCCGTCCTTTGCGAACCTCTTTATGGGGTTCTTCGAGGCGGAGAGAATCTGGGGCCCATCCGGTAATAAATGGATACAACACATACACTATTGGGGGCGGTACATAGACGACTGCCTCCTGATCTGGACGGGCTCTATTGAGGAACTCAAGGTTTTTTTTGATTACCTGAATGATAACGCACTTAACTTGGCATTTACTACTTATTATGACAGAAATAGCATCAGTTTCTTGGATATTTAACTTTTTATCGAAGATGGTAAAATTTGCAGTCGCATGTTTCGTAAACCTACTAGCTGTAATGCTGTTTTACATGCTCGAAGTTGTCACCCTGTGAGTCAAAAAAATGCAATCCCTTATGGTGAGATGGTAAGGGCACGACGCAACTGTTCTTTAGACAGGGACTTTGAGCATAGCCTTACGGATTTATCACAGAGATTTAAGAAGCGTGGGTATCAGAGCAAAGTGGTTGAAAACGCAGTGGTGCGAGCAAAAAAACTTAAAAGGTCTAAAACTCTAGAGAAAAAATCTGGTGAAGATGTAAATGTTCTGATTCGCTTGATTACTTACTATAGCACAGACAGTGCTAAATTGTATAGAATTCTGAATAGACACTGGCATTTGCTGTATATGGACAAAGACTTGATACCATACATTGGTAAGAAACCTGGGTTAACTTTCAGGAGAGGACGTACCCTTTCTAATTACGTTAGTCCTAGTTACCCCTTGAAGAATACTATTCCTGATTGGCTCACTGAGCGATCTATAGGTTTCCACAAGTGTGGGAGATGTAGTTCCTGTAGATGGGCCATGAACAAGATTAAGACTTTTAACTATAACAATACTGGAGAACATCCAATTAATATGTTTATTAATTGCGATACTACTTATGTTGTTTATGTTATAGTTTGTTCATGTAAACAGATTTATGTTGGGAGTACCATTAGAAAACTGAAAGAAAGAATGGTAGAGCATTTCAGAGCATTGAAAACAGGGGATACGCGTTATCCTATTGCCTCCCATATTGTTAGGAATTATCATGAGAAAGAGAAACACGTGTTTAGGTATCATGGTATTGATCATATCAAACGTGATGTTCGAGGTGGGAACAGGCAATTACAACTGCGACGCAGAGAAGTAATGTGGTTGTTGAAACTTAAAGCAGTTGAACGTGGCCTATATATTGACCACGAATTTGAATATTACTTAGGGCAGGATTAACTGTGTATGATTATTGTTGCTAAGTTTTGCCCTGTAGCTTGTTCGTACCAACTGATTGTATAAAATGATTTAATGTTGACTTTATTATTTACTTGGAGATTGTACCCTTCAACCTTGTACCCCTTGCCTATCCTTTCCCTCTTCCTGAGTTAATGGGTCTCAATATTGGCAGTTATTTTTACTGCATCAATATTTGCCATCTGGACCTCTTCATTTACAGATACCGACAGATGTGGGTTAATTAACTTGTATATTTTAGATATGGTTACTTATTTCAGTTGTGTAATTGTAGTGTGGTTGCTTCGGTTTATATACTGACAAGGTGTAATTATGATTCTGTGAAACTATTAGAACCTGACAATTAGTGCGGCGGGGATTACATGTAATTTAAACTGCTTGATTTGGACCAGGCTGGTTTACACACTATAGTTACTTTTGTTTATTTGTTGCTATCGATCTAAGAATGGTAAGATTTAGTATTTACGGGTATTTACACCATTCTAAGCTGGTGTTTGTGGTTTAGTTACTTTGAGTAGTTTAACACTCTAAGATGGCGCTGGCGCAGTACGTGATCGTTGGGACGAGGAATCACTACTTTAAGATGGCGCCCGCTGGTTTTATTTACAAAAGTGCCACTCTAAGATGGCGCTCGCGTATGAACGTGTTATATGTATTTTGACTAATTAGAATGGTAATATTGAGTAAGTACGGGCATTTACACCAATGTAAGATGGTGCCTGTTGTTTCCCTATAGTTTTTGCCGCTTTGACTAATGAGAATGATAGCACTGGGTGAGTACGGGCGTTTACACCATCTGGTAGTACCATTTTAAGATGGCGCCCAGTGTTTTCTGGTACTTCTTGTTGCTTCCTGATGGCACTCGCGTAGCACTCGTATTTGGATACTGGCTTACCACTCTAAGATGGCGCTCGCCAGTTTTACCTATTTAATGCCACTCAAAGATGGCGCTCGTGTAGTACGCGACCATTCACGCATTGACTGGGCTGAGATACGGTGAGTTGTACTGGTAATGTGTGGTTACTGAATATTAAATCTCAACAGTTGGCAACTTCTTATGTAAGTTCTAATTTACTTACAGCATGCCTACTGGATGATAGCTTGAACTTACAAATTGACCCGGTGAAGGTTTCACCTTTATTACGCAGATGAGCAGATACAAGCTTTGAAATTACTCGGAAATGGACGAGTTGGATGCTATTTATTTACACTTTTCAGGTACTTTGTTAGTTTAATAATAGTGGAGAGTTGTTATTGTGAAGCATATAGCGAGTGTTATTTAGAGCATGTATAATGAATCTAGATTGTGATACATACTTAGGTATTTACTTATTTATTTACATTAGACCTTGTCAGTTTGACATAATGAGGAGAGCTGTTCTTATGATGGGTACAGCATGTATTACTTTGAACACTAATATGGAACGTGGATCTTGATGTGTACTTAGCGATTGGTTATTTACCATATATAATTTAAGAATGTACAGTGATACGAGTTTTGTTTACAGATTAGATTTACGTTTGGGTTTGGATTGAGGAAACAGAACCGATCTTGAAATTTACGTGCTACATGACTTGTTACTTACATTATTGGTGAGTTTATAAGTGGATACTTTAACATTACATAAAGACTCTGTCTGTACGGTATGGTTTATGATTGGGTCTCATTTGGTATTTTAGGATAAATTACCAGCTTCTTGCAACTTTGAAATTGACATGGTACGTTTCAATTATTAATTTTTCTTCTTTTAAGTGCTTTGCACTCTGACTTGGATTTCTAGGGTACTTAATTCACGATTTGGTTATTTCAGGCTTTCTTCTTGGTGATTAGCTCTTCCTGCTCCATTCTTTTCTATATACACTGTTCGGTGCATTTGAGTTGTGTACTGTTAATTAGTACATGATTGTGATATGTATTATTGGTTATTGTATTACTGCAGCCCTGAAGAAGTCTATATGTCATAGACTGACTAGACGAAACACGTGTTGGCTGTTACTGTCTTATTCATTGGATGAAGAAATCAAATGATGATAAGAAGAAATTAAATATATGAACATTTGGACTCATTGACTTTTTGAAAACGGAGTGCTTGGTGGATAATTGTTCACCTTAGGAAAATGTCACGCAGTGAACCAGGACCTCACTAGGACCACCTGTACTAGAAAGAACAACCACCTAAGTATCACAATAGAGTTAGGGGTATAAGCAAGAACACATTACACATGATACATCACAACATTAAGAGGTGTAGGGAAGGAAAAACACATGATGCATAAAACATACATTCAGCGGTGTAGAAAATGGCACATGATGCATCAAAAACACATTCAGAGGTGCAGGGAAGGAAAAACACATAATGCATAAACCAACACATTCAGAGGTGTAAAATCAAGGAAGATACATGATGCATAAAAACATTCAGAGGTGCCAGAACCTAACTCAATAGCGCAAAAACACATGATGCCCAAAAACATTCAGAGGTGTAAGATCAAGGTGAGTAATCATATTAAATGCATTACATTTCCTAGCACCACATCAAATTGCGCAAAACTCACATTAGGCAATTACCATCACATAGATAATCACATTGCGCCTAAATAACATCACATATCAGCCCCCATCTAAAAAAAGGAACTAAAGAGCCCTGTGTCCAGAATGTCAGGGCGCGCTGCCAATGCAGCGCCAGTCAGGGGTGCGCCACCGGCGCAAAACCTAAACGTTGCAGGTGCCCACTACTTGCTGGGCACCTGGGAACAAACACAAGGCCTAAACGTTGCAGCTGGCACTAAGTGCTGTGCAGCTGTAGAAGGCCTGGCACCTCTGTGCCATCTCTGTCCCACACAGGGACTCTCTCTCCAATTGCGCCTAAACGGTGCAGCTGCCCACTAATTGCTGGGCAGCTGGAGACAAAACTGCGACAGGGCCCTCAGTAGCCCTTCAAGCAAAGTGTGCCCACTGCTGGAGCCACACAGGCTCTGATGCCAACATGCCCATCGTTGGAGCCCACAGGCTCTACCGTTAACATTGCCCCCAGGAAGCACACTGGCTCCTAAAGAAAAGTACATGCCACGAGTTGGAGCCACAGGCTCAGCACGGACACTTCTGGGGCCTTTCAAATAAAACATGGCCCTCGCAAGCATCTCACAGGGACCCTAAATCATGTATGTCCCCTCATGAGGATGGAGCCCCTCACTGGGGACTCAACAACTAATGGCCATCCTGGGAGACACGGGGCTCTGAAAAGAAACATGCCCCCAGCTCTGGAAAGCTCTGGGGGAGACACAGGCTCACGGGACCACAGGACCCCCACGGGCCCTTGAACAGGACGTGCCCCCGGTTGGAGTCATCTGACTCTGCGCAGATTTAGGGAAACGTAGGAGCGGCCCTCTATCAAGCGGGGCCGCTCAATTCTGCGCGGCAATCACTCGCACCATCTCCCCTCTCCCCTCCGGGCAGCCCTACTCACCAGCTGCTCTACGGAGGCGGCGGGGGACGATGTCCTCTTCCTGCAGTCTGTCGGGGCTCTCTCTCGCTCCTGGGAGCTCCGGTGGACGTCATGACGGCAGCGAGCGGGGCTCTTTCTCCCCCGAGAGCCTCGCTGATGTTGGCTGCATTCTTCTGGGGCGCGGGGCTTTCCTTACCTCTCGGAGGCCCGCGCTGCCCTCGGTCTCCATTGCGGCCTGCAACGCCTCTCCTCCCGCATCATGGCCGCACATCCGCTTCCGTCCCGTGGCCCCGCCCACAACCAGGCGGGCCGCGGACGGCGATCTCGGCTCTCCGGGGATAAGAGGGGTAGGATCCCCCCGTATCTTAAAATAGCAGAGGAACACAAATAAGCAGGGTAGGCTCCTGCCAAAAATGCAAATGCACAAATAAAGCGCTCCCAAGCGCCACAACAGCAAAACAAAGCGCTCCCAGCGCTAAAGGAAGAAGCAAAGCGTCACCAGGCGCTAGGGGCGAAAGCAAAGCGCTCCCAGCACCATCGACAAGGCAGAGCGCTCCCAGGTGCTTAAAGGCAATACAAAGCGCTCTCCAGCGCTATGAGAAAGGATACAGCGCTATAAACCCAGTTCAGGGACAAGAGGGGGAGCACAGCAGCTCCCAACAAAGAAAAGTCCTCCAGCTCCCCCAGGAAAGTCCATCAGGTGTCCAGGGGCTGGGCAGGGCTCAGGGAGTCAAACCTTCCCCTGAGCCCAAGCAGCAGCACGCCCCTGGCAGGATTCAAGTCAGAAACAAGAACATTTTTAGAGTGTCACAGCACCCTTTTTATACCCAAAATCCTTTGTCTAAAGGGTGCAGGCAGTGTGAGAACCAGCTAGAACTGGTTATAGGGAATTCCTTTCACTGACCAGGCTAGGGACATCAGACGCACCCCAGGGGGTGGAGCCAGCATTGTGTGGGGAAAACCCAGCCTCACTCAGGACCCTCAGACCAGACAGTCAATCCACAAGCAGGCCCAGGCTCACTCCTCCCCTCACATCAGCATGCTAAACACTCCATTCACCACCGGGGCAGACCCTCCCAGACTCTTGGAGCCAGGCTCACCAGCCAGCCTCAGCCAATCACACGCCAGACACAAATTACACAAATATGCCAACTTCTAAAAGTGGCACTTATACACTAGACACAATCATGCCGCATATACCATTGCGCAGCATTCAATCTCACGAGTTCGCACATACCAAACTCAACCCTGCACTCCCCACACATCAGGAACTACCATGGGCATACATATTCCCCATGTATTCCTATGGGAGGGCATGTCACTCACCACACATACACAGAGAGCTCACACACTTTACACTGTACCACAGTGAAAAAGTGCGCAAAGGCCTAATATCACCAACACCAGGTTCCAGAAACAGGCTAGGAAAAAGCAAAAAGTTTCGGGGTGAACCTGCCAAAAAAAGCCAGGTCCAACAACCGGCTACACCGCCAGCCCTGGGCAGGCCCCCGAGACCGGTGATGACCCGCCTGCTCCACTTTCGAGGCAGGGACTTATTGCAAAAAGTGAGAGCAGACAGCCCCTTTACTGTGGACAATGCCAGAGTCACGCTGTTTCCGGACTACACGATGGAGGTGCAAAGGTAGCGGACCTCTTACATAGCGGTCAAGAAAGCTCTGAGATATGAATGCCTCCAGTACACCCTGATGTTCACGGCCCACTTGTGTGTTATCCTAGATGGAAGCACACATTACGTTGACTCCCCCCAATAATAATAATAATAATAAAAATCCTGTATTTGTAAAGCTACCCGTAGTAGGTTTCCCGGCGCTGGGGGCCATCGGGAAGATTAAGCAAGCTATTGCCCAGAGTCACATGGTGCTGGGCAGACCGCTACAGGCGGTGCGGGGGATCGAACCTTGATCCTCAGCATCCGGCGTCAGTCGCCCTGGCCGCTGCGCCACACCTCTTCTCAAGAAGCATGCGACTGACTGGAAAATTATAGGAAGGAAACACTGAGAGTTGAAGATGTGGGAGAGAAACACAATCGAGCTCTCAACCGAACCTTACAATCATGATGGCACCCCGCAACAAGACCCAGAAGAAACCCATGCTCACCCAAACTGTACGGGAATGAGCGGCGGCGCTGGAAGCAGTGGTGGAGCTGGCACAGGAATGACCCCCTGCGACGGATGAAGAGGAGGCTGATACTACTAGAATATCGGCTGGGATAGATTCAAACTCTTCCTAAACTAATGAGGACCAGATGCCAGTGGTGACACCGCAGACGGCGAATAACATTGACTGAAGGGTGGTGCAGGATTAGAGTAAGCAGGAACCCTGCAGCCTAACGAAGCTGGTGGAGGTTTGGCGAAGGGCCTGGACTGACTTTGAAACTTTGGTTCTGATGCACATTGACTGGAGACCTGTCGAGCCAGCTGCTGTCCCCACTACCTCTGTATTCCTCAGAGGTTTTTTTGTGATTCGTTTTCATGGTTTGGATGTGTACTAGTTCTATAGTATCTGTCCATGGAAGGGGTAGGTGGGGCTGTTTCTTAGTTTGGGGTTCATTATGTCCAGGCATGTCACTTATTATGGAATGTGCAAGGAATGCATTCAATGTGGCGCCACCAAAAATTACATGCATATTTAATGCGGATGAGAGTTCATATTGCATTGCTACAGGAAGCCCACCTGCAGGCGCAGAAAGGGCAGCATTGCAGCGGCGCTGGCGTGGCTAATTGTACTACACCACAAATTCCGCTTTTACTCGGGGTGTTTAGATCTAGGTGCGGGTGGGGGTATCCTTTCGGTGCAGGGGGAAGATTATAGATCTGGAGGGGAGGTATGTGGTGGTACTTGGGAAACTTGACAGAAATTACATTGCTCTGGGGAGCATCTATGCTCCTAATACAGAGCAACAAGACTTTTTCTCCCAGTTGTCTGCGAAGTTAGCATCTTATTTTACCGGTTCAGTATTGCTCGGAGGGGAGTTTAATTGTATAGCAGATGTGATCTTGGACCGCTCGCACCCTCTGCTCCCTAATGCCCCCACTCATCGTGGAGGCCAGGCACAATTGGCAGAACCAATTGAGCCTGGTGGATACTTGGAGAGCCCAACACCCGGATGACTGAGATTACTCTTATTTCTCAGCATTGCACAACCTTCATGTGCCCCTGAAAGCATTGTTATGCACTCCGGACGTCCATACAGGAGTGCAGGGTAGTGAATACCTCTCCAGGACACCGTCGGATCATGATCCCGTATTGCTCTGGATGAGATGGTCACAAATCTGGGCCCGGATACTGACTTGGCGATTGTGACCGGAGGCACTGGAGGACCAAGTTTTCCGAGAGACGGTGGGTTCGGCCATCACTCATTATTTTGGGGATAATGAGGGAATCGCCTCCACACCACTAGTGGACTGGGAAACCTTTAAATCGGTGATTCGGGGAAGCTGCATAGCTGAAGCAGTATGTGTGTGTAGGGTACTACTGGGAGAAGTAGGAGATGCGGAACAGCGACTGCGGCATATAGAGCAAGATCACTCTGAAAGACCTGATAAACAACGGGAGTTGGAAGAGGTGAGAGAGGCGGTGGCAGGACAAGTGGAGCGACTGCGATGTTTTGATCACAAAGCCTATATCAAACGCAATCACGTCGAAGGAGACAAGTCGGGTGCTCTTTTAGCCTGGCTGGCAACCCGTCGCGTAGGGGCTCGCCAATATTGGAGATCCGGGACACTCGGGGGGCTTCTTGCATCACTCAAGGGGGTATAAACGAGATGTTTTATGACTTCTACAAGGAATTATACAAGACTATGACAAGCCGAACGGACGATGACCTTGGTGGGTTTACAAGCGAACTCCAGCTTCCACAACTAGATGATGATCAAGCTGAGGTGCTAGGCTGAGATATTGAGTTGAGGGAAGTGCGGGCGGCTATTAAACATATGGCACAAAACAAAATGCCAGGGACAGACGGCATTCCGATCGAGTTTTATTTAACTTACTCTGAACAGTTGGCACAGGCCTGTTAGCAATATATAATGAGGCAAAACGTTTAGGCCACCTCCCCGTGTCCACAAGAGAGGCGGTTATTATTCCTCTCTTTAAACTGGGTAAGTTGGCATGGGACAGATCGGCGTATCTCCTGCTGTCCATGCTTAACACGGACGATAAGATATTGAGTTGCATCTTGGCTACCCGACTATTGCCCCACATGTCAACAATAATACATTGGGATCAGGCTGGTTTTATTCCTGCTCGTAATAAGGCCTTAAACGTTCAGAGAAGGATGCAGGTACTCGAAGCGGACTCTTACTCAAAAGATACTGCTGCGATATTTGCAGTTGATATAGAAAAGGCGGTTGATAGTTTGGAATGGGCTATCTTTTTCATGTTATGGCTAGGTTTGGGCTGGGGACAAATTTATAGCTTGGATGGCTTTACTTTACAGGTCCTCTACGACGCTGGTTAGGATGGGTGGGGTGATATCCGAAGCTTGCGAGGTGAGTCGAGGCACGAGGCAGGGATGCCCATTATCCCCACTGCTCTCTGCACTGGCCATGGAACCAATGGCGGCGAATGTGAGGACTGGGAGATATTATCGGGGGCTGCAGGTGCAGAGTCAGGCTCATTATATCACCTTGTACGCAGATGACCTATTAATGTTTTTAGAAGACACGGGGAAGGCGTTGCTGGGGGCGAAGTTGCTGTTACACGACCTAGGGGAGATTCCTGGCCTTAGAGTTAACTGGGCTAAATAATGCCAGTTCCCAACGGACGGAGACGGGGCGGTTTACAGTTAACGGCGGGTGTGCAGTGGGAAAGTAGGTGCCTTCCGTATCTATGGGTCCAGATTTATCATGCTCGGTCGGATGTATTAGAGGACAAAGTAGTCAAAGCCATAAGGGAACTGGTGGGCAGCTTTGAGTTTTGGGGATCGCTCCCATTATCACTTGCTGGGAGAGTGGCCTTACTCAAAATGGTAGCCCTTCCCCGGTTGTTCTTTTAATTCGGGACATTGCAGATTTGGATCCCCATGTGGATTTTTAAACAACTCACATCTATGATCACAGGGTTTTTATGGGACACTGGGAGGCTGCAGGTTGCCTTGACTGTACTGATGCGCCCGAGATCAGAGGGTGGATGGGCAGTGCCCGACTTCGAAACTTACTATTTAACCGTGCAGTTGCAATGGTTGACGCAGAGAATGGAGCTGAGGCTGCGTGGGTCAGAGGAGGACATAGGGGGAGCCCTGGAGCTGAAGCTGCTCTCTCAGATCTTGCTAGACCTCCCTGTCCGCATTGGTGTCCTTCCAGAGGACCTTAAAACGGCACAGCAATGTTGGAGGCAGAGTCTCAATCGAGCAGTTATACTAGTGCCGTATGCCCCTGATATTCTGCTTTCTATGTGTGAGGCACTCCCTCACAAGGGGGTTCTGGAGGTAGTTGACCAACTTGGACGAGCAGGGATTGTCCACTATTGGGGATCTATATGAAGATGGGAATATGTTGCCCTTTCATGTATTACAGGAGCGATTTGACCTACGAGGGGGTGACTTCCTGCTTCACGCGGCGCATACCTCGGCTATCCGTGCACACTGGAAGGTGGGTCAGACAGAGCATAGGGCTTCTTTGGGGTGTCAATATATTGTAATTGCTGCGGGGAGTTACAAGACGGTCATATGCCTATACAAGCGCATGACCAAACAGAAACTGGCACCTTTGGAGGTACTTAAGTGCAAGTGGGAAATAGACCTGGGAAGTGAGATACTGGATAGGGCGTTGGCTCAGGTGGTGGAACGGGCATAGAATAGCAGCAGAAATGCTTGATTTCAACTGGTTCACTTTTACATTTTACACCGTGCATAGCTCACACCGGCCAAAATTAAAACATACTTCAATAAGGATACAGATGAATGTTCATGGTGCCGGAGGGAGGGGTCGGACTTCCCGCACATGCTCTGGGGGTGCCCACTACTAACTAGTTATTGGACCAAGGTGGTCACACTATTGAATGCTGTGATGGACAGAGAACTGGAGCTGGCTATGGGGTCTTGTATACTGCGTTGGTTTCCCCATACAGCTCAAACTAAGGTTACTAGTACGTTTATATATATGGGGCTAGTATTGGCCAAAAGGGAAATCACAATGCATTGAAAAGCGAGGTGGGGCCCTGGAGTAGCTAGATGGAAGAAGGAGTTCATCAAATGGGCAGAATGTGATGGGATAGATCGATATTTTTTAAAGAAGGGGACCCCTACCAGAACAATATGTTTGCTATACACAGGGACATAGCTGAGTGAGTAAATAAACCAATAGAACGCTTCTATTTAACTATTTAACAAAATAGAATATTCTACGTTCAATAAGACAGTAACCACACTTATTACCATACAGAGGATGTCTACTTGATATTAGAAAAATATATTGTTCTATTTCTTTCAATTTTTAAATATCATATTGATTAATTTGATTAGATTTTTTATATTAGCATAACATGAAAAACAACATCAATGAATAAATACATTGCATAAAGAGATAAGATGTAAAAATGACATCATCAAATTAATACGCTGAATACTCATTTCCAGATCCTTGACAGATTACATGGGGCAAGCAGTGGATGAAAACTTGATGGAAGCAAGCGGTAGATAAAAACTACGCATGTTTCGGCACTACTACCTTTATCAGGGAACCGTCTAAAGCAAAAAAAAACTATATAAAACATAAGACAACACAGTGGTTACATTTTTACAATATATATAAACTTAGAATATTCATTATACATCAATTTACTTTAACCTAACATTTTTGTTGAAAGATAATTATATAAACAACAAATTCATTATTAAAAAACATTTCGTGATTCTGGTGATGCAATTCATTATTCAATCTTATTTACTTTTTAATGCTACTAATGAACAACTTATAAACATAAGGAGAAAAAGAAAAAGATATGTATATACAACATTATACCTTGACGTGTGGCATATAAGTGTGCCTAAGTGATGGTATGGTGTGGCATTTGTGTTGCATTGCAAGATATTAGGGGGGAAAAAGGAGGTGATTTTCCGGTGTTTACTGAAGAGGTCAGTAATCGGTTGCAGGACACAACAGGAGGCGAGGGTCGGAAATGTCAGTGAAGGAATGCCTGTAGCAAACTGTCCAAGCTGATGAGCCTGGGTCTAGCTCTGAGGAACAGAAGGGAGAAGCTAGTATGGTGAGAAGCCAATTGAGTTGAATGGGTAGACCTATTAGTTTACGCATTAAGGTCCAGGATTATGTTGAATAAATATGAGTTTTGGTTTGTTGTCTCAAATCCCAGGTTCACCTCACTAGGTGTCAAGCATCTGCCATCAACCTCCTTGAGTGACATACAACACCGTCCTGAGTGATCCAGGGCCACGTGGCTCAAGCATCTCTACATGATGATTTATCTCATGCTGCAAAAAATGGTCTTTTTCTGTCACCTCGCACAATCTTCTTTCTCCAAGAGCAATGCTCGTTATGCTTAATATCTCTGAGCCCGCTCTGAAGAGACTTGTGCTATTGTGGCATGTCTCTATTTAGCATTGGTGTGTTACATTTTTCTCCTTACCTGGGAGGTATAGACACACTTTTGTACCTACTCGTCACACTGACAAGGATCAACCAGGCCAGAGAAAGATTTTAGGTTCCCATTCTGAGGGGAATTGAAGAAAGACTGACTAGCATATAGATCACTGCTTTCCAGAATTTGAAGAACCATGACCCACTTTTAAGATCGGCAATCTTTTGCGAACAACCAAGCTTAATAATAATAATAATAATAATATTATTAATGTTATTGCAGGATTAATGAAAATCGTACAATTCAAGAGTTACCAATACTCAATCACTAAAACATATCTACACAAGAGAGTTCATAAAATACATTAAATACTCAAATTCAATTCATCATTATTACCATTCATTATTACTAATATTAAAATAACAATTATTTGGGGGGCGTGGCTTGACGGGCGAAGATGGCGGTCGCAGCCTAGAGGAGCTCCCACCGGCCCGGACATTATCCGTCTACTTCTCCTGGCCCCTGAACCCATTCCACCATACCTTAGCGGGGCGAGTGTTGGCAGTGGCGCTGAGAGCCCTCCGGCGCCGCGAGCGGCTTCCCTGGGTGACCCGGCGGGGCTGCGCGGCCGACGGAGACGTGCGGCCTGGTCTTTGCCGCCGAGACCGGGGCCTCAATTTTGGCGCAGCTGTGGGAGCTTTGCTGGGCCGGCGGACTACTCGGCTGGCGGGCTGGCCCTGGGTGGCGAAGGCTCCGAGGTGCTGTGGCTGGGTGCCGCACTCTCTCGCTGCACACCGGGACTGAGTTTGGAGTGCCTGGACGACGCAGAGGCCTACTTCACTGCCGGTAAGCCGGGCCTAAATTTTCGCGCTCCCCGGGGTCGGCTGAAGCCCGGGCCAGCGCTGACTGCAGGAGGTGCCTGGGTGCCTCCGTGGCTGTAGAGACAGTGGCCGGCTGTCAGTGGTGCCGCCGGGCTGCCTTTGGAAGAGAACCCTTGGGCTATACCACGGATTGTAGTGCGGGACCGACCTGAGGCTGCCTGCAGGCTATTTTGATCCTCCTCCACGACGTTGTTGGCGTGGCCGGCAGTGGGGCTGTGGGGACACCCGGAGACCTGCATAGGCCACCGGATCCGGCGCGGTCTGCTGAGTGGCCCACAGAGTGGCCGAAGAGAGGGGTGAGAAGGGAGCGGACTGGCGACCGGCCTACATTGGTACATTGACACCGCCCGGGATTGGCTGGTGACCGATTCATCTCCGGTGGCCGTGGTGCCACGGACGGGCTCATTTGTCGGTGGAGGATCTCCCCAGCCCCCTTTGCAGACCCCTCCGATACTGCGGTCCTACAGCTACACACAGTCATGACCAGGGGAGGTGGTGGCCCGCCCAAGCAGGGGCCCATCGACAAATTCACAGGACCCAGCGGAGGATCTGGAGCGTCCGGAGGTGGCGGTGGTACAGGACCAGATAACGCGGCGCTCATGGCGGCGATCACCCAGTCCAGGGATATGCTGGACGCGAAGATTGGTGCAGTGGGCGCAGATGTGACTCTGTTGCGCCAAGATCTGCGAAATGCCGTGGAACGGATTAAGGAGACGGAGTCGAGGATCTCGGTGGTAGAGGATGATGTGGGAACCCTGAAACGCAAGATGGCTGCGATGGAGCACATCCAAAAGAACCTTGCGACCCGAGTGGAGGATGCTGAAGGTCGCGCACGTAGAAACAACCTACGCTTTGTTGGCTTTCCGGAGAGGTGTGAGAAGGACAATATGGAACTGTTTCTAACCCACTGGCTGGAGAGCTGGCTCCCCTCAGGGGCCCTTTCCAATTGCTTCATAATTGAACGTGCACATCGCGCCTTGACACAGCGACCGCCGGAGGGTGAGCGACCCAGAGCTGTAATCGCCAGACTGTTGAACTATCATGATAGGGAGGTTATCCTACGGGAGGCGAGGGCCAGAGACTCCATCATGTACGAAAATCGGAAGATCATGATCTTTCCCGACTATACCAAGTTGGTGCAGCAGCAGCGTCGTTCCTTTTTAGATGCCAAAGCCAAATTACGAGGTCTGAAAATTCAATATTCCCTGTTGTACCCGGCCCGCCTGCGGGTTGTATATCAGTCCCGGACTCACTTTTTCGATTCTCCTGAGGATGTCTTTAAGTGGACGGACGAGTCTGTGTCGATCAGGCCGCATGCCCAACCGGGTCTGAATCCTGGTGCCCCTGGAGGTTCGTCGCAGGAGCGGAGAGGTCAGCCGGTCCGGAGCGGACAACATCGGAGGTCCCGGTCGAGGAAGAGGTCCGCCTCCGCCGGCGCGACTCAGAATAGTGGAACTATTGCATCTGATCAATCCGAGGATAACTCTTGAGACCCTAGGAAGGGCTACACTACTCGGCTGATGCAGTGAACTCGGACTGCCGGAGGGCCCACGGCCGGGCTTCGTCCCTGAGAAGTGCGGGTGCTGCCCATGGTATTTGTTCTTGGGGATGGTTTAGCTGTAAATGGTGTTGCGGATAGAGGTTCAGGGGTGACTTGATGGGGGCCTCCAACCACCACACGTTGTGGGTGTTGGCTAGGGGAGGGGTGGGCATTCCTGTTCCTAAGGGGTGTTGGGATCCATTGGTATGGTTGGTCTTGGGCCCTCTGTTTTGGGCCCGGGGCTGCCCATGCCGCGACAGATACTTCAGTGTTCTATGAGGTATAGGGGTGGCGGGTGTTTGGGACAGGGGATAGGGGAGGGACCTGTGGGACTGTGGATGGCTGGGAAGGGAGATCAGACTGGCGGCTTCCCTGGGTGACCCGGCGGGGCTGCGCGGCCGACGGAGACGTGCGGCCTGGTCTTTGCCGCCGAGACCGGGGCCTCAATTTTGGCGCAGCTGTGGGAGCTTTGCTGGGCCGGCGGACTACTCGGCTGGCGGGCTGGCCCTGGGTGGCGAAGGCTCCGAGGCGCTGTGGCTGGGTGCCGCACTCTCTCGCTGCACACCGGGACTGAGTTTGGAGTGCCTGGACGACGCAGAGGCCTACTTCACTGCCGGTAAGCCGGGCCTAAATTTTCACGCTCCCCGGGGTCGGCTGCAGCCCGGGCCAGCGCTGACTGCAGGAGGTGCCTGGGTGCCTCCGTGGCTGTAGAGACAGTGGCCGGCTGTCAGTGGTGCCGCCGGGCTGCCTTTGGAAGAGAACCCTTGGGCTATACCACGGATTGTAGTGCGGGACTGACCTGAGGCTGCCTGCGGGCTATTTTGATCCTCCTCCACGACGTTGTTGGCGTGGCCGGCAGTGGGGCTGTGGGGACACCCGGAGACCTGCGTAGGCCACCGGATCCGGCGCGGTCTGCTGAGTGGCCCACAGAGTGGCCGAAGAGAGGGGTGAGAAGGAAGCGGATTGGCGACCGGCCTACATTGGTACATTGACACCGCCCGGGATTGGCTGGTGACCGATTCATCTCCGGTGGCCGTGGTGCCACGGACGGGCTCATTTGTCGGTGGAGGATCTCCCCAGCCCCCTCTGCAGACCCCTCCGATACTGCGGTCCTACAGCTACACAGAGTCATGACCAGGGGAGGTGGTGGCCCGCCCAAGCAGGGGCCCATCGACAAATTCACAGGGCCCAGCGGAGGATCTGGAGCGTCCGGAGGTGGCGGTGGAACAGGACCAGATAACGCGGCGCTCATGGCGGCGATCACCCAGTCCAGGGATATGCTGGACGCGAAGATTGGTGCAGTGGGCGCAGATGTGACTCTGTTGCGCCAAGATCTGCGAAATGCCGTGGAACGGATTAAGGAGACGGAGTCGAGGATCTCGGTGGTAGAGGATGATGTGGGAACCCTGAAACGCAAGATGGCTGCGATGGAGCACATCCAAAAGAACCTTGCGACCCGAGTGGAGGATGCTGAAGGTCGCGCACGTAGAAACAACCTACGCTTTGTTGGCTTTCCGGAGAGGTGTGAGAAGGACAATATGGAACTGTTTCTAACCCACTGGCTGGAGAGCTGGCTCCCCTCAGGGGCCCTTTCCAATTGCTTCATAATTGAACGTGCACATCGCGCCTTGACACAGCGACCGCCGGAGGGTGAGCGACCCAGAGCTGTAATCGCCAGACTGTTGAACTATCATGATAGGGAGGTTATCCTACGGGAGGCGAGGGCCAGAGACTCCATCATGTACGAAAATCGGAAGATCATGATCTTTCCCGACTATACCAAGTTGGTGCAGCAGCAGCGTCGTTCCTTTTTAGATGCCAAAGCCAAATTACGAGGTCTGAAAATTCAATATTCCCTGTTGTACCCGGCCCGCCTGCGGGTTGTATATCAGTCCCGGACTCACTTTTTCGATTCTCCTGAGGATGTCTTTAAGTGGACGGACGAGTCTGTGTCGATCAGGCCGCATGCCCAACCGGGTCTGAATCCTGGTGCCCCTGGAGGTTCGTCGCAGGAGCGGAGAGGTCAGCCGGTCCGGAGCGGACGACATCGGAGGTCCCGGTCGAGGAAGAGGTCCGCCTCCGCCGGCGCGACTCAGGATAGTGGAACTATTGCATCTGATCAATCCGAGGATAACTCTTGAGACCCTAGGCAGGACTACACTACTCGGCTGATGCAGTGAACTCGGACTGCCGGAGGGCCCACGGCCGGGCTTCGTCCCTGAGAAGTGCGGGTGCTGCCCGTGGTATTTGTTCTTGGGGATGGTTTAGCTGTAAATGGTGTTGCAGGGGATAGGGGAGGGACCTGTGGGACTGTAGATGGCTGGGAAGGGAGATCAGACTGGAGTTGTTACTGTTGATGTTGGGAGGGTCTGGGACGGGCGGGGGGGGAAAATGTACATGCTGTTTACTAAGGTCCTAAAGAAAGTGCGAGGTGTGTGGGAGTGGGACAGGGGGCCTAATTGCTGGACCTCACTTGACTATGGCTGACACTACTCATGGACTCCCCGGAGAGTCCCTACGGATAATCACCTGGAATGTCAGGGGGATGCTTGATACAATTAAAAGGAGAGCTGTTTTGCGCTGGGGGAAGAGGGAATCTGCTGATGTGCTCTTGCTTCAAGAAACACACATGATGGGCTCTAAGGTACTTAGCTTGCAGAGGTTTGGCTATCATCAGGTCTTTCATGCTGGTTTTGTCAGGGGGTCCAGGGGTGTTGCTATTCTGATACACCGCAGAGTGGCCTACATTCATGAGAGGCAGTGGGCGGACCCGCAAGGCCGCTATATATTTGTCAAGGGTATGGTGGGTGCTGAGCCGGTGGTCTTTGGAAGTGTCTACGCCCCCACTGCAATGGGCCCTGTCCGAAAAGCTGTTCACAGTATGGGGTGATATCCCGGAGTCCCTGGCTGTGGTTGGGGGCGACTGGAATGAGGTGATGGATGTTTGTGTAGACCGTCAGAGGAGACAGGGGGTACTCGCTGGCTCTTTCCCAGGTTCCCCTACCCGATTGCAAGCTATGGTTGAGGGGTTGGGATGGGTGGATGTGTGGCGACATATGCACCCAGTAGCGCGCGAGTACACGTATGTTTCTGCGGTACATGGCTCGTTTTCGAGACTAGATTATGTGTTTGTGTCTGATGTCTGCCTGAGCAGGGTGCGTGATGCTGCGATCTTACCGAGAGGACTATCGGATCATTCCCCAGTATCAGTCAAGGTAGAACTCCTTAGGAAGCGGCAACCCTTTCGGTGGAGGATGTCCTCGTGGCATCTTCAGCAGCCCGGCTATGTCCAACATTTGCGGGAAGCCATCGCCCATTACTGGCGGGAAAATCTAGCGGCGGTAGTGTGGGAGGCTATGAAACCCACTGTAAGGGGGGTAGATATCGCGTGGTGTGCTGCGGCTCGCCGCAGACAGCGGGAGTCGACCACTACGGCTGTCACACTCGTGGAAGAGCTGGAGCGACGGAGTCGGGGAGGGGGGGACGAAGTAGCGATGCGGTTGCTTCTCCAAGCACAACAGTCCTATGCCTCTTTATTGATGGATGAGGCTAAGCAGGCGTGGCTGGCCACGCGGAGCAGAGTTTACCAATGGGGGGACAAGTCCTGTACCATGCTCCATAGGCTATGTCAGCGCAGTCTCCAACCGATCACACTGCCGGGCCTTACTGCAGAGGACGGAGTGGCGATTACGGACCCGGCTGAACTTGCAGCAAGCTTTGCCGATTATTTCAGGTCACAATATACCCCGCGAGACTGCCTCCACGTGGTCGACGTGGCTAAATTCATAGACGACTTGCCGCCTCGGGCGGTATCCGACGAGGCCAGGAAGGCACTCGATGCTCCCCTCACAGCTGAGGAACTGGGGGAAGCACTGGGCCAACTTAATGTAGGGAAGGCGCCTGGACCGAATGGCTACCCCTGTGAATTTTTTAAGAAATTCCACCTCCCCCTGGGACCCCACTATCGATGCGCACTGGAGGTGGCACGTGAGCGGGGTAGGTTGCCTCCTGACTGGCGTCACGCTGAAATTGTGGTTTTTCAAAAGCCTGGTAGACCCCCTGACAGACATGACTCGTATCGCCCTATCTCGTTGCTCAATATAGAGGCTAAAATACTGTCAAAGGCACTAGCGAACCGCTTACTCCCATATATGACGGACCTGGTCCATCCTGACCAAGCAGGCTTTATGCCTCATCGAGCGACACGGCACAACATCCGGTGCGCGCAGGCAGCGGTGGATGCCATGGGGTCCTCCGGGGAAGGAGCGGCTTTGCTACTGGCGGACATTCATAAGGCTTTTGATTCCGTTAGCTGGGCATACCTTTTTGCGCTCCTATCTCGCCTTAACCTGGGCCCAGTGTTTCTGTCATATATCTCACTGCTGTACACCGATCTTACGGCGTCCGTTCTGGTTGCTGGGGCCATATCGAGACGTTTTCCATTGGACGGGGGACCCGTCAGGGGTGCCCGCTGTCCCCGTACCTGTTCGCCCTGGCCATGGAGCCCCTGGCCTCCTGGGTGCGCATTGACGCACAGATCAGGGGCTTTGTTTGGACTGAAACTCTGGTCGATAGAATTGCCTTGTATGCGGACGACGTCCTCTTCTTCCTCACTGTCTTGAGTCGGTCCGGGCCCCGAGTCTTAGAAATTATGCGAATCTTTGGAGAGGTCTCGGGCCTTTATTTGAATTTAGGCAAGTCCACCCTTTGGGTGCTGGGAGGCGCGGTGGAGACTGACCCCTGGGCAACGGGCTTACAGCGGGCAACCGACGGTCTGAAATATTTGGGGGTGTTCCTCTCGGAATCCACACATACCACGTGGGACCGCAACGTCGTGCCCGTGTGGGAAAAGGTTCAAGCGGATATTAAAACTTGGTCCCGGATGCCCCTAACTATTTTCGGCAGATCCGCAATATTCAAGATGGTGGCCCTGCCGCGTCTATTGTACCAGTTGCAGAACTATCTCCATCCCATCCCCCCCCCAGTGGTTTCGGCAGGTTAACTCGGCGTTGAGTCGCTTCCTGTGGGCTAGGGGCGCGGTCAGGGTGGCACTACGGACGTGCTTCCTCTCCATGTATTGCGGTGGCTTAGCCACCCCTGATATGCTGTCTTATTACCAAACCTCCCAGCTGCTGGTACTCAATGAGTGGTGGTATGGTGACAGAGGAGACCCGGCCTATGCCCTGGAACGCTCATTGATGGGCGATAGTACATTACACACGGTTCTTTATTCAGCCCGGCTGCGGCGGACATTGCCGTGCGTCACGAAAGTGGTCTTTGCCGTGTGGCGGCAGGCATTACGTCGCATGGGTTGGTGGGGTAAACTGACTGCGGAAACGCCGCTGTGGCATAACGGATGACTCCCCGAGTTGTCTACGCTGCCGGGGTTCGATGGCTGGGACGCAATTGGGATTTCGACGCTGGGACATGTGATGGAGCGAGATAGAAAACAAAATTTTGTTTAAACTCGCAAAGTCACATTTCCATAACATGAATAAAATTATTAATGATTTGTGATATGTCGTACTAATACAACTTAGATTAAACTTTACACGTGGGGGGACTAACATGTGTGCTCATAAACGTGCATATTTGTTGCATCTTTTTGTTCGTGCAAAATAATAAAATAATTTATTGTTTTTGTTTTTGTCATTACTAACTGCTGCAAACTTAAAAGAAGCATGTGCTTGTTTTACTTTTCCTTGTCTGTGTGATGTTATTTCTACTATTCTAGGTGCATATGGGTCTCATAGAAAAACGGAGACTGGTAAATATAAACGCTGCTTTATTTGTTTGCAATGGCTAGGTAACATTTTGATTAATCGGGTGGGTTAATTAATTAGTAAACCATGGGGTGGATACAGAATATACTTTATTTCTTACATTAATACTTTTCTTGTGTTTGTTTTATACTAGAAAACATAAGTTGCCTGCTTTTGGGCCTAGTTATTTGAGCCGCAGAAAAAGAGCTGATCTATAATTCTGCAGAAAGTCACGAGACGCCCATTCTGAATTAAAACGTTTATTGAAGCTGCATTCACAAAGCAAAAACTGATGAGCTGACATCATTCTGTCGGACATGGCCAAGGTCGAAAGTGAACTTTTTGTCAGTCCTTAACTTGGCATCCGCGGAAGTTGTACTGAAAGACTATGGAAGCTGTGAGGATGACTTAATACAAAGTTGCAATCGCAGGAAGCTTCTGGCTTCACGTGGAAGAGACAATGGTCTTTGTAAGACATGATTTTGTGGAACTTTTTAAGAATCTGGTGATATGTCACTTGTCACTCTCAGCCAATGGGACGTCGAGGATTTCTGAAAACTTTCCTTTGCTAGTTTAGTTAGCGTAGAAAGGTATAAAAAGTCATGCCCTTAGGGTTGGGCTGGCTGCTGCTTTCTGACTTTCCGATGAGGGTGATGTGCTGCTGGACTTTGCGTGGAGCACGTAAGAATCCTCAAAGATCTTTACTTTAATTTCTGTCTATTTAGCTCAGTTAGGGAAATAGGTTTTAGAAATGCTATACTTTATATAATTTCTTTAAAATTGATTCAATTGCTTAAATTGTATTTTTCTCATATTTCTTACTATCATGCTTGCTATATTGCAAATAAATTTCATTTATAAAACTTTCAACTTATATACCATAATTTAGAAAATAAAATCTTACTTTTGACAAACAAGCTGGTCTTGGTTATTCAGAAGTATAGGTTACCATTAGCTAGATCACGTCGCCTATGGTGGTCGTTTAAATGGTTGGGTTTTATTCTAATGACAATATTCTTTCTGCAAATGTATAAATATGTATATAGTTTGTAGATAATGTGTATATAGATTTATTCTGACCACCTGATTCAGTAGGCCCCAAATATATCAGGTTCATAAATGGGTCCATATATAGTATAGAATTTTGTTTATAGGTTATGAAGTTGGGTAACGTAGTTTATGATATATTTTCTATAGCCCGCTTTATAGGTTATGAAGTTGGGTAACGTAGTTTATGATATATTTTCTATAGCCCGCTGGATCAATTCTCTGGTAGCAGAAATTGATGGTTGCTAAGAGGTAACCAAGGTAATATGTTGGTTGCTAAGGGTTACGTCATGGTATGGAAATAGGATCGATGTTTTAACACATGTTTAGTTCGTTTTTCGTGCCTATCTGTAAGTTATACCGGTATAGATTGTGTGGCGAGAAATTAGTCACGCAAGCCATCTGTTCAGTTTGTAGTGATATCGCCGAGTATCACAAGAGGTATCGCCGTGTACCATAGTGTTGTCGCCGAGCAGCACAGTTTTAGGGCTAGGTCTGAATCTTGTATAGTGAGGATTTTCTAAGAAATCAAAGCAGCATGAGAATAGGGACAAAGCGCCTTCCATAAAACTCACTGTGATGAGAGTATTAGTTATTACCGAGCTTGAGTGAAGGGTAAATTTAACGTCGGTGCATGATTATCTATAAACAGGTTAGAGTCCTGTACGGGTACATGTTTCATATCTATAAACAGGTGAGAGCCCTGTACGGATAACGTCGTTATTTTGCTAACGGTGCATGAATTCTATAAACAGGTGAGAGTCCTGTACGGATTTCATGTGTGTTCGAAATTAGGGAACTTTCCGTGTAAAAGTGCGAGTTTGAATTGTATTTTATGTTCAAGTGAAACTCTTAGAACTTTCACTTCGCGGTGGGTTCAGAGCAAAGCGAGTTCATAATTATACGTGTTAGAAGGGTGGGGTAAGGTTACTCTACTGACAATTGAATATTATCCTTAGTGTGAATAGCGCCGTCTATTCCGAAGTGTGGATACTTGAATGTATGTAAACTATCCTAATTAGTGAAACGAACAGATGTTGTCCTTATAGTCATTGTTAAGAATTAATTTACACTGAAAAGTGTTCTTAAAATGGCGCTGTGAAAAGATTTTGTGAAGGAGGGGTAAGCGCCAGGAGTGAGAAGCGAGAAACCGCAGCTGCTGTGTACGTCACAGAGCCGCGCTGGGATTGGGTGACCTACGTCACAAGCTGTATTCTGATTGGCTCTTGAGTCTCTGACGGCCTGTGAGCTGATTGGTCGTTCGGAAAAACTCTAAATTTATTGGTTGAGCAGAAAAGTGACGTAGCTCAACTGCCATTGGCTTGTTGGTGTGTTTCGCGCACGGATTGGTTGTTTTGCGGAACATCCCGGAAATATTTTACGAACGATTTTGTGAATTAAATTTAACTTTTAAAAATGAGTTATCATTTTAAACATGTTGAGAAAAAGACAACATTATTTCAGAAATTTAAGAATTTATTTTCACCTGACAAGAAAATCGAAACGCGAGGTGGTAAACTACTTCATAAGTATAAAACACCTGCAGCGTACATGGAAGGTGAATACGGATATCATACTGTCTTATGGTTCGACAGTTGGAAACGCTATACTAAAAACGATGGTGTTTTAGCTTGGCCTGATGATGGTTCATTTAATGTAAGAGTTTTAAGAAACTTACGAGAGAAAATGAATGCTCTTGTTCCAAAACCGAGACCAACTCAATTTGAAGCTTTAGTTGAGTGGGAAGACGAGATGTATCAGTTACAAAGAGAAGCTAGTGGAATTAAAAGACCTTCTAAAAATCCATCATGGAAAAGAGAAACTCATGAAGATAGATTGCGAATGTGGAGACAGGGAAACATGAGTGAAGGATTGTATTTAATTCATGAAATGGTAATGGGTTCTCCTACAGGGAAATCTATGGAAAGTGAATCTGAGGATGCAGTTATGGAAGAAATATATACAACTGCTAGAAAGAAACAGCCTAATCAGCCTTTGAGACCTCCTAGATCATGGTCTACTTCGGTAGTTTCTACTGAAACTTCACCGAGTGCACCTCCAATTAGTGAAGCTCATAAACTTTATCCAAATAATAGTGAAATCACTGAAACTCCTAGAAGATCAGAATTCGAGAATGCTCGAAATGAAGGTAGACATTTTTCAATGACTCCAAGAGCAAGGGAACCTCCAAAAGATTATGCAAGAGAGACAAGAAATGTTGAGGATGTTGATTATAATGAATATTTAAGGTCTAAAGAAGAATTAATTAAAAGAATGACAAAAGGCATGGAAGCTATCACAGTTCCAGTAACAATAGGTCCTGTTCAGCCTGTATTTGATCAAAGAGATACAAACAAAAATGGATTAACTATTCCTTTAAATACAGAAACTCAAAAGGCTACCGAAAAATTTTATTCAGACTTGACTGAATTAAACACTTCTAGATCGAGAATGCCTGATTTAACCTTTAATGAGGATTTATCTCCAAAAACACCAATGGGTGCTATGTCAGATGTAGGAAGTCCTGAAGTTAGGGTAACCACACCAAAACTTGATGTGGCCAAATTAAAAGCGAATATAGAAGAATTAATAATTGGAACAATTGGCCCAGATAGTTTAAATTACTATCGGGATGATGAGCTACTATTCATTTGCAAAAGTATTCAGTGGAAAACGAAAAATAAATATGATCAATTAGAGGATCTAGCTGCAGAACTTGAAATCGATGTAAGTAAACAAAAGAATTTTGCAAAGCACTACAGATTAGATTTTTCAGAAAGTGACATTGAGAGTTTAAACTCAATGGGAAGAATAGTTCACATTAAAGATTTGATTGTCTATATCAAAAAGCTAGGAGAACTGAACAAATGGAGAGTGAAATGGACCAAAAGGAAGGAAGATGAAAGATTGGAAAAATTGTCAAAACAATTTCCAATGAGGGAAGTTGCAGGTGGAGGATATGTTCATGTCCCATGGTCAAGACAAGACATTCTGTTATTCACAAATGACTTTCCAAAATTGAGGGAGAAACCAGTTGAGTGGTACAGGCAAGTCGATAGATTTATCAAAGTGTCAAAAGTTCTGTGGATTGATTTAGATGGATTTTTTGACATTGTAGTTCCATCTGATCTTTGGACAGAATGTAAAATATCTATTAGTTGGCCAAAAGCAGAACCTGAGTGAATTAAAGAAACAGGTGCCCCAAATCCACTTGTAATGGATTTCTATGAGAAAGTAATTGTTTGGATGAAAAACAAAATTCCACCCAAAGAAGTTGATTGGGTTAAAATAGAAAGAACAGAACAGGAAACAAAAGAATCAGTTCATTCTTTTTATGAAAGACTATTGTTAATCTTTAAACAATACAGTGGTTATGAAAAATTAGATGAAAAAGACATGAGTCATTTTATCTATAGATTTGTTTATGGACTAAAACCTGAAATTGGAGAAATGATCAGAACTAGTATTGTCGGATGGCAAGCACTATCTGTAGATGATATTCTAAGAAAAGCAAAATATTGTAGCGATGAATTAGAAGTAAAACAGAAGAAGCTGAAGGAGAAAGCCATGTGGGCTCAAGTAAAGGTGGCTGAGTAACAGATTGCCAGCATGGGAAATAAGAACACTAATTTTGTTCAAACTGGAAATACAAACCAGATACAAGGAAAGTTTAAAGGTAATAATTTCCCAAAGAAATTTAGCCCAAAGATAGAAGAGCTGAAACAAAGATTACCTTGTTTTAATTGTGGCGAAATTGGACATTGGAGGGACGAGTGTCCTCATCCTCCTAGAAACTCAAAGAATCCCTTATTGAATCCACAGATGCAGAATGGTGTTAACCTGCAGCAACAGCTACAGATGCAACAGGGGTTAAATGAATTTAATATTCAGCGACAGTTACAACAACAGCAACAACAACAGGTGAATAATCGTCAAGACCAGTTGCCACAACCACCTTTTCCGAATTGTGGGGGAGTTCAAAAATATAATCCAAACGTGGGATTTCAGAGATGTGAACAGGTAATAAAACCACAAAAACAGCAAAAGCAGCAAAAGGTTCAAATGCAAAATGCTTCACAACAATTTTTATTAACAGAAAGTCAAGACAGTGATTCTGATGATTATTGCTGACGGTGCCCGAGAGAGGAGGAAGAGTGTGTTGTTGGAGCCACTCTTGAGGTTGACCAGTCTGGTCCTTATGTAAACGGGAAAGTTAATGATGTAGACATCACTTTTCTAGTGGACACTGGTGCTACCCGTTCTACTGTTAGATCAGTGGAAATTGAAAACCTACCTCTCTCTGGGGATACCATCCAAGTTGTGGGAGTAAGTAATCAGCAAATTAAAACAGATTTAACTGATCCAGTACCAGTTGAAATTGGAAATTACAGAGACAAACACAGATTTGTGGTTTGTAATAGTAGTCCAGTAAATCTATTAGGTAGAGACATCCTATGTAAAATGAATTGCAGAATATATTGTTCTCCTGAAGGAGTTGAGTTACAAACAATGGAGGAAGATGGTTTGTACAGAATGACAATGATGATGATGGAAGCAGAAGAAACAAAATTGTTTCCTGCATTTGAAGAAAAGGATTTACCTGAAGAGCTAAAGGAAACAGTGAAATCTGAAATATGGGATTTTACTGGGAATGAGATGGGTCTGATGAAAAACGTAGATCCTGTTAAAGTTGCATTGAAACAGGGAATAGAATTTCCAAACACTCCACAGTATAAAATGAAAACAGAGACAATTGAAGGTATTACACCTATAATTGAAAAGTTAATCAAGCAAGGTGTATTAAAGGAAATGAAGAGTAGCTCTTGTAATTCACCAATTATGGGAGTTAAAAAGTCTAACGGAACATTTAGGATCGTACAAGATTTGAGAAAGGTTAATCAAATTGTCATTCCATGTTGTCCTGTGGTTCCAAATCCAGCAGTAATTCTATTTCAGATTCCACATGATGCTGAATGGTACACAGTTATTGACCTTTGCAATGCATTCTTTACTGTTCCCTTACACCCAGACAGTTATGAAATTTTTGCTTTCAGATTCCAAGGTAAGACCCTTGGATGGACAAGAATCCCTCAGGGCTATACAGAAAGTCCTTCAATCTTTAATGAATTGTTAAAAAGATCATTAGAAGATTTAGACTTACCAGGTAGGTCTACGCTGGTGCAGTATATTGATGATTTGTTAATAGCTGCAAAGACAAGAGAAAATTGTGTAACAGACACAATAATTCTGTTAAATCGCCTTGCAGAAGAAGGACATAAAGTGTCCCCAGCAAAACTACAGTTTTGCAAACAAGAAGTAAAATATCTTGGTCACAGAATTGCAAAAGGAAAAAGACAAGTAACAATAGAGAGAATAAAAATGATTCAAGCAATGTTACCGCCAAGAACACAAAGACAGGTCAGAATGTTCCTGGGAATGGTAGGTTACTGTCGACAATGGATAAGTGGATTTTCAGTAATTGCAAAACCACTACAAAGATTGACAAAATCAGATGTAAAAGATCCAATTATTCTCAATGATGCTGAGATGGAATCTCTTGAGAACCTGAAAAAGAGCTTATGCCAAGCTCCTGCTTTGGGTATGCCAAATTATGAGAAAGATTTTAAACTGTATTGCAGTGAGAGAGAAGGATGTGCATTATCTGTGTTAATTCAGAGACATGGAAATCTAAAGAAACCGATTGCATACTTCTCCGCAGTTCTTGATCCAATTGCAAAAGCATTACCAGGTTGTTTGAAAGCAGTTGCAGCTACTAGTATTAGCCTTGAACAAAGTGAAGGAATCATTATGGGATTTCCTGTGAAAGTTTTTGTGCCTCATTCAGTTGAAATATTACTGACAAGAGGTAAGACTCAACATTTAACAAGTAGCAGATTGACAAAGTATGAGAAAATCATACTGGGAGCAGATAATGTTTCGATTTCAAGATGTTTGAATCTGAATCCTTCTACATTGCTGCCTGATTCTGAAATTGTTGATGATATTGAAACTGAACATGAATGTTTAGATGTCATGGAATTCTGCACAAAACCAAGAAAAGACATCAAAGACAGACCTTTGTCTGAATCGGATTTTGTCTACTTTGTAGATGGCTCATGCTTAAGATCTGAAGGAGGTGTCTTGAAAGCTTCATACTCAGTTTGTACAGTTGTAGATGTTGAAGAAGCATCATGTCTTGAAGGAGTTCGTTCAGCACAAGTGGCTGAATTGATTGCTTTAATTCGTGCATGTGAAATATCAAAAGATATAAGAGTTACCATCATTACTGATAGTCAGTATGGGTACGGAGTTGTGCATGATTATGGACAACTCTGGTCACAGAGAGGATACATGACATCAACAGGATCACCAATTAAAAATGAATTTGGCAAAAGGCTGAAGAAATCCTGTTAGTTGACATAAGGTCGAAGAAAAACTGTTTAGTTGAAGAAAACTTATGTATGACATAAGGTCGAAGAAATCTTGTTTAGGGTTATAAAAGAAAAATATATTTTAAAAGGGGGGTGTATATAAATTTTAAAATTTATTTTTATTTTTAAGGCTAAAACTAACCTAAAAATGCCTTACGTTAAGGAGAGCACTTCAAAATGTTCTGTTTTTAAAAGATGCTGTAAGATGACTCTGGTATGTCTGCTCATTTTAGTTCTGCTCTGGTTGGTACTAGCTGTGATTATACCTTTAGAAATGAATAGAGAATTACACAAAGTTAACTTAACAAGCAAAGCTCTGGTTAGCCAAACTAAACATAGTGCATCTGCAAAAGTAATTGATCATCAGCCTAACATTCATCAAGATAAATCAATAGGTGATTTTTCAAGCAATACTTTCACAAAGCTTTTGAGTGAATATGTAAAGGTAATGGATGCAAAAGACTGTTATGTCTGTGTTAAGTTACCTGCTTCTGTTTCTGAGGGAGTAACATATAATATGCTTCCTCTCACTTATGCTGTAACATGTAGTGTATTAACTAGTTTATTTTATCAAACTGGACGTTTAGAATATTACTATTCAAATTATGATGAGATTTTTGCTAATGTTAAGATTGATAATGCTTTAAATAAACATAAGAAAGCAAAACAAATGAGAGAATATTTCCTTGTTACTAACGAACTCACTTACGAGTATGCTTACAAGAATAATCTAACATGTAAATTAAGTGCTGAAGGAAAGAAATTTTTGAATATGGTTGAGGAGAGAAGAGCAATTTATAAGAGAAATGAATTAGTCAAGCAGACTAAGTCATCCTTCTGGCAAAAAGAGGATGAGAAATTAAATGGCAAAATGCTTGAAAATATTGCAATTCACATAGACAAACCTGTTAGTGGAAAGCTTTGCATTAGAAGAGATAATACACTTTTTGATAATTATTTTGTAGGTGCAAGCAACTGTGAAGATACTTATCAGATTATGGGAGGTTGGGGATTTAAAGGTGGAAAAGATCCTATCTTCCCTGGAATTTATTTTGTTTGTGGTGACAAAGCTTACTATAACCTTCCAGACCATTGGTATGGAACTTGTTATGTGGGAATTGTTTTCCCTAAAGTGTTTCATGTTGACAGAGATTCAGAAGGATTGTTTAAAATTCATAATTATGTAAATAGAGCTAAAAGGGAAACTTTTACTGAAGTTCTGGGAGATATTTTTCAAGCTGTAATACCTTTTGTTGGTATAACCCTAAATGCAGGGAGAATCAGAAAATTGTCCACTATAGTTGATAGATTATCAACTGACACTGCTGATGGGTTTCAATTAGTGAATGTTGAAGTTATTGCTATTAGATCCATGGTAATTCAAGATCGTCTTGCTTTAGACATACTCCTAGCAAAAGAGGGAGGAGTCTGTGGCATTTTACATGTCCAACATTGCTGTACATATATACCGGATGAAAGTAAGAATATTGAAATGTATATTAAGAATATTACACAAATGCATTCAGAGATAATTCCTTTAGAAGAAGAAGATTTTAAAGGGAAACTTTCAAAAAGGTTTCAAGCAATTAAAACCTGGTTTCATGATATCGGAAGTTCAATTCTTGGCAAGATTCTGGCACCTTTGATTATAATAGTATTCATTTTTATTTTGACTAAAGTAGGTTGTTTGTTACATAAAAGAAAGAAACAGTTGAAGGAAAAGAAGAGAATCTATAAACTCAGAAAAGAAGAGGAAAGGGAGATCGAGTTACAGGAGTTACATAGAGAGCGTCATGTTAATTGCAAAGATTATGCTGAAACAGACTTTTAGGTTTACTAATACAATTGAATTTGAATCGATTTCTTAAAATTTTAATTTACCAAAATTTTGAGTGCTGGTGTGGTGATTTGTTAATCACCAGATGAGGGAGTTGATGGAGCGAGATAGAAAACAAAATTTTGTTTAAACTCGCAAAGTCACATTTCCATAACATGAATAAAATTATTAATGATTTGTGATATGTCGTACTAATACAACTTAGATTAAACTTTACACGTGGGGGGACTAACATGTGTGCTCATAAACGTGCATATTTGTTGCATCTTTTTGTTCGTGCAAAATAATAAAATAATTTATTGTTTTTGTTTTTGTCATTACTAACTGCTGCAAACTTAAAAGAAGCATGTGCTTGTTTTGCTTTTCCTTGTCTGTGTGATGTTATTTCTACTATTCTAGGTGCATATGGGTCTCATAGAAAAACGGAGACTGGTAAATATAAACGCTGCTTTATTTGTTTGCAATGGCTAGGTAACATTTTGATTAATCGGGTGGGTTAATTAATTAGTAAACCATGGGGTGGATACAGAATATACTTTATTTCTTACATTAATACTTTTCTTGTGTTTGTTTTATACTAGAAAACATAAGTTGCCTGCTTTTGGGCCTAGTTATTTGAGCCGCAGAAAAAGAGCTGATCTATAATTCTGCAGAAAGTCACGAGACGCCCATTCTGAATTAAAACGTTTATTGAAGCTGCATTCACAAAGCAAAAACTGATGAGCTGACATCATTCTGTCGGACATGGCCAAGGTCGAAAGTGAACTTTTTGTCAGTCCTTAACTTGGCATCCGCGGAAGTTGTACTGAAAGACTATGGAAGCTGTGAGGATGACTTAATACAAAGTTGCAATCGCAGGAAGCTTCTGGCTTCACGTGGAAGAGACAATGGTCTTTGTAAGACATGATTTTGTGGAACTTTTTAAGAATCTGGTGATATGTCACTTGTCACTCTCAGCCAATGGGACGTCGAGGATTTCTGAAAACTTTCCTTTGCTAGTTTAGTTAGCGTAGAAAGGTATAAAAAGTCATGCCCTTAGGGTTGGGCTGGCTGCTGCTTTCTGACTTTCCGATGAGGGTGATGTGCTGCTGGACTTTGCGTGGAGCACGTAAGAATCCTCAAAGATCTTTACTTTAATTTCTGTCTATTTAGCTCAGTTAGGGAAATAGGTTTTAGAAATGCTATACTTTATATAATTTCTTTAAAATTGATTCAATTGCTTAAATTGTATTTTTCTCATATTTCTTACTATCATGCTTGCTATATTGCAAATAAATTTCATTTATAAAACTTTCAACTTATATACCATAATTTAGAAAATAAAATCTTACTTTTGACAAACAAGCTGGTCTTGGTTATTCAGAAGTATAGGTTACCATTAGCTAGATCACGTCGCCTATGGTGGTCGTTTAAATGGTTGGGTTTTATTCTAATGACAATATTCTTTCTGCAAATGTATAAATATGTATATAGTTTGTAGATAATGTGTATATAGATTTATTCTGACCACCTGATTCAGTAGGCCCCAAATATATCAGGTTCATAAATGGGTCCATATATAGTATAGAATTTTGTTTATAGGTTATGAAGTTGGGTAACGTAGTTTATGATATATTTTCTATAGCCCGCTTTATAGGTTATGAAGTTGGGTAACGTAGTTTATGATATATTTTCTATAGCCCGCTGGATCACATGTCATGTCCGGGACTACTCTTAAATCATTCCAGGAACTCAGTGCTGAGTTCTGTATGCCCCAAACCCAATTCTTCCGTTATTTACAATTTCGCCATGCACTCACACCCAGTATTGCCGATCTGGACTCGCTCCCAGAATTTAGTCCTGTCGAGGCGAAGGTATTCATGGGAGACCTTGGAGATAAGAAGGTCTCTCGCATCTACCAGACGTTGGTAACTCATTGCTCCTCTACCCTGCTTCCTCTGAAGGCGGCTTGGGAGGCTGACATCGGTCCCCTAGATGAAGATGACTGGAGGGAGGCCCTCGAATCCCCGCAGGGGACCGCAATAGCAATGCGGCTTAGATTGATCCAGTTCAAGTACCTTCATAGGTCTTATTATACCAGGAGCGGCTTTGGAAGGCTGGACTGATTGGTTCGCCGGAATGTCTTCGGTGTGGCACTGCTGTGGGTACGCTAATGCATACGGTGTGGTCATGTCCTAGACTGATTGGATTCTGGAGGGGTGTATGGAGTTGCCTATCTGAAGTTTTGGGATGGGACCTCCCACGCACTCACCGCTTAGGGCTACTCCACATACTCGAGGGAGTTGGTGGGAACTTATACAAACGCCACCTATTGCTCTTGGGGCTGGTAGTTGCCAAACGGGACCTAGCCCGAGCGTGGAAGGGAGACCGAGCCCCTCCCCTGTGTGTATGGAAGGCCGGCTTGGACTATTATATGGGGCTGGAGCGACCTGTGTTTGAGGCGAGAGGCTGCCCCCGTAAACACTTCAAGATCTGGAAGAGATGGGCGGACTATAGGGAGTTGCCTTTGGATCCCCCTGTGGAACATGAGGAAGAGGTATAAGTTGGGGTGCCTTGCGGGCCTGTGAACTGTGCCATGCCTGTCACACTACGAACGGATACAACTGAGTTTCTACTGCACGTGCATGGGGTTAGGGAGGGATACGGGGCGGGTAGTGGGGCAGTTGGGCGTTGGGAGTTGGTGGGGCAGGGGTAGGGGAGGGGGCTACTTTTATTGGTTTATTCTACTCTAAATTGGGTCAGCTATGACAATGTAAACTGTACTACAATGACTGGTGGAGCTCTCCAGATTGTGGGGAACCACTTCTTTCACTCTGCTCAGCTCAATCAAATAAAATAAAATTTTGTTGTGAAAAAAAAAATAACAATTATTTACAGTTATAAGTTCTTTACTTTTGTGCAGTTTCTCATATGGAAATGTTGCTCTAACTGTCAGCAACTTCCAATCCTAATACGCTTGAATCATTAACGTCCAATTTCTTTCTTACAAGGGTCATAAATTTAGTAAAGTTTGCAATCATTAATATATCCATTGGGTTAGAACAAGCTACCAGAGCTTGTCTACATGATCGTATCCCTCTTTCATTAAAACAGGTTTTTAAATACCTATTTCTTTCAACCTTTAATGATGAACAAATGCTAACCAAATGTATAATGTTTTCTTCCCATCGGTTACAAAGTCTACAGGGGGTTGGCTTGGTTGGTCTCAGCCAGAGTTTAGCATGCATTACTCCCGGCAGACTACCAAATCTTGCGGACATAAATACTTTTTTTCTTTGGGTTGTCCACGGTATTTCTAGGTATGGTTGCACTTTGAGGCTAGCATATTCATTCACCATCATCCAGGCATGCGATCTTTTAATAAATAACTCTTTATGGGCGTACACTTTTTTTCAAAGTAACTAAAGCTTAATGTGGTACGGCACTGTTCTTTACAAACAGCACATTTATGTTGTAATGACCACTAAATTTGCACGGACCAACAATGTTACTGAAAAAATATTTTGCATGCAGATGAGAATATGAGAATCAAATGATGAGAATATGTGACATCGCATTTCAGTGAATATCATTTGTGCATCACCATGTAAAGTGTCTTGATTTTTAAAATCTTTGTTTGTCTCACGCTTCAGAATTACAAAACAATGCTGTGAGAAGTTAGCCTGGCATATGATGTCCACTAGTTCTAGTGGGCACCTTGCACCAGTCTAATCGACCTTTATTGATGGTGGTTTTAAAGTCAACCTTATAGAAAACTATCCTAGTGGTAGCATGGACCAGCAGTCTTCAGGTTAAGACTTCAGTAGGTGAGTTAAGCAAGTTGTTTTACCATATATAATCCCTTGAATACCAAATGAAACAACACCACACAAGGTATATAGCAAATATATATGTATTTAATCTAAACACAACCCCTCTGCACTCTTTATGAGGTCAGAGATAAAAATACAATACAAGTCACACAGGTAATACCCATAAGATCCACAGTATACGTTATGCCCTAGGGGCCTCACTAACCATATAAGTACCACGTGAGAGTTAGAAAGCAGGCCTAGGGCCTGTAGAATCGCTGGGGCTGCACTAAACAACCAGTTGTTAGGAAGTAGGAGACCCACGGGAGCCGCGTGCAGTTTCTAAACACAGGTGCAGGTTCCCATTGACTTTCTATGGAGTTCGTAAAAGTTACAAAGTTAAAGATTAAGGACACTTCCAGATGGACTTGGATGGAACCCTTTTAAACTAGTAAACTTCGAGAGTCAAGACCCACGGGAGCACCGGAGTACTCGAGTTACCTCACCCAGGTAAGCCGGTGTAGGAGGGTGGATATCTGACTATATGGTTACCCCAGCTTTTTGCCTAGTGTTTTGCGGGTTTACGACTTAGTTGGCCTGGGATCCTGCTATTCAGGGCCCCAGGCTATCTGCTATCCCTATAAAATGGATACCATGTACTTTAGGTACATACCTGATTGGGTATTGGGTCACCTTTGTGAGCCCCTGTATAGTGTACCATAGGTACCCAGGGCTTAGGTGCATCCAAGGCCTACCAAGGGCTGCAACATGTATTATGCCACCCCTGGCTGGCCCTCCAAACTGACACCACAGGCTGATCACTCCGCTTGGGTAAGGTGGTGTAATCACCCCTTACTTAGATATAGTATACCTAAATCTACCTTTACATATAGACACATATACACCTATAAGCCACTCCTACGGTAGGCCTCGATAATCCTGGAGGCAGAGTGCCTGATTTTATGTGAGAGGGTGCCCTAGCATGAGCTGAGCCCCTCTGCAGCTTTCGGAACGATCTCCTTATAGCTGTTCTATGATATAGCCTTACCATATACTCTTCAGTGCATTATAATCCTCGCGGTTAATGCTAACTTTGGTTTGGCTTTATCAAAACATGTGTAAGGTGTCAAACACTTTGGAATACTACCCCCGCCAATTCTGGCGGCGGGGGTAGCATTCCACCCTTCTAGAGGGTAAAGACATGTATGTTACTGCTTTACCCGGTTAAAGTTAAACAGAGCCTCAGCATCACAAAATGGATACTGCTGCCACAGACACGAGTCTGACCACCTGGTGCTGGGGGAACCTCAGCAAGTGCGGCCTGGACAATAGGTTTCCTGTCCAGGGAGGTGTCAGCTCCTCCCCAGACAGGGGTTATCTGTATTGGGACGGGAAGGGCTGCATTCAGTGAATGCATCTAGAAATTGCCTGGCTCACACAAGGTGCTCCATGCATAGCTCGGTTCAAACCAGTTGCTGGGGCACTCCAGCCCCAGCTCTGGCATGAAACTGGACAAAAGGAAAGGGGTGTAACCACCCCCTTCTCAGGTCCACCCATAGGAGGGACCTAGGCAGGTAATCCAGCCCCTTAGCTTAGTATATTTATAGGAGCTGTGTCCCCAGGACTTTAGATTATCCTGGAAAGAAACGTTGATACTGAACACTTGGACCTTCGTCATTCTATCCTAACTAGAAGACAGAAGACATCTCTCTTGTCGTCAAGGAGTGACCACCCTATACAAACAGGCACCACCAGTAACTTGCCGGTCTGCTTTGTCGACGCTGTCACCAGAACCCAAAGACTCAGTGACACAGGAACTGCACTCTCAGACTTCTCCAACTCCAACCCACATCCACAGCAAAGCTGAGACCCATGGCGAACACGAAAGACGTGGGACCGGGCACCCTGGGCATCCTGCATTTTGCTAACTGCTCAACGACTGAGGTACCCTTGCAGTTGTGCATTAAGGCACAAGAAGCCCCAGACCCGAGCGCCATTTACACCAAAGCTCAGCCCTCCACACTCCATGACTGTTGTGTGGGGCCTGATCTTGCATTTCAGCTTGATGCATCTTCCAAGTTCCTTACCAATTGGCTAGTGAGCCCCCTGAAGACTTACTTTTTAAACTAAACTGTTTTTCTGGTTGCACCAGGCTTGCTCTAGCTTCCCTTCAAAGGAGAAGCACCACAGACCTTGCTGGTCTGCAACAGAGCCAATCTCGTCATCCTGCAATGGTTGCAGTTGCCAAGGCTTATTTGGTCCAATTCGGATACCGACTCTGCAGTCAACTAGATCCATTATGGGACAGCTAGTATCTAGCCCCTGGTCATCGTCAATGCCTCTTGGACTTCATGGCTGAAGAGACAAACTCACCTTCTTCACCTTCAAGCACGCGACATTGCCTGGTTCCTTCCTGGTTCCTTCCTGGTCACTGGCTTGTGACCCAGACTCTGTCCCCTCTGCTTTCAGGTTCTCCACTTCACTGATCCACCCTTGGATCCACCCGGACAATTTTCCTCTGGTCGCCTGCAGCACTTCTTTGCAGCTCTCCATAGAAAACGACGTCGAAACCCGACACCAAAAGGCACCTATGCACCCGGCTTCCCTGGGTGAGGTAACACAAGGACTCCAGTGCTCCCATGGGTCTTGACTCTCGAAGTATCCTAGTCTAAAGGGGTTTTATTGTAGTCCATATGGCAGTGTCCTTAAACAGTAACTTTGTAACTTCTTTGTTTCCCATTATATGAATGGTAACTCGCGACTGTGTTTAGACACTGCACGCGTCTCCCGTGGGCCTCCTACTTCCTAACTTTTGGTTGTTTAGTTTAGCCCCAGCAATTCTACAGGCCCTAGGCCTACTGACTAACTCTCACGTGGTTCTTATACCACTTCTTTAGTATATGCTTTGTGATATGCAAAATAACTGCATGTTACTATTAAATTGATTAGAGTAAGCAACTATGCTCATGTACAAACTGCTAATGCTTCAAAGATAATATTAGAATTCACATTCAATAGGAATAAAATAGGCCTCAAAAACGAAATTGTGTGTTTTGTAATAAACAATTATAAAACATTTTCCTTAGATACATTGTATTAGATATAAACAGGCAAACACATCATCTGAGTACATTGGATGTTGCTGAACTACACACATTTTACAACTAGAAATGCTTCAGTTTTAAATAGACTGTCACAACAGCTGTGTTTTAACTGCTGAGCAGCAGCTGTTGTTTTGATTGTAGGCCACGGAAAGACAGGAATGTTGACTCAGCCAGGATTTTATCACTACAGAACATGGTGTAAAACCCTGCATTTCAAGACAGCTGTTTTAAAAAGTTACAAAAATCTGGTTCATTATTTTAGATAACAGGAACACATTTTAAAGTAAGAATTTTCTTTTTTAAAGCCTTTTTACATCAGCATATCTGTGGTTCTGATTTTATTTATTGACTGTCCTTTTAAAAAAAGTGACGCAAAATGTTTCATGTTTTAAGTTAGGCTTCTGTGCTTAGGCTTATGAATGAATGCGTCTAAATATGATAGGCGAGGAATGAAGCTTGCTTTTCCTATGTGGAATTATCAAAATGATTGCTTTTATTAAAAATAATAATAATTATTATTAATTATGAAAATAATATTAAAAGAATAAGTGCTTTTAAATTCGTCATTTATAAAGCTTAATACTCATACTGTGACCTCCTAGCATTAAAATTAAATTTAAGTTGTGCTGTACCACATAATGAGCATATTTGCATATTTAATTTCACTCTGCGCAGGCATAATAAAATCATTTTTATAAGGGTGTAAATTATATTTCTGATGCCCAAATCTCTGGGATTTATAGAGAACATTCTGAGGATGACTATTATACAAAGAAATTATAGAATATTCATTTTTAAGTGCCCCAAATATCAAAGTCGATATTGGGCAAAATTCACTAATTTTTAAAAACAAAGCTTTTAACCTGCCTTAGGCTTCAGCAAATGCATACATTGAGGTCTAATACAAACAGCTGACTTCTATATTGTTAGACAATTATATTGCACACTGCTTACAATTGAAAATATGTATAAAAATCCAGCAGAAGTTATTAAACTGACAAACAGGGGAATGGGTCAGCTTTCTGTTTTCAGGGTGACTTTGAATAGGGAAAGCTGCAAGGAAAATTTGCACACAGAATAGGACAGCTGGGAAGAGTTAAAAGTCAGTTCTATATTTAGAAGCCTGGCGGGGCTACCAGAGCATGGTCTGCTTTGACATTTTGACATCCGAAACTTTTTGAAAGACAAGATGGCAGCGCAGGGAAAGAAGGAGGAGTTGTGCTTATTTTTTGTTGGCAAAAGCAGGTTTTTATGCACTCATATGAATATACCACAATACAATTGTATATGTGAGCTTGGCCATATATACAGCACTAATGCTTTTAGTTTGGTGCTTACTAGGGCTGAGCCAATGGGATTTCGTTTGAATTCATTCTCCCTCATGTTTCACTTGTACATTTGCTAAAATAATTGGGGTTTGCGTATTCATGTTTTTTAGTTCTCTCAAATGTGCGATCTACCTCCTATAACTTTGTTTATGCCCAGTTGCTAAAAATAGGGGTTGATAGTGTTGACAGAAGTGACACCTGTTTCAGGTTTCCCTTCTGTCAAAATGGGGGAAGGAGGCTCTCTCCTCTACAAATTAAGGCTAGGTAAAATGTATGTTGCTCTCTCCTTTTCTCAATTGTTTTTTTAGCCTGTCTAAATTGTCTGTGAAATAGCAATGAGACACTTAATTGGCTATTTAGTAATACTGTTTTAAACATTGTTAGCATTAATAAAGTGAATAAAAATATATGTTATGTTACTACCCATCCTGTTTGATGAAATTATGACAGGATAAGTAGTCCAGATTGTTGTTCCCTTATTTTGACCTTTAGGGAGCTAGATGTGGGTAGTTTTTGTTCTAAAATTCTTAGGTGATAACACCATTATTGTATGTTATTCCATGCTACATAGTTTTGCAAGAGCATTGCTAGTTTTGTTATTAGCTAGTCCATGTAAATAAACTGACAGTCCTTATAAGAGCTGATGTTGCATAGTTTGGATCATGAAAAGTAGAAGCCAGGGAAGATGCCCACGTGATCCTTAGCAAAAATGTTTTGCAGGAAATGTTGTTTTATAGATAAGAAACCCTGTTAAATTAGCAGTTTTAGATTTGCCTGCTGCTTTTCCTGCTGCTCCTATAACATGAGAGCATGGTCCTAAGCATACAATGTAGGTGCTTTTGTTAAGAAGAATCCTTTTAGAAGTGTCTGCAGTCCTGTACAAGTAATGTAAAGTTTATGAGCAAAAGTGTAGAACATTTGTTTTAGGGTTTTCAGATTGGCACACAGGAATACACCAATGTAAGGGTTTAGGGTATGGGTGTGTTGTTTTTCTCTTTTCCTCACAATTTAGAAACTGAATACAGACTTCCTTGGCTCCTTGGGATTGGGTGATGTATTAATCTTGTCAGTTCACCAAAGAGTTCCTTTTATACTTGCCAATAGGTCCAGGCTGTTGTTTTGTTTACTCTCTCATAGATAGATGGAAGTGGTTTTTTGGGTGCCTGGGGCGTCCCAAGACTAGGAAGTATTCCGACCCTATCCTCTCTGTTGATGGACTGTTTCTGTGCCTTGTCTAAAGACCTTTTGTTCTGTCCACCAAAAGATATTTGCTGCCTTACAACCATTGCCAGAGGGGCACGGACATCAGATTCAGCCTGGGGAGTCAGTGTCAGCACCAGTCCTGCTTGAAGCCAAAGTGAAGGTAACCAGCACAGGCATTGCTGGCAACCAGGACCTCAGTGAAGGCAGAAGCCCTGTGATCATGTGTGTATCCCTGCCACGGTCTTGGGCGAAATACGGGGTCACAAATCAGAAAGGAGAAATCGTGGAACACGTTTTTTGATGCCCAGCCGAGGGTCACAGACCAACCTGAATGGCGAGGAGGCTTTGCTTGAGGGGACCCCTTTTGAAACAAGGGTTGCTTCAGAGATCCTAGCATCAGGCCTCTGAATCCTGGTCCCAAAGTGAATGCAAGTTTGCACCTTTGTTTGTTGGCCAAGAGATACCAGGGTACACTGGATGCAATGTGTGACCCCAACGAATTAGCAGTGTGCCAGCAGAGCAACACAGGAGTTAGGGAAGGGATTGAGATTAGGGTACAGGTGCTGTGTCTATGGTGCCTGTTATATTAAAGTGAAGTAAACGGGTGCACTGCCTGAGACACTGGACAGGATCGCTGAGAGCATTTGCCTGGTGGGTGACTGCCCTAACCTGACCTGAAAGAAGAGACTCTTTTTCCTTGAAACTGGGCTGTGATTCTTGAGTTGCAAGTTTTGCAGATATTGGAAATAATAAGAGCCTGCCCGTGAGGCTCAAATGGACACAGGGAGAAGACTCCCCTCTGGCTTGGTTGTACAGGGGCTTCAATTTACCCTAGGACTTCTTCTTTTTGTCAATAATGTACCCCTTTGATGTCCCATGTTTAAGGAGGAGCAGCCCTTTGCAGCTCTTCATCCTAATTCATATGGCCCTGTGTGGACCTCCTGGTCCCAGATATGATTGATGTTCTAGCCCTCATAAAAGGAAAATGTAACAGTCAATTGGAAAATGTTTTTTATTAGATATGTGCTGTTGGCTATTCTGAAATTAAAATGAATAGTCACTGAAATGCATAGGAGCCATCATTTCATCATATTACACCTGAAAATGTTTAATAGATGATTTTAGGATTTGCTTTTGCTTAGGACTAGAAAAATGATAATTCCATTTGTAATAGTGGTCATTACTTTCTCCTGCTATCTGTGTGTTAATGATGACCCGATGCTCCGTTCCCTTTGTATTCCTGCTTATACTTTATATATACCCGCTTAATGAAATGTTTAGAATGGAAAATGCACACCTAGCAATGAATTAGGAAATTGATAAAATTATGAAAATTAATGTGCAAATAATTTCTGTGTTCCTACTGGATCATAGGAATGTCTTTAGCTCATTGTAGGAGAGTAGGGTCTGCTTCCTATGGTCACCCCCACTTTTTGCTGTGATTTTCTGGGTTTTTTACTTTAGTGTGGCTGTGGGCCTGCTAATCAGACCCACAGCCCAGCTGTTCTCCCTCTAAATTGATACCATGTACTTTAGGTACATACATGAGTGGGCATTCGGTCACCTTTGTGTGCCCCTGTATAGTGTACCATAGGTACCCAGGGCATAAATGCATCCAAGGTCTACCAGGGGCTGCAGCATGTATTATGCCATCCCTGGCTGGCCAACCAAACTGACACCACAGGCTGATCACTCAGCTTGGGTAAGGTGGTGTAATCACCCCTTACTTAGATATAGTATACCTATATCTACCCATATATATAGACACATACACACCTATAAGTCACTCCTATGGCAGGCCTTGACAATCCTGAAGGCAGAGTGCTTTGTTTAATGTGAGGGGGTGCCCTAGCATGAGCTGAGCCCCTCTGCAGCTTTCGGAACCATCTCCTTAAAGCTGTGCTATGATATAGCCATACCATATACTCTTAAGTGCATTATAATCCTCATGGTTAATGCTAACTTTGGTTTGGCTTTATCAAACAATGTTGTGTAAGGTGTCAAACACTTTGGAATACTACCCCCCCCCTGCCAGTTCTGGTGGCGGGGGTAGCATTCCACCCTTCTAGAGGGAAAAGACATGTAGTTATTACTTTACCCAGTTAAAGTTAAACCGAGCCTCAGCATCACAAAATGGATGCTGCTGCCACAGACACGAGTCTGACCTCCTGCTGCTGGGGGAAACTCCAGTAAGGGAGGCCTGGACAATAGGTTTCCTGTCGAAAGAGATGCTAGCACCTCCCCAGACAGCCTGTAGTGTTTTGGGGCGGGGTGGGTTGAATGGAAAGATGCTTTTCCAGACACTGCCTGGGGCACACAAGGCGCTCCATGCATAGCCTGGTTCAAACCAGTTGCTGGGGCACTCCAGCCCCTCTCTGGTGTGAAACTGGACAAAGGGAAAGGGGTGTAACCACCCCCTTCTCAGGTCCACCCATAGGAGGGACCTAGTGGGTTATCCAGCCCATATCTTTAGTATAAAGATAGGTGCTGTGTCCCCAGGACTTTAGATAATCCTGGAATGAAACTCTGATATGAAACTCTTGGACCTTCGGTGTTCTCTACCGACTAGAAGACTGAATCTCCCTTGTGGTCAAGGGGTGACCACCCTGTGCAAACAGGCACCACCAGTAACTTGCTGGTCTGCTTTGGCGATGCTCCCGCCGTAACCCGAAAACCCAGCAACACAGGAACTGGACTCTCAGACTTCTCTGACTCTGACCCACATTCAAAGCAAAGCTGAGACCCGTGGCAGACACGAGAGACATAGGACCAGACAACCTGGACATCCTGCATTTTGTTAACAATGCAACTACCGAGGCATCCTCGCAGTTGTGCATTGGGGTTTGAGAAGCCCCAGACTCAAGCGCTATTGGCTCTGAAGCTCACCCCTCCACAATCCAGGAGTGCCGCGTGGGGCCCGCTCTTGCATTTCAGCTCAATGCATCTTCACGGTTTCTAGCCCGCTGGATAGTTAGCCCTCTGAAGACTTTCCTTTGAATACAAACTACTTTCCTGGTTGTTCCAGGCTTGCTTCTGCTTCCCTGTGAAGGAAAAGCTCACCAAACCTTGATGGTCTGCTCTGAAGCCAATCTTCACTTCCTGCGTGGATTCCGTTTACCAAGGCTTGTTGGGTCCAGTCAGGATACCGACACAGCAGTCAACTAGATCCTTCATGGGACAGCTTGAATACAGCTCATGGTCATCGTCGACACCTCCTGGTCCTCGTGGCTGCAGAGACAATCTTCACCTCTTCACCTGAAATTAACTCGACATCGCCTGGTTCCTTCCTGATTCCTTCCTGGTCACTGGCTAGTGACCCAGACTCTGTCCCCTCTGCTTTCAGGTTCTTCACATCTTCGATTCACCCTTGGATCCACCCGGACACTTTTCCTCTGGTCGCCTGCAGCACTTCTTTGCAGATCTCCATAGAAAACATCGACCAAACCCGCCACGAAAAGACACCTATGCACCCGGCTTCCATGGGTGAGGGTGAGCTGCTGTTAAAGCTCGAGACTTGTTTGCTTTGGACTTGTTGTTGTGGACTGTGACTGAGGTTGGGTCCACGAGTAGTCTCACATTTCAGTTATGACTGCTAATATGAAGTATCTCTTGGTACTGAGCATTGCGGCGGAGAAATCCTAAATTATAATTACGGCTTCATACATTTCTCCGCAATTATACATCTTGTTCATTATAAACTTTTCTCTGATTACGTGAGGTCGACGGGACTCTGCCCCAAAATGGTGATTCACACCAGGTACTAACAGCCACTGAAAGTTAAAGGATGCCTACTTTCTATAGATAGGTGGTTAGCCAGGTTATGCAGTAGGGGTAACAGGCAGCAATGTAGAGCCCCAGTAAGAAATCCCTCTCATGGACTTGGCATGTGTTGGAAGTGAATCACCTCTGGACATGTGGTTTTAAATTATGTTAAAGCTGACAATGAGTAGGCTGGATGCACAGCGTGCCCTACCCCTGGCTCGCGTTGTGACCGTCATTCAGAGCTGGGAGCGTAGTGCTGCTTCCACTGCTGACTGATGCCGGATGCAGTGACTGCTGTGGGGACCCCCAGCACCAGACACTTTACAGAGAAGCACCCAGTCGCGGCCAGCATGACTCATGGATGGGGGGGCGTGGATTCACACAGGGAGGCTAATTATTATTATTACTTTTTATGATTAAACTTACCATATCCTCCGGTCGGGTCTCCTCTCTCAGACAGCCTCCTCCCCTCCCCTAAGCAAATCACAATGCTGCAATGCCAGCGCCGGATTTTCTAGGCACGCCGCCCTATAGGCTTGTATGTGGAGTCCCTTTTCTCTATGCTGGCTGCATGCAGCCTACATAGAGAAAAGGTAGAGTGTGTATGACTGGTATGTTCGACCCTGGGACCGATCAAACAGTCAGCGCACTCAGAGTGGGCAAGCCACTCCTCCCGTGGACTCGTGCAGGACCGATCACCCGCCCGTCCCCAAGCAAGCATATCCTTCTGCTTTCTTGTAGTATGAAGCAGAAACACAAAATGGTATTTAAAATACCACTTTATGTTTCTGGCACTGCGAGAAAGAAGTGGGGCGACGCTCCTCTGCCCACGTGGAGTAGCCTCCCCTGGAAGCACCATGTCTAGAATCGTGAGCACCCTTCTGCTGCCAGAGTAAGTGGAGACCTGCCTTTTCTGTTCTCGGTTTGGAGTGAGTGTGCAGGAGTGAGCTCTCTGTGGCTCATTATTCAGGGGGAGGGTGGCACTGCTGGTTGCACCATCTCACACTCTTATGAGTGTGGATGACTTAGTCAGTGGGCACTGTTCGCTGCCAGAGCCCCCTTCCAGATCTATAGCACTGTTATTTTTAGGCAGGGTCTGATTGGCAGGGCGGGCAATCAGCCATTGACCAAAGGGCCTGGGGGATATCCAGCTTGTGGGCCGATATAAGCCCAGCATGTGGTGGGTCTCCTCCCATCGATAATGAGGCCTCGGGGAGTCAGTGGCATAACGAAACTTGAGGGGGCCCCCCTGAAAACTACATGGAGGGGGCCCCCCTCCCATCCTCTGTGCCAGTCTAGATCTCTCAGGCCAGCGACCCGCCATCCTGCAGGGGATGCAGGGCGTTTGTTACGCCACTGTCACCAATGCAGCCGTTATAAGTAACACTGGATGGTGGAGTTAAAGATGGGCTTAGTCTGCCATCATAGGTGGTGGTCCTTTCATTACAGGGTCCCTGCCATCAGTACACCGGGGAAGTTTGCCCAAGTTTAGGTGGGTTTCCTGATGCAGACTCCTGTCATGATATACAACATCGGGCCCCCTCATCATTCAGTTTTGACAAAAGGGCTTCCACAGCTCCTTCCGGTTTCCGTTTTAAAACATTAGACAAAGCGACAATGCAGTATTTCAAAAGCAGATGTAACTACAAAGAGCACATTTTGATAATACATTTTTATTAGTAGAGAATAGCAATCTTAAGAGGCATTGCATAGCTTCATACACACTTTGACCCAATTCCATCACAGTCTCTCTCTCTCTCTCTCTCTCTCTCTCTCTCTCTCAATGAGTCAGTCTCTCTCGCTCTGTCAGTCAGTCTCTCTCTCCCTGCCATTCAGTCTCTCTCAGTCAGTCAGTCTGTCAGTCTCTCTCTCTCTCTCTGTCTGTCAGTCAGTCAGTCAGTCATTCGGTCTCTCTCTCTCTCTCTCTGTCAGTCTCTCTATCTCTCTCCCTCTGTCCGTTTCTCAGCCAGTCTGTCTCTCCGTCAGTCAGTATTCAGACTCTGTGTCAGTCAGTCTCCACTCTCTCTCCACTCTCTCTCCTCTCTCTACTCTCTCACCTCTCTCACTCTCTCTCTCTCCACTCTCTCCACTCTCTCTCCCCTTTCTCTCTCTTCATTCTCTCTCTCTCTCTCACCTCTCTCTCCACTCTCTCTCTCTCCACCCTCTCTCTCTCCTCTCTCTCTCTCTCTCTCTCTCTCCACTCACTCTCTCCACTCTCTCTATTTCCACTCTCTCTACTCTCTCTTCACTCTCTCTCTACACTCTCTCTCTCCACTCCCTCTCTCCAATCTCTCTCCACTGCCTCTCTCTCTCTCCACCCCCTCTCTCTTCACTCTCTCTCCACTGTCTCCCTCTATTCTCCACTCTCTATCCACCCCCTCTCCACTCTCTCTCTCTCCCTTCTCTCTCTCTACACTCACTCCACTCTCTCTACTCTCTCTCCACTTTCTCTACTCTCTCTCAACTCTCTCTCTCCACTCTCTCTCTCTCTCTCTATTTCTCTCTCTCTCCACTCTCTCTCTCTCTCCACTCTCTCTCTCCACTCTCTCTCTCCACTGTCTCTAATCTCTCAACTCCCGCTCCCCACTCTATCTCACTCTCTCTACTCTCTCTCTCCACTCTCTCTCTCAACTCTCTCTCTCTCCACTCCCTCTCCACTGTCTCTCTCTCCACTGTCTCTCCACTGTCTCTACTCTCCCCCCACTCTCTCTCTCCACTCTCTCTCTCCACACTCTCCACTCTCTCTCCACTCTCTCTCCACACTCTCTCCCCTCTCTCTCCACTCTCTCTCTCTCTTTCTCTCTCTCTCTCCACTCCACTCTCTCTCTTTACTCTCTCTCCACTTTCTCTCCACTGTCTCTACTCTCTCCACTCTCTCTCCCCACTCTCTCTCTCTCTTCACTCTCTCTCTCCACTCTCTCTCTCTCAACTCTCTCTCTCCACTCTCTCTCCACTCTCTCTCCACTGGCTCTCTCTCCACTGTCTCTCCACTGTCTCTACTCTCTCCCTACTCTCTCTCTCCACTCTCTCTCTCTCCACTCTCTCTCCACTCTCTCTCTCCACGCTCTTTCTACACTCTGTCTCTCCACTCTCTTTCTCGACACTCTCTCTCCACTCTCTCTCTCTCTCCACTCTCTCTCTCTCCACTCTCTCTCTCTCCACTCTCTCTCTCTCCACTCTATCTCTCCACTCTCTCTACAGTCTCTCTCTCTACTCTCGCTCTCCTCTCTCGCTCTCCACTCTCTCTCTCTCCACCTTCTCTCTCTACTCTCTCTCTCCACTCTCTCTCTCTACTCTTGCTCTCCACTGTCTCTCTCTCCACTCTATCTCCACCCCCTTTCTCTACTCTCTCTCTCTACTCTCTCTCTCTCTCTCGCTCTCTCTCTCTCTCCACTGTCTCTCTCCACTCTCTCTCCACTCTCTCTCCACTCTCTCTCTCTCCACTCTCTCTTGCTCCACTCTCTCTCTTGCTCCACTCTCTCTCTAGCTCCACTCTCTCTCACTCCACTCTCTCTCTCACTCCACTCTTTCTCTCACTCCACTCTCTCTCTCACTCCACTCTCTCTCCACTCTCTCTCACAAAGTAGTGTGCATTGCCATGGGCGTCCGCAGAAATGTTTCCGGGGTGGGCACATTTTTTACTTCATCACCATCCCCCTTGCACTCTTTTCCCCTCTGCCTTGCACCCTTCTTGCCCTCTACCTTCCACCCTTCTCCCCTCTGCCTTGCACCCTTCTTGCCCTCTACCTTCCACCCTTCTCCCTTCTGCCTTGCACCCTTCTCCCCTCTGCCTTGCACCCTTTTCCCTTGTGCCTTGCACCCTTCTCCTCTCTGCCTTGCACTCTTCTCCTCTCTGCCTTGCACCCTTCTCCCCTCTGCCTTGCACCCTTCTCCCCTCTGCCTTGCACCCTTCCCCTCTTTGCCTTGCACCCATCTCCTCTCCGCCTTGCACCCTTCTCCCCTCTACCTTGCACCCTTCTCCCCTCTGCCTTGAACCCATCTCCTCTCCGCCTTGCACCCTTCTCCTCTCTGCCTTGCACCCATCTCCTCACCGCTGTGCACCCATCTCCTCTCCGCCTTGCACCCTTCTCCTCTCTATCTTGCACCCTTCTCCTCTCTGCCTTGCACCCTTCTCCCCTCTGCTTTGATCCCTTTTCGGCCCCCTGCCCTCCCTGCGTACGTCCACATGGTGCTTCTAACAAGAGTGCTTACCTGAGGGCACCATTTTGCTGCCTCATCCCTTCTCATATGAGCTTTGCCCTGGAGAGTTTTCTCTCTGGGGGCTCCCACTCCCACCCTTTTTCAGGGTCCCGAGCAGTGCTCTGTGCTGCCTCTTCTCTCGCTGGGGCCCCCAGGCCCCCCGTCCTTGTCAGGGTCTAGAGCAGTGCTCTGTGCTGCCTCCTCTCTCTCTTGGGCCCCCAACACCTGTCCTCGCCTGGGTCCTGAGCAGTGCTCTGTGCTGCCTCCTGCTCTCTGGGGCCCCTAGCCCCCCCTCTCCTTGTCAGGGTCTAGAGCAGTGCTCTGTGCTGCCTCCTGCTCTTTGGGGCCCCCAGCCGCCCCCTCTCCTTGTCAGGGTCACCGCTCTGTGCTGCCCCCTGTTCTCTGGGGCCCCCAGCCGCCCCCCTCCTTGTCAGGGTCCCTGCTCTGTGCTTCCTCCTGCTCTCTGGGGCCCCTCCCCCTCCTTGTCAGGGTCCCTGCTCTGTGCTGCCTCCTGCTCTCCGGGGCCCCAGCCTTCCCCCTGCCGTCTCCTTGTCAGGGTCCCTGCTTTGTGCTGACTCCTGCTCCCTGGGGCCCCCAGCCCCCCTCTCCTTGTCAGGGTTGCTGCTCTGTGCTGCCTCCTGCTCTCTGCGGCCACCAGCCCCCCTCTCCTTGTCAGGGTCCCTGCTCTGTGCTGCCTCCTGCTCTCTGGGGCCACCAGGATCCCCCCTCCTTGTCAGTGCCCCTGCTCTGTGCTGCCTCAGAGGAGCAGTGGTGACTGCTGTCTCTGGGGCCCCCACCCTTGTCCCGGGCCTGCCTCCAGCTCTGACTGAAGAGAAACAGTGTTAATACTTTGTTTCTCTTCAGTCAGAGGGAGGGGGCGAGGGGCTCCGAGCAGGCTGTACCTGCTTTCGAGGGAGGGAGGCTTGCAAGCCTCTCTCACAGCTCTCAGAAGAGGCAGCTGAGGAGGGGGGCTGGGGCCCCCTTCAATAACTGAGGAGAGAGGGCCCCCCCTGCACCGCGGGGTCTGCGGGGGCGTTTGTTATGCCACTGTGGGGAGTAGCAATGCAGTTTTTGAGCTGCACAGCTAGCACTAATGTTACATGGGGGTGGAGTGAAAGGGTGTTGTGCAAGGAGTCAGATTCCAAGTGGTGGCTATTTAAAAGTCTCTACTTTTGTCTCCAGAAGCAGTTAGATGAGCCTCATCTGTCTGCTGCCAACTTGTCATCTTCAAAACTGTGAGGGTCTCCCCTTCTTCAATCAGAGAAAATAAAAGCATACGGCTGACGACCAACTAAAGCAAAAATAAAACATTTTGACAATTCAAAACAATTGTTTTTAGGCAACATTACTGTAAAAAAAAACTTTCATTCTGGGACAAAATGTCAAACAGGAGGGAGAATAGACATGCTGGGGAGTAACAAAATGGAATGAGCGAGGGGCGCAGCGTGGAACCAAAAGGAAAAGTGAGACGCGCAGAGTGGAGCAGAACGACAAACGAGGGGAAGAGAAAAAGAAACTAAGGGGCATATTAACAAGGGCATAGTCCAGAAAAGCAGAGATAATCTTTTCGCCCTATTTACAAGTGGATGTTAACATGCATTAGCGCAGGTTAGAACCCTTTTACCCAACGCCTCCCTTTGCAACTCTAATGAGATGCAAAGTGGGCGTGACTGGGCAGTACAACCTTGCAAATATCGCTGATGTGCACATCGCAATATTTACAAGGCTGCCCTAGCATTTGAGCAAACATTCGTTTTTGGAGAAAACTAACGTATGCTAAAATGCAGACTTACCTATCCCTAAATTGGGGGGTGGATTATGCTGATATGATCACAGGGTCGTATCAGCAAGGTTATCGCTCTTTTGCAGGGAACATCGCTGGAACTTTTATCGCCCTGGAGAACCACGTTGTTAATAACGTGCTACCAGGGCGATAAATTCCATAGATAGACGGCAATAAATAAGAGGCGCTAAGCGCGCTTTGCGTTATTAATCGCCGTCTTTGATGATATGCCCCTAAGAGAGAAGAAAATAGCTCCCCAGATAATATCTAACAAACATCTTATGAAAAGTCATGATGCACAAGTGTGTGCCACTGTTTCGTTCGGTGCCCTTGCCTAATTTGTATCCCAATCCCATCCTGTTTGGAGGCACTGGTACCTGGGCACGGAGGGCGCCGCTCAGTCAGGTGCCCCAGGGCCAACCGCAGGAGTGCCGGGTGAACGAGCTACATCAGCGACTAGATGGGCTTCTTTAATGGAAACACGATGGTTCGCTGTCTCTAACTAGACAGATTTATAGGGTTTAATTCCTCTGTTTTGCAAATCATTGTTTCACCAGCATGTGTTTACATAGAGCTAAACATCGCTCGCATATATGTCATCTAAGTTATTATGTGTTGGAAAATTAGAAGAGGCACACGTATTTTAGCCAAGCTCGCGCTTTGCATGTTGTGTCATTTCTTGGAACCCGAAGAACACTGCGTTCAACTTCTACTGGGCGAACGTGATGTTCAAGAGGGAAGAGAGCACTGTGAAGAACAGGCAGAGGTGCTGACCTTTCAACACTGAATGCCTTTCTTTGCCAAGGGCTGGGAAGGGACCGAAATGACTGCATGAAAACATCTGCGGCATTGAAAAGAAGGACGTTGTCTTTCAAAGAAATGCTTTATCAAAGGAGTACACACAGGAAAGCATTTTTTTAAATTGTAATTCACTCTCATAACATGTTGTGGGATTAGCCGCGTCATAACTCTCCACAAAGCGATTATGCAGCGTAGAGTTTTGTCTGTGTTGGTAGTCTCCATTTGACCTATGCTCAAGGCCTCTGGAATCATATGGTAGAGGAAGGCCGAATTATGCGGCGGGGTTGAGTAAACTACGCAGCAACTAACGATAGTATTCTTTTATTATTTTGACATTTCTACACTTGTTACTACAGTCTGGCTGTTGACTGCACCTCATTAGTACTGGTCTAACACTCAAATATAGCAAAAGGCAGCAGAAAGGTCACCCGTCAACCTTTTCATAGCGACTTCCGCTGCACAGTAACAGGTTGCTGTGTTTTTAGTAACTTTTCAATCAATCAATCAATCAATCATGGCATTTGTATAGCGCGCTACTCACCCGGAGGGTCTCAAGGCGCTTGGGGGAAGGGGGCCGCTACTGCTCGAACAGCCAGGTCTTGAGTTGTCTCCTGAAGGCGAGGTGGTCCTGGGTCAGTCGAAGGTGGATGGGGAGGGAGTTCCATGTTTTGGCCGCCAGGTAGGAGAAGGATCTGCCTCCGGTGGTGGCTCTTCGGATGCGTGGTACGGCGGCGAGGGCGAGGCTAGCGGATCGTAGCTGGCGGGTGGGCGTGAGGAAGGTCAGGCGATCGTTGAGGTACTTGGGGCCCAGGTTGTGGAGAGACTTGTGTGCGTGGGTAAGGAGCCTGAACGTGATCCTCTTGTTGACGGGGAGCCAGTGCAGGTTCCTCAGGTGGCCGGAGATGTGGCTGCGTCGAGGGATGTCTAGGATGAGTCGGGCGGAGGCGTTCTGGATGCGTTGTAGTCTTTTCTGTAGCTTGGCTGTGGTTCCGGCGTAGAGGGTGTTTCCGGAGTCCAGCCGGCTGGTGACGAGGGCTTGGGTGACCGGCTTCCTGGTTTCGATCGGGATCCATCGGAAGATCTTGCGGAGCATGCGGAGGGTGTGAAAGCATGAGGAGGAGACGGCGTTGACTTGTCTGGTCATCGAGAGTGAGGAGTCCAGGATGAAGCCCAGGTTGCGTGCGTGGTCTGTCGGCTTGGGGGCGGTGCCCAGGGCTTTGAGCTAGAAACAATCTTGGTGGTTAAAATCTGCCGATTATGTAGAAGAGAATGGATTATATGGCAAATGTGGCTTGCAAAAAATGCTGTCACACAATAAAATATTTCCAGTGGCCCTGCCTATGCTATTCTGAGCTGTGTTCTGACAGTCTCTAAAGGGCCTATGTGATAAAGAGCTCTGCTCTGACAGTCTCGGAAGGGCTTATGCTATAAAGAGCTATGACATGAAAGTCTCAGATGGACAATGTTTGCGGAGCTTTGCTCTGTCAGTCTCTGAAAGACCTAAGCTCCCCTTTCTATGTTCTATGCTTTCCTGAAGGGTCTACGCAATAAAGAGCTGTAGCCTGACAGTTCTGGAGAGCCTATGCTACCATGAGTTATGCTCTGACAGTCTCTAATGGTCCTATGCTGCCTTGTGCTGTATCTGAAGGATCTATGTAGTCATGTTATGCAATATGTTGTGCTGTGACAATCTCTGAAGGGCCTACACTACCATGCTTTATGCTCTACACCATTGGTGAAGGTCCTATGCTGCCATGTGGTATGCTCTGGCAGTCTCCGATGGGCCTATGCTGCCTCGCGGTAAGCTATAACACATTATGTCGCCATGTGCTATGTCCTGACAGTCTATGGAAGGATTATGCTGCCATATTGCAGGTATTGCCGAGTCCCCACTCACAGACACCCCAATTCCATCCAGTGGCTTCGTGGGTACCACCCCCATTCAACCCCGAGGCATAGATTACACAAAAACATCACAGAACTTTCTTTGGGTTAGTGGTCATAACAACCTTGGCCATATTTTATTAAAACACAACACGTTAAAGTTTTGCATATTTAAATATGCAGAAACCTCCCGTAACAGTCCATACAATATTCATAGACCATATGTGTGTACAATATTATTTACACTGTTTATAGATGACCAACCTTAACAGAGATTCTAATATATAGCTATTCCCAATCCTAAACTAATGAATATATACAATTGTCTCTGCGTATCCCGAATAGAGCCTACAGGCAAGGTCATGACTGGTCCAACTACGTGGTATGTCCACCCCCGCCCCCCGGAGTGACCTTGTGCAGGAGGCCGGTCTGCCCATAAGGGTTCCTAGTTCGCGCACCCCCTATGCCCTCAAATACCTCCCCCAAGGGGTGTGCATGAATTGACTGCAAGGGCCTACTGGAAGGGTGCACTTCCACAAGCTCCACACCCTCCAGCTGACTGGCTATAATCACCCTGTAGAGTTCCACGAAGGACTGCCGTTTCCCAGCTATACCCATACTCAATGGCGATGCCTACTAAGGACTGTAACTGCCCCACCAATCAGGCCAGCATAGTTGGCTGACTTTCCACCCGCCCCAGGAATGCCTTAAGGTCATGCCCTGTCCCGTCCCCGGATTAACCATGCTAGCAAATTTTCTTGGAAAATCTCATTGCCCAACGTTGAGAGGTGAAGGCCATCCTGCAAGAAAACCTCTCCCCCCGAATACATCCATGTGAGTAGGTTTGGGGTTTTGGGGACCTAAGCAACTAGTCAATCTTCTTATTCACTTTTTTAACAGAATGATCAGGGCCCAGAGCGAATCCCCCCCCCCTGCCATTTGAATCTTGGGATAATGTGGGACCAAGAAAAAAAACAGACTGTGGGTACCTCCTTGCAAACCAACCAATCTCCGTGATCAGTGCCTGAAACACACCCCTCCTGCCCAAGTGTGTCCAGATCGTTGCCCCCAGATGTATCACCACATTTGCAAAGGACGTGCACACCTTAACCAGCATAGACTCTAACATGCTCCTTAACTGCCCTAGCTGCAACCCTTATTCCCCATGAAAAGAGATGTTGAACCCTGCCTGACGGGCCCTCTCCAAATACTTTCCTGTGTAAAAAGGTTGTTTTAATCTGTTTACCTAAGAATGGCCTACGACCCATACTTCAGTTTCACCCGGCCCCAGGCGGGGTCTGGGCTGGACAAGGATCTGACGACCGGCTCACAAAAGCAAGCTTCCTTTCTGCGTCATAGGACATGAAAACTGCGAATAATGAAGAAACAATGTTATTAGACACACATCTTAGCCTTAAAACATGTGTAGACTAACATATCGCTTCCAACAGTCAGAAGACCACCGTCCAATGCTCTATACTGCTTGCCCTGTAAGGTGTCTCGCCGCGGCTTCAGTGGGCGCTTAATTTCCGAAGGAATGGGAACCGAATTTGGAATGGTCCAACCACGCTTCCCTGAGTGCTAAATCAAGAACCCTGTTGAACTGGAATTTGGTGAGCGGGGTTCCATCCTCTTCAATTAAAAGTGGACCCCCCCACACCAGAGGTCTGTTTCCCAAGAACTACTTGAGGTTGCCTACGTGACAGCAAGAGCTTCCTTGAGCTTTATGCAATCTAACCAGGTCCAACCCCCCCCCCCCCGCCGCCGTCCTGGTCCTTTTTTGACTGAGGGATCGCTAAAGCCAACAAACCCTCTCTGTACCTGGTCAGATGTACTTCCTGTGTGTACCTGCAAATGTTCCCACGTGACCCCAATACTGCTGCCAATGTGTTAATGCCAATTAGGCACCGGTAATCTGGTTGTGATCCCTGCAAGCGTTGCCAACCCTTTAGAAACCTCCTCACTATGAAAGTGCTGGTTGGATCCCGGTGGCCCAGCACTTTTGCAAAGAAAGAAATTACCACCATATGGCACCATGCACACGCTGCAGAACTCCCCCATCCCTCAATGTCCTCAGAAATTATAAGATATTAGAGGGTTAATGCCATGTCTCTTCCCATCCTTCCACAAAGGAAATACAATAGGCGCTAAATCCCCCACATGGGCCCGCCTCGTCCTGCGTGCTAGGCTGGCTGCCAAGAGGTCTAATAGGTCGGGGCTCCAAGTTGCCGTAGATGGTCTGACAAAGGTGTTGGGCTTTCCCCTGCTACTGGGTGGTATGACTTGAACAGCTGCATCTTGAAATGACAGAGCATCAGCAGCAGTATTCAACACCCCTGGTACATCCATGCTTGGCCATAAACAACACATTCAATTTCATTCATTGGAGCACTCAAGTGCCTTAAACAGCCTCTGTATTATTTTACATTTAGCTGCCTGCTGGTTAACGCACTCCACTACTGGCATGTTGTCGGACCAAAAATGTATTGCAAAACTGCTTCACCCAAATGGTCAATGCCTGCTAGATGAGGAACAGCTTCAAGAAACATATATCAGCTGTCAAACCAGTCTTCACCAACCGCGACAGCAAATGCTGCGTGGACCAAGCCGGGCCCAGGATGGTACCAAACCCCTCGCTACCCGTCGTATCTGTCAACAGGCCCAGGTCCTCACTGGGACTGGGGGGACTGGGCCACACCATGGTGCCTTTGAAATCATGCATCAAGTGTGGTGGTGCTTATCCCTCAGGCCAAACTTGCACTGCCCATCAGTTGTTTGCAGCTGATGAAAGGTGACCTTCTCCTTACTCAGTCACTCCTGCAACACGAGGGTGAAAACAGCAATCTTCCTCTGTGAGAGCCATGACACACCATTTATTGATTCTAACTCGATGCCCAGGAATTCAATTTCAGTCAACGGCCCCACAGTTTTGCCTGGTGCTAAAGGGACTCCAAATGTGTCCATGAGTGCACAAAAAGACTACAACGCCATGCCACACTCTTGTGTACCGATTGTGCTCATGAAAAGGAAATCGTCCAAGTAGTGCAGAACACCCAATGACCTGTCACCTGCCTGAAGATCCATTCAGGAATAGAACTCAATTTCTCAAAGTATGAGCAGGAACCAGAGTGCCCCATGGGCATGCACTTGTCCGTGTAGGATTTCCCTTCGAACTGAAAACCCAACAAATGAAAATCCTGTGGGTACACAGGGAGCAGGCGAAACGCTGACTCAATGTCTGATTTCGCTAAGAGGGTTCCTGGCCCCAGCTCTTGGAGCATCTGTATTGCCTGATCAGGAGAGGCGTACTTGACGGTGCATAATGTACTGACAATCGCATCATTTAGTGATTGCCCCCTGGGAGCGGACAAATTTGTGAATCAAGCGAAATGCTCCCGGGTCCTTCATGGGCACCACCCCCACTGGTGAGTAAACAAAACCCTCCACAGGCACAGTCTCAAATGCGCCATCCACTCTACCTAATTGCAGTTCCTTTTCGATCTTTGCCACCACCACCGCTTTGTTGTACCTCACAGATTGTTCAATCTGGCAGTGCGGAACACCTAGGTAGCCGGTGCTAGGATTCTAAAACCCTCTTTGAAACCTTTGAAAATAATCTGGGCTTCGGTTGGGCAACTATATCTTTAACCATGGTATCAATGCACTTCACTGGGGTGGGAGCCCTGATGAGGAGTAAATCATGATTATTATCGCGTCCTACCCCCTTTATTCTTTCTTTGCTTAAAAAATTTGGATTCAGGGTAGGAGGGGAGGCCGCAAAAGGAACAAAGGTGCTTGAATCTTCAGGACCCTTGCAGCATGTTGCATGTTTGCTTGGTATAGTCCTAGCATATACACCCCGTGTTACCCAAGGGGCCTGCTAGAAAGGACTGCTGGGGGGTGGTGTCTTGGCACCCTGGTTTCATGTGACTTCCCCACATAATGAGGTCAATCTGATCCCAAGTTATGTCAGGGTCAGTCGCCTTTGCTCTCCTAAACTCCATTTCGTACTCCTTCCATCCCACACCCCCGTATTCATCATGCACACAAGCAATCCTATTCTGATATGCCATTTGGGTGCCCAAAGTGGTAAAACACTCTGCCATGATTGCTTGATAATTGAAGAAACCCTTTATTCAATTAACCAAAGTCTCTCCAATTTTCTTTTTTTAAGGCTAGTAGCCACAATCGTTGAAGTGGATGCACTCTTTACACCTTTTCCCTTTCTGGCTTGTCGAGCAGCAAGTCAAACATATCCACATATTCCCCTTTCTAGATTTTTTCTTTCACTTCCCGTGAGATGTACCTGCCTAAACTCTCCATGTTGCCCAGTTTACATAAACCTTACAACAGTTGGGTCATACCTGAGGCTGAGGCATCTTGCTTCTTGGTGGGATCTCCCTCCACCACTGCACAGACGTATCAGGTTCAGGGACATCCTTGCATTTTCCTGCGCAGCCCCAATCAAATCTGATGGCTGCAGCACTACCAGCCACTTATGTCTCCACTGCTACAGTCTGGACTCCTGTCTGCCTGGACGTTTCCATCTGCGCTACCAGCTTCCTAGCCTTTTCTGATGCATCCCCTTCAGGGCCGGACTGGCTACCGGGCAGTTGTGAGTGCTGCCGAGCAGGGGGGTCATTTCGTTGATGGGGACCTGAGTGCGAAATTCGTTTTGCTTTTTTTTATTTCAAAGCGCACACAGGTCCCATCAACGAAATGAGCTCACACCACGGAGAAATCCTCCCCCTGCTCGGCAGCACACACAACTGCCCGGTAGCCAGTCCGGCCCTGATCCCCTTCATCCAGCAATGCCCCACTACTGGCTGCAGGGTTCCATGTCCCTGAGTTTGATAACCACGGTAGCACAGCTGCTAAGCTGGTGACTACACCCGGATGACTGGGGGTCCCCTAAGAATTTGGTCTGCCCAGTGGCACCTCACTGGAGACTAAAGCCAGCTGACCAGACCCCCCTCTGCATTCATTCTGCCTGATTGCACCTCACTTTGGGCCCTCTCAGTCGTCAGGGCCCCAGAGTCTCTGCTCTTGGAGCAGGCAGGGAGCACCTGACCTTCACTCCTGCCCTGTTTGCCTCTAGTTCTCCTAAGTACTACTGGGAATGGAGCTCTGGGGGCTACCCCAGACCAGCTAGGCCTCTCCTCAGCGTAGTCTTGCCCCTACACACGGCTTCTCAACTCTGCCAAGGACTGATCCACAGCATCCATCCTGCGCATCATTGCCTCCATCAATACTCCCATGCGAGTGCGCTTCTCCCCTTACTACATCTTTCATGCAATGGGTGTTCTACACCCAGACCTAAACACACCACACTGCACCAATGTATACACCCTCCACGCAATGCAACCTAACTGCCTAATACCCAAATACTGTGGCTCCCTCGGTGCACTGCTCACTCCAAAAACCACCACTGTGCCCACACTTTAAATTCTGCAGCACACAGGTATCAAACCATCTCCGCTGCTGAAAGAAAGGGGGCAAATGGTAAACTCAACCAACCCCTTGCAAGCAAAGCACTCCAGAAAAACAATTTGCTGCAGAGGAAAAGATGGATATTCTGTGTAGGAGAGTAGGGTCTGCTATCCTATGGTCACCCCAAATTTTTGCTTTTTGCTTCACTGGTTTATGACTTAATGTGGCTGTGGGCCTGCTGTTCAGACCCACAGCCTGCTGTTCTCTCTCTAAATTAATGCCAATGCACATTAGGTGCATTACGAAATTGGAACTGGTTCACCTTATTGGCCCATGTAACAGTGTACCCAGGTACCCAGGGCATAGGTGCTTCCAAGGCCTACCAGGGGCTGCAGCACGTATTTTGCCACCCCAGGCCTGGCCTCCATATCTGACACAACTGGCTGATCACTCAGCTGGGGTAAGTCGGTGTAATCACCCCTTACTTAGGTGTAGTATGCCTATGCCTAACCTAAAATGGACACATATGTTCCTATCAGCCACTCCTATGGAAGGCCTCATCAATCCTGGAGGCAGAGTGCTTGGAAATATGTGAGATGGTGCTCTGGCATGAGCTGAGCCTGTCTGCAGCTTTCGGAACCATGTCCTTTAGCTGTTTCATGATACTGCCATACCATATACTCTTAAGTGCATTATGAACCTCGCGGTTAAATGCTATCTTTGGTTTGGCTCTATCAAAACATGTCGAGTAAGGTGTCATACGAATTGGAATACTACCCCCTCGCCAGTTCTGGCGACGGGGGTAGCATTCCACCCTTCTAGAGGGATACGACATGTACCTAAACCTGAACCCCGGTTAAAGTTAAACAGAGCCTCAGCATCACAAAATGGATGCTGCCACCACAGACACAATTCTGACCTCCTGCTGCTGGGAGTCCTTCCAGCGAGGGCAGCTTGGACAAAGGGTTTCCTGCCTTGGGAGGTGCTAGCACCACCCCAGACAGGATTTTGTGTATTGGGTAGGACAGGGCTGAATAGAATCAGACATGCCTGGGGCACACAAGGTGTCCCTGTGCATAGGCCAGTTCAAACCGGTGCTGGGGCTCTCCAGCCCCAGTCTTGGCGCGAAGCTGGACAAAGGAAAGGGGGTGTAACTGCCCCCCTTCCTCGTCCCACCCAGAGGAGGGACCTAGCTGGTAATCCGGCCCCTAGATTTGGAATAAGAGTAGGAGCTGTGTCCCAGGACTTCAGATCATCCTGAACTCGACTTAAACTAAGGAGAAGACTGGACTTCGACATTCTGCTGCACAGAAGATGGAAGAGAATCTCCCTTGTGGTCAAGGAGTGACCACCCAGTGAATACAGGCACCAACCAGCAACTTAACGTCTGCTTTGCCGCCGCCGGAGCCCGAGCCCAGAGCCTGACAAGACCCAGGCCCCCAGACATCTCAGAGCCCGATCCACAGTCCCTGAAAAGAAGAGACCCGTGGAGGCACCGAGAGATGTGGGACCGGACATCTTGGAAGACCCCAGAAGAGCTGACTGCGCAGCACTCAAGGCCTCGATGCTCTGCTTTGGGGTTTGAGAAGCCCCGACACCGAGCAGCATTTGCACCGAAGATCAGCCCCCCAGCATCTCCACGATCTGCGCGGGGCCCTTTTGTACTTTGCCACTCGACGACCACTCGACGCACATTCCCGGTCACTTGCCACGCGGCTAGTGGCCATCTTGGCGACGAAAACTACGATTTGCACCACTGGTCTGGTTGCTCCAGACTGGCCTTTGCTCCCCTGAAAAGGAGCACCCGCTCTGACCTTGCTGGTCCGAGTGAGAAGCTTGCATCGATTCCTGCGTGGCTTGCTTTACCCAAGGCCTGTTTGCTCCAATCAAGTTGCCGACACCGCCATCAGCGAGAGCCTACGTGGGACAGCTCGTGATTGACTCCTGGACGTCCTTGACCTCTTCGTGTCCACGTGGCTGCAGAGACAATCTTCACTTCATCACCTGTTTGCACCCGACATCGCCTGGTTCCATCCTGGTTCCATGGTAGTCACTGGCTAGTGACTTTGAACATTGTCCCCTCTGCTTTCAGGTCTTCAACTCTTCAGATCCACCCTTGGATCCACCGGAACTCTCCTCGACGACCCGCCTGCAGCATCTTCAGCTCCAAGCACCATCGACCTGCGTGACGAAACCCGACACTACTTTGCACGTATGCACCTGCTTCCTGTGGGTGAGGTAACTCAGCAACGCCGGTGTTCCCACACTGGTGTACACCTCTAGTGCCTGTGTCTAAAGTTTTATCCTTGTAGGTCCATCGGAAGGTTCCTAAAACACTAACTTTGTAACTTTTACGCACCATTGACTTAACATTGGTGCATGCGTGCACTTTAAGCACTGCACCCGAGTCCCGCGGGCCTTTTCCGACTTCTTCACTGCTAGTCCCGAACAGCTCCAGCGATTCCCCAGGCCCTAGGCCTCTTTCCTTTCCCCATAGTGGTTCTTATACCACTATTTTAGTATATGGTTTAGGTGGCCCCTAGGGCTCATCCATATTGTGCAACTTTTGTATATTTAAACTGTGTTTTGTTTTAACGCATTTGCTTCTGTGATCATAAAGAGTATAGGGGATATTTGTAGAAATAAATCTATATATATTTTCAATATATATCTGTGTGGTGTCCTTTCATTTGGTATTCAAGGGGATTGTGTATGGTAAAGCAGCTTGCTTCACATGCCTTTACAGAGTTTAGCCTAAGACTGCTTAGTCCATGCTACCCCTAGGATAGCTTGTCTATAAGGTTGACTTACAACCATCATCATAAGGGTTGCTTGGCATGATACAAGGTGATCACTAGAACTAGTGAGCATCATATATCAGGCCAACTTCTCACATTGGTGAGCAGCGGATTGGGATTTGAGCTTGCTGTTGTTTTACCATTACAATCTTTGAGAGTATCATTTGAAAGATCATACAGGTACCTGATAGGTACACTAAAACAAGACTAATATACTTAAGTTCTACTGAACTTAGTTGTTGTGGAGGATAGGGAGTAGCACACCCTGACTACAACTACTAGATGGGTTTGGTAGGCAAACACCAGTGTAGGTAGATTGCAACATATCCACCCACACTAGAGCAATGTCTGGAGCAGAGGGATCCACTGGACCTATCTCTGTTGAGAGTGACCCTCCAAGGGCACCATCCAAATTTGCTATCTTTACTTTTAAAGAACTGAGGCAGCTGTGTTCCTTAAGAGGAATCAAAACGGGTCCTACCCCTACAGCAGGTCACCTCAGAGAGCTTTTAGACCAGTCTGAAGCTCTAAAGACCTCCAAACCAGGCCCCTCAGGGACTGGAGATGGAGGCTCTCCCACTGAAGATGACAACACTGACACCCCTGCCCCTGTCATCCAGATAGATGAGGAAGACCAGGTCACTGGAGATACTCAGCCAGAGGATGAGGAAGAAGAGGAGGAGGAGGAGGAAAGTGGGTCTGATGATGAGAGCAATAGTCAGGTGTTAGTCAGCAGGCTTAACCAGACTAACTTAAGCTTATTTGGGACTGAAAGTGGGTCCAACCCATTCAGACCCCCAAATGGACTTAACCAGGAGCCCAGGAGGAGGAGGAATCACTCAGGTGAATCCAATGCCTCCCATGCTTCTAGAGGTTCTCATGGACACTCCAGAAGGGAGTTGTCTAGCCCTCAGAGAAGGGAACTTGAGGCCAAAATGAGAGAGGCTGAACTTAGGATCCAGAAGCAAGAATTAGAAGTGGCCCTGGCCAAAGAGAAACTTGCTAGAGCAAGGCAGCCTAGAGAGAGTGGATAAGGATCCACTGGTGGCAGCAATATCCAAAAAGGATAAAGACAGGTCCTATGACAATAGAAACCTGAGTAAGATTGTGCCCCCTTACAAGAGTGGGGATGACATCCACAAATGGATGACTGCACTTGAGAGAGCCTGCAGAGTACAGCAGATCCCTCAGGAGCAGTGGGCAGCAATCTTGTGGCTCTCCTTTGAAGGTAGAGGCCGAGACAGATGTGATGTATTCCTATAGGTACTGTATCGATTCCCCTATTCCTGACCCTGGTTTGATTAATAATTAACTAGCAGCCATCCAACGGTGCAAAAACTGTTATCTGATTAAGCCACACCACGGCACAGAAGCGCGTTATCTAATTAGGTCATAACGCATGCCATCTAATTAGACAAGCGATATTCCTCCAGCCCCTGATAAGGCATACGGAGTTCTCAAAACAAATCAAACCTACAGCGACCTGGGAAATTCCCATAACCATTGTTTTGATTTCACCGAGAACTTCAGCAAAAGAATGTGCGAACGAGCCCGTTCCTATGACATCCTTATTGACGTATATATGTCCATCCTTACGTCAATCTCGGCACCTTTCAGGTATAAATATTACCGACATTGCCTTAAGCAAACACATGCGGTGGTGACGAGATCGGAGCAGCGAGACGTGCTGAGGAGCCCAGCAGAGAGCGAAGCCCACAGACGCTGCCCCGCCTTCCTGACGCGCTGAGAACGAGGCGCTGCCTTTCTCCTGCCGAGAAATCCAGCTCCGGCGCTTCCAAGCAGCCCTCGCAGGCAGCTGGAATATCAAGACCTGGGATAAGAGATACCAGCCCTCCATCATTCTAGATCTCAGGTACAGAACTGAATAACCCCTTGCAGAGAATTCTCGAGTCAGTCCCTTGGCAAAACAAACTTAACTTAAACTGCTACTTATCTACTCCCGCCCACGTATTAGGCTTAGGTCAGGTACATTGGGGTAGGCGTGGTTAGAAGCACCAGTTGAGTACGATTAGTCAAATGTATATATGTATGTATCTATTTTATCCATTTTAAAGTATCATATGGCTCAGAAACCATATCAATGCTTTTACAGTATTATTTTATAATTCTGTCTCTACTGTATGCACTTTACTTAACTACAAGTATTGCAATAATAGCGATTCATTTCTCTTGTATGAGAAAAGAGACTGATCAATGAATAACATCTTTTATTGAACCACGCCCATCTCTTATTTCTCTACACACTGGTGAAACTAAGAATGCACGTACTGACTGAGTAAAATAAGTTGTCTATTGTTTTCACACGACTCTAGAGATACACTCTTGATTAGGGGAGAGCAAAGTTGTCATGTTCTATGGTTGTCAGAAACTAAATCCCTTCTTGTCTATCCAGGGAGGTTAAAATCCTCCTTGCCTATTCGAGAAAGTTTCTAGTGAACTCTGAGCTAGCTGGCAAACACAAAACTTTAAGTCTAATATCGTCGGTAGAAGACCTAGTTAACCTCTGCCCTAGGTCTATACTATTGAAGATATTATTCCAATGCGCAGAGCCTATTGGGATAATAGGAACTACACTACATGGCGCCCAATGTTTGAATAGGCGATAAAACTAACGCAAGACATTAGAGTAACTCAGTCGTGCTTTTTCACACAGACCCCTTTTTTCCCATAATACTCCAAAGACGTCTGGAGTGGGTGAAAGGTCATATCCGCCAAACCTCGCAGGAGGAAACTCCTATGTATGGTTCTTGGTTTATTCAACGTTGAAGGATACACTGTTCCAAAATATTGTGCATCTAATTTTTGTTTCCATAGAAACCTGATCTGCAAATAAATAAAATAATCTTCTTGACAATAGTATGTCAGAAACTGAAGAAGAAAGGGAGACAGCTAGACTAGCAGCTGAACTCCAAGAAGCAGACAATACTCTGCTGGAAAATGACCCAAATGCAATACTCATCCCGGTCAACATAAGGAAATCTATAACCTTAAAACTTATAGAAAATGGACTGACACCAAGAGGTGGTACAGTCATATTCGTAATTGAGGCACACGAATATCGGCAGACAGAGGTATTCTATTCATGGATAAACTTTCCAGCAGCAAACGCTGTAACAAAGGACTTCCACTATTACAAAATAGAGGAACCTCCTAGTGAGTACACTCCTTTCGAGGAAGTGGAAATACCACTCAAATTCCAAGAGCATCTGCTCTTGTTTAATGGCGCCCTAAAACATAATAATCACATCACCAGGCTCGGTCCACTAGGTAGACCAGGAGCAACGTGGCTGGTCCTAGCCGGATATACACCACATCCAGACATTGAAGAAATGCCTGCACCAGAGCTTTTAACACAGCTAAAACAATTAATAAAAATACATAGACAATTAGTCCAATATGTAATGCGGACTTCAACAATCCAACCAGCAATTAAAATTCCACAGCTGACCACTCGTCAGGGGAACACAAATAAAATTACACCTCAGAACATACAGTCCTCTCTAGGTAAAGTACCCGCAAAACGGGAACAACTTCCTTTCTGGCTAGCACAAAAAATAACTCAAATAGAGGCGGTGTTTCCAGATACCACCCCTGTTGAGAAACATAGGATTCTGACTATCTGTCTTCCAATGGGAATCTCACCACATGTAGAGGACTGTGACACTTGGGGAACAGTCTTTGCTTCCATTTACACAAAAAACACATGGTGTACCATCCATGTCAGTAATACCAGATGTGCTAAAACAGATTCAAGATGAATACAGTCCAGAACCGGCCTTAACTCTCGGTATGAAATTACTGAAAGATTTCAAGCAGGTCTCGGCAATATTATTAGCCAACATAAAGGGAGAAGCAGCAAATGTGGCGATTCGCCAGAGGTTAAAAGAGACAAATATAGCAGACCAACCATCTGAAATTGCCAGAATCATAGAAAAATCCTATGACGAACTAGGAAGAGATAGTTTGGGTGGAATACCAGTGAAACCCCAACTATTTGAAAGTCCTGAAAAGGTATTTATAAAAAATAATTTAAACAATCAAAAAAAGAGCTGGGATGGAAATAAACAATCCAATCCTAAAGAAAAAAGATTCCAGTCCAGAGGAAGGTCTCCTTGGCAGAGAGAAAGATCTCCCGACCAAGGACGCAAGTCTCCCCAACGGGAGCCCTCTGTGAAAAAATACAACCTTAGAAATAGGGATTATATAAAGAAACCTGATAGATATCAAGATATTGATACACGTCCCTCTAAATCTTTTCAGACTTCCTCGCAGAAATCGGAAAGAAGAGGACGATAAGAACAAAGGGAAGAGCACGTCAAGTCCAAAGACAAAGAACCTGCTCATCTGAATAAAAAATTACAATTTCCAAAAAAGAAGGTAGCCAGTATTAAAGTAATCAACAATGCCGAAAATAATGAGGACACAGCTCAAAAACGGAGAATGGGCTCAGACAATGCTAGACAGCGCAGCAGAAGTGAGCATAGCTCGCAAAGTCCTTATGAATCATCTGGAGACAGTGGACACGAATGAATACATTCAGGTGGAAACTGCAGATACCAGAGTTAGCAAACCTCATAAAATATATGAAATAACATTGCGTATAGAGGGGGATAAGACTAGAAAAATAAGGGGACTATTTTGGGATAATTTGTCCAAGGGCTATGACATCCTTCTAGCTGAACAAGACTGGCCTCCAGAGTTTGTCAGGGAGTGCCCACATGGCGAAGAAATAATTATGCCTGCCTTCTCAAACCATATTCCAATTCATAAAAAATATACACTTGCAAGAAAGTGGGCAGTAGCTCAAGCCCCTGCCTTATATAAAAATCATGTGGGATGGGATGAGGACTCTCCTCCTCACAAAATCCAGTTAAAATCACAACCTACTGCCCAGAGGCAGTACCCGATTAAGCAAGAAGCTAAAAAACAGGTAAAAGAGATCCTAGATCAACTTGAATACCAGGGGGTGATTGAAACTTGCACCTCACAAATGAACAACCCTTTGTTTCCTGTCTCCAAGCCAGACAATTCATATCGTCTTGTTTTGGACTACAGACACCTTAACTCATGTTGCAAAACATTTGCAGTACAAAACTCGCATAGTGCTGCACTAATGAATAACATAGTGCGCAAAAAATACAAAACAACCTTAGACATTTCTAATGGATTATTTTGTCAAAATATAGCACCAGAGAGCAGATATTTGACGGCGTTCTCAATAAATGGCACGCAAAATAATTTCTGTTGTTTGCCCCAGGGGTTCAAGAACAGCCCAGGATTATTCTCAGCGAGAGTAACAGAATTACTACAAGCATATGATGACGAGCCATTATCTTATGTCGACGACATCTATCTAACAGACGATGACTTGGATACTCACTTGAAGAGAGTGAACACCATAATACTTGGGTTCGCAGCAGAGGGTTACAAATTCAACTTTAAAAAGTCAAGAATTGCCCATCTAACAGTCCTGTTTTTAGGATATGAACTATCAAGTGAAGGCAAAAGCCTGGCTGACAATTTCCTAGAGAAATGTGCTGTAATCCAAGCACCCAGAACACTAAAAAACCTACAATCAATTCTAGGCTTCCTGAATTTCGGAAGAACTTACATTATAAATTATGCAGAGAGAATTAAACCTCTCTATGATCTAATAAAACCAGATTTTAAAAGAATCAATTGGACTCAAAAACACACAGAAATTTTGAGATCTTTACAAACAGATATGTTAGTTAAAACAAAATTACAAACACGTGACAACACACGCAACCTTGTGATTCGAGTCATCCCAGGAAGATGCGGATTCACATACCTGACCTCTAATGAGGGAGAGAAGGTACCAATAGCATACAAATCACACTTGTACACAGAAGCTGAAAAAAGGTTCAGCATTAATGAAAACATTGTTCAAGCGGTTCAAACAGCTGTAGTGTTGCACCGCCATGTTGCAGGGTTTCTGTACTCACACAGAACTGTGCACAGAGGAGTGGAACCTCGGCAAATTAGGGTGTCCCAAAACTTACCTTAGCAACCAACTCACCCCTTACCGAGCTAGCTACAGTGTCTCATTGGACATATCAAACTTCCAATGTTTAGACAAACCAGAACATGAACTTACAGTACCTCGGGGTACGTGGGACTCATGAACACTCTTTCGTTTTATTATCATTACAAACCAGAACATGGAGTAAAGAAGACACATGTGCATTTGAAATGTTTATTTACTAATGCCGTCTTCTCAGGCGCAGTATCTTAGATAATACAAGTATACTTATTATCAGTAGCAAAATTATCAGCATAGTTACTAAGACATAAAAAGCGAATGGTGACAGCATGTTAACATGCTGTAATGAATAAGAGTTAACAACACTTATATCTCACCCTCCCTAACACATATATTATATTATTAGCTAAGAAGGTCTCTTTGGGTTGTTTTAGGGCGGGCCCATACCTTAGTGTCCTAGCATGAAGGAATCACATCAGCATACACCAGCTCTCTCTGCATGTGCACCGCATCAAGTGTGTTAACCATTCTCGTGCAAAGCAATATCAATCCCGCCTCAAGCCCAAGTTGGCAAAGGCTGCACTTGTGTTATGACTATGAAGGCGTGGAGATCAGACCTCATAACAATTCCATATCGTGTTGCTCCTGAAACTTCAGCACTCTCCGTGCAGACATGGTTTATTAAACAAAACTGATATCAGAGCAATAACATATTATTCTCACATACACCACGGCAAACCACTAGGTTGAAAGCTAAGTCAACAATTAAGGGTCGTGTGCAGAAGTTGCAAGAAAGGAAAAATGGCGTTTAAATCTCAAATGTACCTATGCTAACTTAACACGATATAAGGATATATAGGAGCTATATAACACCCCCCCATGATCCGAGAACGGACTAAATAAGATAACAGAAGTGCCATCACATGAGAGCAGAATCCAACAATAAACGAGCATGAATAAAAATTGAATTATAAAAACTAATGCTAAAAAATAGCCCACAAGTATAATGTGGCTCAAGCCAATAGGCAAGCAAAAATAAAATGTCTTGACCGAAAGTCAATAAAATCAAGGAAACGCTATTAATCAGCATGTCAATTCGAGGCAGTGTTTATGATAAGACTGTATATGAAAAGTAAGCTGCAACAGCCTCCAGGAGGAAGTCACTGTCCTCATCCGAAAACAGTTCAGCCATCCAATTTAACAGATGAAAAGAACATACGTGATCTCCCAGCACCGGATCCTCTATAACCATCAGAGGACAGCTCGGTGGGTTTTCAAGAAAACTTCGTTCCAAGAAATTTTGCGCTGCCGACAATACATCCCAGGGACCCATTAGTCCATGTGCCACCGCCAAGGCCATAACCCTTTCGTCAGAACAAACCAACTCGTGAGCAATGATAGGACTCATCAGTTGATCAAAATCGACGTCAGAAGAAAGCGGTCCGCAGAGACACAAATCAATGGCCCAAAGGAAATCACAGGTCAGGCAGCGAAATACAGGCTGGACACAGGTGAAATAGGAGAACTGGAAAGATAATCCAAACGCCGTGCTTAGAGTCGCCAACGGCAGTGTGCCATAATAATCAAGCATGCGGTTGCGAAACCGCGTCAGTAGCAGTTGAGCGTGGTCTTGCACAGGAAGGGCATCCATATTTAAAAAGGCAGAAAACCACCAAAGCGCCAGCCGCTAATGCAAGAAAAAACGGGAAACCTCCAAATAAGGATGAAAAAATAGAATGGAAGAAGGCAGGGATGACTCCAAAAATCTTCTCAAAGGAAGTCACGAGACCACTGCTAACAACTTTAAAAAAATGTGCTAGGCCCGTTGTGGAGGATGTGTTAAAGATATAACGAACCATGGCTCCGAAATGCAAAGGCAAATCAGTATTTAAAAGAGCCTGAACCTCCGTACGGGTGTTAGCAATGTGAAGCACGAAAGTTTCACGGGCCGAGCTCAAGGCCACCTCTTTCTGGGACAAAAGAGCTCTTATTCTAGCCATGCCGCTGAATTCTGCTCCCAAGGTCGGTATCTGTGGCCAAATGGAAGACTCCCTATGTTCACGTGTGGGAGGATAAAGAACATTTCTGCAGCAAATAACTCGCTCACTTACTGTTACTATGAAAGCTATACCTTTAATTAACCCACAACAGTTTTCATTATTGAGCATTAAATAACTACCATTCTCTAACAATTTAAACGTGGGGATGATAGCAGGAACTGGCGTGCCCTGTAAAACGCAAGCCATATTCGGTCGGTCCTTGTTACATGAACCGTGTAACTGTATGTGTCTGCACATTAAAGAATGATCTGGCGTCTCAGTACACTCATCCCCTGTTAGATAAACCTCCTGTTCATCCTTGAAACATCTGTATGTGTATGGGAGTGACCAGACCTCATGAAGAAAACCGCTACCTAAGGGTTCAAAACGACCTATTGGCACATATTTCATACAATTTGAAAACTTATATAAAGCAAAAGGCAGTGTTATTAAACCGTGGATAAGCCACGTAGCAGCAGTGGCTTCTGCCACAGAAAAAGGTAAAGATTCCAACCTTTCAATATGTAGCATAGAAAAGGAAGCATCACGCATAGAAAGCAAGCGTTGTTTGTCTGTCAAATTAAACGGTGCAAATAAAGAGGAAACGTTCATGTATCCCCAGGGAACTTTACCCATTTTCAGAGTCTGAAGTGTCCATGCAAACTGCATGATTGACCGTAATTGATTTTGACCATGGTATAATACTGACACTTCATCATGCACAATATCAACAACAGACGACACAATATTATCTAATGTGTAAATTCTAGAGGAAAGCACGTTAATGCTATTGTCAACAACTGCAAGCACTTTCTCAAGATTCGCCTGATCAATAGCCCTAAGGCGTGAAGCAGCCTCAATCTGTGACAGTTTCCAAATTTCATTGTAAACCCCATATAACCACCTTTTCGACCTGCCACTAGCTGGGCCTTTAATGAAATCATTCAAATCCACGTCTGCATTCAGTTTGGAAAGGTGATACTTAACCGCAGGTAAAGTTGAATGTTTCAGCCAAGCTTGACACAACTTGCCCACAGAGTAAGAGGTGACAGTATGACTCAAATCAAACCGGGGATCAGACCTAACAGTCTTTAAACCGTCAGTTATATTTAAAAATCTTTTTTGGCAAGAATCTGCACTACGGTGCCAAAGCAGCCAACCCTTAGGATTCATACTGGAAATGTTAAAGGAGGAATTAAGAAGCAGAGCCTGTATATCTTTAATGGACAATTGAGTAAAATTACTCCAATCCTCATATTCCTCCAACTCCGGGAAAGACGGGGTGTTTAACCTTTTAGATGTAGCCAATCCAAAGCATGTGGTCTGGGAAATGGTTTCATTTAAAAACAACATATGATTCGGGATGAGACATGCACGGTGCAAAGCCTCAGTGCCTCGTACCTGCCAGTCCCTTGAACCCCAAACCGATTTAAGGTCTATTGTTTCCTTCCATAACTCATAGCCCCCAGTAACTAATTGATCTAGGAAGGCCTTCGAATACAACAATTTTGTATCGGTAAGTCTAACCTTGGACAGTGGCTGTTTGTGAAATTTAAAATAAAAGGACTCGGGATTGGACTGATTAAAGTCAGTGAAATAAGTATACTTTTTAAGAAACGTTTCTGAACTCCCTTGTGTAGGTGCCGGGCAATGTTCCCACTGAGTAAAATTAACAGCATCCCTTCGGGAAGATGTTTTGTGTAAGAAGTGATTGCCATAATGTTGGTAACAGAACAATTCACCATAATTAGCAGATTCTAAATATAAATCCTCAGCATCAAAAGCAGCATAGTATTTCAAATCAGAAAACAAACTTTCCACAGCATTAACATCCCAATCATCAGAACGAATGTTTTGTTTCACCACATCCCCCATATTCACTCTAAGTACATTAGGAACATTAACGACTTCCGTTGGGCCATGAATTTGAAACCGAACTGCATCCCACGCGATTCCATCCAGAACAGGCCATGCTGTGATGTTAACCAAAGTCAAGTCTCTTTTTAATCTGTGTGTAGAATGTGAAGAGGAAAGTGGGGCCAAAGTTCCATTTAAATGAGTAATGCAAGTTCTCTCCTCGACATAGTGTCCATTCATAATTCGAAAAAAATAAAACACAAAACCAATTGACATAAAAAGGTAAACCGAAAAAAGGACCAGCCAAATGTATGTCCAAGGAGGTATCAAAAAATGTTTTTTAAACAGGCTAGCATAAACTGCAATTTGAGAGGGTTTTTTCGAGGCAAGGGAAGCAGAGTCAAATGAAAATCTGGATTCCGTGGCTAAACGTGCTTGCAGGTCAGGCATGGACAAATCAGTGGGGTATGTATAGTCCAACTCATCAACGTTAGTTCCGGGTAAATTATTTAATAATGGACTGGAAACAGCAGGTAATTCGATGGCCACTTCAGGTTCAATATTAGAAGCAGTGAGCATAACTGAATTTCTCACAATGGAAGGACAGGAAACAGCCGGTGTCATGCTAAGAAGAATCGGCCACTCTGTGTATCTTGACATTGTCAATTGAAATAAACCTGTTTTCCTTACGTCCAGGAAGTGGTGGTAAAATGACTGTTCTTGTGCCCTTCACTCCAAGGACGGGAACCGGAGCTCGATAGGAAGGACCAAATTCTTTCTTGTTATCGATCTTCTCTCGAACCAGTTCTCCAACTTGAGGTAACCAGCCAGCTACCGGGATCTGCAACGCATCATCCGACGTGGAGGGCAAATGTTCCTTTGCAAGACTGTCTCTGGTCTTTTGTAGATTCTGTAAAACATTGCAATGTTCATCTGCGTCAAAGCAAGTGGCGCGAACCACCAAGTCTAGACCGTCAAGGTCAGGGACGTACATCTTGATGCCAAAGAGCATCTCGTATGGGGTCCGCCCACCCAGAGACCTTCTAGGGAGATTATTAAGAGCACGCTGCACGCCATAGAGGTGAGCCAGCCAGTTTCTGCCAGTGCCTATAACTCGGGCTGTCAAAGATTGCTTTAAATCACGGTTCATTCGTTCAACTACACTATTACCCTCAGGTCTGTAGGGTGACGAAAACTTGACTTGGACCCCCATCGAAGTCATGGCATCCTTATACACCTTAGAGGCGAAAGCCGGACCCTGATCCGAATGGAAGGTACCACAGGCAAAAATCCCTATAAAGATACGCAAATCTCTAATGACAGTCCGTGAATCAGCGCTGCGATGTGGCCATACCCACACAAAGCGTGTGCATGAGTCAACTGCTACTAAGATGTACTTATATGCAGTATCAGATGAAAAAGGACCGCAGTGATCTAAATAAACACAGCCCAGCGGTTTATTAGAAATGTACAACTGAGTCTGTGGCGGACGCGTAGCAGTTGAAGGTTTAATCTGCTGGCATATGTCACAAAGAAGGACATAATCACGCGTCTGTTTGTACAGGCCCCGCCACCAGAAACGTAGTTGTAATTGCGTTACAGTGGCCGAGACGCCCGCATGCGCAGACGCCACACCTTCATGAGCCGCTGTAATCAAGTCTGCTCTGCGATCCGAGTTGGGAATCAGCCGTTCCCCAACATCAGGAATTGTCACAAAAGGAACCTTTTCGGGACTTAAGTGGTATTTATACTTCGAAGGGAATCCCGCAGGATGTTTACTTCCCTTCTCAGAGGCAGCAATCGCTGCCAAGATGTCGCTATCAATCTTGGTTTTAGACCTAGTAACTGCTGCAACTAAGTATGTAGATACTGCTGATTTCGCTGCTTCATCAGCAAGCGAGTTGCCAACAGCGTGAACTCCTACGCGCTGATGACCGAGAGTATGAATAACAAAAACGAGTGGCAACTTAGCCTTAAGCTCTGCCACTCGAACCCAGATCATTTTATGTTTTATTGTGCTACCCTTGGAATCATGAAAATCATTTTGAATCCAAAAGAACAAGTTTTCATTGTAAGACTGGACACAGTAATAAGAATCACTTACAATCAGAGTTGTAACACTTGGATCCGCGTACTCTAACGCTAGTAATAGAGCACGAAGCTCTGCCAATTGTGCGGTGCAATCGCCCAGGGGCAACGTGTGCACCTCCCTGGAAATGAACTCATCACCCAACATAGCACCGACCACAATGGCGCATGCGGAAACGTAGGCATGTTTAGAGCCATGCGCAACCTGCGCCGACCCATCAGTGTAAATGATGCAATGGAAGTCCTCCAAAGGTGGCATAGCCAGAGGAGCAGGATGAACGAATTCATACTGCAAGTACTCTTGCGACCGTAAGGAGGCGTCAAAAATAAACATGACATCCGTGGATGACAATGACGCAGCCCACTGAATCCACCGAGGGTGCAAAGCTTTTGAATTTGGTTCACTGGCTTTCGTGACTGCCTCCAAATGAGGACAGGGTGTTACCACTAGCATGCGTTTCCCCTGAGACAGTGCTCGTTCCTTAAGAATTGCCATCTGTACAGCAGTTAAAACCTTTTCCACTGTGGGAAACCGCAACTCAGCCGAAGTGTACAAGTGCGACTTGTAAGCAATAGGTACTGTGTCACCTTCATTAAAAGTGAGGTATGTGAAACCCACCGTGCCAGGAATTATTCTTATTACTAGGTTGGTGTGGTTATCACGAGTCAGTAAATATTTAGAAGCGAGCAGATCAGCCTGCAAGGATTGCAAAATGGCTGAATGCTCAGGCAGCCAGCATGATTTTGAGAAAGTTGGTTGTATCAAAGCATACAACGGCTTGATACGCTGGGCATATTCCGGAATGTAAGTTCTGCCGAAATTCAAAAAGCCCAGCAAAGACTGTAATTTTTTCAGTGTTGTAGGAGCGCGCAATTGTGCGCATTTCTCCAAGAAGTGAGGAGCCAAACCTCTACCTTCATTGTTCAGCTCATAGCCGAGGAACAACACTGTGTGTTCTGCAATGTGCGATTTAGCAAAATTAAATTTGTAACCCATATCAGCAAAGGTACAAATTATGGAATTCACACGACACAGATGCATCCAAATCTCGTCGTCTGTGAGATAAATGTCATCCACATAAGAACATGCATCGGGATCGATACCCTCCAATAGAGTGACTATTCTGGAGGTGAACACTCCAGGACTATTTTTGTAGCCCATAGGGAGTCGCCGGAAGCATTTTTGCACACCAGCGGACGTAAAACTTGTCCATTGGGAGCTAAAGCCATCCAGTCTGTGGGCATAAAAACCATTGGAAATGTCAAGCGTTGTCTTGAAACGCTTACGCACTAGACTATCCACTAACGCAGAGCCGTGAGTATTCTGTACTGCACAGTTACGGCAATGCGAGTTCAAATGCCGGTAATCCAATACCAAACGATATGATCCGTCAGGTTTGGTCACAGTAAAAAGGGGATTGTTCATTGGTGACACACACGTTTCAATAACTCCCTGATATTCCAATTGTTCAAGGATTTCTGCGACGGCTGCTTTTGCTTCACGTCGTATGGGATATTGAGGCTGAGGCTGCGGCTCAGACCGCAAAGGAATTTCGTGGCAAGGGGACAATTTGTCCCAACCACATTGGTTGCGGTAGAGAGCCGGTGCAAGAGCCCGAGCCCACTCTTCTGCAAAATGCTGCGCATGCTCAGTGGAGACAGTGTGCGCGAAACTGGGAAGGATTACCTCCTCCCCTCGCGGCGCTGCGAGCACAAAAGGTGGGGGCCAGTCAGCCTCAGAAAGCAAAATGTCGTACGTAGACGACATGTTTTCCCAAAATACCCCTCTGACCGTACGCTGTATGTCACCTTCAATTAACAGGACAATTTCAAAAAGTCTTTCAGGGGGAGCTAATCTTGTATCGGCTGTTTCTATGACAACAAACACATCAGTCGCTGTCACCTTCAGTAGTGGACGGAGCGCCTCTCTGACTATGGTAATCTCCGCCGCGCTGTCCAGCAAGGTCAGAGCCCACGTCAGATTCCGAAGCCGCGTTCTCACTATCTGTGGCATATCTATGCGCTGTTAAGGCTGCGACTTTCTTTTTCGCAAACTGCGGACGCTTAGGCGTAGAATCTTCCTGCTTCACTGCGCCGTCCGTCTGGCGGGACTGACCACGTCCTTGTTGGCCACCACGTCCACGTCCACCCCCTCCTCCTCCACCGGTCTTCGGGGCCGATGTTTCCTGAAAGGAACGAGGAGAGCGTTGATCAGAACCCTGAAATCGATCAGGTGATTTAATCATCGCGCGATCGCGCAAATCATAAACTTTCTCTGTCGGCGCAGGTGCTTGTACTGCAGGAAAAGAATCCTGAGTCTGTGTATTTTTCTTCCCCTGTGTTTGTTTCTTAGGCCAATTTTGTTTCTTGGACTTGGGCTGGACATCCGTCACTGCAGATTGTCCCTGAGGTTGTTTTCTCTCCTTAACTGGAAAATATTTCAGACCTCTACTTGTGCGGCCAATTGTCTTATAAGCGGCCACCACAATCTTTGCTAACTGGCGGGGTTTGTCGGCATCGGGCAGAGCAGCCAAAGCATTCGACACCTGAAAGTTAACTGCATCTCCTTTAACATTGGAGAGAATGAGATCACTTACAATCTCAAAAGAACCACACAGGCGCATACCCAATTCAACCGCTGCCTCTGGACCGTGATCATTCTGAACACGTCTAATGATTTCAGGCAGGGCAGTCATAGACGGGGTGCCGAAGCACCTTGTATAAACTGCCGCAAATGTTTTTCCCCAGCTTTCACAGTCAACAAGTTCAGGATTTATATCCTTCGGTAGAGTAATCGTTAACATTCTATGTTTATCAGCAGGAGTAGAATTCGGAAAAACCGCCTCCAGTTGATCAAACTTCTCAGCTAGCCAGAATGGGAAGTCATCGTTGTCAACTGGACGCGCACCAAAAACCGAATTAACCATCACTGGATTGAGACGCATTCCGCCTCGATCCACGGGAGCGGCCGCACCACCCTGGGGACCACCAGGTAGATGTCGACCGATGTATTGCACTAAAGCACGAATCACGGAAATGGAAACAACATGTAGCCTGCGAATTTCTGCTAGGGTACAAGCCCCGTGATTCGGGTGCGGGGTAAAGCCACCCAACGCAGGCCAATTTGTACCTGGAATTGAGAGTGGACCTAACCTCGCAGCGGACAAAGAGTGGGGGAGGGCGCCATCAAACCAAACTCGATGCTGCCAATGATCAATAGGTATTTCCAATGCCCTGTACGGCGTATACTCAGCCGGGACATCCGAGGCGGTGTAGGAGTGGAACAAACCAGAATTAGCGTCCACAGCCGGAAACGTAACCCAAGAGTAAAACAACTCATAAGGGAACGCCGGATCTGCACACACCACGAAAATCACAGCCATCCCATTCACCGGTACTTGGTACGTCTGAAGATGGTTGCGCACCGCCACGCGACTATGCTGCGCAATAGCCACCGCCGCCATGACAACAATGGAAACAAGAAAACACAAAGAATACTTTGTAGCACAACTGGGTAGTAATTCAAAGAAACCGTTTAAGAAAGAATCAAGCTTGAATAAAGACCTATTCCAAAAAATAGGTAGGTTTCACCGACACCCCGTTTTCCGGAAACGGATGTGAAGGGGTTAAGGCATGAACGATAAACTACTCGAGTGTCATGATATAAGACCACCGAAACCGTTGGGCGCCATGTTGCACCGCCATGTTGCAGGGTTTCTGTACTCACACAGAACTGTGCACAGAGGAGTGGAACCTCGGCAAATTAGGGTGTCCCAAAACTTACCTTAGCAACCAACTCACCCCTTACCGAGCTAGCTACAGTGTCTCATTGGACATATCAAACTTCCAATGTTTAGACAAACCAGAACATGAACTTACAGTACCTCAGGGTACGTGGGACTCATGAACACTCTTTCGTTTTATTATCATTACAAACCAGAACATGGAGTAAAGAAGACACATGTGCATTTGAAATGTTTATTTACTAATGCCGTCTTCTCAGGCGCAGTATCTTAGATAATACAAGTATACTTATTATCAGTAGCAAAATTATCAGCATAGTTACTAAGACATAAAAAGCGAATGGTGACAGCATGTTAACATGCTGTAATGAATAAGAGTTAACAACACTTATATCTCACCCTCCCTAACACATATATTATATTATTAGCTAAGAAGGTCTCTTTGGGTTGTTTTAGGGCGGGCCCATACCTTAGTGTCCTAGCATAAAGGAATCACATCAGCATACACCAGCTCTCTCTGCATGTGCACCGCATCAAGTGTGTTAACCATTCTCGTGCAAAGCAATATCAATCCCGCCTCAAGCCCAAGTTGGCAAAGGCTGCACTTGTGTTATGACTATGAAGGCGTGGAGATCAGACCTCATAACAATTCCATATCGTGTTGCTCCTGAAACTTCAGCACTCTCCGTGCAGACATGGTTTATTAAACAAAACTGATATCAGAGCAATAACATATTATTCTCACATACACCACGGCAAACCACTAGGTTGAAAGCTAAGTCAACAATTAAGGGTCGTGTGCAGAAGTTGCAAGAAAGGAAAAATGGCGTTTAAATCTCAAATGTACCTATGCTAACTTAACACGATATAAGGATATATAGGAGCTATATAACAGTAGCAAAGGAAAAATACCAAGCAGACGGTAGACAGGTTACAGTCAGAACAGCAGAATCAGCTTTTGAGGCATTAACAACACCATGTAACTTACCGACAACTGCACTAAATCCAAAATGGATACAATGGGTAAATTCTGTTGCTACAGACAAAGTAAAATACTGTTTTGACCCAGAAATGAAAGAATTAAAATATCTAGAATATGAGAGAGAATACCCTCTGCCAATCGACATTCTGCCTTTACGACAGTACGCCTGTGTAATACATACAGACGGGCATGCTCAACCCTCAGTTTGGGGAGAGCTGGCTTACAAGGCCACATGCGAAATTGTAAAAGAAGTGTGGCGCGGAGGTAAATTAAGACCTCTACTTACAAAAACACACTCAGTGGAAAATATTTCAGAACAACAAACGGAAATAATTTCATTAAAAATGGCGCTAGATAATGCCGATCGCGAATTCCCGACACTTATTGTGTGCGATTCGTATTACTGCGTCAAAACATACAATAACGATTTGAAGAAATGGATTCAAAACGATTACAAAGATGACACAGGTGCAACAATAAAGCAAAAAGTGCTTTGGGAACAAATAGTTCTTTTACAGAAAGAACTACCAAAAACTCACGTGATACATTCACTGAGTCATCAGCGTGATGGCGTTCACGTTGCAGGGAATTCATTGGCTGAGACAGCCACAGCGGTAGCAACTAAACCGGCTTCCGTAGCTACAAAAAAGCGTGCAGTAAAACACATTGACGGTGAAACTGTGCTGGCGGTGAAAACGTCATCAAAAGGCGACGGTTCAGCACTACCGATCAATTATCCACTCAATTATACATACATAATCGATGCAAACTCCGTTCCCTTTGCTCGAATCCCTGGAGTGGGGGATAGAGTGATTCCAAACACGGACAGGAGAGGCTTGTTAATAGCAGACGCACATATGGGTGAGGGTCTCAGACACCTTAAGCTAAAAGATTCTCTGGAGGAATTACAATCAGTGTACTGGTGGCCAGGCATGAGCCTGCATCATCACATTTTTGTAAAAAACTGCCCAGACTGCAATAGAGATCGCAGTTGCGAGCGAGGAGGACTATTACCATGGCACTTCACTCCAGAAAAAGAACAACAATAAGAAAGTACCCATCACGAAAAATCGTTATATTAACATAAAAAGACTAATTTTCACTTATAATGTAGACCCCAGCGCTCGGCTGACGTCTGGACTGTTATACAAAGATTTGCGAGTCTATAATGGCATATACGCTAGGAGCATGCTACGTTTTGACTAATGTATTCCCTTTAGCCCTCAAGCTTATGGGGAAGCATGGCCAAATGAGCATTGCATAGCGGGACTCTTCTCACTTCCTTCCTGAGGGATACGGGATGGTGTAAAGAAAAAAACCAAGACATAAAGCAATCTATAACGGAAAAGGTATTAGGTTCGGGAGCTGGGTGGGTCAAACATCTAAATAGTGTCCAACGTAGTCTAAATAACCTGCCAAGGAATTCTCTGAAAGGGTTCAGTCCGTACGAACTATTGTTCGGGACTAGAATGATAAACCAAGATCTTGATAGTCAGACTTCAGTGGTTAAAGACAAAAGCTTTGACATCAAAGATCGTTTGGCTATTTTGCAGGACTTAAATGAAACAAGAAAAGACCTGAGCAACATAAAGTTGAAACAACAGCCAACAACCACTGAAGAGAAACCACCAGTCCCAGCAAGACCTGTCTGGATTCCAAAAGTCGGGGATCTAGTCAGAGAAAAGATCGCGGTAAAGAAGGAATTTGGGCCTTCTTACAGAAAAGCAGTTCCTGTCTTGTCTGTCAACGGGACAAGATCAGTAGTACTACCGCCCCTTGCTGGTAAAAAGGAGAACCGAGTTGTATCCATTGACCTGGTTAAACCACAATCATGTGGCCGATAACAAATAGTAGGCCAAGTGGACTCCCAAGAAGTAGCAGAACACCAATGTTTGCTACGAATACAGAGGCTCAAACTGGAAGACTGATCACATTTGGGAAATCTACAGTAAATCAACAAGGACAATGCAACAAAGCAATGGAACTTGAACCTCTTAAAACCCAAATCAAAACTTTTCATCAAGAAACAACAACCGATGATGTAACTGCAGACTTTGCTAATGAAACAAAGCAAAATCCAAAAACAATTGGAACAATTGACAGAACAGCATCCGGCTACTTCATCAACTTCGATGATTCATCTGAAGACCTGAGTGAAGCAAAGAAACAGCCATCAACAAGAACTGTTAAAGACAAAGCTAAGGAACTTTTTCAACAGCTGAAAGAAACCTATCTGATCTCTCCATGGATTGAATTTTGGGTGGCCTTTGGTGCATTTATCCTCATTCTTTGGCTCATCCTAGTACTATGTTTGGGACATTTCATTGAGGGGAAATATGCCAAAATGGACACAGCAAGCCAGAAAATCAACTTGGTCCTTAAACCACACACATCTTCACACATCGAGAAAAGAGAACTTTCTTCAGTAAACTTCATAGCCAATCCTATACCAGGCGGTGTAGCATGGGACAAAACTGATTATGAAATCTATGGCTTGGTTGAAATCCTGAAGTATCCACACCAATTCAAGATCTCATTGAGTGACTTTGTAAAACCAAGCTCATTTGCGGATGATTGGGACTTTGAAAGTATCAATGATATGATGTCTGATCTTGTTATGTCTGCTAAATTCACAGAACATGATTATTTACAGGGTTCGTCTAATTATGATCAGATGTTCTGCTACAACCATTATGGTAACCATTATCTACATAAATCTGCTCAACCTAGAAATGTTTTAAATTATAACCAATGGGAACATTGTGCTACTCCTCCAAAAGATAGCTCAAAAACATTTTATGATAAATATTCATACTTTTCAGGGTTTAACACAAGTAATGCAGAAACATTTTATTTCAAATTGTCAAATAAGACAGGTATGAAGACCATGCTTACAAACACAAAATTGATATATTCCGATTCATTCTTTGAACAAATGAATACATTTGGGTTTGATTTCTGGAACAATAATATTGAAGCAAAAACTGTTTGGGGTACAAGAGATTGGCAAGTGCAAGGTATAGAATCATTGTTTAGAGCCTGCATGATCCCAGAACAAATTATATTTTTAAACGACAATATTCAACAAACTACCTGTCTTGGCTTAGCCAAAATCAAAGATTAGAACAAACCGTCTATTCCAAAGCCAACAGTGAACAGTAATAGCTCTATAGATGTTGAGATAGACGTAAACCATATATTAAACCAAAACAGAACACATCCTGAATGGAAAAAATGGTTGATCTGGCCCACAGATACAAATAACTGTCAAGACAGATTCCTGAACAAAGAACAGGGGTTCACATTGACTAGGCCAGACCCTAGATATCCCCAAAGACAACATCCAGGGATAGTAACCACCTACAGCGTGGGCAAGCTCTGCCTTCAATGGCTACAAACGTCCACACTGGCTGAAATTAAGCAACACCTAACTTTACTTACAGAAGGTGCTGACTTGCGTGATTTCATATTGGGACCACGCAAACAGCGTCAAAAACGTTTCATAGCGGCCTCTATATATGCAGCTTATAACGAAGTTTGGAAAGTAACTCAAATTGAGACAGCAGAAAAAATACGGGAAATTGACCGTATTAATTTGGAAAAATCACTTTCTGTGGTGGACAATGGGTTAATGACTCTGTCCTCCAGAATATATTCTCTGGACAGCATTGTGTCTTCAGCAATCGATATAATATCGCAAGACTTACTGATGTTACAACACGGTCAGTCCCAATTGCGTTCTATTGTACAGCTTGGCTGGACGTTAAAAATTTGCGTTCTGGCTATGTGCCTTGGCGTTTAATCAACACAACGTCATTATTTAATATCTTTAATCTCACTGATAAACAAATCAGTTTAGCACAGAAGGGTGCTGACTATACAATTCTGAGCATTGAAAAACTTGAGAGATTACCATTGACAATGTCAGAACGACCTGTCATTGAATGGATAATACATGGAATAATAAATATTCCGATAACTACTTTCCAGTTTCAATTCTGCCAAAAATATATACAGGCAGGCCAGTATGAAAGGTTGGGTAAAGGGTACATTAAGTCAATATGGAACTTGCCCTATACACACGAATGTGTTAGCAATAAAGGCCAGAAAGTGTTTCTCAGTGGCAATAATTGTGCAAGATCACTGAGCGGTACACTTCTGTGTCAGGGTATTAGTTTGCACGGAGCCTGTGAAGGGACTTCAAATAACCTTTCATGTTACCAGCTAGGCACACCTGCAACACGAATAGAACCATTCTTTAGGAGACTCTCGAACGGGAGTTACATTCTAATAGTAGATCGCAGATGTTGTAGTTTGCTGCCCGGAAAACCTTATCTCATAAGTGTGACTAGGAAGGTCATGTGCTGTGAACATGTATTGTTCCCCAGCGACTCTGCAGACAGGGAGGCAAGGTTATGGCCCGATTTGAAAATTGCTTCTATTCGAATAGATACTTTAAGCAGAATGAAGACTGTGCTCCTACAGACGCCGACGAGGCTCACGTCATCAAAAGAAACATATGATCTCCAAGTTGCAAGGACAACAGAAGAGATTCATTCATTGTTATCAACTAATTCCCCCATACATTTCGCAGAAATACTGAACGAAATCTTAAATATTTCTGATACCACTGGTATCTCCAGTGTATTTAAAGCAGTGTTTTCGGGTGCTTTAACTCCATTCAAAGCCATCCTGGGTATTTTTCCAGACTTTGTCCATTCCATTTTTGGCGGACTTCCTCTCCTTTTAGGACTAGTAGCGGGTATTCTATTTTTGATCCTGTTATTTCGCTATGGCAAACCGTGTCACAGACAAAACACCTGCGACAAGGGAAGAAATGATCCTAGCCATTGGCTACCGGGACCGGGTAACTAAAATCCTTGGACTATCCCGGCTTAGAGACCTGAACATGACTTGGTTTCTTTCATTTAGACCAATGTGGCAAAGTTGTGTTATGCCTGTATTAAGATGCTTGCTATGCGGCGAAGAATGCGTGTTGGACACCTGTCTGGCACTACAATCGGATGTGCCAATGGACGCAGATACCTTGTTGGGTCCGGTAACGGCTCATGCATTGTGCTGTCCCCAGCGGCTACCAATCCTGATGACGGCATTCGTGGAGTCTTCACCACTACGATTGAGGGGTAGTGAAGTACAAGATGAAAGCAGCATCGATCAGGTACGACCTTCAGTCAGCTATGCTGAACAAAACATCAATGGAGGCAATCATGCTCAAGCTCATGAATGCATGGTAACAACTTTTTCCGAATTAGTGGAACTTACGCAAGAAGCTGTTGACAGTTTTTTCAACAGTCTAAATGATATGATGTTTTCACCAGAACAGCAGGAATAACTTTGAGCAAATTGGCACTCGGAGTTCCCTACATGCTGAATTTGGCCTTCAACTTTTTAAAGAAAAGCGATATGAAAAATTTTCTCATAATTTTTTTTCAGACTGCAAGAACTTTTCCCCAATTCCAAAATATTTACGATTTTTGGGACACTTATCTTCTGCTTAAAGTAGACATTATTCTTAGAGAACTAAATTTCTATTTTAGGTAGTCACGAGACATTCGCTATCCTCTAGCACTATTATACATAACTTTATGATTGTGATGAAATGGTCTCGCACTTTTTTTTCTGTATTTAGAGCCATTTCATGTGTAATTTTCGCATTTATTCATGCTGAATTCAGAAATATGCGTTATATGTTTAACATTATTAGACTGCTTGTGCATATAGTATACGTGACAGTATATGTGATTGTGTTTCATATATTCTATCAAATCCAATTTCCGGAATGCATATAAATGTATTTTTGGGGTGGTACGGTATACACAAACGCTACTGATATTCACTATGCCTAGATTCGTAATTATGGACATAGTCTACGTGGAGTGGATGTGATGTATTCCTATAGGTACTGTATCGATTCCCCTATTCCTGACCCTGGTTTGGTTAATAATTAACTAGCAGCCATCCAACGGTGCAAAAACCGTTATCTGATTAAGCCACACCACGGCACAGAAGCGCGTTATCTGATTAGGTCATAACGCATGCCATCTAATTAGACAAGCGATATTCCTCCAGCCCCTGATAAGGCATAAGGAGTTCTCAAAACAAATCAAACCTACAGCGACCTGGGAAATTCCCATAACCATTGTTTTGATTTCACCGAGAACTTCAGCAAAAGAATGTGCGAACGAGCCCGTTCATATGACATCCTTATTGACGTATATATGTCCATCCTTACGTCAATCTCGGCACCTTTCAGGTATAAATATTACCGACATTGCCTTAAGCAAACACATGCGGTGGTGACGAGATCGGAGCAGCGAGACGTGCTGAGGAGCCCAGCAGAGAGCGAAGCCCACAGACGCTGCCCCGCCTTCCTGACGCGCTGAGAACGAGACGCTGCCTTTCTCCTGCCGAGAAATCCAGCTCCGGCGCTTCCAAGCAGCCCTCGCAGGCAGCTGGAATATCAAGACTTGGGATAAGAGATACCAGCCCTCCATCATTCTAGATCTCAGGTACAGAACTGAATAACCCCTTGCAGAGAATTCTCGAGTCAGTCCCTTGGCAATACAAACTTAACTTAAACTGCTACTTATCTACTCCCGCCCACGTATTAGGCTTAGGTCAGGTACATTGGGGTAGGTGTGGTTAGAAGCACCAGTTGAGTACGATTAGTCAAATGTATATATGTATGTATCTATTTTATCCATTTTAAAGTATCATATGGCTCAGAAACCATATCAATGCTTTTACAGTATTATTTTATAATTCTGTCTCTACTGTATGCACTTTACTTAACTACAAGTATTGCAATAATAGCGATTCATTTCTCTTGTATGAGAAAAGAGACTGATCAATAAATAACATCTTTTATTGAACCACGCCCATCTCTTATTTCTCTACACACTGGTGAAACTAAGAATGCACGTACTGACTGAGTAAAATAAGTTGTCTATTGTTTTCACACGACTCTAGAGATACACTCTTGCTTAGGGGAGAGCAAAGTTGTCATGTTCTATGGTTGTCAGAAACCAAATCCCTTCTTGTCTATCCAGGGAGGTTAAAATCCTCCTTGCCTATTCGAGAAAGTTTCTAGTGAACTCTGAGCTAGCTGGCAAACACAAAACTTTAAGTCTAATATCGTCGGTAGAAGACCTAGTTAACCTCTGCCTTAGGTCTATACTATTGAAGATATTATTCCAATGCGCAGAGCCTATTGGGATAATAGGAACTACACTACACAGACTCCTCACAGTTAGTGATGGGGATTCTAGAAACTACCTGGTCCTGAAGAGTGCTCTGATTGATGGGTTAGGCTTAACCACTGAACAGTACAGGTTAATGTTCAGAGACACCCAGAAGACACAGACTCAGGACTGGTCTGAATTTGTTGAATGTGCCACTAAGGCTCTGGAGGGCTGGTTGCTGGGAAGTAAGGTTACAGACTATGAAGGATTGTACAATTTACTGATGAGAGAACAGATTTTAAATAACTGTCAGAACCAGCAGTTGCATCAACATTTGGTTGACTCAGATCTAACCTCTCCCCAAGAATTGGGAAAGAGGGTAGACAAATGGGTTAGAACCAGAGTTAAGCAAAAGAACCAGAACCAGGGTGGTGACCAAAAGAAAACAGACCAGAAGGGTGGGGAGCAGAAAGCTAAAGACCAGAAGTCTTCAACAGGGCCCCAAACTAATACTGAGGGTGGGTCCCAAACTTCCAAGAAGAAGAAGAAAGAAGGTCAAAGAAAACCCTGGTGTAGTACTTGCAAAAACACCTCTCACTGGACCAGTGAGTGTAAAAAGGGTGGAGCCCCCAACACTGCAGCCCATAAGGCACCTGCACCCAATAGTACAGTTAGCAGTGTTGGTCCACAGACAAAGGGGGTAGTTGGTATCACCTTGGGTACTGAGGGAGATTCTGGCCTAGTCAGAACCCCTACACAGGCTGTTCTGATCTGTGATGTGGAAATTGATTTGTCCACTACTGTCAGTCCCAGTAATCTGGGCAAGTGCAGGCAGACGCCTTTGATTAATGACAAAGTGGCTCAAGCATACAGGGACACATGTGCCAGTGTCATCATGGTGACACCTAGCTTTGTGGACCCTGGACAATACCTGCCAGGTGACCAATGCCAGCAATGTCACTACTACACATAGTGTGGCACTTGTTAACTTTTCCTGGGGAGGGGTAACTGGCCTAAAAAGAGTTGTGGTTAGTGCTGATCTCCCAGTAGAATGTTTGTTTGGCAATGACCTGGAGAACTCTCTATGGTCAGAAGTTGAGTACAGGACTCATGCAGAGATGTTAGGGATATCATCACATGTCCTTGCTGTGACCAGGTCACAGGCCAAAAAGTGCCTCTCTGAACCTCAGGTCTTGGATCCTGGAACAATGGACCAAGTACCTTCCAAGAAGAAGAACAGGAGGGTAAAGGCTGTGCCTTCCCAACTGCCTACAAGTGAGGATCAGCCTTCACAGGAAGATGATCTTGAGACCCCTGAAGGAACTGTCCCTGAAGAGCTTGAACCTGATCAGGTTGAGTTTCTGGGGACAGGGGGACCTTCTAGGGCAGACTTGGGGCAGGCTCAGTTAACCTGTCCTTCCCTTGAACCCCTCAGGCAGCAGGCTGCTGCTTAGGCTGCTGGGAATGCTCAAGGTACCCATAAAGTATATTGGGATGATGGGTTCCTTTATTCAGAGCGTAGAGATCCCAAGCCTGGTACAGCCAGGAGGTTGATCATACCTCTGCAATTTAGGGGCTTCCTTCTTACCTTGGCCCATGATATACCCTTAGCAGGAAACCTAGGCCAGAATAAAACTTGGGACAGACTTGTCTGTCATTTTCACTGGCCTCACATGTCAGAAGATACCAAGGAGTTTTGTCGCTCCTGTGTAACCTGCCAAGCCAGTGGCAAAGCAGGTGGTAACACAAAGGCCCCTCTGATACCACTACCTGTGGTGGGGGTGCCCTTTGAAAGAGTGGGGATTGACATTGTAGGACTAATGGATCCCCCTACAGCATCTGGGCACAGATTCATACTGGTGGTGGTGGACCATGCCACCAGGTACCCAGAGGCAATTCCACTTAGGACCACAACAGCTCCTGTTGTGGCCAGGGCCTTACTTGGAGTTTTCTCCAGAGTGGGGTTTCCTAAGGAGGTAGTATCTGATAGAGGTGCCAGCTTCATGTCAGGATACTTAACAGCTATGTGGAAGGAATGTGGTGTCAACTACAAGTTCACCACTCCCTATCATTCACAATGCAATGGGCTTGTTGAAAGGTTCAACAAGACCCTAAAGGGCATGATCAAAGGATAACCTGAAAAGCTCAGGCGAAGATGGGACATCCTTCTGCCCTGCCTTCTGTTTGCTTACAGAGAGGTCCCACAAAAGGGGGTTGGCTTCAGCCCCTTTGAATTGTTGTTTGGGCACCCTGTAAGAGGACCCCTGTGTTTGGTGAGGGAAGGATGGGAGTTACCTCTCAAAAAGCCCAAGCAAGACATAGTGGACTATGTACTTGGCCTCCGCTCCAGGATGGCCGAGTATGTGGAGAAGGCATCCAAAAACCTTGAGGCCAGCCAAGAATTACAAAAAGCTTGGCATGACCAAAAGGCTGTCTTGACTGAGTACCAGCCTGGACAGAAAGTATGGGTGTTGGAGCCAGTGGCCCCAGCAGCACTCCAAGACAAATGGTCTGGACCCCATACTATCATTGAAAAGAAGGGAGAGGTTACCTACTTGGTGGACCTAGGAACTCCTAGGAGCCCCCACAGGGTGCTCCATGTTAACAGGCTGAAAGCATATGTTGACAGGGCAGACATGGGCTTGCTCATGGCTACAGATGAGGGGCAGGAGGAACTCCCAGACCTGCTGACTCAGAACCCTGAGGATAGTTCAGTTGATTGTGTGGCCTAAGATGGCAGCCTCACTGACCATCAGCAAAATGACTGTAGACAAGTTTTGCAGGCATATCGACATATTTTCTCCCTGACACCCAGTCAGACTAACTGGTGTACCCATGTGGTGAACACTGGTGATAGTCTCCCTGTAAAGAACAACATTTACAGGCAACCTGACCATGTCAGAGATTGTATCAAGACTGAGGTGCAAAAGATGCTGGAATTAGGTGTCATTGAGCCTTCAGAGAGCCCCTGGGCTAGCCCAGTGGTTCTGGTCCCCAAACCTCACACCAAAGATGGGAAGAGAGAGATGAGGTTCTGTGTGGATTACAGAGGACTCAATGCTGTCACCAGGACAGATGCACACCCTATCCCAAGGGCAGATGAGCTCATTGACAAATTGGCTTCTGCCAAGTATTTGAGCACATTTGACTTGACAGCTGGCTACTGGCAAATCAGGTTAGCTGAGGAGTCTAAAGCCAAGACAGCATTTTCTACTCCAGGTGGGCATTATCAATTTGTGGTGATGCCCTTTGGTTTGAAAAATGCACCTGCCACCTTCCAAAGGTTGGTGAATCAAGTCCTTACTGGGTTGGATGACTTTTGCGCAGCATATCTGGATGATATTGCTGTCTTTAGCTCCACCTGGGAGGATCACCTGGTCCACCTGAAGGAAGTGCTAGAGGCTCTGCAAAAGGCAGGCCTCGCTATCAAGGCTACCAAGTGCCAGATAGGGCAGAGTAAAGTTGTATACTTGGGCCACCTTGTAGGTGGAGGCCAAGTTCAACCACTGGAGAGTAAGATCCAGACCATAAAGGACTGTTCCCTTCCAACTACCCAGACTCAGGTCAGAGCTTTCTTGAGCCTGACTGGGTACTACAGGAAGTTTGTTAAGAACTATGGGTCCATTGTGACTCCTCTTAATGATCTGACATCCAAGAAGATGCCCAAAAAGGTTCAGTGGACAGAATACTGTCAAAAGGCATTTGATGACCTGAAGAAGGCCATGTGCTCTGCACCTATCCTGAAGAGTCCTGACTACTCAAGAGAGTTCATTGTCCAAACAGATGCTTCTGAGTTGGGAGTGGGAGTGGGAGCTGTGCTTTCACAACTTGATGTAGATGGTCAAGACCAGCCCATTGCTTTTATTAGCAGAAGGCTGACCCCCAGAGAGAAACGTTGGTCAGCCATTGAGAGGGAGGCCTTTGCTGTGGTGTGGGCCCTGAAGAAGTTGAGACCATACTTGTTTGGCACTCACTTCAAGATTCAGACCGACCATAAGCCCCTCTTATGGCTTAATCAGATGAAGGGTGAAAACCCCAAACTGCTCAGGTGGTCCATTTCCCTACAGGGGATGGACTTTACAGTGGAGCACCGCCTAGGGACTGACCATGGTAATGCAGATGGTCTCTCCAGGTACTTCCACTTAGAACATGAAGACACAACTGGTCAAGGTTAGTCTAATGTCCCCGCGTTTGGGGGGGGGTTGTGTAGGAGAGTAGGGTCTGCTATCCTATGGTCACCCCAAAGTTTTGCTTTTTGCTTCACTGGTTTATGACTTAATGTGGCTGTGGGCCTGCTGTTCAGACCCACAGCCTGCTGTTCTCTCTCTAAATTAATGCCAATGCACATTAGGTGCATTACGAAATTGGAACTGGTTCACCTTATTGGCCCCTGTAACAGTGTACCCAGGTACCCAGGGCATAGGGGCCTACCAGGGGCTGTAGCACGTATTGTGCCACCCCTGGCCTGGTGTCCATATTTGACACAACTGGCTGATCACTCAGCTGGGGTAAGTCGGTGTAATCACCCCTTACTTAGGAGTAGTATGCCTAACCTAAAATGGACACATATGTTCCTATCAACCACTCCTATGGAAGGCCTCATCAATCCTGGAGGCAGAGTGCTTGGAAATATGTGAGATGGTGCTCTGGCATGAGCTGAGCCTGTCTGCAGCTTTCGGAACCATGTCCTTTAGCTGTTTCATGATACTGCTATACCATATACTTAAGTGCATTATGAACCTCGCGGTTAAATGCTATCTTTGGTTTGGCTCTATCAAAACATGTCGAGTAAGGTGTGATACAAATTGGAATACTACCCCCTCGCCAGTTCTGGCGACGGGGGTAGCATTCCACCCTTCTAGAGGGATACGACATGTACCTAAACCTGAACCCCGGTTAAAGTTAAACAGAGCCTCAGCATCACAAAATGGATGCTGCCACCACAGACACAAGTCTGACCTCCTGCTGCTGGGAGTTCTTCCAGCGAGGGCAGCTTGGACAAAGGGTTTCCTGCCTTGGGAGGTGCTAGCACCACCCCAGACAGGATTTTGTGTATTGGGTAGGACAGGGCTGAATAGAATCAGACATGCCTGGGGCACACAAGGTGTCCCTGTGCATAGGCCAGTTCAAACCGGTGCTGGGGCTCTCCAGCCCCAGTCTTGGCGCGAAGCTGGACAAAGGAAAGGATGTGTAACCACCCCCTTCCTGGTCCCACCCAGAGGAGGGACCTAGCAGGTAATCCGGCCCCTAGATTTGGAATAAGAGTAGGAGCTGTGTCCCAGGACTTCAGATCATCCTGAACTCGACTTAAACTAAGAAGAAGACTGGACTTCGACATTCTGCTGCACAGAAGACGGAAGAGAATCTCCCGTGTGGTCAAGGAGTGACCACCCTGTGAATACAGGCACCAACCAGCAACTCGACGTCTGCTTTGCCGCCGCCTCCCGCCGGAGCCCGAGCCCAGAGCCTGACAAGACCCAGGCTCCCAGACATCTCAGAGCCCGATCCACAGTCCCTGAAGAGAAGAGATCCGTGGAGGCACCGAGAGACGTGGGACCGGAAATCTTGGAAGACCCCAGAAGAGCTGACTGCGCAGCACCCGAGGCACCCTCAATTCTGTGCTTTGGGTTTTGAGAAGCCCCGACACCGAGCAGCATTTGCACCGAAGATCAGCATCTCCACGATCTGCGTGGGGCCCTTTTGCCACTCGACGCGCCATCCCGGTCACTTGCCACGCGGCTAGTGGCCATCTTGGCGACGAAAACTATGATTTGCACCACTGGTCTGGTTGCTCCAGACTGGCCCTTGCTCCCCTGAAAAGGAGCCCCCGCTTGGACCTTGCTGGTCCGAGTGATAAGCTTGCATTGATTCCTGCGTGGCTTGCTTTAACCAAGGCCTGTTTGCTCCATTCAAGTTGCCGACACCGCCATCAGCGAGAGCCTACGTGGGACAGCTCGTGCTCGACTCCTGGACGTCCTTGACCTCTTCGTGTCCACGTGGCTGCAGAGACAATCTTCACTTCATCACCTGTTTGCACCCGACATCGCCTGGTTCCATCCTGGTTCCACGGTAGTCACTGGCTAGTGACTTTGAACATTGTCCCCTCTGCTTTCAGGTCTTCACCTCTTCAGATCCACCCTTGGATCCACCGGAACTCTCCTCGACGACCCGCCTGAAGCATCTTCAGCTCCAAACACCATCGACCTGCGTGACGAAACCCGACACTACTTCGCACCTGTGCACCCGCTTCCTGTGGGTGAGGTAACTCATCAACACCGGTGTTCCCACACTGGTGTACACCTCTAGTGCCTGTGTCTAAAGTTTTATCCTTGTAGGTCCATCGGAAGGTTCCTAAAACACTAACTTTGTAACTTTTACGCACCATTGACTTAATATTGGTGCATTTGTGCACTTTAAGCACTGCACCCGAGTCCCGCGGGCCTTTCCCGACTTCTTCACTGCTAGTCCCGAACAGCTCCAGCGATTCCCCAGGCCCTAGGCCTCTTTCCTTTCCCCATAGTGGTTCTTATACCACTATTTTAGTATATGGTTTAGGTGGCCCCTAGGGCTCATCCATATTGTGCAACTTTTGTATATTTAAACTGTGTTTTGTTTTAACGCATTTGCTTCTGTGCTCATAAAGAGTATAGGGGATATTTGTAGAAATAAATCTATATATATTTTCAATATATATCTGTGTGGTGTCCTTTCATTTGGTATTCAAGGGGATTGTGTATGGTAAAACAGCTTGCTTCACATGCCTTTACAGAGTTTAGCCTAAGACTGCTTAGTTCATGCTACCCCTAGGATAGCTTGTCTATAAGGTTGACTTACAACCGGGTTGCTTGGCATGATACGAGGCGATCACTACAACTAGTGAGTATCATATATCAGGCCAACTTCTCACATTCTGGAATCCCTGATCCTTCCTCCAAAAGGCCACCAAAAAAACATTTTCTGCAAGAACATGCAAAAAAAATAGCACTCTTAAACGCTCATCGCTAGAGCCACCGCCACAATATCCAAAGTGTGGGTCAGGCGAGGGTAATCACTCGAGGAGTGGCTCCTAGCTGGCCCTAAGCAGAGAACAGCTGATTCCCATTGCACTGCTTTCCCTCCTGTTCGACTTGCCAGCACTGCAAACCTTTAGAGAAGAGGAGATAAAACATGAGCAAAGCGGTCCAAAAATCAGTGAAAACACACTTTCAGAAGACCCCTTGCTGTGATGGGGCAGCCGGCGGGGCGATGCAGGTGATGCAATGGAAGTGGCAAGGAAAATATAGCCCCGCCGCTCCAAGGCCCCCTTGAAGGGGGGTGCAGACCACCAGGAACCGGCTGAACCTGCTTCACTTTCCCCGGAATTTCTTGAAGGACTTATGGTGCATCCGCGCCAGAGGCGGCTTTAGGCATGTGCAAGCTGTGCACCTGCACGGGGCCACCAAACCCCAGAGGCCTCCACGCCAATATACATCCTTAATATCATAATCCTCTGAGGATGGATACATATTTGCGTGGCAGCCCCTGGCAGGGATTTGGCAGCCTCCGGCTCTGTTCCACTTCCTAACACCCTGACCCCCCCCTCTTCGGGGCCCCATCCGGACCCCCTCTTCCGGGGCCCCCTACCTACGCTCCCTGCCCAGGGCCGCCATGAGCCTAGAGCCCCCCTTGTCCGCGCAATTCCCCAATCAGCATGCAAGGTCGGGGCTGGTGCCGGCAGCGTCATCTGCTCTGTCACCAACCCCGCTCCCTTCCCAGCGGGGATTAGCACAACCCCCAAAGGCACGCCGCGCCCTAACCATGTGCTGCCTCTTAATATGCCATGCTCTGAAAGTCTCTGTCATGGGCCTTGGTTCAAGAAGGGAAATGTGCCCCTTTGACCGCTGTTGGGGCAATGTCAATGACAGCATTGTCAGGGTTCAAGGTGCACCGGTGCCACTGCCCCGTTTACATCATTGGCAGCCGATTTCAGCATTGGACTAGACTCAACGTAATAATTCCAACCTGAACTGAGCCTGTTTGATGTAGACACACTCTGCTAAAGTGAGGCTCCCCACAATTTGTGTTTACCTTTGATTATATTAGTTAATAGTGGGAGGATTCTTCACCAGTGCTAAGACACCATTTCATATTTTCGTTTATTCACAGCCAAACATTGATAGTTAAGCGAGTGAAAACACATTAAATAGACTTGTAAAGTCAAGATTGTTGTTATGCACTTGCAGCACGCCCTGGTCCCTCTCTCCCACTTTCTTCATACGTTTAAATCAAAAATGTTTTGGTTGAAACCCTCCAATTCACCCTCCAAGTGTACAATTCAGAGTATTCCTCATTGTAAAGGACTAAGGTCGAATTGTGTGCAGCTATATTCAGTGGTTGAGATGGGGATTTATGTTATAATGCATCAGTTCATCTGAAAGCACAAAGATCACAATTGCCAATCAGGTAAATGCACATGTGGAAATGGAAAATATGCTAGACAACTATTGTCACAAAATACTCAATCCGCACTGCCCATACACCAGCTTATCCAACAGACATGCAACAAAGATACAAGGATTCATTCCAGACACAGTACCCATGAGCAGCCTTAGATTTATGAAGAATTAACAACCATCTATTAATTAGATGCCACTTCCAAAGTATATATTATTTGAATAGTGGCTGTTGGTCTTTTCACCAGATTTTTACAGTCACACTTCACAGAGTTATATGGTGTTATCATTGTTTTTTTTTAAAATGTTGCAGAACAGTGACTGCTGTCAAACATGGCTTAAAGTAATCAAAAACAAAAAGCTTTGGTGTGGCCAGCATTGCCTCTTCATACCACTTTTTTAGGTCTCTTAGTAATGCAGTATACACTATAGCCAGGGGAAGCTCTGCCCACTTTCCGGCAATAATTTTGATTGGCTTCAATGATAAATTATGCATTTTGATTGGTTTTTGACTTGTTGGTCCCGCCTCCTGACAGCCATGTCATCATTATTGTTCTTCCGAGGCTATCACCCCTTTACTTCAAAAACTGTTTTGTTTCCCTGCCTCTCCTCATTCCCTCCCCTAGTCTGTAACTTCTTGGACCACAACAACCCCTCACCCCCTCCCGGTCGTGCCTTCTTTCATGCCTGCACTTCCTTTTAAAATACAAAAGGTCTTGGGTAAATACGAGTCCTATTGCATTTTCAATGCATGTTTGTCTTGTGATTGGTGGGTGAATTTGCACTCGGTTTTGCATTGTACGCATGCGCATCAAAATGGTGGCATTTTCCCAATTCACGGCGGGAGGCAGAGACAGCACAAGCAGTGAAGCAGGACGAGATGAAGTGCGGCGGGTTCCTCTCCCTCCTCCCCACCCAAAGATCACCCGCCTGACTACTCTTCTTCGGTCTGCAGGTAGGTGGCTCGGGTGCGGCCTGCAATTGTGCCCTGTAAGCCCTGTTTGTAAAGAGATTATACTTGTTTAGACTGCGGCGTGAAGCCCCGTGGCTGGCAGTCAGACAACTAGCGTCTTGCAGTACATAGTAGAGATTCCCTTTTTGCAGGGATTCTGCTCGTATACAGAACTGTGCACAGAGACCCAGGACATCAGTGAATTGTGGTGGAGCAAAAAACCCACCTCAGTACCTAGAACCCCTAACCGACAGTGCCACATTAGCCCTTCGTCCTATAGCAAAGGATGTCAATGATTAGACAACCTAGAACATGCGACTTAGGTTACTCTCAGGAACGGTGGGAATCAAGAACACTCTATCGTTATATTCTCATACCAGTCTAAAACATGGGTGAAAAAGAGACACGATAACGTTTAAAATATTTATTTTAATGACGTGCACTAAGATGCAGTACTTTTGCTAACATGAGCAGGCATATGATTAAAAATAATACGATCAGCATTGTTACATTTCCATAAAACACAAAAGGAGAAATCATATTATAATGATAATGGAAAACAGGTCCTATAGTGCCTTGTATGCCACCCTCCCTAGCTAGGAAGTATGTTTTATAAAATATACAAGGCCTCTCAGGCTTGAATGGGTAACCCTATACCTCCAAGATCAGCAGGAGTTAATCACATCGGGATCTGCCAAAGCTCTCGTTCTCTGTATAACTGATTTTTTCCAAGTGTCTAAAATCATGTATGGAGTGCAATATTAAAGGAGCCAGAATTTCAGCTAGCTGCAGCTATGTGCATGTTGTGTCAAGATCATGAGCCAATCAGTCCGAACAACACCTAACCTTGTTATGATAACCTTGGAGGCTTCAGCACTCACTGTGCACACTAAGGTCGAGATGTTAGTCTAGGGACATTGAAAACAAGCCTTTCTAATGTGAAGCGATTCATGCAGCCTAACTTACAACAACAGTTACATATAGTGTATAGGGAGAGGTGTGGCGCCGCGGCCAGGGCGACTGACGCTGGAATCTGGGGATCAGGGTTCGATCCCTGGCTCCGGCGGCAGGTTAGCCCAGCACCATGTGACTCTGGGCAATAGCTCGCTTAATCTTCCTGACGGCCCCCAGCGCCTAGAGACCCTTTCGGGTGATTGTGCGCTTTACAAATGGGGATTATTATTATTATTATTATTATTATAGTGTCATGTGCAAAAGCAGCAAAAAGGTAAAATGGCGTTTAAACTTCTAATAAGCCTATGCTATCATAGCAATGTGTGCAAACAAGGCCCTGCCTTCACTACACCCTTACTTTGCTACCAGGTTGATTGCGACTTTCGTTTTGGTTTAAAACGACCAACACAGAAGTCCACAGTGACCCACAGCCATAAAACCCTTGCGTGTCCTGGTTTCCCTGTGTTCAACCCTCTCTACCTGGGCTGCCGCCCGCAGCTGTTTTACCTGCAATCCTGTATGCGGGATGTTAACTTTCAAGAGGAATGCTTCTGGCATAGGTTCCTTGATAACTATATATATATGTATTCTCTTTATTGTCTGATTAATTAAAATCATTACAATAAAACAATACAGTTCATAAAACATGGCAATTTCTTACATTCCTTGTAATGAGGAAGTGTTAACATCTCTTTATAACTGTTAGAAGTACATAAAATATCATAAAAAGGTATTTTGTTCATAACCAAATATAAACATTACATTTCATTATTATTCCCCATACATATTAATAAACCATTCATCAACAGAAGAAAATGGCAGTAAGGGATGCTGGCGGGCCGAACCACCAAGCTATACGAATTTGCTATTTAAACATGCACAGATCAAAGTTGCCCACCTCATTAGTCCACTGCCATAGGACTCAACAATTACTAAACAATCTTAGATACAGAGAGGCAACATAACAGTTATAAAAGGCATAAATGCACAATGTGGTAATTAAATCCAAATTCTTTCTTCGTTTATAATACTGAATCTTTTAATCTTATCTTTTCGTCACATTGAATGCCAAAAGATATTTCATGAGAAGTTTGTTCGAACATCATGTTAATAAGAATTAATATTATTTATCTGCTTATCTCTTCTTGTATTTGAATGTTACCTGATTGTCCCTTATCGTGAATATAATGAGATTTACATGTATTATGACCAGTGAGGTCTGGTAATTTATGTGTCACAAAGGTTTTAAAAAAAATTGTTGAAGATATAAATATGGGTACTGAGCATTTGAATCATGGACTGCTAATATATTGTTAACTGCATAATTTGTCACCTTATGTGTGTGCACACTTGGGAACCGGACATACTGTTTCATCATTTGTCTATCCATCTACTATTTTTAACAAAGTATTTCTATACTCACATCTTTTTTTTGAAGCACACACATTCACGAAGATGGTTGTTTTATGTCTGTCATACTCGCCAATAATGTGGTGTGTACTGTGATCTGTACCGCCACCGATATGGGCCTTTCCTTATACTTGAAAGACTTTGTCTGTTTTTAGAAACGTAGGATCACCTGTCACCATCGGTTATGAGAAGAAAGTGGTTCTATATGATCCGTAGGATCATATAGAATATAGGTAATTATCGATTACCCAGTTGGGGTATCTAAATTGGCTTAAGTGAGGGGTGTGATGCTGGTTTTGCACTTAGCTGAGGTCAACCGTCCTGTCCTGTTGGTACCTGATTAGTCGGGTGCCCTATCTTTACCCAAGCCCGTGGCCAGAGTTGGTCTTCATACCATTCTAGGTAAATATAATCTATGTGTTATGTCCTTGTGCTATTTCCCTTTTTCACCCTTCCCAGGTACCAATGTCTAAAGGTGTTGGTATAGTTTTTTTGCAAACTTATGTCTTATTAATTGTTTTCTTATTAGTAAAATGTATGGTCACTGTCTTGTGGCCTGACTCTACAAAATTTGCATAGATAAAGCGTTTAAAACTTTCCACGACTCTGTGGTTTATTACAGGAAAGGTAAATTGTTTAAATGCTACTGCTACTTATTAAAATCTAACACGCTTTCGATCACTAGGACTTATAACATAAGTGACAAGGATTGGTAAGTCATGGTTTACAGGTATAAGTCCTAAAAGGACTCAAAGTACTGATAGACTGTAAGTAAAGGAAAAGGGAACACGCAGGACTGCTAGTTTAATAGTATGAATGTTTTATGGGCCCAGGTGAATATGGTAAAACTGAGGTAGTGGTCCTGCTCTCTATCAGTATATTTTCTGCTAGCAGAGTGACTGTGTGGGTTTAGTTAAATAGGTAGTTAGTTGTGTGTTGATTATTGATTGTATATTGATTTTATTGATGTATGTATTCATCAACACCTGTTTTTGTATTGTTTTATGTTATCTGAAAGCCCCGGGGGTATTGTATAGCGGGTGGTACATGGAAGCCACACTGCAGTGAGGGTTACTTGCCGTGATGAAGTAAGTGCGGAAAGTTAGGTAAGACTTAAAGTACTAGTTAGGGATCATTTCTAGTACAAAAGTGAGAGTGATTGGTAGCAAAGGAGTTCGCTGGTGGAACTTTGGTCTTATATCACCTAGAAAGGGCAATTCCGAAGGAGTAGCAGGTTCTTTTTGCTTAAGTGAAGAGTAAACAGAAGGTTGTTTTACTCGCAGCAATTGAAGGGTAGACGGGATTGAGTTTACTCATTGTGAAAGAAATTGTCTTTTCTTTTGAAGTTAGTCAATCAGGCACAGTAGCGAATCTTTTTATGTTATTAATTAATAAAATGTGTAATTGAATTTTAAAAAGAAATTGAGTTATCGTATTACCTTGCAAAGGAGGAGTAGTCGTGGGTGCTGCACTTACGTCATAGAGAGCCATGCTGGGATTGGTAGAAACAGCGGGTGTGTAGCCATGAGGAGAACGGGATACACGACACAGAAAAGCCACGCAATCATTGGTTAACTCTGCTTGTAAGTTAAATACTCATTGGTCTTTGAAAATAAGAGACGCGCTGGTCTTTGAGAAATATCTCTGCAAAGTAAACATAGTAAATTAATTGAATTTATTGAAAATCCCGTAGAAAACCTAAAGAGCAGTATATGTGGCATTTAGATCCAGCAATCATAGGAAATCGCTCAGATATAAGATATTTAGGTTTTGCCCGACAACAGAGTATTAGAGGAAGACCATATAATATGTACGGAGAAAAAAGAAAAATGTTGTTTATGTAGAAAATCAAGAACTACTTTAAAAAAGATAAACCAGCAAAAATGAGAGAGGGAATTATTATTCCACCACCAAAAACACCCGCATCATACATGATGATAGAAAGGGGATATCACACTTGTGTGTGGTTAGAGAATTGGATAGAATACACCAAGGACGATGGCATATTAGCATTTCCAGAACATGGTACATTTAATGGTAAAATACTGCACAATCTACGTACTTGCATGAATGAGTTAGACCCCAGACCACGATTAGCGCAGTATGAAGCCCTAGAAGTGTGGGAGACGGAGGCTCTTGAGTGAGGCAGATCTCAAAGTTACAGAAGCTTTAACCGATTTCATCCCATATTTCAAAAAGATACTAGAGGAAAACAAATGAAACAATGGAGACAGTCTATGCTAGTGGAAGGATTGTATCCTATTTTTACCACAGAAGAACCGACTGGAAGTAAAAGTACTGAGAAAACAAGACATTTAATGACTAGTGGGGGTGAATCAGATGAGGAATATCTAGATGATTTGTTAATGGAAAATCCACCACCTTACCAAGAATAAACTAATAGAGCTACTCCTAGTGCTCCGTTTCTACTACCACCTTTGGTTCTGCAGATTATACATGAAATCTCATTAGACAACGTATTACAAGAAAGAGAGAAAGAAGCATTAAACAAACAATGTAGGGAGTTAACTCAGAAAATCGCCCATTTAAATGAGTCCTAAAGAATTGACTATACCCGTAACTAAAGGTCCCGTAGTTCCTCTATATGGAGATAAGCAAACTAGTCCTAGAACTCCCATTAATTTATTATTTATTTATTTATTTAGAAGTTTCATATTGCGCTGGCCAGACCCGAGTGTATCGGAGCGCTTTACACAGAAATTAAGCTGTAATCACATAAGTAAAGCATAGTCCCACATAAATGTTCAGCGAACCCATTGAGCTGCGCGTCATTGAGGTGAGGAAGTCCTGAGATAGACTGGATGAACGCACAATAGTACAGCCTAGAAAATAGTTGATGATCAAGCAAGTGAATGCGAATCAGTTATTTCCCTGATGAATTTACCTATAGGAGAACCAGTGAGTGACTCAATCAGGAACATTACTCCAAGGGGTTCAAAAGAGGTACAGTTCAAAACATCTTCAGGAACGAGGACTGCAACTGCAGTAAGTCCTGATGAATTAGAAAGATGGACCAGAGATTTAGAAAAGCCAAAAGCATAGCCAAAAGTATTGGACATTTTTTAATTAAAAGTAGAATTCGAAGAAATGGTAGCAGGAAATGTAGGATTGAATAGGCTAAATTCTTTCAATGAAGATGAATTATTGTATATATGCAGAAGTATTACTCGAAATACAAAAATATAGCATGAAAAAATAATGAATTTTACTTCTGAAATGGGAATTGACATTGGTAAATCAATGGTATTACAGAAACCGTATAGAGATGAATTTTCTGACAAAGATTAAGAAAACAGGAATGTGTCAGGACATAAATTACAGATACAGGAATTGTTGTTGTTACAGAAATGGGGAGATTTAGACAAATGGAAAGCTAGATGGACAAAGTAGAAGGAAGAAGCTCAGGCAAATAAAACTACTTCTGAGTACTGGATAAAAGAAACAGAAAAGACTGAAAGCTTGTGTCCAATGAGAGAAGTGCCAGGAGGAAGTTATGTACATGTCTCATGGTCTGGACAAGATATTTTATCATTTACTAATGACTTCGCAAAGCTTAGAGAAAAACCTGTTGAATCGTACCGGAAAGTTGAAAGGTTTGTGAAAGTGTTTAAAGTGCTATTAAAAGATTTAGATGGTTTATTTGACATTGTTGTCCCAGCTGATTAGTGGTGTGAGTGTAAAATTACAGTGGATTGGCCAAATGATGAATACCCTACAGATCCTAAAACAGGAGCCTAGTCAGGAGAGGTAATGAAAAAGTATAGTCATGTAATAACTTATTTGAAGGGAAAGATACCTCCAAAAGAGACAGATTGGACTAAAATAGACAGAACTACTCAAAATAAGGGTGACTCTGTACATGCATATTATGAACGCCTATTGCAGGTATTTAAACAGTACAGTGGTTTAGAAAACATTGACAAAAATGACATGACACATTTTATATATCGGTTTGTGTCCGAATTAAAACCAGAAATCTCTCAAACGATTAAAGAACATAAATTATGTTGACAAGCGAAGCCCGTCAACGAGATTCTCAAGTATGAAAAATACTGTGAGGATAAAATTGATAACAAGTGAAAAAAGATTAGAGGAAAAAGTCATGTGGGCTCAAGTAAAAATGACAGAACAACAGGAACTTCAGTTAAATCAGCAAGCTAACAAACAGAAAAGAGGGGATGGACAAGGTGAAGGTATTGGAAGTAAACCTAGTGGAAAAATGAGTAAAGAAGAAGCAAAGAAAAAGTTTCCCTGTCAAGGGTGCAGAAAATTGGGGCATTGGAGAAACAAGTGTAAATTAGTACTGAATAATAATGTCCAAAATCAAAATTTAAATCCACAGACGCAGAATGAGGTGTCAATGAGACAGCCACAACAGGTAATACAGAATCAGTTACCTCAGGCTCCTATGCCAGATTTTAAGAGTCAAGCCAAATACAGTGTGGACACCGGATTTCGAGAGGGAAGTGGTAAGAAAAATACGGTAACACCACAGTTTCCTTTACAGGACACATTTTTTGAAGACGAATACTGACGGTGCCTGAGAGGGGGGAAGAGGAATGTGTACTTGACGCATCCCAGCCGGTAGATCAGTCAGGTCCTTACATTGAGGGAAAAGTGAAGGGAAATAATATTACCTTTTTGTTGGTCACTGGTGCTACTCGTTCTACTGTGAAAATAGCAGACATCCCAAACCTATCCCTCTCGGGAGAAGCGATCCAAGTAGTGGGCGTTTCTAATAAACAAATTAGCACTCCTGTCACAGAACCAAATGGAAGTTTGTATCGCTAATTTTAGAGAAATGCACACGTTTGTAGTGTGCGATTCCAGTCCTGTAAACTTACTAGGGAGGGATCTACTGTGCAAGATGAATTGCACAATCTTTTGCACACCCAATGAGTAGCCTCACACATATCTATGTGTATTAACATGTTTCACTGACAAAATATCCAGTACTAAATATCAAGTTACAACAATATCAAGTGAAAAATATAGATGTTAAAAATATTGACTCCCTATCTTTCTAATTAAAAGTTCAAAATATTAGATAGTTCTTCAGAATAACGACTTTTAAATGAGTATGAATTGAAATGGTAAGCATTAATTGAATAAATATTAATTCTAATCACAATTAAATATATGTAATGAGTAGATAAAAAATTATAACAATTATGATTATTTTCAAAATTTAAAAAGAAACATATATAATATTAAAATCTGTATATACATATATCTAATTTAAAAACTGTATTACAATATATACATAAATATCTAATAACATAAAAATATTTAGTAAACACACCGTTACACTTCAAATAAGAAAATTCAAACAAAATAAAATGTATACTTTGCTAAAAATTCATAACATATTAAAAACATTAATATAAATATTATATCATTTTAAATAACCAAAAACATATTAATAAAACTATAAACAATATAAACTGAACAAAAGCATTTTAAACATAATTTATATACTATTCCCATTAGAACTTATAAAAAGTAGACAAGGGGCCTAATTTCAATGTCTGTTAGAAAGCCTTTTTCCATCAGTCAATACATTTACGCCTTTCTGAAATGGACTGGGTGCCCCCTAAACATCCCTGTATGGTGTGCCTGGCACAGAGTGCAGGGAGGTTTACAAACTTTCATTTTTCAATGGGTGCTTGTGCTGTGAGCTTCCTCAACCTGCCGCTAAAGCTCCCATTATCGTATCCATATCCTAATGGAGCTGTCGGAACCACCGACCTATGGTCAGGTTCCTTCCCCCGAAATGGCCTCCGACTGACATCATATTTAGACCCAAAGTGTTGTAAGTCTGTAACATTTACAAGTATCACTTCAGTTAATGCAACAGGTGGGAAAGTGTTGGATTGCGGAGGGGTAAAATTTACTAGCTCCACGCCCATGAGTGCTACAGAAGGCAAAGTGTTGGATTGCGAAGGGAGAAAAATTACTATTCCCACTCCAGTCAGTGCAACAGTAGGGAAAGTGTTGGATTGAAGAGGGGTAAAATGTACTATTCCCACTGCAGTCAGTACAACAGTAAGTACTCTGTTTGATCGCAGATGGTTAAAATGTACTATTCCCCAACCAATGAGTGTGACAGTAGGGAAAATGCTGGATTGCAGAGGAGTAAATTCTCACTCCAGTCAGAGCACAAGTAGGGTGCTTGAAAGTGGAGGGGTAAAATGTACTATTCTCACTCCAGTCAGGTGAGCAGAAAAACAAACTAATTTAAAAAACAAACTAAAGAAAGAAAAATATAAATATGTACAAAGGAACTACATTTATATTTAATATTACACATCAAAAGAAATAAAATCATATTACAATTTTAAATGAATAGCACACAACAACAAATATTATTATAAGTAAAATACAATTTTTTTATACAAATACATATTTTTATTTGGGAATTATTTATTAACAAAACATATTTAGTAAATAATTTTAATCCAGTTACTTATCATCCTGTAACCCCACAAATCTCACAACCTGCACTTAAAAATATTTCCACTATTAATATAAGTATTTATCAGGAACTAATTATCATTTATTTAGGCTCTCATTACAATGTGCGACCCCATACCTTCTGTTAGGTCGCTCCCCCTCCGCTGCAGCACCACCAGTGACTCTGCCTTCCTGCTGCCGCCTCCTGCCTGCTGACTCGTGCTTGCTGCCCCCGTGCCTGACGCTCTCTACTCTGCTGTGTGCCTGTGCCCCTTCCCTTATTTTTTGTACCCTGTTTGCCTGTGCCCCCACCCTTCTTTTTTGTACTCTGTGTGCCTGTGCCCCAGCCCTTTATTTTTAGGCCTGCTTCGTGCCCTTTTCCCGCCAAGTTTCCCGCCGCTGACCCCCTGCGGCCCCGCCCCATGCCCATTTGCTGCCCACATTCCCGCCTCCCGCCTCCTAGCTGGTCCTCCCTCCCCTCCCCCCTTATATGGTGGCTGCTGCGCGGCCACGCCGCTGGCGCCCTGAAGGCATGCCTAAGGCAAGCCCGTCTGCGCCCGTCCGTGTCTGGACCGTGCCCAGCGGCCAGAACCCCTGGCCCTCACAACACCCGCAATGCACGCCACCGCTATGATGCCAGCACCCTCATCGCACTCAACAACGGACGCACCCCCAACTGCTACAAGGCCACCCCCCAGCGCACGCACAGACCCTTCACCTGCCAGAACTGCAACTTCTCCTGCAACAAGAATGCCGAGACCACCACAGCAGCGGAACCCAACCAACTACGATGCATCCTGCTCAACACCCGCTCTGCAAGCAAGCACAGACATCGCAGTGGCCATCCCCGATGGATACAAGATCTCGCGCAGAGACTGCACCAACGGAGCCGGGGGAGGCACCGCCATAATCCACAAGAACACCATCAAAGTCTCCACAACATGCACTTCAGGATCCACACCGACCCCAAGACCACCCTCAGGGGCACCCTCATCTACAGACCACCATGCCCACGTCCCCAATTCTGCAACTCCATCGCCGACTTCATCAGCACTCATGCCCTGACCTCCACCAACTACATCCTGCTCGGTGACCTGAAATACCACAACAACAGCAATTCCTCCACCCTGATCGACAACCTCGCACCCTCTGACTGAGACAGATCGTCACTACCCCGACCCACGTCGCCAATCACCCGCTCGACGCCATCTTCACCGCCAGCCCCCACGTTGCCTTCAGTCACACTTCAAAGCTCACCTGGACCGACCACCACTGCCTCCCCTTCACCTTCCAGAAACACGTCTCCCACCATTGCACTCTACAGATCCCCTGCCGACGCTGGGGAAAAGTCACCAAGGAACGACTAGAAACACACCTCGCTCTCAACCCACCGACCAGCCCCACCGACCCCGAGGAGGGGGCCCGCACTCTCAGGCTCTGGATGGAGGACTGTGCCCACACCGTAGCACCCATGAAACAACCCACCGACAGAGACACCAGCCAGAGAGCCAGCTGGTTCACCCCGGAGCTCCTAGCCTCCAAACACACCTGCCGGAAACTGGAGAACATCTGGCTCAACGACAGAATACCCGCCAACCGTACTGTAGTGTAGCTCCTATTTTCCCAATAGGCTCTGCGCATTGGAATAGTACCTACAGCAGTAAAGGCCTAGGCCAGACGTTAACTAGGTCTACTACTGTCGATACTAGACTTAATTTTTGGGTTTGCCAGCTAAGCTCAGAGTTCGCTAGAAACTTTCTCGAATGTTCAAGGAAGGATTAACTCCCCTGATTAGACAAGAAGGGATTTAGTTTCTGACAACCATAGAACATGACAACTTTGCTCTCCCCTAATCAAGAGTCAATCTCGAGAGTCGTGTGAGCACAAGGCAATTATTTTACTCAGTCAGTACGTGCATTCTTAGTCTCATCAGAATGTAGAGAAAAGGAAGAGACGGGCGTGTTCAATAAAAGATGTTATTTATTGATCAGTCTCTTTTCTCGTACAAGAGAAATGGATCGATATTATTGCAATACTTATAGTTAAGTAAAGTGCATACATTAGAAGCAATAGTATAAAATAATACTGTAAAAACATTGATATGGTTTCTGAGCCATATGATGTTTAAAATGATTAAAATATATTTACATACACATATACATTTGACTAAACGTACTCAACTGGTGTTTCTAAATACGCCTACCCCGTGTACCTGACCTAAGTCTAATGCGTGGGCGGGAATAGAAAGTTACAGTTTAAGTTAAGTTTGTTTTTGCCAAGTGAATAACTAAAGAATTCTCTAGGAGGGGTTATTCAGTTCTGTACCTGGAATTTAGGATGAATGAGGAATGGTATCTCTTTCTCTGCTCTCGATATTCCAGGCTGCCTGCGAGGGCTACCCGGAAGCGCCGGTGCTGGGTCTCTCGGCTTGAGATAGCAGCGCGTCTCTCAGCGCGTCAGGAAGGCGGGGCTGCTGCCTGCGGGGTCTGCTTCTGCTCTCGGCTTCGGCAAGTATGGCTGCTCCGTCTTGTCACCACGCGTGTGTTTTGCATAGGGCAAGGTCGGCAATATTTATACCTTAAAGGTGCCGGGATTGACGTAAGGATGGACATAGGTACGTCAATAAAGATGTCATACGACTTGCTCGTTAGCACATTCTTTACTAAAGTTCTCTGTGAAATCAAAACAATGGCCGCACGGATTATCCAGGTTGTCATAGGTTTGATTTGTTATGAGAACGTCGTATGCCTTATCAGGGGCTGGAGGAATGTCGCTTGTCTAATTAGATCTCAAGCGTTATGACCTAATCAGATAACACGTTCCTGTGCCGTAGTGTGACTGCGTCAGATAACGGTATCTGCATCATGGGGGATTTCTTGCCTCATGGGCTGACTGTTAGTTAACTAGCTAGGTAGTTTAACCAGAATAGGGTCAGGAATAGGGGGATCGATTCAGAACCTATAGAAATACACGACACCCACTCCACGCTAACTATGGTCATATCTACTAATCTATGCACAGTATAACACAGTACAACATACTATAGAGTATAGTGTATACCTTACCACCCCAAAATACATAAATGCATTTTGAAATTTTCAAATATACTGAAAAATTGCAGTCATATATATTGTATGCACTTAAGCTATGAATTAAATGCAAAAGTAAACACGCATTGTTATGCATTATTGCTTGTTGGTATATGAGAAATACACATGAAATGGCTCTTAATATGGCTATACAGAAAAAAAGTCGAAACCATTTCATCACATAAAATATATTGTGAACATACCAGCGGGCAGCTAAAGTCTATATAAAGTCTATAAAGTATCTAAAAAAATAGAAATCTTAGTTCTCTAGGAATAGTTTCTTACTTTAAGCAGAAGATCAGTGTCCCGGGGAAAAAATATATAGAAAAATATTTTAAGGGCTTGCTGAAAAAAGTTGCTGTCCGTGAACTGGATTGTAATTGTTCATGTGACTTTATTTTTTAAAAGTTGAAGGCCGAATTCAGGGAACGCCGTGTGCGAGTTTACTCAAAAGTCTCTATTTCTGTTCCGGAGAGAACATCATATCATTCAGGCTTTCGAAAAAACTGTCAACAGCTTCATGGGAAAGTTCCACTAAGTCGGAAATAGGGGTAACCATGCATTCATGCGCATGATTGTCTGCATTGACATTCTGATTTGCATTGCTGACAGAAGGTCGTACCTGTTCGATGCTGCTTTCATCTTGAACTTCACTACCCTTCAATCGCAGTGGTGAAGATTCCAGGAATGCCGTCATCAGAATTGGCAGCCTTTGAGGGCAGCACAAAGCGTGAACCTTGGTAGGAACCAGCAGTGTATCTGCATCCACCGGCGCATCCGATTGTAGCGTCAGACAGGTGTCTAACACGCATTCTTCTCCACATAGCAGACACCTTAGTACAGGTAAAACACACCTTTGCCACATTGGTCGAAATGATAGAAACCAAGTCATGTTTAGGTCTCTAAGCCGGGAGAGTCCCAGGATTTTTGATATCCGGTCCCGGTATCCAATGGCTAGGATCGTATCTTCCATTGTCGTGAGAGTTTGTTCTGTGACATGGGTTGCCATAACGAAAAATAAGGACTAGGAATAGGATTCCTGCAATTAGTCCCAGGATCAAGGGAAGTCCGCCAAAAATCGAATGGACGAAATCTGGAAAAATACCCAGTATGGCTTTGAATGGTGTTAATGCCATCGAAAATACTGTCTTAAATACCTTTGAGACCCCAGTGGTATCAGAAATATTTAAGATTTCGCTTAGGATTTCCGCGAAATGTACGGGGGAATTAGTCGATAATAATGTATGTATCTCTGCAGTCGTCCTTGCGACTTGTAGATCATATGTTTCTTTTGATGACGTGAGCCTTGTAGGCGTCTGAAGAAGCACTGTTTTCATTCTGCTTAAAGTGTCTATTCGAATAGAAGTAATTTTCAAACCGGGCCATGCCCTTGCCTCCCTGTCTGGAAAGGAGCTGGGGAACAAAGAACGTCCACAGCACTTGACCTTCGCCGTCGTAGTGACGAGATAAGGAGTCCCGGGCATAAGACTACAACATCTGCGGTCTACAATAAGAATGTAACTCCCATTATAGAGTCTTTGAAAGAATGGTTCTATTTCAGTTGCAGGTGCGCCTTGCTGGTGACATGAAAGGTTGTATGAATTCCCTTCACAGGCTCCGTGCAAACTAATACCGTTACACAGAAGTGTGCCGCTTAGTGACATAGCACAATTGTTGCCACTAAGAAACACTTTCTGTCCTTTGTTACTGACAAATGCATGTGAATAGGGCAGGTTCCAAGTTGTTTTAAGGTACCCCTTTCCCAATTTCTCGTACATGCCAGCCTGTATATATTTTTGGCAGTATTGAAACCTGAAGGTTGAGATTGGAATATTTATGATTCCGTGGATTATCCATTCACTGACAGGTCGTTCTGACATTGTCAACGGTAATCTTTCTAGTTTTTCAATGCTCAAGATTGTATAATCAGCACCCTTCTGCGCCATACCGATTTGTCTATCAGTAAGGTTAAAGATTTGGAATAGTGACGTTGTGTTGATTAAACGCCAAGGCACATAGCCAGAACGCAGATTTTGTAACGTCCAGCCAAGCTGTACAATAGAACGCAATTGTGACTGACCATGTTGTAATAACAGTAAGCCTTGCGATAATATATCGATTGCTGAAGACACAATGCTGTCCAATGAAAAAATTCTGGAGGACAGAGTCATTAAACCATTGTCCACTACAGAAAGTGATTTTTCCAAATTAATACGATCAATTTCACGTATTCTCTCTGCTGTTTCAATTTGAGTAACCTTCCAGGCCTCATTGTATGCTGCATATACAGAGGCTGCTATGAAACGCTTTTGACGCTGTTTGCGTGGTCCCATTATGAAATCACGCAAGTCAGCACCATCAGTAAGTAAAGTTAGGTGTTGCTTAATTTCAGGCAGTGTGGAAGACTGTAGCCATTGAAGGCATAATTTGCCCACACTGTAGGTTGTTATTATCCCTGGGTGATGTCTTTGGGGATATCTAGGGTCTGGCCTGGTCATTTTGAAACCCTGTGTTTTATTCAGGAATCTATCTTGACAGTTATTTGTATCTGTGGGCCAGATCAACCATTGTTTCCAATCAGGATGTGTTCTGTTTTGGTTAAGTATATGGTTTATGTCTATTTCTTCATCTGTATCAGAGTTATTGCTAAACATTGTTGGCTTTGGAATAGACGGGTTATTTAAATCTTTGATTTTGGCTAAGCCAAGACAGGTGGTTTGTTGAACAGTGTCATTTAAAAATATCATTTGTTCTGGGATCATGCAGGCTCTAAACAAAGCTTCTATACCCTGTACTTGCCATTCTTTTGTACCCCAAACACTTTTCAAATCAATATTTTTGTCCCAATAATCGAATCCAAAAGTATTCATTTTTTCAAAGAATGAATCAGAATAAATCAATTTTGTGTTGGTTATCATGGTTTTGGTCCCTGTCTTGTTTGACAATTTATAATAAAATGTTTCAGCATTACTAGTGTTAAAACCTTGAAAGTATGAATATTTGTCATAAACGGTTCTAGAGCTCCCTTTTGGAGGTGTAGCACAATGTTCCCATTGATTATAATTTAAAACATTTCTAGGTTGTGCAGATTTATGCAAGAAATGGTTACCATAGTGGTTATAGCAATACATACTATCATAATTTGTAGAACCTTGCAAATAATCATGTTTTGTAAATTTAGCAGACATTACTAAGTCAGACATCATATTGTTTATACTTTCAAAGTCCCAATCATCAGCAAATGAGTTTGGTTTTGCAAAGTCACTCAAAGAGATCTTAATTTGGTGTGGATATTTCAGGATCTCGACCGGACCATAGATTTCATAGTCAGTGTTGTCCCAGGCTACCCCACAAGGTATTGGAATTGCTGTGAAGTTGGCTGAAGAAAGTTCTGAAGAAAGTTCTCTTTTCTCGACGTGTGAAGATGTGTGTGGTTTGAGGACCAAGTTGATGTTCTGACTTGCTGTGTCCATTTTAGCATATTTTCCCTCAATGAAGCGTCCCAAAGTAAATACCATGATGAGCCAAAGTATGAGGATAAATGCACCAAAACCCACCCAAAATTCAATCCATGGAGAAATCAGATATGTTTCTTTTAGTTGTTTCAAAAGTTCCTTCGCTTTTTCTTTAAAGGATTTTGATGATGGCTGTGTCTTTTGTTCGCTGAAACCTTCAGAGGAATCATCGAAGTTGATGAAGTAACAGGATGCAGTTCTGTCAATTGTTCCAATTGGTTCAGGATTTTTGTTTCTTGCATTTTCACTTGGTACTTCAGTATAGATTGGTGTGTCTCTGCTAAATGTCTTTATTTGGGTTTTCAGAGGTCTAAGTTCTATTGCATTGTTGCATAGTCCTTGTTGTTCTTCTGTAGGCGTTTCGAATGTGATGAGCCTCTTTGTTAGGACCTCTGTACTGGTAGCAAACCTTGGTGTTCTGCTACTTATTGGGAGTCCACTTGGCCTACTGTTTGTTATCGGCCACATGTTGTGGTTTTACCAGGTCGATGGATACAACTCGGTTCTCCTTTTTTCCAGCAAGTGGCGGTAGTACAACTGATCTTGTCCCGTTGACAGACAAGACAGGAACTGCTTTTCTGTAAGAAGGCCCAAATTCCTTCTTTACCGCGATCTTCTCCCTGACTAGATCCCCGACTTTTGGAATCCAGACAGGTCTTGCTGGGACAGGTGGTGATTCTTTAGTGGTTGTTGGCTGTTGTTTCAACTGTATGTTGCTCAGGTCTTTTCTTGTTTTGTTTAAGTCCTGCAAAATAGCCAAACGGTCTTTGACATCAAAGCTTTTTTCTATTACCACTGAAGTCTGACTATCAAGGTCAGAGATCAACATCCTAGTTCCGAATAATAATTCGTACGGACTGAATCCCTTCAGAGAATTTCTTGGCAAGTTATTTAGACTACGTTGGACACTTATTAGATGTTTGACCCACCCAGCTCCCGAACCTAATATCCTTTCTATTATAGATTGCTTTCTGTCTTGGTTTTTTCTTTACACCATCCCATACCCTCAGGAAGGAAGTGAGAAGATTCCCGCTGGGCTGTGCTCATTTGGCCATTCTTCCCCCCCCCAGGCTGGATTGCCTGAGAAAAAGAAAAAAATGGTCGAACGTAGCATGCTCTTAGCGTATATGCCATTTAGACTCGCAAATCTTGTATAATAGTCCGGACGTCAGCCGAGTGCTGTGGATCTACATTATAAGTGGGAACTAGCCTGTATATGTTAATCGCAAGCCATTCTTTTTGCTGGTAATATTATCTGCCTTGATACGACGAGGTATTAAACTGCTTCTCTCCCCACTGCGATCTCTGTTGCAGTTTGGGCAGTTTTTTACAAAGATGGTAAGATGGAGGCTCATGCCTGGCCACCAGTACCGTGATTGTAAATCTTCCAGAGAATCTTTTAATTTAAGGTGTCTGTGACCCTCGCCCATGTGTGCGTCTGCGATTAACAAGTTTCTCCTGTCCATGTTTGGAATCACTCTATCCCCCACTCCAGGGATTCGAGCAAAAGGGACGGAGTTTGCATCGATTATGTATGTATAATTGAGTGGATAGTTGATCGGTAACGCTGAGCAGTCGCCTTTTGATGACGTTTTCACCGCCAGCAATGTTTCACCGTCAATGTATTTTAATGTACGCTTTTTCCGATCTACGGGAGCCGATTTAGTGGCTGCCGCTGCGGCTGTCTCAGCCAATGAATTCCCTACAACGTGAACGCCATCACGTTGATGACTCAGTGAGTGAGTCACGTGAGTCTTTGGTAGTTCTTTTTTCAAAAGAGCTACTTGTTCCCAGAGAAGTCTCTGCTCTATTGGTGCATCTGTGTCATCTTTGTAACCGTTCTGAATCCATGTCTGCAAATCCTTGTTATATGCTTTGACGCAGAAATATGAATCTGACACTATAAGTGTCGGGAATTCGCGATCCGCATTATCTAGCGCCATTTTCAAAGCTATTATTTCAGTTTGCAGTTCTGAATTAGTTTCTACTGAGTGTGATTTTGTTAATAGAGGTCTTAGTTTACCTCCGCGCCACACTTCTTTTGTGATCTCACATGTCGGATTGTATGCATGTTCTCCCCAAACGGAGGGTTGAGCATGTCCGTCTGTATAGATTACACAGGCGTAATGTCGTAGAGGCAGAATGTCGATTGGCAGAGGATACGTTTTTTCATATTTTAGATTTTTAATTCTTCTAGTTCTTAAAAGACTGTCAACCAGGCAATACTTGATAATTCATATCCTCCGTACTGGATTTTCAGATGGGCAATTCTGGATTTTTTGAAGTTGAATTTGTAACCCTCTGCAGCGAAACCAAGTATTATGGTGTTCACTCTTTTCAAGTGAGTCTCCAAGTCATCATCTGTTAAGTAAATGTCATCGACATAAGATAATGCTTCATCATCATATTGTTGTAGTAATTCTGTTACTCTCGCTGAGAATACCCCCGGGCTATTCTTGTACCCCTGGGCTAACCGACAGAATTGTTTTTGAGTGCCATTTACTGAGAAAGCTGTTAAATATCTGCTCTCTGGTGCTATGTTTTGACAAAAGAATCCGTTGGAGATGTCCAAGGTAGTTTTGTATTTTTTGCGCACTATGTTATTCATTAGTGCAGCACTGTGTGAATTTTGCACTGCAAAAGTTTTGCAACATGTGTTAAGGTGTCGGTAATCCAAAACTAGACGGTATGAATTGTCTGGTTTGGAGACCGGAAACAAAGGATTGTTCATTTGTGAGGTGCAAGTTTCAATCACCCCCTGGTATTCTAGCTGATCTAGTATTTCATTTACTTGTTTTTTAGCTTCTTGCTTAACTGGGTACTGCCTTTGTGCAGTAGGTTGTGATTTTAACTGGATTTTGTGAGGAGGAGAATCCTCATCCCATCCTACATGATTTTTGTATAAAGCAGGTGCTAAGGCCACTGCCCACTTTCTAGCAAGTGTGTATTTTTTATGAATCGGTATTTGATTCGAGAAGGCAGGCATAATTACTTCTTCGCCATGAGGGCACTCCCTGACAAACTCTGGTGGCCAGTCTTTTTCAGCTAGAAGGATGTCATAGCCTTTGGAGAGGTTATCCCAAAATAGTCCCCTAATTTTCCTAGTCTTATCTCCCTCTATACGTAATGTTATCTCGTATATTTTGTGGGGCTTGCTAACTCTGGTATCTGCAGTTTCCACTTGAAGGTATTCATTCGTGTCCACTGTCTCCAGATGATTCATAAGGACTTTGCGAGCTATGCTCACCTCTGCTGCGCTGTCTAGCATTGTCTGAGCCCACTCTCCGTTTTTCAGTTGTGTCCTCAGTATTCTCTGCATTGTTAACTACCTTGATACTGGCTACCTTCTTTTTTGGAAATTGTGATTTCTTTTTCAGTTGAGCAGGTTCCTTGTCTTTGGACTTGGCGTGCTCTTCTGATCGTCCTCTTCTTTCCGATTTCTGCGAGGAATTCTGAAAAGATTGAGAGGGACGTGTATCAATGTCTTGATATCTATCAGGTTTTTTAATATTATCCCTATTTCTAAGGTTATATCTATTCCCAGAGGGTTCACTCTGGGGTGACCTTTGTCTCGGGTTTGGAGATTTCTCTCTTCGCCTAGGAGACCTTCCTCTGGACTGGAATTTCTTTTCTTTAGGATTGGATTGTTTGTTCCCATCCCAGTTCTTTTTTGGTGAATTATTATTATTATTAAAAAACATTTTTTCTGGACTTGTAGTCAGTTGCGGTTTTACTGGTATTCCACCTAGACTATCTCTGCCTAGTTCTTCATAGGATTTTTCTATGATTCTGGCAATTTCAGCTGGTTGGTCTGCTATATCTGTCTCTTTTAACCTCTGGCGGATCGCCACGTTTGCTGCTTCACCCTTTATGTTGGCTAGTAATATAGCCGAGACCTGCTTGAAGTCTTTTAGTAATTTCATACCAAGAGTTAAAGCAGGTTTTGGACCGTATTCATCTTGAATTTGTTTTAGCACATCTGGTATTACCGAAATGGATGGAACACCGTGCGTTTTTGTGTAGATGGAAGCAAAGACTGTACCCCAAGTGTCACAGTCCTCAATGTGTGGTGCGATTCCCATTGGGAGACATATAGTCAGAATCCTGTGTTTTTCTAATGGGGTGGTGTCAGGAAACACCGCCTCTATTTGGGTAATTTTCTGTGCCAACCAGAATGGTATTTGTTCCCGTTTTGCTGGGACTTTACCTAGGCAGGATTGGATGTTCTGTGGTGTAATTTTATTTGTGTTCCCCTGGTGAGGGGTCAGCTGTGGAAGTTTAATCGCTGGCTGAATTGTTGAAGTCCGCATTACATACTGAACTAATTGTCTGTGAATTTTTAGTAGTTGTTTCAGCTGTATTAACAGCTCTGCTGCAGGCATTCTTTCGATGTCTGGATGTGGTGTGTATCCGGCTAGGACCGGCCACGTTGCTCCTGGTCTTCCTAAAGGACCGAGCCTTGTAATGTGATTGTTATGTATTAGGGCGCCATCAAATAAGAGCAAATGCTCTTGGAATTTGAGTGGTACTTCCACCTCCTCAAAAGGAGTGTACTCATTAGGAGGTTCCTCTACTTTGTAATAGTGGAAGTACTTTGTTACAGTATTAGCTGCTGGAAAATGTATCCATGTATAGTATACCTCTGTCTGCCGATATTCGTGTGCCTCGATTACGAATATGACTGTGCCACCTCTAGGTGTCAGTCCATTTTCTATAAGTTTTAAGGTTATAGATCTCCTTTTGGCGACCTGGATGAGTATTATATCCGGGTCTGCTGTTTGCATGGTAGCATCAGCATCTGCTATTTCAGTAGCTAATCTAGTAACCTCTCGTTCTTCATCGCTGTCCATTTTGCTGACAGGATGGTATTATGTTTATTTGCAGATCAGGTTTCTTTATGGAAACAGAGATTAGATGCACAATATTTTGGAACTGTTTTATCCTTCAACGTTGACTAGACCAAGAACCATACATAGGAGTTCCCTCCTGCGAGGTTTTGGAGGATATAATAACCTTTCACCCACTCCAGACGTCTTTGGAGTATTTGGGAAAAGGGGTCTGAGTGAGAAAGCACGACTGAGTTACTCTAAATGTCTTACGTTAGTTTTATCGCCCTTTCCAAACGCGTTGGGCGCCATGTAGTGTAGTTCCTATTTTCCCAATAGGCTCTGCGCATTGGAATAGTACCTACAGCAGTAAAGGCCTAGGCCAGACGTTAACTAGGTCTACTACTGTCGATACTAGACTTAATTTTTGGGTTTGCCAGCTAAGCTCAGAGTTCGCTAGAAACTTTCTCGAATGTTCAAGGAAGGATTAACTCCCCTGATTAGACAAGAAGGGATTTAGTTTCTGACAACCATAGAACATGACAACTTTGCTCTCCCCTAATCAAGAGTCAATCTCGAGAGTCGTGTGAGCACAAGGCAATTATTTTACTCAGTCAGTACGTGCATTCTTAGTCTCATCAGAATGTAGAGAAAAGGAAGAGACGGGCGTGTTCAATAAAAGATGTTATTTATTGATCAGTCTCTTTTCTCGTACAAGAGAAATGGATCGATATTATTGCAATACTTATAGTTAAGTAAAGTGCATACATTAGAAGCAATAGTATAAAATAATACTGTAAAAACATTGATATGGTTTCTGAGCCATATGATGTTTAAAATGATTAAAATATATTTACATACACATATACATTTGACTAAACGTACTCAACTGGTGTTTCTAAATACGCCTACCCCGTGTACCTGACCTAAGTCTAATGCGTGGGCGGGAATAGAAAGTTACAGTTTAAGTTAAGTTTGTTTTTGCCAAGTGAATAACTAAAGAATTCTCTAGGAGGGGTTATTCAGTTCTGTACCTGGAATTTAGGATGAATGAGGAATGGTATCTCTTTCTCTGCTCTCGATATTCCAGGCTGCCTGCGAGGGCTACCCGGAAGCGCCGGTGCTGGGTCTCTCGGCTTGAGATAGCAGCGCGTCTCTCAGCGCGTCAGGAAGGCGGGGCTGCTGCCTGCGGGGTCTGCTTCTGCTCTCGGCTTCGGCAAGTATGGCTGCTCCGTCTTGTCACCACGCGTGTGTTTTGCATAGGGCAAGGTCGGCAATATTTATACCTTAAAGGTGCCGGGATTGACGTAAGGATGGACATAGGTACGTCAATAAAGATGTCATACGACTTGCTCGTTAGCACATTCTTTACTAAAGTTCTCTGTGAAATCAAAACAATGGCCGCACGGATTATCCAGGTTGTCATAGGTTTGATTTGTTATGAGAACGTCGTATGCCTTATCAGGGGCTGGAGGAATGTCGCTTGTCTAATTAGATCTCAAGCGTTATGACCTAATCAGATAACACGTTCCTGTGCCGTAGTGTGACTGCGTCAGATAACGGTATCTGCATCATGGGGGATTTCTTGCCTCATGGGCTGACTGTTAGTTAACTAGCTAGGTAGTTTAACCAGAATAGGGTCAGGAATAGGGGGATCGATTCAGAACCTATAGAAATACACGACAGTACAGCCCACAAAGACGCCATCCGCAAACATCACCACCTCATCAGTACCACCAAAAATGCCTCATTCAAAGACCGCCTCGACAACAACGCCCACAACAGAAAGAGCTATTCAACATCGTGAAAGAGCTCTCTACTCCCAGCTCCTGCACCATCGACATTCCGCCATCAGAAGCCCTGTGCGACACCCTCCCTGCCTTCTTCCACCGCAAGATCACCGACATCCACAATAGCTTCACCCCCCGGACGCACCCCACGGACCCCGCCACGACGAACACCCTGAGCCCCACCGACCACAACCCCCTGACCACTTGGACCAACGTGTGCACCAAAGACATAACTAGGACCATGAGCACCATCCACTCAGGCACCCGTCGGACCCGCTCCCTCACCACATCGCCAACAAATCCATCAGCATCATCGCACCCCACCTGTGTAACATCATCAACCTCTCCTTTGAGACCGCTACCATCCCGAAGAGCTGGAAACACGCCAAGGTCAACTCCCTCCTGAAGAAACTCAAGGCTGACCCGAGCGACCTCAAGAACTTCAGGCCATTCTCCCTGCTTCCGCTCCCTGCGAAAGTCATGGAAAAGATCGTCAACACCCAGCTCACCCACTACCTAGAGGACAACAGCATCCTGGACCCCTCCCAGTCAGGCTTCCGCAGCAACTACAGCACCGAGACCGCCCTCATCGCCGCCACAGATGACATCAGAATCCTACTCGACAATGGCGAGACAGGGGCCCTCATCCTACTGGACCTCTCTGCCAACTTCGACACCGTCTGCCACCACACACTGCGCACACGCCTCTATGATGCAGGGATCCGAGACAAGGCCCTGGACTGGACCACTTCCTTTCTCACGACAGAACCCAGAGAGTCCGCCTCCCCTCGTTCCACTCCGGAACCACCACTACCATCTGCGGCATCCCCCAGAGATCCTCACTCAGCCCGACTCTGTTCAACATCTACATGGCCCCCCTCGTTCACATCGCCAGACTACACGACCTCAACATAATCTCCTACGCCGACGACACCCAACTGATCCTCTCCCTCACCAAAGACCCCCTCACCACCAAATCCAACCTACACCAGGGCATAAAGGCCATCGCCGAGTGGATGGAGGCAAGCCGACTCAAACTGAACACGGAGAAGACAGAGGTACTCATCCTCGGTCCCAATCCCTCAGCGTGGGACGACTCCTGGTGGCGAGCATCACTGGGAACCCCCCAGCACAAACCAACCACGCACGCAACCTAGGGGTCATCCTCGACTCCAAGCTCAGCATGACCAACCAAGTCAACGCAGTCTCCTCCTCCTGCTTCCATAAAACAAAACTGCAAACACGCTAAAACGTACGCAACCTTGTAATCCGAGTCATCCAGGAATATGCAGATATACGTACCTGACCTCTAATGAGGTAGAAACGGTACCAATAGCTTACAAATCACACTTGTACACACAAGCTGAAATGAAATTCAGTTCTACTGAAAAAATTCTAACTGTGGTTCAAACTGCTGTAGCAAAAGAAGGAGCCCTAGCCCAAGGCAAGAGCATATCTGTTTTAACAGCAGTATCAGCCCTTGAGGCAGTGACAAGACAACGCATTCCAAATGCTGTGGCATTAGATCCAAAATGGATACAATGGGAAAATTCTCTTGCTGCAGATGACGTGAAACACGCTTTTGATCCGAAAATGAAAAAACTAGAACATCTAGAATACGAACATGAATATCCTCTTTCAATCGAAATTCTGCCTCTAGAACAATACACCTGTGTAATCTACATGGATAGATTTGCACAACACTACGATTTGGATAAAAAATCCTACAATGCAGTGTGCGCGGTTCTTAAAGGTCGCAGGCGCATAGGTAAATTCAGACCGATAATCACTAAAACTGAATCACTCAGAAACTGTACAGCTCAGCGAGCTGAAATAAGATCTTTAAATATGGCGCTTGAAAATGCCGATCGCGAATTCCCCACACTAATAGTGTGCGATTCGCATTACTGCGTCAGGTCCTACAATAATGAAAAGCAGACATGGATCAAAAACGGTTACAAAGATGACACAGGTGCCACAATAAAGCATAAAAAGCTATGGGAACAAGTAGTTCTTTTACAGAAAGAACTTCAAAAGATTCACGTGATATACACACTGAGTCATCAACGTGATGGCATTCACGTTGCAGGGAATTCATTGGCTAACAGAGCCACAGCGGCAGCGGTTCAACAGGCTTCCGTAGTCACAAAAAAAGGGTACTAAAAAACAAATAGACGGTGAAACGCTACTAGCAGTAAAAGCCTCAATGAAAGGCAGCGTTACCTCTAAATTATCCACTCGGAAATAAATACATAATTGATGCAAACTCCGTTCGTTTTGCTCAAATCCCTGGAGTGGTGGATAGAGTAATTCCAAACACGAACCGGAGGATTCAAGAAGCACACATGGGACAGGGTCTGAGGCACCAAGAGATCTTGAAATCTGTGATAGAATTAAAATCACAATACTGGTGGCCGGGGATGTGCGTGCAAATTTACAACTTTGCAACTAGTTGTCACTAAGCATGGCCGTAAAATCCGTTCTGCTCGCGGAATTTGCGGATTTTCGGCAAATTCGCAATCCGCGAACTCTCGCGAATTTGCCGAAAATCCGTAAATTCGCACGCAGCGGATTTTTTTTGCTTGGTGATACAACTTTGCGGCGAGCAGCGTTCACTTACCGTCATTCAGCGTTTGCAGAGTTGTTTTTCTCCATATTTTGTGTGTGCTGCGCCATTTTGGATCTTGCTGCGGGATCCGCGGGAGTTTGGCGACCGCGATTACGTCATCGCGGCTTGCCACCTTGCACAGCACGCATCGCGAGAGTTCGCAATTGCGAACACGTAGATGCGGCGGGCAGCAACAATCTCGCACTCGCGAAATTGCAAAATTTGCAATTCTGCACAAGAAATCCACCAGCAAGCAGCATAAACCTTCTGGACATGACGATTTTTATCAGAATAACTCCTCAGGTTGACATTTGCCTGCACTTTTTTTTGCAAGGAGTCCATTTTGGGGGGGGAGGAAGGAAGTGCCCCACAGTCTCCAACTTCCTGTTCCTGTCCAGCAGGCTCCTCCCAGTGCTTTCTTCATGTGCTGGTCACTTTCATTTGGATCTTGACCTGGAAGGATTACTTTTTGTGGATGCTGCTGGATATTTGGATTTGAGGCCTTTTTGACTTTCTTTGGATCACTTTTGGATTAGAAATCAACTTTCACAAGTAAGTTTGTTTGGGGCATTACAGTTGCTGCAACTACAATTTTGGAACTTTTTCAGAACATTAAATAAAATGTATTGTGGGTAGCCACAGTATCCAGTAGGACCAGGGTGCATGATACAACTGTTTTGTTGAATTTAAACATCATTGAGGCCATGGATGGCCTGGGATTGTGCTGAATTTTGTGGTTTTTTCGATTTTTTTGGGCTGCTGTTGGGGCCATTTGCCCAGGGGTAGTGAGTGGTGCATGGACTGAGTCTGCCTGTGGGGTCTCTTTAATGTAAACATCCTGGATGGCATTGGATTGTGGTGATTTTTGTGTGTTTTTCGTTTTTATGGGGTGTACTGTTGATGGGGACTGGCCATGTGGGTGGTGGTGGCCATCTTGAGTGCTTGTACAGGCAGGCCCTCCACATGTGCTTGGGGTGCAAGGGGCCATTTTGAAGACAGGCAGTGTCTGAGGCCTGCACCCATTTTGCCTAGCTTTCATCCATTACGCCCAGGGGTAGTGGGTGGTGCATGGGCCTAGTCTTTCTGTGGGGTGTCTTCTTGAATTTAAACATCATTGAGGGCATGGATGGGCTGGGATTGTGCTGAATTTTGTGTTTTTGTTCGATTTTTTTGGGCTGCTGTTGGGGCCTGAGTCTGCCTGTGGGGTCTCTTTAATGTAAACATCCTGGATGGCATTGGATTGTGGTGATTTTTGTGTGTTTTTCATTTTTTTGGGGTGTACTGTTGATGGGGACTAAGGGGCCATTTTGAAGACAGGCAGTGTCTGAGGCCTGCACCCATTTTGCCTAGCTTTCATCCATTATGCCCAGGGGTAGTGAGTGGTGCATGGGCCTAGTCTTTCTGTGGGGTGTCTTAAATTTAAACATCATGGAGGGCATGGATGGCATGGGATTGTGCTGATTTTTATGTGGTTTTCGAGTTTTTGGGGTGTATAACTGAACTGATGTTCCTCTGTCTTCCATTGCTTTTAGGTGCACAAGACTCAAGAGAATCACTAGTGCTAGGAAGAAGTCCTGCAGCGGTGTGTGTGTGTAGCATAACGTCACGCGACGTCACGTCTGGCCACAGACAACTGTGCAACTCGTGCAACTGCGGCCTGCTGTTCTGACCTCTGAAGAAGATGGCCCCAAAAAAAGTTCCCCGTAGTTCCTCTAGCAAGAAAGTTGCCAGTAAGGAGCAGAAGAAGCAAGTTACCAAGGAGACTGGAGTGCCGCCCGCCACATTTTTTGGGAATAAAAAAAAAGTACGCCTGCAGCAGCAGCGGGATCTGCTGGGGACCAAGCTGGGAGCAGCACCCCCGCTCCATTGGGCTCAGTGCCACCACCACCACGCCAACTTAAGTCCAAGCCCTTGAGTGCTGCAGAGGCAGCCAGTCTACTTGTTCAATCACCATCGACCAGTGATGTTGGCTCATTGCAAGAAAGTAGCAGCAATGTCGCTCAATCAACACAGGTTGTTGTAACTCATCTGACGAGTGTTGAACAACCACAGCCGCAACAACAACCACATGTGCAAGTACAAGCCCAAGTACATGTGGAAGGAGAGGCAGCGCAAGGAGATGCGCAAGCAGAGGTGCATGGAGGGGCACAACAAGTGCCCACAATAGTTGTTCCTCCCGAAGTAGGGGCACATCAGGAAATCGACAATCAAGCCGAGGTATCATTTGAGGAAGCCACTCCTCCTGATGATCATTCATTGTCTTCCACATCCCGAGCAAGGAAAAGATCAAGGGTGGTGTCTACATCTTCTTCAAGCCCACCTCCTTCTGATGATATGGATCTTACTTGGGAACCAGCACCACTGCCGTCTGAGAGTGAGGCTGAGGCACACCATGATCTGACAAAGGTAGCTAAGCGTAAAAGGAAGGTTGTCAAAACTCTCATAGTTATGGAGTGTGATGACGCTCAACAAGAAGTGGCGTATACTCCTGCTGCTGAAGACTCTCACGACGACGACGCAGTCATCACAGGCTTCACTCCAGCCTCAGCGGGCATGCAGCAAACAGACATTTTGACCCTAGCCCGAAAAGCTGCTGAGCGTGATGATGTTGTCGACGAGGAGGCAATGGGAACACCACAATCATTGTTGTTAACTAGTACACCACCACCTACCGCTTCCATATTTCTTCCTCGCCAGAAGGGACCTCCATCCACCTCGACCTCAATTAGTGGTGGAGAAAGTGCACAATGTAGTAAAGTTCAGCAATACACATCCTCCACTTCATCTGGCATTAGCAGCATGACCACCACCAATATCGCCTCCTCCGGCCCCCACAGACATTTCAAGTCCGCATTTGGGACTTCTTTAGTGTTTGCCCAAAAAAGGAAAACATAGCCATTTGTAGCATTTGTAAGCTTGCAGTTAGTCATGGTAAGCTCGGTACCAACTATGGGACTGGAGGCCAGAGAGGTCATCATGAGAGACAGCACACTGTCCAATGGTTTGCGCACCTAAAGGAGATCAAGGAAGCCCGAATTGGAAGTCAAGCAAACGTTGATGTTCCATCTGATGATGACGAGGAGGAAGAAGCGTCAAACATTCCTTCAGTTACACTCAGTACCCCTGCCAGCAGCACACCCCCTACAAGATATATGAGCCACACTAAGAGTGTGGGAGAGAGTGAGACACCAATGCGAAAAAGTTCATCAGCGAGCGTAACTGGGTCAAAGAAGTCATCATCGTCATCCCGTAAAATGATCCAGGGCAACATTAGAACCATGTTGTTTTCAGACGCGCCATATGAACGCAACCACCCAACTGTATAACACTAAGCTGGCTAAAATGCTAGCGCTGAACCTTCTCCCTTTTTCTTTTGTAGAAGGAGTTGGTTTTCTAGAATTAGTGGCAGCGCTCTGCCCTAAATGGAAGGTTCCTAGCCAGTTCTATTTTGCCCGAGTTGCGGTTCCAGCACTACATGAAGATGTGCTGGAGTTGATTGGGGCAGCTTTGCAGAAGAGTGCTGTTCACACTATACATCTGACAACAGACATGTGGACCAGTGGCGCAGGCACTGATTACATGTGCATCACTGCACACTGGGTCTCTTTTTCAGGGGTTAAAGCAAAGCTAAACTCAGGTGTTGACCCGGACCAAGTTTTTAAAGCTGCTCGGAAACATGCAACACTAGCCATGTTTGGCTTGGAGCTTCGTCATACAGCAGAAAACATTTTGAATGAGTTTAACACAAAGGTCTTGCACTGGCTGTCCCCAAAAAAACGCGAGATTGGTTATGTTTCCACGGATAATGGCACCAATGTAGTTAAGGCCATGGATCTGGGTCACTATTTCAGCGTGCCGTGTTTGGCGCACTGTATAAACCTGGTTGTTAAAAAATTCTTGAGTGAAGACAGTCCAGCGTGCGAGTTAGTGGCCACCTGTCGAAAAATGTGCAACCATTTCAGCCATTCTTTTAAGGCCCGGAAGCATCTGAGGAGCCTGCTACATGAACGTCGAATGCCAGTGAAAGCACTCATTCAGGAGGTGCCAACACGTTGGAACTCAACCTTCTACATGCTTGAGCGTCTGTATGAGCAGTTTACGGTACTCGATCAGTATTTCTTAACACTGGGTACAGCTCAGAAGGACCTGAGGCTAGATGCGGCGGAATGGAAGCTAGTTAAAAGCCTGACAGACATGCTTCGTCCTTTTGAGGTCTTCACGCGTGCAGTCAGCAGGGAGGACTGTAATTTGGGAAAAGCTATCCCATTGTTGCGCATGCTGGAGCACAAACTGAAGGCGGTATCTTCTAAGTTTCAAACAGATGAAGAACAGCAAGAAGCTTTTGTTTTGGCGGAGAAATTATTAGAGCGCCTAATTGGCGATGAACGTCTTCAAAAGATCCACTCAGAACAGCATTACATTTGTGCTACTATTCTGGAACCACGCTACAAAAAGGCGCTGGCAGGCAGAGCATTATTTCCTTTTGGTGATGAAGATGTTACAAAGTACAAACGTTGGCTAGCCTTGTCAGCCATGAGGTTTGAAAGAGAACGGCAGAAAGTTGAAGGAAAAGGCAGTACATCAGCATCAGCAGGCCATCCCCAGTCAAAAGAATCCACTTCTGCACCTGTGGCTGTGGCAGAAGTGACCTCTCAGCCGTTAAAGACTCCGGCAACCGGATCATCTGCACCAGACACAACAGAAACATTGGGTGATGAAGAGGATTGGCTAACTGAGATTGGGTTTGGTTCTCAAAAGGTCCGAGCAAAAAGTAAGCAAAGTGGAGGAACCGTGGAGAACCTTCAGTCGATGGTGCAGGACTATCTGAATGACTCAACAGAGGTCTATGTTAATGGTGACCCATTGGCGTATTGGCATGGGAAAATAGAATTGTGGCCAGAGATCACCAACCTGGCTATAAATTACTTGTCTTGCCCACTCGCAAGCGTGTCTTCTGAACGTGTTTTCAGTGCTGCTGGTGGCATTGTAACTGGCAAACGGACCCGCTTTTCGCCCAAAAATGTGGAGAGGTTAACAATGATCAAGATGAATCAGCACCTCATACCACCAGATTACAAAGTACGAGAATACACGCCGGAAGAAGACGAGGAGGACAGCAACTTAGATGAGGGAATTTCTTCTGTGTTAGGTGACACTGACCTACTCCTGCCTGAATTCGCAAAGTATGAGGACGAACTCTTATTCCCTGACACCGAGCCCTGAAAATGAGCCAATGAATCAATAACTTTCTTTTTCGTCCTTCTTCACTTTTATTCCTGTGTGTCTGTCTTTCTTTGTTTTGCACAATTATTATAATTAAAAATTTAATCACCTGTACTTTTGCTTTTTGACTGTTTGGGGGGCTTCTACTTGTTTCCGCCTGGGTTGACGGGTCTGGGGCCATTGCTGGGAAGCTCTAATACTGGATAAAACTGGTTTGGACAAAATCCATGAGGAAAAAGTTTTTGCATTTTCTGACATTTCGCTCAATGTAGCGTTTTCGGGGGCCTGTTTGGGGGGCTTCCTGGTGTTTGTGGGTGGGTTTCGGGGTCTGGGAGCACTGCTGGGTATGGATAGTTTTGATAGCAAGAGGTTTGAAGGAAATCCATGGAGGCAGAGGGGAGTTAGGGCCTAGCTGCAGGGCGCGCGCTGAGTGATTTTGGAAATTTTCCTGAAAATTTCAGTCCCCACTTTTGTATATTTGCTTTTTGCCTGTTTGGGGGGCTTCTACTTGTTTCCGCCTGGGTTGACGGGTCTGGGGCCATTGCTGGGAAGCTCTAATACCGGATAAAACTGGTTTGGACAAAATCCATGAGGAAAAAGTTTTAGCATTTTCTGACATTTCGCTCAATGTAGCATTTTCGGGGGGCCTGTTTGGGGGGCTTCCTGGTGTTTGTGGGTGGGTTTCGGGGTCTGGGAGCACTGCTGGGTATGGATAGTTTTGATAGCAAGAGGTTTGATGGAAATCCATGGAGGCAGAGGGGAGTTAGGGCCTAGCTGCAGAGCGCGCGCTGAGTGATTTTGGAATTTTTCCTGAAAAATTCGAAGTCCCGACTTTTGTATATTTGCTTTTTGCCTGTTTGGGCTTTTACTTGTTTCCGCCTGGGTTGGCGGGTCTGGGGCCATTGCTGGGAAGCTCTAATACCGGATAAAAGTGGTTTGGACCAAACCGGAGACAAAATATTTTTTTGTGTTTTTGCTGACTTGCTTGTCTTTGAGGTGCTCTTTGGGGGGGTTCCGGGTGTTTGTGGGTGGGTTTTGGGGTCTGGGAGCACTGCTGGCATAGTCTAGTTTTGATTGCATTTGCTTTTCAGGAAATCCATGGTGGAAAACGGGAGTTATGACCTAGCTGCACAGTGCGTTTGGACAGAAGGCAGAAAAATATTGTAAGTAATATGAGATGTTCCATTTTGGCTTTTTGGCTGTTTAGGGGTGTTGTGCTTTTTTGCGGGTGGGTTGGCGGGTCTTGGGGCATTGCTGGGAAGGTCTAATACCGGATTAAACTGGTTTGGAGAAAATCCATGCGGAAAAGCCTTTTGGCACTTTTTGTAACTTAGGGTTCGTTAGGGTTAGCCCTAGCAGCAGGATTGCATGTGTTTCGGGGTGTTCTAGATTTTTGCAACTGAGTTCTGGGGTCTTAGAGCACTCGTGGGAATGTGTAATTTTGGTTGCAAGTGATTTGAAGAAAATCCATGGTGGGAAAGGGGGGATTTGGCATAGTTAAAGAAAGCGTTTGCCACTATTCTTAACTTAGGGTTCGTTAGGGTTAGCAGTATTTGTATTGCATCTGTTTGGGTGGGGGGCTGTTTGTGGGGGGGTTTGCGAGTCTTGGAGCGATGCTGGGTATGGATACTTTTGCTTGCTTGCAAGTGCTTTGAATACAATCCACGGTGGGTAAGGGGGGATTTGGGCCTACTTTTACTTTAAAAGTACGTTTTGTCACCAGTTTTCTGCTAGGCCTCGTTTTTTGAGATCTGATTGGTGGTCTTCTACATTTTTGCGACTGGCTTTAGTAAGGGTCTGGGTGGGAGCACTGCTGGGAAGGTCTAATTTTGTTATAAAACACAGTTTACAGTACACCTAGCTTGAGGGGAAAGATCCGCTAAATTAATTTGCCCATACTTATTTATCCTTCAAAAGGAGACTCAGACAGAGTACGCACTTTCAAAAATATTGTACTGTCTATTAGGAAACTAAAAGTGTGACTTTTTGCACTACACAGCTTACATACCTTATATTTATTTGTCAGTGGTGTTCTAATATCACTTCCTGTTTTTCCATCACTAATTACAGGCCGGGTTTCAGTCTGTGCAATGGGAAAAAAAGGATGAAGTCAGGCTTCACATTAGCGAGCCGCAATTCAGCATCCGCCAGGCAGGCAGTGGACAGGGTGTCTTCTGGTCACCAACATTGATGGACGGAGCGTTAGCTGGAATGGAGGAGTCCCGCTAATAAGAGGAATGGTTTGATGCATGCAACTTACCAAATTCAACAGGACAACTACAACAACATACAGATACAGTATCGGTTCTTTTCTAATTATCTTTAAAGTAATGTTATTGCTGTGAACTTCTATGAGTGTGACTCTGCATTTCTTGGATCTCCATTCTCTGCTTCTAAATTCATCCCTACAGCCATTCTATAGGTTTTACTTCTGCTATTTTTTAAACTTAATTTAATGTAAGAAGTGTTTCTCTGAGTGCAGAGATAGGCAAGTGAAAACGCGGCAGCCCTGTACTGTCGCATTCAGTCATTCACGGTTGTCGAAAATAGTACTTACTTTTCAGTAACCATGCATGCAGTCGTGCATGCACTTCCTTTATGTCACTTAGAATATTTAGGTTAGCTTTGTACCCAAAGATTTCTTTATCTTCAATTATTGTTTGTCCATGCTGTGCTTTTTTTTTCTTCTCTCAACAAAACTTACCCAAAAAAAAAAACATTCCCATCCATTTTCCAAACCCTAACCCTCTTCCCCCGGGCTGTGCGGTTTTGATTGATGTGTGACTAAATGACAGCAATAATTCCACACACTTGCTGGGGAGGATAAGGTCATAGCAACAGGCTGGTGAAGGAATCTGAGGATATATTCTAGACTTACTCAGCTTCAGTACTATTTCTTGTATTAGTAGGCAATGTCAAAGAAATTCAACGCAAGTACTAGTTATACTTTCAATACTTTACCATTTGTTAGGCTACATTGTGGCACTGTTCTAGTGTACTGTCACCTGCTATATTCTCTATCGTACCGTTGTAATGCTCCAGTAAGGACAAAGCAGGTTTCATTTTCTTTTTTTCCATAGGCATGCAACTGCCACTGTGTCACACCACTAGTACCACCGCAATGAGGACATTTCATTCGCCCAGGATTGCCAACCTTAATCGCCATTTCCCGTGGAGCCAGCCCTGGGCCTAGCCCTACTTTCAAACACAAATTACAGGTAAGATAAGCGTTTGGTGGGAGGTAGTATAATGGAGTATTAGGAGAGACGAGAGATTGACGGTAGTACTACTAAAGTCCTAGGACTCTTGAATTCACTTACTCTGTGAGAGGCACTTAGTGTTGAAAACGTTTAGCCATTTACACTTAAAGGAAGAAAATGACACAGACTTAAGTTTCAGGAAAACAAACTTACTGTTAAATACCCACCCACCAGACTCAAAAGCAGTAAAAAACAGGTGTGCTCAGATAAAGTTTCAAAAAGTATATTTGTGTAGCCCTAACAAAATAATCTCCTGCAAGACCCTTCCTAACCCCAACGATTGTCCTTCAAAAGTCCAAAAAACCACCCAAGTCCCAATTCCCACCCCCCAAAAGTCTCTAAAAAAGGGGCAAGGGACACTGCGACAGGATGCTGTTCACTTTAGCGGCCAGGGCATCATACTCCTTGCGGAGGGTGGCATGGTCGGAGCGGAGGCCCTCCACCAAGGTCTTATATGTTAGGACCTCCTGCTCCAGGTAGGACACTCTGAGGCATAAGCGGCGCTGGCGTGCCTTGCAACGCCTGTGGGGGGCAGCTGCTGTCTTTGCTGCTCGGCGGTGGCGGTTGGCTTTGGTAGCCCGGCTCCGTACCGCTGGAGCACTGCGCTGGCTGGCAGCCCGTGGGGGCACAGAGGAGGATGCAGCTGTCCCAGTGGATGTACCAGTAGACTGCGTGTCCTCCTCCTCCAGGGCCAGCAGCCGCCGATATTCGGCGACAGTGGCATCCAGCCTCCGTTGCCGGGCCAGCTCCTTCCTTGTTGGTTTTTTGGATTTGGAAAGAGCAACTATATGAAGAAAGAAAGACATAGTCTGTAACCAATGCTCCTTAAGATTAACACAAAATGATTGAGCAGAAAGTTGTGTCACAGTACAACTAGCAACTTGAAAGCACAGTACATAACTATTGAGGCCAGTATCGATCTAACCTCCCACTTCTTCATCCTTGCTCTAACATTAGTGGGAGTTTAAGGAACAAATTCTACGAGCACTATGGACTTCCATTACAGTCGACTATGACAGTACACCAGTCTTATTCTTCTTCTTCTCTCTTGTTTAGGAAAATTGGTACGTTATCTTATGCAAGCTGGCATAATGCCAGCACAGTGAACTTGCACCCGAGAAAAACATACGCACACCATGATGAGTGAGACAGACTTGCGTTACTGTTCCGGTCCAGTACATGCAGGTGGTGAAGCTCTTACTTTTCTATTACGGGTGGCACTGCGAATACTCTGTTAAAAGGGCTACTGCTTAATTAATTTAACTTTCACCCTACAGTGCAAATGAGTACTAGAAAAGGAAAATGAAGAAGCTAAATAATCTGATTATCGATCACTTCACATGGGATGTATTTGATTACATATGGGATGAATTTAGGTGCTTTGCTTTTTATTGAGTGAACAGTGATACACCCACACATGAATGACGTACTACTACTAAACTAAACTTATTAAGAGAGGTAGGGAGTGTCCACCGTAATAACCAGATATATGCTGTGCTAGCAGTTGCAATACAAACTACTGCTACTATTCATGGTAGTATTTGGACAAAATTACAACTTCTTTTCCTAGCCTTTCCTACACTGGAACGGACGTGCGGGTGCGGTGTTATATGCTCTTCAAAGTAACACTTAGTTCATCCAGTGACCGTCTACTCTCTCTAGATACACATATGCTATCTAAGAGTCAGATAGTACCATGATCCAGGCATCCATCCATTCAAAGTATATGCACACATACAGTTTCTGTTTCACCCACCCAGGCGGTTCTCCTTCCACCCATCCTTGCTTCATCATTCACCCAGCCATGCACCATACCATATTCTTTCCTTCCCAGCCACCTCGGGGACCAAGCAAACACATATCATTCTTCTTTGCCAGTCATCATTACATTTCTCGTCCTTCCACACTTACTTACACCCTTCTTTCGCTTTTCGTTCATCCCATCCATCAAGTTCATCTCAGATCTGATTGGGATTCTTCTCCCCAAAAACTTCCCAGCTAAGTCGAAGTACATTTAGAGGAGGCTACTACCTGGTTGATTTATAATACACCCGTGCAGAAAGCACACTCTGCAGTCTTCAATCTCAATAAGTAAGGAATATATAGCTTACCTCTGCCCGCCACCACCGTGTGAACCCTCACAGGCACATTGGTGTCGTCCGGCACTTGAACCGCCTCCTCCCCAGAAGTCTTCTCCTTATCCAGCACCACCACCTCCGTGCTGGCCCCGCCACCAGATGTTCCACCTACAAAGTACATTTAAGAATGTTAGAATACACCACTCACTACTATATAATATTTGGTCTAGGAATAAAGAAATATGAAAAAAACAGAAAACAATGTAATAATTTGTGACTGTCTACTCTAAAGTAAAAATTTCCCTTTTTCCAGGGAAGGCTGTTGTCTTGCTGCACTTTTTGGCACAACTGATGAATGCTTGCTTTTTATTTTTAACACGCACCACTTTTACTCCTAACAGACAGAAGCTTGACTTCTAAGAACACGAGCAAGATCAAGTTCAAACCAGGTGAGAGCTCGGCTCGACCACAAGAAATGTGTTAAATTAATCGTCAGCACTAAGCACTTTTCCATTTTCAGTTAAACGTTTAGTTTTATGACAAACTTGATTTTAATAAATGTGTTTACTTTTAATAAAGCTTTTAAACTTAAATAGACTCTGTGGTTTTTGGTCCTCCAGACTAGAGTGGCTGAGCTAAAGGTTTTGCAATTTTTGCAAGCATGAGTCCGTGCCTCTGACACTTCTTGACTCTGACTCCGTACTCTTGTCCTGCGTTGGATAATCATCATTGGGGATCAATCATCAGTGACTTTGTGAGATAAATGACTCTGCCACACTATCTAGTCAGTAAGGAGATTGGGGGTTCAACTACAAAGTCTGTTATCACTGAGGTATGTGGAAAGTCTAACAGCGCCTATTATAATTGATAAGCTGAGCAATGCATTATTTAGTGTCCATAGTTCTGTTTGTGCAGATTTGTCCCTGCAACAGTTGCAACAGCAGTAGAATGGATTGTCCTCCTTTCCAAACCAAAAGTAAAGTAGTATCGTATTCTTTCTTGGTGGTCATTCACCTTTTTATTGTTGGCAATTGTCAAAGCATAAACATTTAGAAGACTTGAAAAGACATTATGGACAATCCCAGAGGACTGCACTCAGTGCATAGAGCTATTGCTGACTAGAATGGGAGTCCAATGGAATTGCCAAATGTGCAATCTTAGTTAGCTACACAGACAGACTAATAAGAATAATCTAGTAATACCACAGGGAGTCATAGTCGAGGCAGGATAAGAATTTAGATACAGTCTACAAGAAGATCAAAGACGATTTAGAAAAAATCGAATGAGGAACGCTAGGAAAAAATAGGTACTCTATATTAAAATTAAAACTTACCTGGGCCAGCAAAGGAGCCCTCGTCTGACTGATCCTGTTCAGCAGCAGCAGCAGCAGCAGCCTCCTCCAATGCCCTCTTGCCCCTGGGGGAGCTGATGTACAACATGAAAGAAAGAAAGACCAGAAAACATGGATGATATTTGTCAACCTAATCAAACATTTCGAAAGAACAATAACAAAATATTTTGGCGAAATAGCAAATAGACAACTATTCCACGGGATATATTGACCGATCTCATGTTATGTTATGTTATGTTAAAATCAATTTGTAGAGCGCTCGTTATTAGTATTGCTTGATTTGCAGACTGTCGAAAAAGTTCTTATGTAACTCACTAAATAAACTACTAAAAAGGTTCGCCTTGGACTGGCAGGCAGCAGTCCGCAGCACGCGAAGTGACAGACAAAGTCCATCGTGATTGCAGATCAGCGACAACACTAAAAAGTTTCCTACTACATTAACCAGTCATTAAAATACTCCAACTATCAATCCACCACCACTATTTCTTCTTATCGCCATGTGTACAAAGGAAGGACTGGACTTGAGTCTGTAGGGGCTGATTTTGAAGCCCCTCGCGGCTCTTTTGCTCCATTGTTGCGTGACTTTTGTGACGCAGCGGCAGAACAAAAGAGGCGCCATGGTGCGGCATATATTAACAACGTGACGCATATGGGAGATGCATCACGTTGTAAAGCCCTGCGCCATCAGGGGGCGTTCCGGCGCAAGGGAGGGCGTTCCTGCGCAGGAACGCATCCTAAAAGTGGCTGAGGGACATCTACAAGATTTCAATCAGTCACTTTGAGGACAATGATGCGTGACTCAAACCCCGCGCCTGCTTGAAGCAGACGTATGGCTTGACGCAGCATTGGGGAGATAGGGCACCCCAGAGCATTGCTGGAGCTGCACCATCGTTGCGACGCAGCTCCAGAAATGCGCCGCCTTTACAGCACAGAAGCGTAACGCTTCGGTGATGTTTTTGGCACATGGTGCGCCGCATTGTAAATACGGCGCACCATGGGTGGTGGTGGCGTGGCGCACAATTACTGGTGCATCCCTGCTACTTTGCAGGGATGCGCCGGTAATTAAAAATCTGACCCTTAGTGTCTAGCATTACGCAGTTCTTTAAACTACACTCATGCATAATTTCACACGCCAATAAAATGAACACAAAATCGAAAACAAACAAATAAGCATAGTGGCAGCGCTACTGAGAAGGAGAGCAGTGAACCTGAAATGCACAGAAGATTTTGAAATATAATTTACCTACAATGTAATCAGCAGCTTTATTGCTCTTGGTAAAAAACAAAAGTTTGCAAGATAATAACACACAGAGCAGGAGAAAACAGAGTAGTAAAGAAATAGCTACTACTACTCACCAAGCCCGGGGATCTCAAGGCTGAGCAGGTCGAGCAGATCGTGTTCCCGGTCCAGGATATCCGTCCAACGGTCGGTGACCTGGTTGTAGGTGCGCCGGACCCGAGAGTGTTGGTACATGGCCCGGCACACCTTCTCCCACCGCTTCCAGTGCTCCCGGATCCCGTACCCGCTAGCGATCTTGCCGCCTGCCATGATGGTCCTGGGGAGGCGGCGCTGAACATAAAAAACTAGTGCGGCCACCTCCTCTGCGCTGAAGATCTCCCGGGCTGTGACATTCTCCCCCCTCAAACACCTGCACGGGAGCCGGGCACGGGGTGCGGGACCCTTCCCCTTCTCAGGATGCTTCCCGGCTCCCTTTCCATGGTCTGGGCAGAAAGGAAGCTAAATAATAAAGAAGAAATAGAATAGGGAAGAAGAAAAGAAAAGAGTTTCAAAAAAGTAGTTTAAAATTAACCAAAAGTAGCAGAAAACACAAATATATAGAGCTAGAAAACTAGAGGGATAGATAATAAGTAAAATAGATTAAAAAAAACTTCAAACAAGCAAAGGATGGCAGAGATTCAGAGAGGATACAGAAAGCCTGCCCAGAACCATAGCAATGATTGAGAAACAAGATGGCCGCGCCCGTTCACGACCGCATGGGTAAGTTCGCGCGAGATTTTCCTCGCGATCACACGCGAAATTGTACTAGCGAGCCGCACACTTTGCGAGATTACACATAGAGCCCGGAAACGGAAATACGTCACGCAAACAAGATGGCCGCACCCCTGTACGACCGCTAGGGTAGCTTCGCAAACGTTGCTCTACAAGCGGCTTGCGAACACGCAAAAAATCATGCAAACAAACACGCCGCAATAAAAACAAATCGTGTATTCCCACGAATTCGCGGCTTCCGAAATCGATCTCGCACGAATTCGCGCCCCGCGAATCGCGCGAAATTGCAGAAAAACGATTTTTGCAAAACTGAAAGCACTCAGCAGGTGCAAAAGTTCAATCTTAACATTAGTAACCATTCCCTCTAGTGCTTCCTGAGGGGCCCCTCCAGAGTTCAGTTGCCTATTTGCAACTATTCCATGACCCTGCTCTGACCCTCACAGCAGGCTCATAGAATAGCTACAAGTAGGCCACAAAGGTCCTGTGAAAAAAAAAATTGCACTGCAACAGAAAGCAAATTACAGATAAGTAAGCAGGTGCCAGCCAGACTGGAAGTTTAAATTCAGTGACACATTAATCAACCCCAAATTAATTCATGTCAGTTGAAGCAGGGCAGGTGTGCTTGCTTTTTTTCACCCCCATAATCTACAGTGATAAACCAACCAGAGGGTGGCAGTGATGTACCAGAGGATGGCATGGGTGTACCAGAGGGTGGCAGTGGTGAAACAGAGGGTGCTGTGAACCTGTGATGATGAACCAGACGTAGAAACAACATAGTCACAGCCGTTGCGAGCCGACAAGTAAGTTCGCAATTGCGAACTGGTAAACAACCCTCACAAACTGGCAGAAACCCTTGCGAACACAAAAAAAAAAATCCGCAAATTTGCGAGAGTTCGCGGATTTTGCGGATTGTGAATCTGTAAATTCGCAAGTTCGCGGATTGCCAATTCGCAAAATCCGCCCATGCTTAGTTGTCACAACTGCAATAGAGATTGCAGTGCTGAACCAGACGAGACACCAGCCCGGATACCTTTATTAGAAAGCATCAGACTATCTATAAGCAAAAATCCAGAAGGAAATAGGCGGTCCCATAATTATTAAGACGAGATTCACTTAAGATGTAGACACCAGCGCTTGGCTGATGCCAGAACTGTTATAAAAGATTTGCGAGTCTTTATCGGCACATACGCAATTGGTATGCTATATTCTGACCAGGGCCCTGCGTTTAGCTCTCGAGCTTACAAAGAGGCCATGGCCAGCATGGGAATTGCATTGCGGTACTCTTCTCCCTTCCATCCTGATGGAAATGCGGTAGTGGAAATAAAAAACAGTGACATAAATCAATCTATAACGGCGAGGTTATTAGGTTCGGGTGATGGTTGGGTCAAACATCTAACAAGTGTCCAAGGTAGTCTTAACAATCTGCCAAGAAATTCTCTAAAAGGTATCACTCCTTACGAACTATTGTTCGGCACTAGAATGAAAATACAGGACTTAGATTGTCAGACTTCAGTGGTAAAAGAAAAAGCCTTTGATATCAAAGATCGTTTGGCTGTTTTACAGGACTTAAATGAAACAAGAAGAAGTCTAAGTAACATAAAGTTAAAGCCAACGAACACTGAAGAAAAACCACCTGTCCCAGCAAGACCTGCCTGGATTCCAAAGATTGGGGATCTAGTCAGAGAGAAGATCGTGGTGAAGAAGGAATTTGGGCCTTCTTACAGAAAAGCAGTACCAGTCTTAGCTGTCAGCGGAACAAGATCAGTAGTACTACCGCCCCTTGCTGGTAAAAAGGAGAACAGAGTTGTATCAATCAACCTGGTAAAACCACAATCATGTAGCCAATAATAAGTAGTAGGCCCAGTGGACTCCCAAGAAATAGCGGAAGACCAAATCTTGCTACAATCCAAGAGGTTCAAACTGAGAGATTAATCACATTTGATAAACCTGCAGTGAATAAAAAAGGACTATGCAACATAGCCATGGAACTTGTGCCTCTTGAAACCCAAATTGCAACAGTTCATCAAGAAACACCTGTCTACAACGATGTAGCATCAGACTATGCTAATGAATCAAAGAAAGATCCAAAGACAAATGAAAATCCAGAAGCAATTCCAACAATTGACAGAACTGCATCTGGCTACTTCATCAATTTCGATGACTCTTCTGATGATCCCAGTGAACATGAAGAAATGCCAGCAACAAAAACTTTCAAAGAAAAAATGACTAAACTCTTTCATCAACTAAAAGAAACATATCTGATTTCACCATGGATTGAATTTTGGTTTGTGTTAGGTGTACTTTTCCACCTGCTTTGGCTCATCATGGTTTTATTTTTGGGTAGATTTATTGATGGAAAATGTAGTACAATGGACACAGCAAGTCAGAACATCAACTTGGTCCTAAAGCCTCACAGATCCTCACACATCGAGAAAAGAGAACTGTCATCAGTGAACATCACAGCCAATCCAATACCCGGTGGGGTAGTATGGGACAAAACTGATTATGAAATCTATGGCCCGATTGAGCTCTTGAAATGTCCACATCAGTTCAAGGTTTCATTAAGTGACTTTTTGACACCAAGTACTTTCTCTGATGATTGGGACTTTGAAAATATTAATAATATGATGTCAGATTTAGTAATGTCAGCTAAATTCACAGAACATGATTATTTACAGGGTTCATCAAATTATGAAGAGTTGTATTTCTATAATCATTTTGGTCATCACTATTTGCATAAAACTGCTCAACCTAAAAATGTTTTTACATATAACCAATGGGAACATTGTTCAACTCTGCCAAAAGGCAGTTCAAAAACATTTTATGAGAAATGCCAATACTTCCCAGGGTTTAACAACAGTGATCCAGAAGCGTTTTATTTTAAAATGTTAAATAAGACAGGAATGAGAACAATGTTGACAAATACTAAATTGATTTATTCTGAAAATGTTTATGATAAAATGTCTACATTTGGTTTTGAATTTTGGAAAACAACTTTGAAACAAAAACCATCTGGGGTACAAAAGACTGGCAGGTACAAGGTCTAGAAGCATTATTTAGAGCCTGCATGATCTCAGAACAGATAATATTTCTGAATTACACCATTCAGCAAACAACCTGTCTTGGTTTAGCCAAGATAAAAGACTTAAATAAACCGTCTATTCCAAAACCCATACCTGATAGTAATAGCACTACAGATGTGGAGATAGACGTATCCCATATTTTACACCAAAACAGAACAAATCCTGATTGGAAAAAATGGTTGATCTGGCCCACAGACACAAATAACTGTCAAGATAGATTCCTGAACAAAACACAGAGGTTCAAACAGACCAGGCCAGACCCAAGATATTCCCAGAGACAACATCCAGGGATAGTTACAACATACAGTGTAGGGAAACTATGCCTTGAGTATCTACAGAAATCCACACTGGCTGAAATTAAGCAACACTTGACTTTACTTAAAGACGGTGCTGACTTGCGAGATTTCATACTGGGACCTCGCAAACAGCGTCAAAAACGTTTCATATACGCCGGTATATATGCTGCTTACAACAAAGCTTGGAAAGTAACGCAAATTGAAACTGCTGAAAAAATACGAGAAATTGATCGTATAAATTTGCAAAAATCACTTTCTGTAGTGGACAATGGGTTAACGACTCTGTCCTCCAGAATATATTCACTGGACAGCATTGTATCATCTGCTATTGATATAATACAGCAGGATTTGCTAATGTTACAACATGGTCAGTCCCAATTGCGTTCTATTGTACAACTTGGCTGGACGTTGCAAAACCTCCGTTCAGGCTATGTGCCATGGCGTCTAATCAACATAACGTCATTGTTTTCTATCTTTACCCTTACTGATAAACAAATCAGTTTGGCATAAAAAGGAGCAGACTATACGATTCTGAGCATTGAAAAACTTGAGAGATTACCATTGACAATGTGAGAGAGACCTGTCATTGAATGCATAATACACGGAACAATTACAATTCCGATAACAACTTTCCAGTTTAAGTATTGCCAAAAATATATACCAGCAGGCCTGTATGAAAGGTTGGGTAAATGATACATCAAATCAACCTGGAATTTACCTTATCCACACAAATGTTATAGTGAAGGGAAAAAAGAGGTATTTCTTAGTGGTAATAATTGTAAAAAATCACTAAGCGGTACACTTCTGTGTCAAGGTATTAACTTGCATGAAGCCTGCAAGGGTTCATCAAATAACCTTTCATGTTGTTGGATTCCGACCAGCCCAAGCACTGCAAGTCTTCCACCCTTTATTTACAATAGGACACAGCTCCCTCCTTCCTTTACGCTTCTGCACCTATGTACAAACAGGGAAAGAAACAAACCCTTCATGTATAGCTGTTCCACATAGACAAATCCCCACCCCTATACCCAATGACCATGCCTTGCCAAACATACACAACCCCTCTTACCAGTGTGAAGTGCAGGTTTTGCTTTGTAAAGGTATAGAGTTCACAAAATGTGGCGCTCTGGAATCTGCATTAAATTGTCATACAGCAGATAATCAAATGGGAGTTTTTCAGTCGGTGTCCTTAAGAAATATAAAACGAGGGGAAAAAAGGACTTGCAATGTGTAGAACAATTGCCCGAAAAAAACCCCTTCGAGTTTGCTGGTTTGACCAAGGGAGCTGGAATAGAGGAATACAAAATCAGGGATACAGAAAATCCCAGCGTTCAACAACAAGCCTACGCGGAGTGACCTGATACGTCACTTCCGCTCAAAACGAAGCAAAGCAGCGTCTAATCAAAGACGCACTGAAACGAAGCGGAGCTTCGTTTACTCCTTGCGTTCTCACAAAACCCCACCTATCAAGGGCAAAGAGGTATTAGAATACCACAGTGAACGGGAGCCCCCGAACACCCATAACCAAGGAAAACGCTGGAAAAAGCAAACAAGGGACGGAAAGGGAAAGGGAAACCCCAGGACCCAATACTCGCTAACTAAAGGGGGGGGAAGGGGAGCAGTCAATACCAGCAGGGACTAAAAATACCCTTCCCACGAGCCCGTGAGAAAGGGAAATTCAACAGGAATCGTCTTCAAGCAGCAACCAACAGCCAGGATACAGGAATCCGAACAAACGGCAATATCAAGCATTGAAGTAGAGGTAGGACCAAGCATTTATCCTACTTGCCACAAATCATGTGATGTCAAGGCATGGTCACTAAAAAGGGACTACCCCCAAACCCTAACAGTACCCCCCCAATGATTCCCCCTACTGGACGGGGTTTCCAGGGGTGCTGTCTGTGAAATAACCGAACCAAACGTGGGGCATGCACCCCCCCAGCTGGTTCCCACGTCCTATCCTCCTGTGTGTACCCCTTCCAAACCACCAGGTAGAAAAGGCGACCCCTGACCCGCTTGGAATCTAGGATAGCCTGAACCTCAAATTCCACTTGCCCATCAATCATCACAGGGGGAGGAGGAGGCAACACCTGAGCCGAGGGTATGTAGGGTTTTAGCAACGATGTATGAAACACAGGGTGTACCCCGTAGTCCCGTGGTAACCTGAGCTTCATTGCCACTGGGTTGATGATCTGTAGTATTGGAAACGGACCCACAAACCGGGGTTGCAACTTGCGTGACCCATGCAATCGCAGGTTGCGTGATGCCAGCCACACTAAATCTCCAGTCTTGTATGTAGGAGCAGGGACTCGATGTTTATCTGCCTGGGCTTTCATAGCTGCCGTAGCCTCCAACAAACTGTCCCTGGCCAAACCCCATATATCTCTCAGCCGCCCACACACTTCATCGATGGCTGGCACGCGTCCCGTGGGTTGAATAGCTACTGCTCTAGGATGGTACCCAAGCGAACAAAAGAAAGGAGTCATGCCCAGAGCGGAATGCAAACTGTTATTATAGGCAAACTCCGCAATGGGTAGAGCTGCCACCCAATCACAAGATAAAGAAGCAACCAGACACCTCAAATATTGTTCCATCGTCTGGTTAGTTCGCTCAGTCTGACCATCAGACTGTGGATGGTAAGCCGAGGATAATCGTATCTCAGTTTTGAGTACCAAACATAACTCAGTCCAAAAATGAGAAACGAACTGCGCCCCCCTGTCCGATATGATCACAGCAGGCAACCCATGTAACCGCACAACCGACGACATAAAGACCACCGCCATCTCTTTTGCCGTAGGGATCTTAGGAAGCGGAATGAAGTGCGCCATTTTGGTGAACAAATCCACCACCACCAATATGGCGGTGTAGCCAGAGACAGAAGGTAAGTCGGTCACAAAATCCATACTTATAGTATGCCATGGGGCAGGTGGTACTGCCAAGGGTTGCAAGAGTCCTGAAGGTTTACAATGCGAGGGCTTGCTGATGGCACAAACAGGACAAGCTGTCACATATCCCATAACGTCACTGGTCATGGACTCCCACCAAAACCACCTCATGCACAATTCCTTTGTTTTTCTTATCCCTGGATGAGCTACCAAGGCAGAGGAATGACACCACTCCAAAACCATCTCTCTCAACAAAGGGGGAACGAACAATCTGTCCTCGTGATACAAAAGCCCCTCCTTTTCTGTGACCTGGGACATGGACAACCAAGGAGCCGGATCCAATTGGCTCAACCGCTCTTTCACTAAAGTAGGAAAATCCTCCACATCCAGTGCCCCTATAATCCTTTCTCCCGCAATCATAGCCCTGCTTTCAACCAAGGAGCCTTCTTCCTTCGGATCAACATGTATCCGAGAAAGAGCATCTGATTTAACCTGTTGGGCTGCAGGTCTGTACGTTATGATGAAGTCTTATTCGTTAAAGAATAAGACCCATCTCATTTGACGAGGAGTTAACGCCCTGGCAGAACGAAAAAACTCTAGGTTTTTGTGGTCGGTGTAAATGGTGATGACATGTCTAGCACCCCATAAATAGTGGCGCCATTCCTTGAATGCCAGTTTCACCGCCAGCAATTTGCGTTCTGCCACAGTGTAATTACGTTCCGCCGCCAATAGGGTTTTAGAAAAGAACGCAATTGGGTGCATATGACCAGTGGTTTCATCACGCTGCGACAACACCCCACCTACAGCACACAAGGAGGCGTCAGTTTCTACGAAGAACGGCAGAGCAGGATCAGGATGCACCAATACTGGTGCAGACATAAAATGTCTCAACAGCAATCGAAAAGCCTCCTGAGTCTCATCAGTCCAATCAAAGGGGACGCCCTTTCTCAAGAGTCGGGTCATAGGAGCCACTATATCGGAAAAATGCGATATAAATCGCAGATAAAAATTGGCAAAACCTAGAAGCACCTGTATTTGTTTCACGGTAGTTGGCACTGGCCAGGTCTCTATGGCCTGGATCTTCTTTGGGTCCATCCGTATACCTCCCGCCGAGATAATGAACCCCAAAAACTCTACTTCAGGGGAACTGAACTGGCACTTCTCCAGCTTTGCGTACAGATGATGATCCTGCAGGGTTTGTAACACCTGTAACACATGTTCGGTGTGTTCGGCCCCGTTCTCCGAGTAAATAAGTATATCATCCAGATATACTATGACTGTATGATCTAGATACTTGCTGAGGACCTCATTGATAAAAAACTGGAACGCCGCTGGCGCATTGCACAGGCCAAACGGCATCACGGTGTATTCAAACAGTCCGTACTTTGTTTTAAAAGCTGTCTTCCACTCATCGCCGGGCCGAACCCTTATAAGATGGTAAGCGCCCCGCAAATCCAATTTGGTAAACACCGTAGCTTTGCGGAGCTGGTCCAGTAACACGGAGATGAGTGGAAGAGGGTACCTATTCTTTACAGTGGCTGTGTTCAGAGTTCTATAGTCAACACATGCCCTCAAAGACCCTTCCTTCTTAGGAATGAAAAATATAGCCGATGACACGGGCGAGGAAGAGGGACGAATGTAACCAAGCTGTAACATCTCATCAATATAAGCCTTCAGATGTATTTCCTCAGGTTCAGACAGTGCATAGACTCGACTGCATGGCAGCGGAACCCCAGGCACTAAATCGATCCTACAGTCATATGACCGATGCGGTGGAAGACCCTGGGCACATCCCTTGTCGAATACATCACTATAAGCAGAATACTGTGGCGGGACAGATCTCACATCAACCACAGCACAGGACAAAGGATTAACCCGCTCAGCTGCCATGGTATAGCAATTCCTCAAACAATGCACCGAGTCTAATGTCACTAGTCTCTGTACCCAGTCAATCTTGGGGTTATGCTTCTGCAGCCACGGGACCCCCAACACCAACCCGAAAGAGGGAGCATCTATTAAATCAAAAATCACCGTTCTCACACAACAAACAGAGGGGAGCGGTCTGTCGGGTGATACATCCAGATGTCAGCTCTGTCCCATCAATAGCCCTCACTGGCTCAGGTTGTTCCTTAAGATGACACGGAACCATCAATTTCTCAGCCATTGAGATATCTATGAAATTCCCGGTAGCGCCGGAATCCAGCAACACCGATACAGGGACATGTTTCTGTGCTGGAAGCAGCAAATGAGCGTTGATAACAAAATGTCTTGGGGCTTGATCCAAAGCCCCTACGACCTCATACTGTTTATTCCGTCCATCACTCGTACCTCGTTCCACCTGTATACAAGCCACCCTTTTACCGAACCCTGCACCTGATGGTTTCACAGGACAGTCCTTGCAAAATGGCCTCCCTGGCCACAATAAAGACACAAATTCTTCTCTCTCCTCCTCTTTTTCTCCTCCGAGGTCAGGGGGCCCCTTACCCCTCCTATTTCCATAGGTTCGGGTACTGTTTTAATCTCCCCTCCTGACTTCGCCTCTGTTTTCACGTAACTACCTCGTGAAGATAGGAACCGACTACGTTCTCCACGCCGTTCCGTCACTCGATGATTCAACTTGACCACTAAATCTATGAATGCCGCACAATCCTCAGGCGGATCCACCACCTGTGACACTATATCCTTAAGCTCTTCGCAAAGCCCCTGATAAAAAAGGGACGTCCTTTTCTCAATTGGCCAATGTGTCTCGGCTACCAATCGATTAAAGGTAGCTATATAAGACAATAAGTCCTGCCTGCCCTGCCGTAACTTCAGGAGCTCAGCGTCACTAGCCTGCATAAACGCATGTTTAGCAAACAGACCCCGCATCAATTCTTTAAATGCCGAATAATTATACAGCACACGGTCATTGCTGTCCACCAAGGGAATCGCCCATTGAGCCGCGTTACCAGCCAAATATGACAGTATAAAAGCGACTTTCGCAGAATCGTCGGGAAAAGCATTTGTTCTACACATAAAGTGCAGCTGACACTGATTCATAAACATCCCGAACTTATCGCTCTCTCCTGTGAATATCTCAGGGGGGGCTAAGGGCACCGCAACAGGGGTGGCTACCGTTACGGCTATAGGAGTGCTGCCACCAGCAGTGCTTTGTCCCGCCCCACCCCCATACTGAAAGGTAGCAGGCTGTACAACAGGGCCCATCCCTCTATGTTGTGACTGTTCTCTGGCTCTTACTGCTACCAATTCCTGTTTTAACCCTACATTCTCTTGTTGCAACTCCTGCACCTGTGCCTGTAGGGTATGCACGGCTCCCATTACATCCTGCATTGAGGGACCTCCTGTACCCCCACCTAACGGATTCCCATCCTCATCCATGCTAGTCCGGGCAGTGCTATTTATCGTGGGCTTGATATTCTGTTGGATTCCGACCAGCCCAAGCACTGCAGGAACGTAGCATGCACCAGTCCCCTTCCCCTGCCCACCGGACACTCACAGGACAAAACACTATGAGTTCACCAATGAACCTGAAAAGAGGGTGGTAATGTTGAGGAGACACCAAGTCTTCCACCCTTTATTTACAATAGGACACAGCTCCCTCCTTCCTTTACGCTTCTGCACCTATGTACAAACAGGGAAAGAAACAAACCCTTCATGTATAGCTGTTCCACATAGACAAATCCCCACCCCAATACCCAATGACCATGCCTTGCCAAACATACACAACCCCTCTTACCAGTGTGAAGCGCAGGCTTTGCTTCGTAAAGGTATAGAGTTCACAAAACGTGGCGCTCTGGAATCTGCAGTAAATTGTCATACATCAGATAATCAAATGGGAGTATTTCAGTCGGTGTCCTTAAGAAATATACAACGAGGGGAAAAAAGGACTTGCAATGTGTAGAACAATTGCCCGAAAAAACCCCCTTCGAGTTTGCTGGTTTGACCAAGGGAGCTGGAACAGAGGAATACAAAATCAGGGATACAGAAAATCCCAGCGTTCAACAACAAGCCTACGCGGAGTGACCTGATATGTCACTTCCGCTCAAAACGAAGCAAAGCAGCGTCTAATCAAAGACGCACTGAAACGAAGCAGAGCTTCGTTTACTCCTTGCGTTCTCACAAAACCCCACCTATCAAGGGCAAAGAGGTATTAGAATACCACAGTGAACGGGAGCCCCCAAACACCCAGAACCAAGGAAAACGCTGGAAAAAGCAAACAAGGGACGGAAAGGGAAAGGGAAACCCCGGGACCAAATACTCGCTAACTAAAGGGGGGGGAAGGGGAGCAGTCAATACCAGCAGGGACTAAAAATACCCTTCCCACGAGTCCGTGAGAAAGGGAAATTCAACAGGAATCGTCTTCAAGCAGCAACCAACAGCCAGGATACAGGAATCCGAACAAACGGCAATATCAAGCATTGAAGTAGAGGTAGGACCAAGCATTTATCCTACTTGCCACAAGTCATGTGATGTCAAGGCATGGTCACTAAAAAGGGACTACCCCCAAACCCTAACACATGTCACCTGCATGGCACTCCTGCAACACAGATAGAGCCTTTTTTCAGACAGCTTTCCAATGGCATTTATGTTCTAATAAGTGACCACAGCTGTTGTGGCATGGTGCCAGGAAAAGCCTATCTCATAACCGTTACTTCCAGGGTCATTTGCTGTATGCAAGTATTGTATCCAAACAGCAATCCAGACATGGAAGCGGCAATATGACCTTCTTTGAATATCTCTTCTATTCAAATTGATACTTTAAGCAGAATGAAGTCTATTCTTTTATAGACATCTGTGCCTTTAACCTCGCCCAAAGAGACGTATGATCTGCAAGTTGCAAGGACAGCGGCAGAGATTCATTCCCTATTATCGACAAATTGCACCGTGCATTTCGTAGAAATGTTAGGTCAAATCTTAAACATGTCTGATACCAGTGGCATTGCACATGTATTTAAGACAATTTTTTCGGGACTGTTAACACCCTTTGAAACAGTTCTGGGCATTTCCCCGAATTTTGTGCATTCGTTATTCGGCGGCCTACCTCTTCTTTTGGGACTCGTAGCAGGAATTTTATTTTTGATCCTTCTGCTCCGATATGGCAAGCCAACCCACAAACAAAACTCCAGCTACGATGGAAGAAACAATCCTAGCAATACGCTACCGAGACCGAATCACTAGAGTCCTCGGATTAGCCCGGCTAAGGGATCTGAATATAACTTAGTTTCTTTCATTCAGACCAATCTGGCAAGATTGCATCTTACCTGTGCTTCGATGTCTGCTATGCGGAGAAGAATGCGTGTTGGACGTCTGTCTTACACTACCATCAGCAGTACCTATGGATATCGATACTTTACTGCGTTCGGTAACGGCTCATGCAACGTGTTGTCCCCAGCGGCTACCTATTCTGATGATGGCATTCGTTGAGACTTCACCATTACGATTAGGTGGCGGTGAAGTACTAGATAAAAGCAGCACCACACAGGTACATCCTTCTGTGAGCATTGCTGATCCAGACATTAATGATGGCAATGATTCTCACATTGCTGATCCAGACATCGATGATGGCAATGATTCTCACATTTGCACTATTTCAGCTTTTTCGAACTTTCACCTACTGTTGTAGACCAAATTTTCGGAATGTCTGACATGATGTTCTCTCCCAACAACGAGAATAACTTTTAAAACAACGAGCACACAGCGTTCCCTGAACTCTGAATTCGGCCTTCAGTTTTTGATAAACAACACTACTGAAAACAATTGGAACTATTTTTTCCCCTGAAAGCGAAATTATTTTTCCACTTCCAAAATATTTACTTTTTTTTGGAACATGGTACTCTGCTTAAAGTAGAACTATTCTTAGAGAACAGAGCTTCTATTTTTAGAGATACTAGGGACAATATTTTACCTCAGCCTCTTGCACATGTACAGTATTGTATAAATATGTGATGAAATGGTCTTGACCTTCTTTTCTGTATTCAGAGCCATTTCATAAATGTAATTTCGCAATTCATTCAGCCAATATTTCTATATGCATTTCCTGAATGATAACACTGCTTGAAAAACGTACAGTATAAATACTCATTTTCGTGTATTTATCATATACCATTTCAAATGCAATTTATGTATTTTGGGGTGGGTTGGAAAACACACATGCATCGTTATATGTTTAGTATTGCTTAGTATTTAGTAATGATGGACATTAATACGTGGAGTGGGTGTGTGAATCTATCTAGGACCCTAATTAGATATCCCCGATTCATACCCTTATGTGGTTATAACAAAACATATCCTTATAAAGGCATAAGAATCATGTCCATATTTAGTCATAACCAATGCAGTCCAAATACGGCAAGGCTACTCCCATAGGCTCAGAGAAAGTACAACGCGTTCATTAAACAAACCAAGCCTCCAGCAGCCCGGGAATTCCCCCTGCTTTTGTTTTGATTTGCACAAGAACTCCTGGAGTCCAGAAAGAACTGTTAGTTCTTAGTGACGTCTTATGTCCAACCTTACATCAAACCCGGCACCTTCCAGGTATAAATATACCAACGTTGCCTTAAGCAAACACACGGTGGTTTGGAGCAGAGCGGCTATCTACTTGCCCGACGCCCAGCTGATGCGAGTGCCAAAGGAAGCCGACCCTCCCATTTGATGCACTGAGAGAGACGCTGTCTTTTCTCCTGCCGAGAAATTCCAGCTCCGGTGTTTCCAGTCACCCTTGCGGGTTGCTGGGAGATCAAGTCCTGAGAGAGAGATAAAAGACCTCCTTCATTCTAGAACCAAGGTACGGAGCTGATTAAAACCTTAAGAGAATTCTTGATTCAGATTCTTGGCAAAACCCAACTTAACTTAAACTGCAACTTACTTACTCCTTCCCACGTATTAGGCTTAGGTCAGGTACACCGGGGTAGGCGTATCTTAGAAGCACCAGTTGAGTACGTTAGCCAATGTTTTTATGTATGTATATATTTTATCCATTTTAAAGTAATATATGGCTCAGAAACCCTATAAATGCTTTTACAGTATTATTCCATAATACTCCTTTTACTGTACGTACTTTACTTCATGATAAGTATTGCAATTGTGGCAAATCACTTCTCTTGCATGAAAAGAAGACTTCTCAATAAATAACAACTTTTATTGAAAACGCCCGTCTCTCTATTTCTCTGCACTCCTGGTGAAATTAAGCCTGCACAATTGACTGAGTGAGCGCTGGGATGCCTATTTGGTAACCAGGCGCTATACAAAACTCAGAATAATAATAATAATAATAATAAATAGCTGTCTATTGTTTTCACACGACTCTAGAGATATACTCTTTATTCTGAGGGAGCAAAGTTGTCATGTTTATGCGATTGTCAGAAACTAATCCCTTCTTGTCTAATCAGGAAAGTTAACTCCTTCCTGTTCACTCGAGAAAGTTTCTAGTGACCTCTGAGCTAGCTGGCAAACCTAATTAAGTCTAACATAGTCAGTAGAGACCCACATCTAAACTGCTGTTTATGTTATTCCAATGCACAGAGCCTATTGGGAATATAGGAACTACACTACACCACCCGGTAGCAGGGGAAAGCCCAACACCCTGTCCAGACCATCTACGGCAACTTGGAGCGCCGACCTATTAGACCTCATGGCAGCCGGCCTAGCACGCATGACGAGATGGGCCTACGAGGGGGCTTTAGCGCCTACTGTATTTCCCTTGTGGAAGGATGGGTAGGGACTTGGCATTAACCCTCTAATATATTATAATTTCTGAGGAAATAGGAGGATGGGGGAGTTCTGCAGCGTGTGCATGGTGCCATATGGTGGTGATTTCTTTCTGGGCCACCGGGATCCAACCAGCACTTTCATAGTGAGGAGGTCTCTAAAGGGTTGGCAATGCTTGCAGGGATCACAACCAGATTACCGGTGCCTAATTGGCATTAACACATTGGCAGCAGTATTGGGGTCACGTGGGAACATTTGTAGGTACACACAGGAAGTTCATCTGACCAGGTACAGGGAGGGTTTGTTGTCTTTAGCGATCCCTCAGTCAAAAAAGGACCAGGGCGGCGGGGGGGGGGACCTGGTTAGATTGCATAAAGCTCAAGGAAGCTCTTGCTGTCACGTAGGCAACCTCAAGTCATTCTTGGGAAACAGACCTCTGGTGTGGGGGGGTCCACTTTTAATTGAAGAGGATGGAACCCCGCTCACCAAATTCCAGTTCAGCAGGGTTCTTGATTTAGCACTCAGGGAAGCGTGGTTAGACCCTTCCAAATTCGGTTCCCATTCCTTCAGAAATTAAGCACCCACTGACGCCACGGCGAGCGACCTTACAGGGCAAGCAGTATAGAGCATTGGACGGTGGTCTTCTGACTGTTGGAAGCAATATGTTAGTCTACACATGTTTTAAGGCTATGATGTATGTCTAATAACATTGTTTCTTCATTATTCGCAGCTTTCATGTCCTATGACGCAGGAAGGAAGCTGGCTGGTTGTCAGATCCTTGTCCAGCCCAGAACCCGCCTGGGGCCCGGTGAAACTGAAGTATGGGTCGTAGGCCATTCTTAGGTAAACAGATTAAAACATCCTTTTTTCACAGGAAAGTATTTGGATAGGGCCAGTCAGGCAGGGTTCAACATCTCTTTTCATGGGGGAATAAGGGTTGCATCTAGGGCAGTTAAGGAGCATGTTAGAGTCTATGCTGGTTAAGGTACACACGTCCTTTGCAAATGTGGTGATACATCTGGGGCAATGATCTGGACAGACTTGGGCAGGAGTGGTGTGTTTCAGTCACTGATCACGGAGATTGGTTGGTTTGCAAGGAGGTACCCACAGTCTGTTTTTTTTCTTGGTCCCACATTATCCCAAGATTCAAATGGCAGAGGGGCGGGGGGGGGGCGATTGGGTCTGGGCCTTGATCATTGTGTTAAAAAAGTGAATAAGAAGATTGACTAGTTGCTTAGGTCCCCAAAACCCCAAACTTACTCACATGGATGTATTCGGGGAGGGAGAGGTTTTCTTGTTGCAGGATGGCCTTCACCTCTCAACGTTGGGCAATGAGATTTTCTTAGCAAATTTGGTAGCATGGGTAATCCGGGGACGGGACAGGGCATGACCTTAAGGCATACCTGGGGGGGGTGGAAAGTCAGCCAACTATGCTGGCCTGTGGCAGTAAGGTCATGATTGATGGGGCAGTTACAGTCCTTAGTAGGCATCGCCATCGATTATGGGGATAGCTGGGAAACAGCAGTCTTTCATGGAACTCTACGGGGTGCTTATAGCCAGTCAGGAACCCTTATGGGCAGACAGGTGTCCAGCACAAGGTCACTCCGGGGGGCGGGGGTGGACATACCACGTAGTTGGACCAGTTTTGACCTTGCCTGTAGGATCTATTCCGTATACGCAGAGAAAATTGTATATATTCATTAGTTTAGGATTGGGAATGGTTATGTATTAGAATCTCTGTTAAGGTTGGTCATCTATAAACAGTGTAAGTAATATTGTACACACATATGGTATATGAATATTGTATGGACTATTACGGAAGGTTTCTGCATATTTAAATATGCAAAACTTTAATGTGTTGTGTTTTAATAAAATACGGCGAAGTTTGTTACGACCACTAACCCAAAGAAAGTTCTGTGATGTTTTTGTGTATGCCTCGGGGTTGAGTGGGGGTGGTACCCACGAAGCCACTGGATGGAATTGGAGTGTCTGTGATTGGGGACTCTGCAATACCTGCAATATGGCAGCATAATCCTTCCATAGACTGTCGGGACATAGCACATGGCGACATAATGGGTCATAGCTTACCGCGAGACAGCATAGGCCCATCGGAGACTGCCAGAGCATACCATATGGCAGCATAGGACCTTCATCAATGGTGCAGAGCATAAAGCATGGCAGTGTAGGCCTTTCAGAGATTGTCACAGTACACCATATTGCATAACATGACTGCATAGGGTAGTGAGACAAAATATCGAAATTAAAATATCAATATACAATAATATCAATGTTTTAATTTCGATGGTATAGAATATCGATGTCCAAAATATCGACAGACAGAATATCGTTTTTTTAAGGTGTGTATGTTACTAATATCGAAATTTACTAATATCGAAATTTTGTTTAGTGTTATGTATTTTATTATGTTGTTTATATGTTTGTTAAATATGTTTTGTAATGTATGTTTGAAAATTAGTAAATTTGTTTACATTTTGCGTTTTAGTATCAGAGCGGGTTGTGGGTTTATAGGGGAATAGGGTGGGAAGTAATTTAATAATTAATTAATTAATATAATTTTGTAAATATTTTTAATTAATATGAATTGGTAATTAATTAATATTAGTTATTTAATTACATTAATTAGAGTTAATGTTTTAATATATATATATTTTTTTATTGTTAATTAATTAATTGGTAATTAAATAATATTAATTAGTAAATTAACGTAATTAGCGTTAATGTGCTAATATATTTAATGTATTGTTATTATTAATTAATAAATAATTGGTAATTAAATAATATTAATTATTTAAATAAATTAATTAGAGGTAATGTGCTAATATGCTTAATGTTTTTGTTATTGTTAATTAATAATTAATTGCTAATTAATAATTATTAAGTGATTAAATGATGTGATTTATTTATGTGTAGTGGGTTGTGTGTTTATAGGGGGATAGGGTGTGATATAATTAAATGTAATTAATTAAAGAGATTGTATTTATTTGTTGGTATTTATTGTTAAATAATTAGTAATTAATATGTGTTAATTAGTTCATTTATAATTACATCAATTTAGTAATATTAATTGTTATTAATTGATTAATAGAAATTTATAATAATTGTTTTTTTTGTATGTGTAGTGTGTTGTGTGTTAAAGGGGGAGTAGTATGGGAAGTAATTTTTACCCCCATGCTATCCAATGCTTTCCCTACTGTTGCACCCTCTGGAGTGGGAATAGTAATTCAAACCCTACGCTATCCAACGCTTTCCCTACTGTTGCCTTCTCTGGAGTGGGAATAGTAAATTTTACCCCTACGCTATCCAACGCTTTCCCTACTGTTGCACCCTTTGGAGTGGGAATAGTAATTTTTACCCCTACGCTATCCAACGCTTTCCCTAGTGTTGCACCCTTTGGAGTGGGAATAGTAATTTTTACCCCTACGCTATCCAACGCTTTCCCTACTGTTGCACCCTCTGGAGTGGGAATAGTAATTTTTACCGCTACGCTATCCTACGCTTTTCCTACTGTTGCACCCTCTGGAGTGGGAATAGTAATTTTAACCCCTACGCTATCCAACACTTTCCCTACTGTTGCACCCTCTGGAGTGGGAATAGTAATGTTTACCCCTACGCTATCCAACGATTTTCCTACTGTTGCACCCTCTGGAGTGGGAATAGTAATTTTTACCCCTACGCTATCCAACGCTTTCCCTACTGTTGCACTCTCTGGAGTGGGAATAGTAATTTAAACCCCTACGCTATCCAACTCTTTCCCTACTGTTGCACTCTCTGGAGTGGGAATAGTCATTTTTACCCCTACGCTATCCAACGCTTTCTCTACTGTTGCACCCTCTGGAGTGGGAATAGTAATTTTTACCACTACGCTATCCAACGCTTTCCCTACTGTTGCACCCTCTGGAGTGGGAATTGTAATTGAAACCCCTACGCTATCCAACGCTTTCCCTACTGTTGCACCCTCTGGAGTGGGAATAGTAATTTTTACCCCTATGCTATCCAACTCTTTCCCTACTGTTGCACCCTCTGGAGTGGGAATAGTAATTTTTACCCCTACGCTATCCAACGCTTTCCCTACTGTTGCACCCTCTGGAGTGGGAATAGTAATTTTTACCACTACGCTATCCAACGCTTTCCCTACTGTTGCACCCCCCGGAGTGGGAATAGTAATTTAAACCCCTACGCTATCCAACGCTTTCCCTACTGTTGCACCCTCTGGAGTGGGAATAGTAATTTTTACCCCTACGCTATCCAACGCTTTCCCTACTGTTGCACCCTGTGGAGTGGGAATAGTAATTTTTACCCCTACGCTATCCAACGCTTTCCCTACTGTTGCACCCTCTGGAGTGGGAATAGTCATTTTTACCCCTACGCTAACCAACGCTTTCCCTACTGTTGCACCCTCTGGAGTGGGAATAGTAATTTAAACCCCTACGCTATCCAACGCTTTCCCTACTGTTGCACCCTCAGGAGTGGGAATAGTAATTTTTACCCCTACGCTATCCAACGATTTTCCTACTGTTGCAATATGTGGAGTACGTATATATATTAATTTATATGTAGAGTTTTTAATTCATTTTAAATGTATATGTATTAGTTATAATTTTTTTAATATGTTTTAATGTTTTTATTTAATATTTGTAAAATAATATGTATTTTTTAATAATTTTTACATTATTATTAATACATTTAAAAAAACGATATTTTTAATTTCGATATTTTTGTACTACGATATTAAATTTTCGATATTTTTGTACTTACCTTTATGAAGATATAACTCCGATATTTTTGACTTCGATATTTTTGTGTTGATATTTTTGTATGTAGATATTCTGTCTGTTGATATTATGTCATAGATTCACTGCATAGATCCTTCAGATGCAGCACAAGGCAGCATAGGACCATTAGAGAGCTCTTTAAACATTGTCCATCTGAGACTTTCATGTCATAGCTCTTTATACCAAAGCCCTTCCGAGACTGTCAGAGCAGAGCTCTTTATCGCATAGGCCCTTTAGAGACTGTCAGAGCACAGCTCTGAATAGCATAGGCAGGGCCACTGGAACTATTGTATTGTGTGACAGCATTTTTTGCAAGCCACATTTGCCATATAATCCATTCTCTTCTACATAATCGGCAGATTTTAACCACCAAAATTGTTTCTAGCTCAAAGGGTTGAAAAGTTACTAAAAACACAGCAACCTGTTACTGTGCAGCGGAAGTCGCTATGAAAAGGTTGACGGGTGACCTTTCTGCTGCCTTTTGCTATATTTGAGTGTTAGACCAGTACTAATGAGGTGCAGTCAACAGCCAGACTGTATTAACAAGTGTAGAAATGTCAAAATAATAAAAGAATACTATCGTTAGTTGCTGCGTAGTTTACTCAACCCCGCCGCATAATTTGGCCTTCCTCTACCATATAATTCCAGAGGCCTTGAGCATAGGTCAAATGGAGACTACCAACACAGACAAAACTCTACGCTGCATAATCGCTTTGTGGAGAGTTATGACGCGGCAAATAAAACATCATGTTATGAGAATGGATTACAATTTAAAAAAATGCTTTCCTGTGTGTACTCCTTTGATAAAGCATTTCTTTGAAAGACAATGGGGCATATTATCAAGCCAGGCGATACAATTATCGCCGTTTCAGCGGCAGAAAACTGCCGCTAAAACGGCGATAATGAGCTTGATAATATGCTCTATGGAATTCCAATTGAACCCCATGTTAGATGTGAAGGACGTCTAACATGGGCTTCAATTGGAGTTCCATAGAGCATATTATCAAGACCATTATCGCCGTTTCAGCTGCAGTTTTCTGCTGCTAAAACGGCGATAATTTTATCGCCTGTCTTGATAATATGCCCCAACGTCCTTCTTTTCAATGCCGCAGATGTTTTCATGCAGTGATTTCGGTCCCTTCCCAGCCTTTGGCAAAGAAAGGCATTCAGTGTTGAAAGGTCAGCACCTCTGCCTGTTCTTCACAGTGCTCTCTTCCCTCTTGAACATCACGTTCGCCCAGTAGAAGTTGAACGCAGTGTTCTTCGGGTTCCAAGAAATGACACAACATGCAAAGCGCGAGCTTGGCTAAAATACGTGTGCCTCTTCTAATTTTCCAACACATAATAACTTAGATGACATATATGCGAGCGATGTTTAGCTCTATGTAAACACATGCTGGTGAAACAATGATTTGCAAAACAGAGGAATTAAACCCTATAAATCTGTCTAGTTAGAGACAGCGAACCATCGTGTTTCCATTAAAGAAGCCCATCTAGTCGCTGACGTAGCTCGTTCACCCAGCACTCCTGCGGTTGGCCCTGGGGCACCTGACTGAGCGGTGCCCTCCGTGCCCAGGTACCAGTGCCTCCAAACAGGATGGGATTGGGATACAAATTAGGCAAGGGCACCGAACGAAACAGTGGCACACATGTGCATCATGACTTTTTATAAGATGTTTGTTAGATATTATCAGGGGAGCTATTTTCTTCTCTTTTAGGGGCATATAATGAAAGACGGCGATTAATAACGCAAAGCGCGCTTAGAGCTTCTTATTTATTGCCGTCTATTTATGGAATTTATCACATTGGTAGCACGTTATTAACAACGTATTTCTCCGGGGTGATAAAAATTCCAGCGATGTTCCCTGCAAAACAGCGATAACCTTGCTGATACGACCCTGTGATCATATCAGCATAATCCACCCCCAATTTAGGGATAAGTAAGTCTGCATTTTAGCATACGTTAGTTTTTTACAAAAACAGCGGTTTTCTCCAAAAACGAATGTTTGCTTAAATGCTAGGGCAGCCTTGTAAATATTGCGATGTGCACATCAGCGATATTTGCAAGGTTGTACTGCCCAGTCACGCCCACTTTGCATCTCATTAGAGTTGCAAAGGGAGGCGTCGGGTAAAAGGGTGCTAACCTGCGGTAATGCATGTTAGCATCCACTTGTAAATAGGGTGAAAAGATTATCTCCGCTTTTCTGGACTATGCCCTTGTTAATATGCCCCTTAGTTTCTTTTTCTCTTCCCCTCGTTTGTCGTTCTTCTCCACTCTGCGCGTCTCACTTTTCCTTTTGGTTCCGCGCTGCGCCCCTCGCTCATTCCATTTTGTTACTCCCCAGCATGTCTATTCTCCCTCCCGTTTGTCATTTTGTCCCAGAATGAATGGTTTTTTACAGTAATGTTGCCAAAAAACAATTGTTTTGAATTGTTAAAAAAGTTTCATTGTGGCTTTAGTTGGTTGTCAGCCTTATGCTTTTATTTTCTCTGATTGATGAAGGGAAGATCCTCACAGTTTTGAAGATGACAAGTTGGCAGCAGACAGATGAGGCTCATCTAACTGCTTCTGGAGACAAAAGTAGAGACTTTTAAATAGCCACCACTTGGAATCTGACTCCTTGCACAACCCCCTTTCACTCCACCCCCATGTAACATTAGTGCTAGCTGTGCTGCTCAATAACTGCATTGCTACTCCCCGCAGGGGCGTAACAAACGCCCCCACAGGCCCCGCGGTGCAGGGGGCCCCACTCTCCTCAGTTAATGAAGGGGGCCCCATCCCCCACCCAGTCCTGTCAAGTATCACGCAACGGGCGTTAGACTAATGCATTTCAGGGTGGTGATCCCCATCACCGCACTGAAATGCATTGTCATGCATAATGCATAGTCTCAGCTGTCACACAAGCACTGCAAAATAGTGCGTCTGTGGCAGCTGGCAGCGCGTGGTTGTGGCCTGCGCAGGATGCTCCAGCAGGATTGGGGCCTTACAGCAGCTAAGCAGCTAAGCAGCTGCTGCTACAATGTATCGTAGAGATTCCCGCAGCGCCGTGAGACCTTGTCTCAGTCAGACAAACGGACGCCATGGCCTGGCCGGTAGTGCAGAGAAAGCCGGGGCCTGGTCCAATCAAGTTACGTGTGACAACTTGGTCAGTGACAACTTGGTCATTGTGGTGTCTGAGCTAGGGGGTGGGTAACCTAAGCCACGGAGTGGGGCCTAAATACACAGCGCACCAAATGAGACACAGACTCTGGCTATACTCTAGGGGCCGAAGACCACGAGCGGTCTTGCGCCCATTTATTTATACCCGAGGGCTGCCCCGCCCTCAGGTTGTATGCGTGCGTGCATGCGTGAGTGGACGGGCCGGGTGGCGCCATCAGTACATCCCTCCAAACTCACAGATGATTAGTCCAGTCTTATTTAAAGTTCTCTGTACTGCGTATCCTCCAGGCGTAGCCTTGGAGCCGCTGACTGGGAGTTGGGTTTGGTCGCAGGTTGTACCTCTGGCTTCTCTGTCCCTCGGCCCTGGGTTCATTTGTTGGTGCTGCTTCTCCATTCTGGGGGCTTGGCGATACGTTGCTAGGACTCGATGCGGTCTCACCTCGGGCTGGTGAAAGTTCTCTGTCGCGAGGACTGGCCGCCGCCTCAGGAGTGCGAGGGCTGGCAGCTGCCTCTGGAGTGATCGGCCGATCCTCATTTTGCTCCGCATCTTCCTGCTCCTGTTCCGTGGTTCCTTCCCCCTCCGATACTTTCTTGCACCAGGATATATTCCTTGTCACCACTCGTGTGCCTCGGGCAACGGACACCATGGTGCCGTATACGTTTACAACTTCCCATATCTCAGGTTCAAACGTTGTTTGGTACTTCCACTGATGGTGACGGGTCTTGATGACCACGCGGTCCCCCACTGCGATAGGTCTGACTCCTGCTCTCCTTGTTCAACTTGCCCTCTCGTTTGTGTGTCGTCTCCTTTCCTGGGTTGCCTCGTGATCTAGTTCCGGTGCTTGCCATGCCGGGCTCACGGGTTTACAGTCCCGCGGGGTTCTCCTGAACATGACGTGTGCAGGGGCACACTTGGTGGTGCAGTGCGGTGTTTGCCTATAGGCGTTCAAGAATTGCGATAGGCATTCCTCCGCTGCTTCTCCCTTCTCCACGCCGATCTTCAGTGCCTTGTTCATCGTCCTCATAAACCGTTCAACCTCGCCATTGGCTTGAGGCCATTGCGGTGTGATTCGCCTGTGACGGATGCCTCGCCTGTTGAGGTACGTATGAAACTCAGAGCCCTGAAATGGTGGTCCATTGTCCGACCTCACTTCCTCTGGGAATCCTAGCATGGCAAACGCTCGGTCCAGAGCTGGCTTCACATGGCTGAACGCGGTGGATTGAATCACTTCCACCACTGGGAACTAGGAGCAAGCGTCAATCAGTACCATGGTCTGATGCCCGTCTGGGAAAGACCCAAAGTCGATGCTAATTTTGGACCACGGGATGCTGCACGCTTCTTCCGTGATGACAGGGTGTGGTGCAGGTTCCTGATCAGAGATGACACACGAATGGCAGTTGCGGATTTCCTCTTCCACTGCGCTGTCCATGCCAGGGAACCACACCCTTCCCCTCAGTCGAGCTTTTGTTTTTGCAATGCCTTGATGTCCCTGATGAGCCAGGCGCACCACTTCCCTCTGCAGGCATGACGGGATGACGATGGTGGTTCCTCGCAACACAACTCCATGGGGTCCGGTGCTTAGTTTGCTTTGTGCACGCCACATATGTTGGCGAAAGGTCTGTTCCTCCCCCGTGAGGGCACTGGCTCCGTGTAGGAAGTGTTTCCAGCTCCGGTCCTCCAGGGTGTGTTTCACCTTTTTCAGGCACTCATCTTGGTCCGTGGCCACTCCAATTTCTTCCAGCGTGAGGGATTTAGGGCAAGCCTCCTGGGACAGGAGCCTCACAAACTCCTCCACCTCTTCCGGGTCATCGTTTTCCTGTGCTACTGACGCATGCCCCGGGTGCCGTGAGAGGAAGTCCGCGGGGTTGTCAGACGTCAAACCTGTACGTCTGAAGCTGAACGGCCCAGCGTTCGATTCTGGGTGGCGCGAGCCTGGCTGTGCCCGCAAACAGTGGGACCAACGGTTTGTGGTCTGTCACCACCGTGAACTCGTGTCCAAACAGGTAGAGGTGAAAGTACTGGCATGCCCATTTGATGGCGAGTGCCTCTCGTTCAATTTGCGCGTAGCGCATTTCAGTGGCCGTCAGTGCCCGGCTAGCATACGCCGTGGGCACCCACAAGGGATCCTCAGCTCTCTGCAGCAGAACCACCCTTAGCCCCACCGGGCTGGCGTCCACGACAACCTCTGTTTGACGATGCGGCCTGAAGTATGCCATGACTTTGTCATCGATCAGGGCATCCTTTACTGCTTGAAACGCCACATCCTCCTTTGCTGACCATGCCCATGGTTGTCCCGATTTCGTAAGCACTCGCAAGGGCTCCGACAGGGACGCCAGATTGGGGATAAATCGACCGCAATAGGTTGCCATCCCCAGGAAACTGCGGACCTCCATCGGTGACGTCGGTTTGGGCGCTGATCTGATAGCCTCTGCCTTCTTCGAGTCTACTCTTAGGCCGTCGCGAGAGAAAATGTATCCAAAGAATTCAACTGATTCGTTGTAGAAAGAGCATTTTTCGCGGTGTAACGTTAGTCCATGATCCGCCAGGCGCTGGAGCGCAGCTCTGAGGTGGTCATGATGTTCCTCTAAGGTCTTTGAGAAGACCAGGATGTCGTCACTTAGATTAATGACTCCAGTTAGTCCCGACAAAGTCTCTCTGATTGCGTTTTGAAACACTTCCACGGCCGAGGAGACCCCGAAGCTCAGGCGCTTGAACCTGCGGAGGCCAACATGGGTGGAGAATGTCGTGATGTTCCTGGTATCCGGGTGGAGCTCCAGCTGATGGTATCCTGCGTTTAAATCCAACTTGGAGAACCATCTGGCCCCGTTCAGATCCGCCACGATGTCATCCATCGTCGGCGTGAGATGACGTTCCCTCTTGATGGCTTTATTCGGGAGACGCATGTCCACGCACAGCCTTATCGCACCCGGTTGCTTGGGTGCGACTACAAGGGGTGATACCCACGACGTGGGTCCTGACACCTTTTCGATAACTCCCAGCTTCTCGAGTTTAACGAGCTCCTCCTCCACCTGCGGCCGCAGGTGGAACGGCACCCTCTGGTGCCGCAGTGCTGTTGGTCGCACTGTGCGGTCGATGTGCAACTTGAACACTTTCCCCTTCAGGCAACCCAAACCTCGGAAGAGCGTGGGAAAGTCTTTTAGCAGGGCATCTGCATGCCGTTCATGTACTTGGTTGGCGAAGAACACTAGCTGGAGGTCCTCCGCGGTGTGGCAGCTGAGTAGCGTTCCCCGTCGGCCTCCCGTCACATGAAATTTTGTGTTCACTTTCTGGTCGTTGCAGGACACTGTCACGTCAATGACTCCACGTAGGGGTAGAGGTTCGTCACTGTCATAAGTGAAGAAGTGTGGCTCACTGGTTAGAGGAGGCAGACCTGGAAGCAGAGGTCAGCCCGGGACCAGGGTTCAATTCCCGGCTCGGTGGGGTCTTGAGTCCTAAAAAAAATATGTCCATGGACTCGACAATTCTCGCTCCGGTGCCTACTCGATTCACGGGTTCACACTCTGCGACTCTGGGCAATAGCTTGCTTAATCTCCACAACGGCCCCTCGTGGCGGGATGCCTGGCTTTCACCTTGCGGATACCCTGCCGGGGTTATCTCACAGGGGAATACCAGGACGGGTTCCCTAAGCAAGTGCTTAGAAACCGCTCGGTGATTTGCGCTATATAAATTCCTGTACATTTAGGTGTATATCCGTGCCTTTGAGGGCAACAACGGTGGCCGAGGATGAAGTTGTTCATATTGTATGCTATCCATGACGTTCACTGATGCCCCCGTATCAATCAGGGCCTTCACTGGGGACCCTTCGATGTCCACTTCCCACATGGGTGGCGGCCTCTTCCTCGACCTATCTCTCCCCACGAAAGAGACGAAGAACACATCGTCGTCATCGTCATCCTCCTTCAAACGAAACGCCGTCTGGTGGGCGTCTCCTCACGGTCCGGGATCCTCCAGAGAGAGTTGACGCACACTTTGGGTGGCTGACCTACTACTGGGGCCGGCACGGCGACTGCTGCGGCACACTTTAGCAAAATGGTTCATTTTTCCGCAGTTGGAGCACGACTTTCCACGTGCAAAACATCGTCCACCCGAAGGATGTTCCATCCCGCAGTTCCCGCACATGGATCGCAACGTGGCCGCCTGCTGGTGTCTTTGCGCGGGCTGCTGAGGCCACCTTCGCACCACATCCACGTGCTCCTCCTTGATCGACACGTGCTTCACCGGTGTTGTGGGACCGTCCAGTGCGGCCTGCAACGCCTCCGCTCTAGCGTTGGAGAGTTCATGCGACCTAGCCAACACAAGGATCTCATCCAGGCCGATGCGTGGCTGACGTAGTATCAACCAACGTAGTTGAACCGACCTGCAGCCTTGAATGAGCTGAGCCCTGATCTCCAGAGTCCTATCCGGCAATTCACACGATGTCGCGAGCTTGAGCAGCCTCGCGTAGAAGACGTCGATTGATTCCCCTTCTGCCTGGCGGGCCTGGAGCAGCTTAAACCACTCAAAGTCCGGGTTTTCGCAGGGGTCAAAATGACGGTTAAGAGCTGTGACAGCCGCCGCATAGTCGTTGCTCTCTCCCCGGTCCGGTAGCGTTTCAAACAGCTCATAGAGTTCATCGCCCCGTAACACATTAGGAGCGATCGCTTGACCTTGCTGTCGGTCTCCCTGACGCCTACAAAGTAGTGTTCCAGGCGTCCCAGCCACAGACGCCATCTTGCGGCCGCAGTAGCCGGCTGGGCCAACTCGCTAAAGGGCAGAATTGGTGCCGCCATGGCATGACCCGGCGTGGTGGCCACAGTGTTCCTTGCAGGGATCGGAGGTGGCAGGCTTGTTGGCGCCTGGCCAGTCTGTTGAGGCGCCACTAGCGGTGGGGAGGGAGAACGCCGGTCAGGCCCAGTGGCCGCTGCTCCTCCTGTAGCTTGAAGGCTCATCGTCGGCTCGGGGGCCGTTGGTGGACTCCGGGGGCAGCAGCAGTGGCCTTTGTGGACTCGTTGTGGGGGGTGCAGCGATAGTCCTGTGCCGTCTGGCTGGTCAGAGGTATCTTAGAGCGCAGCCCCCTCACTACTAAAGACAGTGGGTCCCCACTAGCCGCCTTGGGCCCTGCAAACCGTGTTGCACCTTCCGAAACCGGCCAAAACGGAACTCCGCGAGATGCGTGAGGGTTGGCAGGGCCGCCGTCCCGTCTCGCGAGATGCGTGGTCTTCGGCGGGCGCACCGCGAGGGCCTAGCCAGTCCCTCCGAAGCACGCTGCGCGCGTCACCGCTCCTCACCTCGTGTTCTGCGACAAGCGCAGGGCCTCCTGCGGCCGCTGACAGGGCCTGGACACAGCAGCACAGCGGGGCGCCCCCCGCAAAGGAACACAGCCCCGGTCGCGGGCTCCGACGGTGCGAGCGCGGCACCGAAAGCACCGCCGGACTCAGCAGGTGCGTCCGCAGGGGGGGCGAGGCGTGGGTGTTGTGCCCGCCTCGTCGCCAATGTGGTGTCTGAGCTAGGGGGTGGGTAACCTAAGCCACGGAGTGGGGCCTAAATACACAGCGCACCAAATGAGACACAGACTCTGGCTATACTCTAGGGGCCGAAGACCACGAGCGGTCTCGCGCCCATTTATTTATACCCGAGGGCTGCCCCGCCCTCAGGTTGTATGCGTGCGTGCGTGCGTGAGTGGACGGGCCGGGTGGCGCCGTCAGTACAGTCATGGCATCGCAGGAGGACGGGGGGGGTGTTAGGGCACGTCTTGCTGCCAGGGCGCAGGAGGTTCACATTAGAAACTTGGAGGTAGAGGCCGGCTGCTGAACTCAAGGGCGGCGCCGGAATCATGGTGCTTGGCTGGCTAATCGCACTAATCGCACCTGCTGCCGCGGCCTGGGCCGCCTGGGCTGTGGGGCTAAATTATCATTGCCCCTCAGGCGTGCTACATTTTTAAGCACTTGCAACTGTAGCTTCTTCTGTTAGGGGTCGGGTTAAACAGTGCTTTGTTTCTTCCGCTATTCAGAAGAGGTCGAGCTGCCGTTGATAAGTGTTTTTGAGGGGGCACACGTGGTCCTGGGAGTGTCACTACTTAATTACTGTCTGTCTCTTGGCCCGCAGAAACTGGATAAAATAACATTTCCCAGCGATCTCAACCAGAGTCAGACTGGAACAGACAGACATTAGGCCCAGGCACGAAAATAAAAGTGCGTCACTAAGTCCATGCTTGCAAATTGAACAAGGTTCCACTCAGACACATCAGTACAAAACAAAATGAATTTGAGCATTACTGTTTGTTTCAATAATAGCCAAATCAACAGTGAAAACCGGCACATCAGAACACAAAAAAGGGCCGCAAACAGACACCAGAACACACACTAACCTGGCAGACCAGGCCTTCGGGCGCTGCCTATTTGCCCTAAAGCCCAGTCCGACCTTAGCTCAGACACATCTTTCAATTCATGTATGCTTCTGCAGCCTGCGACCCTCCTTCCCAACCTGGCCAAAGAACACACAGCTCAAGTGGTGAAGAGGTGACCTGGCAAATTAGGCAAAATAAATTAAAAAAGCATCCTTTAGCATTAATCTCATTACCTTTGTCGATTGATCAATGCAATCTCTAAATGTTGTACTTTCTGGCGCAGTGGTGGATAGCGACTTTTGTATTCTACTGTTCCAATGTCCTGTATCTAACTGAAATCACTTAAATATGCTCATTGCAAGTCTGTAGAAGGAAAAAATCAGAGCCTTGCATGCATTTCTTGTTGACACGTTGAGAGGGGCAAGGGCCAAGGGCATTGTCACATCTTTATTGCTTGATTTTGATGGGTAGAAAGTAAGTGTCACTCATAGTCGTAGAATGTCACTCATAATTACTCAGAAATTAGGAAAATGTCACACATAAGCAATCTGAAACCTTGGCAGCTATGCCCACCTCAGCTCTCCTGAGAGCTGTGAGAGAGGCTTGCAAGCCTCTCTCCCTCCAAATCAGGGGCAGGCTGCAGCCCCCTCTGAGCCCCTCGCCCCCATCCCTCTGACTGAAGACAAACAAAGTATCAACATTGTTTCTCTTCAGTCAGAGCCAGAGGCAGGCTTCAGACAAGGGTGGGGGCCCAGAGACAGCAGTCTCCACTGCTCCTCTGAGGCAGCACAGAGCAGGGACCCTGACAAGGAGAGGGGGGGGGTCTGGGGGCCCCAGGGAGCAGGAGGCAGCACATAGCAGGGACCCTGACAAGGAGGGGGGCTGGGGGCCCCAGAGAGCAGGAGGCAGCACAGAGCAGGGACCCTGACGAGGAGAGGGGGGGCTGGGGGCCCCAGGGAGCAGGAGGCAGCACAGAGCAGGGACCCTGACAAGGAGGGGGGGCTGGGGGCCCCAGAGAGCAGGAGGCAGCACAGAGGAGGGAACCTGACAAGGAGAGGGGGTGGCTGGGGGCCCCAGAGAGCAGAAGGCAGCACAGAGCAGGGACCCTGACAAGGAGAGGGGGGGATCCTGGTGGCCCCAGAGAGCAGGAGGCAGCACAGAGCACTGCTCAGGACCCTGACAAGGAGTGGGTGGGCTGGGGGCCCCAGGGTGCAGGAGGCAGCACAGAGCAGGGACCCTGACAAGGAGGGGGGGCTGGGGGCCCCAGAGAGCAGGAGGCAGCACAGATCAGGGACCCTGACAAGGAGAGGGGGTGGCTGGGGGCCCCAGAGAGCAGGAGGCAGCACAGAGCACTGCTCAGGACACTGACAAGGAGTGGGGGGGATGGGGGCCCCAGAGAGCAGGAGGCAGCACAGAGCACTGCTCAGGACCCTGGCAAGGAGAGGGGGGGGCTGGGGACCCCAGAGAGAGAGGAGGCAGTACAGAGCACTGCTCGGGACCCAGACAAGGACGAGGGTTGGGTGCCCCAGAGAGAGAGGAGGCAGCACAGAGCACTGCTCAGGACCCTGACAAGGACGGGGGGCCTGCGGGCCCCAGAGAGAGAGGAGGCAGCACAGAGCACTGCTCGGGACCCTGACAAGGGTGGGAGTGGGAGCCCCCAGAGAGAGCATTCTCCAGGGCAAAGCTCATATATGAGAAGGAATGAGACAGCAAAATGGTGTCCTCGGGTAAGCACTCTTGTTAGAACACACCATGGGCGTCCGCAGGGTGGGGCAAGGGGGGCCGAGAAGGGTGCAAGGCAGAGGGAAGAAGGGTAGAAGGTAGAGAGGAGAAAGTTGCAAGGTAGAGAGGAGAAGGGTACAAGGCAGAGGGGAGAATGGTGCAAGGGGGAGAAGGGTGCAAGGCGGAGGGGAGAAGGGTGCAAGGCGGAGAGGAGATGGGTGCAAGGCAGCGAGAAGAAGGGTGCAAGGCGGAGAGGAGATGGGTTCAAGGTGGAGGGGAGAAGGGTGCAAGGTAGAGGGGAGAAGGGTGCAAGGCGGAGAGGAGATGGGTGCAAGGCAGAGAGGAGAAGGGTGCAAGGCAGAGAGGAGAAGAGTGCAAGGCAGAGAAGAGAAGGGTGCAAGGGGGAGGGGAGAAGGGTGCAAGGTAGAGGGGAGAAGGGTGGAAGGTAGAGAGAAGGGTACAAGGTAGAGAGGAGAAGGGTGCAAGGTGGAGAGGAGATGGGTGCAAGGCAGAGAGGAGAATGGTACAAGGCAGAGAGGAGAAGGGTGCAAGGCAGAGGGGAGAAGGATGTCAGGCAGAGGGGAGAAGGGTGCATGGCAGAAGGGTGAAGGGCGCAAGGTAGAGAGGAGAAGGGTGCAAGGCACAGGGGAAAGGGTGCAAGGCAGAGGGGAGAAGGGTGCAAGGCAGAGGGGAGAAGGGTGCAAGGCAGAGTGGATAAGGGTGCAAGGTAGAGGGTGAGAAGAGTGCAAGGCAGAGGGGAGAAGAGTGCAAGGGGAATGGTGATGAAGTAAAAAATGTGCCCCCCCTGGAAACATTTCTTCGGACGCCCATGGCAATGCACACTACTTTGTGGGAGAGAGTGGAGAGAGAGTGGAGTGAGAGAGAGAGTGGAGTGAGAGAGAGAGTGGAGTGAGAGAGAGTGGAGTGAGAGAGAGTGGAGCAAGAGAGAGAGTGGAGCAAGAGCGAGAGTGGAGCAAGAGAGAGAGTGGAGCAAGAGAGAGAGTTGGGCAAGAGAGTGGAGAGAGAGTGGAGAGAGAGTAGAGAGAGACAGTGGAGAGAGAGAGAGAGAGAGAGAGAGTAGAGAGAGAGAGTAGAGAGAGAGGGTGGAGATAGAGAGTGGAGAGAGAGAGACAGTGGAGAGCGAGAGTAGAGAGAGAGAATGGAGAGAGAGAGTGGAGAGAGAGAGAGTGGAGAGAGAGAGAGTGACAAGAGAGAGAGTGACGAGAGAGAGAGTGGAGAGGGAGAGTATAGAGCGAGAGGGGAAAGCGAGAGTGGAGAGCGAGAGTGGAGAGAGAGAGAGTTGAGAGAGAGAGAGTGGAGAGAGAGAGTGGAGAGAAAGAGAGAGAGAGGGGAGAGAGAGTGAAGAGAGAGTAGAGAGAGTGGAGAGAGTGAGTGGAGAGAGAGAGAGAGTGGAGAGAGAGTGGAGAGAGAGAGAGTGGAGAGAGAGAGAGTGGAGAGAGAGGTGAGAGCGAGAGAGTGGAGAGAGAGAGAGTGGAGAGAGAGAGAATGAAGAGAGAGAGAGAGTGGAGAGAGAGAGTGGAGAGAGTGGAGAGAGAGAGAGTGAGAGAGTCGAGAGAGTAGAGAGAGGAGAGAGAGTGGAGAGAGAGTGGAGACTGACTGACAGAGTCTGAATACTGACTGACGGAGAGACAGACTGGCTGAGAAACTGACAGAGAGAGAGAGATAAAGAGACTGACAGAGAGAGAGAGAGAGACCGAATGACTGACTGACTGACAGAAAAAGAGAGAGAGACTGACAGATTGACTGACTGAGAGAGACTGAATGACAGGGAGAGAGAGAGACTGACTGACTGAGCGAGAGAGACTGACTCATTGAGAGAGAGAGAGAGAGACTGTGATGGAATTGGGGTCAAAGTGTGTATGAAGCTATGCAATGCCTCTTAAGATTGCTATTGTCTACTAATGAAAATGTATTATCAAAATGTGCTCTTTGTAGTTACATCTGCTTTTGAAATACTGCATTGTCGCTTTGTCTAATGTTTTAAAACAGAAACCAGAAGGAGCAGTGGATGCACTTTTGTCAAAACTGTGAAGAACTGGAAAATTTCGTTCTCAGGGTATACTTACTAATATAACAAGAACTTGGCACAGACTCTGAAAATATGAAGACATCTTTATTAAACTTAACATAGTGAGGCCACGTCACCCAGAAGCCGTAGCAAGTGAATGAGGTAGTCTGAGGCACACAGAGGACAGAGGCCTTTTATATGTTTTTAGCGTTACGTGACTCAGTACAAAAAAAAGAGGCAGTTCTAGCTTTTGCAAACATGCAAAAACCCAACATTCCTTCTTACACAAGCTGCAGAAACCCATAATAAAAACCGGGCACATTCTCCATCGTAAACAGGCCATAAAGAAAGGAGCAGAGACAGGTGTGAGTAAGATAAGACAGGGTGTGTGTGCGATGAAAAGTTTTATGGCATGTTGTGCCTTGATGCTATCTCGCTCGGCCACTGGGAAAGGAACTGGCCGGGCAGGTGCGGCCTGGGGCAATGGTTTCAGCTTGCCCAGGTCACAGAGAAGTCAATTAAGGTGTACGTGTCCTTTGGAATCGAATTTGGCTGTAGTTATAAGCCTATGTGAGGGCAACTCACAAAATGGCTGCTGTACACAAAATGGAAGCCAAGGGTTCAGGACGAAAAGGACGATTTCGAGGTGAAATCGTTACTGGAATATGACAAAAATGTTTGTACATAGTGTACTAGCCATTCTCGGTCTTTTGATATAAAAATCGTCATGCTACGACAAAGTTTATTACACGAGTCCAGAATTTTCAGTACCACAGACGCTCCTTTTGCCCTTACATAGGCAATAACCTATACTCACGCTAGTCTGAGTCCAGGTCTATATTTATCAAATCATCAAGATGTTGCTGAAGCATAATCCTATTACTTAGCGACTCTCTCGGGACAGGTCTCCTTACACAAGCAGTAGCACAAAGGCCATATATGGCAGGACCAAATAGGCAATGCCTCTATCTGTAGTATGTGGTATAAGACCACACACCCAACAATTAGTGATGTTCACTACTAACTGGTGTCAATGCAGAAACTGTACAAAAGGAATTATCAGTAAACTCTGACCTCCTAACTAGTCCATGTTCAGGTAAAATCTGGAAGGAATGCAAAGAAGTAGAAGTAGGAAGAGACATAGGTTGGGAGGTGGGTACAGATGTGAATTGGGCAGCAAAAACAATCCCACCCATAAAAGACAATGCCATGTTTTAAAAAAAAACACTAGAAAACACGTCATTAAGAACATATAGACAAAGTAGTGACCGCTATTACAAATGAAATCATAATTTTTCACAACTCTAAGCAAAAGGTAAATCCTAAAATTATCTAGTAACATTGTAGGTCTTCCTATGCATTTTCTGTAATTTAATATATGTTCAAGTGAAGCAGTGGTGACCCTCATTAATGCTCTGAGGTGAAAAGGGGATACTCTTCCACGGGAAATGGACTTTATTCTGCTTTTACTAAACAGAATACTACTTAAAAATAATGCCAGTTCAACAATAAAATCATTCTCCTAACACAGTCTATACAATCACACGGAAACCTCTTGTGAAACCAACTATGCCCAGAGTCTGTTCAAAAAGCCTCTCTGGCAGGCTACTATTGTCCAATCAAGTCTGCTCCCGTTGTTGCATGGGCCTTTGGATTCAGGCCTCCCATGCTCTGATGCTCAGTATCTGTTGGAGTGCCCTCCTGGCAAACACTCATAGCTCATTCACAAAGTCTCAATGTCTCAAGGCAGTGCACCGTATCTCTCCTCTGCGGGCAGACACTATAGATATTGTGCTCTTCATTGGTCAATGGGTACAGATCACCTCGTTCAGACCCGGGACCATTCTCAGACTCCAACACTCATCATTCAGTGTCAGAGGACGCTCAGGCCGCTCTTTCATGGGCACTAGAATGGAGTGCCTTTTGCCACTCTTGGATCCTCCGGTGCACTGCACTTCCGTTGAAGCAAGGGAAAAAGGGGGTGCGTGGCCAAAACTCAGGCCAAGGGGCTCAAGGGACTGCACACTGTCAGAGGTTACCCAGCACATGACAGGCGCTCTTTAGCACTGAAATCTCAAGGGACTGTGGCAAAACCAGCTCCTTCTTCTCTGATGTTGAACGCCTTCTGATGAAGCAAGTGCGATGCTTTAAACAGTTCATTGTACAACAAGTGGACTGCAAACAGGTGGCCTGCGATCTTCAAAGGAGTGGCCACACGCCATGGGACAATTCTGTGTTGAAATACACTGTCATTCTCAAAGACAATACAAAAACAAAGGCAATAGGCAAAACAGTGCCTCTAGGCTCTTCAATTGGGTTTCCGTGTGAGAGCATATCTTTCATCATCATAGCGACATGGGAATTCTATCTGAATGGATGTCCTCACACATAGTGGCATGTCTCATTAGGCAAACACATTTTATCTCAATGATACACATAGGTGTTCCTAAATTCCTCATCTAGAACATCTCAAAAGCGGGATCACATACATGTTATCATAATAATTGTGCATCAGGTGGGACTATGCAATGCAAAAGCTAATGATCAAGATGTGGGAACAAAAGACAAGAACTAGAGAGTCCTGGTATTTCCATTATTTAAAATACATCTGGTCCATTAAAATTAAAGCAGCTGAAAAAGGAACTAAAAAACAAATTAGAATAGGCATTGGATTTGTCATATTCAAAAGAAAACGTAAAGTGTCTCCTATTGAGATGGAACGCTTATTGTATCATAGTATTGAGTCAGATAATCAGTCCTAACAGTCCTAACAGTCAGACTGGAAAAACATCAGAATAGGCCTAAAGAAAATTCTTAGAAACCAGTCTAGTTATGCAACAGGGAATTATACATAAAATTGGGGTCCATGGTACATTACTGCAATCTGAAAGTGCGAACCTGAACAATACACTGATAATAATAAAAGCTGACTGGTGAAAGGAATACGGAAAAGAGAATAGGACACAGCTAAAATCCCCAATAACTAGGCCTGATGTGCTTGGGTGATAGTCAGGCATGTGACACAATACCAAGAGTATGGGTGATACGCAAAAAAAAAATATCACAATAGTTTACAATTTTAACTCTACCGCTGGCCCTCTGCACCAGATACGGTAATCTCAGCTAATGTTCCAGTTCCTTCTTCAGGAAAAAATGAAACCTGGTTTCTTTTACAGTCCAGAGCCATAGGAAGGCCACTTAGGAAGCAGAATAAAACTGTGATATAGAAATTAGATATAGAAATTAGGTCACCATGTACAAGAGTCACAAATCTATAATTTATCCTTACGTCCAATCAGGATATATAATTTTAGGGCTGCCTGTTCCTTACAGGAAAGGGCAGTATCATGACTACAAATGACACAATCTGCTGTTTATTTTTCTTCAATACTTAAGCCAAATTTTACATACACTGGTGAAGTGTTGTCTGTCTGGTTCACAATATGAAAAAAGAAAAATCATATCTGTGAATTTTAGTATCAGCGAAAATTTTACCCAACTGTTGACAGCGACACGTATCGTCATACATGTCCCCTCACAACAACACAGGTGAATTTGTAATAATTTCTTAAGCAGCAACATGAAACATAAAACATGCAAAAACGCACAAAACGGACGTCAAGCCATCAGATATACTCGCTGTAAAACAATAGCATATATAAATGAGCGGTGACGCATAATACCGTGTAAGGATACCCTCCTGTTTGACAGTAGATCACCAATAGTGGGTATCTGCTGTCAAATACAACTTTCGGACACACAGAACCAGCAAGAAAAATTCATGATAGAACAAAATACACAAACATGAAAAACGCATGGACATTTCTTTTCAAAGCAGTTGCGCAAAAAAACCCCATCTCATTTCAACCAGAGAGCAGGAGGCAGCACAGAGCACTGCTCGAGACCCTGACAAGGACGGGGGTGGGAGCCCCAGAGAGCAGGAGGCAGCACAGAGCATGGACCCTTACAAGGAGAGGGAGGGCTGGGGGCCCCAGGGTGCAGGAGGCAGCACAGAGCACTGCTCAGGACCCTGACAAGGACGGGGGTGGGAGCCCCAGAGAGCAGGAGGCAGCACAGAGCACTGCTCAGGACCCTGACAAGGAGAGGGGGGGCTGGGGGCCCCAGGGTGCAGGAGGCAGCACAGAGCAGGGACCCTGACGAGGAGGGGTGCTGGGGGCCCCAGAGAGCAGGAGGCAGCACAGAGCACTGCTCAGGATCCAGACGAGGACAGGGGTTGGGGGCCCCAGGGTGCAGGAAGCAGCACAGAGCACTGCTCAGGACCCTGACAAGGATGGGGGTGGGAGCCCCAGAGAGCAGGAGGCAGCACAGAGCACTGCTCAGGACCCTGACAAGGAGAGGGGGGGCTGAGGGCCCCAGGGTGCAGGAGGCAGCACAGAACAGGGACCCTGACGAGGAGGGGGGCTGGGGGCCCCAGAGAGCAGGAGGCAGCACAGAGCAGGGACCCTGACAAGGAGAGGAGGGATCCTGGTGGCTCCAGAGAGCAGGAGGCAGCACAGAGCAGGGACCCTGACAAGGAGAGGAGGGAATCCTGGTGGCCCCAGAGAGCAGGAGGCAGCACGGAGCACTGCTCGAGACCCTGACAAGGACGGGGTGGGAGCTCCAGAGAGCAGGAGGCAGCACAGAGCAGGGACCCTGACAAGAAGAGAGGGGGGCTGGGGCCCCAGAGAGCAGGAGACAGCACAGAGCAGGGACCCTGACAAGGAGAGGGGGGCTGGGGACCCCAGAGAGCAGGAGGCAGCACAAAGCAGGGACCCTGACAAGGAGGGGGGGGGCTGGGGGCCCCAGAGAGCAGGAGGCAGCACAGAGCAGGGACCCTGACAAGGTGAGGGGGTGGCTGAGGGCCCCAGAGAGCAGGAGGCAGCACAGAGCAGGGACCCTGACAAGGAGAGGGGGGATCCTGGTGGCCCCAGAGAGCAGGAGGCAGCACAGAGCACTGCTCAGGACACTGACAAGGAGTGGGGGGATGGGGGCCCCGGAGAGCAGGAGGCAGCACAGAGCACTGCTCAGGACCCTGGCAAGGAGAGGGGGGGGGGCTGGGGACCCCAGAGAGCAGGAGGTAGTACAGAGCACTGCTCGGGACCCAGACAAGGACGGGGGTTGGGTGCCCCAGAGAGAGAGGAGGCAGCACAGAGCACTGCTCAGGACCCTGACAAGGACGGGGGGCCTGCGGGCCCCAGAGAAAGAGGAGGCAGCACAGAGCACTGCTCGGGACCCTGACAAGGGTGGGAGTAGGAGCCCCCAGAGAGAGCATTCTCCAGGGCAAAGCTCATATATGAGAAGGAATGAGACAGCAAAATGGTGTCCTCGGGTAAGCACTCTTGTTAGAACACACCATGGGCGTCCGCAGGGTGGGGCAAGGGGGGCCGAGAAGGGTGCAAGGCAGAGGGAAGAAGGGTAGAAGGTAGATAGGAGAAAGTTGCAAGGTAGAGAGGAGAAGGGTACAAGGCAGAGGGGAGAATGGTGCAAGGGGCAGAAGGGTGCAAGGCGGAGGGGAGAAGGGTGCAAGGCGGAGAGGAGATGGGTGCAAGGCAGCGAGAAGAAGGGTGCAAGGCAGAGAGGAGATGGGTTCAAGGTGGAGGGGAGAAGGGTGCAAGGTAGAGGGGAGAAGGGTGCAAGGCGGAGAGGAGATGGGTGCAAGGCAGAGAGGAGAAGGGTGCAAGGCAGAGAGGAGAAGAGTGCAAGGCAGAGAAGAGAAGGGTGCAAGGGGGAGGGGAGAAGGGTGCAAGGTAGAGGGGAGAAGGGTGCAAGGTAGAGAGAAGGGTACAAGGTAGAGAGGAGAAGGGTGCAAGGCGGAGAGGAGATGGGTGCAAGGCAGAGAGGAGAAGGGTACAAGGCAGAGAGGAGAAGGGTGCAAGGCAGAGGGGAGAAGGATATAAGGCAGAGGGGAGAAGGGTGCATGGCAGAGGGGTGAAGGGCGCAAGGTAGAGAGGAGAAGGGTGCAAGGCACAGGGGAAAGGGTGCAAGGCAGAGGGGAGAAGGGTGCAAGGCAGAGGGGAGAAGGGTGCAAGGCAGAGTGGATAAGGGTGCAAGGTAGAGGGTGAGAAGAGTGCAAGGCAGAGGGGAGAAGAGTGCAAGGGGAATGGTGATGAAGTAAAAAATGTGCCCCCCCTGGAAACATTTCTTCGGACGCCCATGGCAATGCACACTACTTTGTGAGAGAGAGTGGAGAGAGAGTGGAGTGAGAGAGAGAGTGTAGTGAGAGAGAGAGTGGAGTGAGAGAGAGTGGAGCAAGAGAGAGAGTAGAGCAAGAGCGAGAGTGGAGCAAGAGAGAGAGTGGAGCAAGAGAGAGAGTGGAGCAAGAGAGTGGAGAGAGAGTGGAGAGAGAGTAGAGAGAGACAGTGGAGAGAGAGAGAGAGAGAGTAGAGAGAGAGAGTAGAGAGAGAGGGTGGAGATAGAGAGTGGAGAGAGAGAGACAGTAGAGAGCGAGAGTAGAGAGAGAATGGAGAGAGAGAGTGGAGAGAGAGAGAGTGGAGAGAGAGAGAGTGACGAGAGAGAGAGTGACGAGAGAGAGAGTGGAGAGAGAGAGTATAGAGCGAGAGGGGAAAGCGAGAGTGGAGAGCAAGAGTGGAGAGAGAGAGAGTTGAGAGAGAGAGAGTGGAGAGAGAGAGTGGAGAGAAAGAGAGAGAGAGGGGAGGGAGAGTGAAGAGATAGTAGAGAGAGTGGGGAGAGTGAGTGGAGAGAGAGAGAGAGAGAGTGGAGAGAGAGAGAGTGGAGAGAGAGAGAGTGGAGAGAGAGAGAGTGGAGAGAGAGGTGAGAGCGAGAGAGTGGAGAGAGAGAGAGTGGAGAGAGAGAGAATGAAGAGAGAGAGAGAGTGGAGAGAGAGAGTGGAGAGAGTGGAGAGAGAGAGAGTCGAGAGAGTAGAGAGAGGAGAGAGAGAGGAGAGAGAGTGGAGAGAGAGTGGAGACTGACTGACAGAGTCTGAATACTGACTGACGGAGAGACAGACTGGCTGAGAAACTGACAGAGAGAGAGAGATAAAGAGACTGACAGAGAGAGAGAGAGACCGAATGACTGACTGACTGACAGAGAAAGAGAGAGAGACTGACAGATTGACTGACTGAGAGAGACTGAATGACAGGGAGAGAGAGAGACTGACTGACTGAGCGAGAGAGACTGACTCATTGAGAGAGAGAGAGAGACTGTGATGGAATTGGGGTCAAAGTGTGTATGAAGCTATGCAATGCCTCTTAAGATTGCTATTGTCTACTAATGAAAATGTATTATCAAAATGTGCTCTTTGTAGTTACATCTGCTTTTGAAATACTGCATTGTCACTTTGTCTAATGTTTTAAAACAGAAACCAGAAGGAGCAGTGGATGCACTTTTGTCAAAACTGTGAAGAACTGGAAAATTTCGTTCTCAGGGAATACTTACTAATATAACAAGAACTTGGCACAGACTCTGAAAATATGAAGACATCTTTATTAAACTTAACATAGTGAGGCCACGTCACCCAGAAGCCGTAGCAAGTGAATGAAGTAGTCTGAGGCACACAGAGGACAGAGGCCTTTTATATGTTTTTAGCGTTACGTGACTCAGTACAAAAAAAAGAGGCAGTTCTAGCTTTTGCAAACATGCAAAAACCCAACATTCCTTCTTACACAAGCTGCAGAAACCCATAATAAAAACCCGGCACATTCCCCATCGTAAACAGGCCATAAAGAAAGGAGCAGAGACAGGTGTGAGTAAGATAAGACAGGGTGTGTGTGCGATGAAAAGTTTTATGGCATGTTGTGCCTTGATGCTATCTCGCTCGGCCACTGGGAAAGGAACTGGCCGGGCAGGTTCGGCCTGGGGCAATGGTTTCAGCTTGCCCAGGTCACAGAGAAGTCAATTAAGGTGTACATGTCCTTTGGAATCGAATTTGGCTGTAGTTATAAGCCTATGTGAGGGCAACTCACAAAATGGCTGCTGTACACAAAATGGAAACCAAGGGTTCAGGACGAAAATGACGATTTCGAGGTGAAATCGTTACTGGAATATGACAAAAATGCTTGTACATAGTGTACTAGCCATTCTCGGTCTTTTGATATAAAAATCGTCCTGCTACGACAAAGTTTATTATACGAGTCCAGAATTTTCAGTACCACAGACGCTCCTTTTGCCCTTACATAGGCAATAACCTATACTCACGCTAGTCTGATTCCAGGTCTATATTTATCAAATCATCAAGATGTTGCTGAAGCATAATCCTATTACTTAGCGACTCTCTCGGGACAGGTCTCCTTACACAAGCAGTAGCACAAAGGCCATATATGGCAGGACCAAATAGGGAATGCCTCTATCTGTAGTATGTGGTATAAGACCACACACCCAACAATTAGTGATGTTCACTACTAACTGGTGTCAATGCAGAAACTGTACAAAAGGAATTATCAGTAAACTCTGACCTCCTAACTAGTCCATGTTCAGGTAAAATCTGGAAGGAATGCAAAGAAGTAGAAGTAGGAAGAGACATAGGTTGGGAGGTGGGTATAGATGTGAATTGGCAGCAAAAACAATCCCACCCATAAAAGACAATGCCATGTTTTAAAAAAAAAACACTAGAAAACACGTCATTAAGAACATATAGACAAAGTAGTGACCGCTATTACAAATGAAATCATAATTTTTCACAACTCTAAGCAAAAGGTAAATCCTAAAATTATCTAGTAACATTGTAGGTCTTCCTATGCATTTTCTGTAATTTAATATATGTTCAAGTGAAGCAGTGGTGACCCTCATTAATGCTCTGAGGTGAAAAGGGGATACTCTTCCACGGGAAATGGACTTTATTCTGCTTTTACTAAACAGAATACTACTTAAAAATAATGCCAGTTCAACAATAAAATCATTCTCCTAACACAGTCTATACAATCACACGGAAACCTCTTGTGAAACCAACTATGCCCAGAGTCTGTTCAAAAAGCCTCTCTGGCAGGCTACTATTGTCCAATCAAGTCTGCTCCCGTTGTTGCATGGGCCTTTGGATTCAGGCCTCCCATGCTCTGATGCTCAGTATCTGTTGGAGTGCCCTCCTGGCAAACACTCATAGCTCATTCACAAAGTCTCAATGTCTCAAGGCAGTGCACCGTACCTCTCCTCTGCGGGCAGACACTATAGATATTGTGCTCTTCATTGGTCAATGGGTACAGATCATCTCGTGCAGACCCGGGACCATTCTCAGACTCCAACACTCATCATTCAGTGTCAGAGGACGCTCAGGCCGCTCTTTCATGGGCACCAGAATGGAGTGCCTTTTGCCACTCTTGGATCCTCCGGTGCACTGCACTTCCGTTGAAGCAAGGGAAAAAGGGGGTGCGTGGCCAAAACTCAGGCCAAGGGGCTCAAGGGACTGCACACTGTCAGAGGTTACCCAGCACATGACAGGCGCTCTTTAGCACTGAAATCTCAAGGGACTGTGGCAAAACCAGCTCCTTCTACTCTGATGTTGAACGCCTTCTGATGAAGCAAGTGCGATGCTTTAAACAGTTCATTGTACAACAAGTGGACTGCAAACAGGTGGCCTGCGATCTTCAAAGGAGTGGCCACACGCCATGGGACAATTCTGTGTTGAAATACACTGTCATTCTCAAAGACAATACAAAAACAAAGGCAATAGGCAAAACAGTGCCTCTAGGCTCTTCAATTGGGTTTCCGTGTGAGAGCATATCTTTCATCATCATAGTGACATGGGAATTCTATCTGAATGGATGTCCTCACACATAGTGGCATGTCTCATTAGGCAAACACATTTTATCTCAATGACACACATAGGTGTTCCTAAATTCCTCATCTAGAACATCTCAAAAGCGGGATCACATACATGTTATCATAATAATTGTGCATCAGGTGGGACTATGCAATGCAAAAGCTAATGATCAAGATGTGGGAACAAAAGACAAGAACTAGAGAGTCCTGGTATTTCCATTATTTAAAATACATCTGGTCCATTAAAATTAAAGCAGCTGAAAAAGGAACTAAAAAACAAATTAGAATAGGCATTGGATTTGTCATATTCAAAAGAAAACGTAAAGTGTCTCCTATTGAGATGGAACGCTTATTGTATCATAGTATTGAGTCAGATAATCAGTCCTAACAGTCCTAACAGTCAGACTGGAAAAACATCAGAATAGGCCTAAAGAAAATTCTTAGAAACCAGTCTAGTTATGCAACAGGGAATTATACATAAAATGGGGGTCCATGGTACATTACTGCAATCTGAAAGTGCGAACCTGAACAATACACTGATAATAATAAAAGCTGACTGGTGAAAGGAATACGGAAAAGAGAATAGGACACAGCTAAAATCCCCAATAACTAGGCCTGATGTGCTTGGGTGATAGTCAGGCATGTGACACAATACCAAGAGTATGGGTGATACACAAAAAAAAATATCACAATAGTTTACAATTTTAACTCTACCGCTGGCCCTCTGCACCAGATACGGTAATCTCAGCTAATGTTCCAGTTCCTTCTTCAGGAAAAAATGAAACCTGGTTTCTTTTACAGTCCAGAGCCATAGGAAGGCCACTTAGGAAGCAGAATAAAACTGTGATATAGAAATTAGATATAGAAATTAGGTCACCATGTACAAGAGTCACAAATCTATAATTTATCCTTACGTCCAATCAGGATATATAATTTTAGGGCTGCCTGTTCCTTACAGGAAAGGGCAGTATCGTGACTACAAATGACACAATCTGCTGTTTATTTTTCTTCAATACTTAAGCCAAATTTTACATACACTGGTGAAGTGTTGTCTGTCTGGTTCACAATATGAAAAAAGAAAAATCATATCTGTGAATTTTAGTATCAGCGAAAATTTTACCCAACTGTTGACAGCGACACGTATCGTCATACATGTCCCCTCACAACAACACGGGTGAATTTGTAATAATTTCTTAAGCAGCAACATAAAACATAAAACATGCAAAAACGCACAAAACGGACGTCAAGCCATCAGATATACTCGCTGTAAAACGATAGCATATATAAATGAGCGGTGACGCATAATACCGTGTAAGGATACCCTCCTGTTTGACAGTAGATCACCAATAGTGGGTATCTGCTGTCAAATACAACTTTCGGACACACAGAACCAGCAAGAAAAATTCATGATAGAACAAAATACACAAACATGAAAAACGCATGGACATTTCTTTTCAAAGCAGTTGCGCAAAAAACCCCATCTCATTTCAACCAACCAAACTCACGTGTCTTGTTAGTGTTAAAATCCCCCAGAGCAATCCATCAATGATCTGTGAGCAGAAGCGAAAAGAAAAAAAAATACACAGCACACAAAAGATAGACATTTTTGATAATAAACAGACATCAATTGTAACTTTTAAGCGGAAGACAAAACATGATACACATTAACAAATACAAAAATAAATGTCCATTACATAACTGTTACCATCTTGTCAGTCACCTTGCAACATGAAGCCTTTTAAACTTTTAGAGGTAAAATCCTTTCCCTGACACCTAAAATTAGCCTTGTGCCACAATCTCCATGTTAAAAAAAACTTCTTAATTGGCAAATCGTTGTTACTTATTCATGTAGGCTTCAAAATTTTAGTAAAAGGCTGCATCTTATTTTTTTTGTCTAAGACGTAATGTAACACTTCGTTTTCTGTCAAATAAAAACGACTAGCAGACATTATTTTTTAGAGCAAAAATACAAATGTCATGATGTTGGGACTTTTAAAGAAACCTTTGTTATATTTCCCTTTGGAATTAAGTTCTGTAATTTTATTGATGTTCTTATGGAGAAACCAGAAATTCCACCTTTCAGAAGCCTGTTTAGCAAAGTCATTCTGCATTTCACAGAGACAAGGCTCGAATTCAAAAGGTCACAAATGTCAACATGACAGCCTCATCCATTGTTTACAGAAAACTAAAGATAGCATCTTAGCGCAACCGGAGCAACCTGTTCTCCTAGCCCACAGTTTCTGCTCATTTTTTTTAGGCTGACAAAGACAGACCAGTTTTTAGAACAAATGTTTGTTGCAATGGTACTCATTTCAGCAAATTTAATTGGATCTCACTGGGCCATTTAAAAGTAAACCCAAATGGGGACAAGCTGCAAATTTGTATTATACACAAATGTATGCATTTACTGAAGCCAGAGACACTTTCAAGCTATGGTAAATGACAAGAATGCTGTGTTAAAAACCCATTTAACTCAATTTCGAATTTTATCTTTGGGGCACTTAAAAATAAATATCCTATAATTGTTTTACATATTAATCATCCTCATTATGTTCTTTACACATTACAGATATTAGACATTAGTCATATCTCATGTAAATCCTTGGAAAAATGAGTTTTGTACGCCTGCGCCAAGTGAAAACCAACATGCAAATTACCTAATTACACCGTAACACATAACTTAAATCAAATTTTAATACTAGGAGGTCATAGTATGAGTATTAAGCTTTATAAATATCAAAAAACGATTTTAAAAAGCACTTATTTTTTTCTCATTTTTTTTTTCCATAATTAATAATTTTTCGTTCAATGAAACCAATTATCTGTTTTTATGATAACTCCACATATAAAGGTAAGCTGCATCCCTTGCCTATCATTTTTAGATGCATTCAGTTATGCGCCTACGCACAAAAAGCCTAACTTAAAACATGACATTTTTCGCGCCATTTTTAAAGAGCAATCAGTATTTAGCAAAAGATCCAAAAATATACTTTAAAAAAAAATTGCTTAAAGAGAGGAAAATCGCAATTGGAATGTCTTTCAGTGATACAAAGCGATGAACCTTATCTTTGTAACTCTCTAAAACACTATTCTGAAATGAAAAAAATCCAACTGTGATTAACTAACGGCTAAGTCCTGGGCTAAATAAACATTCCAATGCTATTTATGGCCTTCGAAAAACAACATCTGCTGCCTTAACGGCAGGAAAGGCCCTCCACAGGGCTGAAACTGAAACCTGAGCACGCTTTCAGTCTTACTGAAAACAGACATTTCAAGTTTTTTAAAAATGCGCGTGCAATAAGATTAACCCTGGGCGTCCGAATCGGCTACGCCCACGGAGTAGGCGTAGTGTTGCCTCCTACGCATTTTGCGTAGACAGCGTAGCCGGCAACACTACGCCCACTCCGTGTGCGTAGCCGAGTCGGCCGCCACCCGCCTCCCTCCCGCCCTCCCCTACATACATTATTTAAGCAAAATACCCTTAATAAAGCAATTTTAAAGCATTTACCGTGTCCGGGGCTCGTCCGGGGCTCCCTCTTGGAATAGCGTCCCTTCATAGATACCAATGCGCATGCGCGGGCGGCCGCGCATGGGCATTTCTCGAGAGAAATGCGCATGCGCGGCCGCCCGCGCATGCGCATTGGTATCCATGACGACGCGATTCCAAGAGGGAGCCCCGGACGAGCCCCGGACACGGTAAATGCTTTAAAATTGCTTTATTAAGGGTATTTTGCTTAAATAATGTATGTAGAGGAGAGCGGGAGGGAGGTGCGTAGTGGGGCTACGCGGAGTGAGGGAGTGGGCGTAGCTTCTCGCCCACTCCACGTAGCTCCGCGGAGCCCCACTACGCCCACTACGCCCGGGCTTAAATAAGATGCATTTAAATCTAGCAAAAATTCACTTTAGCTGAAGTATTTGCCTTTAAAAAACGCTACAAATTCGTTTTGCTACCAAAGGCACAATTATTTTTGAGGCCCTTCATATTCCTAGTGAATGTGAATTTTAACTTATCTATTTTAAGCATTTAACAGTTTGCACATATGCGTTTTTGCTTAGTCTGTAAATTAAATAGCAACACATAGCGATTTTAGCATGTGACATAGTAAATTGCTGGAGTGTTATTTAATTTCTACTTAATATTAATTAATCTGACATTTTACTTAACAGACTGAATACATCAAGAAACCCACAAACACACATTGAGAGCTCATTGCAGACATAAAGAGAAAGTATTCAAACACTCAGGACACACAATACAGCGCTGTAGCTATTACTGAAGTTACACTAATGAGAAAAACCACATAGACATTGAAACACACATTGAACCCACAAATCGACACTCAGGACGAAAACAAAGCCATTTGTAAATACTAGCTGTAAGTCATATTTACAAGAAACATGTCTCAATAGGGTTCCAACAGACTGAAAAAACACAGCCCAACAGACTGCTGTATGTGCACGAAACCACAATACACTTGATTCACTACCTTTGGCCTGGCAGAACACAAAAAATCGTTCTGCATATCTCCATTCATAAATTTGCACAGAACAAAGGATCCTTGTTTTGTATTATGTCATATTTTAATTCCCTGGGGATACAAAATCACCAAGGAAGAAATATGTTTTTAAATTTAAACCTATTTAGATATCCCCTTTAGGGGAAGCCGGCTAATACAAACGTATACAAAGTTGGCCAACACAAATCTCCAAATTTGCTAAGATCAGGCATCTTATAGCTCACTAATCTAGCTTCAAACTTCAAGGGGCTATCTCTATCGATACACTCGTAAATATACAAGACCCTCGGTTTTTGAAAATTGCAATATTCAAATGAAACTAAGGACCAAACAAACTAAGAACCAATCAAAATCAAAGAACCAAAGAACAAAGGACTGGGAGTGACCCACTTATACTTAACTCTTACTTTTACTAATCAAAATGTTATCCAGATTCTAACTGTCAAGTTCTACATGACCTAATGGTCTTTTAAAGAATACTCACGCAAAAAGGTTATCAGTCAGGAGTGACATCATGTGGAGGATCAAAAATCAGGAAGATCAGAAATATACTGGGCCGCAGAATCAAAGATTCTCCAGAATCCCCGTGCACAGCGTACCTTCTTAATAGAATCTTGCTCTGTCCTCCTCAGTTTATTTCAGTCTCCTGGCACGATCACTCCCACAGAAATTCACTTCTCGGAAGATCCCCGCGTTAGGGCGCCAACTGAAGAACCGGAAAATTTCGTTCTCAGGGAATACTTACTAATATAACAAGAACTTGGCACAGACTCTGAAAATATGAAAAGACATCTTTATTAAACTTAACATAGTGAGGCCACGTCACCCAGGAGCCGTAGCAAGTGAATGAGGTAGTCTGAGGAACACAGAAGACATAGGCCTTTTATATGTTTTTAGCGTTACATGACTCAGTACAAAAAAAGAGGCAGTTCTAGCTTTTGCAAACATGCAAAAACCCAACATTCCTTCTTACACAAGCTGCAGAAACCCATAATAAAAACCCGGCACATCCCCATCGTAAACAGGCCATAAAGAAAGGAGCAGAGACAGGTGTGAGTAAGATAAGACAGGGTGTGTGTGCGATGAAAAGGTTTATGGCATGTTGTGCCTTGATGCTATCTCGCTCGGCCACTGGGAAAGGAACTGGCCGGGCAGGTTCGGCCTGGGGCAATGGTTTCAGCTTGCCCAGGTCACAGAGAAGTCAATTAAGGTGTACGTGTTCTTTGGAATCGAATTTGGCTGTAGTTATAAGCCTATGTGAGGGCAACTCACAAAATGGCTGCTGTACACAAAATGGAAGCCAAGGGTTCAGGACGAAAATGACGATTTCAAGGTGAAATCGTTACTGGAATATGACGAAAATGCTTGTACATAGTGTACTAGCCATTCTCGGTCTTTTGATATAAAAATCGTCATGCTACAACAAAGTTTATTACACGAGTCCAGAATTTTCAGTACCACAACTGAACGATGAGTGGGCCCGATGTTGTATATCATGACAGGAGTCTGCATCAGGAAACCCACCTAAAATTGGGCAAACTTCCCCGGCGTACTGATTGCAGGGACCCTGTAATGAATAGCCTGCTGGCAGACTAAGCCCAACCTTTAACTCCACCATCAGCATTACTTATAACAGCTGCATTGGTGACAGTGGCGTAATAATCGCCCGCATCCCCTGCAGGATGGCGGGTCGCTGGCCTGAGAGATCTAGACTGGCACGGAGGATGGGAACAGGGCCCCCTCCATGTAGTTTGTAGGGGGGCCCCCTCAAGTTTCGTTATGCCACTGACTCCCCAAGGCCTCATTATCGATGGGGGCTAGACCCACCACATGCTGGGCTTATATCGGCCTACAAGCTGGATATCCCCCAGGCCCTTTGGTCAATGGCTGATTGCCCACCCTGCCAATCAGACCCTGCCAAAAAATAACAGTGCTATAGATCTGGAAGGTGGCTCTGGCAGCAAAAAGTGCCCACTGAATGAGGCATCCACACTCATAAGAGTGTGAGATGGTGCAACCAGCAGTGCCACCCTACCCCTGAGTGATGAGCCAAAGAAAGCTCACTCTGGCAGCAGACCGGTGCTCACGTTTCTAGACATGGTGCTTCCAGGGGAGGCTACTCCACGTGGGCAGAGGAGCGTCGCCCCACTTCTTTCTCACAGTGCGAGAAGCAGAAACATAAAGTGGTATTTTAAATACCATTTTGTGTTTCTGCTTCATACTACAAGAAAGCTGAAGGATATGCCTGCTTGGGGACGGGCGGGTGATCGGTCCTGCACGAGTCCACGGGAGGAGTGGCTTGCCCACTCTGAGTGCGCTGACTGTTTGGTCGGCCCCAGGGTCGAACATACCAGTCATACACACTCTGCCTTTTCTCTATGTAGGCTGCATGCTGCCAGCATAGAGAAAAGGGACTCCACATACAAGCCTATAGGGCGGCGTGCCTAGAAAATCCAGCGCTGGCATTGCAGCATTGTGATTTGCTTAGGGGAGGGGAGGAGGCTGTCTGAGAGAGGAGACCCGACCGGAGGATATGGTAAGTTTAATCATAAATAATAATAATAACAATTAACCTCCCTGTGTGAATCCACGCCCCGCCCCATCCATGAGTCATGCCGGCCGCGACTGGGTGCTTCTCTGTAAAGAGTCTGGTGCTGGGGCTCCCCACAGCAGTCACTGCATCCGGCATCAGTCAGCAGTGGAAGAAGCACTACGCTTCCAGCTCTGAATGACGGTCACAACGCGAGCCAGGGGTAGGGCACGCTGTGCATCCAGCCTACTCATTGTCAGCTTTAGCATAATTTAAAACCACATGTCCAGAGGTGATTCACTTCCAACACATGCCAAGTCCATGAGAGGGATGTCCCACTGGGGCTCTACATTGCTGCTTGTTACCCCTTCTGCATAACCTGGCTAACCACCTATCTATAGAAAGTAGGCATCCTTTAACTTTCAGTGGCTGTTAGTACCTGGTGTGAATCACCATTTTGGTCTGAGTCCCGTCGACCTCACGTAATCAGAGAAAAGTTTATAATGAACAAGATCTATAATTGCGGAGAAATGTATGAAGCCGTAATAATAATTTAGGATTTCTCCGCCGCAATGCTGAGTACCAAGAGATACTTCATATTAGCAGTCATCACTGAAATGTGAGACTACTCGTGGACCCAACCTCAGTCACAGTCCACAACAACAAGTCCAAAGCAAACAAGTCTCGAGCTTTAACAGCAGCTCACCCACAATACTCAGGGAGAAGAGAGAAATTGAAAGCAAAGCGACATGTTAGTTAAGTATTTAGGTTCCAGATGGCTGTCATTAACTGAGAGTGTCACAAAAGCAGCTAGTTCATACAGTAGCAGTCCAGTCAGGCTCACGGTGGCAATGGTCATTTAACATGGATCACTGAACACATGCAGTTTTTTGTGAAAGGGAGGCCACGTTTAGAACTGTTGGCTATGCATGCAAGCAAAACTTAAAAAAAAAAGGTCTGCTTCAAAAGCAAATTAAAACAATAATTGGGCCTTTGGAAACTGATAAGAAACTGATAAGAGCAAGCACACAAGAAATAACATACTACAGCCAATAGAAAAGGAGGAAAAAGTAAACGGCAAACACAGGAACCAATGAAAAGCAAGGAAAGGAAGGGGGCAGGATGTCTATGGTCTTCACCATTTTCCACCTGGTGATTTGTAACTAGCGAGCATCCACTCTCATCTGCAAACATAAGAAGGGTATGGACCATTCTGCATTAATCAGAGTTTAACCGCTTCGACGGTGCTGGATTTCCCCCGCGATTCGGAAGAATTTGACGTTTGAGTGGAACCGACTGCCCACCATGACGTCGGACGGCCCCAGGCCGTCTGACACATTCAAGAGGCTTAGAAAGCAGTCTAAATTCTTCCGGAATGTCCTTGTACTGAGCCCAGCCAAAATAGACTACAGTAATTATTTTTTTAGTCTGATGCTACAGAGTTGTTTTCTTCTGTAGCAGATGTTGAAACAACTGAGACATTACTCCTCCAGGGGATGACCAGGCTTTGGGTGTGTATGGTCATGAGGATGCAGAAGCCCTGCCATCCAGGGGCGAGCTGTGCATAGGCAAATTTTCTGCGTTGCCAGTAGTAATTAGTCAACGCTGTGGTGCCCTATTGCCAGGCCGATATGCCCAGTATTTGCTTCATAGTGTTCATTAGTAACAAACGGAGTGGTTCCTTTGCCTCTGAAACACTAAGAATACAGTGTAAGTATCAATACAATTAGGAGTTGGCCCTTCCCTTCCAACCAAGTCTACCAATGTATCTCGGTATCACAGATCTCCTGGCATGGGAAATCTGTGCTGGTGTTTGAACCCCTCCCATGGGACTCATTTCCCCTAATGTGGAAGTTGAAGTTAAGAGTTTTGTAAAGCGCTCGATAACCGTGCGGTTTCTTGGCGCTGAGGACGGAAGGGCCCAGGGGAGACAGCGGAGACCGCCTAGAGCGAGAAGGCACGGTAAAAGAGGAAAGTCTTGAGAGCTTTGCGAAAGTCAAGGTAGATCGGAATAGACCTGCTAGAAAAAGGAAGGGCATTCCAGAAAGGGGGGGCCTTCCTTCTGAAGCGGGGGACACATAGAAGAAGCTGGGAGAAGGAACGCAAATCTCTGTTGGGAACATAGGCTTTAATTTTGGAATTAATGAAGGCTGGCGCAATGCCTGCCAGGGCCTGAAAGATCGTGCAGCTCACCTTGAAAAAGGAACGTTTAAGGATGGGCAGCCAATGTAGGGTTTTTTACAGCGGGGTGACATGGTGGAATTTAGGAAGTTTGTGAATCAGTCGGGCAGCCTGATTTTGAATCAGTTGTAGGCGCCGAAGTTCACATGCTGGAGCACCCCCATACAGACCGTTGCCATAATCGAGGCGTGACATGATCATGGCAAGAAGAATACGTTTGAGAGCTGCAAAGGAAAAGAAACGGGAAATGTTGCGTATGGTGCGGAGTATCAGGAAGCATGATGATACCATAGTGCTAATCTGAGAGCACATTGTGAGATCATGGCTGACTTTAATCCCCAGGGTTTTTACAGAAGCAGAGGGTAGAGGGGGAGGACCAAGGGAAAGGGGCCAGAAAGCAGAGGTCCAAGGGACTGGGAGTGCCACCCGTAAGTACCAGCTTGGTCTTGTCGGGGGTTTAGCTTTAGATGGTTGCCATTCATCCAGTCGCTGATGAAAGTCATAATAGTTTGAAAATTAAGAATTGAGGCTGGGAGAGAAGAGAGGTTAAAGATCAGCTGGAGGTCATCGGCATAATTGAATACCGTGACATCCATATTTTGCAGAGCAGATATGAGAGGGAGAATGTAGAGGTTAAAGAGGAGAGGGGAGAGAGAGGAGCCCTGGGGGACCCCGCAATGAACAGAGCGTGTAGAGGCAGAAAAGCCCACCAGCTGAACAGCCTGCGGTTCCCTAGAAAAGAGGTGAGCGAGGCCAAAGCGGGTCCCCGAATGCCGGCACCTTCGACACGGTCGAGAAGAATGGAATGATCGACCGTGTGAAAGGCGGCGGACAGATCGAGGAGAACCAATGCCTGAGGGGAGTTAAGATCTGCACTCCCTCTGAGCTCGTCCAAGACAGAAAGGACAACAGATTCTGTGGAATGGGATGGGCGAAAGCCTGCCTGATGGGGAGCTAAGAAGTGGCTCTGCTCAATGAAAGCACTGAGGCAGGTGGTGACATGGCTCTCCAGAATCTTTCCCAGGAACGGAAGCAGAGAACTAGGACGGAAGTTAGAAAGAGAGGTGGAATCGGCGCCTTGCTTTTTTAGGATAGGAATTATTTTGGCTGATTTGAACAGGTCAGGGACAATACCCTGGGTAAGAGAGTTATTGAGAAGGGTTAATGGGGGCTCAGGACAGGTAGAGAAAAGCTCTCTCAGTATGTGGGCAGGGCAGCTGTCAGAAGAAGACCCTGATTTAACCTTCGTGAGCAGAGTAGAACAAGCTTCCTTAGAGATCAACGTAAATTGGCCTAGGAAAAAAGGATTAAGCGGGGGTTGGGGACATGAGAAAGTAAGGAAAGGCGAGGGAATATTGGACTTGATGGTTGCGATTTTCTCGATAAAATATTCATTAAGGGAGTCACAGAGAAATTGTGAGGGAACCGGCTTGGGGGTGGCTCTGTCAGTGGTGGCTAACTCGTGAACAATATTAAAAATTTCCTTGGGTTTATTTGCGGCAAGAAGAATCTTGGAGGAGAAGTGTTCCGATTTTGCATGAAGAATGGCTCTTTTATAGTCCTGGAGTAAGGTAGTGTATTGTAATTTTGATGCAGAGCAGTATCTACGCCTCCAGTGGCGCTCGGCCTGCCTGAGTGCAAGTGTTTCGTTTTTAATCTCGACGGTAAACCATCTGTTGACCTCGTGGAGGCGACGAGTTCTAACACGTTTAAGAGGGGCCACTTGATCACAGGCTGCGAAGAGCCAGCTATTAATAGCAGCAGCCTGAGAATGAGGGGAGGTATCAGCGAGGCCGGGGGGTGAGGCTAGGGAGGGAGGAGAAAAGTGTGACTAGGTCCACATGATTCCAATTGCGTGCCCAGGTGTTACTAGGAAGTGGAGGCTTCGTGTAGAGTCCTAAATCAGGGAAGAAGGAGATAAAGGAGTGATCGGACCAGGGGCAGGGGTAACTATGGGAGAGGAAACTGATAGATTAGCTGGCCATACCTGATCCAGGATGTGGCCATGAAATGAGTTGGAGAGTGTATATGTGAAGTAAAGTTCAGGTTGCAGAGCAGTTCTGTAAAGTCTTTGGACATATGGTCTTCATGAGGGTCAGAGGGCCAGAAATTGAAATCGCTTAATACCAGCACAGAGGAATTGTTGACCACCAAGGTGGCCAACAGTTCCTGCACTGCGGGGATGAAGTGGGGCATAGGCTGTGGTGGTCGGTAAAAAAGTGCACATGTAAGGGGGACCGCGAGAGAAGCAGATCGAACAACTAAAAAATCAACAGCGGTGATGGGAGGGAATGACAAGAGTTGAAACTGAAGGTTGGAGCTGGCAATCAGAGCCACTCCGCCTCCGACCTTCCCCTCGGGGCGGTCGATGCGCAAGACGTAATATGAGTCAGGAAGTGCCACTAAAACATTAGGCAATGAGTCAGATGAGAACCAGGTTTCAGTAAGAAACAAAATATCAGGTTTAACCGTGTCTAGAAAGGTAAAGAGCTCAAGTTGATGTTGAAAAGCTGAACAATGGTTGAGAAGGTAAACTGAGATTTCAGACGCGGAGCAGTGGACCAGGTGGGGTCAGGAGGAGGCCTCTGGTGTAGTGAATAAGAGTGGGCAGGCCAGTTGTTCAAATTTTTTGGGGGGAAGGATAATAGGGATTGGTTGTGATATACTGAGATTTTCGATGCGTGTAAGGGAGGAGAAAACTAAGCGGCTAGTTGCCCTGAAGTGCAAGAAGTTGATTAGAGGAGTAATTTAGGGGGTTGTCTCATACCGGCTGATGTTTACTACTGCTCTAAGGGGCTTCTACTATTTTGGGTTGTGTCTGGACCCTAATACTACATAGGTACAGGTGGATGAGATATTTTGTTACACAGGAGCAATCTCATGGGATAAGTGAAGCCTGGCTGCGCCTAGGAGGTAGGATATCAGTGAACATATGTAACACAATCTGTTTGTGGTTTGGGTGCCCACAGTGGTCATGTGCTGGTGGTGTGTAGAAGTGTGGTGTATAGTGCATGTAGAGTGATTGTGTTTGATTGCATATAAGTGTAAGTGAGGTGGGAGAGGTCCCTATGCAAGCGCTACAAGAATGTCGAGGTGGGTTCCATTAAACTAGGCAGAACTCTAACTTTCGGAAAGGCGCGAAAGCACCCATGCTAGACAGAGAGGGTACAAAAATACATAAATGCTTAACTTGTAAAACCTTCATATGTCCTGGGATGGTCTTTGAAGAGATGTATGTTTTCTGGGAGCCCAGGGGTGTCTTGGGTTGGTGCACTGCAAAAAAAAAAGTCTGTTTGTAAAAAGTGACCAAAAAGTTAGTTTGCAGTCTGTGTTCTTGATCAATTGAGCCTCATTGAAGTAAGTTTGGACATTTGGCTGAAGAGGTGGGTGGCTGCTCTAACAATGGTCCACATGCCGCTTGATTATAGACCTGTTGATAAGAGCTGTGCGTTGGTGGTTAGTTTGGAAAAAATACATATTGTTAGACAGTTTTCAGAAAATTCCTGTGCCTTGTTTTTAGGGGTATATTCTGGAGCTTCACTATTCACAAAACATTTTAATGGGGTACAGGAAGGAGGTGGCAGTACTTTAGGGAATAGTGAGGTTAGGTCACCTCAGCGTTCTTTTGTGGTTATTTCTCCCCCTCACTCACTATGGCAGGACAGAGAACTTAACTGTGAGTGCTGAAGGGAAGTGGATGGGGAATGTTTTATCTGCATGTCAGAGAGGTGAACCAAGGCCTCTCTCCCTTCCAACTGTAGGGTGGTAGGCATTAGAAACTTTACTTGGTAGGGACCCTCAAACTTTGCTGGCTTTCATTTCACCATGAAGTTATGGATGTAGACCTCTTATCCTGGGTGAGGTGTCTGATAAGGAAACTTAGTGTTGGTGCATTTAGAACTCCAATGGTAGACCTGGTTGGAAAGGAACTTGCCAGTTTTTGTTAATTCAGAGAGGTACATGTGCAATTCAGCCCCTAATGCATGAGAACTTGCTTCACCACTTAATTCATTCCAGGGCATTGGGATGGATGTTCCCATCAGCCTACTGGTTACAATCTGTTGAGGTCTGAGGTGATGATCACTGTTAGGCGTGTTTCTTAGTGCAAACAGGTCTATTGGGAGGCAGTAGAGCAACATTTTGTTAAGACTGGCGCTGGTTTTGCTAATCTTGTTATTTAGCAGACCAGTGAGTCTCTCAATATGCTGTTGATTTAAGGATGGTACACTGAGGCTAATTGCCAAAGGATGCAGATGTAGTCAAACATGGAGTTGACAAAGTGTCTGCCGTGGTCCAATCAGGTGATGTCTGGCGCTACCCATCTCGTTATCACTTCCCTGATCAGGAACGTGGCTGCTGCCTTGATGACACAGTGGAGTAAGGACAGACTACAACAATTTGGAATCAATAATTAGTTGCATCAGTTGATCATATTAATGAAATTGACATGTAAGGTTTGAACGGCCCTTTAGGTAAGCCGTGGCAGTGAACAAGTGTAACAAGCAAACATGTTTCACCTATGCACGACCAGTTGCCGTTGTCAATGTTTTTTAAAGTGTCGCACAACAGCTGTGCAAAATGGCTTAAAGTAAATTTCCAAAAAGTGGTATGGAGAGGCAATGCTGGCCGCAGCAAAGGTTTTTGTTTTTGTTTACTTTAAGCCATGTTGGACAAGAGCCGCTGTTATGCAACATCTTTAAAAATAAAAAAATGGGCGGCGTGGCTTGGTGCTGACTGCGATGGCGGCATAGCTCTTGAGCTCCGTAAGGGCCTGCGACATAGCCGTAAAATCGGACATGACTCCGACAGCCTGGTGGGAAAAGAACAGAGCCAAAAGTCCCCGAGATCGAGGTGCCGTGGAGGAAACGTCTTGCGAGTGTCAGTGGTAAGAAATAGCCACGATATCGTACCAGTGCTCAACCCGACAGCGACACAGTGGCCCCAGAAAGAAGGAGGTGGAGTCACATAACACACCTGCCTACACTGAGATCGTGGGGCTGGAGCTCTGAACTGTGCGAGGTCCCCGGCTTGCGGCCTTGAACAGGACCTCTCATCACTGTAGGCGGCGCCCCCCCAAGAAGCTCTATTCTGCCATAATACTTCACGAGGTGAGACTCGGGAGACTGTCTGCAACGCGTCCCTCATGAAGTGCCTGATCACGCCTCGCTCGGTGACACTGCACTGCGGGGGCACCAGAGACGGAGCGAGGGGGCACCCGTGTGAACATCCTAAAGTGCAATAAACATATGCGAAAACCTAGCCTGCAGCCAGATACCCCGGCATACGAGTGGCAGATTCAGACCACCAGAGCGCCTACTACTGCGAGTAATGGCCTACACAGAGTCAGACTCGGTCATTGCACCAGGGGAGGTGAGTCCTAGTGAGACTTTCGGCTCCTGAAACGCTAGAAACATCTGACCCAGCATGGCGCGGTAATGATACATAGTATGAACACTGGAGCTTGAATGGAGGTGCTAAAGGAGGACGAACACTTGCAAGATCTGGACCTGTAGCCAGATATTTCCGTCTATGAATGGCAGCCATAGGCCACTAAATTTATTAAGATAGTCAGATTCTGCAGTGCAGACAAAAGACATTGGCTTGGAACGATACAGAAGGGGACGGAGTGATGCACATGGCAAACCACTGGAGAGAGCGTATGGGTGCTCTTGCCAGCAGTGACCAATTACAGTATTGAATCAACTTTCCTTGTAGGCCACTGCATTATCACCCTGAGGAAGACCTGAACCCTTCTCAAAAGCGGAACCCTAGGATGGCAACAGATATTGGCTTGGGGTGGCGCAACAATCCTTGCCCACTACACGACACCTAGCCTAGGTATCGCACTGTACTATGACGAAGCCTAAGGGAGGTACGGCCTCCATACAAGTCAACAAGATGAACAAATACGCTGTACCGTGGCAGCTTGCTGAGGAAGATGGGGTGCGTGACAAAACCATAACCGCAGGAGCACCATCCCTCAGTTTAATAATGGTGGAGATACCAAACAGTTGGAACTAACCTAGAAACAAAAATTGATAAGGTCACGATCGAGATGTGGAAAACATCTGAAAGGGTCTCCGCCACAGAAGAAAATATAGAGGAGCTACAGGTTTTCAACACATGAACTGGAAGAAAAGGTTAGAGTTTGGTCCATCAACATAAAGAAATGGTACTACACATGGATGATCAGGAAGGGCGTGCGCGTCGCAACAAAATATAAGTGGTAGGGGTACCTGAAGGGGCGGAGGGTCCCAGTATGTATCTCTTCCTTGAAGACATCATCCTGCATCACCTGCATCCCAAAAGACTGTCCCCACTATTTTCTATAGAAAGGGCACACAGAGCCCCAATACTGAAGCTGAAACCTGGTGCGCAGCCTCGATCTATCAAAGTGCGCATTCTAAATTTTAGTGACCGAGTTAATCCTGCAGGCAGCTACAGTCAACAGCGACCTCCCCTACGATAACACGACGATCCGTTTCTTCCCAGACTTCACGCTGAAAGTACAGTGAGAAAGATGCTCCTTTGAAGGGATCAAACGGGCTCTTAGGAACAGATGTTTTTCCAGCCAAGCTGAAAGTACTTGACGGGGACAAATCTTGGCACTTCCTGACGCCGGAGGAGGCACAACGCTGGCTTGACGAAGGCTCATCCCAGACACATCGCCGCAGAGAAGAAAAAGACCATGGAATCTCTGGCCAATGCCCTAAAGACTCTCTATACTGGCGTGGAGGCAGACTGCACTCGCTATCACGATCCAGAAGATTCCGCTCTGGCAGCTCTGGCAGTGATACAGCGTGCGCTGGGAAATGAAAGGCTGCATGAACTCCACTGGTCTGTAGCTCTTTATCCTATTGTTCTATTGCATGTGGGGGCAGGGGGTCTCTTGCCCTTTGGATGCAATATGTTCCTCTCTGCCAAATTAATACTGTACTGGCATAAGGCCGAATGAACAATGGAACTTTAGGACGTGTTACTGACCCTCAAAACAGTTGGGGCGTTGTTGCGGACCCGGGTGGGAAAGTATGCAGGCACACCTCTAACCGGCTACAAACTATCGATACGCTCTTCTAAATCTGTTTGTAATACGGTAATTATTCTAGTTACTAGTCATGAACTTATGGAATGGCCCAGCTACTAACACAAGTACAGCTATAATATTTTGTGCACTATCCAAACAGACCTCTACCTAGCTAAATACTAATGATACACTCTTCTAAATACCCAGTTATTACTCATGCAGTGTAGGAATCGTCCTGTCGGTCCCATGCACTTCTTTAATCACTTATCTACCACTATCTACTTATCCTATCAGCCCACCAATACGTAAGCACTTATAAATTACGTGTTCACTCTGTTTGCAGCATTGTCATTATTCCAGTTACTAGTGGCATTCTTATAAAATGACCTAGGCACCAACACAAGTACACATCAAATATTCTGTGCATAATTCCTACAAATCTCTAAGCAGATACATAATTTTGGTCCACTCCATTAAATACTAAAGTAGTACCCATGCAGAGTAGGATGCCTTCTGTCAGTCTCATGCAATTCTTCAATCACCCATCCAGCACTATGTTCTTATTGTATCAGTCTGCCAATACCTAAGCAATTGTGGGGCAGATTTTCAAGCACCCTGCGCCACCAGTACATCACTTTTTGTAATGTAGTGATGACGCCAGGCACTCCTTCATATTTACAAGGAGAGGAAAAGCCACCCTGCTTGTTTTTTCCTCTTTGCATTGAAGGGGCGCTCCATAGGGGTTACTGTGGGTGTTCCCATGCAACACCCATAGAACAAGACATATCTCCAGATTTATGAGAAATCGTAAATCTGGAGATATGTGTGAATGTTGCGCCATTATAGAGTTGGTGTAGCAAGGAGAATTGTTTTCATTTCTCCTCATTCTTTCCTCTTTCAATGCATGCTGCAATCCACAGCATACATTGAAAGAGGAAACTGCCTTTACTGATTGTTTTTGTGCAGGAATGTGTCCCTTCCTGCACAAAAACAATCTCCGCACGACACAGACATCCTTGCACCATGGTGCAAGGGTGCCTGGGTCACAGCATGGCTGCAGTTTGTGCAGCAGTGCAGAGGAAAGCATAGAGTTGCAACCTATTCATGTACATTTGTCCCATCCCTGTGCTTCGGTAGTGCCACAGTGCAGTGCAGCTAAAGAGCTTGCAGTGTCATGCTGCAGTACTTCCTTAAAAATCTTCACCTATAAATTGACCATACACTACTAATGCATTCTTTCAGTCAATCATGCTGTGTACCTATATTTAACCACACTTTCACACATTACCTTGCAATTATAGTTCTTTCTTTAACCAGATAAGGTAGTTCTGATAAGAACTTTTTTTCTTCTTTTTTCTTTTGTATTTTTTTATTTATTTGAACAATTTTGTATTTTTTTGGTGTTTTTTCAAAAAACAAACAAAAAAAACCAAATAAAACAAGAAAGTTTTGGAATTACTTATCATTCCAAAAACAAAAAAACAAAAAAATTAACAACGATAGTTGCGTTGCGAAGCACAAACTGCATCCACCGACGGCTCACCAAAGCATATACGTTTTTACACTTCACGCAGTGTTGCTGGAGAAAGGCGAATTCTGGCCTAATGTCTATTGCAGTTGTTCCTGAGGACGCTCCAGATGTGCTTGCCACAACAGGTGAGGGGTTCAAAGCAGCTCGCCTTATTTCCCCCTAAGCAAGATAGATTGAGAGGATGTGTGGTCCGGAGATGCTTGTACATAGAAGCAGTGCCACAAGAGTATTTTTTTTCACTGCCTCTTGACAGGACTCGGTCACAAATTTTACATGTCACTTTTCTCGCATTTACTATCTTCTCTCCAGGTGGAAAAGTGAAGAATTTCCACGCGTCAGATTCCGGCCTCTGTGGACGTGGTGCCTCGTGCAAGAATTCTTCTTCAGAAGATACTTCATTCTGCTGCTGCTGCTGTCCAGATCCCATTTTGTTTGATATTTTTTGAAGAAAACAAGCAAAAAGTGTTCTTGTGGGAAAAGAGATAGCTCTCTAAAGATGCTCCATCAAGAATTATTCAAATGGGTGGGGTCTTTCAATAGTTACAGTGGGAAATGTTATGAATCAATAAAATCTTTTTTTTTTAGGTTACATGGGATCCACGCACTCTGCGCTCAAGAAGCACGCACCGGATGTGACTCTGCAAAAATATATTTAAAAATAATATGTTTATTATAAGTATAAATATATTATTTTTATGAATATCTTAGATATTTTCTTGCCCTAATATGTAAATAAAAGACACATACATATCATTTTGGAACATAAAAAATATTTTGCGGGAGTCGTACACCCAGCGCACCCCAGCAGGTATATGACATCATGCGGGACCTGCCACGGCGCAAGCATCACGTACCTTAATGTGCATATGTCGCGAATGCGCAGGAGCTGGAGTTGCGAACTAGTAGCATACCAATCGCGCACATCACGTAATATTAAATGTATATGATGTAACTGAAAAACACGCCATTGCACACCGTACACGGATCCTACATGACTTTTCTAAAATGGTGGCTCTAATCTGCGCACCCACTATGAGGTGTACGCTGTGGGTGGGCGACTCCGATTTATTTTGGGAAAAAACAAAATTAAAAAAGAAATTAATGTAAATATATTAAAATATCATGTTATAGTTAGCTAGACATATCACTCGTAAAAAACCATAGAAATTCCTCCGTTATAGTTAGTTCTGCTAACTGTAACTCGCGCACCCGCAATGCACTGCTGATGATGTCACATATTACATCATTCATGACATGGTCAGTGACAACACTCATGACATCACTGATGACATCTCAAATGACATCACTGATGACATCAATTATGACATCATCCATGTGACAATCTGATTACGTCATCATACACTAGTATAACCTTTCATCACTCACTGCAAAATACAGAGTACCGTATTTGAAAACATTGACACACAAACACAAGTTACTACATACCCATTCACAGATTCCTAAGTCTACATACACAACTACCCATTCAACAACAGAATCACTTATACATGCAGTCACTAATTAATAGAACACTAATGCACTTATACACATATATAGACATTGACACATCAGCAGTCATCTTAGTCAGTTATGCAGTCATCCTACTCATAAAAAAAATAATCAAACTTAAATGTTCTCACTTACACAATTATACACACAACACCTCATTTGTTCAAACACATAGTAACTCATAGTTAATATGTTAAAAAATCACCAATACACTGACTCTTACATATACTTATTGATATACTCCAACTCTCACATACAATGCCTTTTATTTTTTTACTTTGTTGAAGATGTACAACTAAAACATATATTCGCTCAACAACACACATATAAATACACTCAGTCACCCAAACAACTGTTCCCACATGCACTCTTAAACCTATACATCTATTCAATCAACCATTCATACATCTATGCATAGAGTTATACACAACCCATCCAATCACACAAACTCAGTGTCTCGTACAAATACTCAGCCAACTAATCAATAACTATTATACACACTCATGTAGTTAGTGACCAACTGATGCAGCATGTTATACAACAACAGAGACAGTGATGCACATATTCACATAGTTTAGTTACTAAACCATGTATTAAGTGAGACACTTTTAATTACTCACTTAAACAGTCAGACAGCTACTAAATCCTCCATCCAGAACAGTTATATATACACTCAATCTTCAATACAGGTTGGTATATATTTAATACATATTTCAACTTCAAACTAAACCACATTCACTGGATGATGTCATCAGGGATGTCACTGACCATGTCATGAATGATGTAATATGTGACATCATCAGCAGTGGATTGTGGCCGAACGAGTTATAGTTAGCACAACTAACTATAACGGAGGAATTTCTATGGTTTTGTATGAGTGAACTGTCCAGCTAACAATAACACCCCTGAAACCTATGGTTCTGTTAATATATATATATATATATATATATACATATATATATATATATATATATATATTACCTACTGGCGGTCGCCAGTAGGTATATATAGTTAGGATTTTTTCTCTATGGGATTTTTGAAAATTCTATGTCTAATAACTTTGGCGTTTGTGGACGGAATTGGCTGAAATATTCAGGAAAATGGAACATTTTGTTTCTGGGCAGGCCCTGAAAATTTGGGGGGGGGTTCGTCAAGGGGGGGCTGAGAAAAAAGGGGGGTCCCAAAACGCGTTTTTCCCATGTTAATTTCCATAGGGCGGTTGGCCTCACTTTTAGCCCGAACGGCTGAATGGATTTGCACAAAACTTGGCAAAATTGTAGGGACTGTTAACCCGATGTGCCTTTGCTAGGTCTCAATATATGTGCTCCAGTGGATTTTGAGAAATTAACGTTCAAAAAAAGATATATATCTGTAAGCGCGCTCCGGGCAGCGCCCCGGTTCGCGTACTCGACGCGTAACGGAACTTCGCGAAGCGAAGCTGATTGGCTCTTCGGTGTCTGTCAACATTCTAAACAGTCTGGAGCGGCCGCCATCTTGTCTCTCGGTAGGATCGAGAGACAAGAGGAGGCCAAAACAAAGGCGAAAATGACCATAAGGGGGCATAGTAGATCCTCCCTGACCCCCTAGGTTTGATGTGGAGGCTTTAAAAGGGCCCCGCGGGGCAACAAAAAAAAATAAAAAAAAATTTTTTTTTTGCGTGGATAGCGCCCGGTTCGCGAACCGGGAAGCGGCCCGGGGAGCGTACTATGAGGAAAAAAGAATGATAGACTTTTCAAATACTGTATGTTAATTGATTGTTGGTTTTGTTGATTATTATTATTATTATTTTTTTAAGCAATTATTTATTGTGTTTCAAAATTTAATAAAATGTCTAACATTTCACTGTCTGAAATGTCGTTATTTTCATTGAACATAGCTTGTAATGTTTGAGTGTGTAAAATGTCCTCATTTTCAAGGAGGACATCTACTGCTTGCACACATTGCAGTAGTTCTTGGTCCCAAGTTTCATCCATAAATTCTATATAATTTGGATCAATTATTTCTTGGTTGGTCTCTTGCAGGACAATTTCAAATGAAACTTTGTGTTCGCCTTCCATTTTGTCTGAAATTTGGATAAAAAATATATTAGTAGAGATGGGGCACTGTTGGGATTAATTTTAGATAGGCAGTTTTTAACAGTGAATTTATCTTTGGGCAGTGTATAGTATCAGAGTGGAAGTAGGAATATAAAAAAGTGTATGTGATTCAAAGTATCCATCCCTTTCAGGCTATTGTAAGAATGGAGCCAAAGACAGGGAAATTGCCTCCATCAGATTTACAGAGAGGATTAAAGGGAAGAGTTGTTTATTTGCCTCTAGATTTGAAGAAAAACATTAACACAATTGGAGTAGAAAAAGTGGAAGAGGACCCTCTGGTTATCTTAGTTAATGGGGTTCCGACAAAGAATAAGAAAATATGGCAAGATTTAGTGGATGTTAGGAAAGTCAAAAAGGCAACATTGTATTTGAAAAAAAATAATAAGTACTATAAGAATATATATGTTGCAGAAGAGGAAGTAAGTGAGGAAGAGGATAGCGATTTGTGTGCTGGTCAAATTGAGAAAGTAGAACCCTCTACTAGTGAAGAAATATATGAACATTATAGTGTTCATCCTTTGCATTCCAAGGAAGTCATGGGGAATGCTATTGAGTTGTTTCAAATGAAACAAGCCAAAGGGAGTCCCATTAGTGTTTGGGAGGAAAGTTTGGAAGCTCGGTGTTTCCCACAGCTTTTTCCAACAGGTCAGGGAGGAAGATATGATGAGCGACCTCATCAAATTCCTGCTTCTGAATACCGGACTTTGCGATTGTATGCAGGAGATGATAGGTTTCGACAATGTATTCCCTATTTGTTTCATCTCCTGTTTGAAAGCGATCTGTCTGGACTGTCATATGCAGTGAACCACATCTTGAAAAGTGGTATACACATGCAAAACATCTCGGCAAGTGACTTTATGGATAAAGTCAATGTCCAAGACAGTATTTTGGATTCTCACCTGATTAATCTCATGGCGTGTCAGCGTGGTACTAATGAGTACTGGTACCGTCGTCATGGTGATTTAAAATGTATGCTGAGGAACTTAGGAACTCCCAAATGGTTCCTCACTCTGAGCTGTGCCGAGTATGGCTGGGAAGACTTACTTGAATTTCTACGAGAGGCAAATGGAAACATCGAAAACATCGAATTCAAGACACCCGGAGAACTGTGCTCTTTGGATCCAGTCAATGTATGCTGGTACTTCAATCATAGATTTGAAGCTATGATGTCTTTCATCATGAATAAGAAGAATCCACCTCTTGGAGAGGTGTTGGATTTCTTCTGGAGAAAGGAGTACCAAGCAAGAGGTGCTCCTCACATACATATGCTGTTGTGGATCAAGGATGCACCTAAATTTGGAACAGATCCAGAAGACTCAGTGATGAGTTTCATACAACAGCATTCTACGTGTGCTGTTCCAAACGCAAAGGAGAAGAAAAGCCTAAGAGAAAAAGTTCTATGTTTCCAAAGCCATCGTTGTGGAAAGTACTGTCGTCGTAAATTCCGAAACAAGGACAAGTTCTACACCAAATGTCGTTTCGGCTTTCCACGACCGGTGATTTCTAAAGGAAGAGTAAACAGTTTGATGTCTTCGCTGCGACATAATGTGATGAAGAAATCACCTAAAAACACATACAATTTGAAGAGGAACGAAGAGTCCAAGTACATCAACGACTACAACCCAGTGATTTTGTCCATGTGGAATGCTAACATGGATATACAGTTTGTGGCTGATAACTGTATGGCTGTGGCTCGGTATGTGACATCTTACATCACCAAAAAAGAAAAGACAGAATTGAAGGATATGTGGGAGGACATTTCCCATGAAAAGAGCCTCAGTAAGAAGTTGTACAGTTTCAGTCTGAAGATGTTGTCGCATCGAGAAATCGGAGCTTACGAATGTTCTGACCGGTTGTCTTCAGCAAGTCTCTATGCCAAATCTAGGAGTATCGTTTGGGCGAGTCTTGGTCTTGCTGCAACACGTAATCGAGTTCTGAAACCTGTGCGGGAAATTGAGTATTTGGCGGAAAAGGAGCCAAACAGTACCAACATTTTGAAGACCAACATGTTGGATACATATTATCCAAATCGAAGCAGTCACCTCGAGAATGTTTGTCAGTATGAGGTTCTACAAAATTACATATTCAAGAGGAACATCAAAGAAGATACTGAGAAAGGAGTGTATGCTGTAATTGGAAGTGAGGGATGTCTGGTCAAGCAAAGAAAATGCCACTTGGTAAACCATCGAAAATTGAGTGGCGAATCTCCTGAAAAAAAGGAGTTTTTCTATTTAGCACTTTTGCAACTTTTCAAGCCTTGGCGTGCAGAAGAGGAACTGCTTGGAGATTTCCTCTGTTACGAAGACTCTTTCACTGCCGCCAAGGAGACCATAGAATGTCCTGCCTTTTCTAAATATGTAGAAATGTTGAATGCGGAAATCGAGCAGGAAGCAACGATTGCAGCCGAGATTGCCAGAGACAGTTCTCAGGACAGTCAGAGTTCTGCTTCATTGAGTCAGGATCCACTAGGAGGACCTGTTATCGAAAATGAAGCTGCCACTGCCATGAATGAAGTGGAAAGAGCCATGGCACATGCTCAGGAGGATGCAGTTAACTTAGAAGACTTGGAAAGACAACTCAACGTTGAGCAGAGGAAAATATATGACGAAGTTACCAAGCAAATTGATCATGGATTAAGTCATGAGAAGAAAGAGTGCTCATGTACGTCGTTGAAGCCTGTCCGACTGTACGTGAGTGGAGAAGCAGGAACTGGAAAAAGTTTCCTCATTAAAGCAATTTCATGTTATTTGCAGGAAAGGACTGAGTCATCGCTGTCTTGTGTTGTCACCGCTCCAACTGGACTGGCAGCACATAACATTAAAGGGATTACTTTACATCGTTTACTGATGCTGCCAGTGGAGCATGACAACAAATTACAATATCACAAGCTATCTGGAGATGCTTGTTGTGAAGTTTCAAGAATCTTGAGGAAAATGAAACTTCTTATCATTGACGAAGTAAGCATGGTTTCCAATGTCATGCTTGCCTTTGTACATTTGAGAATGCAAGAAGTTCTCAAAACAGAGTATGATGTGTTATTTGGTGGCAAACACATCATTGTTTTCGGAGATCTTCTGCAGCTGACACCAGTGAAAGGACAACCTGTGTTCAAAATGCTCACGCATGAAGATACCAGGAAGTGCCTAGGGAGCATTGGCAACGTCAATATATGGTTAAACTTCAATTATGCTGAACTGCATGAAAATATGCGTCAGGCGAAGGATGAAGTTTACAAGAATATTCTACAAGATGTTAGAATTGGAAAAGTGACCGAGCATGGGAAAGAAGCTTTACATGCACGATTACTGTCAAATTTATATCCAGAACAAGATGTTGTGCCTGAGAATATTTTTCAGAAAATTACTGAGAAGAAATCTGGAATATGTTTGATGCCAACTCTTGCAGAATGTGCCATCTTCAACAACAAAATGTTGCATTTAGAAAAGCAAGAGATTGTGAAACTGGTAGCTATTGACAGAGTAGAGCATATGGGATCAACAATTATTTTGTCTGAGAATTTGAAAACAAAATTGGATTCATTAGAGAAGACTATATCTAAAACTGCAGGTTTTGAAAAGACTCTGAATGTGTGCTTAAACTGCCGTATAATTTTAAGAAGGAATTTACATGTTGAAAGAGGTCTGGTAAATGGATCAATGGGTAATGTTGTTGATTTTGTGAAATACAGAAATAGAGATGGAATTGAATTTTTAAAAATTAAATTTGATGGCATTGAGGAAGTACAGCTAATTGGTCGTTGTTCTGCTAGATTTTTGCTTATAAAAGACTTATATGTTCGCCGTAAGCAGTTTCCTGTTTGCTTGGCATATGCGGTGACAATCCATAAATCGCAAGGTTTAAGTGTAGACAGTGCATTGGTGAATATTGGCAGTTCTGTGTTCAAGGAGGGTATGGCATATGTGGCATTGTCACGAGTTAGAACTTTATCGGGATTGTACTTGATTGAGTGTGATGTCACAAACATTTGTGCGGATCTAGATTGTGTTAAGGAATACAATAGGTTAAGAAGAGAGTATGCGCCACATTTGCCTCAATATCCTTTGTTTGAGAAACGTGAGGTAGGCCGGAAACGAAGAAATGTGACCAATACTAGGGAGGTTGTAGCAAAAAGACGAAAAGTCGATGAACCTGAAATTATAAGCAGAAACAAAAAGGATTCTGTTGAAGATGTTGTTGGTTTTCAATTTGAAAACAGTTCTGGTGTCAACTGCTATGCTAATGTAGTGGTTAATATTTTGTTTTCTCTAGAAAATGTAAAAGAAGAGATTGTGGTCAATTCTGATCAAAGATTTTGCAGTTTGTTAAATTCTGTGTTAGAGAAATGTAGCATATGGTTTTTTCAGTGAATTTCATTGGTGTTTTAAAATATATATATATTCACTGAAAAAACCATAGGTTATAGACCATATATAGTTAGGAATTAGCATTTACAAAACCTTGAAAATTCACTGAAAAAACCATAGGTTATAGACCATATATCGTTAGGAATTAGCATTTAAAAAACCTTATTTTACTCACACAAAACCATTGAAATTCCATAAATAGTTAGTTGCACTAACTATATATCGCGCACCCGCAATCCACTGCTGATGATGTCACATATTACATCATTCATGACATGGTCAGTGACATCACTGATGACATCACTGATGACATCTCAAATGATATCACTGATGACATCACTGATGACAACATCCAGTGACTGTATGTTTCTGTAAAGTTAAAATGTGTCTTACATATTGAAGAATGAGTGGAAGTATAAGTGTCTGGACAAAGGATTTAGTAGGTGCATGACTGAATGTATGAGTGAGTGATTAAATGTGTCTCACTGAGTGCATGGGTTAGTGACTAAAGTGTCTTAATTTGTGCATCATTATGTCTGTTGTTCTGTAAACTGCTGCATGTGTTGATCAGTAGCTATATGATTAACTATATGGGTTACTGATTGATTGTCCAAGTATTAGTATGGGAGACTGAGTGTGTGTGTGGCTGGCTGGGAGGTGTGTGACTCTGTGCAGATCAATGTGTACTTGTATCAATGATTGTATAACAAGGTAAGTATGTGTTAGTATATGTTTGAAAATGTAAGGTGCTCTATGTTTAACTGTATAGACAAGAAAATGGAAGTGTCATTGATTCTTTACAGGACTGACTAGGTGTGTGAGTAACTCCATGGATGAGTGGCAGACTGTGAGTGTCTGTATAGGTGTATGAGTGCATATGATAGTGTTGTAAAGATGAGTGATTGTATGTATGAATGATTGTATGGGTGAATGAGTGAAGGTGTGTGTAGAAGTAGGAATCAGTGAGTGCGTATGTAGTAACTAGTATTGGTGTGTCAATGGTTTCAAAAATTATATTCTGTATTTAACACTGGGTGAAACAGAGGTTATATTAAAATGTGAGGAGATGCATTGTATTGTCACATGAATGATATCATCAGTGATGTGGTCATTGATGTCAAATGAGATGTCATCAGTGATGTCATCAGTGATGTCATTTGAGATGTCATCAGTGATGTCATCAGTGATGTCACTGACCATGTCATGAATGATGTAATATGTGACATCATCAGCAGTGGATTGCGGGTGCGCGATATATAGTTAGTGCAACTAACTATATATGGAATTTCAATGGTTTTGTGTGAGTAAAATAAGGTTTTTTAAATGCTAATTCCTAACGATATATGGTCTATAACCTATGGTTTTTTCAGTGAATTTTCAAGGTTTTGTAAATGCTAATTCCTAACTATATATGGTCTATAACCTATGGTTTTTTCAGTGAATTTTCAAGGTTTTGTAAATGCTAATTCCTAACTATATATGGTCTATAACCTATGGTTTTTTCAGTGAATTTCAATGGTTTTTTAATAGCAAATATCATAAGCTGTCGAATGTCAAGTACGTGGTAAGTAAAAACATTTTCGTGTTTATGCACACTGATCTGCTTTGAATGCTGCCCCCCCCCCCCCTCATTTCTATTAGGAGTACTCTCTCTTTGCAGATAGTGAAAGGTAGTTAACGCAGGCCTTTGCCCCCGTTGTAATACGTCGTGCCTGCTTCTCTCTCCATTTGATTGATTGTTATCCAAGCATTTACTGTTTTAGAATTGGTTCTCTTTGGTTCATTCTCTATTTACAAACAAACACAGAGTCGCAATACTCTGTTTAGTCTTTGCAGATAACGAAAAATCGTGTAAAAAAACAAAAGGAATCGAGCAAAATCAGTCGGCCACTAATGGGATCTCTTTTTGACCTCGCTAAAATAGAAACATTAAGAACAACCCCTCATGACAAATACGAAACTAGTGAGATGAACTGAACTCCACACCATGATGGCTGCAATACAGCTCGGCTCCGCCACCCACCCCGCCCAAAATAACGATAAAGAGCGACTGCCATGATTGCTCGCGGAATGGCCACGACGGAGCTACGAAATGGTGGTGCTCTCATGCTAACGCCAGCTTCAGTCTGAAACATCCAGAAACACTGTAGACTACCAATTCGATCAGTTCCGGTAGCACCCCAATGTAACCCGGTAGAGAAGAACTAGCCCTCCCCTCTTTGACTGATGGTTCTTGTTGCCTGTCCCTTCTGTTGTCATTTAACAGAACTATTTAGCCTGCTGAAAGGGGTTGTGTTCCGACCGCTGGTTGGTGGAGACATTTTGACTATATTCTGGACCTGCGTTGTCGCGTAATGCGTCATATGACGCGCCGCGTTAGCGCATCCGGAAGTCATCCGGGGCGCGACGCGCAGCGCGTAACGTAAGCATAACAGGTCATGTGACTTGTTAATAAAACTTTTCATTGGTTCATTTTACTTTTCTTATTCTAATGATGAAAGGCTTGGTCATATGACCTAAACATTACGCTTTTTATTACTTCCGAACATTATTTTTTCTTAAATATATGTTATAATGTTCCAGGCTAATGTACTTTCCCGGAAAATGTACAACTGTCCTGCAAGTAAAATATATTCTTTTTTCGAGAAAAAGGGCGTTTCTTCGTCCCATGACGGAGCCGTTGAGCAAAAGAGGGTCGACCTGCTGTCTTAGTCGCCGATACGCCTGAATAAGAGATTCTTATCGATCACTTTATGTTGCAGGAGTAGAAAACACAACAGCCCTTGACCATTTATCTTTACTGCGTTCCTGCGTATTATACCTTTTACCCTTCATGTGATTGGTCTGCTTTATTTCACTTGCCTTTTAATGATTCTAAAACAGTGACTATTATTAAAAACTTTACCAATGTATATACTACTACCATGTTTTCTTTTAAAAACCTTTATTGTGAAAATTTCATTATACAAATACGAGCCTATAACCACGTGGGCCGGCCACGGAGCAAACTGTAATCGTATATGATGAGTAGACATTTACACTGTAGAGGAACGTAACGGGCGGGCCATTAGGTTGCAAGAACTAAGGTGTCTAACAGTTGCGGAATCGGTGGACGTACATTTTATAATTAAAATACGACAGGGCCAGTTACAATAAAATTATCTAGATATACATTTGCGGGCAAGTACCATGCGTGACGTTAATTCGAACTTTCAATAGTACAGTAATCAATAACACATCAGAACTTAATATCAATAGGGATGTCGAAATACTCAATCAATTCTCGTCCCCGCCCGCCATGTGCTTCAAAACTGCACACGTATCTCATGATTTCAAGGTTCTGCAACCAGTACACAACAAGGAGTTACGAGTCCCATTTATTCCGGCGCCATTTTGGGCGAGGACGGGCAGGTCCAGGATAAAGTCAAAATGTCTCTACCAACCATCGACTATGATGATGTTCATATGCTGTATTTATAGAGTAACACTCATCTGTCCACATGAAATTAATTTGCCACAATCTAAACATGTCATTTTAATCTTTGCAAAGTTCTTCTAAATATTTGGGACCGTTTCCCTTGCCTCTGATGCTGTCAGTGCCACTACTTTGATGAATGTACTGGCAGGTCGGGGGTTCTCCTCCAAATCTCTCTTTTATGCAGCACTATAATTAATTGGTGCCACCTCTCCATATGACGATGCATGGTATAGTTAACATAACTATATTTTTTTCGGTTCCTCTGGAGAGTACATCGTGGCAGATGAAGCGTATAACGTACCGGGCATTTACCTTTTTTTGCATGTAGAGGAAAGGAAAAAAAAATCGAGCGTCCGAGTTCTAAGGTGTCCCAGGGCCATTTTAGTGGACCAGGCCCAAATCCAAAGAACAGGCCGCCATTTTGAGAGTCCTGTTGCAGCCGCCTGTCGCTGTAGCATCAAGAGCGGCCAAAACTCAGCTGAATGGCAACTGAAACGGTAAAGGGGCGCCCCACTACAGCAGACGAGCCTCCACCTAGGAAGGCCCGTTCACGCCGCCACCCCCCCCTTCGGGCACCCCACGCCGTTATTCGGAGCAGTATTGTAGGATGGCCACACCAGTGCAGCAACTTGCTAGACACCACCTCGGTGGTAACCGAATCTCAGCGCCTTGTGGTGTCTTCTATTCAGAAAACATTGTTGTGCTGCCTTCGACCTATTCGCCGCAAGTGCGCACGCAACTCAGCTGCATAGCTTGCTAGACACCACCTCGGTGCTAACCGAATCTCAGCGCCTTGTGGTGTCTTCTATTCCAAAAATATTGTTGCGCTGCCTTTGGCCCCATTCGCACATCGGTCCGCTACTGCCGCCATCTCACAGGCCAACGGGGCGCCCCACGCCGACTTTCAGCATTGTAGGATGGCCACACCAGTGCACCTTACTAGACACCACCTCGGTGCCATCCGGATCTTGGCATCTCAGCGCCTTGTGGTGTCTTCTATTCAGAAAATATTGTTGCGCTGCCTTTGGCCCCATTCGCACATCGGTCCGCTACTGACGCCATCTCACAGGCTAATGGGGCGCCCCACGCCGAGTTTCAGCATTGTAGGATGGCCACACCAGTTCAGCAACTTGCTAGACATCACCTCGGTGCCATCCGGATCTTGGCATCTCAGCGCCTTGTGGTGTCTTCTAGTCAGAAAATATTGTTGCGCTGCCTCTGGCCCCATTCGCACATCGGTCCGCTACTGACACCATCTCACAGGCCAACAGGGCGCCCCACGCCGACTTTTACCATTGTAGGATGGCCACACCAGTGCCACAACTTGCTAGACACCACCTCGGTGCCATCCGGATGTTGGCATCTCAGCGCCTTGTGGTGTCTTCTATTCCGAAAATATTTTTGCGCTGCCTTTGGCCCCATTCGCACATCGGTCCGCTACTGACGCCATCTCACAGGCCAACGGGGCGCCCCACGCCGACTTTCAACATTGTAGGATGGCCACACCAGTGCGGCAACTTACTAGACACCACCTCGGTGCCATCCGGATCTTGGCGCGTTGTGCTGCCTTCGGCCTATTCGCACATCGGTCCGCTACTGACGCGAACTCACAGGCCAACGTGGCACCCCACGCCGACTTTCAGCATTGTAGGATGGCCACACCAGTGCTGCAACTTGCTGGACACCACCTCGGTGCCATCCGGATCTTGGCGCGTTGTGTTGCCTTCGGCCTATTCGCACATCGGTCCGCTACTGACGCCGCCTCACGTGCCAACGTATTTTCTCCGCATTTTATACCCTATGCCGCATAACAGGTCATGTGACTTGTTTATAAAACTTTTCATTGGTTCATTTTACTTTTGGTTTCCTAATGATGGAAGGCTTGATCATATGACCTAAAAATAACACTTTTCATTGGATGAAAACTTTTTTTTTCCCAAACGATGAAAGCCCCACCTTGTTTCTGGATGTTTCAGACTGAAGCTGGCGTCAGCATGAAAGCACCACCATCTCGTGGCTCCGTCGTGGTCATTCCGCGAGCAATCATGGCAGCCGCTCCCCACCAGAAGCCTGCAGGAGTCGGGGGCCCCCAAAACTTTTGTTGAATCCTCAAGGCGGAGGGGACACTTTCGAGAATGGGGTCCAAGACCTAGCAGACAGTCGTCCGATTTCCAAGGTGTCCCAGGGCCATTTCAGTGGACCAGGCCCAAAAAGAAAAGAGCCTGCCGCCATTTTGAGAGTCCTGTGGCAGCCGCCTATCGCTGCACCGCAAGAGTGGGCGCAACTCAGCTGAATTGCGGCTTTTGACACAGTGGACCAAAAGCGGACGGAATGGCAACTGAAACGGTAAAGGGGCGCCCCACTACAACAGACGAGACTCCACCTGGAGAGGCCCGTTCACGCCGCCTCCCCCCCCCCCCGGGGCGCCCCACGCCGTTATTCGGAGCAGCATTGTAGGATACCAAAACCAGTGCGGCAACTTACTGGACATCACCTTGGTGCCATCGTTCTGCTGCCTTGGAACTATTCGCACAACAGTTTGCTACTGATGACCCACCCCCCGCGACGCCCCACGCCGGATGCCGAAATCAGTGCGGCACCCAGGCAACATCACCTGGGTGCCGTCCAGAAATCTGGACGTTGTGCTGCGTTGGGACTATTCGCACAGCCGACCGCTACTTCGTTGTTTTTCCCTAAAAATGTTTATATGTTTTTACTGTTTTTGTTTTGTTGTATATATTTATAAGTTATTAAAGTTTTATAATCTTACTACTTTGTTGGAGTGCTATATATTTTTAATGTGACACATAATTGTAAAAACTTTGATGTACAAAGAGTCATCCCTGGAATCTTCCGCTTCAGGCTCGGTCCCCTCCCCAATCACAATACAGGATGGTTTTCAGATAGTAGGAACGCGTGTGCTGTGACGGATCTCATCGAGTGTGGGCCTTGATCTACTATAACTCCTTTGAAGAGGGGTGATTCTTTACAGCTGGTGCCATAAACTACATCTGCAGGGCTAGCTGATAGCCTAGGACCGGCCTGGACAATCGGACACAGAGGAAAAGGAGTGTCAGAGGGTGCGGTAGTGAATAGGGCGAAAGGGAGGTGTCGGGCGGGCACAGGGTGTGATTCTCAGGGAAGAGCAGCGCAGATCGGGGGAGGTTTATTACCCATGCATAAGACAGAGAGCGGGGGTGACCAGTGCCTGGGGGAGATGCTTGCGAGGGTGGGGAGCCATGCTAAGGATCGACAGCGTGCAGAGAGTGGGTCTGGTCAAGTCATCTAAAATGGCTGCCGTGCACGACAAAAGTGTGGCATTTGAAAAAAGGCAAGATGGCGCAGACAATGTTTTTCAACACTTCCTGATTTCCTTCGAATCGAACATTAACAGACGTTGGGGCATATTACCAAAGTTAAGCGATATTTATCCCTAACGATGCTTAGCAACAAATTTTTTACCGCTAAGCATCGTCAGAAATTATCGCAGATAAACCTTGCTATTATCAAGGTTTATCGCAAATGCCATAAAAAACGACCGCAATGCATTAATATCGCTGAAAACTCAGCGATATTCATGCATTACCGAGCTAATGCTCTTAGCCATGTTATCCACCTCCCATTGGATAACATGGCTAAGAACTGCTCAGGGCAGGTGGTAGCTTTTGGAGATATTCGCGCTTAGCACGAATATCTCCAAAAGTTGGTAATAGGAGATAGCGATGTTAGCGACTGTTTCAAGTCGCTAACATCTTGGCATGCCCACTTTGCATGTCATTAGTGATAAATATCACTGACATGCAAAGTGGGGCCCAAGATGGTCGCTATCTCCTACTAGCGGTCGCTAACTGGTGTTAGCAACAGCTAGGTAATACAGAGATAATTTTATCTCCGCGAAGCGGAGCGCTGTTACAGATATATATCTTTTTTTGAACGTTAATTTCTCAAAATCCACTGAAGCACATATATTGAGACCTAGCAAAGGCACATCGAGCTACCAGTCCCTACAATTTTGCCAAGTTTTGTGCAAATCCATTCAGCCGTTCGATTATTATTATTATTATTTTTTTGCCCCGCGGGGCCCTTTTAAAACCTCCACATCAAACCTAGGGGGTCAGGGAGGATCTACTATGCCCCCTTATGGTCATTTGCCCCTTCGCTTTGGCCTCCTCTTGTCTCTCGATCCTACCGAGAGACAAGATGGCGGCCGCTACGGACTGTTTGGAATGTTCACAGACGCCGGAGAACCAATCAGCTTCGCTTCACAAAGCTCCGTACCGCGAAAAGTCCGCGAACCGGAGCGCTGCCCGGTCCGCTGTTACAGATATATATCTTTTTTTGAACGTTAATTTCTCAAAATCCACTGAAGCACATATATTGAGACCTAGCAAAGGCACATCGGGCTACCAGTCCCTACAATTTTGCCAAGTTTTGTGGAAATCCATTCAGCCGTTCGGGCTAAAAGTGAGGCCAACCGCCCTATGGAAAACTCAATGTTAAAAACACGTTTTGGGACCCCCCTTTTTTCTCGGCCCCCCCTTGACGAACCCCCCCCAAATTTCCAGGGGCTGCTTAGAAACAAAATGTTCCATTTTCCAGAAAATTTCAGCCAATTCCGTCCACAAACGCCAAAGTTATTAGACATAGAATTTTCAAAAATCCCATAGAGAAAAAATCCTAACTATATATACCTACTGGCGACCGCCAGTAGGTAATATATATATATATATATATATATATATATATATATATATATATATATATATATATATATATATATATATATATATATATATTCACTGAAAAAACCATAGGTTTCACACCAGTTATAGTTAGGAATTAGCATTTAAAAAACCTAGTAAATTCACTGAAAAAACCATAGGTTTCACACCAGTTCTACTTGCATAAAACCATTGAAATTCCCACGTTATAGTTAGTTGGACTCACTATAACTTGCGCATGCAATGCACTGCTGATGACGTCACATATTACATCACTCATGACATGGTCAGTGACATCACTCATGACATCACTGATGACACCATCCAGTGAATGTGTGTCTTTCTGAAAAGTAAATATGTGTTATATATGTATATGTAAAACTTGATGGAAGAATAAATGTTTAAACAAGTGTTTACATGGATGTTTTTTTAAAAAAAATTGATTGCTTAACTGGCTTATTAAGTGTATCTTAGTGAATAGATATATTAGTGAGTAATGTTTAAATATTTAAATATATGTATTAGTGTTTCACTTTATGTATAAGCGGCTGCATGGGTTGGTGAGTAGCTACATGTGTAGGTATATGGATTATTAGATGTTTGTTTTAATATCAGTATGAGTATCTATATGGTTTGGTGGGGGTATTACTTAGCACATAGATGCATGAGTGACTGACTCTCTGTTTGTATGTGTTTTGAAGAAAGCATATGTGCAGGACTGTATGGGTGGATGACTGTGTATATGTGTGTGTTACTGACTGAATGACTGTCTCACTAGTGTCTTTATCAGTAAATACATATGTTTTAATGTAGTATATGTGAATATTGATGTATATAAGTGAGTATATGTGAGAGTGAGGGATTGTAAGAGTTCCTGTTTAAAATAGTATGTGTTTCTATAAGTGATTGTTTAAGAGAATAAGTATGTGTAAGTTTCCTTAGAAGTAAAGTGGTAGTGTGTGTATAGCTGTATATGCAAATAAATGGATGTTTAATAGTTTATTTGCATGTGTGAGTATGTGTGAGAGTATCTTTTGGATGACTGTTGGTGTGTAACAGGATGTATAGGTATATCACTACATATGATGAGTGAGTATATGTATGAGTGACTATATAGAACTGTTGGTGAATGAGTGGATGTGTATATAGATGGTGGAATTATTGAATTGGTTGTTGTAACTGGTATGGGTATCTCCATTTTTTTGAAAATTTTAGTTTCTATTTTTGAATATGTGTTTCAAGGGTTACATTACAGTGAAAGGAGGTCTGTCACTCTGTCACAAGGATGGTGTCATCAGTGATGTCATGAGTGATGTCACTGACCATGTCATGAGTGATGTAATATGTAACATCATCAGCAGTGCATTGCACGCGCAAGTTATAGTGAGTCCAAATAACTATAACCTGGGAATTTCAATGGTTTTATGCGAGTAAAATTTGCAGCTAACTATAACTGGGGTGAAACCTATGTTTTTTTCAGTGAATTTAATAGGTTTTTTAAATGCTAATTCCTAACTATAACTGGTGTGAAACCTATGGTTTTTTCAGTGAATTTCAAAGGTTTTTTAATATCAAATCTCTATAGGTATGAAATGTAATATTTTTTATAACGAATTTTATATTGTATAATTATGTAATAGTTTTTTTTTTATTTATTTTTTATTTTTTTGCCCCGGAGCGCTCCTGGGGCGCGTACCGATGCGCTCACCGGTAAGTGCAGTGTTAAGGCGTGCCCCGGGGCGCGTACTGGTGAGCGTCCCATTAGCGCTATTGCCACTAACGAAAACAACATCGTGACGTATCGCGTAGCCGAGTGATGCGTCATATGACGCACTGCGTAAGCGCACCCGGAAGCACGCGAGCGCATACGATCGCGCAACGTCCTGACGCACTTGCGCTACGCGCCCCCGGGCGCGCCCCGGGCGCGACTTCGGGCGCGCCCCGGGGCTCGTAACGTAAGCGCGTCGGGTCATGTGATCTGAAAATAACACTTTTCATTGGTGCAGATCAGTTTTGGTTTCCAAATGATGAAAGCCCGGATCATGTGACTTGAAAATAACACTTTTCATTGGTCCAGAACACTTTTGTTTTCCAAATGATGAAAGCCCCCACCTTTTTTCCTTATTCTGACTTTGTCCTGTGACTGAGGAAGACCACCACCATCAAAAAGACCACCAGAAGATTACATTGGTGGTCAAGAAGAAGAGGAGGAGGAGGATGATGAAGAGGAGGAACAGACCAGGCATTTCCTGCCTGAAGATAATCACCCCTACAAACCAAAAGAGCACTTCATATGGCAGTTTTACAAAATCCCAAGGGGTTTCAAAAAAGTCAACGCTGCGAAGCTGACTTGTCTGATTTGTGGTGCTGAGCTGTCCAGGGGGAACCCTAACAAAAAGTATTCCTTTGGGAATCATACTATGATTCAGCACATGATGCGTTTGCACCCAAACAACTATTCTGCTGCAGAGTTAAGGGACCTGTGCAGTAACCTACCCCTATCAACATCTAGACCCTCAACATCGAAAGAACCCACTCCATCGGGTCCAGAGGCAAGAGAGACGATGCCTACCATTCAACCCAAGTTTGCCCATTTTAAAATCGTGTGCAAATATTGTGGAAAGACACTTTGCTATGGTGAGCAAAGTATAAAACTTATCATCTGTGCTGGTGATAACCACAAGTGTAAAAAAAAAACCTATTTTCTTCCTGATATTTTTTGCTCCAGTTGAGCCATTTACAAATCCCTGTTTTTTGTTTCTCCCCATAAAAAATACCAAAAAAATATAAAACTGTTCAGAAAAGCCAAAAAAAGTAAAAAATGTTCTCAAAAACAATAAAAAAAATATAAAACAACAAAAAGAATAAAAAAACAGTTCTTTTTAGAACTACCTTTAATTTTTAAACATAAACCTATATTTTGAAAGAATCTCTGTCAATCTTTTTTCTGCAGGGTACGCGTACCGGTACATGCACCGGGGCGCGCACCGAGGCACGCACCAAAAAATAAAGAAAAAAAAATTTATGAAAGAGTGAGCATGAGGTAAGAACACAGAGAGAGTAATGTTAAGAGAAAGAGAGCTAGAGGGAGCAACACAAAGGGATTGTTTATTACATAGTAAAAAACAGAGAAGGTGTAATAGGGTGTAATTGAGAAAAGGAAAATGAATAAAGGAGCGAAAGAAGGGAAGAGAGAGGAAGAAGACTAAAGTAGACATACTGGGAGAATGTGAGTGGGTGATGAAAGTAAAAGGAAGGACAGTAAAGAATGGGGAATGAGGGGTAGTGACGGAACCGGAATAAAGGAACAACGGTGAGGGAGGGTGAGAAAAGAGCAGTGAGTGTAAGTAAAGAGGGGTGAAAGAGGGTGGATAAAACTAAATTAGGGTAAGACATGGGGAGTAACAGAGAGAAAGGACAGAGAGAGTAAAGGAAACAGTGACTGAAAGAGTCTGAGTGAAACAGCAAAGAAAGGTAAGTAAGGCAGTGTGGGTGACTTATAGAGAGTCAGTGGGTGTAGGTGGGGGTGTGGGTGTGTAAGGTGTGTGTGTGGGTGTGGGTGTGTGGGGTGTTTGGGTGTGGGTGGAGGTGTGGGTGTGTGAGATATCTGTGGGGGGTGTGTGGGTGTGGGGGGTATGTGTGTGGAGTGTGTGTGTGTGTGTGGGATGTGTGTGTGTGTGTGTGTGAGGTGTGTGTGCATGGGTATGTGTGTGTGTGTATGATGTGTGTGTGTGTGGTGTGTGTGTGGGGTGTATGTCAGAGGTGTGTGTGTGTGTTGGGGGGTGAGGTGTGTGTGTGTAGGAGTGAAGTAAATGATTAAGGGAAAGAAAATGAGTGAGGGAGCAAAGGAAGGGAACAGAGGGTAAGGGAAGTAAAGAATGGGGACTGAAAGAAGTTGAATGTGTTAGGGGAAATAGGGAAAGGGGAGTAAACATGGAGAATAAGAATAAGTGAGGGAAGCAGAGTAATGAAACAGGAGTGAGGTAGGTTGAGAAAATAGTAGTGAGGTTAAAGCAAAAGGTGATGACAAACTACATTTTTTAGTCGCACTTACCATATAATAAATGTTACTTTAATTAAATTTTTTTACCACACTTTGTATCTGTGAAAGAGAGAAGAAAAAATAAGTTATAATTAGTAAAATATGTATTTTAAAATAAAAGATACAAATGAAGAAGTTAAAAATCATAACAGTGTATTTAGAAATAAAGTAAGAGTGAAGGACACAGAAAGGGAAATAAAGTAAGGTAGAAGGACAAAAAGAGGGAAAAAGAAATAAAAGGAGAGCAAATTACTAAGAGTAAAGCATATAGATTCACTGACAGAGAGGAAGAGAAGAAGAGAAAAATGAACTAAAGGTAAGAAAGATACTAAAAGAATGTGAGTTAGCAAAACTAAATCAGGAAACAGGAGTAAGTAAAAAGATAATGACTGAGAGGAAAAGGAGTCTAATTAAGGATGCATTTAGAAGAATGAGGAATGGAAGATAACTGAGAGTAAGTGAAGGAGAGTCATAGAGTGAAGGGATGAAGGGAGAGAGGATAATATAGAAGGATTGAGGGAAAAGGAGTGAGGAAGTTAGTAGACAGAGAGACTAAGGGAAGGACTGAGTGAAGTGGAGTCCAATGAGTGAGGAAAGAAAAATGAGTAAGGGAGCAAAAGAAGGATAGAGAGGAGAATAGGACTAAAGCAGTGGTACTGAGAGAAAGTGATTCGGTGATGAAAGTAAAGAGAAGGACACTGAAAGATAGGAAATGTGGGGTAGTAATGGAACCGGACTAAAAGAAATGGGTTGAAGAACGATGAGAGAGGAGCAGTGAAGTTGTTGTAAGAGAAATGATAGAAGGTAGATAAACACAAGTGAACATAACACAAGGAGAGTGAGAGACTGAGGAAATAGAGGTAGTGAACGGAAAATAGAGAGAAGAGGTCAAAAGAAAGGAGTAAACAAAGATAAGCGAGGGAGAGTGGGTGATTTATAGTGATAGAGTGCGACAATACTGCTGAGTGAGTAAAGAGGAATTACTAAAAGAGCAAAGGAGGAAAAGACGGAAAAGGGAAGTAAAGCAGAGAGACTGAACGCTGAATAGTTATGCAAGGAAGAGAGGGGATGCAGACAGTTGAAATGAGAATGGGGGTTGTGAAAGAAGTGGAGTAAAGGAACGGGGGTGAAAGAGAGTGAGAGAAAGACATTATAAGTGAGTAAAAAGAGCTGAAAGAGGGTGGAAAAAGGAAAGTGAGTGTGAGACAATGGGAATACAATTTAAATTACACAATACAAACTATAGAATAACTTGTACAACATGTTACATAGTTTATTTTTGCTGTTCTCAGAATATATTGAATTTCACTTAAAACAGTGAGTTCCAATTACTCATCATATAACAGCGGGAAAAAACCCACAATCTAAAATATTGTGTTTTAAAAAAAGACTTAGAAACTTAAAAATCACAAATGTACACTAATCTTTGATTCACTTACTTTTCCTTTAGGCCAAATAGTATATCATGAAGGTCCTTTTCGTTGAAAAGTACTCTGCTGTTCACTAAAAAATCCATTTCATCGACTTTCTAGAAGAAAAGCTCCAAGAACATCTGAAATATTTTCATTATTTTCATATACTCCTTTTTTTCAGTCATGACTCTTTGCTCATTCCTTCACTTTTCCTTAAGGCCAAATAGTGTCAGATGTATGAGTATATTTTCAAATTAATTAAAAGAAACTCTGAAATTACAGTTTTTCACAATATTTAAATATTCGTAATTCCATCTCTGACTCACTCATGTTCATCATTTTGTATAATACTGATATCACTTACTATGAGATCCACTTACAGTACCTATATGAGAAGTCAATTTTTTATATTATCTTGATCACTTTTACTCAGAATATAATTTTAAACAGTAAACTAACTTTTATTAACAGCTCCCGTCTTCATAGGCCAATTACATTTACTTAAATTTTGGTTCTAAAAACACTAGGTAAGAATTTTTTAAGTCAAAAGGCAAACGTTGTTTGAAAGTCAAATGAGTGTCATTACAGTGGGTCCAACCTTTACGACATTTTAAATAGCATGTGTAATGCCCTGATGTTGTTGAAGGACCGTCATGATAGATAATAGCTACAGTTGTAAAAGTTCTTCCTGAAATTGATAACTGAGAAGCCACTAAATTTTTAGTAGAAGTTATCAATTTACTTCCATCAGGTCTACATCGTTGGAACATTAAAATGACATACTGACCATAATTTTGTAAAAATAATGTAGACAGCATTGCAGACTTACATTGAGTACACACCATATTGTGATCAGCTGCTTTAACTCGATTATTAAAAGACACTGATTTGCAGTCTGGTAAAGTCAAATATATAAATCTTTCAGTGTCCATTCTAGTACTACTTGATAAACTACAATTGTCGCAGTCATGCTGCCGTTGATAAGAAAGACTAAAAATATTTTTTATATCTACTCCTTCATCTTCCAATACATCGAACATATACATTAAAAATTCGTGACAATCCTGCTGAATATTCTGTGAAAATTGATTTTGACCAGAACATATGTCTAGAAGATTTCGAATTTCTGAAACACTTCCTATTTTTGCTCTATCACTGCTACATTTCTGAAACACAGAATTCAATAAACAGCAGAATGTTTCGTCCCGATTTTCAACAATTTGTTCTTGTAAATTTTGAAGAAAAAAAACAACATTAAGCACTACATTAGCATAGCAGTTGACACCAGAACTGTTTTCAAACTGAAATCCAACAACATCTTCAACAGAATCCTTTTTCTTTCTGCTTACAATTACAGTTTCATCTACTTTTTGTCTTTTTGCTAGTACCCCACTGAAATTATTCTCATTTCTTCTTTTTCGGCCTACCACACGTTTTTCAAACAGAGGATATTGAGGCAAATATGGAGCATATTCTCTTCTTAACCTATTGTATTCTTTAACACAATCTAGATCTGTACAAATCTTTGTCTCATCACACTCAACCAAGTACAATCCTGATAAAGTTCTGACTCGTGATAATGCCACATATGCCATACCTTCTTTAAGCACAGAAGTTCCAATGTTCACCAGAGCACTATCTACACTTAAACCTTGAGATTTATGAATTGTCACCGCATATGCCAGACAAATAGGGAACTGTTTTCGGCGAAAATATAAGTCTTTCACAAGTAAAAATCTAGCAGAACAATGACTGATTTGTTGTACTTCCTCAATGCCATCAAATTTAATTTTTAGAAATTCATTCCATCTCTATTTCTGTAATTCACAAAATCAACAACATGACCCGTTGCTCCATTTACCAGACCTCTTTCAACATGAAAATTCCTTCTCAAAATGATATGACAATTTAAACACACATTCAGAGTCTTTTCAAAACCAGCAATTTTAGATATACTCTTCTCTAATGAATCCAATTTTGATTTCAAATTTTCAGACAAAATAATTGTTGCTCCCTTATGCTCTATTTTAACTACAGCTTCCAGTTTCACAATCTCTTCATTTTCTAAATTTAACATTTTGTTGTTGAACATCGAACATTCTTTCGCAGTTGGCATCAAACATATCCCAGATTTGTTGTCAGTAATTTTCTTAAAAATATCCTCTGGAAGAATGTTTTCATCTGGATACAAGTTTGAAATTAATCGTGCATGTAAAGCTTCCTTTCCATGCTCACTTAGTTTTTCGATTCTTGTAGAATATTTTTATAATCTTCATCCTTTGCCTGTCGCATATTTTAAAGCAGTTCTGCATATTTGAAGTTTAACCATATATTAACGTTTCAATGCTTCCTAGGCACTTCCTGGTAACTTCATGCGTGTGCATTTTAAACACAGGTTGTCCTTTTACTGGAGTCAACTGCAGTAGATCTCCAAAAACAATAATGTGTTTTCCTCCAAATAAGACATCATAGTCTGTTCTAAGAATTTCTTGCATTCTCAAGTGCACAAAAGCAAGCATTAGATTTGAGACCATGCTTACTTCATCAATGATAAGAAGTTTCATTTTCTTCAGGATTCTCGAAACTTCAGAACACGCATCTCCCGATAACTTGTGGTATTGCAATTTATTATCATGCTCAACTGGTAGCATCAGTAAACGATGTAATGTAATCCCTTTAATGTTATGTGCCGCCAGCCCAGTTGGAGCGGTTACAACACAAGACAGCGGTGATTCAGTCCTTTTCTGCAAATAAGTTGCAATTGCTTTAATCAGAAAACTTTTTCCAGTTCCCGCTTCTCCACTCACGTACAGTCAGACAGGCTTAAATGATGTACATGAGCACTCTTTTTTCTCATGACTGAATCCATGTTCAATCTGTTCTGTGACTTCGTCATATACCTGTTTCTGCTCAATGTTTAGTTGTTTCACCAAATCTTCTAAGTAAATTACATCCTTTTCAGCTTGTTCCATAGCTCTTTCCACCTCACCCATGGCAGTGGCATCCTCATTTGGAATAATTGGTCCTCCTAGTGGATCCTGACTCAATGAAGTAGAACTCTGACTGCCTTGAGAACTGTCTCTAACAATCTCTGCAGCAATTGTGGCTTCTTGCTCTATTTCTTCGTTCAACATTTGCAGATAATTTGGAAAAACAGGACATTCTTTGGTATCCTTGGTTGCATTAAAAGAATCTTCGTAACAGAGAAAATCTCCAAGTAGTTCCTCTTCTCTACGCCATGGTTTAAAGAGTTGCAAAAGAGCCAAATAGTAAAATTCCCTTTTGTCTGGATTTTCGCAACTCAATTTTCGATGATTAATCAAATGACCTTTTCTCTGTTTCACTAGACATCCTTCACATCCAATGACAGCATATATTCCATTATTGATATCTTCTCTGATGTTTCTCTTATAAATATAGCTTTGCAGAACTTCATAGAGACAAGCGTTCTCAAGGTGAGGACTTCTATTTGGATAGTATGTATCCAACATGTTTGTCTTCAAAATATCTGTACTTTCTGGTTCTTTCTCCGCCAAATACTCTATTTCTTCTACAGATTTCAAAACTCGGTTTTGTGTTGCAGCAAGACCTAGACTCACCCAAATGATGGTTCTAGATTTGGCATATAGACTTGCTGATGACAATCGATCAGAACATTCATATGCTCCAATTTCTCGATGTGACAACATCTTCAGACTGTAACTGTATAATTTCTTGCTTATACCCTTTTCATGTGAAATGTCCTCCCACATTTCCTTCAGTTCTGTCTTTTCTTTTTTTGTGATGTAAGACGTCACATATCGAGCCACAGCAATAGAGTTGTCAGCAACGAACTGAATATCCATGTTAGCATTCCACATGGACAAAATCACTGGGTTGTAGACGTTGATGTACTTGGACTCTTCGTTTCTTTTTAAATTGTATGTATTTTTTGGTGATTTCCTTGTCACAGTATGTCGTAGAGAAGACATCAAATTATTTACTCTTCCTTTAGAAATCACTGGTCGTGGAAAGCCGAAACGACATTTTGTGTAGAACTTTTCCTTGTTTTTGAATTTTCAACGACAATACTTCCCACAACGATGGGATTGAAAGCGTAAAACTTGTTGCCTTAAACTGTTTTCCTCAGTAGTTTTCGGAACAGCACATGTTGAATACTCTTCAATGAAACTCATCACTGTTTCATCCGAATCTGTTCCAAATGTGGGTGCATCTTCAATCCATAACAACATATGTATGTGAGGAGCACCTCTCGCTTGATACTCCTTTCTCCAAAAGAAATCCAAAACCTCTCCAAGGGGAGGATTTTTTTTGTTGGTACTAAAAGACATCATAGCTTCAAATCTATGATTAAAATATCTGCATACATTCACTGGATCCAAAGAACACAGTTCTCCAGGTTTTTTGAATTCTATATTTTGTATATTTGCATTTGCCTCGCGTATAAATTGAAGTAAGTCGTCCCATGCATACTCGGCACAGCTAAGAGTGAGGAACCATGTAGGAGTTCCTAAGTTTCTTAGCATACATTTCAATTCCCCATGACGACGGTACCAATACTCATTTGTACCACGCTGACATGCCATGAGATTGATTAGATGAGATTCCAAAATATTATCTTGCAGATTGACTTTCTCCATAAAGTCCCTCGCCGAAACATTTTGCAGATGTGCTCCACTTTTCAGTATATGATTTACTGCATAAGAAAGCCCAGACAAGTCACTTTCATACAGTAGATAAAACAAATAGGGAATGCATTGACGAAACCTTGGATCTTCAGCATATAATCTTAAAGTCCGGTATTCAGATGCAGGAATTTGAAGTAGTTGATCGTCATATCGTCCACCTCGACCTGTTGGAAATAGCTGTGGAAAAGAACGAGCTTCCAAACTTTCTTCCCATACACTAATGGGACTTCCTTTTGCTGCTTTCATTTGAAACAAGTCAATTGCATTCCCCATTACTTCTTTGGAATGCAAAGGATGAACAGTATAATGTTCATATATTTCTTCACTTCTAGACACATCAACTTTTTCAATTTGGCCGGCTGAACAATCACTGTCTTCTTCTGCAGCTATTTCCTCTGCTCCAACACATACATGTTCGTAGTACTCATTGTTTTTGATTAAATACAAAGTTGCCTTTTTGACTTTCCTAACATCCACTAAATCGTGCCAGATTTTCTTACTCTTTGTCGGAACCCCATTAACTAGAATAACTAAAGGTTCCTCTTCTACTTTTTCTATACCAATTGTATCAATATTTTTCTTGAAATTTAGAGGCAAATAAACAACTCTTCCCTTTAATCCTCTCTGCAAATCTGAAGGAGGCAATTTCCCTATCTTAGGCTCCATGCGAACAATAGCCTGAAAAGGATAGACACATTGAATTAAAATAGATTCATATGTATTTAAATCCATCAATTCAGCAGGAATGTCTACCAACTCAAGATTATTATGAACAGCTCTAGCAGGCATTCTGTTTTCATTTAATTTATTATAACAATATTTACAAATACGCTGATCAGAACTCAAATCAAAATGCTTCCATTCACTATTATTTTCTATTTCACTTTTTCCATATAAATCAGCTAACCTAGTCTGAATCTTATAATGAGTCCGTCGACAACACACACAAGTAAAATTAGGCCTTTCACTTGATTTTACCTTAAACTTAGTAATTTCCTGGTCAAACTTTTCTGTACTTGAAATCTGTACATTGTCTTCCACATTACCTTCTATTACTGTGTCAATTTCTACACTGTCCTCTTTTTCACCAAAATAACAAAACTCAATGTCTTCACAAATCATCTTCACATCAAATTCAGTTCCATGCAAAAGAGCACTGTTTAACTGTTTAAGCTTGAGTGCTGGACTTTTTGCATAATACAACCTTCTCACTAATTTCCTCATTTTGTTATGAAGAACTGCTAACATCCTAAATTGATGAAAAACACTCTGACATACTTTTCTTGAAAGACAAGCCAGTGAACGGCCTTGCAAACCTGTATTTTCTCTCACTCTGCAAGGATCTAAGTCTTGCAACATCTTCATTTTTTGTTTTAAAATGTTCTTACTATATGTACGTAAGAAATTATGAAGCAAATCGATTGATTCCTGTTGCACACTACAAATACTACTACACTTCCAAGTGTACACTGGACCCTTAGTACGTCTCCCTAAAACTTCATCAGTTAACACCTCTTCTGCATCTCTAGACACAAGTTTCTCTTTTTCAATCGGACAACCATCTTTCACCTCATATGCTCGACCACTGGTGTCAACTGCATGCACCAAATCATTCTCCTGAAAGTAACTCTCCTCATTAAAAAATGGCTCACAACTTGAACTATGCATCCATTCTCCAGAAAAAACTTTACAAAAATTAGTCCGATTAATTACTCTTTTGCATCTACTCTTTGATTTGAAAACATCAATTGTCTTGTTAAGTGTCCTAATTCTATTGATTACTAAAATAAATAATTTTTTCTTAACTTCAAAAGCCTGATCAACAATTTTCTCTACATTTTTCTTTTTCTTGTAAAAAGCAGCACTCTGTTTACCTTTCTTAATGTTTTTTAACAAATTTAAAACTACCCTATTGCGAAACATTTGTTTACGAATGTACCTAAATTGGTTTTGCCTTCTATTCCTATACATATTATTCTCTCCTGCTGCAGTATTAACATTTTTGTGGGGCCTCTCCTTCATCTTCAAATTTGCTCTCTCCTTCTCTTTATTTACATTGTCATCAACATTTTTTTTTATCTACATATGTTCCGAAAGAAAGACTTAGTTGTCTTACCAGGAGCTTTTTTCCTGTCTTTTGAAGTATTTGTTGTAGAAGAGTGCTTTAATTCCGTTGCTGTTTTTAATTTTTTCCGCTTCACATCTTTTATTCTCCTTTGCCTTGACGGCATATTTCCTTACTATGCAAATCTTGATTTCAATCTGTGATAAAGAAAAAAGATAACACATTTTAGACCACTATTACCAAAGAACAAAGCAATGACAATAAGCAAACAATATAAACACTACTTTAAAACATATCTAAGTTTACATCACAACAACTATGTAACTAGGATTAAGACATAGAAAAAGAGCTAGAGGAACTAACATAAAAAAATACAGTGAGTCAGACAAAGAAACAGATAGAGGAAGTAAAACATAGAAAAGGAGTAAGACAGAAAGAGTGTATAATATGTTGTAAGGCAGAAAAAGGATGTAATAAGGAGAGGGAGTCAGTCAAAGAAATGGACATAGGGAATAAGTTAGAAAAAAGATATAACAGGGTGTAAGACAGAGAGAGGGTGTAAGAGGGTGTAAGACAGAGAGACGGTGTTAGAAGGGGACAGGACGTAAAAGAGACTAAAACACAGAGAGGCTCTAAAAGGTAGAGAGATAGACTAAGTTTGAGAGAGGGTGTAAGAGGAACTAAATGAGAGAGAGGATGTAACAAGGAGTAATAAGAGAAAGGGAATAAATCAGAGACAGGGTATAAGAGAAAGTAAGTTAAAGAGAAAGTATATGAGAGTGTAACACAGAGTCAGGATGTAAAAATGAATGAGTCAGAGAGAGGATGTTAGAAGGGGACTGATGGAAAAATAGAGTAAGTCAGGAAGAGAATATAACAGAGACTTATACATTCTTCATAATAATTTGTAAAGAAACCTTGGTGCATAAAGGAATTGTATTTTATAAATGAGCGAGGTTTCAATAGTGTAATGAAAAGCTTATACATATGACCTTTTCTCTGTTTTTCAAATGTTATTCTGAAAAAAGATTGTGAGGCCTAAGCAGGAGTGCAGATGAGATGAAGCCTGTCCAGGGGAGCACAAAAGGTGAGGCTTGTGTCCAAGAGTGCAGTGGACAGGACTTCATAAAGCCTATCCCCCACTGCACTCTTAGACACAACCCTCACCTCCTTTGCACCCCTGGACAGACCTCTCTTGCACTACACTCTTCAACTCAGGCATCACCTCCTCTGCCCCCGATGCAATCCTTACCTCATCTGCAACCCTGAATACACCTCAACTCATCTGCACCATTAGACAGGCATCAGTTTATATACACTCTTGGACACGCCTCATCTCATCTGTACCCTGTTACCATCAATTATACTCAATGTATTGAGGCCTGTCCAAGGGGCACAGATTAGATAATGCTTCTCTAAGGGTCAGAGGAGGTAAGTCCTCTCCATTGCACTCATGGGCACAGGCCCCAACTCCTTTGCACCCCTGGACATACCTCACCTCATCTGCACAATCCACTTCATAATTTGAGGAAACACAGGTGACATAATTGTGAAAGGTTCAAATATTTTTATGTAATCTTGCATACACTATTTATTCCTTCTCAAAAATATAAAAGCCATTGATTTGCCCCAAAATCTTTTTTTTAATAACATTTTAGAAACAGAGCACAGCTCCTATGTACAACCATTCAACTTCACTACTGAAACCTTCACAAAATAAAAATCCTCTATCTTGCAAATGTAGATACCAAGCATTATCAAAAAGCATGACACAAACCAACAGCAAAGAAGCTCAAGGCCTCATTTATGAGGCCCTGCGTCAGTTTTGCGCTGCTGATGCCTCACTTTTTGTGACGCATCGGCAGCATAAAACATGTGCCTTATTGCGCCATATTTAAAAAGTGACGCATCTAGGTAGATGCGTCACTTTTTAAACCCCTGCGCCACATTATACCTGCGTCAGGTATAATGTATGCAGAGGGGGCGTTCTCCCGTAAAAAGCCTCGTAATAGTGACGCAGTGAAATCTATGAGATTTCACTGCATCACTTTTAGGACGCTGTTACGTCAAAATCTTGCGCCTGTCTCACAGCAGGCGTAAGACTGACGCAAGCCCTTTCACATGGGGATTTCCTCATGTGAAAGGACGCATTGCTGGAGTTGCATTACTTTTGTGACACACTCCAGCAATGCGTCACTTTTGCGCTTACAGATATGTCGGAAATACTGACTTATCTGTAAGTCCTTGCGACATGATGCGTCATACATTAAATATAACGCATCATTGGTGTCGCAAGGAGTGCGCAGTGAAAAGTGAAGCATCGCTGTTTCCATAAATAAGGCCCTCAGTGTGATTCCTAATCTGAGGTAACACAGGTGACATGATTGTGAAAGGTTCAAATATTTTTATATAATCATGCACACACTATTTATTCCTTCTCAAAAATATAACATCCATTGATTTGCCCCCAAATCGTTTTTTAAATAACATTTTAGAAACAGAGCGCAGGTCCTATGTACAAGCATTCAATTTCACTACTAAAACCTCACTATTTCACAAAATACAAATCCTGTATCTTGCAAATATTCCTACCAAGCATTACCCAAAAAATGACACAAACTAACAGCAAAGAAGCTCAGTCTGCTTCCTAATCTGAGGTAACACAGGTGACATGATTGTGAAAGGTTCAAATATTTGTATGTAATCATACACACACTATTTATTCCTTCTCAAAAATCTAAAACCAATTGCTTTGCCCCAAAATCGTTTTTTGAATAACATTTTAGAAACGGAGTGCAGGTCCTATGTACAAGCATTCAATTTCACTACTGAAACCCATTGATTTGCCCTAAAATCGTTTTTTAAATAACATTTTAGAAACAGAGCGTAGGTCCTATGTACAAGCATTCAATTTACCTACTGAAACCCATTGATTTGCCTCAAATTATTTTTTAAATAACATTTTAGAAACAGAGCACAGGTCCTATGTACAAGTATTCAATTTCACTACTGAAACTGACTGATTTGCCTCAAAATCGTTTTTGTAATAACATTTTAGAAACAGAGCGCAGGTCCTATGTACAACCATTCAACTTCACTACTTAAACCTCACTATTTCACAAAATACAAATCCTCTATCTTGCAAATGTAGATACCAAGCATTATCAAAAAGCATGACACAAACCAACAGCAAAGAAACTCAGGGCCTCATTTATAAGGCCCTGCGTCAGTTTTGCGCTGCTGATGCGTCACTTTTTGTGACGCATCGGCGGCAAAAAACATATGCCTTGTTGCGCCATTTTTAAAAAGTGACGCATCTAGGTAAATGAGTCACTTTTTAAACCCTTGCGCCACATTATACCTGCGTCAGATATAATGTATGCAGAAGGGGCGTTCCCGACAAAAAGCCTCGTAATAGTGACGCAGTGAAATCTATGAGATTTCACTGCATCACTTTTAGGACGCTGTTACGTCAAAATCTTGCGCCTGCCACACAGCAGGCGTAAGACTGACGCAAGCCCTTTCACATGAGGCTTTCCCCATGTGAAAGGACGCATTGCTGGAGTTGCGTCACTTTTGTGACACACTCCAGCAATGCGTCACTTTTACACTTACAGATACGTCAGAAATACTGACTTTTCTGTAAGTCCTTGCGACATGATGCGTCATACATTAAATATAACGCATCATTGGTGTCGCAAGAAGTGTGCAGTGAAAACTGACGCATCGCTGTTTTCATAAATAAGGCTCTCAGTATGCTTCCTAATCTGAGGTAACACAGGTGACATGATTGTGAAAGGTTCAATTTCTTTTATGTTATCATGCACACACTAATTATTCCTTCTCAAAAATGTAAAAGCCATTGATTTGCCCCAAAATCGATTTTTGAATAACATTATAAAAACAGAGTGCAGGTCCTATGTACAAGCATTCCATTTCAGTACTGAAAACTCACTATTTTACAAAATACATTTCCTCTCTCTTGCAAACATTCCTACCAAGCATTACCCAAAAAATGACACAAACCAACAGCAAAGAAGCTCAGTCTGCTTCCTAATCTGAGGTAGCACAGGTGACATGATTTTGAAAGGTTCAAATATTTTTATGTAATCATGCACACACTATTTATTCATTCTTAAAAATGTAAAGCCATTCATTTGCCCCAAAATCGTTTTTTCAATAACATTTTAGAAACAGAGCGCAGGTCCTATGTACAAGCATTCAATTTCACTACTGAAACCCATTGATTTGCCCTAAAATCGTTTTTTAATTAACATTTTAGGAACAGAGCACAGGTCATATGTACAAGGATTCAATTTGACTACTGAAACCCATTGATTTGCTCTAAAATCATTTTTTAAATAACATTTTAGAAATAGAGCGCAGGTCCTATGTACAAGCATTCAATTTCACTACTAAAACCTCACTATTTCACAAAATACAAATCCTCTATCTTGCAAATATTGAAACCATGCATTTTCAAAAAGCATCACATAAACCAACAGCAAAGAAGCTCAATGTGCTTCTTAATCTGAACTCTCTATCTATATTGAATGAATCATAACTCACCTTTACAAATGCTTTGGGAGATTGAGAACAGTGTCAGATACACACACCAATATTTCTTTAGCAGAGCAAAAGGTATGTTCTCCAGGCACTGCAACCATGAATGGCACAAAAAACCTCTAATTCTACACACATATCCCTTTTTGTTAACCAATTAAAACTCTTCCCTCTCTATTTTCAAACCAACACCCTTCCCCCCCCCCCTCAGCCCTTTCTACCTGTTACCATAGCAACTCCCTCCTCACTGAGCTCTCAGGATTAAAAGTTTATTCTACAATGTTGCAAATGAACTCAGCAAGGATGTTTGACCTCTCAATACACCAGCTTATCAGGTGCAATCTTTCTTTTAATGACTTTTTCTTAACCATTCAAATTACTTCTTTCACAGAACAGAACCATGCACCCTAACTTTCAGTTTTCAACTTTCTGAATCCACCAATCATTGCTTGTGATTCAAGAGCACTGAAACTCCTCAGTTTTTTTTGCAAACTCCTACTGTTCCAACTGCCATTTTATTCCTACACTTCATCTGACTGCACCAGAACCTCCTCTCACCATGTATTCTGTCCGGATTATTGGACATAGCTATATCCACTGGGCTCAAAGGTATGCAGCTCTCAGAAATTTTCACAACCTTGATTTACCAAATGTGCACATCAAATGGATTGGTTAAAGAGGATTGAGATGTCATCAATTGATACCATTGGTGAAAACCTTTCACGATATGCCACACCCTGACCTTATAATTTTGCACTGTGGTGGAAATGACCTAGGCACTTTGACTGGGGTAGGTCTGAAAATGGTTTTAAAGGACACCTTTAGGCAATTGATGACACTTTTTCTGCAAACTGCCTTGGTATATTCCAATATATGCCAAAGACAGAAATGGAAGTGGTCCAACCAATTTTGTCCACAATTTGAGAAAGCACGGAAACATGTGAATACATCTGTTTCTGCTTACATGAGAGACTATGGAATGGGTTCAATATACAACAACAACTTGCGTTACAACATGCAAGATATCTACAGAGGAGATGGTGTGCACTTCTCAGATGAGGGGAATAGAATATTCCTCCTGAATTTAAGACTGTGCATTGGTACCTACTTGTAGGTACCTAAATCAGCCACAGAACCCAAAAGCTCTTTTCAGGGCTACCCTACCTCTGATCACGCTAAATGATTATCTTTTTCTAACTTTTTTCACTATTTTTCACCAAAGTACGCTCCCCGGTACGCTCCCCGGTACGCGTACCGGTCGCTCCCCCCGCGAAAATTATTATTTTTTTTTTTGGGCCTATATGGGCCTCCTAAGACCCCCTCAGAAAACCTAGGGGGTCAGGGAGTGTCTACTGTACCCCCTTTTACCCATTCCCAACGTTGGTTGTCCTCCATCTTGTGTCTCAATTCTTCCGAAACACAAGATGGAGGACTCCCGTTGCGCTTACCGGTACGCGTACCAGGGTGCGCACCGGTAAGCACTCCCAAAAAAATTTAAAAGTTAATTTACATAAAAACCTCTGTAGAGATGTTCACCAAATATAGAATAGGCCATACTACATGCCAGTCCCTACCATTTTCCCAAATTTGAAGGAATTCCATTGAGCCATTTGGCTGTAGCCCTGTCTAAATATCCTGAGGTAAATTACATGACAAAAACACATCTGAAGTGTTAGAATTTACAACCAATTAAAATGTTACTTTCATTTTCTACTAATATTTCCTGACATTTGATTGGTTATGTACATGAATATATATAAAAAAAGAGAGGGAAACACAGCCATTTTGACTACTACTTCCTGAAGTACATTTGAAAAGGATTTTCACTGAAAACTTCAACTGCTTTCACAAAGGTAAGTTGTTATTTTGGAAAGTGAAGTATGTTGTGCACTTTGAGTTAATTTGGGAAAACATTTTCTGATAGTTATATACTATCCCTCTGTAATAGTTATAGATTGAGATAGGCTTCTCTGTAATAGTTATGGATTGAGTTAGGCTTCTCTTGTATAATTATGAATTTACTTAGGCTTCATAACATGCACTTTTTAATAGTTCTACTTCCTACCTGAAACCATACACTGCCGAAAATTTACTTCACTGTTAAAAGCTCAGAAATACCTGTCTGAACTTAAACCCAAAAGTACCCTAACTCAACTGATAACGTTTTTTTATGCAATTTACAGAAAGAAAATGGAAGAAAAACAACAATTCAATGGTATTTCTTTCAAAGTAAAGATTGAAAACAATCCAGATGAAAACAAAGATGTTTTGAATTTCATGGATGACTCTATAGACCAGCAATTAATTGACTGTTTTGAACAAATTGAATCATGCAATGATAATTATGAAGAAATTCCAGTCAATATAATGTCAGAAGTTTTATTAAATTTTGAAAAAGAATCAGAGAATACATTTATATTTATAAATCAAAAATTGTTTGAGACATTATTCATTTTTATATGTAATTCATGAAGTAGTACCAAATTCATTATAATATAAAGTGAGACTTATAGTATTCTGTGCAACTTTTTTGTCTTACATAGTAAGTTTACTCATTTTCATCATCATAAGGGAGCAGGATAGACTACACATGATCCCCTAGGCCTTCTCAGGGAGTCCTTAAAGTATCTATTTCTGCTTTCCTGACAGACTATGATATGGATTCCATATACCACAATAACTTCTGTAACAACATGCAAATTATCTACAGAGGAGACAGTCTACATTGAATTTAAAACTCTGCATTGGTACCTACATGCTAGTACTTATATCACCCACATAACACAACAACTCTATGCAGAGCTACCCTACCTCTAAACACTTTAAATTATTATTTTACTGTTTCGCTGGGTTTTCCCCTTGGTACGCTCCCCGGAAAGCTCCCCGGTGCGCGTACCGCGCACTCCCCCCGCGAAAATTGATTTTTTTTTTGTCCCGCGGGACCCTTTTATGGCCCCCACATCAAACCTAGGGGGTCAGGGGGAGTCTACTCTGCCCCTTATGGTAATTTCAACCTTTTTTTTGCCACCTCTTGTTTCTCGATCCTACCGAGACACAAGATGGCGGACGCTCCGGACTGTTTGGAATGTTTACAGACACCCGAGAGCCAATCAGCTTTCTGCTCGCGAACTCGCGTAGCGCGCTGGTACGCTCCCCGGTCCTAGACAACAATTTCACACACAATGTTTGATATTAATTCAAAAACATTATTCCATTCTTTTACCATGCGAAATAGATCCTGCAGTGAACAAAAACACAAAAAGCCCAACAAACATGCAAACAGATGTCCAATGTACACACAAAAGGTCAGTTTAAACGTTTTAAAAGTAGAGGAAGACTCTACTGTTTATTCTCAGTAAAAAATAATAAATTTTAAATTTCTCTTCAAGGTATAATACATAAATGTACAATCATTGCAAAACCAAATGGGGTTACCAGAAGAAGGTAAAGTATATAGGGTGAGAAATTCAGTGCTCGTGTGAAAAGAGAGAGAAGACCAACCGGTCAGGGAACAATGAATCATAGAATTGTTATTGAGTTATTGATTTGAGTTCAAACAGAGCCTGCCCTCCATAGTTACTGCAAAGAAATGTCAATCTTTTTGTCTTTGCGACAGTCAGTTTACTCAAAACGTTGTATCTTCAGCGGGGGATGGAGTGGGCCAGGGCAAACGAGATGCAGGCTCAAAAGTGGCCTTCAAAAAACACTCGTGTTGGCATCACTGGTTTACGGCTCTTTTATGTTCAAATCACCTGGTAGGCGTCTGCTGGAGAGCTGCGTCATACCGTCGTTTCTGGGATTTGTAGTCCGCTTAGTGTGCTTTAATTTTTTATCGCTTGTAAGCTCTCCAGCAGACGCCTACCAGGTGATTTGAACATAAAAGAGCCGTAAACCAGTGATGCCAACACGAGTGTTTTTTGAAGGCAGCCCCTGATGATGGGAGGAGTTCCCTGAAACGCGTCGGGCAAGATTGAATGAAGCGAGGTGGTGAAAGGCGCTGACTAATCAACCCAGAGGGCGGAGGACTGTCGTGTGCCTCCTGAAGCTTCAGGCATTTGGGAGTTAATATTACAACACGGCCGCCTGGGCCGTGGGGAGAGCACCATCAACTGCTGCGAACATGACCCTTCACAGCGGAGTGAGGCGGACGCTTTCAAACCGATTGAAGGCTGAGCACAGAACTCCATGTCAATGACACAGCGCACTGAACCACGGAAGCAGCCTACTATAGGCAAACTAATGTGCCTGATTATCAACAAACACTCGACTTTACTTACAATCGATAAAAAATTAAAGCACACTAAGCGGACTACAAATCCCAGAAACGACGGTATGACGCAGCTCTCCAGCAGACGCCTACCAGGTGATTTGAACATAAAAGAGCCGTAAACCAGTGATGCCAACACGAGTGTTTTTTGAAGGCAGCCCCTGATGATGGGAGGAGTTCCCTGAAACGCGTCGGGCAAGATTGAATGAAGCGAGGTGGTGAAAGGCGCTGACTAATCAACCCGGAGGGCGGAGGACTGTCGTGTGCCTCCTGAAGCTTCAGGCATTTGGGAGTTAATATTACAACACGGCCGCCTGGGCCGTGGGGAGAGCACCATCAACTGCTGCGAACATGACCCTTCACAGCGGAGTGAGGCGGACGCTTTCAAACCGATTGAAGGCTGAGCACAGAACTCCATGTCAATGACACAGCGCACTGAACCACGGAAGCAGCCTACTATAGGCAAACTAATGTGCCTGATTATCAACAAACACTCGACTTTACTTACAAGCGATAAAAAATTAAAGCACACTAAGCGGACTACAAATCCCAGAAACGACGGTATGACGCAGCTCTCCAGCAGACGCCTACCAGGTGATTTGAACATAAAAGAGCCGTAAACCAGTGATGCCAACACGAGTGTTTTTTGAAGGCAGCCCCTGATGATGGGAGGAGTTCCCTGAAACGCGTCGGGCAAGATTGAATGAAGCGAGGTGGTGAAAGGCGCTGACTAATCAACCCGGAGGGCGGAGGACTGTCGTGTGCCTCCTGAAGCTTCAGGCATTTGGGAGTTAATATATATATATATATATATATATATATATATATATATATATGTATATATATATATATATATATACGCCAGTAGGTAGTTATAGTTAGGATCGATTTCCATAGGGAAATCGCAACATTCTATTGGGAATAACTTTGGCGCCGGTTGAGGAATCAGCCTGAAGTTTTCAGCAACTTTGCCTCGCGGCGCTCCGCTCTTTCCCTGAAAGTTTGGGGGGCATTCGTCAAGCGGGGGTTGAGATAAAAGGGGTGTCCCAAAACGTGTTTTCCCCATGTTGATTTCCATAGGGTGGTCTGTCGCACTTTTAGCTCGAACAGCTGAAAGGATTTTCATTAAACTTGGAAAAATTGTAGGGACTGGTAGCCCGATGTGCCTTTGCTATGTCTCAAGATATGTGCTCCAGAGGATTTTGAGTAATTTAGGTTAAAAAAAAATTATATATCTAGAGCCGCGCCCCGGTACGCGTACCGGGGAGCGATCCGGGCGCGCCACGCGACTTGCGCACGGAAAGCTGATTGGCTCTCGGGTGTCTGTAAACATTCGAAACAGTCCGCAGCGGCCGCCATCTTGTGTCTCGGTAGGATCGAGACACAAGAGGTGGCAAAAAACAAAGGGGGAAATAACCAAAAGGGGGCAGGGTAGACCCCCCTGACCCCCTAGGTTTGATGTGGGGGCCATAAAAGGGTCCCTCGGGTAAAAAAAATATTTAATTTTTTTTTCGATTTTCGTGGGAGGAGCGCCCGGTACGCGCACCGGGGAGCGTACCGGGGAGCGTACTTTGGTGAAGAATAGTGAAAATAATAGTGTAAAATAATCATTTTGAGTGATTATAGGTTGGGTAGCTCTGAAAAGAGCTTTTGGGTTCTGTGGCTGTTTTAGGTACCTACAAGTACGTCCCACACACACCCACACGCACACAACCCTACACCCCCACAGTCACACACTCCCCACACACACCTTACACATGCACACCTCCACCCACACCCAAACACCCCACAGCCCTACACCGACACCTTATACAGCCACACCCACAACCACAAATCCCACACACCCAGACACACACACACACGCACACACAGATACCTCACAGACACACCTCACACATCCCACACACCTCACCTCCACACACACACGCACACCTCACAGACACATCCACACATCCCACACATACACACATATCCTATACACATACTCCCCACACCCACACACACCCCAAACACACCTCTCACACCCACACTTCCACCTACACCGAAACACCCCACACACCCACACCCACACACACACTTTACACACCCACATCCCCACCCACACCCACATACCCCACACAGATATACACCTCATCCCCCCAGACACACACACACCCACATACACACCTCACAGACACACCCCGCACATCCCCCCCACACACCTCCCCCACCCCCACACATGGGGAAAACTCAGTGAAACACTAAAATAATTTAAAGTGCTTAGAGGTAGGGTATCTCTGAATAGAGTTGTTGTGTTGTGTGGGTGATTTAAGTACCAACATGTAGGTACCAATGCAGAGTCTTAAATTCAATGTACACCGTTACTCTGTAGATAATTTGCATGTTGTTATAGAAGTTATTGTGGTATATGGAATGCATACCATAGTATGTCAGGAAAACATAAAGAACATGGAGGCAGGAGATGAAAAAGAGATGTCAAATACACTTTGGAGATAATATAGTGGGAGAAAGGAAGTATCTATGAGCAAAAGTTCTATGTAAAACAAAAAAGTTGCACAGTATACTATAAGTCTCACATTATATTATAGTCATTTTGGTACTATTTCATTGATTACATATAAAAAAGAATAATGTCGGGAACAATTTTTAATTATTAAATATACATTTATTGCTCTGATTTTTCAAAATGTAATAAGACTTCCAACATTATGTCGTCGGGAATGTCCTCATTTTGATTACATGATTCCATTTCTTCCACATATTTCAGAAACTCTTCATCAAGAGACTGATGCAAAAAATCTGAATCGTTATTCTCTTCCTCTGGGTTGTCCTGAAGATCAAGTTCGAATGAAATATTACATTTATTTTTATCTCCTTCCATTATGTTGCTGTAAATTGCATATAAAATAAATATATCAGTAGAGATAGGGCACTGTTGGGTTTAAGTTCAGACAGGTAGTTTTGATTTTTTAACAGTGAAGTTATTTTTGGGCAGTGTATGGTATCAGGCTGGAAGTAGAAATATAAAAAAGTGTATGTGATGAAACCTAAGTAAATTCATAATTATACAAGACAAGCCTAAATCCATCCATAACTATAACAGAGAAGTCTATCTAAATCTATAACTATTACAGAGGGATAGTATATAACTATCAGAAAAAGTTTTCCATATTAACTTAAAGTGCATAATATACTTCAGTTTTCAAAATAACAACTTACCTTTAAAAAGAAGTTGAAGTTATTAGTGAAAATCCTTTTGAAATGTACACCAGGAAGTAGTAGTCAAAATGGCTGTGTTTCCCTCTCTTTCTTTATATATATTCAGGTACATAACCAATCAAATGTCAGGTAAAAAAAGTAGAAAATGAAAGTAACAGTTTAATTGGTTGTCAATTCTAACACCTCAGATGTGTTTTTGTGAAGTAATTTACCTCAGGATATTTAGACAGTGCTACAGCTCAAATGGCTCAATGGAATTCCATCGAATTTGGGAAAATGGTAGGGATCGGTATGTAGTATGAGCTATTCTATATTTGGTGAAAGTGTCTCCAGTGGTTTTTATGTAAATTAACTTTTAACATTTTTTTAGAGCGCTTCCCGGTGCGCGCCCCGGTACGCGTACCGGCAGCGCTACGGGAGTCCTCCATTTTGTGTTTCGGTAGATTTGAGACAGAAGATGGAGGACAAACAACGTTGGGAATGGGTATAAGGGGGCATCGTAGGCACTCCTTGACCCTCTAGGTTTTCTGAGGGGGTCTTAGAAGGCCGAAATAGGCAAACAAAAAAAAAAGTTTTTATTTTTCGCGGGGAAGCGCCCGGTACGCGCACCGGGAAGCGTACCGGGGAGCGTACTATGGTGAAAAATAGTGAAAAAAGTTAGAAAAAGATAATCATTTGGAGTGATCAGAGATAGGGTAGCCCTGAAAAGGGCTTTTGGGTTCTGTGGCTGATTTAGGTACCTACAAGTAGGTACCAATGCACAGTCTTAAATTCAGGAGGAATATTCTATTCCCCTCATCTGAAAAGTGCACACCATCTTCCCTGTAGATATCTTGCATGTTGTAACGCAAGTTATTATAGTATATTGAACCCATTCCATAGTCTCTCATGTAAGCAGAAACAGATTTATTCACATGTTTCCGTGCTTTCTCAAATTGTGGACAAAATTGATTGGACCACTTCCATTTCTGCATTTGGCATATATTGGAATATACCAAGGCAGTTTGAGGAAAAAGTGCCATCAATTGATCAAAGGTGTCCTTTATAAGCATTTCCAGACCTACCCCAGTCAAAGTGCCCAAGTCATTTCCTCCACAGTGCACAATTAGAAGGTCAGGGTGTGGCAAATGCAAAAAGGTTTTCACCAGTGGTATCAATTGGTGACATTTCAATCCTCTGTGGCCAATCCATTTAATCTTCACATTTGGTAAGTCAAGGTTGTGAAAGTTTCTGGTAGCTGCATACCTTTGAGCCCAGTGGATATAGCTATGTCCAATAATCCAGACAGAATACATGGTGAGAGGAGATTCTGATGCAGTCAGATGAAGTGTGGAAAAGAAATGGCAGTTGGAACAATAGGAGTTTGCAAAAAAAAAACCTGTGGAGTTTCAGTGCTCTTGAATCACAAGCAATGATTTGTAGAATGAGATAGTTGACAACTGAAAGTTAGGGTGCATGTTTGTGTTCTGTGTAAGAAGTAATTTGAATGGTTAAAAAAAGTCATTCAAAGAAACTTTGCACCAGAAAAGCTGGTGTATTCGCAGGTCAAACATCCTTGATGAGGTGATTTGCAACATTGTAGAATAAACGTTTAACCCTGGGAGCACAGTGAGGAGGGAGTTGCTATGGTAACAGGTAGAAAGGGCTGAGGGGGGGAAGGGTGTTGGTTTGAAAATACAGAGGGAAGAGATTTGATTGGTTACCATGAGCAATATGTGTGTAGAATTAGAGGTTTTCTGTGCCTTTATGGTTTGCAGTGTCTGGAGAACATACCTTTTGCTCTGCTAAAGAAATATTGGTGTGTGTATCTGACACTGTTCTGAATCTCCTAAAATATTTGTAAAGGTGAGTTATGATTCATTTAATATACATAGAGACTTGTATACTCTATGGAGAAGGTTTGGAAGCAAATTGTGGTTTTTTAATGTTGGTTTGTGTCATGCTTTTTGATGATGCTTGGTAAAATGTTTTTACTGCATAGAGTAATTGTATTTTGTAAAATTCTGAAGTTTTAGTCGTGACATGGAATGCTTCTACATAGGACCTGTGCTGTGTTTTGTAAATGTGATGTAAAAAATGATTTTGGGGAAAATAAATAGTTTTTACATTTTTTAAAAGGAATAAAGAATGTGTGCATGTTTAATAGAAATACATTTGACTCTTTACAATGATGTTACCTGTGTTAACTCAGTGTAGGAAGCATATTGAGTTTGTTTGCATAGAGGAATTGTATTTTGTAAAATTGTGAAGCTTCATGTGAAAGCGTTTGCCTCAGTCTTATTCCTGTTGTGCGGCAGGTGCAAGATTTTGCCTCAGTCTTATCCCTGCTGTGAGGCAGATGGTTGTAAATATGATGTGTGCTGTGTTTCCTAAATGTGATGTCAAAAACGATTTTGGGGAAAATAAATGGATTTTACATTTTTGAGTATAATGTGGCGCAAAGGTTTAAAAAATGACGCATACATGCGTCACTTTTTAAATATGGGGAAAAAAGGTACATGTTTGGGCTTTTCTGGGGAGCCTAGGTGGTGAGGATTGTATCTAAGTGTGCAGTGGACTAGGCTTCATGAAGCATATCCCTGTCTGCATTCTTAGAGACAGGTGTCAATTTGACTATTTACAATGAGGTTAATTGTGTTTTAAATCAGTGTAGGAAGCATATTGAGTTTGTTTGCATAGAGGAATTGTATTTTGTAAAATTGTGATGCTTCATGTGAAAGCGTTTGCCTCAGTCTTATTCCTGTTGTGAGGCAGGTGCAAGATTTTGTCTCAGTCTTATCCCTGCTGTGAGGCAGATGGTTGTAAATATGATCTGTGCTGTGTTTCCTAAATGTGATGTCAAAAACGATTTTGGGGTAAATAAATGGATTTTACATTTTTGAGTATAATGTGGCGCAAAGGTTTAAAAAATGACGCATACATGCTTCACTTTTTAAATATGGGGAAAAAAGGTACATGTTTGGGCTTTCCTGGGGAGCCTAGGTGGTGAGGATTGTATCTAAGTGTTCAGTGGACTAGGCTTCATGAAGCATATCCCTGTCTGCATTCTTAGACACAGGTGTCAATTTGACTCTTTACAATGATGTTACCTGTGTTTTAAAACAGTGTAGGAAGCATATTGAGTTTGTTTGTATAGAGGAATTGTGGGGTATATTACCAACAACTAGCGATAATTTTTGTCTCTAACTTGTTTAGAGACAAAAATTATCGCCGCACATCGGCGATTTTTATCGCAGATAAACCTTGCTATTAGCAAGGTTTATCGCAAATGCGATAAAAAACGGCCGCAATGCATGAATATTGCTGAAAAGTCAGCGATATTCATGCATTATCGAGCAAATGCTCTTAGCCATGTTATCCACCTCCCATTGGATAACATGGTGAAGAACTGCTCAGGGCAGGTGTTAGCTTTTGGAGATATTCGCGCTTAGCGCGAATATCTCCAAAAGTTGGTAATAGGAGATAGCGATGTTAGCGACTGTTTCCAGTCGCTAACATCTTGGCACGCCCACTTTGCATGTCATTAGTGATAAATATCACTGACATGCAAAGCGGGGCCCAAGATGGTCGCTATCTCCTATTAGCTGTCACTAACTGGTGTTAGCGACAGCTTGGTAATAGGGAGATAATTTTATCTCCGCTTTCTTGGCTTTTAAAGCCAAAAAAGCGGAGATAAACCCCTTGATAATATACCCCTGTATTTTGTAAAATTGTGAAGCTCCATGAAAAAGCGTTTGCCTCAGTCTTATTCCTGTTGTGAGGCAGGTGCAAGATTTTGCCTCAGTCTTATCCCTGGTGTGAGGCAGATGATTGTAAATAGGATCTGTGCTGTGTTTCCTAAATGTAATGTCAAAAACGATTGTGGGGAAAATAAATGGTTTTTACATTTTTTAGTATAATGTGGCACAGAGGTTTAAAAAGTGACGCATCTACCTAAATGTGTCAATTTTTAAATATGGGGCAAAAAGGTACTTATTTGGGTTTTCCTGGGGAGCTTAGGTGGTGAGGCTTGTGTCTAAGAGTGCAGTGGACTAGGCTTCATGAAGCCTATCTCTGCTGCATTCTTAGACACAGGTGTTTTGAGGCAATATCTTGCACCTGTCTCACAACAGGAATAAGACTGAGGCAAACGCTTTCACATGGAGCTTCACAATTTTACAAAATACAGTTACTCTATGCAAACAAACTCAATATGCTTCCTACACTGAGTTAAAACACAGGTAACATCATTGTAAAGAGTCAAATTGACACCTGTGTCTAAGAATGCAGCAGAGATAGGCTTCATGAAGCCGAGTCCACTGCACTCTTAGACACAAGCCTCACCACCTATGCTCCCCAGGAAAGCCCAATCAAGTACCTTTTTGCCCCATATTTAAAAATTGACGCATGTATGCGTAATTTTTTAAACCTTTGTGCCACATTATACTCAAAAATGTAAAAACTATTTATTTTCCCCAAAATCGTTTTTGACATCACATTTAGGAAACACAGCACAGATCATATTTACAATCATCTGCCTCACGGCAGGGATAAAACTGAGGCAAAATCTTGCACCTGCCTCACAACAGGAATAAGACTGAGGCAAACGATTTCACATGGAGCTTGACTATTTTACAAAATACAATTCCTCTATGCAAACAAACTCAATATGCTTCCTACACTGATTTAAAACACTGGTAACATCATTGTAAAGAGTCAAATTGACACCTGCGTCTAAGAATGCAGACAGGTATATGCTTCATGAAGCCTAGTCCACTGCACACTTAGATACAATCCTCACCACCTAGGCTTCCCAGGAAAGCCCAAACAAGTACCTTTTTGCCCCATATTTAAAAATTGACGCATGTAGGTAGATGCGTCACTTTTTAAACCTCTGCGCCACATTATACTCAAAAAAGTAAAAACCATTTATTTTCCCTAAATTTGTTTTTGATATCACATTTAGGAAACACAGCACAGATCCTATTTACAATCATCTGCCTCACAGCAGGGATAAGACTGAGGCAATATCTTGCACCTGCCTCACAACAGGAATAAGACTGAGGCAAACATTTTCTCATGGAGCTTCACAATTATACAAAATACAATTCCTCTATGCAAACAAACTCAATATGCTTCCTACACTGATTTAAAACACAGGTAACATCATTGTAAAGAGTCAAATTGACACCTTCGTCTAAGAATGCAGACAGGTATATGCTTCATGAAGCCTAGTCCACTGCACTCTTAGACACAAGCTTCACCACCTACACTCCCCAGGAAAACTCAAACAAGTACCTTTTTGCTCCATATTTAAAAATTGATGCATGTAGGTAGATGCGTCACTTTTTAAACCTCTGCGCCACATTATAATCAAAAATGTAAAAACCATTCATTTTCTCCAAAATTGTTTTTGACATCACATTTAGGAAACACAGCACAGATCCTATTTACAATCATCAGCCTCACAGCAGGGATAAGACTGAGGCAAAATCTTGCACCTGCCTCACAACAGGAATAAGACTGAGGCAAACGCTTTCTCATGGAGCTTCACAATTTTATAAAATACAATTCTATATAACTATATAACTCAATACTTTCTCGGGAAGCATAGGTGGTCAAGCCTGTGTATTAGAGTGCAGTGGACTTAGACATAGGTCTGATCTTCCTGTACTTGTGGACAGAGCTGTCTTCCACTATACTCTTCAATACAGGCCTCACCTTTTGTGCACCCCTAGAATATCCTCACCTGATCTGTAACCCTGTATAGATCGTTTGCTTTTTGTCATTGCTTTGTTGTTTGGTAATAGTGGTCTATAATGTGCTACTTTTTTCTTTAACACAGATTGAAATCGTTATTTGAAGTATAAGCAAAGATGCCCACAAAGGAAAGGACAAAGAAACAACGTAACCGGGAAAAATCAAAAACAGCAACGGAATTACAGCATTCTTCCACAACAAATACTTCAAAAAACAGGAACAAAGCTCCTGGTAAGACAAATAAGTCTTTTTTACGTAACATATGTACATCCCAAAAAAATGATGGACACCATGTAGAAAAAGAAAATGAGAGAGTAAAATTGAAAAGGAAGGAGAGAACTTCAAAGAATCCTAAAACTGGAGCAGGAGAGAATAATATGTATAGGAATAGAAGGCAGAATCAGTTTAGAGACATTCGTAGACGAATGTTTCGCAATAGAGTGGTTTTAAATTTGTTAAAAAACATTAGGAAAGGTAAACAGAGAGGTGCTTTTTATAAGAAAAAGAAATGTGTAGAGAATATTGTTGATCAGGCTTTTGAAGTTAAGAAAAAATTATTTATTTTAATAATCAATAGAATTAGGACACTTAACAAGACAATTGATGTTTTCAAATCAAACAGTAGATGGAAAAGAGTAATTAATCGGACTAATTTTTGTAAAGTTTTTTCTAGAGAATGGATGCACAGTTCAAGTTGTGAGCCATTTTTTAATGAGGAGAGTTACTTCCAGGAGAATGATTTAGTGCATGCAGTTGACACCAGTGGTCGAGCGTATGAAGTGAAAGACGGTTGTCCGATTGAAAAAGAGAAACTTGTGCCTAGAGAACCAGAAGAGGTGTTATCTGATGGAGTTTTAGGGAGACGTACTAAGGGTCCAGTGTACACTTGGAAGTGTAGTAGTATTTGTAGTGTGCGACAGGAATCAATTGATTTATTTTGTAATTTCTTACGTAAATATAGTAAAAAAAGTATAAAGCAGAAAGTGAAGTTGTTGCAAGACTTAGATCCTTGCAGAGTGAGAGGAGTCACAGGTTTGCAAGGCCATTCACTGGTTTGTCTTTCTAGAAAAGTCTGTCAGAGTGTTTTTCATCATTTTAGGATGTTAGCAGTGCATCATACCAAAATGAGGAAATGAGTGAGAATGTTGTATTATGCAAAAAGTCCAGCACTTAAGCTTAAACAATTAAACAGTGCTTTTTTGCATGGAACAGAATTAGATGTGAAGAAGATTTGTGAAGAAATTGAGATTTGTTATTTTCGTGAAAAAGAGGACAGTGTAGAAATTGAGACAGCAATTCAAGGTAATGTGGAAGACAATGTACAGATTTTAAATACAGAAAAGTTTGAGAAGGAAATTACCAGGTGTAAGGTGAAATCAAGTGAAAGGCCGAATTTTACTTGTGTGTGTTGTCGACGGACTCATTATAAGATTCAAACTAGGTTAGTTGATTTATATGCTAAAAGAGAAAAGATGGATAATTATGAGTGGAAAGATTTAGCAACTTATTTGTGGGTGGAGAATTCTTTTGATTTGAGTTCTGATCAGCGTATTTGTAAATATTGTTATGATAAATTAAATCAAAACAGAATGCCTGCTAGAGCTGTTCATAATATTCTGGAGTTGGTAGACATTCCCCGTGAATTGATGGATTTAAATACATATGAGTCTATTTTGATTCAATGTGTCCATCCTTTTCAGGCAATTGTTCGCATGGAGCCTAAGATAGGGAAATTGCCTCCTACAGATTTGCAGAGAGGATTAAAGGGAAGAGTTGTTTATTTGCCCCTAGATTTAAGAAAAAAATATTGATACAATTGGTATAGAAAAAGTAGAAGAGGAACCTTTAGGTATTCTAGTTAATGGGGTTCCAACAAAGAGTAAAAAAATCTGGCAAGATTTAGTGGATGTTAGGAAAGTCAAAAAGGCAACGTTGTATTTAGTCAAAAACAATGAGTACTACAAAGATGTATGTGTTGCAGCAGAGGAAACAGCTGCAGATGAAGACAGTGATTGTTCAGGCGGCCAAATTGAAAAAGTTGATGTGCCTAGAAGTGAAGAAATATATGAACATTATACTGTACATCCTTTGCATTCCAAATAAGTAATGGGGAATGCAATTGAATTGTTTCAAATGAAAACAGCAAAAGGAAGTCCCATTAGTGTATGGGAAGAAAGTTTGGAAGCTCGTTGTTTTCCACAGCTATTTCCAACAGGTCGAGGTGGACGATATGATGATCGACCACTTCAAATTCCTGCATCTGAATATCGAACTGTAAGATTATATGCTGAAGATGCAAGGTTTCGTCAATGCATTCCCTATTTGTTTCATCTACTGTATGAAAGTGACTTGTCTGGGCTTTCTTATGCAGTAAACCATATTCTGAAAAGTGGAGCACATCTACAATATGTTTCGGCGAGGGACTTTATGGAGAAAGTGAATCTGCAAGATAATATTTTAGAATCTCATCTAATCAATCTCATGGCATGTCAGCGTGGTACAAATGAGTATTGGTACCGCCGCCATGGGGAATTGAAATGTATGCTAATAAACTTAGGAACTCCTACATGGTTCCTCACTCTTAGCTGTGCCAAGTATGCATGGGAGGACTTACTTCAATTTCTACAAGAGGCCAATGCTAATATACAAAATATAGAATTCAAAACACCTGGATAACTGTGTTCTTTGGATCCAGTGAATGTATGCAGATATTTCAATCATAGATTTGAAGCTATGATGTCTTTTATTACCAACAAAAAAAATCCTCCCCTTGGAGAGGTTTTGGATTGTTTTTGGAGAAAGGAGTATCAAGCGAGAGGTGCTCCTCACATACATATGTTATTATGGATTAAAGATGCACCCAAGTTTGGAACAGATTCAGATGAGACAGTGATGAGCTTCATTGAAAAGTATTCAACATGTGCTGTTCCGAAAACTACCGAAGAAAACAATTTAAGGCAACAAGATTTACGCTTTCAATCCCATCGTTGTGGAAAATACTGTCGTCGAAATTCAGAAACAAGGACAAGTTCTACACAAAATGTCGTTTCGCTTTTCCACGACCAGTGATTTCTAAAGGAAGAGTAAATAATGTAATGTCTTCTCTGCGACATACTGTGACGAGAAAATCACCAAAAAATACATACAATTTAAAAAGAAACGAAGAGTCCAAGTACATCAATGACTACAACCCGGTGATTTTGTCCATGTGGAATGCTAACATGGATATTCAATTCGTTGCTGACAACTCTATTGCTGTAGCTTGATATGTGACGTCTTACATCACAAAAAAAGAAAAGACAGAACTGAAGGAAATGTGGGAGGACATTTCACATGAAAAGAGTCTTAGCAAGAAATTGTACAGTTACAGTCTGAAGATGTTGTCGCATCGAGAAATTGGAGCATATGAATGTTCTGATCGATTGTCGTCAGCAAGTCTCTATGCCAAATCTAGAACCATCATTTGGGTGAGTCTAGGTCTTGCTGCAACACGAAATCGAGTTTTGAAATCTGTACAAGAGATAGAGTATTTGGCGGAGAAAGAACCAGAAAGTACAGATATTTTGAAGACAAACATGTTGGATACATACTATCCAAATAGAAGTCCTCACCTTGAGAAAGTTTGTCTCTATGAAGTTCTGCAAAGATATATTTATAAGAGGAACATCAGAGAAGATATCAATAATGGAATATATGGAATCATTGGATGTGAAGGATGTCTAGTGAAACAGAAAAAAGGTCATTTGATTAATCATCGAAAATTGAGTTGTGAAAATCCAGACAAAAGAGAATTTTACTATTTGGCTCTTTTGCAACTCTTTAAACCATGGCGAGAAGAAGAGGAACTACTTGGAGATTTTCTCTGTTATGAAGACTCTTTTAATGCTACGAAGGATACCATAGAATGTCCTGTTTTTCCAAATTATCTGCAAATGTTGAATGAAGAAATAGAGCATGAATCAACAATTGCTGCAGAGATTGCGAGAGATAGTTCTCAAGGCAGTCAGAGTTCTGCTTCATTGAGTCAGGATCCACTAGGAGGACCAATTATCCAAAATGATGCTGCCACTGCCCTGGATGAAGTGGAAAGAGCTATGGAGCAAGCTCAAGAGGATGTAATTCATTTAGAAGATTTGGTCAAACAATTAAACCTTGAGCAGAAACTGATATATGACGAAGTCACAGGACAGGTTGAACATGGATTGAGTCATGAGAAGAAAGAGTGCTCATGTACATCATTTAAGCCTGTCCGACTGTACGTGAGTGGAGAAGCGGGAACTGGAAAAAGTTTTCTGATTAAAGCAATTGCATCTTATCTGCAGAAAAGGACTGAATCACCGCTGTCTAGTGTTGTTACCGCTCCAACTGGGCTGGCAGCACATAATATTAAAGGGATTACTTTACATCGTTTACTGATGCTGCCAGTGGAGCATGATAACAAATTGCAATATCACAAGCTATCTGGAGATGCATGTTCCGAAGTTTCGAGAGTCCTGAAGAAAATTAAACTTCTTATCATTGATGAAGTAAGCATGGTGTCAAATATAATGCTTGCTTTTGTGCATTTGAGAATGCAAGAAATTCTTAGAACAGACTATGATGTTTTATTTGGAGGAAAACACATTATTGTTTTTGGAGGTCTTCTGCAGTTGACTCCAGTGAAAGGACAACCTGTGTTCAAAATGCTCACACATGAAGATACCAGGAAGTGCCTAGGAAGCATTGGAAACGTTAATATATGGTTAAACTTCAAATATGCAGAACTGCTTCAAAATATGCGACAGGCAAAGGATGAAGATTATAAAAATATTTTACAAGATGTAAGAGTAGGAAAAATAAGTCAACAAGGGAAAGAAGCTTTACATGGACGGTTAATTTCTAATTTGTACCCAAATGAAAACATTCTTCCAGAGAATATTTTTAAGAAAATTAACGAGAAGAAATCTGCCATATGTTTGATGCCTACTCTGAAAGAATGTTCCATGTTCAACAACAAAATGCTGAAGTTAGAAAATGAAGAGATAGTGAAACTGGAAGCTATAGATAAAATAGAGCATATGGGAGCAACAATTATTTTGTCAGAAAATTTGAAATCAAAATTGGATTCATTGGAGAAGACTATATCTAAAACTGCTGGTTTTGAAAAGACTCTGAATGTTTGTTTGAATTGTCGTGTCATTTTGAGAAGGAATTTAAATGTTGAAAGAGGTCTGGTAAATGGAGCAATGGGTCATGTTGTTGGTTTTGTGAATTACAAAAATAGAGATGGAATTGAAATTATAAAAATTAAATTTGATGGCATTGATGAAATAGAACAAATTTGTCGTTGTTCAGCTAGATTTTTGCTCGTGAAAGACTTATATGTTCGCCGAAAACAGTTTCCTATTTGTTTGGCATATGCGGTGACAATTCATAAATCTCAAGGTTTAAGTGTAGATAGCGCTTTGGTGAACATTGGAAGTTCTGTGTTTAAAGAGGGTATGGCATATGTGGCTTTATCACGAGTCAGAACTTTATCAGGATTGTACTTGATTGAGTATGACGAAACAAAGATTTGTGCAGATCTAGATTGTGTTAAAGAATACAATAGGTTAAGAAGAGAGTATGCTCCACATTTGCCTCAATATCCTCTGATTGAAAAACGTGTGGTAGGCCGAAAAAGAAGAAATGAGAGTAATTGCAGTGAGGTAGTAGCAAAAAGACAAAAAGTAGATGAAACTGTAATTGTAAGCAGAAGGAAAAAGGATTCTGTTGAGGATGTTGTTGGATTTCAGTTTGAAAACAGTTCTGGTGTCAACTGCTATGCTAATGTAGAAGTTAATGTTGTTTTTTTTCTTCAAAATTTACAAAAACAGATTGTCGAAAATCGGGAACAAACATTGTGCTGTTTATTGAATTCTGTGTTAGAGAAATGTAGTAGTGATAGAGGAAAAATAGAAAGTGTTTCAGAAATTAGGAATCTTGTAGACATATGTTCAGGTCAAAATCAATTTTCACAGATAATTCAGCAGGATTGTCAGGAATTTTTAATGTATATGTTTGATGTATTGGAAGATGGCAACATGACTGTGATAACTGTGCTTCATCAAGTACTACTAGAATAGACAGTGAAAGATTAATATATTTGACTTTACCCGACTGCAAATCAGTGCCTTTTAATAATCTAGTTAAAGCAGCTGATCACAATATGGTGTGTACCCAATGTAAGTCTACAATGCTGTCCACATTATTTCTACAAAATTATGGTCAGTATGTCATTTTAATGTTCCAACGATGTAGACCTGATGGAACTAAATTGACAACTTCTATTAAAAATTTTGTGGCTTCTCAATTATCGATATCAGGAAGAACCTTTGCAACTGTAGCTATTATTTTTCATGACGGTCCTTCTACAACATCAGGGCATTACACATGCTATTTAAAAACTTCTAAAGGTTGGACCCAATGTAACGACACTCATTTGACTTTCAAACAACGTTTGCCTTTTGGCTTTATAAATTCATACCTAGTGTTTTTACAGCCAAAATTTAGGTAAAGGTAATTGGCCTATGAAGACGGGAGGAGTAGTGATATATACTCATACTTCTGACACTATTTGGCCAAATGGAAAGGTGCAGGAATGAGTAAAGAGTCATGACTGAAAAAAAGGAGTATATGAAAATATTGAAAATATTTCAGATGTTCTTGGAGTTTTTCTTCTAGAAAGTCAATGAAATGGATTTTTTACTGAACAGCAAAGTACATTGCAATGAGAAAAGGACCTCCATGATATACTATTTGGCCTCAAGGAAAAGTAAGTCAATCAAAGATTAGTGTACATTTGTCATTTGTTAGTATCTAAGTTTTTTTTTAAAACACAGGGGCATATTACCAACACAGGCGATAAAATTATCGCTTGCTTTATCGGCAGAAAACTGCCGCTAAAGCCGCTTTTGCGGCAGAAAACTGCCGCAAAAGCGGCTTTAGCGGCAGTTTTCTGCCGATAAAGCAAGCGATAATTTTATCGCCTGTGTTGGTAATATGCCCCACAATCTTTTAGATTGTGTTTTTTTTTCCCGCTGTCATATGATGAGTAATTTGAACTCACTGTTTTAAGTGAAATTCAATATATTCTGAGAACAGCAAAAATAAACTATGTAACATGTTGTACAAGTTATTCTATACTTTGGATTGTGTAAATTAAATTGTATTCCCATTCTCTGACACTCACTTTCCTTTTTCCGTCCTCTTTCAGCTCTTTAACTCACTTATAATGTCTTTCTCTTACTCTCTGTAACCCCCGTTCCCTTACTACACTTCTTTGACAACCCCTCATTTTCATTTCAACTGTCTGCATCACCTCTCTCCCTTGCATAACTTTTCAGCTTTCAGTCTCTCTGCTTTACTTCCCTTTTCCGTATTTTCCTCCTTTGCTCTTTTAGTAATTCCTGTTTACTCACTCAGCACTATTATCACACTCTATCACTATAAATCACCCACTCTCCCTCGCTTATTTTTGTTTGCTCCTTACTTTTGACCTTTTCTATCTATTTTTCGTTCACTACTTCTATGTCCTCAGTGCCTCACTCTTCTTGTGTTATGTTCACTTGTGTTTATCTACCTTCTATCATTTCTTTTACAACAACTTCACTGCTCCTCTCTCATCGTTCTTCATCCCATTTATTTTACTCTGGTTCCATTACTATCTCTCAATTCCTATGTTTCACACTGTTATGATTTTTAACCTCTTCATTTGTATCTTTTAATTTAAAATACATATTTTACTAATTATAACTTATTTTTTCTGCTCCCTTTCACAGATATAAAGTGTACTAAAAAATGTAATTAAAGTTACATTTATTATATGGTAAGTGTGACTAAAAAAATGTAGTTTGTCATCACCCTTTGCTTTAAGCTCACTAATATATTCTCAACCAAACTCACTCCTGTGTCTTTAATCTGCTTCCCTCACTTATTCTTATTCCCCATGTTTACTCCAATTTCCCTATTTCCCCTCTCATATTCAACTTCTTTCAGTCCCTATTCTTTACTTCACTTACCCTCTGTTCTCTTCCTTTGCTTCTTCACTTATTCTGTTTTTCTTAATTATTTACCTTACTCCTACACACACACCTCATCCCCGTCCCAACACATACTCACACCTCTGACATACACCACACACACACATCACACACACCTCATACACAGAAAAAAATCCCCCCCACACACACACTTCACATACACACACACATCCCATTCAGGTACTGTTACCTTTATTTTCTCTGTCCTTTGTGTTTGTCACTCCCCATCTCTTATCCTAATACAATTTTTCACTGTCTTTCACCCCTCTTTACTTATACTAACTGGTCTTTTCTTACCCTCCCTCACCGTTATTCATTTATCCCAGTTACGCCACTACCGTTCATTCTCAATTTTTTTCTGTCCTATCGTTTTCTTTCAACACCCACTCACATTCTCCCACTATCTCTAGTTTAGTGTTCTTCCTCTCTCTTCCCTTCTTTCACTCCTTTAGTGATTTTACTTTTCTCATTTTCACCCTATTACACATTGTCTGTTTTTAACTATGTAGTAAACAATCCCTCTATGTTTCTCCCTCTAGCTCTCTTTCTATTAACATTACTCTCTTTGTGTTCTTCCCTCATGCTAACTCCTTCATTATTTTTTTTTTCTTTTTTTTTTGGGTGCGCTCCCCGGTGCGCGCCCCGGTGCACGTACCGGTACGCGTACCCTGCAGAAAAAAGATTGACACAGATTCTTTAAAAATATAGGTTTACTTTTATACAGTAAAGGTAGTTCTAAAAAGAACTGTTTTTTTTCTTTTTTTTGTTGTTTTCTTTTTTTATGTTTTTCTGAACATTTTGTACTTTTCTTGGCTTTTCTGAACACTTTTATATTTTTTTGTATTTTTTATGGGGAGAAACTAAAAACAGGGAATTGTAATTGGCTCAACTGGAGCATGAAAGAAAATCAGGAAAAATTTGTTTTTTTTTGGACACTTATGGTTATCACCAGAAACCATAATAAGTTCAATGCTTTGCTCACCGTAAGCAAGTAACTTGCTAAAATATTTGAATGAAATTTTGTAATCAATAAACTTTGGTTGGATATTAGCCAATGTGTCTCTTACCCCCGAACCCGATGGAGTGGGTTGTTTTGATGTTGAGCCTCGAGCCGATGATGGGGGTAGTTTACTGCAGAGGTCCCTTAACTCTGCATTAGAGTAGTTGTTTGGATGCCAACGCATCATGTGGCGAATCATCGTATGATTCCCGAAGGAATACTTTTTGTTAGGGTTCCCCCTGGATAGCTGATCACCACAAATTAAGCAAGTCACCTTTGCTGCGTTGACTTTTTTAAAACCCCTTGGGAGTTTGTAGAACTGCCATACAAAGTGCTCTTTGGGTTTGTAGGACTGTTTATCTTCTGGCAGGAACTCCCTTGTCTGTGCCTCCTCTTCCTCATCCTCCTCCTCTTCCTGTTCACCACCAATATAATCTTCTGGTGGTCTTTTAGATGGTGGTGGTGGTGGGCCAGATGCTCCAGCTGCTGATACTACTGTAGCCATTTTCTGAGATAGAACTCGAAACATGTCTTCCTCAGTCAAAGTACAAAGTCACAGTAAGGAAAAAAGGAGGGGGCTTTCATCATTTGGAAAACAAAAGTGTTCTGGACCAATGAAAAGTGTTATTTTCAAGTCACATGATCCAAGCTTTCATCATTTGGAAACCAAAACTAATCTGCACCAATGAAAAGTGTTATTTTCAGATCACATGACCCGACGCGCTTACGCTACGCGCCCCGGGGCGCATCGCGTAAGCGCGTCATTACGTTGCGCGATCGTATGCGATCGCGTGATTCCGTGTGCGCTTACGCAGTGCGTCGTATGACGCATCACGCGACTACGCGAAACGTCATGATGTTGTTTTCGTTCGCGGGAATAGCGCTCTCGGGACGCTCCCCGGTACGCGCCCCGGGGCGCGCCGTAACATTGCGCTTACCCGTGCGTTCACCGGTACACGCCCTGGGAGCGCTCCGGGGCGCGTACCAGGGCAAACAATAAAAACAACAATAAAAAATATATATATTTACACTATTTAAAATTTGTTATAAAAATTATTACTTTCTTACCTATAGATATTTGCTATTAAAAAACCATGACATGGTCAGTGACATCACTCATGACATCACTGATGACACCATCATTGTGACAGAGTGACAGACCTCCTTTCACTGTAATGTAACCCTTGAAACACATATTCAAAAATAGAAACACAAATTTTCAAACAAAATGGAGATACCCATACCAGTTACAACAACCAATTCAATAATTCCACCATCTATATATACATCCACTCATTCACCAACAGTTCTATATAGTCACTCATACTCACTCATCATATGTAGTGATACACCTATACATCCTGTTACACACCGACAGTCATCCAAAAGTTACTCACACACATACTCACACATGCAAATAAACTATTGAACATCCATTTATTTGCATATAGAGCTATACACACACTACCACCTTACTTCTAAGGACATTTACACATATTTATTCTCTTAAACAATCACTTATAGAAACACATACTTATTTAAACAGGAACTCTTACAATCTCATACTCTCACATATACTCACTTGCATACATCAATATTCACATATACTAGATTAAAACATATGTAGTTGCTGATAAAGACACTAGTGAGACAGTCATTCACTCACTAACACACACATATACACACTCATCCACCCATACAGTCCTGCACATATGCTGTCTTCAAAACACATACAGAGAGTCAGTTATTCATGCATCTATGTGCTAAGTATTACCCCCACCAAACCATACAAACACTCATACTGATACTAAATCAAACATCTAATAACCCATATACATACACATGTAGCTACTCACCAACCCATGCAGCCACTTATACAGAAAGTGAAACACTAATCCTTATATTTAAATATTTAAACATTACTCACTAATATATGTATTGCCTAAGATACACTTATTAAGGCAGTTAACCAATCAATTTTTAAAAAAAACATCTAAACACTAATTTATTTTCCCATCAACTTTTCCATATACATATATAACACATATTTATTTCTCAGATAAACACACATTCACTGAATGGTGTCATCAGTGATGTCATGAGTGATGTCACTGACCATGTCATGAGTGATGTAATATGTGACGTCATCAGCAGTGCATTGCACGCGCATGTTATAGTGAGTCCAACTAACTATAACGTGGGAATTTCAATGGTTTTATGCGAGTAAAATTTTCAGCTAACTATAACTGGTGTAAAACCTATGGTTTTTTCAGTGAATATATATATATATATATTCACTGAAAAAACCATAGGTTTTACACACGTTATAGTTAGGAAGTAGCATTTACAAAACCTATGAAATTCACTGAAAAAACCATAGGTTTGACACCAGTTATAGTTAGCTGGAAATTTTACTGATATAAAACCAATGAAATTCCACGTTATAGTTAGTTGGACTCACTATAACTTGCGCGTGTAATGCACTGCTGATGACGTCACATATTACATCACTCATGACATCACTGATGACACCATCCAGTGAATGTGTGTCTTTCTGAAAAATAAATATGTGTTATATATGTATATATTATTGAATATCTTACTGAATACATATATTACTGAGTAATGCTTAAATATTTAAATATATGTATTAGTGTTTCACTTTTTGTATAAGTGGCTGCATGGGTTGATGAGTAGGTACATGTGCATGTATATAGGTTATTAGATGTTTTTCAGTATCAATATCAGTATGAGTGTTTGCATGGTTTGGTGGGGGTATTACTTACTACATAGATGCAAGAATGACTGAGTCTCTGTTTGTATGTGTTTTGAAGACAGCATATGTGCACAACTGTATGGGTGGATTAGTGTGCATATGTCTGTGTTAGTGAGTGGATGACTGTCTTATTAGTGTCTTTATCAGTAACTACATATGTTTTAATGTAGTATATGTGAATATTGATGTATATAAGTGACTATATGTGAGAGTGAGGGATTGTAAGAGTTCCTGTTTAAATTAGTATGTGTTTCTATAAGTGATTTTTTAAGAGAGTAAGTATGTGTAAGTTTCCTTAGAAGTAAAGTGGTAGTGTGTGTATAGCTGTTTATGCAAATAAATGGATGTTCTTTTTTTTCCTTTTGTTTTTTATTTTCATTTTTTCATATTAACTTGCACATTGATTTACACGTCATACTTTTATACATTTTACAAATTACATCCATTATGTATCTCCGGTTTGCAGTTTTTCGAAACAAATATACACTATATGATTATATATCAATATCATAAATCATAATTCTAACGTTCACTATTTTTTTACATTATCTTACAATGCCATCCTTTCTTTCCATTTGGTTATTGGTTCCCAAATTTTCAACCCGAGTCTCCTTCCCTTTTTTCCCTTCCGTGCATATATAGCTTTCTCGAGGTTATAGCTAGCTATTAGATTTGCCAGCCAAACTTGAATACCCGGGGGTACCTTGTCTAACCATACTCTTGCTATTGACAGTCTCAATACTGCAGTGGCTATAAACATAAATTCTTTCTGGTCCAATCCATCTTGATTGTCTATTCCAAACAATATCATCCTAGGTGTTAGTTTAATTCTTATATCAAGAGTATTACTAAGAAAATCTTCTATGCTTCTGAGCAAGATATATAGCTGAGGGCAGGTAGCAAACATATGAATGATATCTGCATCTCCTGCATTACAGCGTGGACAGGTAATACCAGTGGTGCCTCCCCACTTGGCTATTCTAGCGGGGGTATAATACAGCGAGAATAGCGTCTTATAATGCTGTGATTGCAGGGGACCAGAGCACAAGATATTACATCCCAAATTCAAGGATTCTTGAAAACTTCCGGGACCCACTCCCAATTTTCCAACCCATTTGTTGCTAACTTTTTCCAAGTCGTCCACCTTCCCTTTTGTTAGAATTGCATAAAAAGATCTAATTGTACAGTCCCCTCCTACTTTTATCTTTTCCAATACTTCATTACTGTTAAACCCCACCCTACCACCTTGCTTATAACAGAGGAAGCTCCTTACCTGTAGGTATTTAAAGAAGTCCTTCCTCTCAATCCCATACTTAGCAATAAGGTCTGAAAACGGGATTGTCCCGTCCCCATCCATTACATCTCCAATCTGTTCTATCCCTTTCTGCGTCCAACCCAGCATTATTGAATCTGCAAATATTTCTGCCGGGAACGATTTGTTTTTGTAGAGCCTAACATACCTATTATATCTCCCCATTCCCATTTTTTTAAGGAATGCATTCCATATCCTGTATGCTGCCGTCAAGGTCTTGAACCTAGTTCTTTTATAATATCCAACCTCAACTCTATTTAAAAGATTATTTTCCGCCTCTACCCCCAATATAATAGCATAGACTTCTGTAGACATAGTCGTAACCCCTATGTCACTTCCTCCACCCCCGATTAGGCCCTGCATAAACGGCAGTGCTGTAGCCATCTGATACAGCCTAAAGTCGGGGGCCCCCCAGCCCCCTCTCTCTCTTGGTAGGGTCATGTATCTGTAAGCTCTTCTGGTTTTTCCATGTGCCCAAATGAATCTATTGAGCACCCTTTCTAACAAATTAAACCATCTGGCCTCAAAAACTAAAGGGATAGTGCGAAAAAAATATAAAAATTTAGGCAGGATTAGCATTTTAATAACATTCGTACATCCCATGAGGGAGAGGTGCAAGTTGTTCATCCTTTCTAGGTCTTTTTTGACTTTATCTATTAGAGGAGCCATATTCATCTCTACTATCCTCTCCAAACTTGCCGTTAGTATCACTCCTAAATATACTGCTGAATTAACCACCCTGTCATCAGCACAAAGAGTATATCTATTCTTAATAATCTGAGTCTTTGTTCTATTTAGACTATACCCTGATATTTTTCCAAATCTCTGAGCCTCTATCTCCACCTCCTTTATAGCTGAAATAGGGTTAGGGGTTAAGATTGCTACATCATCTGCGTAAGCTAAGGACTTCACCGTACGTTCATTTATCCTCATTGGTGGTATCTTTTCATTATCTTCCAGCCTGCGCAGTAATGGTTCCAAATATAGCGCAAACAGCAGGGGAGAGGAGGGACATCCATGTCTAGTCCCCCTAGCAATTTTTACTTTATCTGAAAGCCCCCCATTCACTCTTATTCTTGCTGTTGGATTCCTGTACAATACCTGTATAGCTTTTATGAAAGGTTCACCTAGCCCACACCACCTCATTACATACCAAAGATATTTCCAGGTGACCCTATCAAATGCCTTCTCGGCATCGAGGAAGAGTGCTGCGACAGGGTCCCCTAGGATATCTGCAGAGTCAAACATCGTAATCACAGTCCTTACATGTTGCGTAGTCCCTTTCCCAGGAATGAAACCATGCTGGGTGGGGGTTACTAGCTGCTCAATAATCCCAGCCAGCCTTTTTGCTAAAATTTTAGAGTATATTTTGATATCCGAATTCATTAATGTAATTGGTCTGTACGACCCTGGCATTTCTGGTGGCTTTCCTTTTTTTAGAATAACTATTATATCGGCCCCCCCCATGACTCCGGACTGGGTTCCCCTACTTGTACTTGTTGCATAGTTATAAACATATCTGCCAGGAGTACTTTTTTATATGTTTGATAAAATTTGAGCGGGATTTGGTCTGGCCCTGTCGCTTTACCTATCGGCAAACTGCCCAGAGCTTCCTCCAATTCTTCTAACAGTATTGGTCCATCTAATACTTCTTTATCCTCTTCTGATATCGTCGGTGGGGATATATCGCCCAAATACTTATCGATCTCCCCTAGGTTCGGTAGATCTTCTGGAGTATATAGATCTGCGTAAAATTTCCTAAAGGCATCTCTTATTAAGTTAGTCTCCATGACCAGATTTCCCTGTGCATCCTGTATTTCTTTTACTCCCGCTTCAGCTGTTCTCTGTCTAGTTCTAATTGCCAGCACCCGCCCCACCTTCTCACTAAGCTCATATGTTTTTTCCTTTTTAGTCAAAAAATTATCTGCCGCCTGCCTGGCCAGACCTTCCAATGCCTCGGCTTTTAGGGCTATTATTCTAAACAGACAATTCTCTAAAGGTAAATTATATCTTATCGCACTACTTAAATTCCCTTCCTCTCTTAATAATCTATATTCTACCATCTCTCTCCTTTCCCTTTCTCTTTTTTGTCTTCCAAGGACGAAGCTAATTGTTTCTCCCCTTATTCCCGCCTTAAATGTGTCCCAAACCATTCCTGTGGCTGCTGTCCCCCTGTTGATGTCCCAAAACCATTTAATCCACTCCGTCATATGCTCCCTATATATAGGATCCTTTAAAAGGCCTCTCTCAAAAGTCCACTGTGTGGGTGCTCTTAGTGTATGATTATTTTTAATGGTAAGTATTACTGGGCTGTGATCTGAAATCACCCTGGGAAGTTTCTCCACCTGTGTCTCAGATAATAAACCGCTAGTTATCAGAAAATAGTCAAGCCTGACCAATACTTTATGTGGGGCAGAGAAGAAGGTACTCCCATCAAGGTGAGGGTGTAGTTTCACCCAAGGGTCAATCAGCGCGTTATGCAAAGCCATATCTGCCAGAGCCCTAAACACTTTCCTTTTCCTTCCCCTATAGACTGCATCTGTTCGTGTGAATGAACTCTCTAGGTCATGAATATTAAAATCTCCACAGCAGACTATGGGTTCAGACCACTGGGCCATCTCTGCATCAAGAAACTGAAATACCTCTGGGTCATCTTCGGTAGATCCATAAATTGTAGCTAGTGTTATTTTCTGACCCCTGAAGCATATTTCTGCGATGGCCCATCTTCCCCATTTATCTTCCTTCTTTTTCCCTACTACAATATCCCTATGTCTACCCAGAATTGCTACGCCTCTGGTCTTAGTTTCTTGTTTAGAGCTGGCCAATAATCTGAACCCCAGTTGCTCCAAAACGTTTATCTTACTTAGCTCTATATGAGTTTCTTGTAAGCATATCAAATCCAACCGCAAGGTTTTTAAGTATGCAGCCACCCTCATCCTTTTATTTGGGTCATTTAAACCACACACATTAATTGATGCTATCCTACATGCCATTGTGTCAACATCAGTAGATACCACACACGATGAACGTTGTCTATCACCAACAAACCAGACTGTGTACTTTCAGTGTAACTCAAAAACATAACAATGTGCAAAATCATAACCAAACTGTTGCCATTCCACCCCTCCCCACGCCCCCCCCTCCCTCCCTCTCCACCCCTGCTCTGCCCTCCCCTCCCCTTCCCCTTACAGGCAAATAGGTCAGCTGACCTATGTGTGCCCGCCTTATGTTGTGCCAGTCGCTTCCCTCTCCCAAACAGTTACCTTGCCGTGCCACCCACAGATCGCACTATCTCCTATCCGGGCTCTTACCCTCCTTTTTGTTTCTTCATCTCTTCTAAAAAGAGCTCTGCTTTAATCTCAGAGTTGAACATCCAAGTTTTCCCTCTAACAATTACTTTCAGTCTGGCAGGGTACAGTAGATACGCCTCCATACCAAGAGCCTGGAATGGAGCAATCATCTGCCTCAGCTTCCACCTCCTCTCTACAGTAAAGTGGCAGAAATCAGGCCTGGCAAAAAAGGTGTTATCCTCAAAAGTCCTCCTACTCTCTGGCCTTGCTTTACTCAAAATCTCCTCCCTGAGTAAAAAATTTCCAATATACACTAGTATTGCCCTTGGATGGTTTTTCTGCCCGCCTCTCCCTGCTCATATGTGTTATATATGTATATGGAAAAGTTGATGGAAAAATAAATTAGTGTTTAGATGTTTTTTTTAAAAATTGATTGGTTAACTGCCTTAATAAGTGTATCTTAGGCAATACATATATTAGTGAGTAATGTTTAAATATTTAAATATAAGGATTAGTGTTTCACTTTCTGTATAAGTGGCTGCATGGGTTGGTGAGTAGCTACATGTGTATGTATATGGGTTATTAGATGTTTGATTTAGTATCAGTATGAGTGTTTGTATGGTTTGGTGGGGGTAATACTTAGCACATAGATGCATGAATAACTGACTCTCTGTATGTGTTTTGAAGACAGCATATGTGCAGGACTGTATGGGTGGATGAGTGAGTATATGTGTGTGTTAGTGAGTGAATGACTGTCTCACTAGTGTCTTTATCAGCAACTACATATGTTTTAATCTAGTATATGTGAATATTGATGTATGCAAGTGAGTATATGTGAGAGTAAGAGATTGTAAGAGTTCCTGTTTAAATAAGTATGTGTTTCTATAAGTGATTGTTTAAGAGAATAAATATGTGTAAATGTCCTTAGAAGTAAGGTGGTAGTGTGTGTATAGCTCTATATGCAAATAAATGGATGTTCATAGTTTATTTGCATGTGTGAGTATGTGTGTGAATAACTTTTGGATGACTGTCGGTGTGTAACAGGATGTGTACGTGTATCACTACATATGATTAGTGAATATATGTATGACTGACTATATAGAACTGTTGGTGAATTAGTGCATGTGTATATAGATGGTGGAATTATTGAATTGGTTGTTGTAACTGGTATGGGTATCTCCATTTTTTTGAACATTTTAGTTTCTATTTTTGAATATGCGTTTCAAGGGTTAGATTACAGTGAAAGGAGGTCTGTCACTGTGTCACAAGGATGGTGTCATCAGTGATGTCATGAGTGATGTAATATGTGACATCATCAGCAGTGCATTACACGCGCAAGTTATAGTGAGTCCAACTAACTATAACGTGGAATTTCATTGGTTTTATATCAGTAAAATTTCCAGCTAACTATAACTGGTGTCAAACCTATGGTTTTTTCAGTGAATTTCATAGGTTTTGTAAATGCTACTTCCTAACTATAACGTGTGTAAAACCTATGTTTTTTTCAGTGAATTTCATTGGTTTTTAAAATGCTAATTCAGAAATATCTCGTGTATACAACCTATACTTTTGTCAATAAAGTACTGGCAATATTTTTTTCAGAAACAAGCCGTTTTCTTCACTGTTCAATTTGCATGGAGACTCCTTGTAAAGCGATACAGAATTAGAAAGTCTGTACCTTGCCTTTTTTTCAACGCATTAAAATTTTCCTGTAAATAAAAATAGCCTTTCTAAACTTTCGTGCACGACCCGGTGTGCGCACTCTCGGCAACAGTTCTCAATAAAATGGATAGCGCATTTCCAGGCTTTCGTGCGCGACCGACTGCGCGCACCTGCCTATATATTTCGTGAAAACTTTCCAATCTGAACTTATTGAATTTCTTCATAGACCCATCAAAGAACTTATACTACGTCAAAGAGACTAAACCTAGGCTTCTTTTTTAATATTATGAACATTTTCATTAAATGGAGCCGAATGTCTTTCGTGTGTGACCGAATTTACACACCTTGGTATTTTTACAAAATATATAAAAGGTTTTATAATTTAACAATTGTATGCTTGAATCGAGCTCAGAAGATATATAAAATCCGGATGTGTTTCGATTTACTCCTTTTCACGTTTTGAAACTTCGCTGAATTAGACCGCTACTTCCAAATGGCGTACGTGACCAGATACTATCACCGCGTACACGTCCTGAGACGCGCATGTGAAGTCATGTGACTTGAAAACAACACTTCCAATTGGTTCTTAGTAGTTTCTATTCTGCAATTTACACGGAGAACTCCACCCACTTCTCTCACTATCTTTTCTACTCTCAAAAGAGAACGATGTTCAACACCCTTCGGAAGACTTTGCTGAAATGGCTGCCGCCCCGCATTCATCTTCCGAATCTGAAGGAAATGAGCGACTACCTTTAAAAAGAAAAAAGGAATCTTTTATTTGGGAATTTTTCACTTATCCTGAAGAACAAAAGAAAGTGAATGCGCCAAAAGTTACCTGCACGATATGCAATTCGGTTCTCTCAAGAGGAAATCCAAGAAAAAAATATTCCTTTTCCATACATACCATGGTGCGGCATGTCAAACAAGTGCACCCTGTGGAATTTGCAAAGGCATCGACAAGAGCCCTGGCCACGCTATTACCATCAGAGGTGGCCAGCACATCTTATGGTGGACGACCTGTATCTCCATCGAGTGCTGTGATGGACTTGAGACCATATCTTGCAAAGGTGCACATGAAATGCAACGAGTGTGGAGAAATTCTTCTGTACGGAGAGCAGAGCCTCATTCTTACTAAACAAAAAATTGAGAGTCATAAATGCCCCGAGAAAAGATAAATTTCTTCATTTCATTTTGATCCTGTGTCACACTTGAAAATGTTGTTGCAAGTTTAAAAAATCAAAAACAACATAACAGTTGTTTAAAAAAAAAAAAAAAAAAGTTCTTTTCAGAACTAACTCATTGTACCAAAAACAGCTCCAGGAGCATATTATAAAGGGGGTTTATCTCCGCTTTTTTGCCTTTCGTTCGTGCGCGACCATGTGCGCACACCCGCCTATATATTTCGTGAAAACTTTGCAATTGCAACTTAATAAATTTCTTCATAGACCCATCAAAGAACTTATACTACGTCAAAGACACTAAACCTAGGCTTCTTTTTTATTATTATGAAAATTTTCATTAAATGGAGCCGAATGTCTTTTTAAACTTTCGTGCGTGACCGAATGTACACACCTTGGTATTTTTAAAAAAATATATAAAAGGTTTTATACTTTAACAATTGTATGCTTGAATCGAGCTCAGAAGATATATTAAATCCGGATGTGTTTGGATTTACTCTTTTTCACGTTTTGAAACTTCGCTGAATTAGACCGCTACTGCCAAATGGCGTACGTGACCAGATACTGTCACCGCGTACACGTCCTGAGACGCGCATGTGAAGTCATGTGACTTGAAAACAACACTTCCAATTGGTTCTTAGTAGTTTCTATTCTGCAATTTACACGGAGAACTCCACCCACTTCTCTCACTATCTTTTCTACTCTCAAAAGAGAACAACGTTCAACATCTTTCGAAAGACTTTCTTTTCACGCGATAATGTAAAATACTGAGATTGTTACAGGATTTTCTATCAGATATGTGTTCCCATTTCTGTTGAAGCACTAACACCGTGGAAAATTCCACCGATAGCAGTGATATTTTTAACGCCGAGCACCGGCGATTTTTATCACTTAGAAGCCTTCCTATTATGAAGGTTTATCTCCTAAGTCTCTGATTCTCAAACTGTGCAACGCGGCTCCCCTGTGTGCCGTAATGAAGTGCTAGGGGCGCCGCCCACACTCTAGTGTGACTAACCATCTATAAATTCCACAGACATCTCTACCCTGTTATCTGCAATTGTGAGCATCAAAAGGAGCTGCGCTACGCCCCTGTGAGAGGCCTCACTCCCACTGCTGCAACGGCTTGGCAGTCCTCCAGATGCACAGGAACAGCCCCTCTGATCCATTGAAGTTCTGTGTCGGTCTCAATACCACTTACAAAATGAAAATAAGCACTGAAGAATATTCAAGTATGTAGTACTCCTCCTGCTACAGCATACAAAATGCATTCTATTACCTATAAAAAAGTCAAACACCCAAGCTACAATCATATAGAACACTTCCTCTAAAGAAGCCTGTGAATAACTTTAAAACATCAGGTTAACCTTTTTTTACTCTCTCATCATTATTAAAGATAAGTATTTACAATGCTAAATTAAATAATGCCATGGTTCTTGCTTTTTAATTTTAAAAATCTTGCAATCTTTCACAAACCCAATACTCATGGCTTCTTTTTCGTCACAAAAATCTTGCAATATTACATACCTACATAGAATAACAGAAAAAACATAACACTACAAAGGCCGAACACTCTACTAAACGCGGATTTGTAACCTATGGGGCAGATTTATGTTAACTACTTCATACCCAGATATGCACCAGTTAATGTGCACCACAGTATGCTAGTGCTCCGTTACCCATGGTGTGCCACATTTGAAATGTGGCGCACCATGGTACAAAAACACCATACATGCGTAACACATCTGTGCTGAAAAAGTAATACATTACTAGAGTTGCATCGCAAGTGTGATGCAGCTGCAGCAAGGCTCACCAATGCACTATATTCACAATACTGCGTCAATACCTACGCCTGCTTCAAGCACATGCACAGTTTTGAAACAGCATGGGTCCGAAAGTCACTGAGTGAAATATCATGCATTACAGTCAGCCACTTTCAAGACGCATTCCTTCAGAGGAACACTTCTTTATGGTGCAGGGCTTTAGAATGTGACATATCTCTTAGATCCATAACGTTGTAAATATGGTACATTATTTCCACTGTCATTGTATTAAATAAACTGACGAAATTGTGGCGCAAAGAGACGCAACGTCAACATAAAGCTGCCACAATGTGTTTTAAAGTGCCCTTTAAATTACAACCAACACTCTCTTTGAAGAGACCCCTCAGGTTTTTTTAACACCTGTTAGGTCCTTCCATGCTCATGACAGAGCCGCTCCATCACGAGCATTACCTCAGCTGTCCTCAGGATGGACCAGTTTTGTCATGGGCTTGCCGCTGTGCTTGCACAGCACTAATATTGCGCCTCCATGACATGTTCTATTGACTAAGCAGAGCCATGACAGAACCACTGTATCATGAACAGATCTCAACCGTGGCTCATGAAGGAGTAGCTCTATCATGAGCATAGAAGTACCACTCAGCCCCCCGGCCCCCTAATGCTGTGGCAGAATTGCCACTGCAGCAAAGAACTTAAACTCCTGGAAAGAACAACATGTAACATTTAATATCATTTCCCACCAATGTTTTCATATATCAGTGTTGCTGAACTCACTCAGTGAAATGTCGCTCATTTCATTAAATCACTTTTAAAGCATGCCTTATAACAATGCACCCAATCCTATGTGGAAGTGCTTATATTAAACATGACATTGCTTTAAGCAGGATAGACAAAGAAATGACACAGTGATGTAAAAGTTTCTTTATTTTTTATACTTACTTAAAAAATAATAAAAAAGTAAAGTAAATTTCTTTTAAAAAGTAGTACCTGTGGAAGAAAAGTAAAAATAAGATTATAATGTACATTTCATAAAATAAAAAAAAGTAGGAGTCAATAAGAGAGAGGCAGAGAAAACTCTCGGATGTTATTAGTTGTACTTACCTTATAAATATAATATCTGTGGAAGACAGTAAAAAAATATGTTATAATACATATTTCTAAATTCAATGTAACAAAATAACTCAAACAACATATTAAATGGTTTATTTTTGCTGTCCTCAGAATACATTGATTTTCACTATAAACAGTGATTTCAATATTAATCATCATATAACAATGGGGGAAAAAAACACAATCAAAATGATTGTGTTTAAAAAACCCATACATATTATAAATACCTGAAAAAAACATATCTTAAATGTTTTTCTCAAATTCGCAATTTCTTCAGTAAGCACACTACATCTTCCACAGTTACAAACTAATTAAACTATACGACCTATTTTTAAATATATCTCAAAAAAACACCGTGCAAGTATCTCCTATAAAAATCTATCTTAAGTATACATTTTCTTCTCTCATACCTTTCCGCATGGCCAAATTGTATAAGTTAACTCATTACCTTTTAAATACCTCTCCGAAAAACTTGCGTCCATATATGTTCTAAAATAATTATCTAAAGTACTCATTTTCTTCTCTCATATTTTTCCACATGGCCAAATACTATGAGTTAAGTAGTTTTTTTCTGAAATTTCTTAATCTTAATCTTATCTATTCTTTTGTGAACCTTTACAGTAAAAATGTGTAACATGCTTTATACCACCAAACATTAACTAAATTTCTACCTGATGTTATCACTATACCAAACACAAATTTCATTTATAGATTTGTAGACCCTCAGTCACATGATATTTGTAAACAAGAAAGTTTCATATCTTTAAATATTAATCTTCCTACAGCAAGTGATTCTACTGAAATTTGGGTTCCAAAAATAGCAGATAGGAGTTAGTTAAGGCAAAAGGCAAACGTTTCTTAAAAGTCAATTGGGTATCATTGCAAAGCGTCCAGCCACTTCCACACTTCAAATAAGCTGTATAATGTCCTGATGATGTGGAAGGCCCTTCATGAAAAATAATGGCTACAGTTACAAATGTTCGTCTAGAAATAGATACTTGAGTAGCCACAACATTTTTAATTAAAGTTGACAATTTACTCCCATCAGCTCTGCATCGTTGAAACATTAATATTACATATTGTCCATATCTATGGATAAATAAAGTTGATAACATTTCAGACTTACATTGAGAACAGACCATGTTCTGATGCGCATCTTTAACTAATTTATTAAAAGACATTTCTTTACAGTCTGGTAATGTTAAATATATAAATCTTTCACTGTGTATATCAGTACTACTTGAAAATGAGCAATTATCACAGTTATGTTCCCATTCATAAGAAAGGCCAAAAAGATTATCAATATCTACACCTTCATCTTCCAAAACTGTAAACATATACATAATAAATTCCTGACAATCTTGCTGAATATTCTGTGAAAATTGATTTACTCCTGCACATATGTCTAAAACATTCCTTAGTTCTGAAACACTTCCTACTTCACTTTCACCACTACTACATTTGTCAAATATAGAATTTAAGGAATAGCAAAATGTTTGCTCCTGATTTTCTACAATCTGTTCCCTAACATTTTTTTAGAAAAAAAACAACATTAACTACTACATTTGCATAACAGTTGACACCAGACCTGTTTTCAAACTTAAATCCAACAATCTCTTCAATACTAACCGTTTTCTTATGCCTATCAACAACAGCTACATCTTTTTTTCGTCGTTTCTCAACTACTTCAGCACATTTCTCCTCATTTTTCCTTTTCTGACCAACCATACGCCTTTCAATTAAAGGATATTGAGGTAAACTTGGAGCATATTCTCTTCTTAACCTATTATACTCCTTCACACAATTTAAATCTGCACTAATCTGTGTCTCATCATAATCAATTAAATAAAGTCCACATAAAGTTCTAACTCGTGATAAAGCAACATATGCCATACCCTCTTTGAATACAGTGCTTCCAATATTTACCAAATCACAATCTACACTTAAACCTTGAGATTTGTGAATAGTCACTGCATATGCCAAACAAATTGGAAATTGCTTCCGACGGACATATAAGTCTTTCACAAGCAAAAAACGATTTGAACAGCGACTAATTTGCTGAACTTCCTCAATTCCATCAAATTTTATTCTTAAAAATTCAATCTCATATCTATTTGTATAATTAACAAAACCAACAACATTACCCATTGCTCCATTTACCAATCCTCTTTCTACATGTAAATTTCTCCTTAAAATTATCCGACAATTTAAACATACATACAGATTTTTCTCTAAACCAGCAGTTTTAGATATACTTTTTTGAAGAGAATCCAATTTTAACTTCAACTTTTCAGACAAAACAATAGTACTACCTTCATGCTCTATTCTATCTTTAGCTTCCAGTTTCCTAATTTGTTGATTTTCTAAATTCAACATTTTCTCATTAAAAACTGAACATTCTTTCACAGTTGGCATCAAGCATATCACTGATTTATCTGCTACCTCTTTACTATATATTTTCTCAGGTACATTATCTTCATTAGGAAACAGCTTGGAAAGTAATCGTGTTCCTAGAGTGTGTTTCGCATCTTCAGTTAGTTTTCCAATCCTGATATCTTGAAGAATATTTCCATATTTAGTATCCTTTGCCTGTCGCATATTTTGAATCAGTTCAGTATATTTGAAATGTGACCATATATTAACATTTCCAATACTGCCCAGGCACTTTCTAGTTTCCTCATGCGTAACAGTTTCAAATACAGGTTGTCCTTTCACTGGAGTTAGTTGGAGTAGATCTCCAAAAACTATGACATGTTTACCTCCAAATAACACATCATACTCTGTCTTAAGTATCTGTTGCATTCTTAAATGCACAAAAGCAAGCATTAAATTAGATACCATGCTTACTTCATCAATAATAAGAAGTTTCATTTTTTTAAGCACTCTAGAAACTTCAAAACAAGCTTCTCCAGATAGCTTGTGATATTGTAATTTATTTTCATGTTCAACTGGCAGCATCAGTAAACGATGTAAAGTAATACCTTTAATATTATGTGCTGCCAATCCAGTTGGAGCAGTAACAACACACAACAGTGTTGACTGAGTTCTTTGCTGTAAATATGTAGTAATTCCTTTAATTAGGAAACTTTTACCAGTTCCAGCTTCTCCACTTACATATAATCGAATAGGTTCAAATGACATACATGAGCAATCTTTTCTCTCATGACGAAAGCCATGCTCAATGTGCTCTGTCACTTCATCATATATCTGTCTTTGCTCAATATTAAATTGCTTCTTTAATTCTTCTAAGTTGATTACTTCCTCTTGACCTTGCTGCATTGCTCTTTCCACCTCATCCATGGCAGTGGCTGCTTCATTTTGGATAATTGGTTGTCCCAGTGGATCTTGACTTAATGAAGCCGAACTTTGACTATCTTGTGAACTATCTCTAGCAATCTCCGCTGCAATTGTCACTTCTTGCTCTATTTCATCATTCAACATTTGCAGATAATTACTAAAAACAGTACATTCAATACTACTTTTAGATGCGTTGAATGAATCTTCATAACTATCAAAGTCCCCAAGTAGTTCCTCTTCTCTACGCCATGGTTTAAAGAGTTGCAAAAGAGCAAAATAGTAAAATTCTCTTTTGTCAGCTGTTTCGCAACTCAGTTTCCGATGATTAATCAAGTGTCCTTTTCTCTGCTTCACCAGACATCCTTCTTGTCCAATTACAGCATATACACCTTTATCAATGTTCTCTGTAACATTCCTTTTAAAAGTGTAGTTTTGAAGTATTTCATACAGACAAATGTTTTCTAGAAGAGTACTTCTATTTGGATAGTATGTATCTAACATATTTGTTTTCAGAATGTCTGTACTGTTTGGTTCTTTCTGGGCTAAATATTCAATTTCTTGCACAGGTTTTAGAACACGGTTTCGTGTTTCTGCAAGACCCAAACTCACCCAGAGAATAGTCCTTGATTTAGCATAAAGACTTGCTGATGATAATCGGTCACAACATTCATATGCTCCAATTTCTCGATGAGACAACATCTTCAAACTGTACGTATACAATTTCTTGCTTAGGCTCTTTTCATGAGAAATGTCTTCCCACATCTCCTTCAGTTCCGTCTTTTCAGATTTTGTGATGTAAGACGTTACATATCGAGCCACAGCAATATAGTTGTCTGCAACATATTGTATGTCCATGTTAGCATTCCACATGGACAAAATGACTGGGTTATAGTCATTTATATATTTGGATTCTTCACCTCTTCTTAAATTGTACGTATTTTTAGGTGACCTTCTTCTGATGTTATGTCGCAAAGATGACATCAAATTGTTGACTCTTCCTTTTGAAAGTACCGGTCGTGCAAATCCAAAACAACATTTGGTGTAGAATTTACTCTTTGATTTGAATTTTCGCCGACAATATTTTCCACAACGATGACTTTGAAAGCGTAACACTTTTCCTCTTAAGTCCTTATCAGTTGTACTATTAGGTATGTCACAAGTGGCATACTGTTCAATAAAAGACAGTACAGTCTCATCCGAGTCTCTTCCAAATTTAGGAGCATCCTTGATCCATAACAGCATATGAATATGAGGAGCACCTCTTGCTTGGTATTCTTTTCTCCAAAAGAAATCCAGTACTTCACCAAGAGGCGGATTTTTCTTGTTTGTAAGAAAAGACATCATAGCTTCAAATCTATGATTAAAATATCTGCAAACATTAACCGGATCTAACGAACACAGTTCTCCAGGTGTCTTGTAGTTTATATTTTCTATGTTTGCATTCGCCTCCTGAAGAAATTCAAGTAAATCTTCTCAGGCATACTCTGCACAGCTTAGAGTTAAAAACCATGTTGGTGCTCCTAAGTTTCTAAGCATGCACTTCAAATCTCCATGACGATGGTACCAATACTCATTAGTACCACGCTGACAAGCCATTAAATTAATTAGGTGTGAATCCAAAACACTATCTTTCTGTTGCACTTTATCCATAAATTCCTTTGCTGAAATATTATGCAGATGAACTCCTCTTTTTAAGATATGATTTACTGCATAAGAGAGACCAGATAAGTCACTCTCAAACAGAAGATGAAACAAATATGGAATGCATTGGCGAAACCTCGGATCTTCTGCATATAATCTTGTTGTCCGGTATTCAGATGCAGGAATCTGCATAGGTCGATCATCATATCGTGTACCTTCACCTGTAGGGAATAACTGTGGGAAACAACGACCTTCCAAACTTTCTTCCCACACACTAATAGGATTTCCTTTCGCCTTTTTCATCTGAAATAATTCAATAGCATTCCCTATTGCTTCTTTGGAATGCAGTGGATGAACACTGTAATGTTCATAAATTTCTTCACTTCTGGATAGGTCAACTTTTTCAATTTGTCCAATAGACAAATCACTCTCCTCTTCTTCACTTACATCTTCTTCTTCTACGTATACATCTTTATAGTACTTATTGTTTTGAACTAAATACAACGTTGCCTTTTTGACTTTTCTAACATCCACTAAATCTTGCCAGATTTTCTTACTCTTTGTAGGTACACCATTAACTAGAATAACTAGAGGTTCCTCTTCCACATTTTCAACACCAATTGTTTCCATATTTTTTTTTAAATCAAGTGGCAAATATACAACTCTACCCTTTAATCCTCTTTGTAAATCTGAAGGATTTAATTTACCAGTCTTAGGCTCCATACGAACAATAGCCTGAAAAGGATGTACACATTGGGTCAGAATAGTCTCATAAGTATTTAAATCCATCAATTCTGATGGAATATTTATCAACTCTAGATTATTATGAACAGCTCTAGCAGGCATTTTATTTTCATTTAATTTATTATAACAATATTTACAAATACGTTGCTCAAAACCCAAATCAAAATAGTTTTCCACCAACAAATAAGTTGCAAAATCTTTCCATTGACCATTACTTTCATCTTCACTTTTTAAATATAAATCAACTAACCTAGTTTGACTTTTGTAATGAATGCGTCAACAACAGACACAAGAAAAATTTGGTTTCTCACCTGCAATTACCTTAAACTTTATTATTTCCTGTTCAAAATGTTCAATATTAACATGTCCAACATTTTCTAACACATTTCCTTCTATAATTATATCAGTTTCTGCATTACCTTCCTCTGGACCAAAATAACTTACCTCAATTTCTGCACAAATCTTCTTAACATCTAATTCACATCCATACAAAAGAGCACTATTTAACTGTTTAAGTTTAAGTGCTGGACTTTTTGCATAATACAACTTTCTCACCAATTTTCTCATTTTAGTATGATGCACTGCTAACATCCTGAAGTGATGAAACACACTCTGGCATATTTTTTTACAAAGACAAGCCTGAGAATGACCTTGCATACCTATTTTTTCTCGCACTCTGCAATGATCTAATTCTTGCAACATAACAATTTTTTTTCTAAGACTTTCTTTAGTGTACTTACTTAAGAAATTGCGAAAGAAATCAATTGAATCCTGTCGTACACTACAAATGCTACTACAATTCCAACTGTAAACAGGAACATTAGCACGTCCCCCTGAAGCTTCTCCAGCCATCACCTCTTCTGCATTTCTAACCACAATTTTCTCTTTCTCAATTACACATCCCTCCTTCACCTCGTATCCTCGACCACTGGTGTCAACTGCATGCAACAAATCGTTACTTTGAAAGTAACTCTCTTCATTAAAAAATGGTTCAGACGTTGAAGTATGCATCCACTTCCCAGAAAACACTTTACAAAAATTACTCCTATTTATGTGTCTCTTCCATTTACTTTTAGCTTTTAAAACTCGTAGTGCCTTATTTAGCGTATTTATTCTATTAAGTACTAAAATAACTAATTTTCTTTTTGTCTCAAACGCGCGCTCAACAATACCCTCTATATATTGTTTCTTCTTAAGAAAAGCAGATCTTCTTTTAGAAACTTTCTCCTTTTGTAATAAATTCGAAACTACTCTGTTGTAAAACATATGCTTCCTGATTTGGCTAAATTGATTCATCCGAGTGAAACATTTTTATCTTTGGTTCCATGTCTCCTTCTCGATACTGGTATACTTTTTTCCTTGTGCACTTCAATACTAACATTTTTCCTTCCACATATTGCTCTCAAAAACTTTTTGGTTTGCTTACCAGGAGCACTCTTCTTTTAATCCGTCCTATGTTCTTTTGATACTTCTTCAATTCCTTTCTTCTTCAAATTGTAATTGTATAGAGCTTTCTTTTTTCAGTTCTGGTCGGCATCTTAATTTAAGATTTTGATGAAATTCTCAATCTGTAAAACACAAACATAACAAATATTATAGTTGACTACTAGCATATAACGTACAAATTTAAACCACAGATTCATTTTCTAAGTAGAATAAAGAAAATAACAGAAAGTCTCTGAACAGAGTAGGGAATCCTGTAGTGAATGTTGGTTCTTAATTTTATCACACTCCATATCTGTTTTAACATTATAGACAGTTTTTAATTCTAATTTTTAAAGCATACAAACAGTACACTTTTTTCAAGAACTATGGGTCATCGTAGATGTTTTAATCTTTTTTACTACAATCTCTTTTACACTTCATGAGAACATGTCTTATCACTCTCCTAAAGCACATCAACGACGAATAGGACAAGAAAACTGTCTTCAAGAATGCTTTACTATCAAAAATGTTTTTATTTATTTAAATCTTCATAATTTTGTAGAACTTCCACCATTATATCATCAGGGACTTCTTCAAGTCCAAAGTCCTCATCTCCTTCTACCATCTCTAAGTAAGCGGAGTCTAAAGACATGTCCATAAAATAATTTTTTTCATCTATTTCCTCTTCAAAGACTGCGTCTAAAATTTCCTCCATCACTTCGTTAATGATTTCAAAATGAATTTGTTTCTCTTCTGAGGAATTCTTCATAACTAGACACAGTTTATTCTTCTGTATCCTTTTAAAAAAATATAGAGACTAAATTATATCTTTTTTCATAAATGTATAACTTAAAAGTACCTTTACTAATTTTTAAACTACATATATTTTTATAATTTCTAACTTATTAACTCTATATATTTTAAGATACCACGTTCCTCTTGTTTTGAAAAGAAATTGGCAATATAACCCTAAACATTAACACTGATCTTTTTTTTCCATTAAATAATTACTGTTGTTAAAAGACATTTTACTGTAAAATATCTTTTTAGATTTTCTAGATATCACAAATATTGATAATCTGTAGAATTCATTTTTAGAGACCCATTTTTTCAGTTCACCAGTACAAAGAGCTATGTAAACTATATGCACTCTGAAGAGAAGGCTCACACTATACAAACCATAGCATTCACTTAACAGATTACTACTTCCCACAGAGACAGTTCCTTTTATGTTTCAACAGCATACTCACCATGTAAAAGTCATAGCATATACAAAATGTCATACTAAGCATGAAGAACAACCTCATAATAAACCTCTGCATGAATATGTAAAACAATGCCTATACATAGTATAATCACAGATATGCAGGAAAGATACCCATCACACCTAGAACCATATCATAATACCTCTTTGTAAATAAAGGAGAAAAACTGCCAAACATAATGCAACAAGATTTCAAAAATCATGAGCACTTCACAAGATTTAAGTAATGGAAACATGAAAGAATTATACTCCAATGATAAAATCATATTCCAAAATGAAATTTTACAAACATTTAAAAAAATCTTCTTCATTATTTTCATGTGCACCCAAAAAAATTGCCTATGCAAAAATACCAACTCACCTGAAAAAAAGAATATAATTCCTCAAATTCTGTAATTCAGAAGGCAGGTTGTTGCTTTTCAGCACCAAACACTGTAAAAAAGAAAATAATAAAATTTAATTAACTTATTACAGACTTATTTCTTACACAACATAGAGCCATTATAGCAAAGAACAAGCATAACAGATAAATTCCCCAAGATTCTCTATCATTACAATAAGATACAAAATGTCTCATTTATGAAACCATTGCGCCACAGATATATCACTTTTTCCCATGTTAAAACTCATGCACTAGCGACACAAGGCCTTCATAACTAAAAGCCAATGTGACGGAGAACAAGTGCATAGACAGAAAATACAGGGCCAACCATGGGCATATGCAAGCAGTACACCTGCACAGGACCACCAAACCCCAGGAGCCACCATATTAATATATATCCTACGCTCCCTGCCCAGGGCTGCCATGACCCTATACCCGCCCCTGGAAAATGTATAAGACACAGCAACAGTAAAAATCAAAGAATAGGCAACATGCAGAAAAACTGCACAGTAGATAAAGAAACATATGTTTAAGATAACCCCATTGAAAAACATGTAGTAATTTTTTTAATCTGCCATGACTTTTTAAACGACAAAGCTTGAGCGGTAAAAATCACTCAGCATTTGCTTCCCTTTAAGAATGTAGTTTATCTACCCCATGCATGTGAACCTTGATATTTCCATCTGGCAGCAAATTGCGGCCTTGAATCACAAGACATGAACAACAGCCTTATTGTCACAAAAAGAAGTTAGCGTAGCATCTGTTCGCGAACATATCTTTCACTTAGCTAATATTCACATACAACACCATTCCTTATAAAAGAGTGGCCTTCCTTTACAATGTACTGAGGTGACTCCCTTAATTTTAAACGCATCCTCCACTTCAAGACAGGCTATTTTTTTTATAACTACTAAGCAATGGTTTAGTGACCGGACTGCCAAAAATTATATCAAGTCATTCTGCTACTCTTCACTCCATGCTCTGCGACCTATTTCTGTGGACTGCCTGTTGAACTGCCAGTGCTGCGACGTTTGTGTTCCCATCTTGTTTATTTCAAAATGGATGTCCCTCCTGTCTTCGCAAACAAGCCGGAACACTTAGAACTATTTCGCCAGAAGATGCTTGACTACTACGGCATCTTAGCACTCTCGACTCTGAATACTTCATATCGATTATCATTCCGATATTCCTATTTCACCTGTGTGCAGCCTGTATTTCATTGCCTGAGCTGTGATTTCATGTAGGCCCTGGACTTATATCTCTGCAACTTGGTACCTCCTGAAGTGAATTACAATCATCTCATGAATCCGTTAATTGATCATGAACAGTTTTGTTGCAACGGAGGGATTATGGCCTTTGCAGTGATACAAGGAGTTCTGGGTCATTGGGATATATTCGCAGCGGCGCAAGATTTCCTGACAGACAGCTACATTGAAAACCCACCGAGCTGTCCTCTGATGGTACTAGAGGCTCCGGTAATAACAGATCATGAATGCTGCTTTCCTCTTTTCAATTGGATGGCTGACATGTTTTCGGATCATAACAGTGACTTCTTGTTAGAAGCAGTTGCTGCCTACATTGCCTATACAATCCTGGGTTGACTGTTATGCAACCCATTGACGTCCACATTTCGTTTTGCCTCCCTATCTTTTTCACGTTTTCTTGGATATTTTCTTAACATGAACAGACCTATTGGCTTTACTAACAGTGGACATTATGATTTCCTACTGGTTAAATTTTGATCTTTTATGTGGACTAAATTTTTTTTCTTCACCTACTCGATTTTGAACTTTATTTTTTATTAAAGTCTAATCTCAACAATTCTATTGTATATCTTATCTTATGTTATTTCAAACGTACTCAAACCAAAACTCGCTAATATATGCTATATGTGCCCTAATTAATGTGTAAATATAGAATGAGTTTTTTATAACTGTAAACGCAATTTCGCATTTGAACTGCTTAATTCCGCCTCAGACACCTCTGATCATTTAATTTTCCATAAACTAAAATATTTTGATTACATACATGCACCTCTTGCCATTTTGTCGGTTTTGGCGCGTTTGTTTTCCCTTACACAATAGCATAACAGAAACGTGATAGTGCTTCGCATGCAGAGAGCTGATTGATAAAGACATAATGTCTAACCACTAGCATTTTCATGTATCGTTCCTAAACTGAAAGGCCAGAGACCTTCTTCCATTTATTAAAATATAATATACTTCCTCATAAGAGTGTATAATTAATTTTGCAAAACCATATTCATTTTTCATCAACTATACCGTTTGTATTCTATGTACTACTGACTATACCGATTACTTTGTTTTTTGCAATGTCTGTACTCGTATTAGATTAGAAACTTGCCTTGAAAACAGTGCATTTCTGAATAAACATTTCAAATATACACCTTCTCTCTTTTAATCCATAATCTCAACTAAAATGATTGTATACTGAAACAGTATTCATGTGTTCCACGTAACTTCAGCTGTACTAACTTAATATTTTCTTTTGTCGACCTGATTTACTCATACTAGAACCCGCAGGCCTATAACAGCCCGTGAACCCTTTCTTAGTAGGTCGCGCACCATGCAGACAGTTGTACCTCTGTAAAAAAATAATTTATTACTCTTCTCAACCACCGTCGCAGTTCCGCTTCACTCAGTGTTAATCACTGCTCCCACGCTTCTACAGACCAGACGCTATGTCGTATTTCACTCCTTATCACGCTTTAATCTCCACAATAACAAACACTTCTCCGCCAGCCGCCAGCCACCAGAGAACAGAGTGCAGATGCAGAGGCACTAAGTAGTGAAATACAACATACCCTCTGCTCTATGGAAACAACCGAGCGGTAATTGTGAAAGAAAACATTCACTAGTGCTTCAAAAAAGCATTTCAATTATATAAATAGTTTTTTGAAAACGTTCCAACTACTTTAATGAGACTATCTGTGTGTGCCTCCACAGCAAAGTTCCTCAGCACGGACTGAAGGCAGACACAGACAGACACACACACAATAAGATAACACAGGGCAACGGAGACGGAAAACAGAAGAGAGATGAAGATGCAGTCAAACAGCAGGAGTGAGAGAGATATTTTTATACTCCGTTTGGTACCTCAATTTACGAACACATTTACTGCACAAATCTGTGTACAACCTCATGGTCAGAACTTTTCATTTTATTTTACTCGACCACCTCCCCCTCTCACCCCACCAGTGCAAGCCGTGGCCACAAACTACAATGTAATTTTGTCGTCTGTCAGAAAGTTTAAGAATTCATTAAGCATTACCACTTTTTCAAGACGGTATCACATGTAATGTACCAACTTTTCATTTTATTTTACTCGACCACCTGCCCTTCTCACCCTACGCCCACCATCGCAGGCCGTGGCCATAAACCGCACAATAATTTTGTCGTCTGACACAAACTTTAAGAATTCATTAAACATTACCACTTTTTCAACACGGTATGACATGTAATATACCAACTTTTCATTTTATTTCACTCAACCACTTGCCCCTCTCACCCTACACCCACCAATGCAGGCCGCGTCCAGAAACCGCACTCTAATTTTGTCGTGTGACAGAAAGTTTACGAATTCATTAACCATTTACATTTTTTCACGACGGTATCACATGTAATTTACCATTTCTCTCTCTATCTGCATTATCTGTCTCTCTGCTAATATCATTTTTTCACTTCATAAACAACTTCTCTCATTATATATAAAGGCTTCAAAATCACACAAATAATTACTCTTTATATTAAACATATTTTATACTTCATATTTCACATTTAAATTAAAAATAGTTTTAGAAATACAACACATTATGACAGCCAAAAATGAGTTTCGTTTCAAACTATGAGGAAAATCAATCATTGTTTGTGAGTAAACCATATTTTACGGTACATGACAAAACAAACAGTTACAGACTTACCTTTACCAATGCTTTGTACGATGTACAACAGTGACAGTCACAAAATAGATATTCGTTTGACGGAAGTCTCAATTATGCTGCTATCACTGCAACCAAAATTCAATGGCACAGATATCCAGTCAATACAGACTCATATATGTCTCTTCAGCCAATCATATTTCCTCCCGCAAAATTTTGTATTCAAATTTACATTTCAGTTGGTTGTCCCTCACAATATTTTCAATGTCACATAAAAGTCACCCATCACCCACTGCCATCTCTGACTGTTTCCATGGTAACACCTCATTCTGCACCTGGCTGAAGGCACAGGTCAAAAGTTCATTTCTCAATGTTCTACAGCAAACTAACAACACTGTTTTCCCTCCAGAAACACCTGCCTATCCACAGCTCTGTTACATGTCATTTTTTTCACACCCAATACTACTTTTTCTTTTACATAACATTTTTTTTTTTCACACCCAATACTACTTTTTCTTTTACATAACATTAACATGCAACGTAGTCTTCAATCTTCACGTATTAGAATCAACCAATCATTTTTCGTTTTTCAACCACACCAAGCTTCATCCATTTTTTTATCCTGACTTTCAGCTTCTAACTGCCATTCCACTTCCAGAACCCATCGGAGTACGAGTGCATCTGCCTTGAAAATGAAGGTTTGGCTTTTAGGACACAGCTATATTCACTGGAGTGGAAAATATGCAGCAAGCAGACGAATTTCAACCTTGATTTACCAAATGTGCAGATAACGTGGATTGGGCAAAGAGCATTAAGATGTCACCAATTAATACCATTGGTGAAAACTTTTATGCATCTCCCAGAACCAGACCTTATGATTGTGCACTGTGGTGGGAACGATCTAGGCACATTGACTGGGGTAGGTCTGGAAATGCTTCTAAAAGACACCTTTCGACAATTGATGACACTTTTTCCTCGAACTGCCTTGGTATAATCCAATATATGCCAAAGACAGAAATGGAATTGGTCCAATCAACATTGTGCACAAATTGAGAAAGCAAGGAGACATGTTAATAAATCTGTTTCTGCTTTCCTCAGAGATTATAGCATGGGTTCTATTTACCACAACAACTTGCGTTACCACATGCAAGACATCTATAGGACAGATGGTGTTCATTTCACGGATGAGGGAAACAGAATCTTCCTCTGCAACATCAGACTCTGCATCGGTACTTACTTATAAATGCAGAAAAAACTCAATTAACACAAGGGCTCTTTTCAGAGCCACCTTATATCAAAGCACTCAAACTTCTGATTTATCTCCATTTTCACACTCTTGTAAATAGGTGTGCGCGCCCGAGTGCGCGCATCCCGCAACTTTAAAAAAAAATATATATATATTTTCGCGTTTAAGGGCCTTACTGCACACCCTGAGAGAACCTACGCAGCAAAACAATCTCTACCTTCTCCCCTTTCCATGTTCCAACGCTTTGAAATGACAATATATTTACTCGCAGTGACAAAATGGCGGTCAACACTTCCTGATTTCCTTCAAATCGAACGTTAACAGACGTCACGCAGCAAAAAAAAAATTCCGCTCGCGCGCAGCCGCTTGAGTGCGCGCACCCGTGCGCGCTTATAGATATATAATTGACTTTAACTTTAATTTTCTCAGCAACTACTTAACAGATTTACACCATTCCAAAAAAAGCGTAATCTGCGAGCCGGGCTCTACAGTTTTGCCAAATTTCTTATAAATCCAATCAGCCGTTCGACCTGTAGCCGTGTCTAAACGTCCTACGGAAAATAACATGGAGAAAACACGTTTTGGGACCCCCCTTTTATCTCAGCCCCCACTTCACCAATCCCCCCCAAACTTTCAGGTAAGGAGCGCAGCGGACCGAGCCATCTTCTTCGAGAAATTCGCAAAGATTCATCCACCAGGGCCAAAGTTAATCCAAATAGAATGTTGAGGATTTCCTATGGAAACTAGGTCCTAACTATAACTACCTACTGGCGACTGCCAGTAGGTAATATATATATATATATATATATATATCACGTGACTCCTCTTTGAATCTCACGGCGTCTCAGACCCAGCATGGCCTCGCACATACGCCAGCAAACAGAGGGAGACGGACCACAATATTTCAGCATCAGCAGGATTTTATTCGATGCACTGAGCAGCTACGCGTTTCTGGCAAGTTATGCCCTTGATCACGCCGCAACATGCATACAGGACAGAATGCTATTTTTAAATGCAGTCTTAAAAGGGAACACCCCCTCATAGTGAGGTAATGTGTCATGTGACATAAATTAAAAGTGAAAAGTGAAAACATACTGCCACTGATAGTTCCATTGATCACAATCTGGCATCAATTTGTATTACCGGATAAATACAGAATTATTATTAGTATACTGTAATAAGAGAATGTACAATCTAACTACAAATATACGTCAAACTGTGGACCAAACTCTAACTGTCTAAATACAGGGTTCTCATAAGACGTATTTGTTGTAAACATATACAGTATAATAAACAATGTGCCTATATGATCACAAATCAGTCACAGACGGTAAAGTGCTATGTGAGAGTGAAATAAAGTGCAAATAGCAAGGGAAGAAAGTACATGAAAGAGAGAAAGAGAGACATATATGAGTGCAATACCATTTTTTATGCAAGGGCCGAAATATCATGGCATAGAGAAGTTTCACAGATCCCTGGAAGCATTTCAATATACAAAATTTATAAACATGATCGGTCACTCTGCAATAAATAGCATAAAATAGTTATCAAAAAAGTGTTAAAACCCAATAAATACACCTAAAACTCCATTCAATCATATATATACACATATATAAAACTATACATACGCACATATAAAAAGAGAATGAAGTCTGTAGAAAATCTAATATTATAAACTTTCAAATCAGGCCCAAACATGGTAGAAAAATAGAAAATAGAAAAATAGAAATATGGATAGATAAGCATATAAAAATATAAAAATTCATATATCATTATCCATACAAAATTACAAATACATCAATGATTTATTTACAAACAGAGCTATTCCCTATGCTCTGGGATATATTCAAATGGACGAGTCCAAGAATTAGTCAAGGAATTTCATCAAAAAGAGTATCAAAACATTAATATTTCAGATATTAACTTATATGAAAAGTGAGGCAGCTACTAAGTCCGGCCTCGACCTCGAAATAGGGAACCTAACTAAGAGGGAGTGAATGTAGTGTGCCGGACACTAGAAACCTACAGAAGCCAAGTTTATATGATACAAAAGAGGAGGATATCACAAAAAATTATGCATTTCATCAATATTGTTCAACCCATTGGGCCAACGGGTATCAAGTTCTAAAATCATCTTGGTTTCCAACTGCCTTAATAGTGACTCTCTATCTCCACCTCTCTTGAGGGGGGGTATTGCTCCAATCACAAAATATTTTAAGCAAGAAAGATCATTATTGTGAGCTCTTTTAAAGTGACGAGCTACGGGGTAAGCCGGGTCACTATGAAGTATAGCGCGTAGATGCTGTAGGATCCTGACGTGTACCTGGATCTTGGTACTGCCAACATATCTTAACCCACAGGTACACGTCAGGACATACACATATATATATATATATATAGCTGGTGCTGCTCTACCCTCGATGATCGTTATGTTCCTGGCTACCATGCCTTTCTCGTTATCCTCAGATACAGAGTGGGATTAACATATTGCCTGAATATCTGCTTTTGATAAAGGTACCATCCTGTTTTGCATTAGTTTGATAAAGACAGCTCTATGAGCCCTGAAGAAGTCTCATTCCTGAGAGGAAACGCGTTGGCTAAAAAGAAAAAATTAACTTGTAAAATTGGATCTTTTAATCTGTTTTGGATCATCATAATAAAGAATTGAAAAAGAAACATCATTCAAGTCCGGACCTGTTTATTATGGGATTCATCTTTTGATTGACTGAAAGACATTATAGACTGCTGAAGATACTTTTTGATGGGTGCTGACTCCATATCTCACTTGTTATATATATATATATATATATATGTGTGTTAGAAAGGGTTCCCCACTCAGTAAGTTCCAGGAAAACACAAAAGACTCGCACTCCAGGGTCCGTGTTCGAAAATTGTTTATTGGCGACGCGTTTCGACCAGGCGGTCTTCTTTGTCAGCCAGCCACATAAACACACAGTCACCATTTTAAAGTGCACCAGGAAAAAGTGGAAACTGACATAGGACCACATCCCAAAATGAACTACAATAATTGTAAAAATTACAAATGAATTGGAGAAAAGACTCAGTAATGCGATCAGTTATAGAAGCTAGTGCTTGAAATTCAAAGTAAATCACATTTCAATGTTACAATTACAGAAACAAATGTATGCTAAGGTAATTACATCAAATCGATAAATGGGAAATGAAATACGAAGAATGAAATTGTGTTCTGGCCAAGTGGTCAAAGTCATAAGCACTCAATGCATATATTTATACTTCCGCACTATCACGAGTCCAAAATAATAACCACATCATGGATGGCGGCCAAATGGCCATTTTTTTCATCTCGGTACGAACACTATATATCATATCTAAAGTTTGGTCAATACATTATTCATGAAAAAGCACGTTGAAAGGAAATAGCATATGAATGAAAACCAAAATCTACATTCTATGGACTGACCAAGTGGCCAAATTGGGATTAATCAGTAGGGGTTATAAGTGCGCTGCTCCTATAGCGCTACTGATGTATGTGTTAACAGACTGCCAGGAGATGTCCAGATTGGTATGTTCTATGGGGAGTGGCTAGGTCATGGGGGTGAGGGAGTTATCAGGCTAGAAGTGCCAATCCATAGATATGGCTAAGTGAAACAAAGGTGCTAAAAATAAAATCTTTTAGCCCTGTGATTAGTGCAAAAGGTGAACCCTGTACTATCTGTCGAGAGCCTATCCAGACCTACAACAAAGGGTATGAATCTGGGTGTGATTGTGCAGTTCAGACGTGGGGTACAGGTGGTGTGCAATTAAGGGAAAGGGGGGGAAATTTCTAACCAAAGTGATGGGTTACTCATCACGCGTGAGCTGTCCCATGTGCGTGACCAGGTAGGCCGTGACGAGGTCGTCTAGTTAAAGCTCTACTGTGAAGCTCCTAACTCCACATCCATTGACAGAGAGGGCCCTCTCTGAAGGACAATGTGAGTTGGACGTTGCAAACACAACAGCTGGGGATAGGTATGAGAAGAGGGTCAGGTGCATAGGTTAGGTAAGGTGGTGTAAAGGCCTAACATAGTGTCATCAGCCAATATGCACATGTAACTCCTCTTCCTCGTTCAGGCCAAAGGGGTTTCTTGAATCCAGACGATGATGTACTGGGATTCCAGGATGCGTAGCTGCTTAAGTCTGTTGCCCCTTCTCGGATTTGCAGGAATTCTGTCAATGCCAAAGAAGGAAAAATGATTAACATCACCATTATGAAAGCGCAACCAGTGGCGTGCCGTGGCATAACTCATGTCAACATTCTTAATCGCCCTCATGTGTTCCAAAATGCGTTTCTTTATTGGGAAGATGGTACTCCCAATATAGACCTTAGCACATAGGCAAACAATAACATACACACAATAGTCAGTATTGCAGTTCATAAATTTTCCGATCACTTCACTTCTGCCGTAGGAAGGGGCTATGACTTAACATTCTTGCTAGTGGCACAGGCTTTACACTTGCCACATTTTTAAAAGCCTTTCTGTTCTTTTAGCCAATTATTTTTCTTCTTCGGGGCCTCGAAGTAGCTTCTCACTAACATGTCCCTCAAAGAGCGTGCCTTTCTGTACGTCACCTGTGGTTGTCTATTGATCGTTTTGCCTATGACCGGATCACCCTTTACAATGTGCCAGTGTTTCTTTAATATCTGACGCACTCTGCCTGCTTCTACACTATATGTTGTTATCATCCTGACATTGTTGGATTGCGGTTTCTCAGTGGCTCTTACTTTCTTTTTGGTTAGAAGTGTCTCTCTGTTTCTTGCTTTGGCTTTTTCTTTGGCAACCAGCAGTACCTGGTCGGAATAACCCCTGGCCTTAAATCTCTGTGTCATGGTGGTCTGCTCTTTCTCAAATGCAGCTTCTGAACTGCAATTACGCTTGGCCCTCAGTAATTCCCCGTATATGATGCTCTCCTTGAGACTATTGGGGTGGTGACTTCTAGCATGTAAGATGCTGTTGCCTGAGGTAGGTTTCCGGTATAGGCTGGTTTGGATGGCACCCTCCACAATTTTCACTTTAACATCTAGAAAGTCCATTTCTGTTTGGTCTGTCTTGTTGGTGAACTTCAGACTAACCTCATTCTTATTGAGGCAAGCAAGGAATTTGTACAACTCAAGTTTGAGACCATCCCAGATCAGGAAAATATCGTCAACATACCTGGTGTAAAAGGCAATATGACAAGTGAGATTGCTATTATCCTCAGACCATAGAACTTGTTCCTCCCACCAACCCATCAGCATGCAGGTAAAACTTGGAGCAAAGCAACTTCCCATCGCCGTGCCTACCTCTTGTTTAAACCAAGTGTCATCAAACAGAAAGAAATTATTCGTTAAACAAAATTCCAACATTTCAATCAGCATCTCAGTTTGTTGTAGAAAGAAAACAGATCTATCTCTTAAGAAATGTATACATGCCCTCAAACCATCAGCGTGTCTAATACATGTGTACAGTGAGATAACGTCTACTGTAACCAACCAGAAATTGTCCTCCCATCTTATCCCATCTATCTTCGTGATGAAATCCGTACTGTCCCTACAGTATGAGGGGAGGTTGAGGACATAGGGAAAAAGAAAAGTATCAAGAAAAATGGATGTGCTTTCAAGAAGGCTGCCATTAGCAGAAACAATAGGTCTACCGGGCGGGTTTGTGTCATCCTTGTGGACCTTCGGCAACATGTAAAAACAAGGGGAGACTGGCTGTTTCACACATAAAAATCTGAATTCCGACTCTGCAAGCAGATTCCTTTCTCGCCAGCCCTGTAGTTTCTCATGGTAGGTTGTGATGCTAGCGGTATATTCTTCCGTATTGGATCTTCTGTAGTTGCCTGATAATTCTAGCTGTCTGTTTGCCTCCTGTCTGTACAGATTAACATCCCACAAGACAACATTCCCTCCCTTGTCAGATGGCTTTATTATACAACAAGGGTCAGCATTGAGTGTGCCAGGGGCTTTCCTTTGGTCTGCTGTAAGATTGTGTGCGTGTCTATTCTTAATGCTCTCCCTCAGAGAGAGAAGATCACTAGCAACAATGTCGTGAAATATATATATGTATTACCTACTGGCGGTCGCCAGTAGGTAGTTATTGTTAGGAACTAGTTTCCATAAGAAATCCACAACATTCTATTTGGAAAAACTATGGCGCTGGTGGACGAATCTTCGTGAATTTCTCCAAGAGAATGGCTTGCCTAGTTCCGCTCCTTCCCTGAAAGTTTGGGGGTGATTCGTCAAGTTGGGTCCGAGAAAAAAGGGGGGCCCCAAAACGTATTTTCCCCATGCAATTTGCCATAGGGACCTTTAGCCAGGGCTACAGCCCAAACGGCTGAACGGAATTACACGAAATTTGGCAGAGAGGTAGAGTTCTGTTCGCAGATTGTGCTTATTGTTAAATGGTCTAAATCTGTTCAGTAGTTTCTGAGAAAATTGCAAGTAAAATCATAGCGATATCTAGAGAAGGAGTTCAGCACACGTACGGAAATCGGTTCAATTACGAGCGCCAGCTGCATGCTGATTGGCTGTGAACTATCTGTCAACACTCAAAACCAAGAAGTATTGGCGGTCATCTTGTGCCTTGCTAGAACCGAGTCACAAGAAAACAGTAAAACAAAGTTGAGAAATAAGGTAAGGGGGCAGGCTAGAAACAATCTGACCCTCTAGACTTGATAATATGGCCCTCTCTCCTTTCACAAATAAAGGTTGCACTAAAGTTATACGAGTGCAGTGTACCTGGTACATTTCACTTGTTATAGTGCCGTGTTCAAGTGGTGTCTATATGGAAGTGCCTACTGCGTTACTGATGCCCGTTATGCCGACTTATTTCTAATGCATTGCTATGAAGGCTTTGTAGGTCTAGTCCTCTGTGCTTACCGTTGTATAAACCTTGCAACCAAACACATAAGACAGTGGAGTTCACAACTTGTTTTGCACAATTCTTCTACACGTCCAAGCAGACAGCATTGACTATAAGTAAAGGAGAGAAAGAGAAATGATGTCACAGAGAGTGAGAGAGTTAAAGAGAGAGAAAACAACATTAAAACTGTGTCGCAGAGTCTGGAGTTGAGATCTTTTCTTGGAAAGTCAGACGTAGATTCACTAGCTCCTTGCATCACTTTACCCATGTTAAAAGTGACTCAAAAGTGGCGTAATAAGGTTGTGGATCTATTTGTCAGACTGTTGTAACCTATCTGTTGTCACTGCTCAGAGGTAATTATAGATTTTACAGAGACGCTGCTGTACACTACGCACTCTGGGCCATAATATCAAGCCTGGGCGACAAAATTATCGCCACTTTATCGGCAGGAAAGTGTCGCTAAAGTGGCGATAATGGGTTTGATAATATGCTCTATGGACTTCCAATCGAAACTCATGTTAGATGTCTTTCAGGTAGGAAAGCCATATGAAGGAGAAAAAAATAGCATTATGCATATACAATTTACAGTGGAGGCTGATGTTGTAACGTCTTCTCTTACCTTTGCTACTGTCGTCTTTTGTCGTGTCTTCAAAGGCTGCGGTTTCGCTGAGTCAGGGGTGTTTTGGGTGTGGGTGCCACCACCTCCGCGCCTATGGTATTGTGGCTGGGCGGCAGCATCAGTGACACCACGTCGAGTGTCAGGAGTCCTCCTCCGCTCGAGCAATCAGTTCGTAGTAAAATCGATGACAACACTCTGTTTCTCACTGCAGCACAGGCATGCAAAAGAGAGCGTTCACACATCAGTGCCGGCATTATATGGGAACCACGGGGGCTGACCAAACCAAGCCCAGGGCCGTCATTGGTAGCGTTTTCGCGGTCTGCAAGAATGACGGCCCTGGGGGACATCCCATTGGCTAATGTATTGGTTTCCAGGCTTAGTGATAGCAAACATGCTAGGTGGTGGCATGTGGGGAGTGTGGGCAGGCGTGCACCGCGCATGTGCAAGTATGAGTGTGTGCACTAACAATTAACAACAGAGAGAGATAGGGCGGTGTTAGAATGTATGCAGAGGCAAAGCCCAGAATTGGATCTGCAATGAGTGAACAATTCAAATCATTCTCCTTAGAGTGCCCTGAGCTCTGATTTGTCACTGAGAGGGTGATCGCACCGTACTTTGTACTGCTTATCATACTCAGCGCGTACCCGCGCATACGGTATGATGAGTATGCTTTGACATTATGCGTCACATTAAATCTTCCGTGTGACATCATGTACGGCGTTCTATAAGCGAAAGGCGGCAATGTTTGTACTTGGTTTAAAACATTTATTAATGTATTTAATGTACATACTAAGGGCAGACATTTGGGATAACTATGAACTATGAATTGTTTAATACTTGTAACAATCATATATTACTTTTAAAAAAAATTACACAAATCACGGTAGGACATCATGCGTACTCGTATTGAAAGAGCTGCGCAAGCGCATCATAAGCGAACGCAAAGCCATGTGACTTTAAAAGAAGAGATTTTATTGGTTCATAACTTTTCCTATTGCGACTGTTGAAAGTTCCGTCCCATTATAATTATTCGACTTTGAGTTTCTAAGAAGAAGCATTTCTTCTGAGAATCTTCTCAAATAGAAGGAAGATCACCATATGAAGAGAAATGGAGTCATCTTCCAGCAGTTTTCAGAGGGAGATTTCATTCCTGAAGAACTTCCAAAGAAGAGGTAAGAAGCTCTAATTTGGAAGTTTTTTACTTTTCCAGAAGGACAAAAAAAGGTTAATGCTCCAAAAGTAACCTGTAAAATTTGCCAAACAACTCTTTCAAGGAGTGATCCATGTAAAAAATACTCCTTTGGCACAGCAAATATGGTGCGACACATGAAGAACGTGGACCCCAACAACTTTGCTCGAGCTGCAAGATGGAGGTTGCATGAGAACCCACCTGCTGTTCCACCAAGCACATGAACTACGGCAGCAGCATTTTCAGCAAGCAGTCCACACCCACATATTTATTCTGACTTAAAGTTAAAATTCTTTGCATTTGTTGCGATAAACTTTTGTGTTATGGGGAACAGTCTATGGACCTGATAAAATCTATGGACCTGATGAAACGCAGGTTCAGGACCATTGCTGTCCTCGACATTAGTTGTTGTTTTTTTTCATTCTTTTGTTCAGCTTGGAATTTGTTGAGAAAACACACAAAAAATACAAAACTAAAAAAAACAATAAAAAACTGTTCTTTTTAGAACTACCTTCACTGGTCAAAGAAAGAACTATATTTCTATGTTAGTGTGTAAAAGTTTGTCAGAATGAATGTGTAGTTGATAGATGAATGAATGAATATATTACTAGTGTATGGAGAATGTGAAAGTGCAGAATTATAAAGAAGTACTACAGCATAAATGTATAAGGTGTTTACCTGTAGTATACTATAGTATGTCCAAAGCACCTGAATGTAACATATGTACATAAATATGTTACAAGTCTATGCTTCAATTTGCGGTGCTGGTGAAACTGCCTGGGTGAATTTGCATGAGTAAGGGGCGGATTTACAATCCCCTTGTGCCTGTTTTACACAGTTGTTCCGCCCCTTTTGTGACAGAGCGGTAGTGCAAAAGATGTGCCATGGTGAGTGGTATTAACAATGTGTCGCATCTGGAGGGTGCATTACATTGTAAAGCCCTGCGCCAGAAGAGGCTTTCCTGTGCAGAAAGGGGTGCAGCAACGCCTCCTAAAAGTGACTAAGTGAAATGTATAACATTTCATTCAGTCACTTTTGAGCTTCTGCTGCGTCAAAACTAAGTATGGGCGAATTTTGCGAATTCGTAATTCGTGAAATTGCGTATTTACTGATTTGCAATCCACAAAATTTGCGAACTGTCGCGGATCTTGCGGATTCTTTTTTGTGTTCGCAAGTGTTTCTGCCATTTCGCGAGGGTTTTTTACCAGTTCGCAAATGCAAACTTACTTGTCAGGTAGCAACGGTCGCGACCATGTTGTTTCTACGTCTGGTACATCACAGCACCCTCTGTTTCACCACTGCCACCCTCTGTTTCACCACTGCCACCCTCTGGCTCACCCATGCCACCCTCTGGTTCATCACTATAGATTATGGGGGGAAAAGCACACCTGCCCTGCCTCAACTGACATGAATTAATTTGGGGCTGATGAATGTGTCACTGAATTTGAGCTGGCACCTGCTTCCTTAGCTGTAAGTGCTTCCTCATTAATGATGAGCTTGAACTTTTGCACCTGCTAAGTGCTTTCAGTTTTGTAAAATTCGTTAGCACACCTGCCCTGCCTCAACTGACATGAATTAATTAGGGGCTGATTAATGTGTCACTGAATTTGAACTTCCAGTCTGGCAACTGCTTCCTTATCTGTAATTGCTTTCTGTTGCAGTGTAATTTTTTTTTAACAGGACCTTTGTGGCATACTCGTAGCTATTCTCTGAGCCTGCTGTGAGGGTCAGAGCAGGGTCATAGAATAGTTGCAAGTAGGCAACTGAACTCTAGAGGGGCCCCTCAGGAAGCACTACAGGGAATGGTTACTAATGATAAGATTGAACTTTTGTACCTGCTGAGTGCTTTCAGTTTTGCAAAAATCGCTTTTTTGCAATTTGGCGCGATTCGCGGGGCGCAAATTCGCGCGAGATTGAATTCGGAAGCCGCAAATTCGTGCGAATATACGATTTGTTTTTTTTGCGGCGTGTTAGTTCGTGTGATTTTTTGCATTTTCGCAAGCCGCTTGTAGCGCAACGTTGCGGAGTTACCCTAGCGGTCGTACATGGGCGCTGACATCTTGTTTACGTGACGTATTTTCATTTCCGGGCGCTATGTGTAATCTCGCAAAGTGTGCGGCTCGCTAGTACAAGTTTGCATGTAATCGCGAGGGAAGTCTCGCGCGAACTTACCCACGCGGTCGTGAACGGGCCATCTTGTTTTTCATTCATTGCTATGGTTCTGGGCATGCTTTCCATATCCTCTGTCAATCTCTGCTATCCTTTGCTTGTTTGAAGTTTTTTTTTATCTATTTTACTTATTATCTGTACCTCTATTTTTCTAGCTCTATATTTTTGTGTTTTCTGCTACTTTTAACTACTTTTTTAAACTCTTTTCTTTTCTTCTTCCCTATTCTATTTCTTATTTCTTATTTACCTTCCTTTCTGCACAGACCATGGTAAAGGGAGCCGGGAAGCAGCCTGAGAAGGGGAAGGGTCCTGCACCCCGTGCCCGTCTCCCGTGCGGGCGTTTGAGGGGGGAGCAAGTCTCAGCCCGGGAGATCTTAAGCGCGGAGGAGGTGGCCGCACTAGTGTTTTATGTCCACCGCTGCCTCCCCAGGACCATCAGGGCAGGCGGCAAGATCGCTAGCGGCTCCGGGCTCCGGGAGAGCCGGAAGCGGTGGGAGAAGGTGTGCCGGGCCATGAATCAACACTCTCGGGTCCGGCGCACCTACAACCAGGCCACCCACCTTGGGACGGATCTCCTGGACCAGGAATGCGACTTGCTCGACCTGATCGGCATCGAGATCCCCGGGCTTGGTGAGTAGTAGTAGCTATTTCATCACTACTCTGTTTTCTCCTGCTCTGTGTGTTATGATATTGCAAATTTTTGTTTTTTACCAAGAGCAGTAATGCTGCAGATTACTTTGCAGGTAAATTATATTTCAAAATCTTCTGTGCATTTCAGGTGCACTGCTCTCCTTCTCAGTAGCGTTGCTACTATGCTTATTTGTTTTCGATTTTGTGTTCATTTCATTGGCCTGAGAAATTATATATGAGTGTAGTTTAAAGAACTGCGTAATGCTAGACACTAAGGGTCAGATTTTCAATTACCGGCGCCTCCCTGCAAAGTAGCAGGGATGCGCCAGTAATTGTGCGCCATGCCACCACCACCCATTGTGCGCCGTATTTACAATGTGGCGCACCATGGGCCTAAAACGTCACCGAAGTGTTACACATCTGTGCCGTAAAGATGGCGCATTGCTGGAGTTGCGTCGCAACGATGGCGCAGCTCCAGCAATGCTCTGGGGTGCCCTATCTCCCCAATGCTGCGTCAAGCCGTACGTCTGCTTCAAGCAGGCGCAGAGTTTGAGTCATGCATCATTGTCCTAAAAGTGACTGATTGAAATCTTGTAGATTTCCCTCAGCCACTTTTAGGATGCGTTCCTGCGCAGGAACGCCCTCCCTTGCACTGGAACGCCCCCTGATGGCGCAGGGCTTTACAGCGTGATGCATCTCCCAGATGCGTCACGTTGGTAATATACGCCGCACCATGACGCCTCTTTTGTTCTGCCGCTGCGTCACAAAAGTCACGCAACAATGGAGCAAAAGAGCCGCAAGGGGCTTGTAAATATGACCCTACAGACTCAAGCCCAGTCCTTCCTTTGTACACCTGGCAATAAGAAGAAATAGTGGTGGTGGATTGATAGTTTGAGTATTTTAATGACTGGTTAATGTAGTAGGAAACTTTTTAGTGTTGTCGTTGATCTGCAATCATGATGGAGTTTGTCTGTCACTTCGCATGCTGCGGACTGCTGCCTGCCAGTCTTAGGCGAACCTTTTTAGTAGTTTGTTTAGTGAGTTACATAACTTTCCAAGTCGACGGTCCGCAAATCAAGCAATACTAATATTGTAGAAGACCACATGAGATAGGTCAATATATCCCGTGGAATAGTTGTCTATTTGCTATTTCGCCAAAATATTTTGTTATTGTTCTTTTGAAATGTTTGATTTGGTTGACAACAATCATCCATGTTTTCGGGTCTTTCTTTCTTTCATGTTGTACATCAGCTCCCCCCAGGGGCAAGAGGACAGAGGAGGAGGGGTTATCGGCTGCTGCTGCAGTTGAATGCCAGGATCGGTGAGGCGAGGGCTCCTTTGCTGCCCCCGGTAAGTTTTAATTTTAATATGGAGTACCTAAATTTTCCTAGCGTTCCTCATTCGATTTTTTCTAAATCGTCTTTGATCTTCTTGTAGACTGTATCTAAATTCTTATCCTGCCTCTACTATGACTCCCTGTGGTATTACTAGATTATTCTTATTAGTCTGTCTGTGTAGCTAACTAAGATTGCACATTTGGCAAAAGGTGTTAAACGAAACTCCCATTCTAGTCAGCAATAGCTCTATGCACTGAGTGCAGTCCTCTGGGATTGTCCATAATGTCTTTTCAAGTCTTCTAAATGTTTATGCTTTGACAATTACCAACAATAAAAAGGTGAATGACCACCAAGAAAGAATAAGATACTAATTTACTTTTGGTTTGGATAGGAGGACAATCCATACTACTACTGTTGCAGGGACAAATCTGCACAAACAGAACTATGGACACTAAATAGTGCATTGTTTATCAATTATAATAGGTGCAGGTAGACTTTCCACATACCTCAGTGATATCAGACTTTGAAGAACCCCCAATCTCCTTACTGACTAGATAGTGTGGCAGAGTCTTTTAGCTCCTGAATTCATCGATGATTGATCCCCAATGATGATTATCCAACACAGGACAAGAGTACGGAGTCCGAGTCGAGAAGTGTCAGAGGCACGGACTCATGCTTGCAAATTGCAAAACCTTTTCCTCATTCACTCTTGACCAAAAACCATAGAGTCTATTTAAGTTTTAAAGCTTTATTAAAAGTAAAAATATTTATTAAAATCAAGCTTGTCATAAAACATAAACGGTTGATTAAAAATGGAAAAGTGCTTAGTGATTTATTTCACACATTTATTGTGGGCGAGCCGAGCCCTCACCTGGTTTGAACTTTAATTTTTCTTTTTGGTGCTGAATCGTTGGTCACTCCGTCCTAGTGATGATGATATGTTCTTAGAAGTGAAGCTTCTGTCTGTTATGAGAAAAATGGTGCGTGTTGAAAAGCAAGCATTCATCAGTTGTGCCAAAAAGTGCAGCAAGACAACACCCTTCCCTGGAAAAAGGGACATTTTTACTTTAGAGTCACAAATTATTAGATTGGTTTCTGTATTCAAATTTCTTCATTCCTAGACAAAATACTAGTGAGTGGTGTATGTCTATGACATCTAACATTCCTAAATGTACTTTGTAGGTGGAACATCTGGTGCAGGGCCCAGCGCGGAGGTGGAGGAGGACACTTCTGGGGAGGAGGCGGTGCAAGTGCCGGACAAAACTGCTGTGCGGGTTGCCACGGTAGTAGCGGGCAGTGGTAAGCTCTTATATTCCTTACTTATTGAGATTGCAGACTGCATAGTGTGCTCTCTGCACGGGTGTAGTATAAATGTTCTACAGTTAAGTTACTATACTGTTAAGCAGACTTTTAAATTTAGAACAAAGTTTTTGTCAACCAGGTAGTAGCCTCCTCTAAATTTACTTCAACTCAGCGGCAATTTTTTTTCTCGAGAATCCAAATCAGATCTGAGATGAACTTGATGGATGGGATGAACGAACACCGAAAGAAGGGTGTAAGTAAGTGTGGAAGGACGAGCAAGTTAAAAGTAATGATGACTGACAAAGAAGAAGGATACGTGTTTGATTGGTGCCCGAGGTGGCTGGGAAGGAATATGATGCATGGCTGAGTGAAGGATGAAGCAAGGGTGGGTGGAAGGAGAACAGCCTGGGTGGGTGAAACAGAAACTGTATGTGAGTGCAATATATGCTTTAGTTTAAATTCAAATGCAAGTCAAGCACGGATGCATGGCTTGCGGTTTCCCAAATAAAATGAAAAGGTTGTTTTCCCGTGAGAAAACGTAAGGTTTGTCCAGATGAGAGACATGAAGAAGAAGGATTGACATATAGTTTGAATGGATGGATGCCAGGATCATGGTACTATCTGACTCTCAGATAGCATATGTGTATCTAGAGAGAGTAGACGGTCACTGGATGAACTAAGTGTTACTTTGAAGAGCATGTAACACCGCACCCGCAAGTCCGTCCCAGTGTAGGAAAGGCAAGGAAAAGAAGTTGTCATTTTGTCCGAATACTACCATGAATAGTAGCAGTAGTTTGTATTGCAAGCACAGCATATATCCGTCTATTACGATGGCCACTCACTACCTCTGTTAATAAGTTTAGTAGAACTCGGTCATTCATGTGTGGATGTATCACTGTTCACTCAATAAAAAGCAAAGCACCTAAAGTCATCCCATATGTAAGCAAATACATACCATGTGCAGTGATAGATAACCAGATTATTAATCTTCTTCATTTTCCTTTTCTAGTATTCATTGGCACTGTAGGGTGAAAGTTAAATTAATTAAGCAGTAGCCCTTGTAACAGAGCATTCTCAGTGCCACCCGTAATAGAAAAGTAAGAGCATCACCACCTGCATGTACTGGACTGGTACAGTAACGCAAGTCTGTCTCACTCATCATGGCGGGCGTCTGTTTTTCTCGAGTGCAAGTTGACTGCGTTGGCATTATGCCGGCTTGCAGAAGTTAACGTACCAATTTTTCTAAACAAGAGAGAAGAAGAAGAATAAGACTGGTGTAGTGTCATAGTCGACTCTAATGGAGTGAGTCCATAGTGCTCGTAGAATTGATTCCTTAAACTTCCATTAATGTTAGAGCAAGGATGAAGAAGTGGGAGGTTAGAGAGATACTGGCCACAATAGTTATGTACTGGGCTTGCAAGTTGCTAGTTCTACTGTGACACAACTTTCTGCTGAATCATTTTGTGTTAATCTTAAAGAGCATTGGTTACAGACTATGTCTTTCTTTCTTCATATAGATGCTCCTCCCAAACCAACACGGAAGGAGCTGGCTAAAAGGGCCCGGCAACGGAGGCTGGAGGCCACTGTCGCCGAATATCGGCGGCTGGTGGCCCAGGAGGAGGAGGACACGCAGAGTACGTCGACAACATCCACAGCGACACCTGCATCCCCCTCCGCGGTCCCTGGGTCAGCCAGTCAGTGCAGCAGGTCTCAAGCGGTACGGAGCCGGGGTACCGCAGCCACCCGCCACCGCCGAGCAGCAAAGAAATCAGCTGCCCCCCAAAGCAGGTGCAAGGCACGCGTGCACCGCCTTTCACTTAGGGTGTCCTACCTCGAGCAGGAGCTCCTCAACACAAAAACCCTGCTCGAGACCCTCCGCAAGGAACATGCCGACCTGGCCCGAAAAGTCAACAGCAGCCAGCAGTAGGAGGAGACTGTCCCTTGCCCCTTTTGTAAAGACTTCTGGGGGGTGGGAATTGGGAGTTGGGTTTTATACTTATTTGGACTTAGTTTTCACGGACATTCGTTGGGGTTTGGGGGGGTGGGTTGGGTTGGGTCTTGTGGGAGATTATTTATGTTAGGGATATATAAATATACTTTAAACTTTATCTTAGCATACGTGTTTATTACTGCTTTTGAGTCTGATGAGTGGGGGTTTAACAGTAAGTTTGTTTTCCTGAAACTTAAGTGGCATCTTGATTCAAGTTGTGTAAGTACTAGGTATTGCCCAAATGTTTTCAAAACTAAGTGCCTGTCACAGAGTAAGTGAATTCAATAGTCCTAGGACCGTCAGTCTCTCGTCTCTCCTAATACTCCATTATACTACCTCCCCCCAAACGCTTATCTTACCTGTAATTTGTGTTTGGAAATAGGGCTAGGCACAGGGCTGGCTGCACGGGAAATGGCGATTAAGGTTGACAATCCTGGGCGGATGAAATGTCATCATTGCGGTGGTACTTGTGGTGTTACACAGTGGCAGTTGCAGCATCTGAAAAAAAAGAAAATGAAACCTTGTTTGTCCTTACCGTAGCATTAGAACGGTACGATAGAGAATATAGCAGGTGACAGTACACTAGAACTCTTGCGAAAGTCCAGTGAGTCACATCTCACGTTTCCTCTTGAAGCTGCAAACTCCCAACTCCCTCAAGGATCAATTGACACAATCAGGATCTCTACTCTGACTGAGCCAACTTTTCCCCAAGGGAAAGGGGAAGTGGACAGAGAAACCAACAGCATATAAACAAACACTGGCTTCAGCTGTTGTTTCTCAAAGAGTGCTCCAGGCCGAGATCTTTCTTTAAATTGCGTTTCTCGGATTTCTCGCAGAACTGTTGTGAAAAGTTTACAGTTAATTACTTTTCAATCAAGTTATCCTGATCTCAAGATAATTAATAATCTCAAACATTTACTGACCATAAGTTATGAAGGCCCTTGTTCACACTCTATCAGAAGTTGAATTGCACAGTCTCAAACTTAGTTGCCTTTTTGGAAAAAACATTATAAGGTCAATAAAAATTATCTCTAAAATGAAGTTAGTTAGTTAATTGGTTTTAGTGAACTAACTTTAACATACATGCAACAACTCATACCTGTGACTTCTGCAATTCTTTAAATTCCAGGATAATCTGCAGTTGGAAGATAATAAATGACAACAACCTACTGCATATAACTGCTGTACATTTAAATTAGTGTTCAAAAAGCTCCCTTGAAAACCCTTCCAACAAGAGCCCTTTTTTCAAGTTTCATGAATTTCCTATTTACACCTCTAGTTCTTTACTAAGGAAACACAATTGAATAATTGCTTTTGCCAAGGTTTGTTTCCAACTCTGGAGATCAAACAAATTACCTCTAACCTTAACACCAAGTAGACACTATTAATATACATTACAGACTAAATCACAAAAAATTCCTTGACTTAGCCAAGGCTTGTCTTTTTACACGGACTATCAGGCTATCAGCCTTTTTAATGAAAGTTCATTCGTTCAAGTACATCAGTTTTGTTGAACACTCGTTCGAAGTTTTAAAAGCTCTTCAGTTCTTTTAACTAGTAGAAAATCTTACTGCCCTTTCGCTGGCTCAACGCGGCGAACTGGAGTCTTGAACCGGCTTTCTGGAGGAAAGCGGTGAAACTCGATACCTCAGCTGACGATCGCGGAAGAGAAATCCTCGGGTCTTCACGCAGAGAAACACACGTTTCCTCAGAAGACGTCAGATAACCTCGTTACACAACGAGGGACAGGGAAAGGGAAGCAATGTCTCAGAATTTAAAGGGTTGAAAGGGAAAATAAGACTTCAAGTGCTCCCACGATTCTCAGGCTCAGAAAACAGAAGCGCTCATTAGACTACAACGTCAGACGAAGCGCCGAGCCGTTGGACATGAAGTCTATTTATAGACTTCATGCAGTGTCGAGAGCCAGCGCGAGCTCACTTCCTTGAAGACTCCATCCACGAGGTCCTGCGCGAGCCTCTCTCATGAAGAGCGCACAATCTAAATGGGAAATTTCCGTATGCATTTCCCAAGGACCCAAAAACATTAAGCATTAGTAAATACAAATTTGAAAGCTGCTTTTAACAATAGCTAAATTAAGAGTTTCCAATTTAAAAACGATTCCTGAGTTAATTACAAACATTAAATTGAACTCCCAGTTTCTTTAATATTTACAATTATTTTATATTATATATAAAATAATTCAGAATCAAGCTAGATGACCTGTAACACCCCTAACAGTTCCTCCCCCCAAAGTTCGTCTCACAGGACGAGGTTTGTCTGGATGTAAAGCATGAAAAGATCTAACAAGTCTAGGGGCATGAACATTCCTTTATGGTTCCCAAGATCGTTCAGAAGGATCATAACCCTTCCAATCAACCAAATAAAACAAAGTACCCCGAATTCTCTTTGAATCCAAAACTCTTTGAATCCAAAATAGATGTAACCTCATATTCAACATGATCTCCAATAACCACAGGCGGTGGTGGATTATCAGGTCGAGTAGAAGGTTCAAATGGTTTCAAAAGAGATACATGAAAAACAGGATGAATACCATACTCTTCAGGCAAAACTAATTTTAAAGACACAGGATTCAGAATTTTCTCAATTTGAAAAGGCCCAATAAATCTAGGTTTCAACTTCCTGGGACCTTCCAACTGAATGTTTCTGGTAGACAGCCAAACTAACTGACCTTCCTTGTACAATGGAGAAGATTTACGATGAGAATCAGCAGTTCTTTTCATAGAAATTTTACTCTTGATCCACTGTTTTCTAGCCTTTTCCTGAATATCAATCAAAGATGTCAACCTGTCAGTAACTGCAGGCATGAACTGTTGTTCTTCAGGTAAAAGAATTGGAAGTGATCTAGGATGTTGACCCATAAGAAAATAAAAAGGAGAACAACCCAAGGCTGAATGTGTGGTGTTATTATAAGAAAATTCTGCCCAAGGCAGAATTTCATCCCAATGACTAGAGGAAGTTGATAGCAAACATCGTAGACCCTGCTCAACATGCTGATTAACCCTTTCTGTTTGCCCATCAGTCTAAGGATGAAAGGAAGAAGACAAAGCTAACTCAATACCCAGTTGTTTGCTAAGTTGTGACCAGAATTTAGATATAAATTGAGGACCTCTATCAGAAATTATCTTTTAGGGAAGACCATGAAGCTTAACAATGTTTGATAAAAACACAGTACTAAATTCTGCTGCTGTGGGAATTTTGTGTAAAGGAATAAAATGTCCCATTTTAGACAACAAATCAACCACTACTAGGACTGTGGTAAAACCATTAGATTTAGGCATGTCAGTAATAAAATCTAAACTGATTGTATGCCAAGGTTGAGGAGGAATAGTCATCGGATGAAGTAAACCCATAGGAACTGCATGTAAAGCTTTCTGTCTAGAACAAACTGGACAAGCTTTCACAAATTGCTGAATTGCCAGAAACATGTTTTCCCACCAAAAATGACGCTGGCATAAATCTAAGGTTTTATTTATGCCAGGATGAGCAGCAATAGCCAAATCATGATTCCATTGCATAACCTTATCTTGTAAACTTTTTGTGGGAATAAACAACTTATTTTTGTGATAAAACAGACCCTCTCTGATTGAATTCTCTTTCTTTGATAACCACTCATGAATGTATAAGTTTTTAATTCTTCCTTAATTGAATCCAAAAAACTGTCAAAATGAATCTCAGCAGCTATTTTCTTCTGAGGCAGAATACTTGGTGGCTCCTTCACTGAAATAAGATCCTTTTCACAAACTAATCGAGAAAGTGTATGAGAAAACAACTGCTTATTTCCAGGTCGATAAGAAATAAAAAAGTCGAATTCACTAAAAAACTGTAACCATCTCATCTGTCTGGGAGTGAAAGCCTTTACCGTGGAATAAAATTGTAAATTTTTATGATCAGAAAATACAGTGATAGTATGTTTTGCCCCCAAAAGATGATGTCGCCATTCCTGAAACACATCTTTAATAGCTAAAAGCTCCCGTTCAGCTATAGTATAATTCTGCTCAGCTAACAAAAGCTTTCTAGAAAAGAAAGCAATTGGATGTAAATGACAAGAATTTGAATCCTTTTGAAGCAACACACCACCAATAGCTGTCTGAGAAGCATCTGCTTCTACAAAAAATGGCCTATCAGGGTCTGGATGAACTAAAATCGGAGCTGAAGTAAAAGCCTTCTTCAATAAAGAAAAAGCTTGATCTGCTTCTTCAGTCCAAGAAAAGACTTTTCCCTTCTTAAGCAACTGAGTAATGGGAGTAACGATTTCAGAAAATTTGGAAATGAACCGTCTATAAAAATTGGCAAATTCTAAGATTCTCTGTGTATCCTTAATTGAAACAGGAATTGGCCAGGTCAAGATTGCTTCAACCTTTTTAGGATCCATATGGATTCCCTCAGGTGACAAACAATAACCAATAAATTCCACCTTGGAGGCATTAAATACACATTTTTCTAATATTGCGAACAATGAATGATCTCTCAACCTTTGTGGAACTGCTTGAACATGTTGCACATGCTCCTCGGAATTTTTAGAATAAATTAAGATGTCATCAATATAGACTATGCAACAGACATCTAACAAATCATGCAAGACCTCATTGATAAAATATTGAAAGGCTGCCGGAGCATTACAAAGACCAAACGGCATAACCGTATACTCAAAAAGACCAAATTTCGTACGAAAAGCGGTCTTCCACTCGTCTCCTTCCTTGACTTGAATCAAATGATATGCTCCCCTAAGATCTAGTTTGGTATAGATACTAGAACCTTTAATTTGATTCAGAAGTACAGGAATTAACGGTAATGGATATCTGTTTTTAATTGTGGCTTTGTTAACAGCTCTATAATCAATACAAGTTCTCAAATCTCCTGACTTCTTCGCAACAAAGAAGAGAGGAGACGAAACAGGAGAAGTGGAATGACGGATGAATCCAAGTTCTAAGAGTTCATCCAAATACTTCCTCAAATAATCGTTTTCAGGTTCAGTTAAGGCATAAATTCTGCTGCAAGGTAGAACAGCTCCAGGTACCAAATCTATTCTACAATCATAAACTCTATGAGGTGGCAGTTTTGTTGCTTCAACCGGATCAAAAACCTTCGAAAAATTCCGATACTCAACAGGAAGTCTATTTATTTCAGGATCCAAAGTAGCGCAAAAAAAAGGCCTTACTGGATCTCTAGTCTCTTGATAACAATGCAATTTACAAAAAGAAGATTCTAAAGTAACAGTTCTCTTAATCCAATCAATTCTTGTATTATGTAATTCCAACCAAGGAATACCCAAGATTACTCCAAACGTAGGAGCATCAATCAAATCAAAAACCACCTTTTCAGTGTGACCGTTGTCAGCCACTAAGGTCAAAAGCTCAGTGTTAAAACGAATCATATCGGAAGACAATACCGAACCATCCACTGCTCTCAGTGGCTCAGGTTCTTTCTTGGCAACAAATTTCAAATTTAATTTATGAGCAAACGCAATATCGAAAAAATTCCCTGTGGCTCCAGAATCCAGAAGTACAGGAATACTATGCCTTTGTAGTGTGGTTAAAATAAAAACCATCCGAATTGTGAAATGTTTTGGAATATGTGTAGTTACATTAGTGACAAACTGAGAGATCTTAGAAGAAGATTTACTCGAAGAAACGATCTCCACTTTCCTCGAGATTCCTAGTTTTCCGACGGATTTGATGAAAGGGTCTCTATCACAAGAGCTTTTTTTTAGCAGGTTTAACAGTACAATCCTTAGCAAAGTGCCCTGGCTTGCCACAATATAAACACAAGTTACCCTTACGTCTTCGCTCCTTCTCATCAGGAGTTAAAGGACCCTTAAACCCACCCGACTGAACCGGTTTAACCAAAGAACTCTTAATCTCAGAGTCTTTTTTTTCAACTCTAAATTGTGAACTTCTGAAATCACTGCTAGTTTTCTCATTCTTACGTTCACCTAACGCATGATCGAGCTTAACAACCAGATCCTGAAATTCTCTAAAATCTTCAGGTAGATTAACTATATGTGCAAGGGAATCTTTCAAGTCATCCTTAAGGCCCCTATAAAACAAAGAAATTCTTTTCACCTCAGGCCATTGAGTTTCAGTCAAAAGTCTATTGAAAGTTGTAATATAGGAAATGAGATCCTTTGTCCCTTGACGAAGACTCAGTAACTCATCATCTGAAGCCTGAACTAACGTATGTTTAGCAAAAATATTGGACATGGCAACCTTAAAATTTTGCAGATTGTGAAGCAAAGGGTCATTATTATCAACCAAGGGCATTGCCCAATTCGCAGCCACTCCCCCAAGATATGAAATTATAAACGCTACCTTAGCGGTGTCTGAAGAAAAAATCTGTGGTTTGCACATGAAATGCAGCTGACATTGACTAAGGAAGGTTGCAAATCTACCACTATCTCCGGAAAATCTCTCAGGATTAGCCAATGGGACAGAAGCTGGAGTAACTACCGTGACTTGGACTGGTTGAGTTCCATACTGATCTACAGAGGAATGTGACTGTTGAGCATCAATACCAAACCTAGTTGGTGCTAAAACTGGTTTTCTTTCCTTGGTAGGATCTCTCCAAACAGAAAACCCAGCCCTAGTTTCATCTAATTCCTGACGAAGCGATTGATTCTCCAATCGCAAATTCTCCATTTCCACATTCAGTTTCAGTTTCAACAACTTTTATTCGATTATCACATTCAATAACCATAAAAAGTACAGTTTTTTAAAAGAAAGAGATTTCAGATACAAAGTTTTTTCGAGAAATAGCAGTATCACAAGGTTTAGAGTAGTTTAGAAAATAGAAAGTAAAAAAACATTTTTTAAAACAATGGGAACATCCTTATAGTTATGGCTTGTCAGTTTAACTAGGGATATTGCGGCGCGATGTTATAACTGTTTTAAGAAAGATCGCTATGCATTTGGCTTCATGTGGCGTTTTTAAGGATTGTAAATAGTAGAGTGCTGGGTAGGAATGCCTTATTCCACTGGAACGGAGGATCGGAATGATCCATGTCTTTCTTGCTGATTTATAATATTTACAGAAAAGAACGACGTGAATCGTATTTTGTGTCGAGACTCCGTCACAGGGACACTTCGTCATGTTCAGGGACCAATTTTGTGTGTCCGGAAAAGACACCAGCCGAAAAAATACATCGAAGCGTAGCCTTGTAAGAAGGTACTTTTCATAATTGGATATAAAGTATGTCAGATAAGGCTGTATGGTTTTTCCCTGCTGTTGGGCACATATTTTTTCATTTTGCGTTTTGATGATCTCTGCCTGATTGCGGAGGTCTCTCAGGTGGCCCATGCACATTTGCTTTAATTTTTTCCTGGAAATATCTTCGATTGACGGAGGCTCGTCGAAGTACTGTTCGCACTCCATATCTTTGAAAAGGTTACATATATAGTTTAGCCACGGGATTTTTCGCCAGTTTGTCAGGCCTAGACAATCAGTAATAAGGGAGCGGGTTAAATGGCATTCAGGACTGCACCATATCCGGTGCCACAGTAAAATTGGCTGGCAACGTATGGTGTCGATGATGTAGTCCATGCCAAGCTCCCGATGTGAGGCAAATATCGGGGAGCTCTGTGGAAGGGCTAAAATATATTTTATAAAGGCATTTTCAGTGACCTGGAGCTGGTCGATTCGACCGTGGCCCCAGATTCCAGCTCCGTAAGTAGCCACGCTGTGGCATTTTGCATAGTATATAGTTAAAAGTTCAGATGGTGCCGGTTTCCCCATTTTCAACGAAAAGGAGGTTAGTGCAGATGATACTCGACGAAAATGTAGGTTTCTTGCTTCAATTGCCTTTTGCCAGGTCATTGCATCGTCCACTAGGATGCCCAGATATGGGTATGCTGGGGTTTTTTCAAGTCTGTTGTTGTTGACCATTATGGGTTTAGAGTTTTTTGTCCTTGAGCCAATTGTCATTGTAAATGTCTTTTTGATATTGATTTTAAGATCAAGTGAAGCCATGAATGAAATATATTTATCAAGTTGTAACTGAAGTTGGTTTGGGGTACGTGCCAAGATTACTGAGTCGTCGGCATACAAAAGGGTGGGTATCGGCCGACGATTTATCTGTGGCAGGTCCTGGCACCCTTCCAGCATTGCCTGCTCAAGCCCGTTTGTATATAGGTTGAACAGGAATGGGGCCAGTACACATCCCTGTCTCACTCCCTTCCTTATTTGGAAGGGTCGTGACAGTTCTCCACTGATGCCAAATCGAACTCGACCCTCCGCAGTAGAGTAAAGTTCTCTTAGGAAGGTTAGTATGGGAGGGTCCACTCCGAGGTCTGATAATAATTGCCAAAGCTTTGCATGCTGGACGCAGTCGAAAGCCGCGCTTAGATCGACATAAACAAGGTAGATATTTCCTCCTTTGGCGCGGGCATATTTTCCAGCCAGGAGGACAAGGTTGAGAGCCACATTCAATTTCTGCACTAACTGTGTCAACTGTGGAACATCCATGAGGATGAGTTTACAAAACCAAGAGGAAACGATTTGTAAAAAGGCTGGCTTTGTCTTCTGTTGCGAAAGTACAGTGAGTCACTTCTGACGTTTCCTCTTGAAGCTGCAAACTCCCAACTCCCTCAAGGATCAATTGACACAATCAGGATCTCTACTCTGACTAAGCCAACTTTTCCCCAAGGGAAAGGGGAAGTGGACAGAGAAACCAACAACATATTAACAAACACTGGCTTCAGCTGTTGTTTCTCAAAGAGTGCTCCAGGCCGAGATCTTTCTTTAAATTGCGTTTCTCAGATTTCTCGCAGAACTGTTGTGAAAAGTTTACAGTTAATTACTTTTCAATCAAGTTATCCTGATCTCAAGATAATTAATAATCTCAAACATTTACTGACCATAAGTTATGAAGGCCCTTGTTCACACTCTATCAGAAGTTGAATTGCACAGTCTCAAACTTAGTTGCCTTTTTGGAAAAAACATTTCAAGGTCAATAAAAATTATCTCTAAAATGAAGTTAGTTAGTTAATTGGTTTTAGTGAACTAACTTTAACATACATGCAACAACTCATACCTGTGACTTCTGCAATTCTTTAAATTCCAGGATAATCTGCAGTTGGAAGATAATAAATGACAACAACCTACTGCATATAACTGCTGTACATTTAAATTAGTGTTCAAAAAGCTCCCTTGAAAACCCTTCCAACAAGAGCCCTTTTTTCAAGTTTCCTGAATTTCCTATTTACACCTCTAGTTCTTTACTGAGGAAACACAATTGAATAATTGCGTTTGCCAAGGTTTGTTTCCAACTCTGGAGATCAAACAAATTACCTCTAACCTTAACACCAAGTAGACACTATTAATATACATTACAGGCTAAATCACAAAAAATTCCTTGACTTAGCCAAGGCTTGTCTTTTTACACGGACTATCAGGCTATCAGCCTTTTTAATGAAAGTTCATTAGTTCAAGTTCATCAACACTCGTTCGAAGTTTTAAAAGCTCTTCAGTTCTTTTAACTAGTAGAAAATCTTACTGCCCTTTCGCTGGCTCAACGCGGCGAACTGGAGTCTTGAACCGGCTTTCTGGAGGAAAGCGGTGAAACTCGATACCTCAGCTGACGATCGCGGAAGAGAAATCCTCGGGTCTTCACGCAGAGAAACACACATTTCCTCAGAAGACGTCAGATAACCTCGTTACACGACGAGGGACAGGGAAAGGGAAGCGATGTCTCGGAATTTAAAGGGTTGAAAGGGAAAATAAGACTTCAAGTGCTCCCACAATTCTCAGGCTCAGAAAACAGAAGCGCTCATTAGACTACAACGTCAGACGAAGCGCCAAGCCGTTGGACATGAAGTCTATTTATAGACTTCATGCAGTCTCGAGAGCCAGCGCGAGCTCACTTCCTTGAAGACTCCATCCACGAGGTCCTGCGCGAGCCTCTCTCATGAAGAGCGCACAATCTAAATGGGAAATTTCTGTATGCATTTCCCAAGGACCCAAAAACATTAAGCCTTGGTAAATACAAATTTGAAAGCTGCTTTTAACAATAGCTAAATTAAGAGTTTCCAATTTAAAAACGATTCCTGAGTTAATTACAAACATTAAATTGAACTCCCAGTTTCTTTAATATTTACAATTATTTTATATTATATATAAAATATTTCAGAATCAAGCTAGACGACCTGTAACACCCCTAACAAGAACAGTGCCACAATGTAGCCTAACAAATGGTCAAGTATTGAAAGTATAACTACTACTTGCGTTGAATTTCTTTGACATTGGCTACTACTACAAGAAATAGTACTGAAGGTGAAGGACACAGCAGCGTAATAATTTGCCACGTCTAGGAGGAGGATGTTCTTGATGACCAATCAAGTTGATGGTGCACATGAAAATCTGCTTTAATTTGCCAATAGTGACTCAGTGTCAAGCTGAGTAAGAATATATCCTCGGATTCCTTCACCAGCCTGTTGCTATGACCTTATCTTCCCAAGCAAGTGTGTGGAATTATTGCTGTCATTTAGTCACACATCAATCAAAACCACAGAGCCCGGGAGAAGAGGGTTAGGGTTTGAAAAATGGATGGGAATAGGGGTTTTTGGGAAAGTTTTGTTGAGAGAAGAAAAAAAAGTACAGCATGGACAAACAATAATTTTACCGTGAATGAAAGAATGCAACAGTACAGGGCTGCAGTAATAATTATGCGTTTTCACTTGCCTATCTCTGCACTCAGAGAAACACTTCTTACATTAAATTAGGTTTAAAAAAGTAGCAGAAGTAAAACCTATAGAATGGCTGTAGGGATGAATTTAGAAGCAGAGATCAAAGAAATGCAGAGTCACACTCATAGAAGTTCACAGCAATAACATTACTTAAAAGATCATTAGAAAAGAACGGATACTGTATCTGTATGTTGTTGTAGTTGTCCTGTTGAATTTGGTAAGTTGCATGCATCCAACCTTTCCTCTTATTAGCGGGACTCCTCCATTCCATCTGACGTTCCGTCCATCAATGTTGGTGACTAGAAGACACCCTGTCCACTGCCTGCCTGGCGGATGCTGAATTGCAGCTCGCTAATGTGAAGCCTGACTTCATCCTTTTTTTCCCATTGCACAGGCTGAAATTCGGCCTGTAATTATTGATGGAAAAACAGGAAGTGATATTAGAACACCACTGACAAATAAATATAAGGTATGTATGCTGTGTAGTGCAAAAAGTCACACTTTGAGTTTCCTAATAGACAGTACAATATTTTGAAAGTGCCTACTCTGTCTGAGTCTCCTTTTGAAGGATAAATAAGTATGGGCGAATTAATTTAGCGGATCTTTCCCCTCAAGCTAGGTGTACTGTAAACTGTGTTTTAGAAAAAAATTAGACCTTCCCAGCAGTGCTCCCAGACCCTTACTAAACCCAGCCACAAAAATGTAGAAGACCCCCAATCAGATCTCCAAAAACGAGCCCTAGTAGAAAATGGTGACAAAACGTACTTTGAAAGTAAAGTAGGCCCAAATCCCCCCTTACCCACCATGGATTGTATTCAAACCACTTGCAAGCAAGCAAAAGTATCCATACCCAGCATTGCTCCAAGACTCGCAAACCCCCCCACAAACACCAGGAACCCCCACAAACAGCACCCCGAAAACGGTAGAGTGAGCGAAATCTCAGAAATTGCAAAAACTTTTTCCCCAGGGATTGTCTCCAAAACACTTTCTTTCGGGTATTAGACCTTCCCAGCAATGGCCCCAGAACTGTCAACCCGGGCAAAAACAAGTTTTACCCCCCCAACAAGCCAAAAGGCAAAACCCGGGAAAAGCCACCCTTAAAAAACTTTGGGCCTACCTGGAATTCAGTCCAAATGCGCTCTGCAGCTAGGCCCCAACTCCCCTTTTCCACCATGGATTTCCTGAAAAACAAATGCAATCAACATTAGACTGTGCCAGCAGTGCTCCCAGACCCCAAAACCCACCCACAAACACCCGGAACCCCCCAAACAGCACCTTAATGACAAGCAAGTCAGCAAAAACGGAAATAAAATGTCACCTACGATTTTGTCCAAACCACTTTTATCCAGTATTAGACATTCCCAGCAATGGCCCCAGACCCGTGCAGCCACCCGCAAAAAAGCAGAACACCCCCAAACAGGCAAAAAGCAAAAATGGGCCTACTACCTTCAATTCTGTCCAAATACGCTGTGCAGCTAGGCCCTAACTCCCCTTTCCCAGCATGGATTTCCTGAAAAAAAAATGCAATCAACATTAGACTGTGCCAGCAGTGCTCCCAGACCCCAAAACCCACCCACAAACACCCGGAACCACCCCAAACAGCACCTCAAAGACAAGCAAGTCAGCAAAAACGCAAACAAAATTTCACCTCCGATTTTGTCCAAACCACTTTTATCCGGTATTAGACATTCCCAGCAAGGGCCCCAGACCCCTGCAGCCACCAGCAAACAAGCAGAACACCCCCAAACAGGCAAAAAGCAAAAATGGCCTACTACCTTCAATTCTGTCCAAATACGCTGTGCAGCTAGGCCCTAACTCCCCTTTTCAACCATGGATTTCCTAAAAAACAAATGCAATCAACATTAGACTGTGCCAGCAGTGCTCCCAGACCCCAAAACCCACCCACAACAACCTAAAATCCCGCCAAACAGCACCCCAAAGACAGGCAAGTGATCAAAAGCGCAAAATCTTTTTCTGCTCCGATTTTCTCCAAACCACTTTTATCCGGTATTAGACCTTCACAGCAATGCCCCAGGCCCGTCAACTCACCCGCAAAGAAGTAAAACACCCCCACAAGTGCAGAGTCTTTCTTCATTGGGCATATTCCAGCCATCTGCTTTGAGGGAAATAGGAGTCTGGAGGAGGAGGATAGAGGAGCATGTTCTTGTGAACATGTGAACCTGAGGAATGCAGACTGCGGCACCTTCAAATCAATAAGCAAATAAGTGAAGACAGTTCTGCTGATGGGCTTGTTTTTGTGATTAGGTGATTAAAGTTTTTTATATAGATTTTGCAAAACAAAGAAAGACAGACACACAGGAATAAAAGTGAATAGGAACGAAAAAGAAAGTTACTGATTCATTGACTCATTTTCAGGGCTCTGCGTCGGGGAAGAAGAGCTCGTCCTCAAAAACTCTGCTAATTCAGACGGGAGTAGGTCAGTTAACAGGGAAGAACTTCCCTCCTCTAAGTTGGTGTCCTCCTAGTCTTCTTCCTGCGTGCATTCTCGTATTCTGTAATTTGGTGGTATGAAGTGCTGATTCATCTTGATCATTGTTAACCTCTCCACATTTTTGGGTGAGAGGTGGGTCCTTTTGGAAGTTACAATGCCACCAGCAGCACTGAAAACCCATTCAGAAGACACGCTTGCGAGTGGGCAAGACAAGTAATTTATAGCCAGGTTGGTGATCTCTGGCCACACATCTCTTTTCCCATGCCAATACGCCAATGGGTCATGAGGAACATGGACCTCTGTTGAGTCATTCAGATAGGCCTGCACCATCGACTCAAGGTTCTCCAGGGTTCCTCCACTTTGCTTACTTTTTTCTGGGACCATTTGAGAAGCAAACCCAAGCTGAGTTAGCCAATCCTCTTCTTCACACAATATTACTGTTGTGTCTGGTGCAGATGATACGGTTGCTGGTGTCGTTAACGGCTGAGAGGGAAAATCACTCACTTCTGCCACAGCCACAGATGAAGAAGTGGATTTTTTTGACTGTGGATGGCCTGCTGATGCTGATGTACTGCCTTTTCCTTCAATTGCCTGCCGTTCTCTTTCAAACCGAGTGACTGACACAGCTAGCCAATGTTTGTACTTTGTAACATCTGCGTCATCAAAAGGAAAGGATACTCTGCCTGCCACTGCCTTTTTGTACCGTGGATCCAGAATAGTAGCACAAATGTAATGCTGTTTTGTGTGGATCATTTCAAGACGATCATCGCGAAGTAGGCGGTGTAATAACTTCTCCGCCAACTCAAATGCTTCTTCCTTTCCATCTTTTTCAAACTTAGAACACACCGCTTTCAGTCGGTGCTCTAGCATGCGCAACAATGGGATAGCTTTTCCCAAATTACAGTCCTCCCTGCTGACTGCACGCGTGAAGACCTCAAAAGGACAAAGCATGTCTGTCAGGCTTTTAACTAGGTCCCATTGCTCCACCTGCATCCTCATGTCTATCATAGGTGTACCCAGTTTAAAGAAATACTGATCAACTACCGCATACTGCTCATACAGACGCTCAAGCATGTAGAAGGTTGAGTTCCAACGTGTTGCCACCTCCTGGATGAGTGCTTTCACTGGCAATTTACGTTCATGTTGCAGGCACCTCAGCTGCTTCCGGGCCTTAAAAGAATGGTTGAAATGTGTGCACATTCTTCGGCAGGTGGTCAGTAACTTGGAGACTGGACTTACTTCACTCAAGAATTTTTTAACAACCAGGTTTATACACTGCGCCAAACACGGCACTCTGAAATAGTTACCCATATCCATCGCCTTAACTACATTGGCGCCATTATCCGTGGAATCATAACCAATCATGCGTTTTCTTGGGGACAGCCATTCAAAGACCTTTGTGTTAAACTCATGCAAAATGTTTTCTCCTATATGACTTTTCTCCATGGCAAACATGGCTATTGTTGCATGTTTCCGAGCAGATTTATAAACTTTGTCCGAGTCAACACCTGCATTTATCTTTGCTTTAACCCCTGAAAAAGAGACCCAGTGTGCAGTGAGGCACGTGTAATCAGTGGCTGCGCAACTGGTCCACATGTCTGTTGTCAGATGTATAGTGTGAACAGCACTCTTCTGCAAAGCTGCCCCAATCACCTCCAGCACATCTTCATGTAGTGCTGGAACCGCAACTCTGGCAAAATAGAACCGGCTAGGAACCTTCCATTTAGGGCAGAGCGTTGCCACCATTTCAAGAAAACCCACCCCTTCCACAAAAGAAAAAGGGAGAAGGTCCAGCGCTAGCATTTTAGCCAGCTTAGTGTTATACAGATGCGCCGTTGGGTGGTTGCGTTCAAATGGCGCATATGAAAACAACATGCTTCTAATGGTGGGTTGGACCATTGTACGGGATGATGATGACTTCTTCGACCCAGTTACGCTCAGTGATGATGAACTTTTTCGCATTGGTGTCTCACTCTCTCCCACACTCTTAGTTTGGCTCATATATCTTGCAGGGGGTGTGCTGCTGAGTTACTGGGTGTAACTGAAGAAATGTTTGACGCTTCTTCCTCCTCGTCATCAGCAGATGAAACATCAACGGATACAATTTGTTGACTTGCAATTCGGTCTGCCTTGATCTCCCTTAGGTGCGCATGCCATTTGACAGTGTGCTGTCTCTCAAGATGACCTCTCTGGCTTCCGGTACCATAGTTGGTACCAAGCTTACCACGACTAACTCGAACCTTACACATGGTACAAATGGCTATGTTTTCCCTTGTTGGGCTAACACTAAAGTAGTCCCAAACTGCGGACTTCAAATGTCTGTGGGGGGCGGAGGAGGCGATACTGGGAATGCTGCTAATGCCAGATGAACTGGAGGATGTGTGTTGCCGAAAGTTAGTACGTTGTGCACTTACAGCACTAATTGAGGAAATGGAGGTCGAGGTGGATGGAGGTCCCTTCTGGCGAGAAAATATGGAAGCTGTAGGTGGTGGGGTACTAGTTAACTGCATTTGTGGTGGTCCCATTCCTACGTCGCCATCATCATCATCACGCTTAGCAGCATTTCGGGATAGAGTAAAAATGTCTGTTTACTGCATGCCCGCTAATGCTGGAGTGACGTCTATGATGACTGTGTCGTAGTCGTGATAGTCTTCATCAGCAGGAGTAGTATACGCCACTTCTTGTTCAGCGTCATCATCACACTCCATAACTCTGAGACTTTCGGTGACCTTCCTTTTACGCTTAACTACCTTTGTCAGATCATGGTGTGCCTCACTCTCAGACAGGCCTGGTGGTTGCCAATGTTCATCCATATCATCAGAAGGTAGGGGGCTTGAAGAAGATGTAGACACCATCCTTGATCTTTTCCTTGCTGGGGATCTGGAAGACAATGATTCATCAGGAGGAGTGGCTTCCTCATATGAAACCTCGGCTTGAATGTCGATTTCCTGATGTGCCCCTACTTCGGGAGGAACAACTATTGTGGGCACTAGTGCCGCTCCATGCACCTCTGCTTGCGCCTCTCCTTGCGCCGCCACTCCTTCCACATGTACTTGGGCTTGTACTTGCAGCATATGTTGTTGTTGCGGCTGTGGTTGTTCAACACTCGTCAGATGAGTTACAACATCCTGTGTTGATTGAGGGATGCTGCTACTTTCTTGCGATTAGCCAACATCACTGGTCGATGGTGATTGAACAACTATACTGGCTGCCTTTGCAGCACTCAAGGGCTTGGACCTAAGTTGGCGTGGTGGGGGTGGTGGCACTGAGCCCAATGGAGCGGAGGTGCTGCTCCCAGCTTGGTCCCCAGCAGACCCTGCTGCTGCTGCAGGCGTACTTTTTTTTCCCCAAAAAATGTGGCGGTCGTCACACCCGTCTCCTTGGTAAGTGGCGCCACTTGCTTCTTCTGCTCCTTACTGGCAACTTTCTTGCTAGAGGAGCTACAGGCAACTTTTTTAGGGGCCATCTTCTTCAGATGTCAGAACAGCAGGCCACAGAAGCACAAGTTGCAGAGTTGTCTGTGGCCACACGTGACGTTGTGCTGCACACACCGCAGCAGGACTTCTTCCTGGCACTGATGAGGAACGATGAGGCTGATGATTCGTCTTTCTGGACCTAAAAGCAAAGGAAGCCAGAGGAACAACAGTTAAATAAATGTTGCATATGTAGCGCTTCAATTAATAGTTTGCAAGTAAGCATTTTTATTATACCCACCCCCCAAAATGGAAAGACCAATAAAATGCACCACTGACAGAGTACCCCTGGGCATAATGGATGAAAGCATGGCAGACTGGGTGCAGGCCTATGACACAACAAAGCACACTGCCTGGATTCAAAATGGCCCTTGACCCCCACCACATGGCCAGGCCCTGCCTGGACCAGGCCTCAAAATGGCCCCCACCCACATGGCCATGCCCAATCAACACCCCAAAAAATCGAAAAACACACGAAAATCACCACAATCCAATGCCATCCATGCCCTCCATGATGTTTACATTCAAGACACCCCACAGAAAGACTAGGCCCATGCACCACTGAGTACCCCTGGGCAAAAGGCCCCAACAACAGCCAAAAATTCGTAAAAAACACACAAAAATCACCACAATCCAATGCCATCCATGCCCTCCAAGATGTTTACATTCAAGACACCCCACAGAAAGACTAGGCCCATGCACCACTGAGTACCCCTGGGCAAAAGGCCCCAACAACAGCCAAAAAATTTAAAAACACACAAAAATCACCACAATCCAATGCCATCCATGCCCTCCATGATGTTTACATTAAAGAGACCCCACAGAAAGACTAGGCCCATACACCACTGGGTACCCCTGGGCATAATGGATGAAAGCAAGGCACATTGGATGCAGGCCTATGGCACAAAGCACACTGCCTGGATTCAAAATGGCCCCTTGACCCCCAGCACATGGCCAGGCCCTGCCTGTACCAGCCCTCAAAATGGCCCCCACCCACATGGCCATGCCCCATAAACACCCCAAAAAACCGAAAAACACACCAAAATCACCACAATCCAATGCCATTGTTGCCCTCCATGATGTTTACATTAAAGAGACCCCACAGTAAGACTACGCCCATGCACCACTGAGTACCCCTGGGCAAAAGGCCCCAACAACAGCCAAAAAATCGAAAAACACACAAAAATCAACACAATCCAATGCCATCAATGCCCTCCATGATGTTTACATTAAAGAGACCCCACAGAAAGACTAGGCCCATACACCACTGGGTACCCCTGGGCATAATGGATGAAAGCATGGCACATTGAATGCAGGCCTATGGCACAAAGCACACTGCCTGGATTCAAAATGGCCCCTTGACCCCCACCACATGGCCAGGCCCTGCCTGTACCTGTCCTCAAAATGGCCCCCACCCACATGGCCATGCCCCATCAACACCCCAAAAAATCGAAAAACGCACAAAAATCACCACAATCCAATGCCATCCATGACCTCCATGATGTTTACAATCAAGACACCCGACAGAAAGACTAGGCCCATGCACCACTGAATACCCCTGCGCAAAAGGCCCCAACAACAGCCAAAAAATTGAAACACACACAAAAATCACCACAATCCAATGCCATCCATGCCCTCCATGATGTTTGCATTCAACACACCCCACAGAAAGACTAGGCCCATGCACCACTGTGTACCCCTGGGCAAAAGGCCCCAACAACATTAGCCAAAAAATCGAAAAACACACAAAAATCACCACAATCCAATGCCGTCCATGCCCTCCATGATGTTTACATTAAAGAGACCCCACAGAAAGACTAGGCCCATGCACCACTGAGTACCCCTGGGCAAAAGGCCCCAACAAAAGCCAAAAAATCGAAAAACACACAAAAATCACCACAATCCAATGCCATCCATGCCCTAAATGATGTTGAAATTCAACAAAACAGTTGCATCATGCACCCATAACTAACCCTGGTCCTACTGGATACTGTGGCTACCCACAATATATTTTATTTAATGTTCTGAAAAAGTTCCAAAATTGTAGTTGCAGCAACTGTAATGCTCCAAACAAACAACATCAACTTACTTGTGACATTTCTAATCCAAAAGTGATCCAAAGAAAGTCAAAAAGGCGTCAAATCCAAATATCCAGCAGCATCCACAAAAAGTAGTCCTTCTAGGTCAAGATCCAAATCAAAGTGACCAGGACATGAACAAAGCACTGGGAGGAGCCTACTGGAGAGGAACAGGAAGTTGGAGACTGTGGGGCACTCCCTTCCTCCCACCCCCCTGCCCCCAAAATGGACTCCTTGACAAAAATAGTGCAGGCAAATGTCAACCTGAGGAGTTATTCTGATAAAAATCATCATTTTCAATGTTTATGCCTGCTGGTGAATTTCTTGTGCGAAATTGCAAATTTTGCAATCTCGCAATTGCGAGATCGTCGCTGCCCGCCGCAACTACGTGATCGCAAGTGTTTACTCCCGCGATGCGTGATCACGGGCCTTTACGATGTACTCGCGTTGACAAACTCTCGCTGTGCAAGGTGGCAAGCCGTGATGACGTAATCGCAGTCGACAAACTCCGCGGGATCCCGCAGCAAGATCCAAAATGGCGCAGCACACGCAAACATGGAGAAAAACAACTCTTCAAACGCTGAATGACTGTAAGTGAACGCTGCGCACTGCAAAATTGTATAATATTCTATTTGTCAAGCGTGACCAAGCAAAAAAATCCGCTTTGTGCGAATTTTCAGCAAATTCGCGAGAGTTCGCGGATTGCGGATTTGCCGAAAATCCGCAAAATCCGCGAGCGGAACGGATTTTACGTCCATACTTAGTCAAAACCTTACATTTGCTTGAAGCAGGTATAAGGATTGATACAGCATTGTGAGCAAAGGGGCCCATAGAGCATTGCTGGAGCTGTGTTATACTTGCAACCGAAGTCAAGCAATAATTAATCCAAAAATTACTTTGCTATTTAGTTTTGTTATTATTTTATAATAAGAATATGAAATATAATCTAAAAAATAAAATAAATATAAATATTGATATTAAAAATATAAGAAATTAGTAAGACATAATAATTAACACATTTATAAATTATCATTTACAAAACCTTTGAAATTCACTGAAAAAACCATAGGTTTCACACACGTTATAGTTAGGAATTAACTGAAGACTCCTTAGCCTCTTTTTTCTTTACCAAAGTTGACGATATCTATCAGGCATTCTCGGCAAAATCACTCCCTAGGACAGTTAATTCCTTCACTCTACCTCCAGCCAACACGTTCCCCAGCTTTCAACCAGTCACAATGGACCAAATCAAAATCATAGTGTCCACTATTAAATCAGGATCGGCCCTGGACCCCTGTCCACTCTCAGTGCTTCTGCCGGTAATGGACTCCATCATTCCATTACTTACCCAAGTCTGCAACTCCACTCTACTTGCAGGCACTTATCCAGACCCCTTAAAAAACACCCTACTAAAACCCCTGTTAAAAAAACCTTCCCTGGATAAAAATGAGCTAAAAAACTACAGGCCCATTGCAAGTCTCCCGTTTGTGGCTAAGGTGATCGAAAAAGCCATGAACATTCAGATTTCTGAATTCATTGAAAAACACCATCTCCTGGATGACACGCTGTTGCAATGTAGTAAAGGTATTTTGTAAGGTAATAAGATCCAGAAGTCGTAGGTATTCTTGAAAGGGTGTTTATTGGTTAAATTCTGGTAATTAAGTAAATAGGAGGGAGTAGGGAAGGAGGCCCCACCGGGAGTAGCATCCAGCTGCTCAGCCCACTCAACCAACTGACCATACATTCAAACCATGCACACAGTAACATTCCAATGACATCACACACACTGGCTGAGCAGCAGGGAAGAGATGAACAGGATATAACACACGCAATTTGGATTCCGGAAATACCATGGGACAGAGACAGCCTTGATTAAGGCCGCCGATGATATCAGGGTAATCCGGGATATGGGGGGAACAGCCATCCTGGTAATGTTGGATTTATCAGCGGCCTTCGACACGGTCGACCATACAATCTTGGTCGACCGTGTCGAGGGATTTGGAATCTGCCACTCTGCTAAAGATCTCATTGCCTCCTTCCTGGCGAAAAGGACTCAGGCTGTCATCTTAGGCCCATTTCAATCGGCACAACTTTCATCTCCCTGCGGAGTTCCTCAAGGCTCATCCCTTAGTCCGACACTTTTCAACATTTATGTGTCGGACCTTGCTAAAACCATCAAAGCATACGGGATGAGCCTAACCTCCTATGCCGATGATACCCAGATGGTACTGGCAATCAAAGGTGACGGAGATCAAGTGGCGGAAAAATTTAAGAAGGGACTTGTTGACATAGGAGAATGGATGGCCACTAATTGCCTTAAATTAAACTCAGATAAAACTGAGGTGGTCATATTTGGACCTCTTCTCCCAGCCTGGCCATCAAGTTGGTGGCCAGATGCCTTCGGTACCCCTCCCACCCCAACCGCCAAAGTTAGGAATCTCGGTATTGTGTTCGATGAAGGTTTACACTTCATGGATCAATCCAATAAAACAGTTTCCACAGCACATCTAAAACTAAAGATGATTAGAAAAATCCGACCTTTTCTCCCAGAGTCTGCCATCAAAACTTTGGTCACCTCCCTAGTATTTTCTGCTCTGGATTACTGCAACGGCCTCTTTCTCAACGCCCAATCCAGAGTAATAACCAAACTACAAACTATCCAGAACGCAGCAGCACGCCTGCTTTCAGGCAAAACAAAATATGAATCAATATCAAGAAGCATAAAGGATTACCACTGGCTCACCATTCGAAACAGAATCCAATTCAAGTCCCTTTGTATTGTGTTCAAAGCGCTCAATAACCAAGGACCTCACTTTCTGAAAGAGCAGCTGCAACCGTACAAACCTAGCAGAATGTTACGTTCAGCTACCCTCGGCCAACTGGTCATTCCTCGTACAAAGACGGTATCCTGGGGTGATCGACGCTTCTTGGTGGCAGCCCCGAAGCTCTGGAATACTTTACCCCTAAACATCAGGCAGAGTCCCTCCCTCCTTCACTTCCGTAAGCTCTTAAAAACTTGGCTGTTCGATCAATCAATCAATCAATCAATCAAAGACATTTATAGAGCGCACTGCTTACCCGGAGGGTCTCAAGGCGCTTGGGGGGGGGGGTGCTGCTACTGCTCGAACCGCCAGGTCTTGAGCTTCTTCCTGAAGGAGAGGTGGTCTTGGGTCAGGCGCAGGTCGGACGGGAGGGAGTTCCAGGTCTTGGCGGCCAGGTAGGAGAAGGACCTTCCTCCTGTTGTCGCTCTTCGGATGCGGCGGACGGCGGCGAGGGCGTGGTTGGTCGATCGGAGCTGGCGTTTGGGAGCGTAGAAGTTGAGGCGGTTGTTGAGGTAGCTCGGGCCTTGGTCGTGTAGGGCTTTGTGTGCGTGGGTGAGGAGACGGAAGGTGATTCTCTTGTTGACGGGGAGCCAGTGCAGGTCTCTTAGATGTCCGGAGATGTGGCTGCGACGGGGGATGTCGAGGATGAGTCTGGCTGAGGCGTTCTGGATCCGCTGGAGTCTCTTCTGGAGCTTGGTGGTGGTTCCGGCGTAGAGGGCGTTGCCGTAGTCCAGTCGGCTGGTAACGAGGGCCTGGGTGACCGTCTTCCTGGTCTCAGTGGGGATCCACCGGAAGATCTTCCGTAGCATGCGCAGGATGTGAAAACAGGATGCGGAGACGGCGTTGACTTGTCTGGTCATGGAGAGGGAGGAGTCCAGGATGAAGCCCAGGTTGCGTGCGTGGTCCGTCGGTTTGGGTGCGGTGCCCAGGGCGGGGGGCCACCAGGAGTCGTCCCAGGCGGAGGGCGAGGAGCCCAGGATGAGGACTTCCGTCTTGTCTGAGTTCAGTTTCAGGCGGCTGGTTGTCATCCACTCGGCTACGTCTTTCATCCCTTTGTGAAGGTTGGCTCTGGCGGTGGCGGGTCGTTGGTGAGGGAGAGAATCAGCTGGGTGTCGTCAGCGTAGGAGATGATGTTGAGGTTGTGTTGGCGTGCGATGGCCGCGAGGGGGCTCATGTAGACGTTGAAGAGTGTGGGGCTCAGCGAGGATCCTTGAGGGACGCCGCAGATGACTCCGGTGGCCTCTGACTTGTACGGTGGTAGTCGGACTCTCTGTGTTCTTCCGTCGAGGAAGGAGATGATCCATTCCAGTGCCTTCTCATGGATTCCGACGTTGCTGAGGCACTGCACTAGGGTGCGGTGGCAGACAGTGTCGAATGCCGCGGAGAGGTCTAGGAGGATGAGGGCCGCTGTTTCTCCGTTGTCCATCAGGGTTCGGATGTCATCGGTGGCAGCGATGAGGGCGGTCTCGGTGCTGTGGTTGGCTCGGAAGCCAGACTGTGAGGGGTCGAGGGATCCATTCATCTCGAGGAAGGCGGCCAGCTGTTTGTTTACGTTCTTCTCGATGACTTTGGCTGGAAACGGGAGGAGCGAGATGGGGCGGTAATTCTTGAGTTCGGTGGGGTCCGCTGTAGGTTTCTTGAGTAGGGCGCTGAGTTCGGCGTGCTTCCAGCTCTCCGGGAAGGTGGCGGTGTCGAAGGAGGTGTTGATGATGTCCCGCAGGTGGGGTGCGATGACAGTGTCGGCCTTGTTGAAGACGTGGTGAGGGCAGGGGTCTGTCGGAGATCCTGAGTGGATGGAGTTCATCGTGCGGATGGTGTCTTCGGTGCTGATCGGGTTCCAGGCGCGGAGGGTGGTGGTGGGGGGCGGTGGTTCGGTTGTGGCGTGCGTCGGTTGAGTGCTGAAGCTGTTGTGTATGTCCGCGATCTTGTTTTGGAAGTAGGAGGCGAGGGAGTTGCAGAGGTCTTGCGAAGGGGTGATGTCGTTGTTTCCGGCGTTGGGGTTGGAGAGCTCTTTCACGATGTTGAAGAGTTCCTTGCAGTTGTGTGCGTTGTTGTCCAGCCGGTCCTTGAATGCAGTTTTCTTGGTGGCGCGGATCAGTTGGTGGTGCTTCCGGGTGGCAAGCTTGAGGGTGGTCATGTTGTCCGGAGTTGGTTCCCTTCTCCAAGCTTTCGCTAGGGCTCGGCAGTTCTTCTTGGAGCTCATGAGTTCGTCGGTGAACCATGGGGCCTTCTAGCTGCCGGGTCTGTTGGGCGGGGTCCTCAGTGGGGCGAGTTCGTCCGCGCAGTTGCTGATCCACTTCGTGAGGTTGTCGGCGGCCTGGCTGGGGTTCGCTGAGCTGGCGGGAGGGTGCTGGCTCAGGGAAGCGGCGAGCTGGTCAGCTGTGATCTTGTTCCAGCTTCTTCGAGCAACCTGTTGCTGGTGGTGGTGGATCGTCGTTCTTTTGAAGGTGAAGTGGACGCAGCTGTGGTCCGTCCAGTGGAGTCCGGTGGTGTGGCTGAAGGTGATGTCTTTGCTGGATGAGAAGACGGCGTCGAGTGTGTGTCCGGCGAGGTGGGTGAGGGTGGACACCAGCTGCTTGAGACCGAGGATGGCGAGGTTGTCGAATCAATGATTCTTCCGTCCCCACGTTTCTCACCACAAGTAACTGGTTTTATTAGCGCCAAGACGCCCGAGGGTATATGCTGCGCTTTATAAATATCAAAAATAAATAAATAAATAAATAAATAAATTAGCATTTAAAAAACCATGTACATTCATTGAAAAAACCATAGGTTTCACACATGTTATAGTTAGGAGTTAGCATTTAAAAAACCATGCAAATTCATTGAAAAAACTATAGGTTTCACACGTTATAGTTAGCTGAACATTTCTCCCATACAAAACCTTTGAAATTCCTCCATTATAGTTAGCTCAGCTAACTATAACTTGCGCGCCCCCAATGCACTGCTGATGCCGTCACATATTATATCACTCATGACATGGTCAGTGACATCCATCATGACATCACTGATGACATCTACAATGACATCTCTGATGACATCACTGATGACATCATCCTTGTGGCAGACCTCCTCTCACTATAATATAACCTTTGATACACACAATCAAAAATAGAAACAAAAATTTTCAAAAAAATGGAGATACCAATACCAGTAACAACAACCTATTCAGTAATTCCAACATCTACATACACATCCACTCATTCACCAACAGTTCTATATAGTCACTCATACATGTACTCATTCATCATATGTACTCATACACCTATACCTCCTGTTATACACCGACACTCATCAATAGAGTTACTCACACACATACTCACACATGCATATAAACAATCAAATATCCATTTACTTGCATATACAGCTATACACCCACCACTACACTAACTTCTACAGAATCGTACACATACTTACTCTCTTAAACAATCACTTATTAAAACACATACTTATTTATACAGGAAGTCTTAGAATATCTCGGTCTCACATATACTCACTTACATACATCAATACTCACATATACTAGTTTAAAACATATGTAGTTACTCATAAAGATGCTATTTAGACAGTCATTAATTCACTAACACACCCATACACACACTCATACACCCATACAGTCGTGCACCCATGTTGTCTTCAAAACATATACAAACAGTGAGTCAGTCATTCATGCATGTGTGCGCTAAGTAATACTCCCCACCGAACCATACAGAGACTCATTTTGGTACTCAAAAAAACAACTAATAACCCATATGCACACTCATGTGGCTACTCAGGAAATCATGTAGCCACTTATATACAAAGTGAGACACTGATACAGATATTTAAATATTTAAAGATTACTCGCTAATACACCTATTCAATAAGATATACTGAATAAGTCAGTTATACAATCAATTTTACAAACAAAACTCCATTTAGACATTTATTTACCCATTTATTCTTCCATCGACCTTTAGATATACATATATAAAAAATATTTATTTTTCAGAAAGACACACATTCAATTGATGATGTCATCTGTGATGTCATCAGGGAAGTCATTTGAAGATGTCATCAGTGATGTGAATGAATGAATGAAATGAATGAATGAATGAATGAAATAGCACTTGTATAGCGCAAACTACCCGGAGGCCTCGTAGCGCTTATGACAGGAGCTTAATTAGCGAGGGCTCGAGGCAGGTCAACAGAGTGTAGCATACAAGTGTGTTTTCAGGGTTTTCCTGAAAAAGAGATGGTTTACAGTTCCTCGCAGGGGCAGAGGGAGAGTATTCCAGAGTTTTGCGGCAGTATGTGAGAAGGAGCGGCCACCCCAGCGAGCCTTCCTGACTCTGCTGGGAGTAGCCAGCTGGAGGGAGCAAGAACGGAGGGAGCGAGATGGAACATAGGGAGTGACCAGGGACTGAAGAATTACGGGGCCAGTGCGATGGAAGGCCTTGTGTAAAATACACATGGCCTTAAATTGTATTCTTTCAGCATTCCTTGCTGACTGCCAGCGGGGGAGGTTGTAGAGTAGACGGGCTGCACTGTTTTGGGCGACTTGGAGCCTCTGGATGGTGTACGCAGGAGCTCCCATGTACAGGACATTCCCGTAGTCCAGGCGAGATAGTATAAGGGCCTGGACCAGGATCCACCTTGCCTGAAATGGGAGTAGAGGGAGCACCCTCCTTAGCATCCTCATCAGCCCAAAACAGGTAGCCGCAGTCTTCGTAGCTTGTACCGAGAAATTCAGGTCGGTGTCAAACCAAATCCCCAAGCTTTTAATTTGGGGTTTGGGCATAGGGGGCGGGCCTAAACATGGGGGCCATGAGGATGCAAAGCCCGAGGGGGAGGGGTTACCCAGCAGGATGACGTCTGTCTTCTCCCCGTTGAGTTTTAGGCATGAAGATTGCATCCATCTGGAGACAGCCTCCAGACAGGAGCCTAGGGTGCTGGACGATCCCTCCTGGTGGTCTAAAGAGACCACCAGTTGGGTGTCGTCTGCGTAGGTGACAATACGCACACCGAAGGGATGGACTATCCTGTCTAGGGGTTCCATGTAGGCATTGAACAGAGTGGGGCTCAGGGAGGAGCCTGATGTCATGAGTGATGTCACTGACCATGACATGAGTGATGTAATATGTGATGTCATCATCAGCAGTGCATTGCGGGCGCGCAAGTTATAGTTAGCTTAGCTAACTATAACGGAGGAATTTCAAAGGTTTTGTATGAGAGAAATGTTCAGCTAACTATAACGTGTGAAACCTATGGTTTTTTTCAATGAATTTGCATGTTTTTTAAATACTAATTCCTAACTATAACGTGTGTGAAACCTACGATCTTTTCAATGAATATATATATATCTATATATATATATATAGATATATATATATTAGATAATTCTCGCCACACGCCAACACATACCAACTCCTTTTTCTCAGTCGGAAAAATGATGAAGAGTGAACACGTTTCTGGTGCCAAGTATTCAGTGCTTTATTCGTGCAATTTGTCAAAGACCGCCTAGTGCCCCCCATTGATGGGGAGACTGATACGCTCCAATTATCCCCTGTCTCTGCGAGAGCTAACCCTCCCATTACCGTTCACCCCGTCCAAAATAATTCGTCCCCGGCACCCATAACAGTACCACCCCGAGGCCTCCTAGCTCATCCCCGCCATCCAATTGTCAACATCGTGAGCTAGATACTCCTCCCCCAAAGACCCCGGAGCCCGCTCTAGCCAATCCCTCCTCCCTCCCACCTTTACATGCCCCTGGGACAGCTCCTAAAACTTTACCCCCAGCCCTCTAGCACTCCAGAGCGGCTAGACTCACCCAGAGCATTCATAGCTCCATTCTGGACCTCTTGAACCTCCTCTACCTCGCTGAGATCTCACCTGCTAACCTCAAACCACCGCTTACTTCCCCCTCACCGAACACTGAGCTCCCCCAAGCTCCCACTCCCACTACCTCTGAGACATCGTCTCCCACGTAAAGTGCCCTGCCTCATCTCTGAGGAGGAATCCTGCGCTCTCGCACTCTCCTATAACGCTCCTATTGTCTCCTCCAATCCCTAGACCTCACAGAAAGCAAAATTCTAGCCATTCTCCAAAACCACAACAATGTCCCAACCATCCCCCGCCTGCTACATATGAGTCCAGAACATCCCATCAGCACAGTTACCATCATCCCCAACAGGCGAGCCACTCTCCATAACAGAAGAGTGGTAAAAAGCAACCTCGTGCCTGTATCTATATCTGCCCAGACTACTGACACTCCTCCAGACACCCCCCTATCTGGTCTTTTAATCAACTGCCGGTCAGCAGTCAAACATGCCGCTGATATTGCTGAACTCGTCCTGGACAAAAACCTAGACCTAGCCATACTAACTGTATCTTGGCTAAACGAATACTCTTCCCCCTGTCTGGACCTATTAATCCCGCTTAGAGGCATTGCCAGTATCTACCGATCCTCCCTGCTTGTCACAGAACTAACAACAATCTCCACTGACTCCTGCGAATACCTCGCACTCTCCATCAGCAGCAACTCATTACACCACATTTTCTACCACCCCCCAGGCTCCAACGACTTTTTCACTGCCCACCTCTTGGAAATCATGACAACAAAGATTTCATCCAATTCCACAGAGATTTTCCTGGGTGATTTCAACCTGCACTGGAACGACACTAAAGATCCCCACGTCAACGCCGTCAAAGACCTTTTAAGTGACCTAGCCCTGACTCAAGCCTGCTCACTGCCAACCCACTCAAAAGGGGCCATTCTCGACTGGATCATCTCTAAGGACTCCGCTGTCAGGCTCATCTCCATAGACCCTTGTGGCCGGTCTTACCATCACTCCATCTCTTTCATTTTACCAGGGGTCCGCAAGACAAAGTCGTCTCAACCAGTGATTCCCAAATGCTGGACCAGAGATACTAAGAATCTCGACCTGATGAGACTAGAGTCCCGTTGCAAATCAGACCTCCCCCCCCCCTTCGCACATAACCATGGTCAGTGACCTCAATGAGCATTACTCGTCATCCATCTCAAACATCCTGGACGACCTTTCCCCCCTTAAACTAAAAAGAACTCAAATCAAAGACAGAAACCCGTGGTTCACTGGCACCCTCAATATGGAGAGGAGATCCCTACGGTAATCTGAAAGAATCTGGAGACAACACCCCTCTGCAACGCATCTAAAACTCCTCCGCCAAGCGAGACATGCCTACAATAAGCACATCCTCAATTGCAAAAAAGAATATTTCAGATCAGAACTGGGGAACGCCAAGAATAGACCCCAGAAGCTCTTCGAACTGGTCAAACTCCAATTTAATAAACTGGAAAAAACACCGAAAGAATCCCCCAAATCGCTTATTTTGTCCGATGAATTCTCCTCTTTCTTTGCTGAAAAAATATCGCCACTAGGAATTGAACTCAGTACCACCACCTACTCCCAACCACTTCCCATCCTGCCCCCTTCTTCTGCACCAACCGTCCAAGCCCCACAAGAACAAAGCCCACTGGACTGACTTCGAATTCTATACCGAAGATACTATCTCAAAAATCTTCTCTACATTAAAGCCCAATAACCACTTCAACGACCCGCTACCCTCCAACGGCCTCGCTGCTGTCTCCCAATTCATCGTCCCTTGCTGGCCTACAATTATAAACGCCTTTCTTCAACAAGGCCTGATCCCAGACCCCTTGAAAGCCGGCCAAGTCCTCCCCATTTTGAAAAAGCCCACACTGAACCCAGCCTCCACTGACATTTTTAGACCTATCTCCAATATCCCGCTTTTAGCCGAAGTTTTGGAGAAGTGTGTACAACAACAGCACATTAACAACTTCCACCTACTTGACGGCTTTCAATCTGGCTTCAGACCAGGGCACAGCACTGAAACTGCTATGCTTCACATCGTGGATGATGCCCTCCAAGCCCTAGACCAAGGCAAAACCTGCCTTCTAATCCTGCTTGACCTATCCTCTGCCTTCGATACGGTCAACCATGAAAAACTACTTGAACGCCTCAAATTCAGGATGGGTTTGGATGGCGTGGTACTGGAATGGTTCAGGTTCTTCCTCCACAACCGTTCTCAGAGATTTCTCATTAACGGCAGCCTATCAGTTCCCACCCTGGTCATGGTTGGAGTCCCCCACATCAATATCTCTTCGCTCAAGGAGATCCTCCGCCTGAACGAGACCCTGGAAATTACCGTTCAATGGCTAGCTAACAACCAACTCAAACTTAATGCAAAGAAAACGGAATTTCTCCTAATCTCCCCTTCAAAAACCAACCCGGAGATTCATAATTGGATCAAGACCATCACAGCCCTGAACTGCCCACCAACCATTGTGGACTCGGCCAAATCCCTGGGCATAATCCTCAACTGCAACCTAAACATGTGAGACCACATTGACTCAATGGCTAAAGCAGCCAGATTCCACTTGAGCTACCTCTGGAAGCTGAAACCTTTCATCGATGCTCCTGACCTAAAAATTGCAGTTCAAGCACTAGTCATCTCCAGACTGGAATATGGCTGTTCCACCCTCAATGGACTGCCCAAGATATCCCTAGCGCCTTTAAAAGTCTGCCTCAACGCGACCGCCAGGCTACTTACAAGCACCAGGAAGTTTGACCACATCTCGCCACACATGAAAGCACTGAACTGGCTCCCTCTAGAGGCCAGAATTCCGCTGAAAATTCCATGCATTACACACAAGGCCCTATACACAAACTCCCCGGCCTATTTGGCACAGAAACTAGTGCTATCTGGAGGAAGCAGGAAACCTCCTACTCCAACCTGCCTCCTTTCAGAAAAATAGAAACTACAACAGAGCGTTCACCGGAGCAGCACCAAGAATTTGGAACTCTCTCCCTCCTTCCATCAGAAGATTCCCTTCTCTAGGATGTTTAAAAAATGAGGCCAAAATCTTTCTCATGGGTAAATTCCTCGTCTAAGGCATATGCGCAATCACTGCATTGCCTGACTAATCCAAGACTAACACTTTTCCCAGATCACCAACTCCTTACACCGAGAACTTATAGGTCCTGCGCAATTACAAACTTTCTTCGTGATTGTAACCTTACATGTTGATCTTGTATATTTCTGCACTAAACTTTTCTTATTTGCAGCACTGTATACCATGTAAAGCGCTCTGTTACCCTCACAGGTCAAGTTCGCGCTCTATAAAAAATAATAAATAAATAAAATAAAAAAATAAAAAATCATTGAATGATGCAATCGACGAGGGCATTTACAGCGTAAAGTATGCGTCTTTTGACAAGGCAGTAAAGATGTTGAGAGTTCTGGGTCCCGGGGCATTGATGGCAAAATCAGATATTGAATCACCTTTCCGACTGATGTCAGTACACCCTTTGGACCAACACCTGCTGGGTTTTTCCTTTGAAGGCAAATACTAAATGGATATGTGTATGCCCATGGGTTGCTCCGTGTCATGTGCATACTTTGAGACATTCAGTTCGTTCCTGGTTTGGGTTATGAGACAGACAACCGGGCACCAGCATGTGATGCATTACCTGGACGACTTCCTTTTGCTGGGTGTAGCGGGCTCTCAGGATTGTGCGTGGGCATTGCAGGAATTTTGCTTTTGGGGTCCCGCTGGCACCAGGAAAAACGGTAGGGCCGTCGGCATGTTTGGAATTCTTAGGCATTGAATTAGACTCTGTTGAGGGTTGTTTCAGGTTGCCCAAAGAAAAGATTGTGAAATTCAGAGCAGCCCTACAGCAATGTTTGGTTAAAGAGAAGTTCACATTGCAGCAGCTGCAACAGACCGTTGGTCAGCTGAATTTTGCATTAAGAGAGAAACCTATGCGACGCCCATTATCACGCTCAATCGCATAGTCCATGAAGGGCCTGCTGGACAAGCATCATCACACGAGACTGTCAGCCAAAGTGCGCCAGGACATGCGGATTTGGATGGCATTTCTGGAGGACTTCAATGGCAGGGTGGTGTGGTGGGGCCCCCCACTACGTCGGCGGAGTTAGGTCTATTGACCGATGCTGCTGGCAGTGTGGGATTTGGCGCCATACTTGGCAACAAGTGGGTGGCACAAAGGTGGCCGGAGTGGTGGGAAGAAAGCGGTTTGACAGCAAACATTGGTTTCCTAGAGCTCTTCCCAATATGGGTTGCACTAACGGTCCGGCCTGAACAATTGTCCAATCAATCTGTGGTCTTCTGGTCTGACAACATGACTGTAGTGGAATGCATCAATCAACAGGCAGCGCGATGTAAGTTTATACTCCGCCTCATTTAGGAGATTGTGCTAAGGTGCTTAAAGTTGAATGTGCAATTTAGGGCCAGACGTGTCCCAGGGGTCTTGAATAACGCGGCTGACACCCTCTCTCGCTTTAAGATGCAGGTATTAAGGGAACACTTACCTGCTGCAAAAGCTTCACCAGCACACTTCCCAACAACACTTTGGCAAATTGGTGCTCCTAACTACAGAACCTCGTGGCAGCCAGCTTTGCACCTAGGACAAGGACAGCCTACGAAGGGGCGTTCATGTCTTATTGCAATTTTTTGGGACAAGAATGGGAAGTTAAGTGGGGGCAGGAGGTGAATTTTACCTTATACTTGGACGCACTGCAGGGAGAGGGGCGCTCAGCGGCAACAGCTTGCAGACACAAAGTGGCTGTCTCTTTCTTTGCACGGTTAAAAGGTGTCAGGGAACCCACAAACAGTTTTTTAGTGCGGAAGGCATTGAAGGGGTGGCGACGCCTACAGGCAAGCACCGCTAATTACAGATGGCCAATAGGTTTGGAACGGTTGGCTCTAGTATTGGATGCCTTGTCTGACACATGTAGCTCCCCGGGGGAAGTATTCTTATTCAAAGCTACGTTTTCTTTGGCCTTTTCTGGGGCATTGCGGGTAAGTTAACTGGTGGCCAACAACAAACTGGACAGGTTGGGCGGGTTTCAGCTGGACGACATCACGATAAAGGGTGAGTCGATCTGGATAACTATACGGAAATCAAAAACTGATTAGGAGGCCAGGGGGGATAGCCTGGTACTACACCGGGCACCGACCAACCCGTGCTGCCCAGTGACACACGTGGAGGCATTCACCAGGCAACTGGTGGTCGGGATAATGGGGGCATTGTTAATATATGCGGATGGTACTCCATTGACCAGGTTCCAGTTCCAAAGAGTGTAAGCAATGGCAATCGCCAAGGCGGGTTTGAACTCCAAGGAATTTGGGACACATTCTTTCCGAATAGGTGCGGCCACTGAAGCAACAGCAAGAGGGTTGCATGCCAGCAGTGTAAAGAGGATCTGGAGGTGGTCTTCCAATGCCTATAAGCGTTATGTGCGGCAGCACATGTTGTAAAGTACTAGCAAACCAGCCTGACACCTGCCTTGTTGTCCGTTCTCTTTCAGTTTCTCGATCCTGTGAGGCAGGGCGGAAACTGGTACCGGCTCATCAAATATGATCACCAGCAACACAGCAAAAGCAAGAAGACAGGAAGAGGACACATGTAGTATGGGTCATTGGTCATTCTTATGTGAAATGTGCTGAGCCATTTTTCCTTTCAGGTGATTGTAGATGAAGGGCGGAGAGCGGGGGTTTCCAGGTTTCCTTTCATGGTAGAGGGGGGCTCTGCCTTAATCAACTTAGGGGCTTCTTTCCCGACTTACTCAACAGACACACCCCGCTGCCCTCAATTGTTATCTTACATCTCAGGGGAAACTATTTGGTGACGCTGGGCAGAAGGGTCCTGTTAGAAGAGATTATCTCGGCAGCGGGTTGGCTGGCGAAGTTGCTCCCAGATTGAACCATAGTGTGGTCTCAGTTAATACCTAGACTCCAGTGGAGGGGGGGTGAATCAGTTAGGGCGTTGAATCACTCAGTAAAGAGGGTCAACAACAAGATAGAGAGGCTGTTCCGAACACCTCAATTGCAGAGTATTCCACATGGGTGCATCTGGGGGGATCATTTCTACTTGCAGGATGGGTTCCACCTGACTGAGACAGGCAATGACTTACTAACAAGGAACATATTGGCATTGATTAGAAGGTTTCGTGAGGTAGGTATGACCTTTCAGTGTAGGAGGTTTGGGGGGGCCAGATAGTCGGTCAACTATGCTGGCCTGTGGCGGTCAGGTCATGATCGGTAGCCTTAGTTTTGTTTGTGGCTGGATTTGCCATATCGGAGCAGAAGGAACAAAAATAAAATTCCTGCTACTAGTCCCAAGATGAGAGGCAGGTCGCCAAACACAGAGTGCAAGAAATTCAGGAAGATGCTCAGGACTGCTTAAAAGGATGCTAATAGTCCCGAAAAAATTGTCTTAAATACATGTGCGATGCCACTGGTATCAGACATTGTTAAGATTTGAATTAACATTTCTACGAAATGCACGGGGCAATTTGTTGATAATAATGCATGTGTCTCTGCCACTGTCCTTGCAACTTGCAGATCATACGTATCTCTAGACGAGGTTAAAGGCACAGTAGTTTGTAAAAGAAATTGATTTCATTCTGCTTAATGTATCAATTCAAATAGAAGAGATATTTAGAGAAGGCCATATCGTTGCCTCCTTGTCTGGTTTGCTGTTTGGATACAATACTTGCATACAGCAAGTGACCATGGAAGTTACACAGACGAGATAGGCCCTTCCTGGCACCATGCCACAACAGCTGCGGTCACTTATTATAACGTAACTGCTGTTAGAAAGTTGTCTGAAAAAAGGCTCTATCTGTGTCGCCGGGGTGCCGTGCAGGTGGCACGAAAGGTTATTTGATGAACCTTTGCAGGCTCCATGCAAGTTAATTCCTTGACACAGAAGTGTACTGCTTAGTGAATTTTTACAGTTATTACCACTAAGAAATACCTCTTTTTCCCCCCCCACTGTAACATTTATGGGTATAAGGTAGATTCCAAGTCGACTTGATTAGGTATGGGCGAAATTTGCGAACTCGCGTTCCGCGAATTCATGCAAAAACGAATTCGCAATCCGCCAAATCCGCGAATTTGTGCGAATTTGTGGATTTTTGGTTTTTTGCGCGTTCGCGGGGGTTTTTGCATGTTTGCGGGGTTTTTTGCCTGTTTGCGGGGCTTTTTGCGTGTTTGCTGGCCACTTGCATGGCGAAGTTACCCATGCAGTCGTGTATGGGCACAGCACCCTCTGGTTCACCACGGCCACCCTCTGGTTCATCACTGCCACCCTCTGGTACACCACTGCCACCCTCTGGTTCACCCCTGCCACCGTCTGGTGGTTCACCCCTGCCACCCTCTGGTTCACCACTGCCACCCTCTGGTTCACCACTGCCACCCTCTGGTTCAACACTGCCACTCTCTGGTTCAACCCTGCCACCCTCTGGTTCCACACTGTCACCCTCTGGTTCACCACTGCCACCCTCTGGTTCACGACTGCCACTCTCTGGTTCACCCCTGCCACCCTCTGGTTCACCCCTGCCACCCTCTGGTTCACCACTGCCACCCTCTGGTTCACCACTGCCACCCTCTGGTTCAACACTGCCACTCTCTGGTTCAACCCTGCCACCCTCTGGTTCAACACTGTCACCCTCTGGTTCACCACTGCCACCCTCTGGTTCACGACTGCCACCCTCTGGTTCATCACAGCACCTCTAGTTCACCACTGCCACCCTCTGGTTAACCACTGTCACCCTAAGGTTCAGCACTGCCACCCTCTGGTTCACCACTGCCACCCTCTGGTTCACCCCTGCCACCCTCTGGTTCAGCACTGCCACCCTCTGGTTCAGCATTGTCACCCTCTGGTTCACCACTGCCACCCTCTGGTACATCACTGCCACCCTCTGGTTCACCACTGCCACCCTTTGGTTCACCCCTGCCACCCTCTGGTTCACCCCTGCCACCCTCTGGTTCACCACTGCCACCCTCTGGTTCACCACTGCCACCCTCTGGTTCAGCACTGCCACTCTCTGGTTCAACCCTGCCACCCTCTGATTCAACACTGTCACCTTCTGGTTCACCACTGCCACCCTCTGGTTCATGACTGCCACCCTCTGGTTCATCACAGCACCTCTGGTTCACCACTGCCACACTCTGGTTAACCACTGTCACCCTAAGGTTCAGCACTGCCACCCCCTGGTTCACCACTGCCACCCTCTGGTTCACCCCTGCCACCCTCTGGTTCAGCACTGCCACCCTCTGGTTCAGCATTGTCACCCTCTGGTTTACCCCTGCCACCCTCTGGTTCATCACTGTCACCCTCTGGTTTATCACTGCCACCCTCTGGTACACCACTGCCACCCTCTACCGAGACCTTTTGTGACGCAGCAGCAGCACAAAAGATGCACCATGGTGCTGGGTATTAACAACGTGACGCATCTCTCTGTGAGATGCGTCACGTTTTAAAGCCCTGCGCCATCAGGAGGCTTTCCGAATCAGCCTCCTAAAAGTGGCTGAGTGAAATCTACAAGATTTCACTCAGTCACTTTTAGGCCAATGCTGCGTCAAAACCCATCGCCTGCTTTAAGCAGGCGCAAGGCTTGATGCAGCATTGGGGAGATAGTGCACCCCCAGAGCATTGCTGGAGCTGCGTCGCAAGCGCGACGCAGCTCCAGCAATGCGCTGCTTTTACAGCACAGATACGAGACGTATCTGTGCCGTTTTTGCCACATGGTGCGCCGCATTGTAAATGCGGCGCACCATGGGTGGCGGAGCTGCGGCGCACAATAAATGGCGCATCCCTGGGGATGGGCCAGTTATTGTAAATCTGCCCCTATACATTTAGCCAACGAGGGAGCACTTACTGATTAGACAGTAGAAAGTACTCCAGTTGAGTAGAGGTATTGTACAAAAAGGTGGCATCTTCGTCGACAAACATGCAGGGCGGGATTCATTCTGCCCCCTGTTAGACTCGTTTTTTTGGGCCCTTCTGCCCTCCGTTATTCCCTTGTTTTTGTACCCTTCTGCCCTCTGTTAAACTCGTTTTTTGTGCCCTTCTGCCCTCTGTTAGACTCGTTTTTGTGCCTTTCTGCCCCGTTAGACTCATTTTTTGTGCCCTTCTGCCCTCTCTTAGACTCGTTTTTCCCTTGTTTTTCTGCCCTTCAGTCCTCTGTTAGACTGTTTTTTTGTGCCCTTCTGCCCTCTGTTAGACTAGTTTTTCCCTTGTTTTTCTGCCCTTCTGCCCTTTGTTAGACTGCTTTTTGTGCCTTTCTGCCCTCTGCATCACCACATCATCACTCAGCGCTACACCAGCATCACTCAGCTCCACCACATTATCGCTCAGTACCACCACATTAACACTCAGCACCACCACAGCACCACTCAGCACCACCACAGCATCACTCAGCACCACCACAGCATCACTCAGCACCACCACAGCACCACTCAGCACCACCACAACATCACTCAGCACCACCACAGCATCACTCAGCACCACCACAGCATCACTCAGCACCACCACAGCACCACTCAGCACCACCACAGCATCACTCAGCACCACCACAGCATCACTCAGCACCGCCACAGCACCACTCAGCACCACCACAGCATCACTCAGCACCACCCCAGCACCACTCAGCACCACCACAGCACCACTCAGCACCACCACAGCATCACTCAGGGCCACCACATTATCCCTCAGCACCACCACAGCACCACTCAGCACCACCACAGCATCACTCAGCACTACCACAGCATCACTCAGCACCACCACAGCACCAATCAGCACCACCGCAGCACCACTCAGTGCCACTACAGCATCACTCAGCATCACTCAGCACCACCACATTATCACTCAGCACCACCACAGCACTGCTCAGCACCACCACAGCATCACTCAGCACCACCACAGCATCACTCAACAACAGCACCACTCAGCACCACCCCAGCATCACTCAGCACCATCCCAGTATCACTCAGCACCACCACAGCACCACTCAGCATCACCACAGCACCAATCAGCACCACCGCAGCACCACTCAGCACCACCCCAGCATCAATCTGCGCAATCATTCAACAACAACTGGTTCAAATATGTTCTCTCAATGTTTCAAACTTTATTACAAATGTCACAAAAAGATGTTAATATTTCACTTCTGTTCTTGGATTTTCGTCACAATAAAATACACTGAACATAATCTTCACAAAAGTTATTTACAAAAGTTTAAGCTATTGCCATTATAAATTAAAATCACTTTTATTTAAGTATTAATTATTTAAAAATTAAAAGCCATTGTAATTTGTAATATCAATACAGCTAAGGCACGTAAATACAAAACATGCGATACCTATTGCATTGCAAATGCTTGTTTGTACTTTGTCATCTACGAGATCTTTGCAATGTTTCAAAAAAGAGAAAGAGAGAGAGATAGAGAGAGAGAGGGAGCGAGAGAGAGAGTGAAAGAAAGAAAGAAAGAATGAAAGAAAGAAAGAAAAAAGAAAGGAAAGAGAGAGGGAAAGAAAGAAAGAGAGAGAGAAAGAGGGAGAGTGAGAGAGAAAGAAAGAGAGAGAAAGAGAGAGAGAGCGAGAAAGAGAGGATGTGAGAGAGAGAAAGGGAGAGAAAGAGAGGGAGAGAGAAGAGGAGAGAGCGAGAGAGAAAGAGAGAACGAGAGAGAAAGGAAGAAATAGACAGAGAAAGAGCAAGAAAGTAAAAGAGAGAGAGAAAGCGAGAGAGACATGGAAAGAGAGAAAGACACACAGAGAGGGAGAAAGAGAGAGAGGATGAGAGAGAGAAAGAGAAAGAGAGAGAGAAAGAGGGAGAGTGAGAGAGAAAGAAAGAGAGAGAAAGAGAGAGCGAGAAAGAGAGGATGTGAGAGAGAGAAAGAAAGAGAGGGAGATAGAGAGAAAGAGAGAGAGAACAACGGAGAAAGAAAGAGATAAGCAGAGAAAGAGGAAGAACTTGAAAGAGAGAGAGAAAGAGATAAATAGAGCAAGAAAGGAGAGGAAGAGAGAGATAGATAGAGAGAAAGAGAGAGAAAGAGAGGGAGAGAGAGAACGAGAGAAAGAAAGAGAGGCCGGATATCTGAAGGGCCAGATTCCTGAATTGCCCCTACAGAACATACAGCTTTTTATTTTTAGCAAAATGCACATGGAAATTGTGCTGTAAAGGTCTCTTTTAGTTTAACCCCTCCTGACAACTCAAAATGGATGTATTTGCCATCCTCTCCCTTCTTCCTGTTTTTTTATATCTGTAAGTGCTTCCTGATGAGGTTTAATTCCTGGGACAGGTGCCTTGTTGCCTACTTGTAACTATTCTCTGACCCTGCTTCAAGGGTCAGAGCAGGGTCAGAGAATAGTTGTAAGTAAGCAACGAGGCGCCAGGAAGCACTTAGCAGCAGGTGCCCAAGTTGAAGTTAATTTCTTTGTAATCCTTTTGTAAAAGGTTACAAAGAAATTAGGTTCAACTTTTGCACCTGCTGCTGTAACCCTTGCTTGGCTGAAAATTCGTCCCCGCTGATTCGCGGATTTTACCGCGATTTCGCGAGATTCGCGCATCGCGAAATTGCGGAAAATCTGCAAATTCGCCCGCGAAACGGATTTTACGCCCACCCTTAGACTTGATGTAACCTTTACCCAACCTTTCATACAGGCCTGCAGGTATATGCTTTTGGCAATATTAAACTGAAAAGTCGTTATCAGAATTGTAATTGTGCCATGTATTATCCATTCAATGACGGGTCTTTCAGGGACTGTCAATGGCAATTTTTCTAGTTTTTCAATGCTCTGCACCGTATAGTCTGATTATAGTAATTTCAGGCAGTGTGGATTTTTTTAGCCATTCGAGGCATAGTTTTCCTACACTGTATGTTGTAATTATCCCTGGATGTTGTCTCTGGGAATATCTTGGGTCTGGCCTGGTCTGTTTGAACCCCTGTCTTTTCTTCAGGAATCTATCTTGACAGTTATTAGTGTCTGTGAGCCAGGTCAACCATTTTCTCCAATAAGGATTAGTGTGGAGAAGCGTGGCTCAGTGGTTAGAGGTGGCAGACCCGGAAGCTGAGATCGACTGTGGACCAGGGTTCGATTCCCTGCCTCGGCGGGTCTCGGGCTCAAAAATTCCACGGACTCGACAATTCTCGCTCTGGTGCCTACTCGAATCACAGGGTCACACTCTGCAACTCTGGGCAATAGCTTGCTTAATCTCCACTACGGCCCCTCGCGGCGGGATGCCTGGCTTTCACCTTGTGGACACCCTGCCGGGGTTTCTCACAGGGGAATACCAGGACGGGTTCCCTAAGCAAGCGCCAGGATGCCCTTTGGGTGACAGGTTTGCGCTATATAAGTACACCTACATTTACATTTACATTAGTTCTGTTTGGTTGTAAAATATGAGATACGTCTATTTCCGCATCTGTAGAGCTATTACTATCAGGTATGGGCTTTGGTATAGACGGTTTGTTTAAGTCCTTTATCTTGGCTAGGCCAAGACAGGTTGTTTGTTGAATGGTGTCATTCAGTAACATTATTTGTTCTGGGATCATGCAGGCTCTAAATAATGATTCTAGACCTTATACCTGCCAATCTATTGTATCCCAAATGGTTTTTGTTTCAATGTTGTTTTTCCAAAATTCAAAACCAAATGTAGAAATGTTTTCATAACATTTTGTGGAATATATCAATTTAGTGTTTGTCAACATGTTTTTCATTCCTGTCTTATTTAACATAAAACGTCCCTGGATCAGTGATGTTAAACCCTGAGAAGTATGGGAATTTCTCATAAAATGTTTTCGAGCTGCCTTTTGGCGGTGTTGGACAATGTTACCATTGATTGTAAGCAAAAACATTTCTAGGATTAGTAGATTTATGCAAATAGTGATGCCCATAATGAATAAAGCAATACATTTCTTCATAGTTTGATGAGCCTTCTAAAAAATCATGTTCTGTAAATTTTGTTGACATTTCTAAATCTGACATCATATTATTAATATTTTCAAAGTCCCAATCATCAGAGAAAGTACTAGGTGATACATAGTCACTTAATGAAACCTTGAACTGATGTAGATATCTCAAAAGTTCAACCGGGCCATATATGTAGTAATCAGTAGCGTCCCATGCTACACCACCAGGTATAGGAATGGCTGTGATGTTTACTGATGATAGTTCTTTTTTTTTCAATGTGAGAACATCTGTGAGGTTTTAGGACCAAGTTGATGTTCTGACTTGCTGTGTCAATTGTACTATATTTTCCATCAATCATTCTTCCCAAGCTTAAAACCAAAATAAGCCAGAGTAGGAGGAAAAGTACACCTAACACAATCCATAATTCAATCCATGGTGAAATCAGATATGTTTCGTTGAGTTGACGAAATAGTTCAGTCATTTTTTCTTTGAAGGTTTTACTTGCTGGTGTTTCTTCATGTTCACTTGGATCTTCGGAAAAGTCATCGAAATTGATGAAGTAGCCAGATGCAGTTCTGTCAATTGTTAGAATAGCTTCCAGATTTTCATTAATCTTTACATTTGTATAGTCAGAGGCTACATCATTGTAGATTGGTGTTTCTTGACGAACTGTTGCAATTTGGGTTTCAAGAGACACAAGTTCCATGGCTTTGTTGCATAGTCCTTTTTTATTCACTGCAGGTTTATCAAATGTGATTAGTCTCTCAGTTTGAACCTCTTGAATTGTAACAAGGTTTGGTCTTCTGCTACTTCTTGGGAGTCCACTGGGCCTACTACTTATTATTGGCCACATGATTGTGGTTTTACCAGGTTGATTGATACAACTCTGTTCTCCTTTTTACCAGCAAGGGACGGTAGTACTACTGATCTTGTTCCGCTGATAGCTAAGACAGGTATTGCTTTTCTGTAAGAAGGCCCAAATTCCTTCTTCACCGCGATATTTTCTCTGACTAGATCCCAAATCTTGGGAATCCAGACAGGTCTTGCTGGGACAGGTGGTTTTTCTTCAGTGGCCGTTGAATTTAGCTTTGTGTTACTTAGACTTCTTCTTGTTTCATTTAAGTCCTGTAAAACAGCCAAAGATCTTTGATATCAAAGGTTTTTTGTTCTACCACTGAAGTCTGACAATCGAGGTCTTCGATTATCATTCTAGTACCAAACAAAAGTTCATACGGAGTGATTCCCCCCAGAGAATGTCTTGGCAGGTTATTAAGACTACATTAGACAAATGTTAGATGTTTGACCCACCCGTCACCTGAACCTAATACCCTCGCTGTTATAGATTGCTTTATGTCACATTTTCTCTCCACTACCGCTTTTCCCTCGGGATGGAATGGACTAGAGTACTGCAATGCAATGCCCAAGCTGGCCATGGCCTCCTTGTAAGCTCGAGAGCTAAACGCAGGACCCTGGTCAGAATGTAGCATGCCAATTGCGTATGTACCAATAAAGACTCGCAAATCTTTTATAACAGTTCTGGCGTCAGCCGAGCGCTGGGGCCACATCTAAATGAATCTCGTCTTAATATTTATGGGATCGCATTTTTCCGTGTGGATGTCTGCGTGTAGAAAGCCTAATGCTGTCTAATAGAGGTGTCTGGGCTGGTGTCTGGTCAGGTTCACAACTGCGATCTCTGTTGCAGTCCTGACAATCCATTGCAAAGTTATAAATTTGCACGCTCATCCCCGGCCACCAGTATTGTGATTGTAATTCTATTAGAGATTTCAAGATCTCTTGGTGCCTCAGACCCATTCCCATGTGTGCTTCTTGAATCAAGTAAGTCCTCCGGTTCGTGTTTGGAATTACTCTGTCCCCCACTCCAGGGATTCGAGCAAAAGGAACGGAGTTCGCATCAATTATGTATCTATTGTCGAGAGTATAGTTGAGAGGTAATGCTGCATAGTCACCTTTTAATGAGGCTTTTACTGCCAGCATGGTTTCTCCATCTATTTGTTTTATAGAATGCTGTTTTGTAGCTACGGAAGCCGGTTGAACTGCTGCCGTTCTGGCTCTGCTAGCCAATGTATTCCCTACAACGTGAACACCATCACGTTCATGACTCAGTGTATGTATCACGTGAGTCTTTTGTAGTTCTTTCTGTAAAAGAACTACTTGTTCCCAAAGCAACTTATGCTTGATTGTGCCACCTTTTGCACCTTTGAAACCGTTTTGAACCCAGTTCTCCAAGTATTCATTGTAAGACTGGACGCAATAATACAAATCGCACACTATTAGTGTGGGGAATTCGCGATCGGCATTCTCAAGCGCCATCTTTAAAGTACAGTTTCTGAGTGATTCAGTTTTAGTGACCATCGGCCTGAATTTACCTAAGCGCCAGCGACCTTTAACAATCGCGCATGCTGCATTGTAAATTTGTTTTTCCACAACATAGTGTTGTGCAAATCTGTCCGTGTAGATTACACAGGTGTATTGTTCGAGAGGCAGAATTTCGATTGACAGAGGACATTCATGTTCGTATTCTAGATGTTCTAGCTTTTTCATTTTGGGATTAAATGCGTGTTTCACGTCTGTCACAGCAAGATAATTTTCCCATTGTATCCATTTTGGATCTAAAGCTTTAGCATTCGAAATGCTTGGTCTAGTTACTGCCTCAAGGGCTGATACTGCTGTTAAAACAGATATGCTCTTCCCTTGGGCTAGGGCTCTTTCTTTTGCTACAGCAGTTTGAACCGCAGTCAGAATTATTTCAGTAGAGCTGAATTTCATTTCAGCTTGTGTGTACAAGTGTGATTTATAAGCTATTGGTACTGTTTCTCCCTCATAAGAGGTTAGGTATGTAAATCCGCATCTTCCTGGGTTGACTCGGATTACAAGGTTGCGTTCATTTCCGCGTGTTTGCAGTTTTGTTTTAGTTAACATGTTTGCTTGTATTGATCTAAAAAAAGTGTGTGTTTCTGAGTCCAATTAATTGGTTGAAATCAGGTTTTATTCGTACAGAGGTTTAACCCTCTCTGCAGAGTTTAGAATGTAAGTTCTTCCGAAATTCAGGAAACCTAGAATTGATTGTAAGTTTTTCAGCGTTTTTGGAGCTCGGAGTACTGCACACTTCTCTAAGAAGTTGTCTGCTAGGCTTTTGCCTTCACTTGATAATTCATATCCTAAAAATAGGACAGTGAGGTGGGCAATTCGTGACTTTTTAAAGTTAAATTTGTACCCTTCAGTAGCGAACCCAAGTATAATGATGTTCACTCTTTTCAAGTGTGTCTCCAGGTCATCGTCTGTAAGATAGATGTCATCGACATAAGATAATGCCTCATCATCATACATTCGTAGTAATTCTGTTACCCTTGCTGAAAATAATCCTGGGCTGTTCTTGAATCCCCGTGGGAGACAACAGAATTGCCCATGTGCCCCCATACTTGAGAAAGCGGCCAAATACCTGCTTTCTGGTGCTATGTTTTGAGAGAAGAAACCATTTAAAATATCTAATGTCGTTTTATATTTTTTGCGCACGATGTTATTCATTAGTGCTGCACTGTGTGAGTTTTGTACTGCAAATGTTTTGCAGCAGGAGTTTAGGTGTCTGTAGTCCAAAACTAGACTAATTGAATCGTCTGGCTTGGAGACAGGAAACAAAGGATTGTTCATTTGTGAGGTGCATGTTTCAATCACCCCATGGTATTCAAGTTGATCTAAGATCTCCCTGACTTGTTTTTTAGCTTCTTGCTTAACAGGATACTGCCTCTGTGCAGTAGGTTGATTTTTTAGTATTAAATCTTTTTTATTGAAAGCAAATACACCGATCAGTGCCATTGGAAGCAGGGGCCGAACAAGGACAAAACAGATGCTGCGCCAATTCAAATGCAGGCGTGTCACATTGCAAATTAAACACGGCATGTTGCCTACAACCCAGCTGGGCCGGCCGCGGTTGAAAGATTGAGAAGCAGTCGGTCGCAACAACAATGCAGTCATAGTAGGTTGATTTTTTAACTGAATGTTATGGTGAGGAGAATCCTCATACCATCTTACATGATTTTTGAATAATGCAGGGGCTTGGGCCACTGCCCATTGTCTAGCATATGTGTATTTTTTATGAATTGGAATGTGATTTGAGAAGGCAGGCATAATCATTTCTTCGCCATGTGTGCACTCCCTGACAAACTCTGGTGGGCAGTCTTTCTCTCCTAGCAGGATATCATAGCCTTTAGATAGGTTCTCCCAAAAGAGACCTTTTATTTTCCTAGTTTTGTCCCCCTCTATAGGTAATTTCATATAATTTATGGGGCACACTAACTCTGGTGTCTGCAGTTTCCACCTGAATGTATTAATTCGTGTACACTGTCTCCAGAAGATTCATCAGGATCTTGCAAGCTATGGTCACTTCTGCTGCGCTGTCTAGCATTGTCTGGGCCCATTCTCCGTTCTTGAGTTGTGTCCTCAGATTCCTCGGCATGTCTTATTTTTTTACTGGCTACCTTCTTTTTGGGAAAATGTAATTTTTTACTTTGATGAGCCGGTTCCTTGTCTTTGGACTTGACCCGCTCTTCTTTATATTCTGACCGTCCTCTTCTTTCGATTTCTGTGAGGCAGTCTGAAAAGATCGAGAGGGATGTGTATCATTATCTTGATATCTGTCAGGTTTTCTTAAATTATCCCTATTTCTAAGGTTGTATCTTTTTTCAGAGGGCTCCCGTTGTGGAGACCTGTTCCCTCGTCCTGGAGATTTATTTCTCCATTGGGGAGACCTTCCTCTGGACTGAAACTGTTTTTCTCTGGGAGTTGTTTGTTTAATACCCTCCCACTTCTTTTTTGGAGTAATGAGATTATTTTTAATAAAGCTCTTTTCAGGATTTTCAGTTAGTTGTGGTTTTAGTGGTTTCCCACCCAAACTATCTCTACCTAATTCTTCATAGGATTTTTCAATTATTCTGGCAAGTTCAAAAGGTTGTTCTGCTATATCTGTTTCTTTCAATTTTTGGCGGATCGCCACAGATGTTGCTTCTCCTTTTATGTTGGCTAATAGTATAGCCGAGACTTGCTTAAAGTCTTTCAATAATGTCATACCTAGATTTAAAGCAGGCTCTGGACCGTATTCATTTTGAATCTGTCTTAGTATGTCTGGTATAACCGCCATAGACGGAACACCATGTGTTTTTGTGTATATCGAAGCAAAGACTGTGCCCCAAGTGTCACAGTCCTCCACATGTGGTGCGATCCCCACTGAAAGACCGTCAGAATTCTGTGTTTTTCATGAGGTGTAGTATCAGGAAATACTGCCTCTATCTGAGTAATTTTTTGAGCTAACCAGAACGGAATTTATTCCCGTTTTGGGGGTAATTTGCCAATGACTGATTGTATAGTCTGTGGTGTAATTTTATTTGTGTTCCCCTGGTGAGGGGTGTGCCGTGGAATTCTTATTGCCGGTTGGACTGTTAAAGTCCGCATGACATATTGGAACAATTGTCTATGTATTTTAATTAATTGTTTTAGCTGAACTAAAAGTTCTCCGCTTGACATTTTTTCAATGTCAGGATGTGGTATATAGCCGGCTAGAACCGGCCATGTGGCTCCTGGTCTATCTAGTGGACCGAGCCTGGTGAAGTGATTTTGCTGTTTTAGGGCGCCATTAAACCAGAGCTGGTGCTCTTGGTATGTTAGTGTAATTTCAATGTCCTCGAAAGGAACGTATTCCGTTGGAGAGTCCTCTATTTTGTAGTAGTGGAAATCGCTGCCGGAAAATGTATCCAGGAATAGAATACCTCTGTCTGCCGATATTCATGGGCCTCTACCACAAATATGACTGTACCACCACTTGGTGATACTCCATTTTCTATACGTTTTATAGTTATGATTTTCCATACATTTACCGGGATGATTATAGCATTCGGGTCTTCATGTTGGAGACTTGTGTCTTCCGCTAAAAGTTGAGCTGCAAAAGCATCTCTTTCTTCGTCACTTCCCGTCATTTTACTGACTGAAAGGTTTTTGGCAGAGCAAGTTTCAAGGAAACAAAGATTAGGTGCACAATATTTTGGAACACTGTATCCTTCAACGTTGACTAAACCAAAAACTAATACATAGGAATCTCTTCCTACCACGTTTTGGCGGATATTAACCTTTCACCCACTCCAGACGTCTATTGGAGTATTTGCGGAAAAAATGGGGTCTGTGTGAAAAGCACGACTGAGTTACTCTAGTATCTAGCGTTAAATTATCACCTTACCAAATGTTGGGCGCCATGTAGTGTAGTTCCTATATTTCCAATAGGCTCTGCGCATTGGAATAACATAAACGATAGTTTAGACGTAGGACTTAGGCCGACTAGGTCTCTATTGAATATGTTAGACTTAATTATGAATGCCAGCTAGCTCAGAGGTCACTAGAAACTTTCTCGAGTAAACAAGAAGGTGTTAACTTTCCTGAATAGACAAGAAGGGATTAGTTTCTGACAACCGCATAAACATGACAACTTTGCTCCCTCCAGAATAAGGAATATATCTCCAGAGTCGCGGAAACAATAGATAACTATTTCACTCAGTCAATCGTGCTTGCTTAGTTTCACCAGAAGCGTAGAGAAATAGAGAGACTGGCTTTTTCAATAAAAGAGGTTATTTATTGAACAGTCTTCTTTCTCATGCAAGAGAAGTGAGTTGCCACAATTGCAATACTTGCTATAAAGTAAAGTGCGTACAGTAAAAGGAGTATTATGAAATAATACTGTAAAAGCATGGTATGGTTTCTAAGCCATACTGTACCTAAAATAGATAAAATATATACATAGATAAAACCATGACTAAACGTACTCAACTGGTGCTTCTAAGATACGCCTACCCCGGTGTACCTAACCTAAGCCTAGTACGTGGGAAGGAGTAAGTGAGCTGTTGTTTAAGTTAAGATAGGTTTTTGCCAAGTATCTGAAACAAGAATTCTCTCACGGTCTAATCAGCTCCGTACCTTGGTTATAGAATGAAGGAGGTCTTGTATCTCTCTGTCAGGACTCGATCTCCTAGCAACCCGCAAGGGTGACCGGAAACACCGGAGCTGGATTTCTCGGCAGGAGAAAAGACAGCGTCTCTCTCAGTGTGTCAATGGGAGGGTCGGCTTCCTTCGGCACTTGCCACAGCAGGGCGTCGGGCAAGTAGATAGCTGATCTGCTCCAGGCAGCTGCTGGTATATTCATTCCTGGAAGTTGCCGAGTTTGACGTAAGGTTGGACATAAGACGTCACTAAGAACTCGCAGTTCTTTTAGGACTCCAGGAGTTCTAGGACAAATCAATACAGAAGCAGGGGGAATTCCCGGGCTGCTGGAGGCTTGGTTTGTTTAAGAACGTGTTGTGCTTTCTAGGAGTCTATGGGAGTAGCCTTGCCGTATTTGGACTGTATTGGCTAACACTTAATATGGATATGATTCGTATGCCTTTATAAGGATATGATTTGTTATAACCACATAAGGGCATAAATCGTGAATATTTAAATGTGGTCCTAGATACGTTTACAACAAGCGGAGGGGTAAAAATTACTATTCCCACTCGAGCGAGTGCAACAGTTGGGAAAGCTTTGGATAACGGAGGGGTAAAAATTACTATTCCCACTCCAATGTGTGCAATAGTAGGGAAAGCGTGGGATAGCGGAGGGGTAAAAATGACTATTCCCACTCCAATGAGTGCAACAATAGGGAAAGCACTGGATCCCAAAACAATAAAAAACAAAACTATCAATATTTTTTGAAAATTTTATTTCCAATAGTTAATATATACATTTAAATATATTATTATTATTAAAAAAGATAATAATAATAAATGAATTACGCATTATTTAACACATTACATTTTCACCACACACCTACAACTAATTACACAAATAAATATACTAATGATTAATTAATTAAGGAAAATAATATATTAATATTTATTAATTGATCAATAAACAATTAATTACTTAGCAACTTTCCCACCATTTACACATATTAACACCAAAAGACACACCTAAAATTGATTACACAATTACAATTAATAATTACTAATTAATTGATGGTAATTAATTTTAAAGTATTTTATAATTAATCAATGAAAAAGTAGAATTACTTACCACCCTTCACACAATTTACACATATAAACACCACAACACCCACCTAAAATTAATTAAGCAACTAACCTAATGATTTATTAATTGACTAATTGAAATTAATTAACAACTAATTATTAAATTAGTCAATTATGACATTAATTATTCAATACATTTTATAAAATTAAATTACTTTCTACCCTATTTCCCTATAAACCGACAACCCGCTACGGAACTAAAAACCCAAAATTAAACTTAAAATAAATTAATAACTAGTAATACTCTAAAACATATAATAAAATGACAAACAATTCTCTAAAAAACACTAAAATACATAAAATGATTAATAAATCGATATTTTTGCAAACTATATTTTTGTAAATTATATTTATTACAAATATAGTTATGTAATCGATAGTACTTACCTGTCAGTCGATATTCTTGTCAACTATATTTTTGTTGTCGATATTTCTTCTCCACGATATTTTTGCGGCAATATTTCTGTCCCACAATATTTTTGCGGCGATATTTCTACTCTGCACCCTTCTCAGAAGAGTAGACTTATCCTACTGCCAATAAGCTTAACCTAGCAGTGGGATACCTTCCTGTAGCTCTCATGCCGTAAAAAAACTCTAATTTATTTATTCAGAAGTAGTGTGGGCCATGTAAAACATAAGTATGGCTCCCGGTTTTCCATTTAAATGGATTTTTACATATAAATACAGACAGAAAGCTTTTTATTTTTTGTCTGTATTTATATATAAAAATGGGAAAATACTAACAAAACCAATGCTCCTCCTGCCTCTGTGCGCTGTAAAATCCGAGTCAGAGGTGCACAGGGGCAGCCAAAAGAAATGGGAAACTGCTGCCCTGAAACTGCTCTAGAGACGGGGTGGGGGGGTACTGGCAGCGCTGTGCCTGCAGAGACACTCCAGCACCCCTCACAGCGGTAGTTCACACAATCCAATTATTATTGCAGTGCAAGCAGCCGATGTCCATTAAGAGGTTTGAAAACACCACAGGACATCGGCTGCAGCTCCAGCAACGTTTTTTTTTTTTTAGGTCTCACGTGTGGCGTCACTGTTGTGCTGCAAATATCCCACACCACCTTAATCCCACCACATTCTAGGCCGAGAAGAGTGTTATAGGAGCCGATTAACAGTGAGAGCCTCAAATGTATCTGGACTGCAGAGGATGTCTGCCCTCTCCCCCACTGGGCTTAGTTTGCATTTGTTATGTTATGTTATGTTATGTGCATTTATTATGTGGAGAAGTGTGGCTCAGGGGTTAGAGGCAGCAGACCCGGAAGCTGAGATCGGTCCTGGACCAGGGTTCAATTCCCCGCCTCGGCGGGTCTTGGGCTAAAAATTCCACGGACTTGATAATTCTCGCCCCGGTGCCTCCTCGACTCACGGGTTCACACTCTGCGACTCTGGGCAATAGCTTGCTTAATCTCCACAACGGCCCCTCGCGGCGGGATGCCTGACTTTCACCTTGTGGATACCCTGCTATCTCACAGGGGAATACCAGGAAGGGTTCCCTAAGCAAGCGCCGGGAAACCCACTGCGGGTAGCTGTGCGCTATATAAGCTCAACTACATTTACATTTACATTTTACGCGCACAGCTGCTCCAGCAAAGGAGCGTCCTGGCGCCCGACAAGGTACCAACATAACACAGCTAAAAAGTGAGGGACTAGAAGTACAGCGATTTAAAGAAATAAAAAGGTCTTGACGGCCCTACAAAACGAAAAAAGATCATCATGGGCACAAATCTTTAAAGGAAGGGAATTCCACAGAGCCGCCGCACGTACTCGAAATGAGCGGCCGCCAGCACGGCTAAGCTTGAACCTGGGGACTACTGCAAGTTCGAGATCCGAAGAGCGCAGAGAGCGGGCCGGGACATAGGGAGACAAGAGATTCAGAAGAATCTGGGCAGGGGAGCCCTTGAGGATCTTATATGACAGACAGAGCACTTTAAATTGGATCCGCTGCTTAATCGGCAGCCAATGGAGAGAACGCAGAGTGTTGGCAGTAGAACAGAACCTAGGAAGGCCCACCACTGCCCGAGCGGCCGCGTTTTGCACACGTTGTAGACGTGTGATTTCGGCCTGATTTATCCCTACTAAGAGGGAGCTAGAGTAATCAAGCCGAGAGATCACCGTCGCCTGCACCACAAGCTGCCTGGTCGAGGCGTCAACATTTTTTAACACAGGTCTTAAGCCTCGCAGAATACCGAAGCAGCATGCAGCCGTTCTCTTTGTGTGGCAGACAAAGCTAAGTGCCGGATCTAACCACACCCCGAGATTTTTTATCTCTGAAACTGGAGTCGGGGTGGGACCAAGCTCTGAGGGCCACCACATATCACCCCAGAGATCCGCTTGCTTGCCGATGATCATGATTTCCGGTTTTTTTGCGTTCAACTGGAGACAGTTGGAGTTCATCCAGCTGGCAACCACCCGAAGTCCATTCTGGAACCTAGGGGCATCCACACAAGAATCCCCGCCGAGTGTAACCGCCAGCTGGGTGTCATCAGCGTATGACACCATGGTCATACCCCACTGCTTGACGACCCAAGCCAGCGGTCTCACGTAAAGATTGAACAACGTGGGGCTCAGCGAGGATCCCTAAGGGACCCCGAGATCCAGAGGGTCAAATTTTGACTGATGGGGCGGAACAGCCACGCAAAAGGATCGATCCGCAAGAAAAGAGCGGAACCACTGAAGCGCAGGGCCAACGACGCCCGCTTCCTCCAGGCGCTGCAAAAGAATCTTGTGCGAGACGGTGTCAAAGGCGGCGCTAAGACCTAACAAAACAAGCGCCGCCGTTTGACCCGAATCTAGCACAGTGCGCAGGTGTTCTACCATAAAGAGGAGGGCCGTTTCCGTGCTGTGCCCAGCACGGAAGCCGTTCTGCGTGGCGTCCAGAATGTTGGCCCGCGTAAGGTGGTCAGAGAGAACAGTGCTCACATGCGCCTTTCCCAGCTCTCCTCTTTCTTAGGACCGGGGATTCATCATTGTTTTTTCCCCCTTCAAAACACCAGCTTGGTGCATTGCGGGGCATGTAGATTTGCTGTTAACAGTTTCAGAATAGGCTCCAAACCCCAGCATACAAAGTGTGCTTGCTATTGACTAAAATCTGAGAATTCCCCACTTCTCGGCTACGTTTTAAAATTTTATAAAGTCAGCTACTCCATAAAAAAATGCTTGTTTCACACGCCTTTGCGAAGCCCACCCACCATCGCTGTCGACTCAGCTGGTGCAAGGAAGTTGTCAGACGCACCAGCCTTAAACAGTGCTGATTCTGCTCTGTGTGGACTGATACCATAGAAATATGCACAGACTACGTAAGCAGTACCACGCGAAAGACGCACTGCTTTCAAAATGCACAAACAAGGGATTCTTGTGCCACTGTGCAAGAGGTCACTGCGCCATAAAATACTCAATAATAATAAAACAATACACAATTTTGATGTCACTTCGATGTCACTTCGAAGAGGCTCGTTATATTTCTTTCACATTCTCATCATTTCAGAGTTGATGCATTTTTAAAATGATATGCAATGAAGCCATAGTTGTTGCTTAGTTATTTTAGGCAACTAACTACCATTGACAAAGCCAATAGTCCTGGCTTGTTATTTGTTGTATTATGTAACTGGATGCGATGACAGAAGCAGTAAAACACCTGGCGGAGGGCACACTATGCTAAGCACAGATTTTATTTTTAGTTTTCACCCCACCACTTTCAAAAGTCACCATTGCGTGTGGAGGATTGAGGGCACAACTCGAATTGGGAGTGAAAGTGCGTGTTAGCGGAGTGCCGCGGGAGGCAGGGAGAGACGCCGTGCAAGGCCACCGACTGCTGCTCCTTCTCCAGGCTCTCATCCCTCGCTCCAGCCCCCAGTCTCTGCTCTGCTCCTCACAGCGGCGGGGTTAAAAGTCACGCCTTGCTCGAAATCGCATCAAAGGGGGAGCGCAGAAGTGTGCGGCGAAGTGCAGAGGGGAGGCGAGAAAAGGAGCCACGGGGAGCCACCGCCTAGAGAAGGTGAGGGAAGGCAAGCTGTCCTGAGCTGTTCACTCGCCTGTTCACCCGTCTTTCCGGACATTTGACCAGCGACCAGTCACGACTCCCCAGATGGAAAGGAAATTGGCTTTGTAAACGCAATCACTATGGAGAAGACTTAAGGTGTTTCGCAAGCCGAGGGAACTTTGGTGAATCTGCTGCTCTTACATTCCCTTCCCTGGATCTGTCACTGCCGCTGAAGGGAGGAACCCTGCATCGCACTGAACGGAGAAACACCATTTTCACGTTGCAATCATTACCTGGACCTGCCGGAGATTGAGGACGGGGCTGGGACTGCAAGGCCCAGCATTCAGAGCGGCCGTCACTCGCCGCAGCTGGAGCCTCTTCCCGCCCTGCCCCCTCCTAATTTAACCCCTCCCTAATCTGCGAACGCGAGACAAAGCACGAGGCGAAGCCCAGGCAAAGGGCAGGCCGTTCGAGAATGGTCGAGACCGGGACTGGGCCTCCCCTCCTGGTCTCCCTTCTCCTCAACTGCGAATGATGATGTCCATGAGGGAAACAAGGAGCAAAAGCACCATGGCAGCAAAGGGACTCCCAAAAGGTACATTGGATATATTTTGTCAAAGCAGGGTCATTATTGATGGTCCTAGAGAGGCGTATCTCACAAGAAATAGACTGGGTGAGGAGATCTTCCATGGGCCCCTTGGCACTGGCTAAGACTCCAGACAACAGACCAGAGCATACTGAGAATATTGATCCTGATAATGGACTAACTAGTGCTGGTGATTCTTTTTTAAACTCAGATTTGATACTTTCCAATTCTCATACTACTGCTAAGGACCTTAGTGATATTGCTGACCTGAGTTTGTTACAATTGCCAACGGTTCAACTACACCCTATCCCACCCCCTATTCTCGACCATACTCCCCCTGTTGATAACACCAATGGCGGTGGCAGTAATCGATTGCAGGGGGCAAGGGAAGGAGCCATCCCCAAAAGAAAAAGAAGGCCCCAAAACAAAGGGGGAAGAAAGGCAAAAACTCCAAAGTTCAACACTACTCAGGAGGCCGATAACCTTGGATTGTTTGCAACGGGGAATTCACCAACTAATACAGTTGAGGCTCTACCTATTGACACTTCGATCTTGGAGATAACAGCACAAATCACCACGAACCCCTTAGAGACCTCTAGCGTGGACATTACTCTTGCAGACATAGGCGCTCTAATGAGGTCTCTATTAAGTCCCCTAGAATCCCGTCTAATTAAGATGGAAGCGCGACTAGTCACCATAGAGAAATCGACGGTGCAATTAGCCGATAAACTCAAAGTAGATAGTAATAGCGCCAGAGGGGGGGCAGAGACAAAAAATAAGAGGGGGGCCCCAGTTATCACCAAGATGGTTAATAGTACATCACCCATACTCCAACAGGCTAAACCAACTCCTGCCCAAACTAAGATCACACAGCCAAAGCTCAATTCTGCTGTTCCTAATCAACCCACAGTTCGACACTCACAACTACCACAAACCCAAATTACCTCTAAACAGCCCAAGGACAACACCTCTCTTCCTAACCAGCCGCACAAAACACTAGCATCAGCAGGCGAGGTACCAAGCAATACTACCAAGCTTAGAGTAGTGAACTTGCCCTCGGAGGCAAGTCCATTTACAGTTATCTTAGCGGGGGTTCCAGAGTTAAAAACCACCTTTAAAGAATCTACCGCCTCTATAAGAAACAAGGTGGCTAGCTGGTTATCAACGTATAGACCCCTCCCACAGGGTATAACGAGCGAGATCCTAATGGTAAGAAGGGTCCCATGGGTAGGTAGTTCTAGAAAAACAATCAACGGAGACTGTGTCCTGATTCGTTTTAGAGATCCCAGTACCGTCTCCCACATGTGTGAACAGTTCCCCAATGACCAGGGGAGCAACATCCAGTCCCTACCCCTTTCGTTCACTTACCCCCCGCTGACTCATGCATGGGAGGAGGAGAGTTGGGGTAACCCCCCGGAAAGGGTGGGTGGGTGGGACACCAGAGGGAGACGAGATTTTCAGCACCCTAGAAGCCATCACCAAGCGTATTTCACAATAAATAATGAGGAGGAGGGCTTGGAAACCTATCATGGGAGGGGAGGTGTATGGAGCGGTGGTGAGAGAGGAGTTTACTGTCACCCAAGAGTCCAGCAGCCTATTTACTTGCCAACATTTAATAGGTTCAGCCACCTGGACATGGTGGATTGACAGTTTAGGCGTAAGGGTGAAAAGTATTATTGCTGTCCCAAAGAGGGCACGGAGGTAGCCGCAACCCGATTCCCTGGAAGAGACCAGTCAGCTAGATGCACTAGCACCTATCCAAGAGATTAACCAAATCGCATCTGAGTTGTTTCCCAGTACTAGTACCAGTGAACCTGGGGAAGCACCGGGGGACTTGGCCCTAAAAACAATGCCCCGGGGTAGTACAAATGATAACGTCCCCTCCTTTACTCCAGTTTTGAACCACAGGCCACCATCTCTGAAGATAATATCATGGAACGTGGCTGGCCTGGGTAACAAACTGGAACAACAGGAATGGACTTCCTTTATTGACTCCAAGGATATATGCCTGTTTCAAGAATTTGGGCAAGGGATGAGCACTCCCGCCAAGGGTTTGCGGCCTTTTCCATTTCTGCGAAATGGGGGGGTAAGGGCCGTCCCTCTGGAGGCCTTTCTACCTGGGTGGCATCCCACTTGGGCTGTCAGGCGGTCCGTCTCCCTTTGGCCTCAGACGATATATTAGTTGTGTTGCTGGAATGGCCAAACCACCATAGACTTGCGGTGATAAACGTCTATTCAAGACCAGTAAACATATCACGGGAATCACCTACCATTGAGGAACTGTCAGCTTTCCTTAGTGTAATTCCCAAGGGGATTCCATTTGTGGTGGGTGGGGACTTGAATTCACATTTTGAGCCCCTTACAGGTCTTCCACAGAAGAGGACGCAAGGTGGGCAGTACCCTCTGCGGTAGCTCCCCCGCCCAGAGCCTGGACTCCACTTGCATTACAGATTACCTCCCTAACCCTTAAACATGGGATTAGGGCTTGCAATGGACATACCAAATCTGATATTCCGAGCAAACACACTTTTAATAGAAGAGGCAGGGAGTCAAGACTGGATTATGTTCTAGTACAAATGTCCTCTTGGTCGCACATCATCGATTTTAGGGTGATAGATAGAGTGGACAGCGACCACAATGCCCTAGTATTGGACTACGCACTCCCTGGCCTAGAGGGCAGGAACGAGGCCACGGCCGTGGCAAACCCAGGCCTTCTCCTCGAAAACAACAGAGAGAAGCTACCTAGGCTTTACGATAGACTCATTCCAATACTGGAAAAAGTGGGTATCTTATGTGAGGAACCGAGCACCCAGGTCACTCACAACTCACTGTCTCTGATACACGAGGAACTTGTCAGGACCTTGGGAATTGATCTCTTTTCCGAGGACCAAGTAGAGGTGGCGGGCTTCACCGCAATACTTAGTATAATCCCGCATGTCGCAAGGCAAAGGAAGATCTCTTGTCCTCCATCAAGGAGGGCAAAAATAGACAGGAGATCCAGGCCAGAAGAAGGGAATACAAGAAACTGGTTACCCAAGCCAAGATCGAATGGGATCAAGATAAAGGGGAGGAACTCTCTAGCTCCCTGCCAGGGACTACCGTAAGTTTTGGCGTATTGTCAACACGGGATCTGAGGACTTAGCATCAGCAATAGAACCAAACATCGCATCAGGGGTATGGCAGGAGCACTCTCCGTCCCTCTACACAGAGGAGGCACGGGCCACAAGTTATTCACCCCCACCTACATCTAGCCATCTAGAGGTTGACCCCTTTACTGAAAAGGAGGTGAGAGTTGCTATCGCGGGCCTCTCATCAGGCAAAGCACCCGGGTTGGATGGCCTACCAGGCGACCTTTTCAAGCAAGAGCCTGATGTATGGGCCCCCTATTTGCTGAACATTTTTAACGCAGTCTTGAAGGGCATGGAGGTGCCTTGTACTTGGCTGGGCGCAGAGGTTGTCCCTATATATAAGAAGGGCTCACCTCTGCTCCCAGCCAATTACAGCCCCATCAGCCTAATAGACGTGTCCCAGAAGCTGTTTGGTAGACTTATACTAGATCGGTTCCAGATTTGGCTCGAGGAATCTGACACTTTGAGCCCATATCAGGCGGGATTTAGAAGGGGGGTGTCCACAACAGATCAGATATTCCGTCTGAATCTCATCTACTGGAGGACTGCGCTAATCGAGGGCGGTAGCTTGTACACGGTTTTCGTGGACTTGCGAGCCGCCTTTGATTTGGTGCCAAGATCCAAACTATGGAGCGGGATTGCTGACCTAGGCGTCCCGGCAGACATTCTTACTATTCTCATGAGATTACATCGGAACAACTTTGCACGAGTCAGGTGTGGTAGAAATGGGAATCTAACGGAGAGATTCCCCGTTGACAGAGGGGTGAGACAGGGCTGTGTTATTGCACCGACCCTGTTCTGCCTCTTTGTGAACGGGGTAATCGCCCACCTGACTCGTATTGCCGACATAGATGCCCCCAAATTGAATGGCAGCAGGGTGCCCGCCATCATGTTTGCGGACGACACCCTGCTGTTGTCGAAATCCCCCATGGGAATCCAACGGGTACTCGATGGGTTTCTAGAGTTTTATATGGAGAGGGGCCTCGAGATCAATGCCTCCAAAACAAAATACATGATCTTGAATCCCATGCCTTCAACACGCCCTAATCCCTTGCTAGGTCCAGTCCGATTAGAGAGGGTTTCCACCTCCGAGTATTTAGGGCTAACCCTAAATGAGTACATGACATGGGGACACACCGGACCAAGGCCAGTATGAAACTGGTCCAGCTAGCAGGTGGCATCTCCAGGATGCTGAAGAACTCAACATACTGTCCACTTGCCCCAGTCTTTCAAATTTACAAATCACAGGCACGGGGGGCAGTCACCTACGGGGGAGAAATGTGGGGCCATACTTCCGCCCAAAACTTGACGACTGTGGAAAACAAATTCATCAGGCAGTTGACAGCCCTCCCCTTAAGTACGCCGCTGCTCCCCCTGAGATTGGATTTGGGAATTAGGCCAATAGCTGATGAACTGGGACTCAAACCACTAACGTTTTGGAGACGATTATGGAGCAGCCAAGATCTCACAAACTATAGGGCAGAGGTCCAGGATTTTCTAATCTCACAAAATGCTACCCATATTCCATGGTTAAGTTACATAAAAAGGACATGTGTCAGCCTAGGCTTAACAGAACTTTGGATTGACCCGGCAAATGCAAGCACAAAGATTTCTCGCAAAGCATTGTCTAAAGCTTACTATGATCTAAAGCTAACCACTGCTCTGAACAGCATTCACGAGGGATCTCTAACGAGCCTATTCATCCAATGCAAAAACTTTTACTTCATGGAACGTGTTTTGGATGGCATGACCCCTGTGCTGACCAGGAAGCTATGTCTCCAGTGGAGATATGGCACATTACCCCTGAGGTCATTCACCAGTTCTTGGTCTTCCCCACCGACCACACAGCACTGCCCGGCGTGTGCGCACCCTCAAGAAGATGACTTACATGTGGTATTCTTTTGTAAAGCCTACCAAGCAAGTAGGAAATATTGGCTTGTTCCCCTTCTTAATAATCTGGGCTTTAAACAGCACCTTCCTGCGTATAGAATGTTAAAGACTGAGGTGTCGCCCCCAATTGTGTTCGCATTAGCAAAGTATCTAACAGCAATGTGGCATACTCGCACTCGCCGTATGAGGGCGGAGGCAGTCTCGTAACAATTTTATTTGACTAATGATTTTAAACCCTGTATAAAATGAATTGATTTATATATCCAATATTCAACTTTTTTTATAACTCATGTTTTTATTGATCAGTTAAATTATTTGATTGTCTGTATATCTTTTATGATCAAACAGATCGAAATAAAGATTGAAATTGGATTGGGAGTATTTTGACACAATCAGAGTGTGCCAGTGAGAAGGGTGGGTTACTTAATGAAAGGCATGACGTTTTTTTAAAGAGGTGTCCGTGGGTGTAGTCGATGTGATCTAAACTGTAGCTAGGGAGGGGCACTGCATTTAAACATAAGAAAGGAGGATCACATATAAACGGAGGCCTGGGGACATAAGCAAAGTGTTGTGGCACATAGGAACTAGAGGCAAGGAAGAGCAAAGTTAGGTCATCGCCGTTTGACGCAGAGATTGGGAGCTTTAGCTGCAAAGGGGGATGTGCCAAGGGAGAAAAATCCACAGGGGGTTACATATGCCATAGGCAAGAGTTTCTTAGGAACTGTGATGTGCACTGGGAGCAATTTGCAAAATATGTCTTGGGAAATATGCACTGTTGTGCTAAGTAGTTGGAGAGAGTTGTGCAAGGAGAATATGACACAAGAGCGAGCGCTAAAAGCAGTGATGGGATCGAGGGAGGGTTGTTCAGAGACAGCAATTTGCTCCTTGAGGGAGGATGGAGGGGCTGGTATGGGAGAAAGCTGCAGGCGGTATTGTGCTCAAAGGAGGAGTGAGAGACATGCTTGCTGGTATGTGGGAAGAGATAGAGAACTGCAAGTATGAGGTGACTTGGTAGAGACATCTGCTGGCTAGAATGTCCCCAGAGGCTGGGTTTGTTGCAAGCAATGGGAGAGAGAGGTGCAGTGGGTGAAGTGCAATGGGAGAGAAATATTCAGGGAATGTTGTTCCAAAAGTGAAACAGCTGCAGAGGAAGTGTGGTGCCATGGAGACAGAGAGAGGCCCAGAAGAGATGTGGACTCATCCGCGAGATACAATTCTGCAAGGTTGAAGTGCTTTAACAAGCTATGACAACTTAGTGCAAGTGTGCATGCCAACTTAATAAATGTGGAAAAATACTAGCTTTAGCGGTTTTTTTTTCTTGCGTCAAAAATAAATGTGGATAAATACAGATAAAATGACCAAAAAATAAATATGGATAAGTACAGACGGAAATGTGAGAAAAAAAAATACCATAAAACCGGGAGCCCTAAACATAAGCCATCTCAGTCCCAGGCATTTGAACAATCATCAAGGTGCAAAATTAGTCAAGAAGAGCATATAACTAGAATAGTTTTTTTAAATAGGGAAACCACTGGCTGGAGAATTCGCAATTTTGCTGTATAACAATACTAACGAAGAGAAGTGTAATAATTATTTAAGAAGAGCGGGCCTAAAAGATGACCATCTACCCACACGCATCTCAGCAGTGAAAATATATGGCTTAACAGATAGGAGATTTCTAAGGAAGTAGAAACTCCCATTAAAAGTTCATTTTAAACAGCATCATGATGGTACAGTCCTGAGGAAGACACAGCTAGGTGTCGAAACGCGTAGACAGGAAACCATCCATTATTTTAATCATAAATTGTTTTGAATGAAGGAATGCATATGCTATAATGCCGATTTTTTTTTAATCAAATGTCATTAATCATTCATTGATTTTTATCAAACAATATTTTCTATATGGAATTAAAATGTACTTTATGTGTTAGAACAGTAGTCTATCATTTTTTATTGTGATTTGTGCTACTTTTCATGTGCCAGTAGGTAGTGTATTATTGCCTGGGTGTTTTATCTACACACACTATTTTGAAGGACCGCCAATGGTCTGCAATGTTTAATGGACTGCTTTTCTGAATTCATGCAGGTGAGGGAACTTAAAATTAATTGAAAGAAAACATATATGATGATCTGTCGAGGGGGTGCATGTAAATCATATATGATGATCCATGGAGATGAAGTGTGTAAATCACTAAGGGCTAGATGTAGGTAAATCTATTTTATCACTTCTTAAATACCGAATTTTACCGATTCGGTATTTAAGAAGTGGTAAAATAGAGGGGGGGAGATGTAGGTAATTCCAGATGTGGAATTACCGAATCGGTAATATTCGGTATTTACCGATTCGGTAAATACCGAATCGGTATTTCCCATTGATTCCTATGGGCTGTGAAGCCCATAGGAATCAATGGGAAATACCGATTCTGTAATTACAGAATCGGTAAATACCGATTTTAGCAAGGGTGCAGGGGGTGTCACTTTGACACCCTCTGGCACCCCAAAAATTGACATGTGCGCCATGTGGCACACAGACATGCCCCAAGGGCATGTCTGTCTGTCACATGGCATAGGTGTGCATGCACAAATGTGCATGCACACCTGAATTCGGTATTTTAACACCCAATTGGATTGGGTGGTAAAATACCGAATTTGTAGGGCCTTTGGGACTCTGAAGAGTCCCACCTACATCTGAGATTTACCGAATCGGTAAAAATACCGATTCAGTATTTTACAGAATCGGTAAATTTACCGAATCGGTAAATTTACAGATTCTGTAAAAAAGTGCCCCTACATACCGAAAACCCATTTACCGGTCGGTAACGGCCGAAATCGTCCGTTACCGGTCGGTAAATGGCTCCTACATCTGGCCCTAAGTCCCTACTTTAATGGCACAAAGATCACAATGGTCATATCATTCTCCTACATGAACATTCTTTTTAATACCAGTGGTTCCTGGATTAAGCACATTGAGAACAATAGGTTAGAGATCGGTGTGGGCCTGCATGGGCCTCTTTAGGTGTGCCTCCAAAATCAGGATGTAAATCAATCAGTGAAATAGTTTCAATTTTTAGAGTCAAAAGTTATTCTGTACCTTCTTATGGTAGTGGGCTTTGGGGCCATGCCAAAACACACTATTTTGCAAACTCAAGAGAACATTTTTCTGCGGCAACCTCTCGATGTTCCTCAATTTACACCACCGGACATAGTGCATAGGGAATTGGAGTTTCCACACTTAGATGATTTATTATCGATGAAAACCCATACAATTGTGGCACTGAATTTAATGCAGAGGAGAAGGCAGGTTCACTACATCAATCATATTAGATTATTTAAATTGGATAAGGTGCTGCGAATTCTTTCGCTTTCGTGTATCTCTAGAGAGCTGGCCCAGATCAATGATGCTTTGTCCCTATGTAGACCAGACTGTATTAGGCATTTCGGAAAGATGGAATTGAAGCTTATACTACTACATAATACAAATGACAACAGACGTGCTATTCACTCCTCCAGGCTGCATAGCTCTTGGTGACACCCAATCAGGGGCAACAGCAGTGATATAATTTTAGCTCCATCCATCTACGTTTGACTAGCCCGCCTATATATTTATATTTGGCCTAATGTACACGTGTGATGCCATAATATTAATGAAATATGGTGCACTAAATAAATACGTCAAGTGCATTCATTGTGTGTATTTAATATATATGTGTGTGTGGATACTAACAATTTCCTTTTCAGAAATGTCTTCTTTGGTTGTAAGGTGGTGCGCTAAAATGTTTTTAATGCAGTGCATTAGCCAGGTATTAGTAAAAATGAATTATATGTGTGTTCAATGCTTACTTTTTGAAATGTAACGTTGTCATATTCAGTTAATAATACATGTATTAGTTGTAGTGCACCATATAGGAGTACAGTACAAGATGGTTTGATTTCTGTATTAAAAGATTTCATTCATTGGGATATATGTAGGTTGTAGAATTAATGTGCATCCAAAAAGAATGTTATGTTGGCATGATGGTGGGACCTAAGCTTACAGTCGTGACATTTAATATTAACGTGAAAGTTATTTTTCTGCACATTTTCTCCTCTGCTGATTTAAACCAAAGGCATTTACCAGTTAGTGAATTGCACAATGTATTTTGAGATAGTGAGGTGGTGAAGAAGAACTGGCAAGGTCGAAAGGTTTTAATTAAAGACACAGGGAGTGTTACTGTTAGTAGTTGGTGTTATTGGACGAAGTGAGGATCTCGAGGATGCTTTGGAAGCAGAGACTGGAACATGGGAGTAGGGTTCAAGGTGCCACATTCTTTTCTTGGGAACTGGTGAGATACTGAGATGTGTATGAGGTCATGATTTTATCGAAGGTTCTATATGCATTTTAATTAGTAAACCCAACTTGGGGTTAGTTAGAAACCCCTTTAGACTTGGAGAGGTACAGCCCACTCTTGACTTGATTGTGTGGCCTTATGCTGTATATGATTCCTTACCTAAAGAACTTCTACAGAGGCTCCAATGTATGACACCTGTCTTGCTTTTCTAATTCAATAGGGTCTTCCCTATCCTTGGGTTATTGTAGGGCTTGTATAAGCTGCAACTCCATTCCATGTATGGGTAGAAGGATCAAAATCATTTGTCCAGTCACCAGGTTCTTTTCCTCATATTTTGCATTGCTGTAATGAAGATACTTATATGTTCTTTGTTGTTGAGGACCAACATTGTAAGACGTGTTGGCCTTGCTTTCATAATACTATATTTTTACAGCATGCTTTTGAGATTGACTTATATTAGTCTGGCTTTGAGTTTGTAATAAATCTTTTAACTTCAACTTACTTAGTCAGACTTTTATTGTGTGGTCTTAACTGAGATTTAAACTTTTGTTAACCCCATTTCCTCTCAGGCTACTACAAAGGTCTATTGACCTGAACCAAATTGCAAGAAACTGCCTGAGTGTCCTAACCTGTCAATTACACACATCATCTAACATCGCTTTTTTCTAACATTACTATGTCTGGTTAAGGCACACATACTGGTGACCTTCACAAAAATTAAGCAACAGCTGGAGAAGACAGAAAAATGCCCTTGTGACAGGAGATCATCCAATCGACCTCACACTTTATTTTATTTTGTAGTTTTTATACTGATATTAGGAGATTTTATCTTAATCAATTATTTATAGTAGATAACATCAGGAAGCATCACAAACCTTATTTGTTTCTATGTTCTTTGGAAGACTAAAACATTTGTTTTAAAGTTGCCTCTTTTATATGGAGGGCCATACATATTAGAAAATACATAAATCTTATGAAAACAGTTTCTCCCGTTGTGAGTGAATTAATGATTTCTATAACCTAAATGTTCTCTTTTATAATCTGTAATAGCAGGTTTCTCACTTTATCTCACATCAACATAGCGGATTAATTTAACTTCCAATAGCAGATAACTGTTTTTCACACAGATACCATATTACATAAATACAAGCCGACATATGTTTTGCTTGCAAATCTGCTGCTCTCTGTAGGCTAGGAATATCCCTCACACTGTGCTTAAGATGTGTTAAACTACTTTATCACTACAATTCCTTTGGTAGTATTGCATATCTTGATCTTTCTCAGCAGGTCTACAACTGATCAAACACATCTGGCATACACTATTCTGGGCATTGACATGTTCATGATAACAGAACATGCAGTTCTCATATCGCATTCCGATACTATGACAGCTCCACTATTTGTGAGATATGTGTTATTTCTAACCACAGTCAACCATGATATAGTTGACTACACTCCCACCATCTTTGAAGGGCATTTTCAGAATCCAGGACTGGGGCTTTCCTAACAGTGTTTACAATCATATTTGTTCTGTCTGGTCTTGGTCACATTGTGAAGTTAAATAATGTCGAAGTGGGACCCATATGTCCCCTGATCTAGCCCATGAGACCTGCAGTTCTACAAAATACCTAACAGCAATTCATTTCAACCAATCCACTGTCCTAGGCATTTACCCTTTCATCCATGACCTCTTCACTCGATGTTTTGCCACTGGACTCATCACTTCGATCAGTCACTTTATTAAATAAGGAACATGCTTTACATAACCTAGAAGCATTAACCTTGGGGTGTGATCCATAAGACTCACAACCACCTCCCCAGTAATCCATTCAACTTCCTCCAAGTATGTTGCAAATGGAGGACATTCCCACACTAAGGGCCCAATTAGGATGTCGGACGGACCAGAGTCTTTCCCACATTGTTTGGGAAATGAGACCGAACTACCTCCTGTCGTCGGTCCCAACCCAGCAATTAGGATGCGATCGAACGCTGTTTGGTCACATTCCTATTCCTAACAATGGGAGCATGCATTTGAGTAGAATGCATGGTCTCATTGTACAGAGCGGAGGTGCACTTCATCCTTGCACCCCGTGGCAGGCACCGTAAGGTGCCACCGGGTGCAGGAATCAACAGAAGGGCACTATAGGTGCCCCCTAGGCTGCCATCTGAAGGTCTTGCACCCAAAGGGGCCCTGCTGTGGACCCCCAAAGTTGAATTCCAACAGTCTTTTTGTGACGGAAAGTCCAGTACAGAAAGGCTTTTAAAATCTGCCATTGTAATCCCTCTGGTGGAAAGAGCCACTGCGGGGATTACTGGAGGATTTCAGAATGGCAGACGGGCATTCCGAGCCCCTTCGAAGCCATTTGGAAATCAGATTCAGAGTCCTTTCCGACCAATCCATTCAAAATTGGTCGGAAAGGAATCCAAACAGCCAATTACGATGCCATAGGAACGGTTCCGACCAAGGGTCAGAGCCATTTCCTGCAGCATAGTAATCGGGTATTATTTTAAAAAGTCTGCCAGGTTGAATCTACATAGTGCACAGAAACCAGGTTTTCTGGATTTATTCTATGTAAAAAATAGGTGGGTTTGGGAAAAATATTTAAAAAAATATTGTGATACAAATATATAATTTCATCAATGTCAGGAATATCAAAAGTAAGAAGATCGTTTTAAGGTTTGTTTTTATTGTTGTAAAAATATATGATTAAAGAAAATATTGTATATAATATCGTTGATAAGTGTTGTTCGATTTTGGGTTAAGCAATTTTTTTTATGTTTATTTTGTTTATATATGCATGTTTTTAGTTGAAGGATATTGCATGATATTGGGTTTTGGAAGGATAAGGGGTTGGGGAGATTTTTCAAAGGTGAATATTTCAATTTAAATGCAATGTTTAATTTTTTAATGACATACACATTAATTTTGTAAAATGAAGAAACATATTTTTAACTATTAATTTTTCATTTCAAAATGCCATGATTATTTTTAATGTACTGATGCAGGACATTCATTTAACAAAATGTCATTTTATTGTAAATATCAAAATAACAATTTTGAACAGAAATTATGAACAAAATATAATTGACTAAATTTACATTGAATAATGATAACCTTTTAAAAATGTACTTTCATTACATATGTTTGATTTAATACATTTGTTGTTATTAAATTCTTATTGAAAATTCTATAATTTCTTTCAAAATCTTGAAAATTGTACTGTTATTGTTTTTTTAAATGAATCTTTTTATTACAATTTGAAACACATGACAGTTGTAACCTGCACAATGAGCAACAGATTTCAGAATACATTCCATTACAAATGTCAGGATATTCATCTGCATATTTTCATTCAGCATACCTCTCTCCCAACGCTTAGGTTTTGGTGGCAAAGCTATCCCTATTTCACCCTTAGTCTTCCTCCAACTGGGGAATCCTACTGACAGACAAACAAAGCATTCTGCTACTCTCATTCCAGCGCCCACAGATCTTTGTCCATTTATGTGAACATCCTCTACCCTCAGTGACCACCTTCACCGCCTGCATACACCAATCCATATCGGTTTTCCAATCACTCAGTGTGGGCTCCGAGGCCGCCCTCCATCATCATGCTATGTTACACTTAGCCACCATGAGGCCTAATGTGACCCACAGTTGCTCCCCTGCCCTTAAGTCTGTTTTTCTCCAAATATTTAGTAAACACCATTGAGGCGAGGCCTCTATAATTTTGTCACACAGGGTCAGCAGACAGTATATAACCTCACTCTAACATTCCAGAATCACCTGACAACCCCACCAAATGTGTAAAACAGGCCCACATGGCCGCAAACCCTCGGACACTGCATTGAGTCTAGTCTGCCCGTCTTTACCAATGTTATGCTGGTATAGCATGTTCTATGCAATACTTTCAGCTGGACCTACCTTACTGAGAGATACCAACTCCTCTAGCCACTCATCGTTGCCCAACTGCCCCAGATCTTCTGTCACTTATCCTGTATTTTCTCCAAGGTGTCAGTGGAATTATATAGTATTTTTTTATATGTTAGGTATATGGCCTTCTTCTGCTAATAGTCGTCCAACAACCTATCCTCAAGTGGGGAGGAGTCTGGAAGATCTGACCCCTCTGGGATGGCTTATTGTAATGCAAGTCATATCTGGAGATATCGGAAGGTTTCTGTCAATGCCAGCTCATGGTCTCTCTCCAGCTCAACAAAGGGTCTTACTTCCCTGTCAGCTCATAAGTTTGCTAGGAGCACCTGCTGCGTTGAGTTCCATAACAGAGTAGCCTGAGTTATCTTATCAGGACACCCCATCACCGCCATCACTATTTGCCATATTTTAATGGTAACCGAAGTTGGGCTGTCTTTTGGTGTTTCTTGACCCCCCCATAGAGGGCCCCTAAGTGGCCTCCAGAGAGCATATTACGCCTATTTATCCTATAGGCTGGCTCATACTTTGGAGGTGAACCCAATGGTTTACCATTATAAGTTGTGATGCCCAATAATATTAATGAAGTGCCAGAAGAGAAATCCCTCAATCATACCAGCTTCTTACCAATTTTAAGAAAGCTATCAGTGGGTTTGCTCCATCCCAAAGGAGCTTTCGCACCACTGCTTCTACTCTTTGAAAATATGTTGGGGGAACCAGTTATAGTGTATTTTGTAAGATATACCAAAAGCAGGGTAACACCCTAATTTTATAAAGGGAAGCCTTCCTAAACAGCAACAAAGGCAACATCTTCCAATGCTCATGAAAAACCACAGGGTCTCTTGTAACATATATATCTAAGTATTGAAATCCTTCTGTCACTACCTTTGCTGTACCTGGCAGGGGAAGCGGTGGTCTAAGGCCACAAAGGATGTATATCAGCGATCTATCCCAATTTATGGTATATCCAAGGTAATTCTGATACAGGGCAAACATATGGAGTATCCTGTGTAGTGTGAGGTAAAGGTTTGCCACATAGACAAGAATGTCATCTGCATAGACGGAGATCGTGTCTTCCCAGTCCTCAGACCATTTCAGCCCTCTAATCATTGGGTCTCCTCATATCCACATCACCAGCAGCTCGAGGACTAAGGTGAATATCAGCGAGGAAAAGAGGCAACCTTGTCTTGTGCCTCTTTGTAATTTGACACCTGCAGATTGACCCCCATTTACCCATACCTGTGGTAAAGGGTCCGTATATAAAAGTTGAATCCATACTAAGAATTTTGGTGTGAATCCCAGTCTCTCAAGGACAGCGAACAGGGAAGGCCCCTCTATCATGTCGAAGGCCATTCTGGCGTCCAATTACACTACCACCGCCTCCTCTTGAATATACATCGCTCTCCACAACACTCTGTGAAGGCATCTCAGGATAAGAGAGGTATTCCTTCCAAGCATGAATCCCGATTGATTGGGATTAATCAACGTGTGTAACACTGGAGCTAATCGGGTTGCCAGTACATTTGCCAAGATCTTCACCTCAGCAATAAGCAGGGAAATCGCTCTATAAGAAGCACAGCTCTCCAGCAGTTTGCCAGTTTTATGTATTACTAGAATGTTAGTGAGGCGCTGATTATCGGGTAGTCTCCCAACCCTAAGACTCTCCCAATACATCTTCACTAAATAAGGGGAAGTCTTGAATGCTGTTAACTTGTACAGTTTGATCGGGAGGCCTTTCAGCCCATTGCTTTTCAACCTAATGGCTTGGATCACTTCACTATCTGTAAGGCCTGTCTTCAGGCTATCTCTGTTAGCTGCCTCCAGAGAGGACATGTTCAGGGTGGCCAATAAATCTCACACTTCATCTGCGGTGGTTCATGATGATAGTGTTTGTAGTACATACTGGCGGCATTAGCTATCCCTTTTATGTTTCTAACTGGTATTCCATCCTCTGTAGTGACCTCAAATACCCATTTAGAAGCTGCTTCTCTTTTATCTAACCCCGCCAGGAGTTTACCCGCTCTGTCTTCTACCTCATATAAGCAATGCAAGATCATCAAGTGTCTCGCTCTAGCGGCCTCTTCCACGATATTTCAATATTCTTTCAGTCTGACATGTCATTTTTGCTGTACGTTTGCATTTGCTGACAACAGCAGCACAGTTTCCAATGTCTGGATCTCTCCCTCTAACACATCCAATTGCTTAATTTTTCCTTTTTTTATGGCCCGCAATAAGTGAAACCCCCTGACAGCTTATCATTGCCTTAAATAACCTCCTATAAATCTTGGGAGGATTAAACCAAACCCACATTTTCCTCAAGATAATGGCCAGTGGCCACTTGTTGGCCAGTTCGGACAAGTGCAACTACATCTGTGGTTAAATCGTGTATTTTAAATGAAAAAGAATGGGTTCTACGACACCACTCTAATTGTCTGACCAAGAATGTTATATACTGTATACAATGTCCCTGATCCTTATATTACATAGGAAAAACAACACAGGAAGTGAAAAAACTTATTATGCAGCATCAATCTCGTATTTGATGTAAAATTGTGACTGCACCACTTGTGGAGCACCATTTGGAGAAATCACATGGCCCTATGGATATGAAGTGGTGTGTGCTTTGAGACTGCCAAAAGTTGAAAGAGAAGAGATAATGTTGATTGTCTGCTTACACTTAAGGAAAATGCGTGTTTCAGCTTGAACAGTTGAAAAGGGACTATTGGCTACCCTTTAAGGATCTAGGTGACCAGAGGTATACGTTTCTGAAATTTTTTTATGATGTAACTGTGTAGACATCTATGGAGTTTTAGAGGTTGATTTAACTGCTCATAAGGATGAATGTATATCACATGAGAGTCATTCCATTGGATTTATGCTACAGCGCATACCCCTACTTTGACTAGTTTATGGACATTGTTTCATACTATTACAAGTCCACTGGTATCATGTAGGAGTAAGTGGCTGTTTGACTGTGTGGTTGTTGTTTATCTAAATTTTATTCCCTTGAGGGAAGCCCAGAATATTATGTTTAGAAATATTGGTGAGATTACTTTTGGTGACCAGGCAGTATGAGTTTGGTACTACCCTCAATATGGCCGTCGTGTTTTTATCATCAGCTTCGCATTGACGTGGTAGATGGACAAGGGTAATTGTCATCGATATGTAAGAGTGGGAAAGCTGTATGACTATTTCGCTTTCAGAGTAACCCATTAATTTTATCTAATAAGGAAAGTGTAGAAGGCTATGTTGATAAACAATGGTTAGATCGCAATGTGATTTGAGTAAAAAGTGGTTGGATAATATCTTCAATATGGCTGCCACGTTTTTGACGCCGACTACGTGATGACAGGGTACGTGGAGAGGGTCAAATGCCATGATTGAGCATGCGTACTTGCTCATTTTTGACTGTCGAGTGTGGGATTGATTGATTTATTCAAGCTCCGGACATAAATAAGTAAACAACTATAAGGGGGTTATTTTACTACACAGCAGTATTCAGTAAAGTAAAATGATACATTTAAGTGTTTTATGTCGTTTTGGTTTGTAGAATAGATTGAAGAATATTATAAGTTCTGAGTGACACGATATACTCTCTAGTGAGCGCTAACATATGAGAGGTAAGAATAAGAGTTCTCACGTGTGGTGATCGGTAATAGGGAGCACGAGTCACTCGTGTACATGTGGTTTTAAAAGGTTTGGTTATCTTTTTAGGATAAAGAGACCGAGGGACATCTGGCGCTTTAGTGATTTAGCTCTGTACTTGCTTTGCACGTCTTTGGTGTTGATTGAGGATTTAGAAGTGATTATTGTCACAAGGTTTTTGTGGAGGTTTTGCATTAGAACACAGGGCTTGGTTTCTGTAAAGTTGCTAATGGGGGCCCTCCCCAAGGACGACAGGACACCGTGGTTGGATCACGGTATGTTTATTTGTACTGTGCTAGAGAGCGCCGAGCCGGTGCCACTGTGCTCCGAGCCTCGCGCGCTAATAATCCTCGATGCGCGGGCATCCTAAGATGGCCGCCAGCATGTCGCGTCGTGACGCGACGTGCGTACACTAGAACGGAAACTCTACATATCTCCCTTTTTTCCAAACAGTGAAACAGTTTTAACTTACAGTCCGCTGTTCATATCAAAGTCTCGGAACCTGGCTGGTCTCACCACTGCTCTGCCCCTGCGGGTCTGTCTTACCGGGGTAGCCACGGCCTCTCTCTCCGGAGTCTCTGCACTACCTCCCTTATCGTTCTGCGCAGCCTGGCTCTCCGCCGATTCACTTCGGTCCATCTCTCTCTCCGCTCCAGGGATCCTTCCGTCGTCTTGCTCCTCACTGATTTCTTCATTTTCCAAGTCCATCTCTCATTCCAATCGCTCATCTCCCGCCTCAGGCTCTTCCGCACCTTCCAGGTCTTGTCCCCCTTTGTTCCACTGTAGTACTTTGTTGCATCTCGCCATGCGGTCCTGAGACCACACATTGCCATCACTGAACAGGGCCGCTCTGTCATACACCTTCTTCACCTGCAGGCGTTTACTATATTTGCTATCCCCCTTCCTTTGCAATGTTGCCAACTTGACTCATACCCATTCTCCTTCCTCTAGTCCAGTATCCTTCACGTTCCTATGCTTGTTGTAGTGTTTAGCGTAGACGGCTTGTGCTTTCTCCAAGTTTGCCTGGAAGACTGCAGGGGACCATTTGCTCATTATGGTCTTCTCTTTCCATACCCGATTGTCCTTTGTGAAGGGGTCACGTCCCCTCAAGATTTGGAAGGGGCTATATCCAGTTCCTGTGGGCATGATTCTGTACGCCCATATCATTTGCCAGATTTCTTTCTCCCAGTCTTTGTTACTAGATATCGCTCCTTGCACGGATCCCATCACCACATGGTTGAACCGTTCAACCAGTCCGTTCCCTGCCGGGTGATAGATCAACGTGTGTTTGGAGAGAATGCCATTTCTTTCCATAAAGTTGGTCCATTTGTCTGAGGTGAACTGAGGACCATTATCACTCAGGATGGATTTTGGAATGCCCTCTTTCACGAATGTGTCGCTCAAAAACTTTAATATCATCTCTGTGTCCATTACTTCCTCCACCTTCACCTCCGGCCATTTCGAGTATCTATCCACAAGGACACACACATACTTTGGAGTGCCTTGTCCATCCAAGATGGGACCCAATATGTCTATGGACAGTTCCTTCCATGGGTTCTGTGGAAGATCAAATCTGCCTAGCACCGGGCGTAGTGGTTTGAGTGTCTTGTCTGCTCCCTGGCACTGTGGGCAATCCCGGACATACCATTCCGCTCTTAGGTCCATACCTAGCCACCAGTAGCCTTGCTTAGTCCTTAGTTTCATCTTGCCTATTCCCAAGTGACCTTCATGAAGTATCGCCAGTAGTTTGGGAACTATGCCAGCTGGGGGAATGACCTTGTCCCCCCTGTAAACAAACACTCCATGTTCGTCCACTGATAGTTCTTCCCTGACTTCATAATACACCCTCAGATTTCCACTGATGCATCTCTTTTCTGGCCATCCTTGTACTATGTGTGTTTTTACTTCCTGTATGGTTGAGTCCTCGTCATATGCTTCCTTCCACTCCTGGTTGCTTATGACCATCTCTTGGTCCTCCATCAGGGCCACCATCTCTTATCCGCATGTTTGGTCACCTCCTCCAGGTTCCATGGCTGCCGCCCTGCTCAGATAATCTGCCACTCTGTTTCGACTGCCAGGGATGTACTCCACATCATACCTGAATTCCAGGAGTTTTAATGTCATTATCTGAGATTCTGGGGGTGGCGCTCGCATGCCCACTGGAGGTTAGGACTTTCACTAGGGGCTTGTGGTCTGTCTACAACTGAAATCGTGTGCCCCACAAGAATTGCCTGAATCTCGTCATCGCCCACACTACAGCTAGCATCTCCTTTTCAATGACACTGTATTTTCTTTTTGTGTCGCTCAGGGTGCGGGATGCAAAACTTAGCGTGTCCATTACTCCTTGTCCTCGGTCTTGCATCAACACCGCGCCCAAGCCTTTGTCGCTGGCATCCGTTGTGATTACAGTCTTTCCTTGAGGGTCGTATCCTTGCAAAGGTATTGCGCCCACCACATCTTTCTTTATGTTCTCGAATTCTCCTTGTGCTTCCGCCGTCCAGCAGCACACCGAACTCTCCCTTGTTAGCTTCCCCATGTGGTGCGTCTTTGTTGCGAAATGCTGCACGAATTTACTATAGTACTCGGCCATTCCCAAGAAAGACCTGACTTCTTCTTTACTGGTGGGTGGAGGTGCTTCGCATATCGCCTTTACATTGTCCGCCTTGGGAGTGATCCCTTGCACTCCGATTTCATGCCCTAAATAGGTCACTGATTCCATGCCCAGGCGGCACTTCTCCCACTCCGCCGTGAGGCCTTTCTCTTCTAACACTCTTAGCACTTTGGTCAGTTTGGCGTTGTGGTCTAGTTTGTCTCGTCCCATCACTAGGATGTCATCCTGGAAATATTGGATGCCGTCAATGTTCTTGAACAGCTGGTGCATCAATTTTTGAAACACGGCGCCGTCGGAATTGGTAGCACCCGAAGGGGGGTAATGAATGAAGTCAACCTCCTGCTCTCCGGGTGTAACGCAATTTGATGGTATGCTGAGGTCAAATCGATGGTAGAGTACCACTTGACCCCTCTCGTCTTGGCTAGCATCTCTTCGATTCTTGGTAAGGGAAACTTCTCCACAACGATGTTCTTATTTAACTTGCGCAGGTCTACGCATAGCCTGACCCTTCCGCTGGGTTTCATGACCACTACCAATGGCGCCAGCCACTCAGCGCACGTGATTGGTTCAATGATTCCCCGTCTTTCTAACCCTTGCAGTTCTTCTTGTACCGCCTCTCTCACTGCAAGGGGTACATTCCTCACCTTGTGGGCCACTGGTGTGGCGCCTGCCTTGAGGATGATTTTGTGTGCAAACTTCTCAAGCTTTCCCACCGCACCTCCGAATACTTTGGGGAACTCTTCCTTCCACTTGTCCAGGTTCGGCCACACTTCCGGCTCGGTGAGGAGGATCTGCTCCTTACCTCCAGGGTCCAGTTTGATGCCCAGGTCGCCCTAGTCTAACCATCCCAGCATTGATTGTCCCCTTTCGGATATGTACAATTTGCAGTTGGCGGCGCGTCCTCTGAATTCAAATTTGAGCGGTCAGAATCCCAGCATGGGTATGCAATCTCCGTTGTGCGTGACCGGCCTTATGTCTAGTTTCTCCAGGTCTGGGCCCAAATGTGGCTTGAAGGTTTCGTTCCACACCGCTCTCTGGACTATAGTGTAGGGCGATCCTTTATCTGCCACTATGCTTATCGGCACTCCTCCAATCGACATGTCCAGTACTGGTTTGGTTGACCTTTTGCTGTCCACGCTCAACACGTGGTCGTAGATGCAAAGTACCGTGTCCTCCTCCTCATGGTCAATTTCTTCTCTGTCCTCCTGTCCTTGGTCGATGTATCTAACCATACTTCTGGAGGATTTCCTGCGGCACACTTTCTCTTAATGCCCTACGATTCCGCAGTACATGCATTTGGCACGAAACGCCGGACACTTCCTGTCGTGAGCTTCATGTGCCCAACTGCCGCATCTGTAGCAGGCTTTCTTGTTGCTCCCGCTTGCTTTCCTGGTGGTCCTGGGTTCCCTTGCCACCTATTCGGTCCCTTCGTCGGGGTCCCCCTGCTTCTGCTGTCCTTACGGGGTTCCTCGTCCTCTATCCTGTTCACCATCGGACTTGCTGCGGGTTCTCTTTTTGCCGCTTCCGCGCATCTTCGCGCCAATTCCGCTCTCTTGACAATTACCATTACTTCTTGCAGTGCGGCGTCGCTGCTGGCCCACAGCTCGTCCTGCACCGCGGTGCTCGTGGTGTGCATCTTGATCTGATCCTTGATGAATTCATCTTGGAACATGTTGTATTTACACGTGGATGCCAATTTCCTCAACGCCGCCACATATTCTTCCACTGACTCCCCTGGTCGTTGCTTTCTTTGCTGAAAGTTGTATCTGTCAATTCAAACACAAACCGGCCGGTTTGTAGTGTTCGTTTAATTCTTCAATTGCGTGGGCATACACGTCATCATCTGTGCTCCCACGTTGTTTGGGTACTAGATTCTTGAAAATCCTGAGCCCTTCTGGGCCCAGATTATGTAACAATATTCGCCTCTTCCTTTTGCTTGAGAACTTTTCCTCATTCTCGTCTTCTAACACCTCGATGAAGTTGTCGATATAGTCTCTCCAATCCTCCCATCTCATGAGTGGTTCTCCTGGCTTGGGTAAAAATTGCACAGGGGCCGTCGCTGACGCTGCATGCGCACACATCCTTTCGCGCTTTTCTGTGGGCAGGGTGCTGCTGTAACTTTTGGGGCTGCCTGGTGCACTGTCCTCTTCTAGCTTCTCTGTTTTTTTGCTGGGGGATCTCTGTGACTGCTCCTTCGCTCTTCCCATAGGTCGCCAGTGCTCCTGCCCTTGATAAGTTGGTGTAGGGGGGTGTCTAGGGTCGTCTAACCCTCTGTGCTCTCTTGTGTCACTCCCTCCGTGCTCCAACTGACTCCCTCTGTGCGCTTGTAGGCTCTGCCGCGCTCTCTAGTGCCCACTTGCCTGTATGTGGTGGCTGCTCATAGGTAGGTGATTCTCATGAGGCACCTGGTCTTTGGTTTCTCTTTTGTGGCCTCTCTGCAGTCCTGTTCTGTTCATTTTTTTTCCCAGTTTTTTTTTTCCTAAGGTCCTATCCCACCCTCGTCGCCATTGTAAAGTTGCTAATGGGGGCCCTCCCCAAGGACGACAGGACACCGTGGTTGCAGCACGTTATGTTTATTTGTACTGTGCTAGAGAGCGCCGAGCCGGTGCCACTGTGCTCTGAGCCTCGCGTGCTTATAATCCTCGATGCGCGCGCATCCTAAGATGGCCGCCAGCACGTCACGTCGTGACGCGACGTGCGTACACTAGAACAGAATCTCTACAGTTTCACCAACTGATAAGATTTGAAGACATGATGTGGAATTTTTGTTGTCACTTGTTTTTGTTGAGTTGTAAGCAGACGATACTCTGAACTCGAGGTGGTTTTAAAATTAGTTTTGGAACTTTATTGATATTATATGTTTTATGCTAGATTCATATCGTCCTGAGGATGGTCTTGTGGAATTGATTTTGTTTGAAACCGAAACGTCGACGCCATTACACCATTTGTGTTTACAGAGTTATCAATGGAAAGAGAATGAATTATAAGAAAGCTATGAACTGTTTGTAATGTTTGGCGAATTATCTGTACTGTCCATACCAGTGAACAGAGGGTGTAAGATACTACTGTTGATGGTATATGAACTAAGACAGTAGTCATTAGGTTGCCATATATAGTGTGATTTAAATATGCGTTCATGCTCTTCTCTTTTTAGATAAAGGTTACTGAATTGAATTCAAGATAAAAAGAAGCATATTTTGATGGAAACTTGTTTCGAGTTCTGATAGATTTTGTTCACAAATGTGACAACTTCTAAATATTAAGTTATAATCTGAATGATTCCTCAAGGATCATTTTCTGCGTTACAGTTCGGACAAGGGACACCTTACGATACCATGGATTAAGTGACATTACATGACCCCCGGATGTCGGTCTTTTGCCATCAATTGCGCAGAACAGGGAGTGATCCGAGATACCCCTCCAGAGATGGCAGACCTCAGGATGAAAGGTATACCTGGAGGCCATTGGACTGCGCGCTCACCACACGCCCACCTGGCTGACTGCTAATTAAAAGTATGCCAGAACCTTTCCAGAGTGGCCTCTTTGTATGCTGAACCAGCGGTCTTGTTCTCCACAGATAGCCACATTGCAGTCCCCCCCAATGATTAACTCCCCCTGCGGCAAACTGACAATAAGCAAGCCTAGATCTTTTAGTGTCGCAGAATGGAGTCTCGGGCGGATGCAGAGAGAAAGAACATGAAACGGATTGCCTTCCCAATACCCTGATAGTGCTACAAAGCACCTGTTGGGATCATGTGCGATATTTTTTACAGTAAATGGGAAGGAGTTGCATAGTAGGATTTCCACCCCTCTTGATCCTCTAGTATAGCCGGCATGTGCTGCCAGTTTGTAATCCTATCTATGAAGTGCACAGTAGGTATTTCATTGTAGGTGAGTTTCTTGCAGCAAGGCTATTTCAGGTGAATGCATTTAAGTGTTGTTGTACAAGCCCACTCTTTATTTTGTCCCCCAGAACATTCAAATTCAAAGACAGGATTTTAAAAATATAGGAGATTTGGGTATTACTCACAACAGTTTGCATATATACTGCCGTAACATATCTGCCTGGAGATCAATGGCCTCAGGAGAAATTCTCAGCCTAAACACAGAATATCTATGAACAGCAGCGGAGCCCAATACATGTGTCCTTGTGTCCTTCTGGGAAATGCTCTGACTTTTGTTGTCCAATTGCCTGAAACACTTAAATCAAAAGCACTGTCATGAAGCCACATTCCCAATAAAACACAAAAATACAACTTGAGTAAAAATCCCTTACCTCCCTGCCTCCCTGCATCGTGGACTCAAAACTGCCCATCCCCCTAACATTGCAGATCACCTGTGTACCCCATCCCTCATGACTAAGTACAGGAGAGTGCATCATAGCTGAACTATCCACCTGCCACATCCCCCAAGTTAAGCATGTACAGTTTTTACTATTCTGCAGTTGTTCAATAGGGTCGCTACAAAGCCACAGTTTATATCAGCATATTTTCATGGAGTCAACAACCCAGGTCCAGTGACAGGGGAATGATCCCCCCACCAGGCCTTTCAATACCCAGTAATTCCATTGTGTGGGAGCCAGGTGGACCTACATAGGCCCAAAACTACAATGTCTGCCCAAGTCACTGTAGGTTTTGCAAGGCGTAAAGGGGCCCTGGTGCCTCCCAGAGTCCCAACTGGTCTGGGGGGGAGTTCTCTATGGCAGTACAGCATCAGAAAGGTCCTCCAAAGTGCCCTCTGTCACCTGACCTTGTCGTAACTCCTGCTGTCTTCTCTCTTTGCTGCTTTTCTGATGGTAGTTACTCAGTTGTTCGTTTCCTGGGTGTTGCCTGCCATCTAGCCAGTTTTTGCCTTCCTCAGGTGAGTAAAAAGAAACATCTTTCCCTCTGTCACTAAAGTGAGTTTGGCCGGAAACAACATTGCATATTTCAGTTCTCTTTTTCACAGTGCCTTTTTAACATCAAGGAAAGAGTGTCTCAGCCTCTGAACTTTGATCCTAAAGTCTGGGAAAAATTGGATCATGGCATTTTAATATTTGAGTGGAGGGGCAGAGTGAGCTGTCCGCAATACATCATCTCTGTCTCTATTGTTACACAGGGGCTCCCTGGGACTTGATGGACTCGCTCCACCAAGAAATAAAGAGATCACATGCTGCAGCTGTTTAGCAATGAGGTCCTCAACGATTAGGTCCACGCTCCGCCCATCCGCTCTCTGTGGCACCCCCAGGGTTCCAATATTACTGCATGGGCGTCCTTAAAAATCTTCAAGTTTTGCCTCCAGAGTTGCCACAGCAGTGCGGAGCTCCTTCACATGAACCACAAGTGTTTTAGTGGTGGTTTGGTGTGCAGCTATAAAGTCCTCAGTGACTCTGAGGCAGGCCCCTAAATTATGGAGATCTGCATGCATCAGGGTAACTTCTGAAGTGATTGTGTCAATTTTTTTCTCCAGGGCCGATCATACCCTTTGAATTGCCCCCATTATATTTTGTAGAGTGAAGGCTCCCTCCGCCACAACTGGCTGCTGCTCACCTCCTCCCTCCATAGGGGCATTGGACCTAGGCTAACTTAATTTGATGCATCACACAGGACCCTTTTTGACCCAACATCGAGTTATACTCTGAATTCATCACCCCCGCTTGACCCGCAAGCCCCACTCGGTCAGCAGCCCCTCACTCGGGGCCCAGATCCCTTGCTCCCAGATCCATCCAGCAGCACCAATGAACCCACTCTTCCTTTGTTCTACAGCCTAGTCCCATTTGGCAGCTTGTGAGCATCACTGAGAGTAGCTCCAATTCGGATATTACGGGGCCGTCAACTTCTCTGGAGCATCAACAGCACTTCCTTACATAACAAGGAAGTTTGGAAATTGGATATTTTAATGGATATGTGGGGGATTTAGATGGTGGGTTGCCAGAGCTCGCTCAAGATGCGACCATCATGGCAGGCGGTTGCCCACGCCCCCCTATACTGTTATTCTAATAAGTTGTTAAAAAAAAATTAGAATTTCAGAAGATCATTTGTGGTGTCCCCCAAGAATCATCCCTCAGCCCCACTCTCTTCAACAAATACATGATCCCCTGGCCAACACCGTCAGAACGAATGGACTCAACATCATCTTCTATGCCAATGAACCTCAGCCATCCTCTCGCTGTCAGAAGACCCCTCTACCATCACAGCCAACTTATGTAGTGTGCAATGAAGGATGCAGATTGGATCAACAACAACTGACTCAGGCTAAACACGGACAAGACAGAAGTCCTCAACTTTGGGAACAACACCTCACCACGGTTCATCACATGGTGACTTGCTGAATGCAGGCCATCCCACGTCCACAACCTTGGCATTATCTTGGACAGCAAGTAATCTATGAAGAAATCGATAAATGCAGCCTCTTCTGCCTGCATGCATATCCTACACATGCTCCACAAGATCTTCAAGTGACCCCCAGTCAACACCAGATGACCTGTAATACAGGCCCTCATCACCAGCAGGCTGGACTATGAGAACACGTAGGAATCACCGGACACATCCTGAAAAGAATACAAAAACAATACGACTAATCCTCATCCTCCCAGACGGATCCACATCACAGCACACCTGAAGAAGCTATGCTGGCACCCGATCCAGAAGAGATGCTAGTTCAAGATGTTGACCCACACATGCAAAGCCATGAACAACGAAGGACCTGCTTACATCACCAAACACATGACCTTCCACCAACAGGCCAGACATCTATGTTCCGCATCCCTCTTCCTTGGAGACACCCCCCCCCCAAACTCAACAAAGCAACAGTGGAGGGCACTTATTTTCACACCTGACGGCCAAAGCTTGGAATGACCTTCCCCTACACCGTAGGACCGCCTCGTCGCTTCAAGAATTCAGGACAAAACTGAAAACCTGGCTATTTCAATGAACAGATCACCACGAAGCAGTTAGCAACTCCAGCACCTTGAGACCCTCACAGGTATTTTGCTATGCTTTACAAATCCCTGATTAATTGAATGACCAATTGATTTTAAATATATTTAAATATATTGAAAATTATGTGTGATTAAATTATGAGAATCAAACAAATATGTATTATTTATGATGATTTATGATGTATTCATTATAATTTATAAATGTATTTATATATTTTTTTTAAAAAGATTAATAATAAAATTTCTATGATTTATATTATTGGAATGAGTTCTGTTGTTGGGACTATATATTGTAATATTATGGGGGGCGTGGCTTGAGGCTTGACAAAATGGCCCCACGGTAGTGTAGCTCCACGAGCCACCATTGGACATCCTTCCCTTATCCTGCATCAGCCCTGCGAAATCAGTGATTTGCTAGCAGGACTGCATTACTGACCCCAAGAGCTACCTGCCAATACCCGGCAAAGCCGGCACAGGGACGAGAGTCGGGCCGCTGGAGACCACGTTGCCGCCGCATCTCATTCTGTAATGGTGGCCCGCGTCTAACGGCTGCCTTGCACAGACGCGATTCTTATCACCACAGAACAACAGACCATGTGACATCCCCCCCGAGACACGAGGCGGACAGATCTCCCCCCCACCGAGGCACAGGCGGAGGGACCAGCAGCGATGGTGAGCTGGGGGCTGAGGCTGCGCTAGCTGGGTGAGCGTGCCGGGCGGGAGAGATCACGACAGCGCCCGGCGCCGAGGGCGGGGAGAAGGCAGCGAACAAACTTGAGGCCGTCCAGCCGCTTGTGGCTGCGCTCTTCCGCACCTCCACTGCCCGGCCCGCAGCATAGACCCTGGAGATTGCAACTGGAGGCGCTGCCTCCGCCAACAACAGCGGAATATTGCAGGATTCATAGAGGAGAGTTTAGCCACAGGCCGGCGGCACACTAAGTACATATGCCTAAAACATCCTGGGACACCTCCTGCGAGGCCTATATCTGCTGCCCAGATCGTTCGAATGCACTGGCGGGGCCAGACTTGAGCGCCAGGATGGTACTGCCATCTACCCCCCTCTGCCGCAACCATTAAGGCGGTCAAGAATTCAGGCGCCATCCTGCATTGCCTAAGAACCGAGGGACGCCTGCTGGCAACACCGCGATAAGGCGGCCAGGGAGACTGAAAAGGCCTGGTGAGCAAACTGGGAGACCCGACACACGCCGAGGCCAGTAGCCGAGGTGGGAAGAGCATCGCAAAGCACAGCGAGGTCGCCTGATCGACAGTGACTTCACCTATCACTTCATCACCACCTGGCCCAATCATGTCCTTCCAGGGGGCAACGACTGCAAACACCATATCTGCGGATCGTAGCGTGACCTTCACAGACTCTCTTCCAGGGTACCGGACACGGGCTGACGAGGCACCAAATACGACCCTGTTGCGGAGTCCGCGCTGCTGTTAACTGCACGGACCTATTAGGCCCTAATCACTAGTCGGCACTGCGCTGTGGATTCTCCCACTGCAGTGACGCCGGATTGCCTTTCAGCAGCCTGGACACCATTTTGCTCGCGGCGTGGCGACTATCTCTTGATAGACCTGACAAAGTGTCTGAAGTTCACGTGCGACAAGGGCACTATCGCGGCAGAGGCGCAAGGTGATATATACTGCGGCCGGTGCTCATCCTCCGGAAATATGGGCAAGCCCGAGAAGAACCAGCCCCGGCTGACATTCGAGCTGCGTAAAGGGTCCAATCCTGGCCACACCGCGACTTCGGACTCAGAGCAGGATGCGCCAACACACTCCCCCACTGCACTTGAGAAGTCGCTCTCAGCCATCCACGCGAGTCTGCAGGCCATAGATGGCAAGATCGAGGCACTAAACGGCAGAATGGATCAATTCTTGACTAAACTCGACAAACAAGTGACGCGAATCGGGGAGGCTGAACAATGAATTTCTGATGCGGAAGACGGGCTCCAACAGGTGGCAGAGAAGGCCTCCGACATCACCAAACTGCTGGCAGTTATACAGGCCAAAAACGAGGACATTGAAGCGCACTTGTGCCGAAATAACGTACGCATTTTAGGCCTGCCAGATCGACAAATGTGGGACCCCTAGAGGAATATGTCTAGGGGATGCAACAGGATATCCGCAGGAAGGAAGAACTTCTCCTCTATTTGCAATCGAAAGAGCTCACTGATCACTTGCAGCGTGCCCGTTGCCAGGAGCACCTCCAAGACTAATCATTGCTCGCCTACTAAACTTTAGAGATAGAGACACAGTTCTCCGAATTACTAGACTCAAAGGATCAATCACCTATCAAGGCAATGCACTATCCTTTTACCCGGATTTTACGGCAAGCATGCAAGCAGCTCACAAGGAATTTCAGGCTGTCAAGAAGCTTCTGCAGAAAGAACAGATCCCCTCTACAATGCTGTACCCAGCGCGTCTCCGAGTTGGCACCAATGGAAAATGGAAAGATCTTCAACAACCCTAAACATGCAATGGAACATGCGCAGACACTTCGGCGCCAGAAACAGCAACCTCCTGCTTCTCAGACATCCGGCATTGATGAATGAACAGTAAGGGGGACACGGCGAGGCCTTTTAGAGGGAAATGATACTGATATCATGAGCGGGTGGACGGGTGGTAATGCTCTAAATGTGAGACACTTGATTCATTTGATCCAGTCCTGCATGTGGTTATAACTGTTTCATATGCATACAGCACTGATATGTGGGCTGGTGGGAAATATCGTACAACCGGTGGCACCCCTCCCTCTTTTCATCTGGGAGAGGTTGTAGCCGCCACGACCCCCGATGGGTGATCCCCAATGGGACTTGAGTTTACTACTGTTGGGGTTTCTGCGGGAGTTCACTGAGGGATATGTCTTTAGCAGGTTGGGAATGCTGAAGTGGGAGGAGGGTGGGGGGTAAGTTTTGTTTCTCATATGCCAAAGTCACTCACTGGACAGATCATTGCACTACACTGTCCTCACTGTCGCGGACACCACCCTGTTGCAAATCCAAACGATGATGCAAAATTCAAGTGCACTACATATGATTGGGACCACCTATAATTGTTTAACTTGGAATGTCCGGGGGCTAAATACAATGCAAAAAATCAGGCAAGTGCTGGCGCAGCTTGACAGGCACCATGTACACCTCGCGCTACTACAGGAAACACACTTAACCAGGGCATCTGAGGACAGGGTGGCCAAACGCTGGGCATCATACCGCCTAGCATCGTCATACTCCACTTACGCTAGAGGAGTCCTTATACTGGTGAAAAAGGGGTGGCCTTCACAGCTCTCCACACTAACACAGATCCTGAGGGCCGATGGGCGATGGTGATGGGGAAATTAGGCAATGTACTAGTAACAATTGTAAATGTATATGGTCCAGTAGTTGATGATACGTCAACATGCCTGAATATGTTTAGAGCACTTCGAGAATGGCATGAAACGGAAATAATAATTGTGGGCGACCTTAACACATACCTCGATCCCAAGACTGACAAATCCAGCCTACAGAGCACCAGGATGGCAAAGGTCGCTAACTGCGTGAAAGATGGCATGCTGGAGTTTGGGCTGGTAGACGCATGGCGACATAGAAATGCCGCAGTACTGGCATGGACGCACATCACTCCCACGACCAGGGGCTGGTCCCGACTAGATTACTGGCTGCTAAGTGATGGAGCACATAACTGGGTCACAGATGTACGTAACCTTCCCAGAACGCTGTCAGATCATAACCCGGTGCTCCTATCACTACATATGCCGCATAACCCACATAACCCATTTACCTGGCGATTCAGGGCGGAATCACTCCTTGATCCTATATAAGCCGACACCATTAAATCGGCCATAGTGCAATTTTTCTAGACAAATGTGGGGTCCGTGGATAGTCAGGAAGCATTATGGGAGGCCTTTAAGGTCACAATATGGGGCACATGCATCAGCATATCCGTGGGGATACTGAGGGACATTAGGGGACAGCTTACTGCCATAGAGAAGAAGCTGCCAGAGCTGGAAACACAATATGACAACGCACCTTCGACAGCCATCCGTGCCGACATACACGAGCACATAGACGAATACAACACGCTCGCGGAAAAGGAGGTGAAGTACCTCTCCAAGCACCATGTAGCTCGGCGCTATGGTGAAGGGGGGCGACCGGGCAAAATATTGGCGGGCCGACTGCAGAACAGGTCCTACCAACCTCCCATAGACCACATTGTAGACACGAACGGACAATCTCACTATACACCCGCTGCCATAGTCATTTTCCGTCATTTTTATGCCACGCTATACACGTCGACAGGTGGGATGGACGAGACAGCCATGGATAAATACCTAGAAGACATCGCCTGCGCATGGCTATCGGATGTGCACCGCAAGTATCTAAGTCTTCAGATAGATACGGAGGATGTAGTAGATGTTTAATGTTTAATGTTTAAAGATTTCTAGAGCTCATGGCTGCCCGTAAGCGTCCCAGCGCTATTGATAGAAACAAGCGACAGCAAAAGGGGGAGAGCTACGGGTACAGCCAGATCTTCAGAAGTTTACGGAAAGGAAGGAGATTGGGTTGAGCACGCAAATCCAGTGGGAGTGAGTTCCACAGATTGGAGGCGATGTATGAGAAACGCCGGCCTCCAGATCGGGCCCTCTTGATCCTGGGCGTCAGGGTCAGGTGGAGATTCGTGGATCAGAGGGTTCTGTTGGTAGTGTATGGGACGATGAGATCTTTGAGGATAGGGGGGAATTACCATGTAGTATTTTATGTGTAAGACAAAGGGCCTTGAAATGAACTCTTTCCAATACTGGCAGCCAATGCAGTGCTCTAAGAGCCGGTTTGGCCGAGCACCAGTTGTTGGTATTAGTAAGGATCCGGGCAGAGGTGTTTTGCACTACTTGGAGTTTGGCTGTCACTTTCTTGGGTGCACTGAGGTAGAGGGAATTTCCGTAGTCCAATCTGGACAGTATTAGGCCCTGGACCAAGAGCTTCCAAGACTGAAAGGGCAGCAACGAGAGGATTTTACGGGAAGTACGGAGGAGACCATAGCAGGCTCCGGACGTTTTCCTTGCTTGGGTATTCAGTGTGAGTTCCTGGTCCAGCCAGATCCCAAGGCTTTTGATGTCGGGTTTAGGAATAGGAGGAGGACCCATGCAAGGGGGCCACAAGGTCTCTGGACGAAAGTGGGACTGGTTGCCCATCACCATAATCTCCGTTTTATTACCATTCAGTTTTAGGTGGGACCAGTCCATCCAACTGACTATATCTCTAAGGCAGGAATGCAGATCGATGGTGGGATTTTCCTGGTGGTTTAGTGATACTACAAGTTGGGTATCGTCGGCATATGTCAGTAATTTGATGCCATAAGGGGTGACAATTTTTTCGAGGGGAGACATATACACGTTGAAGAGCGTAGGGCTCAGAGAAGAACCCTGCGGCACTCCGCAGTGTATTGGGGTCTCTTTGGAGAGATGGTTACCCTCAGCCACCTGGAAGGAGCGGCCGTGAAGGAAGGATCCTAGCCAGGACAAGCAAGCCCTGAGATGCCCAGATCCCTGAGCCGTTGGACCAATGTACGATGGTTAACGGTGTCGAAGGCCGCACTTAGATCCAGGAGGATCACTGCCACTGATCCTCCTGCATCGATGATCTTCCTGGCCTCTTCAACCACCGCCACCATCCCAGTCTCGGTGCCCTGGCCCGGACGAAAGCCTGTCTGTGAGGGTTTGAGCAGTTCCCTGGATTCAAGGTAGTTGGACAGTTGGTTGTTGATGAATTTTTCTGCCATCTTGCTGGTACTTGGCAAGAGAGAAATCGGCCTAAAGTTGGTCAGATTTAGGGGGTCGAGGTTAGGCTTTTTTAATAGGGCCTTGACCACAGCCTTCTTCCAACTGGGGGAACCAAGCCCTGCGACAGAGAGGAATTGATCACGTTCACCATCAGGGCGAGGATGGTAGGTGCCACGAGTTTTAAGATCTTAACAGGGGCTGGATCAAGGGGGGAGCCACTCTTAATAGACTGTAGAATAGGGGACAGGGTGTCCTCACTGATAGGTATAAACATGTCCGGACCTATGTTAAGGTTCTGCGACTGTCTCGGACATGGATCGAATAGGTCTACAGGATGGAGGGGGGGAGCTGTTTGAGGATATTTTGGATCTTTCGGTCAAAGAAAGTTGCTAGCTCGTTACAGTTATTGTCCGAGAAGTCACCCGGGTATATGGGCTCCGGGGTTTTTTAAAGTTTTTTCACAATTTGAAAAGTTTCTCTTGACGAGCTAGAGGCAGTTCTAATTTTTTCTTCGAAAAAGGCTGTTTGCGCAGCTTTAAGAGCCTTTTTGTAGTTATGAATAGTGAGTTTATAATCCCTCTTCTTGTTGAGGTCATAGTCCTTCCTCCATAGTCTTTCAGATATTTTGCAAAGTTTTTTCAGGAGGCGGACCTCCTGAGTAAACCAGGGCAGAGTGTTTTTTTTCCGTGGTTTAAGATGTTTTTTTTTAGGGAGGACGATGTTAAGGGAGTTTTCAATCCACGAGGAAAACGTGACATCCGGGGCTGTGGGGTCAGCCTCATAATTTAGCGAGGAGAGCTCCAGAGTGTGCTTCCATTTAACAGTGTCTAGTTTAGACCAAGGGCGTGCGGGTCTGCCGGGCGCTTGCGTGGGGGGCGGGATAGTCGGGATCCACCAGCTGAATGGAATAAGCAGATGGTCGGTCCACGGTATCGGGATAGGTACTCTGACTTTAAGGTCCAAGATGTTTGAAAAAATGGGATCCAATAGGTCCCCTAGAGTGTGCGTGGGTTGGTCGTTCCCCAATGGAGCTGGTGGGTTGCTAGATCTAATAACAAGTCTGAAGCTATACTATCATTGTTGTTATCAAAATGGATATTAAGGATCATATAGTTAGGCAGAGTACTGGCCATGGAGGTTTCTAAGAGAGAGCTGCAGAACTGTCCCATGGGTCCCCGGGGGCGGTAAATAAGAACTCCCGAAAGGGATTTACATGGGGACACTTGGATGGTGAATTGGACATTTTCACAGTCAGAGAGGGGGTTGCCGTGAAACCGACACAGAAGGTGGTCTCTATGTATTATGGCTATCCCTCCTCCCCTTCCCTTCACTCGGTCCAAGTGTTGTATGAGGAAGCCTTGGGGCAGCGCCTGAACGATCTCCAGATCAGAATCTGATGAGAGCCATGTCTCAGTTAAAAACAGAATCTCCAATTGTAGCTCCTCTAAGAGCATATGGATTTCCTGCGCATGTTTAGGCAGGGATCGGCAATTTACCATAGCCATTTTAATGACCGTCTGGGTAAAGTGGCCGGTCTTAGGGGTGGATAATTTATATGTACAATGGAGACAGTGGTTACAAGGGCCATCAACTCTAATGGAGTGGGCACAGAGGGACATGGGGGGCTGGTTAAGTTGTCCCAGGAGTTCCCTGGAGTATGTTATACTCTTACGCAGGGGTGGGACCAAGGTACTGGGCCCTGGGCCCGGCGTGGCATGGACGAGCGCAGACGGGCTTACCTCTGGCGCACCTCCGGCGCGCCATCGTCGCACCCGCTGCGCTTGTCCGCTGCGCGTACGAGGTGTAGAAGGCATTTTGTAGTGGGAGGGCCGAATCGCCCGCACCACTAGAGCGCCGACCTTCCTCCCCCAAGATGGCGCCTGAGCAGGAAGTGCTCGGTTGCCTGATCCGGCGGTCCAGGAGCCCCAAATCGGCAACCTGAGAGCACGTGGACCCTCGTGAGGAGCGCGTGGAGAATGGGAGTAAGTGCAATAAATTTAAAACATGTGTTTAAATCACACTATGTTCCCGAGGTAAATTTTAAAACAACTTAGTAACACAGAGGCAAATTGTTACACAATTACACAGGATAAAAATATTCAGCCCCTGACTCCCGGCTTCCGCCTCAAGAGTCGAATTTCTATCGCTGATATGCCATCAAGACACTTCCAAACAAAAAAGCCCCTGACGGGCTAACTTCAGAATTTTATAAGGCCCATGCTGACATTCTGGTGCCCCACCTCTTAGGAATGTATGTTGAAGCACATGACTCTGGCCGTCTACCTCCCTCACTGCGCCAAGTGATGATCATCACCCTGTTAAAGAAGGACAAACCCCCCCAACGATGTGCCCCTTATCCCTTATTAATTTAGATGCCAAAATTCTAGCTAAAATACTGGCCAACAAGCTACAACCCCTTGTGCAGCTGCTTGTACTGCCTGACCAGGCCGGGTTTATCCCTGACCGTTCTACTTCATTAAATCTGCGCACTATTTTTGCCATGCACCAAGTCCTGAATCCCGACCTGCCCGCTGTTGCGGTCCTGTTGGATGCCGCAAAAGCATTCGATTCTATAGAGTGGAGATACATGATGCACATATTGCGTAGAATGGGCTTTCCCTCTGTATTTATACAATGGATTCAGATACTATATAATGAGCCGTCTGCGAGAGTCTGAGTTGGGGGAGACACATCGAACAGTTCGTGGTGGGTAGAGGCACCCTTCAGGGGTGTCCTCTGTCTCCACTCCTATTTGCCATAGTGGTGGAGCCGTTGGCTTGTAGAATAAGGCAGATACGCAGAGAGGCGGCTCTGAACTTTAAAAATAGACCTGTGGGGATTTCGATGTACGCGGATGACATTCTCCTATACATCAGAGAACCGCATAAACACCTATCCCCTATGCTGCGCGAATACGTAAAATTTGGCTTGTTCTCGGGCCTACATATAAACTGGGATAAGTCTGTCATCATCCCCCTGACGGAAATAACTACCCCCCCTACAGTTGAATACCAATTAGTCTGGTCTGCAGACCCTGTCAAGTACTTAGGAGTTTGGATACATAGGGACCCCCAAGTGGTTATAAATGAAAATTATGGTGCTGCATATCAGGCCTTAGTCGCACAGATAGACAGATGGCAGTGTCTCCCCCTGTCCCTAACTGACCGCATCTCCATCATAAAAATGGTGGTGCTGCCTAAGTTTTTATACTTATTCTGCAATGTGCCGATCCCGCTTACCCAGCATTTTTTTAAAACACTACAGACTCAGCTACTGAGACTGGTCTGGGGCACTAAACAGCCGAGGATAAGCTGGAGAACCTTGACTCTAACATACAACAGAGGGGCATTTAACGCGCTGGATTTTTATGTATACTAGCTGTGCTGTCAGGCTCACTACGCGTACTATTGGTGCAAGCCCCACGACTTCATACCTCTCGTCGCGGTTGAGGAGGGGGATGCGCACCCTATTCCCCTGCATGGTATTATCACGCACACCCACCGCCATACACCCAGAGCAGAGTTAAACACACTCGACACCACAGTGACAGCATGGCAGGCAATTGGTCGACGAACGCATAAACTCCCGTTATACACTCCCGCTAAGCCAATAGAGGGACAAGCCGCATTATCAGTTGCTAACGATCAGGGGTCTGTTAAAGCGCTCAGGGAAGCGGGTATTGCACTGATGAGTGACTTATTCCCAGACGGCACTTACATTCCTGGGGACGACCTAGCCTACATACACAACCCTACACTGTTGTTCCAGGTCACATGCTACGGGCTACGGCGCGCCATAAAAGAACATTGCGTGAGTTTCCCAGAGGAACCCGAGACTCTTAGTGCACTACAACTGGCCCTCATCACACCCATGAAATGTAAGCTGGTCACTAAACTGTACAGAACCATACAGAAAGACACACCATACAGCTCTACTTCATGCCTGACAAGATGGAATGTGGACATTGACCCCCACATTACTGAGGAGGAGTGGATGAAGGTCTGCTCGATAACGGGACGCCTAACGTCCAACAGTAATTTACTTATAATACACCTTAAATTCCTGCATCAAACGTACCATACTCCTCTACGGCTGTGGAGGATAGGGCTACGGGCAACTGCTGACTGCAAGAGGTGCGGGATGGGGGAGGCGGGTTTTATACACATAGCGTGGCAATGCCAGCAGGTCTTTCAGTACTGGGAGAAGGTACTCGCTCTTCTTACTGCCATGACGGAAATGCCCTTAACTAACACTCCAGCACTGTGCTTACAGGGCCACGGCCCAAAAATGCGGGGGGCTACTGGGAAATTTGTCCAACTGGCGATGTTATTGGCGAAGAGGCGCACCTTTTTCACATGGGACAGTAGACTGTTTCTAAAAGCAGACAAATGGCTCAAGGACATGGAGTATTGTCGAGATCAGCTGGAGACATACGCTGAAGAATTGCCACGGTCCTCGCGGCCCAGGGACAGATGGGCTCCTCTAAGAGAATATCTACTGTCTCAGGTTGAGCTAGAATCTGACTGATATTGCCCAGTAAAATAACTCTTGGCAGCACGATACTCCTCTGACCGCTGGTAAAGCACGAGGGAAGGTGTTCCCCCTCAACAGGACATATTGATATATTTTGTTATTGGCTTTGAATGTGATTATACTCGAACGACACGATGTGACATGATCTTTGGCACTGTTTGTATTGTTTTTTTCTTCCTTTAGGTTGAACGTTGCAGAGCATGATATTGCTGTATTGGGACAAACAAGGATACCCGCATACTGTATGACTACTATATGCTCAATAAAAATGTTGTTAAATAAAAACCAAAAAAAAAACTGTCATTGAAGCCTTGGCTGCAGGGTGTGAACTTTTGAGGTATTTATGACCATATATTGGCATTTGTGGAACTTAACGTGTTCAATAAAATTGTATGAATCAGTCAAAAAAATAATATATATATATATTCACTGAAAAAAACATAGGTTTCAGGCCTTATATAGTTAGTAATTAGCATTTAAAAAACCTTTAAAATTCACTCAAAAAACTAAGTTTTAGGGGTGTTATAGTTAGCTGGACATTTCACTCATACAAAACCATTGAAATTGCTCCTATATAGTTAGTTGTACTAACTATATTTCGCGCACCCGCAATCCACTGCTGATGATGTCACATATTACATCATTCATGACATGGTCAGTGACATCGCAAATTCCTTAACCGGCGCCAAAGTTATTCCCAATAGAATGTTGCGGATTTCCTATGGTAGCTAGGTCCTAACTATATATACCCACTGGCTATCGCCAGTAGGTAATATATTGTAATATTATCCCACATGGGAGACTACATAATCATGGCCTCAGCGCGTCCGGGCAGCCTTTGACCGGAACCGACCTCTGGTTTTTTACCGTTACATTTTCTATTATTTCCTTGTACTACACGCACAGGCAATCGGGAGGTGTCTTCCTCCCGCAATGTGGGCACCATGCTGGATTGGGACTTCAGCATTGGCCCGTTTTCGTAACTTACCTCATTTATTTCCTTGTAATGCACATATAGTGTATTCAGGAAGTGCCTGGCTCCTGGACTTGTGCTCCATTTTCAGCCAGTTCCCGCACTGTTATGTGTTTTTACTTTTTCTTTTTCTTCTTCATTAGTAGCTTTTAAAATCTCTTTTAAACACAGTGCGACAGCAGGGGAGTATGCTGAGCGCTGAGCCCGGAGCTGCATCCTAATCTCCTGCCTCACATGTTCCCAATCAGGGCTTGGACTGGGGACATGCCCCATCCCACATGGGAGACTACATAATCACAGCCTAGGATGCGCGCCAGATGCGAGGCAAAGACAAGCCCCTCTACACCCATCTGCGCTTGGCCTGTGCTCAGGGCCAGCCATTGTGCCCATTTTATGCCAACCCCCCCGGCAGCCATTTTAGTATTCAAGGAAGGAGTTACTGGAGCTAAACCCCAGAGGGAAGACAGCAATGGGGTTGGAGGGGAGAGAGCAGTGCCGCTTATGTCAGACATGTAAGATCACTCTTCCAACATTCTTTAGACAAGGCGTCTGACAGTTAGGGGAAAGCCAAAGTAGCCATGGACAGGATAGATTCTAAGACCTCATGCCGTGCCTTATTTAATGCTAGCTCTCTAGCTAAACACAGCTGGGAATGTCCCGAATGTATTGAAAGTCAAGGATGCACCCTAATTTTTATTACAAAGACATGAGCTGACATGACATCTGGTTCCAGCCTTGAGGAAGCCACACTGCCAGGTTATGGAATTTTTACAATGGATAGGAAAGACAGGAAAGGCGGAGCCGTGGCCATTCTTTACAGAGAGTCGTACAGAGAGCTCTATCCTTTAGTTTTCAATTAAACACCCAGGAAAATTTTAAGGGCATGTTAGTCTACCATCCGCCTGGCCCTAGAGGTTCCTTTACAGACAATCTCCACAACCTTTTAGAAGATGTGTTGGTTGACTCCAGCCTAACAGTGTTGGGGGATTTTAGCTTTCACCTAGAAGCCATCACAGAAGCCGATACAGCAAACCTCATTGATCTTATGGAGATTTTCGGGCTTTCACAATTGGTGAAGGACCCCATCCATCGGCTGGTCACACGTTTGATGGGAATTTTGTCAAACAATCCACACATTTAATTAAAGGACACCGTGCCACCTATTTGGTCAGATCATTGTGCTATCCTGTTCAATATTGGACTATCAGACTGTGGAAAAGTAAATTTTGTCATGTTCTGTGTCACTACGTGTCATCCATCATATGTTATGTGTGCATGATCAATATGCATATGCATTCCCCATGTCCGATTAAAGACGCAATTATAGTTGTGTCCACCTCTAGTATGTCATTCCCCAGTCCTCATGAGTAATATGAGTATCAGGCCTATGTAAAGTAATGTTGCCACGTTTCTCAGTGTGCACGTTATTCTATTATAAAGTCCCCGTTTCCAGGCCTCAACAGGGCCCGGACATCAGATTCAGCTCCTGTCTCCTGAAGCCTCGCTGAGGAGCGATACAGCCCCCACCTGTATCCTCGACCCTTCACTTACTTCCTGCCTCGCAGTGCCCGGTGCAGCTTGGCTCAGTCTCTGAGTCTGCCAAGAATATGTTATGATTCCAGTTATCAGTTCAGTCCTCCTTCTCTGCATTCCTAAGCTACTGAACTGCATCAATAGTTTCCGTCATTGTCTAGCCTATGCGGCTCCATATTAAGAGAAATACTGTATTTAATGGTCATTTAATATTCTTCATCACGCACTACATGTAGAATAATTCATGCTCTAGTCTTAGAGTCAGTTAGCTTTTCCCCTCATGACTTCTAGTTTATATCAACATGTTCCCTAAACATCAGATACTAGATAGGGTTTAGGTACATGTCGCTCCGACCCTCCAGACTTTAGTCTCTGCTCCTAGCACAGAGTTCGTAGCCCCCAGCTTCTCCTCGTAACACGTCATTGCCAGTTTGCGCGCACCACCAGGTTAGAGGTCCCGGCTCCTTAGGTAGCCCCCTCCTATGTTTCCGCCCATTCATGACATATTCTGTTACGTTTGCATCACATGTCTGAGTTACACCTTCTTTTTACTCTTATCTTTCGCGACTGCTACGCGTCACGCCTTCTGCTCCACCCACTGCTACGCCTACTGCAATGTAATGCTATGTGTTCGCGCTATGTATATATGCTCATGTATTGTTATTAAAAGTTAGCGCGCTCATCCCAGCCCCAGCAGCTGCTGGGCCCTGTCATCCTATTCCTATGCAGGTTGTCCTGTTCCTGTCCTTATGCTGTATTAAACCTGCAAAACTCCTACTACCTCGAATCTTGACTCTTATTTATTGAGCTATCTGTTATGATATATGTCTAGTCAAAAATAGGGTATTATTTATTTATTTACCACATAATGGCGCCCGAACAGGGACTTGCCCTTTCCCCACGCGTCGGTGAAGCCACGCCGACCCCCTGACCCTCTGCAGTCGTGACGGAACTCTTCTGCGCAGTGGCAGATATTTCTGCTCAAGTATCCCTCAGGCCCACGGAGGAGACGGAGGAGGCGGTCCAGCATCCAGACGAGACGGTGGAGGAACGCGGCGAGTCCCGACCAGAGCCCAAGCCAAGAGTCCAAGGTCCGAGGTATCCGGAGGTCCACCCGTAACTGAAGTCCGAAGTCCGAAGTTCGTCGTCATCGTCGTAGCAGTCCAGTCCAGTCCGAGGCCTTCCGTTCTTGCTGCCCGGTGAGTACCGTTACTGGGGTGGTATCTAGACAGGGTCAATTTCATTGACTCTGGTCTGTGGGTTGGTGGTACACAGTCCCACAAACGAAGTGTCCACTTCGGTGGATACGGGTCCTGACGTGTCTCTTTATGAGACCGGTAAGTTTCGTACTGTTTCAGCAGTGCATCTAGTTTCTGTTCTAGTCAGTTTCTGGTTCTCGAGAAAATTCATGTGTTCTGTTCTCAGTATTTCCAGGTAGTATTCTGTTCGAGCTGTTATTTTAAATGTTTTTCATGTATTCTAATGTCGTGGTATGAATGGGAAATAAGTATCGTGTTCATTGTGTATTGTATTGTGTCTAGATTACAGTTCAGTCATGCCCATATTTTCCAAGTTACGTCAGTTAAAAACTAGAAAGGGTCTGCTGGAAGCAGCAGTTCCCGTCCCGCCCAGGGACAGTCCAGGTCACTTTATGTATCAGAAACATGGCATAAGCGCCATATTGTATCTAGATTTATGGGTAGAATATACCAAACAGTTAGAAGAAAAGTATAGATGGCCCGTATCGGGTACATGGGATGCCGAATGCATCATGCGAGTAGAAGAAGCATTATGGAAAAAGAAAGCCAGACAGTCACAGAAAGACGCCATCGAGTTATGGCGCAAAGAAGCTCATAAGAGAACCGAAAAAGAAATCAGAAAGTCAGAACTAAGTAGAGAATGTTCAGAACGAGCCCAAGAAAGAGAATTGATCGAGTTAGGTGAACAAGTCAAAGCTGAGCAATCAGACAGACAGAGGAATGCCCTCATTAAGGGTATGTATCCTCTTCTTGCTGAGGGCTTGCCAAAAGCGACCCCGGAGGCATCCAGTAACTTTCCGCCACCACTAGTTCCGACCAAGCTACGTCACAAACCGACCGCAGCTGATATTTTTATTTCGTCCTATCTGGACGACACAGTCCCAGAATATGCAAATCCTGTTCGCACTCCGCCAGTCCCTGTAAATCAGGTAATTCCTGCTCCTCCAGACACCGGGGTGCCCTTAACAGCTCCCCCGGGTCAGCCCGCCATACAAGTCCAGCCCACGTTACAATTACCGACCCTGCCAGGACGAAAAGCATCAGTTGATGATTTTAGTTTAGGGGCCGCAGGAGGAGGTCCTCCTCAAACCCCGCCGCCATACAAACGTTTATCAGCACTCGAATTACATGCTCAAGCATCACAGCGTACTCCTAAAAGTAATAAGTCTGTTGCAGAAATCAGGCAAACCCTTGGCGAATGTGTCTATGACCCAGTTCCAGGCGAGTTTAATATGGTTTTATATTCCGTACGTGTAAGGAGAGTGACTGAGTATCTAGTCACCCTGCCGAATATGAAAGAAGATCTAGACAGGATATATCGTTTCATCCGTACAGGGGATGACCCACAAAGTATTAGTGATGCCATGTCTCAAAGGAAAGCCGAGATTCAGCGCATGATATTAAAGTTCTTAATTAACTGTCTAATAAGAGAACAGGATTACCCGTCTAAAGACCCGGAAGAAATGAAAACTCTAACAAAGTGGAGTGATAATATAGCCGAAGGAAAGCACAGTACCATTGGTGCCATGGAAAGTATGTACAAGAAAATTCGTAGAGAGATAATAAAGATACACGAACAACGTAAAGCAGCACAAGTAAGCGAGAAAGAAAGTACCTCTGATCCTGAAGAGGAAGACGACGAGAATACTGCCAGAATAGCGTATGTAGGAAAACCTAGATTTCCAGATCGCCATTTACGTCTAGAACCCAAGTCTATTTTCCATCATCCAGCACCAGAACAAGGTTCCCTAGAACAAGTATTTCAAGCTACCGATCACATTCTGAAATCACGAATCGGTTATAGTGAGTTAAGTACTATGCATGAACAGGAACTAGTCCGATCAGCAGTCAGATGGATTACTGATTCTACCACTTTTCCAGACGAAATAGTGGCACAAATGTTTCTGAACATGCCCCCAGCCGAGCAGCGACTGGTGGGTATGTATATGATTCAGCACCTCATTACATTATATGAGGGTCAGCACTCTGATCCAGGCCCGTTACATGATATCCTGAACGAGTTACTCCAGTATAGATGGAAAGGTCTAGGTACCGATTTAATTAGTGTCATTCTAGAACAGCGTCACAAATATAGAACGTTTCTGAACCCGCATTTTGTTCATGCCTCACCCCCAGAAAGTAAACCATTTTATATGGAGAGACAGAATCCGTTACGAGAAGTCCACCCAGTTAAAGGAACGGGTGGCGAAATGCAGCGAGTGTTTGTATACACTCCAATCACAAAGATGGAACTTCTAGAGATGAAGAAATTAATTCCCTGTCATGACAAAGATCCAGCAGGGTTCCATAGAGAATTAAAAGACATGCTCCATATGGGAGAATACACATACCCAGATATAATTAAAATGTTAAAGGTTCTGCTGCCCGCAGGGGTGTATGAAAAGCTCAAGGAAAAAGAATGGGAGGTGGGAGAGAAAAAGATCGATTGGGCAGTCCTAGAAGCTGAAGATAAGATACGAGTACCAGGTACTGGTCTCGGAGATAAATGTAAAGAATTACCAGAATTATTGATTCAAGTTTTACCCAGATTATTGACAACTAGAAAAGAAGACTGGGATGCAATCTCAGCCTGTAAACAGAAACAAGATGAAGATATTAGTGATTTTTATTCTAGGTTTGAAAAATGTTTCAGTATCAACAGTGGCCTCAAGACAAGTAGTGAGTCATACCCTCACCTTTTTGTTACTAAATTAGTCGAGAATTCAAGCCCACAAGTTAAAAACCGAGTTTTGAAAGTCGAGAGCACCTGGCAAGCAAATACTCCGTCCCAGATGCTCCAGATGCTCCAGTATCACCAGAATAGAATCAGGGAAGAGCAAGAACACGAGAGAAAACGTATGAAAGACACGAAAATGAAAGTGCTAGTTGCACAATCTGTTCCTCAAGACAGTCAGAAGAGGGGTCCGAATCAAGCCAGTCATCCTGCAGCTCCCGTTAAAGGGAACTGCAATTATTGTAAACAGCCAGGTCATTTTATAAATGAGTGTACGGTTCTGAAACATAACATAGCTACTGGTAAGACTAAAGAAAGACCACGTCCGCCTAGACAGGAACAAGTTTCACAGATTCCTCAGCCACAGAATGCACCACAGACAGTTACAGCACCGCAGCCTATTGCTGCAACACAGCATGTTACATCGCAGATGTACCAGTATGCACAGTCTGAGTATCCAGAGTACCAGCCATATTCATGAAACAGCCTAGAGAGGGAGGTAGGCTTGCCTCTCATCGAGATACCTGTAGATCAAGAAGGTCCCTATGTTCACAGTCAAGTATTAGGGAAAGACAGAAAGTTTTTGATTGATACAGGGGCAAGTAGGACCACAATTAGTCACGCCGAAGTTCCAGGGGCTCCGCTCTCAGGCTCAAGAAATGTTTCCCTTGGATTTTCAGGAAAGCCTATCGTTAATGAGATTTCAAAGCCAGTCACTCTAGAAGTAGGTCCATTGTCCCGCACTACTGATCTGTTACTTACTAAGTCATGTCCAGAAAACCTATTAGGCATTAAAACACTGAAAGAGTTAGGTGCAGTTATATGTTGTTCTCCAGAGGGAATACGTCTGTTCCTACGTGACTTTAAGGGTCACTATGTATTACGAGATTTTGATTCAAGACTGTCTAATGTCCCGCAGCATTTATGGGCGCAAGGTCCAACTGATGTAGGTTATATGCAAATCACACCCCATCGTGTGACTCTCAAACCAGGTGTAGTGTTACCACGAATCAGACAGTACAGATTGCCACCCGAGGCTGTAGCAGCCTTATCTAAAATTATAGACGAGCTCATGGCTCAAGGAGTAGTTGTAGAAACTGACTCCAATGTATGTAATTCTCCGATCATTCCAGTCATGAAACGTACTGATCCAAATGCACCCCCAGTATATCGATTAGTGATTGATTTACGAGAGCTTAACAAATGTATTATTCCTCAGTACCCAGTTGTCCCAGATATCTCTTCCCTATTGACAGCTATTGATTCCGAAGCCACGTTCTTCACTGTCATAGACCTCAAGAACGCATTTTTTAGTGTTCCCATTCATCCAGACAGCCAGTTTCTTTTCGGATTTTGTTTAAATGGAAGGAGCTATATGTTTACACGAGCTCCTCAAGGTTTCACAGAAAGCCCTAGTATTTACAGTCAAGCACTTAAGAGACAACTAGATAATATTCACATGCCTACTGACACTGCCCTGCTCCAGTATGTCGATGATCTACTGATCACAGCCCGTTCTGAACGTGACTGCGAGCGAGCGTCACTCACGGTTTTGTATTTCCTAGCCGAGATGGGGCACAAGGTGTCCCCTTCGAAGCTTCAATTCTGTGTCCAGCAAGTGGTCTACTTAGGACACTTACTGTCCAGGAGGGGTAGGCAGTTGACACCTGACCGTATCCAGTTAATAGCGAGTCTTCCTCAGCCCAGAACCCAGAAGGAGGTACGTGCTTTTATCGGCCTTACTTCTTATTGTAGACAATGGATTCCTCAGTATGCATTTCTAGCCAAGCCACTGATACAGTTAACGACACAGGAGGCAGCCGTATCGACTGTCCTCCCTTGGACATCTGAACATACACTTAGTTTCAACGAGTTAAAGAAAGCTTTATGCCAAGCTCCAGTTCTGGCCACACCGAACTACAGTAAGCCTTTTACACTTTTCGTCACAGAACGTGAAGGTACAGCATTATCTGTTCTCACACAAGACCAAGCAGGACAATACAAGCCCTGTGCTTATTTTTCGAGCACATTAGATCCAGTCGCCCAGGCGTTGCCTGCGTGCCTCAAGTCAGTTGCAGCCACAGCACTAGCTATCAGACAAAGTGATTCCATAGTCTTAGGACACTCCTTGACAGTACAAGTCCCACACTCCGTGGAAGTTCTTTTAAATCGAACACAAACACAGCACTTGACAATTGCACGTTTAACAGGTTATGAATTGACACTGTTTCAGCCACACATAGAAATCAGACGCTGCAACGTCCTGAACCCTGCTACACTGTTGCCATCAGCTAATTCAAATTCTGCCACACACGACTGTGTGGAAGTAGTCAACATTACGACAAAGCCAAGACAAGATCTGACAGATATTCCGTTACCAGACCCTGACCTGACACTTTATGTGGATGGTTCATGCATGAGAACTAGTACAGGAGAACTAGTTGCCGCATATGCAGTGACTACTGACACTGAAGTTATTAAGACACACCGTATTGACACTCTGTCTGCTCAAGCAGCAGAGCTAGTTGCTCTGACACAAGCCTGTATACACGCCAAGAACTTGAAAGTTAATGTTTACACAGATTCACGCTACGCATTTGGAGTCGTTCACGACTTTGGAGTGCTCTGGCAGGAGAGAGGTTTCATGACTTCTCATGGAACCAAGATTCAGCATGGTCTCCTTATTCAAGCTCTGTTAGATGCCATACATTTACCGACATCTATCGCCATCATGAAATGCAAAGCACATACGAAAGTTACTGACATTATTTCCCAGGGTAACGATCTAGCAGATCGCACCGCCAAGCTTACAGCACAGACTCTAGACAGTCCAGTTAACATGACACACACTCCAGATCCGACTACATGTATGACAGTTAAGGACCCTACTCAAGATGTCATAGATATCCAGTTACATGCTACTCCCGATGAAATCAAGAAATGGTCCGAACAAGGAGGGGTCCAGACAGATCAAGGATGGTTAACAAAGGGTAGAACCACATGGTTTCTCCCCGACTCTATGGTTCAAGTCATTATAAATACCGCACATAGTCCAGCACATTTAGGAGAAAAAGCAATGTTAGACAGTATCCAGAACATTTGGTTCAACAAGCATTTACGAGCTGCAGCCAAGCAGAAAGTCCGTACCTGTATGATATGTTGCCAGTTTAATCCAGGTAAAAGTGTCCCGGTGGAACAAGGGGGATTCCAGCCTCCTGACCACCCTTTTGAGGTCCTCCAGATGGATTATATTCAGATGGAGCGATGTCGAGGTTTCAAGTATGTCCTTGTAGTTGTATGCGCTTTGTCCAGATGGACAGAAGCATATCCAGTCCCAGATTACACAGCCGCGACCACTGCTAAGCAGTTGGTTCGTGAGTTTTTCCCTCGATATGGACTCCCTAGAGTCGTATATTCTGATAACGGTCAGCCATTCTCATCTGAACTGATGAAGCACGTTTCCCTGTTGTTGGGGTACCAGTGGAAGTTTCATTGTGTACGCCATCCTGAAGCAGCCGGTCTAGTCGAGAGACATAATCAGACTCTGAAAATCCGAATCGCCAAAATATGTAAAGATAAGGGTGTGGACTGGTTAGTAGCTCTGCCAGTTGCTTTGTTTTATATGCGCATGGTCGCACATTCCAGATCAGGTCTGTCCCCGTATGAGGTCGTATTCGGCCGCCCCCCTAACATGTGGGGTACTCCTAGACCCCGAAGTATTACTGATGTTTCATGTAATATGCTGACAGATTACCTAGCTTCCTTGATGTCTGCCCTCAACTCATGTCGTTCACAGGTTGCCGGCGCATTTCCAGACCATACCGAGGTGGCACCGCATGAAATCGTTCCAGGTTCGATGGTGCTCGTCCGGAACTTCGACAGATCAAGTCCGCTGGAGCCACGTTGGAAGGAGCCCCGTCAGGTCCTCCTCACCACCCGTACAGCTGTGAAATTGGAAGGACGCCGCGGCTGGGTGCACCTTTCGCACGTCAAGAAATTCTACGGATTAAAGCCGGTCTCTAAGAACATTTCCCAGGATATCAAGACTTGTCAAAACATTGTTCCTAAGGACTGTCCCGCAAAAGACATTGACACAACCCCTCCCCTGTTAGAGAAAACTCCGCAGCAGGAGTATAAGCAAAAACTCCGGTCTAGTAAAATAAGTCAGTCAGTTTGATTGTATAAGTCCTCCCCTAGGTGAAACGGTTAGACTGTTTCTGACATGTATAAAATAGACCCCCATAGTGAGAGAGTTAGTCAAAACTCAATTCGATGTATCGTTTTTCTGAGTTTCATATTATTTCTCAGCATTTTGATTTCCTGCACTAGTTACGCATTTTTCCTGTGTTTTCCAGTTCCTCATGTAAATAAGCATTCTAACGTTACAGTAGAGCACACGTTTAGTGATCTGCCTCCTCACGAATATTCATACCGCCTCGCTATGCGTAACAATACATTTATCCGCATGTTACATTATTCACACCAGACCAGCAATGCCACTAATTGTTGGGTGTGTGGTCGACTCCCCCCTTTCCAGACGTCAAAGGGAGTTCTGCCACTCTTTCCTTATCCATTTTCCCATAATGGTTCGTGTGGAGCATGGTCCACGTTAACGTCATCCTCAACAGACATGTCTTTTCTTAACAGCACATGTTTCCCAGACAAGCAAGGTCTCCCCCACAGAACAGGTTTAGATCTAGAAAATGAAGTGTACAATTTAGGTAACTATTCGTCGAATTTTATGGTCCTGAATGTTCAGTCTGATACTACTCCAGACTCACCTGCTATTTCAGTACTACCAGTCAAAGGCGAATTATGTGTCCGAAATAATGGTTCTGTACACGTAGGACATAGTGATTGTATTACTATTATCAAGTATAGTGACAGTGGGAAATCTATTTTTAAAGCTTCACGTCATTCTTATTTTGTTTGTGGTCAAACCGCATATGTTCGTCTGCCCCTCGATTGGGAGGGAACCTGTTACATTGCCTTCCTACTGCCACCTGTTTTTCTAGCCCCACCTGACTACCATAGGAATTCCTACCTAGTACATACTAGACACAAGAGAAATCTCCCGATTGTCGATTATACTGAAACTGCTGCAGAGTGTTGGACAGGCCGCATGGTCGGGTTGCCCCCTCCCCGCAATGGAACCTGGACCCTGGCTCCCCCTGCATCCCCAGCCAGAGTCCCCGACGACCACCCGAAGTACACTGCAATTCCTCACCCACAAGACATCAGCTCCGGACCCAGCTGGCCCGGGTCACCATCCACACCACGGCCTCGGCCCAGCCGCCATCTTGGGCCACTGCAGCATGAGGCCGCGTGGCCTCAACTCGACCCTCACCCTGGGCCCGGCCGGGCCCGACATCGAGGCACCAACCTCCCCCCAGGAGGCAGAGTGACCACTTGGCGAGTCAATGGGAGAAAGGAATCGTCAACGGCTCTCCTCCGCCAGGTGTCGATCACCCCCGGCCGCCTGGGCGCTGGCTCCACCCCCCTGCTGGGTGTCTGGACTCCCTCATCCCGGACCTCCCGGCCCCCCAGGCGCAAGGGTCCGGACATCAAAGGGGACCAGACCTATAACTGGGGCAGGACCAGACCAGGAAGGCAGTTGTATCCTGGAGTCGAGAGACCCGAGAAGAACTCATCTGTGACTGGCCTGCTGGCGCTGCCGCGGCCCTCTGCCTCGTGAAACCATCGTCTTGGCCTGCTGGCGCTGCCGCGGCCCACTGCCTCGTGAAACCATCGTCTTGGCCTGCTGGCGCTGCCGCGGCCCTCTGCCTCGTGAAACCATCGTCTTGGCCTGCTGGCGCTGCCGCGGCCCACTGCCTCGTGGAACCATCGTCTTGGCCTGCTGGCGCTGCCGCGGCCCTCTGCCTCGTGAAACCATCGTCTTGGCCTGCTGGCGCTGCCGCGGCCCTCTGCCTCGTGACACCATCGTCTTGGCCTGCTGGCGCTGCCGCGGCCCCCTGCCTAGGGAGACTATCATCTTGGCCTGCTGGCGCCGCCACGGCCCGATCCACAGACACTCCAGCTCGAGGATTGTGAGCTCGCCTCTTACCACTACCTGTACCGATCCGGTACCAAGACTGTCCCGCTACCCCCTTTTCCCTACAGAGACTAGAAGTGAGAGGACCCCCGGGTCCGAGATATCCTGTATCGCTGATATCCTTGCCTTAAGAACCTTATATAAAGCATTGAACTCGACTTGGTGTGGTGCCTGTTTGTGGGGAGGGAGGTAACTTGTCTGTACGATCGCAGGAGACGGTCCCACTCGGGGATCTCTCCCTCAGTATCCGGCCGACCCTCAGGGTCCCCGTCTAACATTGGTGGCCAGCGACGGGATCCGAACCTACGCATAATCGTACAGAAAGTCACCCGACCCACGACACACGACCACCATGACAACAGAGAGCGGAACAACGGAGAAATTCCAGATGGAAAAATTGGAAGACTACAACCACCGAGAACTGAAGCAATATTGCATGGAACTTGGTCTCCCAACCACGGGTCTGAGTACGAAGGAAGACTTCAAACGAGCCCTAGAAGCCTGGGCGGAAACGGGTACGGCCGTACCCCGAACACAAACAACCGAGACGAGCCCCGCACCAACTAAAGAAAGAGCGGGTCTCTCCCTGGAAGAGATCCGAGAAAGAGAAAAAACCAGACTCCACGAATTAGAACTAGCCCGACTTCGCTTGGATGGAGAACTCAAGCTGGCAGAACAAAAAATAACCCTGGAACACTTACGGCTCAGGGAAGAGCGAGAAGACAAGCAAAGACAGAGAGAGCTAGAGGAAAAGAGACTAGAGTACGAACATGAGCGCAATCTCAAAACACTGGAGATCCAGAAACAGAATAAAGACCTCGGGCTCCCCGAACGACCGACCCCGTCTGCCTCGACCGAACCCAAGGTTCACATCCCCAAAGATGTCATCCGGGAATACCACAAGAACGATGATATACAGCAGTGGTTTAAAGCCTATGAGGTGGCAATGACCTCCCACCGGATTCCCCGAAGCGATTGGGGAGCCGGATTATGGGGGAGGTTTGTCAACGAAGGGCGGGACGCCCTGCTACAACTCCCGGACCAGCTGATGACCTCCTACGACCACATGAAGGCCGCCCTCCTCACTCGATACGGGCTCACACCGGAGATGTACCGCCAACGGTTCCGCGACTGCAAACGGATTCCGGGTACAACTTGGGTGGAGTACGTGAACTTTTTTAGCCGAGCCTTCGAGGGGTGGATCAAGGGCAACAAAGTAACCACCTACGAACAACTCTTTGACCTTATCGTATGGGAGCACCTGTCGAACAACTGCTTCGTGGAGCTCCGGCAACACCTCCTGGACAGTAAGCTAACCGACCCCCAACAACTCGCCGTCGAAGCCGACCGGTGGGAAAGCACCCGAGTTGGCCGGAACGCACCCAGCGAATTATCCAGACCGTATCGCCCCCGAGGGGGAGGAGGAAGTCAGGGTCGGGGGAGAGACCCCGGCCCCTCGTCACCCCCCAGAAACCCCTCGACCCCGGTTGGCCGAGGAAGCCCTGCCGTCCGGGCCGGTTTCCGGGCCAACATTACGTGCCACAGGTGCCAGCGACCCGGCCACTACGCCAGTGATCCCAATTGCCCAAAGAATCCGAACACTACCCCCCGCCAAGTTGCAGCGGCGGCCCTAGGGGAAGAACTAATCCCGGAAGACCAAGAAGAGTACGAGACCGATCCCTCTGAATGGGCACCCGCCGCCATGGCACTGGTCTGCTTGGGGGAGAGAGACATGATTCCGCGGGCCCCCCTTCCAGCCAACACCCAGAAGTACGGTCAATGGGTCAACATTAATGGCCGCCGGGCGGAGGCCCTCCGCGACACCGGGGCCAGTGTAACGGCGGTCCGACGCCACCTCGTCACTCCAGACCAAATCTTGCCGAACATTCTTTGCCCTGTCCGATCAGCCGACAATTCCGAAAGCCTATGCCACCTGGCCTGCGTCCCCTTCGAGTGGGGAGGAGTAACAGGGATGTTAAAAGTAACTGTCCGCGATGATGCCCCCGTGGACTGCCTCCTAGGAAACGACCTTGAAAGCTCTCCCTGGGCAGCTGTCGAACGGAGGGAGCACCTGGGGATGCTCGGCCTCCCCGAATGGGTCTGCGTCACGACCAGGTCCATGACCGCCCGCGCGGTCCCCAGCCCAGAAGAGCCCGAGTGGCCAGAACCTCCTCCCGCGCTCATCCCCGAGGAGGCCGCCCCAGAAGCCAGTCCATTGACCCAAACCGAAGAAGGATCCGACCAGCTTCGGGACGTCCCTGACCTGGCACAATGGCGGCAGGAGGGAGGCCCCACGCAGGAACAATTCCGGGCCGAACAGAAAACCTGTCCCTCTCTCGAAGGACTCCGGCAGCAAGCCCTGGCCCAGAGCGCCGGGGATACCTCGGGGGCCCACTGGATCTACTGGGACCAAGACCTGCTCTACAGCGAGCAGAAAGTTGCAGAACTAGGGGCCAGTCGGGTGCTGGTGGTGCCCCTTCGCTTCCGAGACTTCCTCCTGAACTTAGCCCACGATGTCCCCCTTGCCGGACACCTGGGGCAGGATAAAACCTACGACCGCCTGGTGACCCATTTTTTCTGGCCCCACATGCGGAAGGATGTCACCAACCACTGCAAGGCCTGCCCCACCTGCCAGGCCAGCGGAAAAAGTGGCCGAAAAATCAAAGCACCGTTACAACCCTTTCCTGTCGTCACCACCCCGTTTGAACGAGTGGGAATAGACATTGTGGGGCCCCTCGACCCTCGAACAGCCCAAGGACACCGGTTCATCCTGGTCCTGGTAGACCACGCCACCCGCTATCCCGAGGCCATCCCTCTTCGGACCGTGACGGCCCCCGTGGTGGGCCGGGCCCTGATGGGGATCTTCTCCCGGGTGGGGTTCCCCCGGGAGGTCGTCAGTGACAGGGGCACGAACTTTATCTCCAGATATATGAAGTCCCTCTGGCAACAATGCGGGGTCACCTACAAATTCACGACCCCCTATCACCCGCAAGGAAACGGACTGGTCGAGAGATTCAACCGCACCCTCAAGGGGATGATTATGGGTCTAGAAGAGCCCCTTCGACGCCAGTGGGACGTGCTACTTCCCTGCCTCCTGTTTGCCTATCGGGAGGTCCCGCAGAAGTCCCTCGGCTTCAGCCCCTTTGAACTCCTGTACGGGCACCCCGTCCGGGGCCCCCTCAGCCTAGTCAAGGAAGGTTGGGAGCAGCCTCCCCAGAAAAATCCCCCGGACATCTACCGGTATCTCCTGGCTCTCCGCAACCAGACCCGGCGGTTCCGAGACGCCGCCAAAGCCAACCTCGAGGCCAGTCAGGAGGACATGAAGAGGTGGTACGATCAGCACACGTCCTCCATTGAGTTCGAACCTGGACAACAGGTCTGGGTGATGTCCCCGGTTGAGCCCTGTGCACTCCAAGACAGATGGTCCGGGCCCTTCAAGGTAATCGAACGCAAGGGGCCCGTCACCTATTTAATCGACATGGAGACTGCCCGGAACCCCCTACGGGTCCTCCATGCCAACAGGCTCAAACCCCATTTTGTGCGATCCGAACTCAGCCTCCTGATGGCTACCGATAATGGGACAGAAGAAGACTCTGAACCCCTTCCGGACTTACTGAGGGCCCTCGAGCAGGATGGCTCAGTGGAAGGGGTTCAGCTCTCCGAGGCCCTGTCCCCGGAGCAACACCAAGACTGCCAAACGCTCCTGAGGCAGTTCGCCTCCCTGTTCTCCCTCACCCCCGGAGTCACCCCCTGGTGCCTCCACGATGTGGACACCGGGGACAGCCCTCCTATTCGACACCGAGCGTACCGCGTACCAGACCGGGTACGAGCCTGCATCCAGACCGAGGTGTCCAAAATGCTGACCCTAGGAGTGATCGAACCCTCAGACAGTCCCTGGGCGAGCCCAGTCGTCCTAGTTCCCAAGGCAGCTGCCCCGGGCGTTGCCCCTGAGCTCCGGTTCTGCGTGGACTATCGGGGGCTGAATGCAGTTACCCGGACCGACGCTCATCCCATCCCCCGGGCAGACGAGCTAATTGACCGGATGGGGGCCGCCCGCTACCTGAGCATCTTCGACCTAACAGCGGGCTACTGGCAGATCGGCCTCACCCCTAGGGCCCAAGAACGATCCGCCTTCTCTACCCCAGACGGGCACTACCACTTTAAAGTCATGCCCTTCGGCATGAAAAACGCCCCGGCAACGTTCCAACGGCTGGTAAACCAGGTACTGGCGGGCCTGGAAGGCTTCAGCGCCGCCTACCTGGACGACATTGCTGTGTACAGCCACCAGTGGACCGACCACCTCCGCCACCTGCGGGAGGTTCTACACGCCCTCCAGCAAGCCGGGCTCACCATCAAAGCCAGCAAGTGCCAGGTTGGCCAAGGGTCCGTGACCTACCTGGGACACCAAGTGGGAAGCGGGCTGGTGGCCCCTCTCCAACTCAAGATTGCTGCCATCCAGGCCTGGCGACCCCCTACGACCCAAACGGAGGTCCGGGCCTTCCTGGGGCTCCCCGGATACTACCGGCGGTTCATGAAGGACTATGGCAGCATCGTGGGGCCCCTCACAGAGCTCACCTCCAAAAAGAGCCCCAAAACCGTCAACTGGACCCCGGACTGCCAATCGGCCTTCGAAAAGCTAAAGACCGCCATGTGCACGGCCCCCGTGCTCCAGGCTCCCGACTACAGCCGGGAATTCATTGTGCAGACGGACGCCTCCGATCATGGTGTGGGGGCCGTCCTCTCCCAACTCAACGCCGAAGGGATCGACCAGCCAGTGGTCTTCATCAGCAGACGCCTATTGCCCCGAGAACAGCGCTGGAGCACCATTGAGAGGGAGGCCTTCGCCGTAGTCTGGGCACTCAAGAAGCTCCGGCCATACCTCTTCGGCACCCACTTCCGGGTGCAAACAGACCACCGACCCCTGCAATGGCTGATGCAAATGCGGGGGGAGAACCCGAAGCTGTTGCGCTGGTCCATCTCCCTGCAGGGGATGGACTTCACGGTGGAACATCGTCCAGGCCAGGACCACGCCAACGCCGACGGCCTGTCACGCTTTTTCCGCCTCAGCGAGGAGAGTCCCCAGGAAGATGGCTGACTCTCCCCGCCTTCAGCTGGGGGGGACGCATGTTGGACAGGCCGCATGGTCGGGTTGCCCCCTCCCCGCAATGGAACCTGGACCCTGGCTCCCCCTGCATCCCCAGCCAGAGTCCCCGACGACCACCCGAAGTACACTGCAATTCCTCACCCACAAGACATCAGCTCCGGACCCAGCTGGCCCGGGTCACCATCCACACCACGGCCTCGGCCCAGCCGCCATCTTGGGCCACTGCAGCACGAGGCCGCGTGGCCTCAACTCGACCCTCACCCTGGGCCCGGCCGGGCCCGACATCGAGGCACCAACCTCCCCCCAGGAGGCAGAGTGACCACTTGGCGAGTCAATGGGAGAAAGGAATCGTCAACGGCTCTCCTCCGCCAGGTGTCGATCACCCCCGGCCGCCTGGGCGCTGGCTCCACCCCCCTGCTGGGTGTCTGGACTCCCTCATCCCGGACCTCCCGGCCCCCCAGGCGCAAGGGTCCGGACATCAAAGGGGACCAGACCTATAACTGGGGCAGGACCAGACCAGGAAGGCAGTTGTATCCTGGAGTCGAGAGACCCGAGAAGAACTCATCTGTGACTGGCCTGCTGGCGCTGCCGCGGCCCTCTGCCTCGTGAAACCATCGTCTTGGCCTGCTGGCGCTGCCGCGGCCCACTGCCTCGTGAAACCATCGTCTTGGCCTGCTGGCGCTGCCGCGGCCCTCTGCCTCGTGAAACCATCGTCTTGGCCTGCTGGCGCTGCCGCGGCCCACTGCCTCGTGGAACCATCGTCTTGGCCTGCTGGCGCTGCCGCGGCCCTCTGCCTCGTGAAACCATCGTCTTGGCCTGCTGGCGCTGCCGCGGCCCTCTGCCTCGTGACACCATCGTCTTGGCCTGCTGGCGCTGCCGCGGCCCCCTGCCTAGGGAGACTATCATCTTGGCCTGCTGGCGCCGCCACGGCCCGATCCACAGACACTCCAGCTCGAGGATTGTGAGCTCGCCTCTTACCACTACCTGTACCGATCCGGTACCAAGACTGTCCCGCTACCCCCTTTTCCCTACAGAGACTAGAAGTGAGAGGACCCCCGGGTCCGAGATATCCTGTATCGCTGATATCCTTGCCTTAAGAACCTTATATAAAGCATTGAACTCGACTTGGTGTGGTGCCTGTTTGTGGGGAGGGAGGTAACTTGTCTGTACGATCGCAGGAGACGGTCCCACTCGGGGATCTCTCCCTCAGTATCCGGCCGACCCTCAGGGTCCCCGTCTAACACAGAGCAATTCATTGATATTGATAAAGGTGTGTTCCCTTATTTAGGTACAGTTGTAAACAGTAAGCTAATCCGTAGGTTAACAAGAACCCTTGAAGCTGTAGTAGATGAGACTGCCTCCGCTCTAGGTAACTTAACCGAAGAGCAATCCTTTATGAGAATTGTTGTGCTCCAGAATCGTCTCGTCCTTGACGTCATACTGGCCGATAGGGGCGGGGCCTGTAGACTCATCGGATCTAGTTGCTGCATTTTCATTCCAAATAACGCGCCGTCTGTTTATTTAGCTATAACCAGACTTCATAAAATTGCCCATATGTTACACCAAGATCCAGGCACCTGGACATGGTCCGGTTGGTTCTGGAATATAATTTCTGCATGGGGATGGAAAGTCCTGTCCTTTCTAGGTATCGCAGTAGCGATCATATTCAGCTGCTGCCTCTGTATACAATGTGGCCCTGCGATTTGCGGCATGTGTGCTACCTCTTGTATTCCTAGTCCCAAGCCCCGTTCTAAATCCCGTTCCAAGACAATTCGAGATGAACAAATGGTACTGTATGAAATGATAGATGGTATCATGAATATTGATGTTTCCTGATGGAAACGTAGTGACAAGGAGGGAATGTGGAAAAGTAAATTTTGTCATGTTCTGTGTCACTACGTGTCATCCATCATATGTTATGTGTGCATGATCAATATGCATATGCATTCCCCATGTCCGATTAAAGACGCAATTATAGTTGTGTCCACCTCTAGTATGTCATTCCCCAGTCCTCATGAGTAATATGAGTATCAGGCCTATGTAAAGTAATGTTGCCACGTTTCTCAGTGTGCACGTTATTCTATTATAAAGTCCCCGTTTCCAGGCCTCAACAGGGCCCGGACATCAGATTCAGCTCCTGTCTCCTGAAGCCTCGCTGAGGAGCGATACAGCCCCCACCTGTATCCTCGACCCTTCACTTACTTCCTGCCTCGCAGTGCCCGGTGCAGCTTGGCTCAGTCTCTGAGTCTGCCAAGAATATGTTATGATTCCAGTTATCAGTTCAGTCCTCCTTCTCTGCATTCCTAAGCTACTGAACTGCATCAATAGTTTCCGTCATTGTCTAGCCTATGCGGCTCCATATTAAGAGAAATACTGTATTTAATGGTCATTTAATATTCTTCATCACGCACTACATGTAGAATAATTCATGCTCTAGTCTTAGAGTCAGTTAGCTTTTCCCCTCATGACTTCTAGTTTATATCAACATGTTCCCTAAACATCAGATACTAGATAGGGTTTAGGTACATGTCGCTCCGACCCTCCAGACTTTAGTCTCTGCTCCTAGCACAGAGTTCGTAGCCCCCAGCTTCTCCTCGTAACACGTCATTGCCAGTTTGCGCGCACCACCAGGTTAGAGGTCCCGGCTCCTTAGGTAGCCCCCTCCTATGTTTCCGCCCATTCATGACATATTCTGTTACGTTTGCATCACATGTCTGAGTTACACCTTCTTTTTACTCTTATCTTTCGCGACTGCTACGCGTCACGCCTTCTGCTCCACCCACTGCTACGCCTACTGCAATGTAATGCTATGTGTTCGCGCTATGTATATATGCTCATGTATTGTTATTAAAAGTTAGCGCGCTCATCCCAGCCCCAGCAGCTGCTGGGCCCTGTCATCCTATTCCTATGCAGGTTGTCCTGTTCCTGTCCTTATGCTGTATTAAACCTGCAAAACTCCTACTACCTCGAATCTTGACTCTTATTTATTGAGCTATCTGTTATGATATATGTCTAGTCAAAAATAGGGTATTATTTATTTATTTACCACAAGACACAGCCCCCCAAACTGGTGGTGTAGTTAGGAGAAGATCAGTGAGAGCTTGGCAAAGGTTTAATCAAGGAAACTGCAAGAAAACCTATCCAGTTCCCAACTGGAGTACAGGAAAATGTAGACAAAAAGACCAGTTATTACCATCATTGGTTGGAAAAAAATATCTCACTATTAGCTCCCTAGGCCCAGGGGCGTAACAAACGCCCCCGCAGGCCCCGTGGTACGGGGGAGGCCCACTCTCCTCAGTTAATGAAGGGAGAACCGGCCCCCCACCTCAGCTCTTCTGAGAGCTGTGAGAGAGGCTTGCAAGCCTCTCTCCCTTGAAAGCAGGTGCAGGCTGCAACCTGCTCTGAGCCCCTCGCCCCCTCCCTCTGACTGAAGAGAAACAAAATATCAACACTGTTTCTCTTCAGTCAGAGCCAGAGGCAGGCCCAGGACAAGGGTGGGGGCCCCAGAGACAGCAGTCTCCACTGCTCCTCTCAGGCAGCACAGAGCAGGGACCCTGACAAGGAGGGGGGGCTGGGGGCCCCAGAGAGCAGGAGGCAGCGCAGAGTAGGGACCCTGACAAGGAGAGGGCGGGGGCTGGGGGCCCCAGAGAGCAGGAGGCGGCACAGAGCAGGGACCCTGACAAGGAGGGGGGGTTGGGGGCCCCGGAGAGCAGGAGGCAGCACAGAGCAAGGACCCTGACAAGGAGAGGGGCGGGCTGGGAGCCCCAGAGAGCAGGAGGCAGCACAGAGCACTGCTCAGGACCCTGACAAGGAGAGGGCAGAGAGAGAGCAGGAGGCAGCACAGAGCACTGCTCAGGACCCCGACAAGGGTGGGGGGGCCTGGGGGGCCCAGAGAACAGGAGGCAGCACAGAGCACTGCTCTGGACCCAGGCAAGGATGGGGGCTCAGGGCCCCAGAGAGAGAGGAGGCAACACAGAGCACTGCTCAGGACCCCGACAAGGGCGGGGGGGCCACAGAAAGAGAGGAGGCAGGACAGACCACTGCTCGAGACCCTGACAAGGACGTTGGTGGGGGCCCCAGAGAGAGAGCAGGAGGCAGCACAGAGCACTGCTCAGGACCCTAATAAGGGTGGGAGTGGGAGCCCGCAGAGAGAGCATTCTCTAGGGCAAAGCTCATATCAAAGGGTGCAAGGCAGAGAGGAGATGGGTGCAAGGCGGAGAGGAGATGGGTGCAAGGTGGAGAGGAGATGGGTGCAAGGCAGAGAGGAGATGGGTGCAAGGCGTAGGGGAGAAGGGTGCAAGGCAGAGGGGAGAAGGGTACAAGGCAGAGGGGAGAAGGATGGAAGGTAGAGGGCGAGAAGGGTGCAAGGCAGAGGGGATAAGAGTGCAAGGGGGATGGTAATGAAGTAAAAATATGTGCCCCCCTGGAAACATTTCTTCGGATGCCCAAGGCAACGCACACTACTTTGTGAGAGAGAGTGGAGTGAGAGAGAGAGTGGATTGAGAGATAGAGTGAAGTGAGAGAGAGTGGAGCAAGAGAGAGAGTGGAGCAAGAGAGAGTGGAGAGAGAGAGAGTGGAGAGAGAGTGGAGAACGACAGTGGAGAGAGAGAGAGAGAGTAGAGAGAGCGAGTAGAGAGAGAGGGTGGAGAGAGAGAGTGGACAGAGAGACAGTGGAGAGAGAGTGGAGAGAGAGTGGAGAGCGAGAGTGGAGAGCGAGAGGGGAGAGCAAGAGGGGAGAGCGACAGTGGAGAGCAAGAGTAGAGAGAGAGAGTGGAGAGAGAGAATGGAGAGAGAGAGTGGAGAGAGAGAGAGAGTAGAGAGAAAGTGGAGAGAGAGTGGAGAGAGAGTGGAGAGAGAGTGGAGACCGACTGACACAGAGTCTGAATACTGACTGACGGAGAGACAGACTGGCTGAGAAACTGACAGAGAGAGAGAGATAGAGAGACTGACAGGGAGAGAGAGACCGAATGAATGACTGACTGACAGAGAGAGAGAGAGAGAGAGAGAGACTGACAGACTGACTGACTGAGAGAGACTGAATGACAGAGAGAGAGACAGACTGACTGACTGAGCGAGAGAGACTGACTCATTGAGAGAGAGAGAGAGAGAGAGAGAGAGAGAGAGAGACAGACTGTGACGGAATTGGGGTCAAAGTGAGTATGAAGCTATGCAATGCCTCTTAAGATTGATATTGTCTACTAATAAAAATGTATTATCAAAATGTCCTCTTTGTAGTTACATCTGCTTTTGAAATACTGCATTGTCGCTTTGTCTAATGTTTTAAAATGGAAACCAGAAGGAGCAGTGGATGCACTTTTCTCAAAACTGAACGATGAGTGGGCCCGATGTTGTATATCATGACAGGAGTCTGCATCAGGAAACCCACCTAAACTTGGGCAAACTTCCCCGACGTACTGATGGCAAGGACCCTGTAATGAATGGACCACCACCTATGATAGCCTGCGGCAGACTAAGCCCAGCCTTTAACTCCACCATCCAGTGTTACTTATAACGGCTGAATTGGTGACAGTGGCGTAACAATCGCCCCGCATCCCCTGCAGGATGGTGGGTCAGTGACCTGAGAGCTGTAGACTGGCACGGAGGATGGAAGGGGGTCCCCCTCCATGTAGTTTGCAGGGGGCCCCCTGAAGTTTCGTTACGCCACTGTCCCTGAATCCTCAGAACACACATTCATTCACCAGTGGGGCCCATTACACTGCACACTTTCTCTGTTTATTTAACTCGACTTCAGGGATTTGGTAAAAGAACCATGAGTCCTACCATAACATTGGTGGAGTGTCTAGATCTAATTAACTATTTATTATATACATCTATAGTTTAGAATGATTTACCATGGTTTCAATAAACACCATTTTATTCAGACACACCACCATAGTGGCAATGGATCTGCTAGAAAGAAAATCAGGCGTAAGAAAATACAAGACCAGCTTTTAATTCTCCATTTCTCTCATTTTTATTCAAAGCAAACTTTAGTATGTCTGACATTTAGGCATTTATTTTTTCTTTATTCAGTAAAAATCTTTAACTTTATTTCAAAATGATCATTTTATTTAAAGCTCAGAAAATAGACATTTATTTCAAAGTTCAGTTGGGAAGTTTAGCAAAGGACAGATAATTCCAAATTCACTCTCTCCTAACATCCCTAACTAACACCCTCATCTTATCCTAACAGTTCTGCACAGAAAACAAACAATCAGAAAAAGATCTTACATGCAGGAATCGATCTTCAGTCCGACAGCATCTCCCGAGGAAATCGAAAGGAGCGATGCCTCTAAGCAAAATCAGGGGGTTTTATACACTAATTTCCTAACTTTATCTATCTAAAAAGTACCCAATTCGGGTTCTGATTGGACAAATTTTGGGGTGGGTGAGCATCTCCTCACCATTACAACATCATATTCACAGTGAATCAGTGTTTTATTAATGCTCTATTGTTCTAAGACAGTCTTGGCCCAGTCACATCCGCGACTTGAAACGTTGGGACCTTTTGCCACGTTTAGAATACTTGAATGTCCATGTCTTGGCACCCATCCTTGTTTTCGGGACGTGGTAACCTTGAACTCCCCATCTGAGCACAGGCAGGTCACTCGCACTTGCAGGCTTTGGATGCACATGCGCAGTCTAACATTCGCTCGCAGTTCATCAGAGCGGCTATTTTCTAAGTAGGCCTCAGAGGCCACTTTTTGGAACTATCGTAGAAACAAACATAAATTTATGTTAAATATAGAACTAAAGCCTTTCTGTTTACCACCCACCATACTAATGCTTCCCCATTAGTTATTACCTAGCAGGTAAGCCACATAAACATTTAAACCGCGTTTATTTATATTTAAGCTATGCCTTAGTTCACATCACAATTACAAGACATATTAGTTAATTATATTGCTTCATGCAGGCAAGATTAGTATTCCCGCGTGTATTTTATGTATGCATCTTATACTATGGTTGGTTATTTCAGCACAACACACCATTAGTAAAGTTAACATTATGGAACATTGATTTCACTAGGGGTACACAAAATGTTGTTTTTGCCACCTCGCTCCATCAATTCCCTCATATGGCGATCCTATCACCAAACATCTTTCAAAATTTTGGAAAATTTAGCAGAACATGTTTCGAATTCTTCATATTAGTATAATCTATACTCTAGTAACTTTCTCCTTTGATTCTTTAAAAATCTTTTCTCTGATTTCTTCCATTTCTATTTCATTCCTTTCTATTTCCCTTGCTTTTCTCCTGTGAATTGTCTTCTTTATTGCCTTTCTGAAATCCCTCCTACCTTTGCATATACAGCATAATCTTATCAGAAAAACCACTACCACTAAAATTGTTATTGGAATTAGTATTTTACCTATACTTGAACTACCAATTTCCTGGAACCAATGCTTAACTGCTGTAAAACTTCTACCTAATTTTTCAAGAACACCTTCAACCTCCAGTGGTTCAATCTCTTTATGTAAATCTGTAATGTTTGTAACATACTTCTCAATATTTTGACTTTTATCTGGAATATACGTACAACAATGTTGCACTTTTAATATCCCACAGACTCCTCCCTCTTTTGCTAAATTTATATCATGGGCAGTCGATTTTGCATTACCATTGCTCTCATAGCAACCATTTCAGTATCAACCATCAGGAAACCTCCTGCTGTGTCTGTTGACAATCAATCAACTATTGTGGACAATTTTCGAATTCTATTTGCGTTAAATAAAATTCCCACTGCTGGTATCAGTGCTCCAAAAACATCACATATTATTTCTAACACACTCTCTCTTCTTTTACGACTTAAAACTTTGGCTATCTTATGCTTTCCATTAGTACCTCTATCTACATGAACATTTTTAGGAAAGACCAAGCCCACATAACAGGACCCATACCAATGGTTGGGTAACCTATAGTAAGCTTTATTCCCACAGATAAAATAAACACCCGGAAAAACAGGATCTCTTCCTCCTTTAAATCCCCAACCCCCTATAATTCTATAGGTGTCGTTACATTGACTTGCACCCACAAAATAATTGTCATACATAGTATAGTATTGTCTCTTCTAATACAAAATGTCCCTAACATTGGAGTATCTATGTTGATAGCCACATTCACATTCTTATCATCCAGATTTTCATTATTAAATGTCCAGTATTTAGATTTCAAATGTTTTATTTTCTCACTTCGTTTATAAGCAATCCTTCTTTCCTCAACCATATTCAAGAACGTCTTTTCTCAATTTACATGTCAGATTAATATTAAAAGCATATTCTTGTGTCCACTCATCTATTTCTAAGAAATATACTCCCATCACTTTTCCAGGTTTCTTTTTGTTCAATGCATCATCAACTTTTAATTTAGCAAAAATTTCATCCACATTTGGATAATGATATTCCAATTTCCCAGTCTGATAAAACAAACTTGCAATTACACTACAGGTCAGACCATATGTAAGAGGAAGGTGGTGATAGGTCACCCCTTCTGACACTGATGCTGGTAATGTTTCACAAACATAGCAATCATCAACATTCATTTAGCAAAAATGTCATCCACATTTGGATAATGATATTCCAATTTCCCAGTCTGATAAAACAAACTTGCAATTACACTACAGGTCAGACCATATGTAAGAGGAAGGTGGTGATAGGTCACCCCTTCTGACACTGATGCTGGTAATTTTCACAAACATAGCAATCATCAACATTCATAGTTTTAATGTACTCAAGTAATAACTTTGAAAATGTGTTCTGTGTGTAATCACTGATGGACCTATCCTGATGCAACTCTGGTTTATACACGAGTCTCATGACCTTCTGTTTTCTCATTTGGCTTATTTAAACTCACATCTGGCTTTAATTTCATTAAACTGTCTTGGAAAGGAATAACAATAGCTAAAATCACCCACAGTATTATCAATAATCCTATACATATTGAACAGAATCTACACCATTTTCTAAAAATAGAACATTTTATTTTATGATTGCTAACAGCCATTTTCTCTAACACAATTTCCTTCGACCTTGTTTCAGTCTTAACTTCCACAGCAAGCAATTTACTAACAAGATTTTCTTTGACCTTGTGTCAATTCTATTCTAAATTACTCTATGTTTAAATTTCGATCAATTTTTCTTCGACCTTATGTCAACTCTGACCTCTTCTATATTTACAATATCCGTCTCACAGGACTCCAAAATTTTCATTAATTATCATATACTTTGAGCACCTATCTCTTTTCTCTAAGTTGACTTCTTTACTCACTTTTCCCCACCATCTTTGGGTTGCACAGGTTTTCTTGGCTGATATTGACTTCAACAATAGGCGGTAGGAGAATATAGGTCCACTCAGGTGATTTATATTTCTGGTTTGGTCGTCTTACTCTTTTTGGCCTTTGAACAACTTCTATTTTCTTTCCCAATGTCTCCTTCTGGCTAGTGATTTCATTCACCTGCTCTTCTGGCTCATTTGTTTTGTTCACCAGTTTGAATCTCAAGCCACCAGTTTCTTTAGGCCAATTATCTCCTTTACAGATTTTCTTAGTTTTTTGCTCTGTTGTGTTATGCTCCACTCTCCAAGCTCTTTTCCTTGGGCTTTTTCTCAATGCAGTTTTGTCTGCACTGTCATCAGTTTCACTTTCAGTTTCTTCAACTGTGTCATTGATTATGATTTTCACAATGTCTTTGTCTTCCACAGGTTAAGCTTTCTTCTCTGTTACTCTGTTAGTAACACCTTCATAAATGATACTTGGAATCTCATCCTATTCGTGAATTACTTCCTCTTCCCCAGTCTCAGGATTTCCGTTCCTGCTTTCAGAGTTTTCAGACTTCTCTTCAGCTTTCTCCTCTTCAATGACCTTATATTCACTTACTCTTGCGTCTTTACTGGTGTCTGTCTTTACTGATTCTCGATCTTCAGATTGATCTTCAGAATCTCCTATCTCCACAATCTCCCTTTCACCTTCACCTTCAGACGCAGAGCTTCTGATACTTCCAGATATCGACGTTCCTGTCGATCTTCAGTATCTGGAGTTCTTTCTGGTTCAGCTTCAGAATCAGAGTCAGTTGTACTTTCACCGCCGTATGGGTATTCTGTCAGGATTGCTTCTCAGTGTCATCAGAACAAGCGGCAAAGCATCTGGCCACTTAAGTCCTGTTGCCAAACACATTTTTGCAATTCTGTTCCTAATGGTTCCATTCACCTGCTCCACTACCCCTGAAGTCTCAGGTCTGTAAGCACAATGCAGCTTCTGGCGAATGTCTAGAGCTTCACAGATCATTTGCATTAACTCGTTTTGAAAATGCGGTCTGTGATCTGATTCAATCGATACTGGGAACCCAAAATGCGGTATTATCTCTCGTAAAAGCAGCTTGGCAACAGTTATCCCATCATTCCTCCTCATGGGGAAAGCTTCCACCCATCAGGAGAACAAACAAATTATCACAAGAATATACCTAAGCCTATTACATGGAGGCAACTCCACAAAATACATCTGAACCCTTGTAAATGGACCACCCTCCCGTCCTATGGTTCCCAAACTTACAATGGTACTTCTGTTTGGATTGAATTGCTGACATACAAAACACCTTTGGCACAAACTTTCAGCAATCATCCTGAACTTGGGGTTATACCAAGTTTGTCTGAAAAGACGAATCATAGCATCTCTTCCAATGTGGGCCTGACCATGGTATATCCGGGCCATGTCTGAGATCATGCTATTGGTTATTTCCGGGCCTTTCATCTTTGTAAACCCAAATTTCATCTTCTTCTCTCTGTCTGCATCCTGCTTTTAGACAAATATATTGTTCCTCTGCTTCTGCCTCTTCCTGTATCTGTTTCACTTCCTGCCATGTCTCAACTACAGTGGTTAGCATTAGAGGACTCGGAACATGTTCTTTCAGCTTATCTCGATTGATTGAAATTTGATTTCTTGCACAATGCTTTGCAATGGCATCCACATAATTATTCCCTCTGGAAATGTAATCCTCACTCTTTTTGTGCGCTGAGCACTTCCCTACAGCTATTTTTTCAGGTAGTTGAATCACATTTATCAGTGTTTTTACAAATTCAGCATTCCGGATAGGTGTTCCTGCAGAAGTGAAATAACCTCTTTGAGACCAAAGTTGTCCATAATCATGAACAACTCCGTAGCCATATTGACTATCAGTCACTATGGTTACTTTCACCTCCTTTCCTAGTTCACATGCTCGTATCAAAGCAATCAACTCCGCTACTTGTGCAGAATGAATTCCTTTCAAACAAGATGCTTCCAACACTACTGCCACTGTACAAATAGCATAAGCAGTGCTTAAAATGCCACTCTCTGTTCTCAGGCATGATCCATCCACAAACATCACAAAATCTTATTCAGGTAAAGGTTTGTCCCTGATATCGGGTCTGGGTTGTGTGCAATACTCAAGAACATCCAAACATTTGTGATCAAGCTCCCCTTTCCCTTCTGCCTCAATAGTGTCAGGTAGTAATGTGGAATGATTAACATTTACACATCTGGTAATTGTCACATTTTCAGCTCCCAAAAGTACTTTTTTATATTGGGTCATCCTGCTGTTGGTCATGTACTGTGTCTTGGCTCTGGTGAGGAGAATTTCTACAGAATGAGGTACATACACCCTCACGGGAAATCCCATCACAATTCCCTCACTCTGCTCCAAACTTACACTGGTAGCTGCTACTGCCTTCAGACATCCTGGCAAAGCTTTTGCAACAGGGTCTAAAACAGCTGAAAAATACGCAATCGGTTTTCTCATTTTTCCATGTCTCTGTATTAACACTGATAATGCACATCCTTCTCGCTCACTGCAATACAGTTCAAACTCTTTTTCATAAACAGGCATTACTAAACCTGGTGCTTCACACAGTTTCGTTTTCAGCTGTTCAATAGCTTCCATTTCTGTTTTGGTCAAAATTATGGGGTCTCTGATGTCTGCTTTTGTCAGTCTCTGTAATGGTTTTGCAATCAATGAAAATCCACTAATCCACTGTCTACAATAACCTACCATTCCCAAGAACATTCTTACTTGTCTTTAAGTTTTAGGTGGCTTCATTCCCTGTATTATTTTGATTCTTTCTATTGTGACTTGTATGATTCCTTTGGCAATCTTGTGACCTAAATATTGTATTTCTTTCTGACAAAACTGTAATTTTGATGGAGACACTTTATGTCCCTACTCTGCGAAATGATTCAACAATGCTACGGTGTCAGTTATACATGCATCTTTTGTTTTTGATGCAACCAAAACATCATCTATGTATTGTACTAATACTGACTCTCCAGGCATGCTCAAGCTTTCTAATGATTTCTTTAGCAGCTGATTAAAAATCGATGGACTCTCAGTGTACCCTTGTGGAATTCTACACCATGCTAGAATACGATTCTGGAATCGAAACGCAAAAATTGGCTGGCTTTCTGAATGCAATGGAACAGTAAAGAACGCATTACACAGATCAATCCCCATGTACCACTCTGCATGATGGGGAATTTGGTACAAAATCACTGCTGGATTCGGAACAATCGGGCAACATGGGACAACTATTTTATTAACATTTCTAAGGTCCTGTAGAATTCTAAATGTTCCGTTGGGCTTTTTCAATCCCATGATTGGTGAATTACAAGGACTACTTTATATTTCTCTCAAAATTCCCTGCTCAATCATTCTGTCAATCACTGGAGTTATTCCTTCGATTATTTCTGCAGTCATCTTATACTGAGGAATGTTTGGGTAGCTTGCACCTTCTTTAATTGTGACTTTTACAGGATCAACACCTTTCATCAATCTTATATCGTTTCCAGTGAAATCCCTAACTTCTTCTTTCACTACCTCTTTCAGTTCAACGGGAATCTTTTCTCGGTCAAAAACAGGAAATAGCTTGCTCTGCTCTGCCTCAATCATAAGCATTGTCATTTTGTACAAACTCTCCTCATCTGGGGTCTGCAACTCTATGCCATCTGGTGAACAATATATGGCACAGTTAATCTTGCACAAAATATCCCTTTCTAACTGATTAACATGACTACTATCGCACACCACAAATCGATGCATATCTTTGAAAGTTCCAATTTCTATTTCAACTGGTTCTGTCAGAGGAGTTTGTATCTGTCTATTAGCTACACCTAAAACTTGGATGCTCTCACCCGAGAGGGGAAGATTTTGAATTTCCACTGATCTGACAGTAGAACGGGTAGCACCAGTGTCCACTAGGAAAGTTATTTCTACATCATTCACCTTTCCGTTCACGAATGGACCAGACTGATCTACCTCAAGAGTGGCTCCAAGCACACACTCTTCTCCCTCTCTCAGGCACCGTCATAAACTTTCATCCGACTCACTGCCACCTTCTTCTTGTAACCAATACTGAGGACACGCATTCACTCTTTGCGGTCTTTTTACCTGTTCACCTCCGCTAAGTCCTGTCTCTGCATTGTATCTCTGCTGGTTTACACTGTTTGGCAGTGGCGGTTGTGGCACCTGACTTTGCTGATTTGCTATCTGCTGTCGTTGCTGTTGTTGATTTACCTCAAACTGCACCTGCGAATTTAACGAATTATTTTCCACGTTAACTCTCGGCGGACATTTACACTCTTTCTTCCTAATGCCCTAACTTGCTGCAATTAAAACATGGGAACTTCTTCTTCAATTCATCAATATTTCCCACTAACTTAGGTTTACCCTTAAAATTTCCTTGATTCCCTGCATTCTTACTTTCCATTTGCGCCACTTGTTGTTCCGCTACTTTTACTTGCATCTATGCATTCTGCTCTCATGTGTTTCACCCCATAAATTTCTACCTCTATCTTTCGGTCTGATATGCCTACATAGCCTTTCACTCTCTAGTTCATTCATCTCGTCCTCCCATTCAACCAAAGCTTCAAACTGAGTCAGTATAGGTCTCGGCTCAAGCTTCATCATCTTGTCTCTCACGTTTCGTAAAACTGCCAAATCAAACAATCCTTCTTCATGAAAAGCTAACTCACCATCATACTGAGTATACCTTGCCCAATTCTTTAACCAAATGCAGGTATGGTAACCATATTTTAATGACATGTAAGAAACGGGCGTTTTCGGTGGAGGGAGTAATTTTCCCTCTCTAGTCACAATTTCCTTGTCTTTTGAAAATACATTCTTTAATTTCTTAAACCATGAAGGTTTCTTCTTCTCTTCTTCGTAATAATAGGATATTTTTCCGGTAGTTCCCTGTCTTTCAAAAGTAATCGCGCACTTCTCTGTTTTGCTGTTCCGTAACACCAACCTATCACAGCGCAGTTTACACTAGCGTACCAATAAGAACAAGATACGTCTTCTTAGTGCTTAACCAATTACTTTGCTGCTTTTCTGTGATGAACCTATCAGCTCCTACTCTGTCTTGGTCACGAGGACCAATCCCAGCGCGACACTTTTGACGTCACCAGCGCTCCGGCTTCTGCAGCGCCGACTGACCCTTCCTCTACAGGGTTTTTTCAAGAAGCCGTATTTACAAGATATTTTACAAAATCAGTTAGTAATTTACAAAAACAATACCATTTGCCTGTTTCTCTAATAAATTGATAGAATTTTTCATCACACAAGTATTCTGTAACTGGAGTAGGCGACGCTTATCTCCACAGAATTTTAAACCCGTAGATAAAGTAGCACTACCGTCTACCTTACCCTTCTATCAGGCAATAACAAACTCGTTTATCCAGGAAAGCACATACAGAGATCCTTTTCACCTCCATAGAGTAAGTAAGTAAGTAAGTAAGTAGAGACAATCTCAGAGTTTCACCAGAACGCGTATTGCAATTTCATTTACACACGTTCATACAGAAATCCCAACTCAGATATACATGAACTCTGTATCACCAGCAGTCAGCGCTTACCTCTAGCCCACCACAGACTTCTTCTATCATTAGTAAAGTAGACGCCACTCCTTTACCCTTCTAGCAAGCTCGGATTAAGTCCAACAACTCTCCCAGCAATAACTTTTAGTCAGGATACGCAATGATCCCTATACTTGAAGGCTAGTGCTGGAGTCCGTTGTTTGTGTTTGCTGTTGCGGTCACTGGGAGCCGTTGGTCAGCTGTGCCGTTGGTCGGCTGTGAAGTGAGCTGTGAAGCGAGCCGTGAGCGGTCCGGGTGGTCCCGCGACACCGGTTGCCGAGACCGTGCAGGGAACTGCAGGGGAGCCGCCTCGCTCACTTCTTCCTGCGGAGTCGGACGGTGGAGCAGAGCGGGGAGACGGGTGGTCCGGGAGCCGGGAAATCAGAGCGGACAGTGGATTGTGAATACGGAAGCTCCTGACCCCGCCCTGACCCTGCTCCACGTCGGAGCCACGCGGCTGGGAGGCTGAGAGGCTGAGCGGCTTGTGAGAGACTGAGAGAAGGTGAGACCTGCTTGCCGCTCACATCCAGCCTCTGTTGCGCTTGCATTGCCGGCCAGTCGCCCCGACAGCTATCTGGAGGTGAGACTTAAAGAATTATTGTACTATTGAGCTATTGAACTCTTGCAGTCATTATTAACCCCAGGACTCTCTGGACTCTCTGTCTTCACAGCAGCTACCGCTCTGCTTGTAAACTGCTTGCAAGCTGCTTGCAAACTGCTTGCCAACTGACCTCCACCCAGTCTCCTGCCCAATGCCCATTGCCCATCGCCCACCTGTTTGCCGGCTTGCCGGGTTGCCGACGTTGTCCATCCTTACAGATTGCCCTAAAACTAGCGCCATTCTCTGCATCGGCGGCAGGTGGCCGCTAGCCAAGAAGGGCAGGGCAGGGCAGGGCGGCGGGCTAGTGGAGGAACAGCCTGGGTTGCTTGAGAGCTGGAGGGCAGGAAGATTTTTGTAACAAAGTGGTGCGAGAACCGGCGCCTGTACCACCACCACCAGGCAATTAAGCCACAAGAGGAGATTGGGCTTCACTGGTTACACTTCATCTTCAGTCCCAGTTTATCGGCGCCTTTTGGGGGCTTGTTTGTGCTGATAGTCATATGGGGTTCTAAGCTGGAAAACCTGTGCAAACAGCACCTACAGGTCGCAAAAGGAGATTTGTCCGATTGGTCTCGCTTGACACCTTTCAATCTATCCTCCAACTCGTAACTAAGGGACCGAGGCCCCAAAATGAGATCAGGAAGGTTTCGAGGAGGCCCAAAGAGCAAAGGAGGAGCAAAAAAGCGCAAACAAATAACTAAGTCACCTGAGGAAACCAAAGAGTCTCCACCAGCCAAGTTCAAGCCCACGACACAGAGCTCCTTAATCGACATAACATCGGACAAGCCTGCTTCTAACAACTCGAAAAGAGACCACATGGTCAATACAGAAAGGAGCAAAAAATTAAATCAATCCTCGCCTCAGCTCAAAATTCATACAAAATTCTGTTTTCTAAAAAACGCAGGGGATACACTATTTTCAAAGATCAATGAAGTATCAGGACTACAATCGCCCCTTGAACCATCTCAGCTACCCCTGCCCTATCAGTTTAGTGGAACACAGCCCATGCAGGATAAGGAAAAGGACAAGAGCAAAGGAAAGAACAACACAACGCCTATAACCTCACCTCAAATAACATCAACACCCCAGCCTAACAACTGCCAGGCAGGGCGAAAGACCGCATCTGCGGGAGCCATAACAGGGAGGAAACTGACCATAGACACCAACCTAATCCAAGTACACTGGTCAAACAATGCAAAGGAAAGGTCACCAAGAACACCAGACGATAGCAGACTCAGCATCAGCGACAATGCCGAGGGCAACAGTATGAGGAACAGAAAAAGCCCAGAGGCCACAAGTCGCATCGAGGAACTCAAAAACAAGGAGAGAATTGTAATTGATCATGAGGAAGAGAAGGATCTACCCCTGATAGTCTTGGACACTTCTTACAAAAAACAAGAGGCAGGAGATAAGAAGACGGAAAGGCCTCATAGCAAAGAAGAAAGGCAAGTGAGCCCAGCGTCAGAGGTGATAGAAAAATCCTCTTGTTTGGGGAAGGAGGAGTGGTAAGAACTTATAGCTGCATATCCTCAAGACCACAACAGTAGTAGGATGGCTTCAGACATACGGTCCATGAGAACTGAAGGCATGCAGGAAAATCAAGCGGAATCAGGCACGTCAGAAGGAGCAGTAAACTGTAAGGGGCCACCGGGATGCCAAGAAAAAGTTCTACAACATTCTGGGCAGGAAAGCGCCTGGCCTAGCCTCCTAAACACAGTACTACTCTTGGTGGACGCGCTACACTACCAATCGGAGAAAATGGACGCCCAACTAACGCTATTAGACACTTTAGCCGTGTTTGTGGTCGCCATAGACGGGAAGCTGGGTACGTTAAACACGCTTCTCCAGAGCAAATTGGATCATCTACAAGACACAAACAGGAGCACCAGCAGTGGGTGCCCAATTATTGATAAGCTATCCACCCTCCAAACACTATTGACAGATCTGTGCACACAGCTCAAAAGACCTGCCCAGCAAAACACCACGCTGGGCAGCGAGATACAGGGTCACCCAAAAACAAAAGACACCAACATTGCTCTCTCTACACAAACAGAAGTGACTGAAAAAGGAAAAACTGGTGAAGATCCAGAAGCCGTAAGAAAGATTGAACTGGAGAGCACAGGCGCACAAGTACAAGCTAAAAAGAATGATCTAACCAAAAGCACAGCGGGCAACGACATGGGACTAATGAGCCCTCTATCAACGGACACCATAGATGAAGATAACATCGATCTAAAATCTAACGCGAAACAGAAGCGAGCTAAAAAGCGTAAAGGCAGGAAACATAAGCTCTGCTCAAAACGCGAAGGATTTATGCAACTCTTTGGCCGATCTACCATCACAGAACTAAGCAAATTACAGTCTGGGGAAGAAAAAACATTAAGTCATAAACCCAACGAAATGAGCTACACAACTGATAACTTGGAGAAAACAGCTAAAACAGGATCAGACGAACAAAAAGCTCACTCTCAAAACGGGCAATTAGCATCTGCCGAACTATTTAGGAATAGCACAACGCCTACTGATTCTGGCCTGCCAAACGCGCCAAAAAATAACATAAATACCAGCCTCAATCCTACGCAAAACATAAAACAAGGACCTACTCTGGATAGAATAGACAAAAGAGTAGAAAGTCAAGGCATAGGATTGACGGATAGTCAAGTATACGCTATCAACCAAGCAACTGTGATACGCAGAGACCCCACAACAGAACCGGCACCTGTAAATCTGACAGGCAATGTGCACTGGCTATGCGGAGGGGGGAGACATAAAGTACCCGAAACTCTCGCACCTTACCAATGTGCCAATGACCAAGCCTCAGGTGGAGCGACCAAAATCGACACCTATCTGGTAAAAGCAAGACCAACCGAATATGCGGACCTAAAAACATCATCAAACACCTACATTGGAGGGCGGTGTATAAATGATCATGGGACTACCCCAGACGCCCAGATTACATCTCCAAAGGATGACACGACACCCTTAACAGAAGCAACATATTACGGCTACTATCCCATATCCCTTCACTGGCAAACGTATCAAGCACAGATTTGTTGTCCATTGAATTTATAGACTTAGAAGGCACAGGAAGGGAAGCGACAAAGGCGACTTGGGCCTAGGGAGCAATATCACAGAAAATCCTATCTGAAGCCAATGTATTAAAAAACTGGGGCATCACGATAAAACCACATATAAAGCCAAGATATCCGGACATACTATACCCAGGAGTAAAGCTGGAGTCCAGGGATAATGCAGGCAGCTTCAGAACCTCGGTTCTTAGAGGCGCAGCAGGGCCATGTGGAACAGGCAGCAATGAGCACATTGAAATTACCTGCTGGAAAGGAGCAGACAGGGTAGCTCCAAACGAGCTGAAAGATCAAAGATGGATTGTGAGAACCATAAAAAATAACAACTGACAAACCGGCCAAAACCTACGGGAGCGCATGCAAAACCAACTATGCATATGCTCCTGGAATATCAATCGTTTAGCCACCAAAATTCTTGACCCAGAATTTGTAGCTTAAATAAGATCTTTCGAAATAGTGGCCTTACAGGAAACATGGCTCGCCGAACCTCCACACCTCCAGGGGTATTTATGTTTTTTTACAGGTGCCAAAAGGACAGCCAAGTAAGGGCACCTGAAAGGCGGCCTAGCAACATACGTAGCAACCACTAGTTTTGTCAAGATAAAAGAAATTGGACCCTCTTCAGCAGCTACTCTTGCAATCAAGCTGGCCCTAGCACCCCAAGGTTCAGACAAAGCCAATACTGACTGCATTCTGATCAACGCTTATATCCACCCTAAAGGGAAAAAAAATCAGCAAAGGAACTATATATCTTCTTGGAGGAGTGCATTACAGGAAGATCAACAACTAACATTGTGCTTACAGGGGATTTCAACATTAACCTCATGGGTACACCACAAGAAGAGGTAATTTTAGCTCAAAATAGATCTTGGGACCTTCCACTGCAAGAGAAACCACATACAGCCAAACAAACAAAACTGGGAGAACAGACACTCAAAGAGCTGGAACACTTCAATATCAGAGCTCTAAACGGTAGATTTGTGGGAGATAGCCCACCAGCCCCAACTTATCATTCTACAAGGGCAAACAGTATACTAGATTATACCTTCATCTCATTCATTATACAACCTCTTTCCGGATAGGAAAAAAAACTGACAGTGATCACTGCCCTCAGGAAATTGCCTTGGATATTGCGAGACCTATATTCGAGCGATCAAATGCCCCAAAAGAGACTATCCATACTGTTAATTTCAAAAAAATTAAGTATTCGGTAGCGATGGGCGAAACCTTAATAGGAAGGGCACAACAACACTTTATGGAGCACACTGGATCAAATGAAATCATAAAATGGGAACAATTTACAACCATCCTGTCAAACTATGCAACGAAGCCCAAAGTATTTGCAAAGCTCAGCAATATGGACACCCTATCTCGAGAGTACAGAGAAAAAATCAAGGAAACAAAAAACATGATTTACCGCTTAATGAGGGAAATACAGTTGGATCCCAATGAAAAAGTAAAGCAAAACCATCTTCGGACACAGAAATTCAAACTAAAAAAGCTGAAATGGGAGGCAAACAAAACAATGGAGGACAACTTGTGGGCAAAACTCCACTTAGATATTAAACAGAATGATGGGGCAAGGTTTGGGAAAACCATTAACTCCCTAACATGTCCAGCAGACTTGGGATTTTCATCTAATATCACAGAGGAAACATAGGCACTCTATCTTGGCAAGCACTTCAATCAAGACCCACCTAACAACTGGGACTTATCTATCTCCAATATCAGAATAGACCATAAAGTTGATAATGCACAACAAACACAACTGTGCACAAATACTAAAGACAGATATGAATTAATTGATCCCTCAAAACAGCAACTCAACATAAAATGCCAAATCAAAATAGGCAGAAGGGAAGGAGCTCCGGGCCCAAACGGGATCCCGCCAATCCTCTTCAAGCAAGATGTGGGTTACTGGGCAGCAGCTCTTGAACCCCTTTTTTTAGAAATCAGGAGCTCGAACATCTTGCCAGGCTCATGGAAGGGCTCTATCAATACCCCAATATATAAAGCAGGGGATAGGGCTCTCCCTCAAAACTATCGACTAGTGGCCCTAATCGATAATGAGGCGAAGTACTTCGCAGGCTTGCTGCTGGAGGAACTACAGGCATGGGCTACAAAGAAATCCCTGATACCGGTTTATCAGACAGGCTTTGTTAAATCAGTGGGCACGACGACCAATATACTAACCATGGGCCTACTAATAGATAAGGCAGAGACAAAAAAACTGCCCCTACATCTCTGCTACATAGACTATAAAGCGGCTTTTGACAACATTAACCGGAACCTTCTATGGTCAAAACTAAACGGCTGGAGGATCTCAAAACCACTGTTGGACCTGTTAATAAACTTGCACACGGAGAACTGGATACAGATAAAGGTGGGGGACGGCTCACTGCTGTCGAGGCACATACCGACCAACAATGGCCTCAAGCAGGGCTGTGTGTTGGCCCCAACACTGTTTAATCTGTTTTTGGGCAACCTGGCTCCAATTTTGAACAACTGCAATTCATATGCTCCTAAACTAGGAGGGCTTAATCTACCATGCCTCTTATATGCAGACGATATTGTTTTGATAAGCCACACTAAAGTAGGGCTTCAAAACCTCCTGAACACCACACAGAGCTACTCCAAGGCAAATGACCTAATAGTAAACCTCGAGAAAACCCAAACTATGACTATTAGCAAAAGAAAAAGAAAAATCTTCTCGTGGTTTTGCAACAACTATCGCATCAAAGACACGCCAACATATAAATATCTAGGCGTGAAAATTGATAACGGCGGTCAATTCAGCGTGCAAAGGTCGAGCATTAGAGGAAAAGGACTTGCTCTGGCAATCGCTTTAAAAACACTGAATAATAGGTTATCTGGTCCATCTTTAACACCTTTGGTACAAGTTATCTGAGCCAAATTATTGCCTATAATAACTTATGGAAGTGAGGTCCTACGAGGCAGAGATGCAACAATACTCGATAGCACAATCATAGCCGCATATAGAATTATTTTCAGCCTTCCTAAGCGAACCACCCCACCACAGATCAGGCTGGAGTTTGGTATCCAACAACAGCTCCTGGCACGTCAGGGGGCCTATATCTGTGTATGGGACAAAGTGAATAAATCTGCACAAGGAACACTGAACGAATATCTGTGGAGGGAGATGGAGCAGTCGCCGACCTCACCAGCAGCTAAATATTTAGCAAAAAGTCTTGTAAACACCGTGCTGGAACAGCTCTGGGCTTCCTCCTCAGATCACAAAACGTTTAATAAATTGGCAAAGAAGTCGATCAAACAACAGTCGTGGGTACAAGATAAAGCAAATTTCTCAAAAAGAACACACTCTTGGATGATTTTGAACTCATATTTGGCAAAAGCTCCCCAGAACTATTTTGGTCTGGGCTATGCCAAAATGACCAAAATGTGCTTTTTAAGATACAGGCTAGGTCTGTTGCCCTGCATTCAGCATTTCCCACACTGGCTAAAAAAGAAAGCAGGCACGTTATGCCGGCTTTGTGGTAACATGCAAGAAGATATGCTTCATCTGCTATGTTCTTGTGAAAAAATGCAAGAGGAGAGGAAACTTCTTCTGAGACACCATTTTATTCGACACGGGACACGTACACGAAGGAGTGCAGTCCTTACCTGCTTCTCATCTCAGGACCCTCAACTGAGCTGCAGCCTTGTAAAAAATTTTAAAGGCTGTGGAGGAAAAAATGCCAGGACTTGACTCTTGAACCAATTTGATCTTAATCTGTTTTATAACATAAACTATGTCTACTGTCCAAATACTGTGTGATAAATGAAAGGCCAATACGATTTTTATAATTAGGGTGAACAGAACAGTAATGTTCACACCATGATGGTTTTAAAACATATGTGATTTTATATTGCGTTTTACTTCAATTCATATTTTGTATGCATTGCATTGGTTTTAATTAACTGTGCAAATAAAATGTTACTTACTTTACTTTACTTACTTACTATACTTGAAGGCTAAGATTTCATAGACTGTCCTCACTATACATTTATCCTTTCACACCTAATGCCCCTAAACAGTGATATACTATGATACCACCGCAGTACACAACGATACTACTTCTTTGAAACAGACCAATGCACTGTGCGACTTTACTTGCCACACTTCCTCTGCCTGCAGACAGAGGCACTAGCTTCACGCAAAACTTGGCAGCTTTTTCTGAACTACAAATAACGTAATACGAACTCAACAGATGTTAGTCATAATTCTGTATATTTTAAACTCTATATAATGCTTTATAGATAATCCTAGCTAACTTCCTTAGCAACCACTACTCTGCTACCAAGTAATAACTGCTACAGCGGGACTCCAAAAATAAATTCTAAATCAACATTGCCATTTCCCTGAATCCTCAGAACACACATTCATTCATCAGTGGGGCCCATTACACTGCACACGTTCTCTGTTCATTTAACGCGACTTCAGGGATTTGGTAAAAGAACCAGGAGTCCTACCATAACATTGGCGGAGTGTCTAGATCTAATTAACTATTTATTATATACACCTATAGTTTAAAATGATTTACCATGGTATCAAACACCATTTTATTCAGACACACCACCATAGCGGCAATGGATCTGCTAGAAAGACAATCAGACGTAGGAAAATACAAGACCAGCTTTTAATTCTCCATTTCTCTAATTTTTATTCAAAGCAAACTTTAGTATGTCTGACATTTGAGCATTTATTAATTCTTTATTCAGTAAAAATCTTTAACTTTATTTCAAAATGATCATTTTATTTAAAGCTCAGAAAATAGACATTTATTTCAAAGTTCAGTTGGGAAGTTTAGCAAAGGACAGATAGTTCCGAATTCACTCTCTCCTAACATCCCTAACTAACACCCTCATCTTATCCTAACAGTCCTGCACAGAAAACAAACAATCAGAAAAAGATCCTACATCCAGGAATCGATCTTCAGTCCGGCAGCATCTCCTGAGGAAATCGAAAGGAGCGATGCCTCTAAGCAATACACTAATTTCCTAACTTTATCTATCTAAAAAGTATCTAACATCACCAATTCGGGTTCTGATTGGACACATTTTGGGGTGGGTGAGCATCTCCTCACCATTACAACATCATATTCACAGTGAATCAGCGTTTTATTCATGCTCTATTGTTCTAAGACATTCTTGGCCCAGTCACATCCGCGACTTGAAACGTTGGGACCTTTTCCCACGTTTAGAATACTTGAATGTCCATGTCTTGGCACCATCCTTGTTTTCGGGACGTGGTAACCTTGAACTTCCCATCCGAGCTCAGGCAGCTCACTCGCATTTGCAGGCTTTGGATGCGCAGTCTAACATTCGCTCGCAGTTCATCAGAGTGGCTATTTTCTTAGTAGGCCTCAGAGGTCACTTTTTGGAACTATTGTAGAAACAAACACAAATTTATGTTAAATATAGAACTAAAGCCCTTCTGTTTACCACCCACCATACTAATGCTTCCCCATTAGTCATTACCTAGCAGGTAAGCCACATAAATGCGTTTTATACTCACATATCCGACGACTTTCTGGCACAAAACATATACAATAAGCACATTTAAACCGCGTTTATTTATATTTAAGCTATGCATTTGTTCACATCACAATTACAACACATATTAGTTAATTATATTGCTTCATGCAGGCAAGATTAGTATTCTCGCAAGTATTTTTTGTATGCATCTTATACTATGGTTGGTTATTTCAGCACAACACACCATTAGTAAAGTGAACATTGATTTCACGAGGGGTACACAAAATTTTGTTTTTACCACCTCGCTCCATCAAGGCCTTGTTGTGTCAGCGTGTGTAAAGGTCCCTTGCTTACAAAGGGGCACTAGCCGATCGCGTACAACCGGCTTTACGTTGTGTAGCTATTCAGTAAACCTATTTTTGAGATTAATTTGAAAGGGTGCCCAGCTTTGTTGCTGATCTGCCACCCACTCGCCTTCCCTAGATCGACTCCCACTCATCAGTAGGCATCCCCTCCACTGTTTCTTTTGCCTATGCATAGAAAGCCTCAGTGCGTTCCGCAAAGGATAATACATTAATAATTCTGATGTCGAAATGTGCTGCAGAGAAGGGATTTTTAAACAAATGAGGTGTAATCTGCCCACTTTAACTGTAGGGTAAAAAGCAAAAAAGGGGCTAAGTGATGGGGCAGGTTTACAATGGAGGGATTGTACTGAAAGTGCAGCAGGATTAGCGGCTGCCAGGTCACAATGGCAGTGTTGAGTGGCGAGCAGGTTTATTAGGACAGCTTTAGTGACAATGAAACCTACATGTTGTACTAGTACAAGTCAAGTCAACTCAAGTTTATTAGTTAATTCATTTAGACCTCAACTGTAGTCAAATATATAAAAGAGTAATAGAACATATATCATATATAAATAAAATCTATTGTGAATGTATTCTTCTGATGCTACTAATTTTATTACTATAATTTATACCCTCAGGCAACCAGTCTCTTTAATTTACAAATACAATATTACATGATTACCAGAACTCAACAACACATGTCTATTAGAAACACCACATACATATTTTATTATTAATATTTAAAAAAATATAGACAAATACCTAAATATGTAAAATACAGCCTAATATCATCGATGAGATTAGGCTATCGGAAGTTCTGCCATGCGCCATATCTTGATCCATACAAGACAATATATGTTTGAAGGGTTATCTTCCAGATCAGTATGTGTATATTACCATGAGAATGATTTATAAACAATTTGGTAGTTCATTATTTGTCTATTTAGTGAAATCTATGACTGTGTATGGGTTATTACAGGTGTGGATGATTGTATTGGTTAGTTTTAGATCTGCATTTGATATATTTATGTATTTGTCTTGTGTATTGAATATCGATTTGTCAGTTATTCCTGGACAAACCGTTGCCAATATTTTTGGTTACACACTTAGAAGGTGCCAAAAAAACAACACATATTAGCAATGCCAACAGCTCAAAAGTAAAATCCAAACGACCAAACTCTAAATGGGTGTTTTATGTATGCTAAAAAAATATTACTGCACATTGCTCAGAAGGTACATTTTGTAATTTTAGCCTTGAAGCTACTTTAGCATTAAAACTAATTGTAAAGTTGTTCCACATTTGCTTTTTAAGCAAAAAAGCTAGAACAAGATGTTTTAGTAGCACACAATTCATTAATTTGTAGTAGTGTTTAGAAACATAGTTATGCTATAAAAACATTGCCATAGCCAATACGTCTCGCCTTTCAGAACATACAAGTATTTAGTCATGCAGCAAAATATCCTTGGTGCAACAACATCAACTGTTGCACGGCTAAACACCTATAAGGTCCTAAAGGCGAGACCTATTGGCTATACCTGTGCTTGTTTAGGACCTGTGCCCTGCTCATAGACTCCTCTTACTTATAATCAGGGTCACTGAAATCATGCAACTGTGAGGCCGAGACGATTTTCGCATGGTTATAACTTTGTCGCATTTCCCAGACCTTGAACTAGGCCTCTGCTTTCGAGAATGTAATGTAACGGCAGAAAAGCCCCGGGCTTCGGGTGCATGCATGTTGAATTTGTACTCATTGTTTTCTCTGCCTCTGGGCTTTTATTCTAGGAATCCGTTTATTTTGGGAGTGATCGTCATTTTGTTCAAGTGATTTATTGTAACATTGGAATTACCATCTGAAAGCAGTGGTTTGCAAAGGAAAACACAGGATAAGAGTTCACAGTTATGAGGCACACCATGAACCAGCACAGGGCTTACCTGAGACAAGTTATGGTTTAAATGGAAACAGTAAAAGTGCTGGTACTCGGTTACCTAGGGTGCCTCTATGCCACTGAGAAGTGCAGGAATTCTCGCATTCAAATATTGCACCAGTCTTGAATAGGCCAGGCGCCGTCCAACCAAACTAAGGAAGTGTGGGTACTCAGTACCCAATACTACACGCAGTGCTTAATTTGATCCAGTGGTTCCCAGTGCTCGGCTCGGCATTTAATCGCCAACCCCAGCGCTAGTGACAGTCTTCCACAAGGTGGCACTGCCTGGCTAATTTAGAGATGAGCAAAACAACAGTTAACTATTCATACAATATACATTAAAAATTACTATTACTTGCTGCCCAACCCATTCTTATAGGTTTGGGGGCCTGAAACAATCCGAACTATCACACTTGTAGGACTCTGATGGTTAGTAGTTGTGTTGTTACTTTCATTGGAAGCTTGGCAGGGACAATGGGTGGTGCAAGCTGCAGTGGCGTCTTGACGGGAGCCCTGGCACTTTTTTTCTCCTTTCAAAATTATGCACTGCTGTCCTGGCCACTTAAAATACTGAGTTCTGGTACTTCCAGAGAGAGCTCCACAGTGCCTCCCATGCCGCCTGTGACACATAGACAGCCATTCACCAAAAGACCAGGAACAAAGACAGAAACATCACATGCCCTCTTACCCACACAGCACAGGGTTGGTTCCTTGTCTTACCTGCAGTCCATGAACGACAGGGAAGGGGGCAGATTGGGTTCTTGAAGGCAGAATTTTCTGCTGTATGGTGAACCTTGAGAGGAAATGTGTATGCTGAGCAAAGAATGGTGCTGTGGAACAGCTGGAAGTAGAGGGGCTTGGTATGTGAAGCCGAGGCTTAGGAGAAAGTATATGGCAGCTGCTGTTTACTGGCTGGAAGAATTGGAGGATCATACTGCATCACTTTGGGAGGTTGTCTCCTGAAATGCTTTGTCTGACCCATCACCTACCAAAGAAATCACTGTCAATGTGGAGATACTTTTGGCCCTAAGTTTCCACAAAAACAATTTACTTTTGGGCTGATTGCATAGTTACTTGTCTATCCCATTCCCTTCCCTAATCCTTTCCCTGCGGAAAGTCATCGGTGACTAGACCACCTAAAACCACTGGTGTTGTTTTTGTACAATTCTTTGTCTTTAAATAAGCTGCATTTTGTTCAGTTAGTGGACTGTGACCTCTGAGACTACATATATGCTAGGTTGTATATAGTTTTTGTTTTGCTAGATTTTCTGCCAGTAAACTGAAAGCAAAGATGTAAAACAGGACACCATTGGCTCTTCTCTTAAAGGAGGATCTTCTGTTGCAGCAGAAGGGGAGGGTTTTCCTCTGAACCTGTCAATGCTTCGCCTTCATGCGTGGAAATTGAGCGAAGACCTTCAACCTTTCAACCTTCTGCCCGAATTCTGAAATGTTATTTTGGCAACTCAGCGTCCCTCCAAAAAGACTTTACACGCTGGCCGGTGGAGCGAGTTTATGGCATGGCATAGAACCAAACAAGTTGACCCTTTATCTGTAGTCCTTTCCCAAATTCTTTTGTTTATCCTTCCCCGTGCCCAGTAGGGCTCTGCATTGGGCACATTGAAGAGTTTTTTAGCTGCCATCTCCGCCTTCCTGTGCTGTCAGATCAGCCTCAGCTCTTCAAATCCCCCCTTGTAAATAGGATCCTTGAAGGTATGCAGCATGTGTTGTAGGAGAGTAGGGTCTGCTTCCTATGGTCACCCGCACTTTTTGTAGTGATTTTCTGGTTTTTCGACTTTAGTGTGGCTGTGGGCCTGCTAATCAGACCCACAGCCCAGCTGTTCTCTCTCTAAATTGATACCATGTACTTTAGGTACATACCAGATTGGGTATTGGGTCATCTTTGTGAGCCCATGTATAGTGTACCATAGGTACCCAGGGCATAGGTGCATCCAAGGCCTACCAGGGGCTGCAGCATGTATTATGCCACCCCTGGCTGGCCTTCCAAACTGACACCACAGGCTGATCTCTCAGCTTGCGTAAGGAGGTGTAATCACCCCTTACTTAGATATAGTATATCTATATCTACCTATACATATAGTCACGTATGCACCTATAAGTCACTCCTATGGTAGGCCTCGACAATCCTGGAGGCAGAGTGCTTGGTTTTATGTGAGAAGGTGCCCTAGCATGAGCTGAGCCCCTCTGCAGCTTTCGCAACCATCTCCTTATAGGTGTTCTATGATATAGCCATACCATATACTCTTAAGTGCATTATAATCCTCGCGGTTAATGCTAACTTTGGTTTGGCTTTATCAAAACATGTTGTGTAAGGTGTCAAACACTTTGGATTCTACCCTTCTAGAGGGAAAAGACATGTATGTTATTGCTTTACCCGGTTAAAGTTAAACAAAGCCTCAGCATCACAAAATGGATGCTGCTGCCACAGACACGAGTCTGACCTCCTGTTGCTGGGGAAAAATACAGCAAGGGGGGCCTGGACAATAGGTTTCCTGTCCAGGGAGGTGCCAGCACCTCCCCAGGCAGGGGTTTTGTGTATTGGGGCAGGGAGGGCTGCATTCAGTGAATGCATCTAGACACTGCCTGGGGCACACAAGGTGCTCCATGCGTAGCTCGGTTCAAACCAGTTGCTGGGGCACTCCAGCCCCAGCTCTGGCGCGAAACTGGACAAAGGGAAAGGGGTGTAACCACCCCCTTCCCAGGTCCACCCATAGGAGGGACCTAGGCAGGTTATCCAGCCCCTTAGCTTAGTATAAGTATAGGAGGTGTGACCCCAGGACTTTAGATTTATTTTTATTTTTTTAAAGTTTGATATAGCGCTGGCTAGACCCAGAGGTTTCAGAGTGCTTTACATGAGCATCAGATCATAGTAACAGATTACATTGTTACAAAGTTTACACAGTTCACGGTTGGATTACTTCAATGCACTTTATAAAGGCCTTATCCGACGTCTTCAAACCATCCAGAACGCGGCTGCTAGATTTGTCCTGGATGTTCCTAACATCTCCTCAGCCACTCTCGCCAGGAAGAGTCTGCATTGGCTCCCGATCCAGGCCAGGATTTCTTTTAAAATCCTGTGCCTGGTTTTCAGCGCTCTGTCTGGCGGCTGTGCTAAAGCTATAAGTTCCCTTCTGGTTCCTTACACCCCCAGTAGAAACTTACGCTCTGCCAGCAAGAACCTTCTATCCGTCCCTCGGACAAACAGAGTCAGATGGGGTGGAAGGGCCTTTTCCTCTGTGGCCCCTAAACTGTGGAATGTCCTCCCCTTAGAGCTAAAAACACAATCTTCCATGACGCTTTTTAAGAAATCATTAAAAACGTGGCTCTTCATCAAGGCCTACCCTTAGACATGCTCTCGGACCTAGGATTTTGTTTTTGATTATGTTTTTGGTTAGGCGCCTTGACGCCCGATGGGCTAAGTTGCGCTATATAAGTCTATTTCATTTCAGTTCTTAGAGCATGGCAACATAGTTACTTGTAAGGTTGAGAAAAACAATAAGCACAAATACGTTAGGGGAAAAGCAGGCAAGGTGAGAAATTCAGGGGAGGGGGGTTGGAGCGGGGGAAGTAGTCAGATTATGAAGGCGGGAAAGAGGAGGGGTTGGTGAGAGACACAGCATGGGGAGAAGATGGGAAGGGGGACAGGGACACAAACTGGTAGACGAGTCAAGGCAACGTCCAAAGTCCAGTAAGCTGTGATCCCAGGGGAAGTGGCATCCCTTCCCTATCTCTATTGCGAGAGGCTCCCTTTATGCAGTGGACTCTCTCAGAGGGGCCTCTGAGACTCCAAGGCCTACAAACTGGATCCTTCCCCAAAAAGGGGAGAGGGAGTGCTTTGGCAAGGGGGTGCCATAACATGCCTCAAGTGTGAGTGGCTCCCTTGGTGCAGTGGACTCACTCAGCGGGTTCGCTGAGACTCCAGAGTAAAAATTTTGGATCTTTCCCCAACAAGGGGAGAAGGAGTGCTTAGTCAAACATTCTATTCTGACATTCTATTCTGACTAGAAGACAGAAGACATCTCCCTTTTGGTCAAGGAGTGACCACCTTGTGCAAACTGGCACCACCAGTAACTTGCCGGTCTGCTTTGTCAATGCTCCAGCCAGAACCTGAAGACTCAGCGACACAGGAACTGGACTCTCAGACTTCGTTAACTCTGACCCACATCCACAGCAAAGGTGAGACCTGTGGCAGACACGAGAGACGTGGGACCGGACACCCTGGACATCCTGCATTTTGCTAACTGCTTGACTACCGAGGTACCCTTGCAGTTGTGCATTGGGATGTGGGAAGCCCCAGACCCGAGCACCGTTTGCACCGAAGCTCAGCCCTCCACACTCCACGAGTGCCGCGTGGGGCCTGCTCTTGCATTTCAGCTTGATGGATCTTCCTGGTTCCTTGCCCGTTGGCTAGTGAGCCCCCTGAAGACTTTCCTTTTGAACTAAACTGCTTTCCTGGTTGCTCCAGGTTTGCTCTAGCTTCCCCTCAAAGGAGAAGCACCACAGACCTTGCTGGTCTGCAATAGAGTCAATCTTGACATCCTGCGTGGGTTGTGGTTGCCAAGGCTTGTTGGGTCTAATCCAGATACCGACACCGCAGTCAATTATATCCTTTGTGGGACAGCTCGAATCCAGCACCTGGTCATCGTCGATGCCTCCTGGACCTCGTGGCTGAAGAGACAAGCTCACCTTCTTCACCTACAAGCACGCGACATCGCCTGGCACCTTCCTGGTCACTGGCTAGTGACTCAGACTCTGTCCCCTCTGCTTTTAGGTTCTTCACATCGTCGATCCACCCTTGGATCCACCTGGACACTGTTCCTCTGCTCGCCTACAGCACTTCTTTGCAGATCTCCATAGAAAACAACTACGAAACCCGACACCAAAAGACACCTATGGCACCCGGCTTCCCTGGGTGAGGTAACACGAGTACTCCGATGCTCCCGTGGGTCTTGACTCTTGAAGTGTCCTAGTCTAAAGGGGTTTTATCGTAGTCCACCCGGAAGTGTCCTAAAACAGTAACTTTGTAACTTCTTCGTTTCCCATTATAAGTCAATGGTAAGTCGCGACTGTGTTTAGACACAGCACGCGTCTCCCGTGGGCATCCTACTTCCTAACCTTTGGTTGTTTAGTGTAGTTCCAGGGATTCTAAAATCCCTAGGCCTGCTGTCTAACTCTCACGTGGTTCTTATACCACTTCTTTAGAATATGGTTTGTGAGGCCTCTAGGGCATAACTTTATTTGTGCAACTTATCGTATGCTAATTGCGTAACTTGTGATGTACTTTTACCTCTGACCTCATAAAGAGTGCAGAGGGGTTGTGTTTAGAATAAATACATATGTATTTGATATATACCTTGTGTGGGGGGTCCTTTCATTTGGTATTCAAGGGATTATAATTGGTAAAACAGCTTGCTTCACATCCTCTGTGACGTCTTAGCCTATGACTGCTGGTCCATACTGCCACTAGGATAGCTTGCCTACAAGGTTGACTTTACAACCACCATCAATAAGAGTCGATTAGACTGGTGCAAGGTGCCCACTAGAATAGTGGGCATCATATGCCAGGCTAACTTCTCACATTGGTGTGCAGCGGATGGGATAAGAGCTTGCTGTTATTTTACCATATAATCTTTAGATATCATATGAAAGATCACATTAAGGTACCTGTAGGTACAATAAATCAAGTTCTTATAATACATAAGTTCTACTGAACTTAGCAGTTGTAGGTGGTAAGGGCCTAGCACACCCTGACTACAACTCCTAGAGAGGTTCTAGTAGGAAAACATTTAGTGTAGGTAGGTGCACACACCACACCTCACTAGAAAATGTCCTTGGATGCAGGGCTTAGTGGGCCTCTGCCCAAAGCTGACCCTCCCAGGGCACCTTCTAAATATGACACATTCACTTTTCATGAACTGAGAAGCCTGTGTACAGCCAGAAGGGTGAGACAAGGACAGAGTCCAACCTTTAACCACCTGGAAGATATGTTAGTTAACCTAGGACTACTTGGGACTGGAGGAAGAAGAATACAATCCAGACCCCAAGTAGGCCTAACCCTGAGCACAGAAGAGGAAGGTCACTCTCTAGTGAGTCAAACCACTCTGATGACTCAGTGGGTTCCATGCCTCAGCTCTAGGGAGAATTACTTCCCATCAGAGAAGAGAGCATAAGGCTAGGATGAGGGAATCAAAGCTTAGAATCAGGAGGCAGGAAGTTGCCCTTGCAAACGAGACCCTGGCTCTTGAGAGAGAGATACATTTGTGTGGGTTAGAGCCCGCTGGTGGCAGCATAGTACCTAGAGATAGGGAAAGGTCTCATGACCATAGAACCCTGAACAAGATTGTCCTTCCCTATCAGGTTGGGGATGAAATCCACAAATGGATAACTGCTTTGGAGAGGGCTTGCAAAGTACAGCAGGTGCCCCACAGTCAGTGGGCAGCAATCTTGTGGCTCTCCTTTTCAGATAAAGTCAGAGACAAGCTCCTGACAGTTAATGAACAGGATGCTGACAACCACTATGTCCTGAAGAGTGCTCTGATAGATGGGTTTGGCTTAACCACTGAGCAGTACAGGTTGCTGTTCAGAGATACCCAGAAGACACAGACTTGTGCTACTAAGGCTCTGGAAGGCTGGTTACAGGGCAGAAAGGTAAATGACTATACAGGATTGTATAATTTGATTATGAGAGAAAAAATTCTTAACAACTGTCAGAACCAGTTATTGCATCAGCACCTGGTTGACTCCAATCTGACCTCTTCCCAACAATTGGGAAAGACAGCAGACAAATGGGTCAGAACCCGGGTGAAGCAGAAGGCATAGAACCAAGGTGGTGATCAGAAGAAGCAAAACCAAAAGGGTGGGGAGAAAGCAAAATACCAGAAGTCTTCTCAAGGTCCCCAAAACATTCTAATGGTGGGGGTTCCCAACCTGCAAAAAAAAAAAGGTCCTAAGAAACCATGGTGCAAAGTATGTAAGGTAAATACTCACCGGACCAGTCAATGCACCAAGAAGGAGGCAGCTCCAGCCACCATTGCCCCTAAGGCAACTGTTCCCCCTAGTACAGCTAATAGTGGTGGTTCTCAACAGAAGGGTGTAGTAGGGTTAACCCCGGGAACTGAGATGGATTCTGGCCTAGTCAGACGGTGCGTTTTGCACTGCTTCCTGTCGCAGGCACTAGGCAGACCCAGGCAAGTGAGGTAACATTTTTTTGGGGAGACCTGGGGGAGCGGTGGGTGGGTGGAAATTTGTTGATCCAAGCAGATTCCAGAACTTTCCACCACAGAAATGTGAGGAAAATGCATTTTTTTGTCAATTTCTAAGCTTTGCAAGGGATTCTGGGTAACAGAACCTGGTGGTAGGCAGTCGAGTCACCCCATCCTGAATTCCCCGGGGTGTCTAGTTTTAAAAAATGTATAGGTTAGCTAAGGTTCCCTAGGTGCCAGCAGAGCTAGGGTGCAAAAACAAAAGGTAGTCTCTTTGTCCAAAAAGGGCACGATTTCACTGCAAAATTGAGGTGCGACCATGTTGTGTTTTGCGCTGTTTCCTGTCGCAGGCACTAAGCAGACCCAGGCAAGTGAGGTAGCATTTTTTTCAGGAGACCCAGGGAAACGCTGCGTGGGTTGAAATTTGTTGATCCACGCAGATTCCAGAACTTTCCACCACAGAAATGTGAGGAAAATGCGTTTATTTTGTCAATTTCTAAGCTTTGCAAGGGATTCTGGGTAACAGAACCTGGTGGTAGGTGGTCGATTCACCCCATCCTGAATTCCCCTGGGTGTCTAGTTTTCAAAAATATATAGGTTTGCTAGGTTTCCCTAGGTGCCGGCAGAGCTAGGGTTCAAAAACAAAAGGTAGTCTCTTTGTCCAAAAAGGGCACGATTTCACTGCAAAATTGAGGTGTGACCACGTTGCGTTTTGCGTTGTTTCCTGTCGCAGGCACTAGGCAGACCCAGGCAAGTGAGGTACTATTTTTTCTAGGAGACCCGGGGGAACGCTGGGTGGGTGGAAATTTGTTGATCCACGCAGATTCCAGAACTTTCCACCACAGAAATGTGAGCAAAATGCGTTTGTTTGTCAATTTCTTAGCTTTGCAAGGGATTCTGGGTAACAGAACCTGGTGGTAGGCAGCCGAGTCACCCCATCCTGAATTCCGCTGGGTGTCTAGTTTTAAAAAATGTATAGGTTTGCTAGGTTTCCTTAGGTGCCGGCAGAGCTATGGTACAAAAACAAAAGGTAGTCTCTTTGCCCAAAAAGGGCACGATTTCACTGCAAAATTGAGGTGCGACCATGTTTTGTTTTGTGCTGTTTCCTGTCGCAGGCACTAGGCAGACGCTGGGTGGCTGGAAATTTGTTGATCCACGCAGATTCCAGAACTTTCCCCCACAGAAATGTGAGGAAAATGCGTTTATTTTGTCAACTTCTTAGCTTTGCAAGGGATTCTGGGTAACAGAACCTGGTGGTAGGTGGTCGATTAACCCCATCCTGAATTCCCCTGGGTGTCTAGTTTTCAAAAATATATAGGTTTGCTAGGTTTCCCTAGGTGCCGGCAGAGCTAGGGTTCAAAAACAAAAGGTAGTCTCTTTGTCCAAAAAGGGCACGATTTCACTGCAAAATTGAGGTGTGACCACTTTGCGTTTTGCGCTGTTTCCTGTCGCAGGCACTAGGCAGACCCAGGCAAGTGAGGTACTATTTTTTCTAGGAGACCCGGGGGAACGCTGGGTGGGTGGAAATTTGTTGATCCACGCAGATTCCAGAACTTTCCACCACAGAAATGTGAGCAAAATGCGTTTGTTTGTCAATTTCTTAGCTTTGCAAGGGATTCTGGGTAACAGAACCTGGTGGTAGGCAGTCGAGTCACCCCATTCTGAATTCCCCTGGGTGTCTAGTTTTAAAAAATGAATAGGTTTGCTATGTTTCCCTAGGTGCCGGCAGAGCTAGGGTTCAAAAACAAAAGGTAGTCTCTTTCTCCAAAAAGGGCACGATTTCACTGCAAAATTGAGGTGCGACCACGTTGCGTTTTGCGCTGTTTCCTGTCGCAGGCACTAGGCAGACCCAGGCAAGTGAGGTACCATTTTTTTGGGGGAGACCCGGGGGAACGCTGGGTGGGTGGAAATTTGTTGATCCACGCAGATTCCAGAACTTTCCACCACAGAAATGTGAGGAAAATGCATTTTTTTGTTTGTCAATGTCTTAGCTTTGCAAGGGATTCTGGGTAACAGAACCTGGTGGTAGGCAGTCGTGTCACCCCATCCTGAATTCCCCTGGGTGTCTAGTTTTCAAAAATGTATAGGTTTGCTAGGTTTCCCTAGGTGCCGGCAGAGCTAGGGTGCAAAAACTACAGCTAGGCACTTTGCCATAAAAGGGTCAATTTTTAACTGCAAAATTGAGGTGTGACCACGTTGTATTTTGCGCCGGTTCCTGTCTCAGGCACAAGGCCGAACCACACAAGTGAGGTACCGTTTTTATTGGGAGACTTAGGGTAATTCAGATTTGTAAATCAACTGTTATTACCAATTGAGTGTTCATGCATTTCTACCTTCCCAATGAAAGACATTGTGTAAAAAAAAATCTTTTTAAAAAATGACCAATAATTCTCATGCTAGTATGAGTATTCCCAATTTTGAAAATGTGCAATTATATACTGTTTCTAAACTCTATAATTTGTACACAATTAAGAAATACATAGGTGTCTTTCATACAGATTTTTCCATGTATACATTTTCCAAGAAAAAGTGCTCTATACCCAGTAAATAAAAAAATACCATTGCAAGTTGCTGCTCAGTTTTTGGATCTGGGTTCGTCGGGTTCTTGGTGAAACTACAAGTCCTATGTATCCCCACAACCAGGAAGGTCTAACGGATGTAACGGTATATTGTTTTCCAAGAAGTTATAGGTGAAAACGTTGAGACAAAAGGCTGTTTATTTCAACAAATGTTCAATTATTCCAATATTTAACTGTTAGTTTCTATAAAGAAACCTTCATGGATTTAGACAAATGACCCCTTTCTGAATTCAGAATTTTGTAACTTTTCGAAAATGTATAGCTTTCCAGGATCCATTATTGCTTTCAAACTCATTTCTACCATTAACTGGAAGGAGGTGGAAAGCTCTAAAAATAGCAAAAATAGGCTATGTCCCAGAAAAATGCCAAAACTGTGTGAAAAATGTTGGTTCTCTGACAAAAGACTGTCATTCCCTAAAAGCTGAGAAAATTGAGATTTCAGCCCCACAAACCCTTTTTTGATACCATTTGCAGGGAAAAACCCAGAGGCTTTCATTTGCAGCCCGTTTTTCCCATTTTTCTGAAAATAACAAAAATTTCACTATATTTTGGTTAATTTCTAGGACCCCGCCAAGGGAATCCACAAACCCTGGGCACCTTTAGAATCCCCATGATGTTGGAAGAAAAGGACGCAAATTTGGAGTGGATACCTTATGTGGTCAAAAAGTTACAGGGGCCTAAGCGCGCACTACCCCAAATCGCCAAAAAAAGGCTTAGCACAGGAGGGGAAAAGGCCTAGCAGCGAAGGGGTTAAAAATACTAAATGTTCCTGAGGACATGGAGGGAGGAGATATTAAAAATGTTGTGATCTCTCTCCTAAAGGATACAATCCTTAAAGACTCCCCGAACTCAATTTAGCTGTGGACGTTCAGCGTGTCCACCGAGATCCATATAAGAGGAATCCGGCAAATTCAAAGCCAAGGAAGATCTTAGTGAACTTTCTAACGTACTCCCTAAAGGAGAAAATCTTATCCCTCGCATTGAAGGCAGGTGTGTTTAAATGCACATCTTTTTCTAGCCTATTCTCCTTTTCTATTAGGTCTGATATATCACACATCACCGCAACAAAATAGTGGGAGATGGGTAAAAGAATGACAATTTTGAACTCATTGGGGGCCAAGGTACAATTAAGATTCCCAGCCTCGCTCCGAATTATGTGGAATAACCACATGTATAATATGCGACAGATCGAGGAGGTAGATATCCTCATTGAAAAAATGAAAAGCGGCAGTGGGGTATAGCATGGGAAGGTGAATCCTAAGGCAGTAACTATTATTGAGTCATCTTACTGATATATTTAGTGGGGGTCTGGCTTATTAGATGTACAATTGTTTGATAACATCTAGTGGACCTCGCCGAAGTAATAGGGGGGTTTCCCAGGGTAGGAAAGGGGGGTCACAGGGGTTGGTTTGGGTGGAGGGAAGGGAGCACGGGTGGGGTTGCAGTGTGAGAAAATTCAAAAAAAATATCCTCAATCTCAAAATTGTTTAAATTGAAGCTATCTTTGAAGCAATCACTAGAATGTTTGAAAATTATACTGTTATTCTGTAGAAATAAGCTATTTTAATGAGTAGTATAATTAAATGTATTTCTTGGAATATTAACGGGCTCAGATGTCCACGTAGGGAACGTCTGGTTATGAAGTACCTTGATCAGTCCTCCGCTCAGTTGTGCATTCTTCAAGAAACACATCAGAGTCATTTAAAGTGTAAGTCTATCTTCGGCAAATACCGGTGGATTGCGTCTTTCTGTTCTTCTGAGCAGGTTACACACAACAAGGGGGTGGCGATCCTGATTAGATCAGGGCAAAAAGGCATTATTAAATCAATTGCCTTGGACCAGTCTGGGAGATGAATTATAGCACAGACTGAAATTGGAGGGACCGAGCTAACTATAGTTTCATTTTATGGCCCAAATGTCGACGATCCAATACATCTCTGTAATATGCAGGCTAAATTAATAGAAACCAACACTCCTATAGTAATCGGAGGAGACTTTAACATCCTCCTTGACCCCCTAAGGGTATCCGTAGAGCAATGGTTAACATGATTCACGATCTTGGGTTAGCAGACCTTTGGAGGGCTAAGATGGGAGATAAAACTGGTTTTACTTTCTTTAGTAAAAAATATGGTCACTCCTCGCGGATCGACTATATTTTAATAGATAGGCTGGGCTTAGATAAAGTTGGTGACATCTCTGTTTTACCCTGTATTATTTCTGACCACGCTCCAATTATTTTCACTGATGTATGAGGTAGGCAAAATCTTGGATCCAGATGGACTTTGAAAAGGGCAATGCTTTCCAATGTGCAAATAATTGGGGCACTTAAAATTTCAACTATAGATTATTTCACCCTAAATAGCGGCTCAACATCCCCAGACTTTGTTTGGGATGCTTATAAAGCAAATCTACGAGGTCAGATTCATAGTATGACTTGCTCCAAAAATAGGAAAGAGTCACTGGAATTAAAAATTTTAGAAAGGGTGATAGGTAAGCTGGAAAATGAGAGGCTATGTAGTCTATGTAAAACTGGCTGAGGCGTAAAAGAGCTTCCAGTTTTAACAGAGGGAAGGCATGCCTCCCTTGACGCTCCCATCACAGAGAGTGAAATAAAAATATATATTAAAAAGATTAAGAACAATAAGGCTGCGGGGACTGATGCTCTCCCAGGTGAGGTCTATAAAACCCTCCATGATGAATTAGCTCCAAGGTTGTGTGATTTATTTAATTATGTTTATAGCCCTAAAGGTAGAATTCAAAATTCCTGGAAGGAGGCAACAATCATCCTTATTTTAAAGCCAGGAAAGGAGCCCCTTAAAGCTGATTCCTACAGGCCAATCTCCCTGCTTAATGCTGAATATAAGTTTTTTAAGAGCATTTTGGCAGGGAGATTGGTCAAGATAGTTCCACAGCTGATCAATACAGACCAGAAGGGTTTTATCCCAGGGAGGTTTATTCAGGAACAGACTCTGCAGTTAATTGGGAGTATTGATTTGACAGTTGCTAAGTCTAAATCCCTGGCTGTGGCAGTTTTTGACGCGGCTAAGGCTTTTGACCATTTCAGTTGGGCCTTTCTTTGGGAAACCTTAAAGATAATGGGATTTGGCCCAACTTTCATACAGATACTGATCAACAGCTACCAGGGGTCTCCGCTACGATCCTCTTAAATGGGGTGTTAACATCTAGTTTCAATATAACGAGAGGAACGAGGCAGGGTTGTCCCATCTCTCCCTTGCTTTTTGATCCATATATAGAGCCCCTGGCCCAAGCTATAAGACTCAATGAATTAATTACCCCTTTTTCTGTCAATCAATATAACAGTAAATTAGCCCTATACGCTGATGACCTTCTCCGGTATACCGATAACCCAGTTGAAGTTCTCCCTAGAGTGGAAGCACTATTGGAGGAATTTGGCTCATATTCTGGAAATATTGCCAATTCTTCCAAGACAGAGATAATGTGCTGGCACGTCGACAATTGGAATGGTAAAGTAAGCAAAGAATTTAGGTATCTTGGGATAACCATAGTTAAGAACATGGAGGATATACCTAAGATTAATTTAAAGAAGGTCTCTAAACAGATCAATCACCTCTTTCTAAGATGGAAAAGCCTGCCCCTAACAATATACGGCAGGGTGAATTTGGTTAAAATGGTAATTCTGCCAAAATTGACCCAGCTTTTTAGTGCTATCCCCCTTGATTTTCCAGGCAAATAACTAAGTATAATCCAAGGCAAAATAGGCAGTTTTATCTGGTCTAATAAAAATGCAAGACACTCATGGAAAAAATTAAGCCGTAAGCTTCTGAAAGGAGGTCTTGCACTGCCCGATATTCATTGGTACTCTTTTCCTTTTCAGTTCAAAAACATTCGGACATTACTTGACACGATGGTGGAATCTAATTGGGGGAGTTGTTAACCGAGACGGCTATTTTTGAGGGTAGAGGAGAGGGCTTTCTGTACAAGTTTGGTGCCCCGAGGTTCTTCAAAAGGGTTCACCTGAAAATTTTAAAATCAGCATTAAACCTATGGTATAGGGTCAGGAAACAATGGGGGATTGGTTATTATTCAGATTTTGCCCCTATTTGGGATTCCCCCGAGTCACCTGGGCGTCTGAAGGATAGCCTTGTGTTGCCTATTAAGAACGCGGGTATTTGGATCTGGTCCGACCTTATATCTACAGATGGTATATACCCCTGGGAGGTATTAAGATAAAAAATAGGGAATTCTTTCTCAAGATTTGAATATCTACAATTGACCTCCTGGTCTATAGCAGAGAAACACTCTATTGGTGGAAACTGGGAAATTGAGTTTCGGTGTCAGAATACAAATCCCATAAAGAAGGAGGTCGGGTTTTGGTATAGGAAGCTCCTAGAGGCTGACAATATAGATCTCCCTTTACAGCATGTAGTCTGGAACACGTCAGACCTGGATGCTGTTGCTACAGATCTCTATGAATCCTCTCTCCAGATTCTGTATAAATCAGTTAAACCTGCTTCATTAAAGAAGAATCATTTTTACGTTCTTAACAGATTATATTATACCCCAATGAAAATAGCCAAATTCGCCCCTCTCTCCGCCCCAAAAAACCCAGGTTGTGATTTTTCCCGGCCGATGATGCGCACATATTCTATGAATATGTCAAGTTAAAGCAGTTTTGGCAGAACGTGGGATGTGCCCTTGGAGCTATTTTAAAATATGAGATCAACTTGAAATTGTCAATAGTGATATTTGGTATCGATAACAACCTGACGAATTTATTGCCTGCTATACATAAAGGCTTGCTTATGTACTTGATTCTCATCGCTAGGAGGGAGATCTGCACGCTATGGAAGGATTCACAGCCCCCGCTGTATGGGAACTGGCTGAGGGCCACATTGGGTATGGCACGCCTGTTCTTGGGCTATTGAATGATAATGGATGAAATATCTGGTCACAGTTTTTAGTTTGAGGTAGAGAAATGAGACTGATCCGAAGCCCTTAAGTCCAATGATTACACCAAGCTTTATCCAAAGAAGCTAGCCTGGCTTGGCCTACAGCCAATGCAATTGCAGAAGCCTGGGGCGCCTCGTTGGAAGGATAGTTTCTCGCATTTATTTGCAGTCGCTATATGGTGAGATAGGACAAAAAAAAAGAAAGAAAAAGCCCCAGCATCACAAAATGGATGCTGCACACACGGGTCTGACCTCCTGATGCTGGATAAAACTCTGGCAGGGGAGGACTGGAAAATAGGTTTCCTATCACAGGGAGGGGTAACCACCTCCCAGACAGGCTTTAGTGTATTGGGGCTGGGTGGTTGCATTCATAGAATGCTTTTCAGACAGTGCTGGGGGCACACTTGATGTCCCTGTGCATATCTCAGTTCAAACAGGTTGCAGGGGCACTCAGCCCCTCCTCTGGTGTGAAACTGGACAAAGGGAAAGAGGTGTAGCCACCCCCTCACTGGATCCTCCCATAAATGGCTCCCCAGAGTATGTCCAACCACCTAACTTAGTATAAGTAAGGGCACCCAGTCCTTGGGACTTCAGATTACACCTGGACGAAACTCTGCAGCATATATCTTGAAACTTTAACATTCTATATAGACTAGAAGATGAAATAATCTCCCTTGGGGTCAAGGAGTGACTCCCCTGTTCAAAAGGGCACTAAAGAAGCATCTTGCTGATGTGCATTTCCAAGGCTCCTGCTGTACCCTGATGGATTTGTCACTCAGGACAGGCACTTCCAGACTGCTCAGAGGCCGACAAGAGATCCCAGCAAAGCTGGGACCCATAGCCCTCACGAGTGATGTGGGACCAGAACTCCTGGACACCGTACACATTTGCTAGTGCATCAACTTCCTGAGCTGTCCCTAAGTTGAGCATTGGGCTACTTGTAGTCCAAGCCATGAGCACAATCTGCCCTGAAGATTGTGTGCCTACACTCCACGAGTATTCTGTGGGACCGCTTCTAGCATTTCTGCTAAAGGCTCCTTTGCAATCCCAGGTCCATTGACTGGTGGGTCCCCACAAAGGTAACTCTTCAGATTTTTGTGCTTCCCCAGTTGCTCCAGACATGCCTTGTCTTCCCTCCAAAGGGTGAGTCCCTCAGACCTTGCTGGTCTGCACCAAAACCAATCTTTGCTTTCTACATGAGTTGCTGTTGCCAAGGCTTGTTGGGTCCAATTCGGCAACCGACACCTCAGCACTCGACATCCTTCATTGGGTAGCTCAAATTTAGCTCCTGGTTGTCCTCGACGCCTCCTGGTTCTCGTGGCTGAAGAGTCAAGCTTTACCTTCTTCACCTGAAATCACCCGACATTGGTTGGCCTCTTCTTATCGCCTCCCTGGTCACTGGCTAGTAACCCAGACTCTGTCCCCTCTGCTTTCAGGTTGTTCAGATCTCTGATCCACCCTTGGATCAACCCAGACACTTTCCACTTTGTCGCCTGCTGCATTTTTCAGCAGCTCGCCATTGAAATCGATGATGAAACCTGACACCAAAAGGCACCTATGCACCCAGCTTCCCTGGGTGAGGTAACTCAAATACTCCAGTGCTCCCATGGGCATTGACTCTAGAACTGCCTAATTCTAAAGGGGTTTGCTCCAAGTCCCCTTCTTAGTGTCCTTAATCTGTAATTTTCCAACCGCGACTTTCCCCTTAGAAGTTAATGGTGATTGGCGGCTGTGTTTAGACACTGCACGCATCCCCCATGGGTCTCCTGTGTCACTACCTTGCTTGGTTCCTGGTGGCCCCAGCAGTTCTACAGGCTCTAGGTCTAGAATCTATGTCAGTCTTGATTCTTATACCACTTTCTTAGTATGTGGTTTGGTACGCTCCAGGGCTAAACGTATGCTGTGCTAATTTACTGTGTGTTAAATAGGTTTTCTGAATATACTTTTGCCTCTAGCATAATAAAGAGACTGATATTTGATATCGTATAACAGTGCTTTCTCAAATGACCAGGTTGTACTCTTGTTTTCAATTTTTAAGCCATCCAGATGTAAGATCAGCGGATTGTGGTCTGACATAAATCTAGGTATTAAGTCTATGCTAGAAAAGCTAACCAGTGATGAGGAGATAAAGAAGTAATCTATTCTTGTGAGTTTTAAATGAGGAGCTGAGAAAAAAGTGAACCCATCCTGATTAGGTCTTAGCTCCGACCAGACATCCCGCAGTCCATGAGTGTCTATTAAATTCAGTAGTGATTGAAACACTCTTGGCTTCCTCCACGAATATCTCCAGCCCTTGTTCGATCTCCAGCCCACGGGTAGGTTTAAGTTCAAATCCCCGCACAAGATTATGGGCGTTTGCCAGTGGGCTAGCTCCCCTGTTAACCAATCTAGGACCCCTGACTCATCTAGGTTACTACCATAAATTGAGCATAGTGTAAATTTGCAGTTTGAGTCAAGAGTTAATCCTGCAATAGCCCATCTGCCATAAGAGTCTGTTTTTACTCTATCCACCTGCACTTTGAGTCTGTGACTAGCGAGTATGGCTACTCCTTTTATTTTGACCCCCTGTGTTGTGGCTGCTACTACCTTATAACTCAGTGAGGAAAAAAGCTGCTCTGTGTCCCAATCACATGTGTCTCCTGAAGGCATATCAGATCTGGACCAAGTGATCGTAAGCCCTGTGCCACCTTCTGTCTTTTAGCTTGATCATTTAAGCCACATATATTGCTAGACAGAATTTTAATTTTACATAACTGTGTCATCCTAACTTAATAGTTGTTTCAATCCCTATAAGATCCTGCCAATTCTTAATCCCCTTATCTGCCCTTTGCTTGTGTAAGACTTTCTTGAAGTGTATTTTATAGCATGATGCCTCCTGTTTGTTTGTACCCTCCATGTCTTTTGTACCTTTTGTGCCATTAGTGTCCTTAGTGTCCCTGTTTCTTTCTCTTATATTTCTCTTAGGTGCCCCCCCCACACTCTCCCTGATTGAGCAGTTGAGGTGACTCGTTTTGATGGTGATCATGAGTGAGGCCCAGCCACCCAGCCATTCTATAATAACAAAATAATGTAAATGTGAAATCTCTGGTTATACTTAGAAGTACCCTTTAGACAATGTCCCATGTGCCAGTGTCTAAGCAACTTAGCTACCGGGTATCGTCTGGAGTATCTTAGTCATATAGTCATAGGGTTTCGGTTCAGTTCTTCTGTCTTCTATCTTTAACTTCTTTTAGAAATTCTTCGGCCTTGATTTCAGAAAGAAAGACCCTCGTTTTACCTTCAATAATTACTTTTAATCTGGCAGGGTTCATTAAATAAACCTGGGCATTTAATTGTTGGAACGGGGTGATCAGTTGCCGTAGTCTCCATCTACGCTCCACCGTTGCATGGCAGAAATCCGGTTTAGCGAAAAATTTGACCCCATTAGCTTCTTTCTGTGCATTGGGTCTTGCCTTGTCATAGACAAATTGTCTCAAAAGAAAGTTCCCGAAGAATACGAGGAAGACCCTAGGTTTGCCGTTAAGATTGCCATCGCCCCTTTTATGCTTCAGGTTAAAGGGGAACCTGTGCGCTCGCTGGACTTCTAGGTCCCAGTTCCAGGCAGTTTCTGAGGGAAATGCAGCTCACAAGAGCTTTACTATGTAGCCTCTAGGGTCCTCTCCCTCAACTCCCTCCGGAATTCCTAAAAGTCGCAGGTTGTTACGGCGCTGCCGGTTTTTCTGGTCCTCCAGCTTTGTCATTAAATCTACCAGGCATGCCTCGTGTGAGGTGCTTTGTTCCTTAGCCTCTGTGACCTCCCCTTCTAGAATCTCAGTCCTGGTTTCAACCATAGTTAACCTGTCACCAATATGTATGCACGCCTTGTTGAGTTTCTCATCCCGCTTTGGAGTTTTTTAGAGGCAGTTTTAGCGGCCAGATTGTCAGCCCGTACCTCTTCCTGGAATGCCTTGATTGAGTTTAGTATAGATACCAAAGTAAGATTTTCACCATTCCCTGTGCTTCCAGCGTCATCTTTCTGAAGTGAGATGGTATTAAATGCATTAGATGCGCTGGAGGCTCTGTGGTCATCACTAGGAACAGGTAAACTCGGTGAAATATAATGAGCTCCCTTCAGCTGGATTCGTTTGCGCGTGGAATGTCTTTTCCTTAGTACAGTATCGGGTTCAGGAGCTTTATTAGGGAGGCTTTCTTCCTCAGACTCATTATCCTCTGACTGCCCTTCTGCAGATGATGTCTCCTCTCTGCATTTCCTGATTCGGAGAGTGATCGGTCGGTAACCGAGTAAAAATTTACGGTGTTAAGCTCAGAGCCTGGAGGCTGTGTAAGCGCTGTGTTTATACCTTCCCCCTCACTAGACACCTGAGCAGGGTTCAAGCTTGAGGTTTCGTTAAGGCCAGTTTCCATAGACCGGTTCTCACTCTCCCCAATGGCTAGGGGAGTTGTCTGCGCCCCACTGGAGGTGAATGTTTCAGTGTTAGTAGAGGGTACTTGGGGGTTAGAAGTGGGCGTGTTCTCATCGGTTCCAACCCCCCCCTCCTTGTCGATTGAATTCACCGGCTTACCACAGGAAAATGAAGACTTATGGAGGGGGAGCTACCCGCACCCAGGAGAAGGTTAGTCTTGGCAGTCTTTCTGATGGCCCCCAAGTCTCTCTTACCTTTCGGCTGTTGTTGCTGCTGGGTAGTGGTTTCGCTCTCCTTCTCCCCCTCCGTTTGTGGCGCTGTTGTTTTGTTCTTGGTTTTCTGACTCCTCGTGACCATTTTGCCAGCAGTTAGATACTTCCAATATTGGCGGGCTACCCGGTTAGACCCCCGCGTCAGCACGGGAGAGTTGCCTTTAATGTTCGCTAGCGCCGAAAGAGCAGTGCAAATCAGCTTACGTTAAAAAGATGGGTAAAGGGTTAAAAGGCAGCAAAAGAGCCTCTCTGCGAGGCACCTTGATCGGGCGGGGTAGAGCGTCCGCACTGATGAGTTAATGAACCGGTTCTCCCTCCTGCCATTCGGCTCCAGCTCCTTAAACCGTTGCTGTGTTGTTATCTCGCGGTTTAGAACAGCGATATTAGACAGATCGCACGGCTCGTCCAGTTGCCTGCAGCTCGCTCTCTCCTCGCTATCCAAGATCTGCCGAGTGCCGAGCATCTATCTCCGAGGATTTCTCCCAGCATGCACTATGGCCAGGTGACTGGAGCGCGGCTCCTCCTCACTGGAACACTATCACTGCCCCCTAGCTTAAAAATTGAAAACAAGAGTTCAACCGGGTCATTTGAGAAAGCACTGTTATACGATATCAAATATCAGACACACATGAAGAAATGGATAGAGGAGTTCTTGGAGATAAACTTGGACTCCGCTCCCCTAATGGTGGTTTGGGACACTTTTAAGGCCGGGGTCAGGGGGGAGACTCTACATTTTTCAGTTAGGAAAAATAAAGCTGAGAGGATACAGGTTCAGGAGTTACAGGAGAAATTAGGGCTAGAAGAAACAAAGCTAGCAAAGGCAAAAAAGGCAGGAGGGATGGTGGATGAAACCCAACATGCAGTCGCTGTCATAAAAGCCGAGATTGCCTCAATTTTTGCTGAAAGAACGGCGTCCAAATGGGCAGCTACTAAAGGGAAATTGTATGAATGTGGGGTACCCATTTTTAAGAAGGGTGACAAGTCTGACCCATGTTGCTATAGGCCAATATCACTAATAGACGCATCATGCAAGTTAATGGGTAGGGTGATATTGGCTCGCCTTGAAACATGGGCAGAGTCAGCAGGGGTTATTGTGGACTCGCAATATGGATTCAGAAGAGGTAAAGGAACCACCGAGCAGTGCCTAAATTTGGCATTAATTATGGGCAAGTACATGGGTGCCAGGAATATTTCTATCCACTTGGCATTCATGGACTTGTCAAGTGCTTTTGACACTGTGTGTAGGGGTAAGCTATGGCGGATGATGGAGTCTATGGGGTTTGAGGAGCCTCTGGTTACCCTGCTTCGCGGGCTCCATGCCGCCACAATAGTGAGAGTGAGATAAGGCCCTGGTGGGGAGAAGACTAGACCTATATTATCTACTGAAGGTGTCCGTCAGGGAAGTATTTTAGCTCCTTTTTTTATTCCTGGTCTATACTAATGGACTAGAAAGTTTCCTGTTAGAATCTGGCGCTGACTTTCCACAGATTAATGGAAAAAGAATTCCAATGTTGTCATACGCAGACGACACTGTTTTAATGACCCTCACTCCCAATAGCATGCAGATTTGTCTGAATGCTTTTGATACATTTATGGAAAATTTAGATCTTAGGGTCAATTTCACTAAATCATTTGCCATGACTTGTGGCCCAAAAAGTGTTAAAATCCGTAGGTATATGGTGAAGGACTCAATCATAGTGAAAGTTGATAACTTTAATTAATTGGGTAACCTATTTAACAAGAAATTGAGTTGGGAACCTTTGATATTAGCTCGGGTCCAAAAGGTTACACAATCAATTGAAGCCCTTTTTCGTTTTGCTAGTAAACTAGGACATAGCAGAAATAATATCCTTGCATAAAGCCAAGTGTGTCTCTGTTATAACTTTTGGCGCCGGAGTTTGGGGGTCACATAATTGTGAAAAGTTGCAGATTATGGAGAATAAATTTATAAAACGCCTCTTATCTGTCCCAATGGGTACGTCGAACAGTTTTTGCCATGGGGAGGTTGGTATGGAGTTTGCAAGTGACATTATACATGTAGCTCCATTACTATTATGGTCTAAAGTTTGGCAATCTGAAGAATTGAAATTGACAAAAGATATTTTACAAGATTGCCTCAAACTTGACCATTATAGGGAGATTCCATGGCTCCTATATGTTAGGGATACCTTTTATAAGATTGGGTTAGGTAATATGTTTGAAAACCCTGATATGATCAGCAAGGATGCAAAGTTAACTATTTAAAATGCCTTTGGTTCTAATTTGGGTACCTTAAGGAACAGTGAACATGCACTGCGTGTTAGGGGCAAATTGATGCGACCTTTTTATCTATCATATATTATCAATATGCAATGGTGTTTTTATTTGACAAGGTTTCGCCTTAGTACTCTACACTTCCTTTTTGCCTTTCCAAAGCAAGGGGGGTGGTGTGAGAAACTACCTTTTTGCCCCTGTAATGATAAGGTTTCGCAAAATACGCTGCACCTTATTCTTTTTTGTGCTCTGTACAAGGTCCCAAGAAATACTTTTATTAGACCAGTTCTACTATCCTTTGGATCATGTTACTACAAAGAGGGCTATGAACATTTATTATCCTTGTCAACCCCAAACATTTGTAATGCTGTACTCAGTTTTATCAGATCAGCTTTTGTTACTAGAAACCGATACTGAAATTAGCTGTAGGTGGAAATTCCCATAAATTGTTCTTTATGTTGGTTTGTTGATGAACTTAACTCAGTATTTTATGCCAATACTATATTTATGTGTACGGTTATTTTTCTAAATGTATTGAAAACCCGAAATATGTAAATATGTATTGTGGTCTTTTATGCCAAATTATGTTTTTATATTGATGTATACTTTTATGACTCCTTTGTGGAATCGAAATAAAGTTATTTGAAAATTTGAATGTGGGGAAAATATTGGACATCAATTGGCATTAACAATTAGACAACAAACAACTTTAAACACAATAACGGAAATTAAGACAGACACGGGGGCAAACTAAGGATCCCACTGAAATACTTAAGGCTTTCAAAGATTATTATAGTAAATTGTACACAGAGGAGGATGTCAGGCCCATAGGAGATCGGAACTTGAATGCTACAGGCTATTTAGATTCTATAGATACACCTAAATTAAATCCAATCGAATAAGAGCAGCTAGAACTCCCCCCACCTGGGAGGAGATACATAATGCGATTAAAAGTCTTCCAGATGAAAAGGCGGCTGGCCTTGACTCTATCCCTGCTGAATTCTATAAAATCTTTGAAAGTCAGATTAAGGAGATATTCTCTTCAGTAGTAGGGTCAATATTTGGAGGCACATCACACCAGCTTCTTGGTCACTTGCGAAAATTATAATTTTTGCTAAAAAGGAAAAATCTGCTTTAGAAATGGCATCTTATAGACCAATCACTCTAATTAACACCGACTCAAAAATATTTTCCAAACTATTAGCTAACAGGATATCACAAAACATCCAGAAATTGGTCTCTAGCTGGCAGCATGGGTTTATCCCCAACAAAGGAACCACAGAACATGTCAGGAGGGCAATTATGTTAATGGATGCAGCAAAGGTAACAGGGGACCCGATTGCTTTGATATTATTAGATGCTGAGAAAGCATTCGATCGGGTCTCCTGGTTATTCTTGTGGGAGATCCTAAAAATGTCAGGCTTTGGCCCGATTATGATACAGGTAATTCAGGCATTATACCAAAAACCCAGGGCCCAAATCATGATCAACGGAAATTTGACCAACCCAATTACCATCACTCGGGGTACCCGGCAGGGGTGCCCTTGCTCTCCTCTGCTGTTCGCATTATACATAAACCCACTTATTACAAAAATTTTAGCAAATCCAGAGATTAGGCCGGACGTCAGGCAAGGAGTAGGGACAAAAATCCTGGCATATGCTGACGACCTGGCGATAATTACACCCGATCCCGATAAGTCCATTAGAGCCCTGAAATATGAGACACAGAAATTTGGAGAGATATCGGGCTATTTACTAAATAGAACAAAAACCCAGGTAATTATAAATGAAAACATAAGCTGGTTCAGCCCCCTAGTAGTTACAAAAGCCAAGTATTTGGGGGTAAGCATCACTGCAAATCAAGACGCAATAGTGGGTAACAACCTGAACCCTCTTGCCAAGGATATTAAAAAAGCATTAAAAAGAATTGATAATTTACACCTAACAATAGTCGGCCTGAGCAACGTACTAAAGATGACTTACTTTCCAAAATTGCTATACTTTCTTAGAACAATCCCCCTGGAATTCAGTGATGCTATCCTCTATCTATTTGAGCAAATTTTTAGCCAGTTCATATGGTCTTACTCTAATATAAGAAGGTCTTACAAATGGCTATCTTTACCAAAAGAAAGAGGGGGGTGGGCGTTACCGAATCTTAAATTGTATTATTGGGTGGTCGCTTTGCAGCATTGGCCTTTGTTGCTGCTCGATGACGATACACAGCGCGCCTCAGATCTTCCGTCTCCTTACATATCATTAGTTGGAGTGAATGCTCGAGGATTATTATGGAGACAACTCAAATTTGGTTATTTCAAGCGAGTGCGGTTTAAGTCTTTAATAAATATTTACCGAGTTTTTACGAAAGTACGAAAACTGGTAGGATTAGGCAGACTAAATTACTACACTCCAATTAAAGATAATTTAACACTTCCTGCAATTTTTAAAGGTTCATATCTTTATATATGGGGGTTATCAAATTGGGTGATCTGATTAATCAGGAAGCGGTTCGGACCTTTCAGGACATTAAAACATGGTTTCAGATAGATGAGTGCCAATTATTTCAATACTATGCGATTAAAAACTTTCTGGAACACAAGACCGGTGGACCAGCCGGATTTAACAAAAATGTCATTATGGATAGACTGCGCTCAAGTAATCCGCCAAGGATAGGAACCATCTACTCCTGTTTTAATGATAAAATGCCGGAGGATTTAGAAAGGATTGGTCTGAAGTGGCAAACAAAATTGAATATCGAGCCAAATATTTTCACTAATGCTCACGATCTGTCTCAAAAATGTTTACTTTCCACTAAACTGCAGGCACAGTTTTATAAAACGGCTTTTTTCTTATACATTACACCGGGCAGGATAGCTAATTGGGGGAATGGGGCGGGGACTGTATGCCCTCGATGTCAAGAATATGCAGCAGATCAGATGCATATGTTTGCCACCTGTATAAAACTAAATCCACTCATTCAGCAAATTCAATTATTTGTAGGGGCGGTTTTAGAGCAAAGGATAGAATTCACCCCTGCTGAATTGCTGCTAGGGTGCGATTGCAACACTAGACCAGGGAGACCTTTTATCTTTGTAGCTATGACTATTTACAGAATCTGCATCGCAACATACTGGAAAGACCCTAACCCGCCCTCATTCACACAGTGGCAGGCCAGACTACTGGCGACTTATAAACTGGAAAAGGCAATCTATGCAAAAAGAGGGAAAAAGGCCAGGAAGAAGGGCCTCGTGCTCTGGGAACAGCTAGTTAAATGGGCTGAGGGCATACAAAGCTGAACTAAGCCGTATGCTAGCAAAAATTATTCTAGCATAGAACTTTTACTTACAGTGTTCAAATCCCTGAAAAATATAGGTCCTTACTACCTCGTCAATCGCTTCATTCATTACAACCCCGTGCGTTGTCTGAGATCCTCAGGGGCCAACCTCACGAAGATCCCGAAGTTTAAGTACAAAACCAGGGGTGGAAAAACTTTCACAGTCCTTGCGGCAAGGGCTTGGAACAACTTGCCCATAAATCTCAGACTGATCGAGACTGAGAGTCTCTTCAGGAAACAACTGAAGACATGGATATATCAGCAATCAGACACCTATGTATTGACAGCTATTTAGATCTTTTACCACCTATCTCCCACACGCATGCTCAGCGCCAAGATGCTCCTTCCGGAGCGAAAGTTTGCGCTTTACAAATACCCACAAATATCAAATAAATTATATTGTATTTGCTTTGGAATGTTACGTAGTAGTTTGGCATTAGGAATTGTTTGTTTCTCTCCTTGCTTTTTTTTTTCTTCTCTCTTATTTCTTTTGTACCTAATACCTTCGAACTTACTCCCGCTCATTGTTTGAAAATACAAGAGTGAACGATGGTAAACAAATGTTGTGAGCTGGTGCCGGGGGGGGGGGGGTCTTGCCAGAAGTGGAGCAGAAGTTAACCTGTATATTGTTTAGCTTTGGAAATAAAAAAAAATGTAAAAAAAAGGAAACACAGGGCTACTATGTTCGGGTGGCAGGTTGCTTTTGTTCCTTTAATTTGTGTGGCCTATGCTTTCAATAGAAAATAATTAACCATTACTCCAACTTTCCAAAGGCAAACATGTTGGCTTTACCAATGTTTTCTTTATATGACCATTCTTTCTCTGACATTTCGAAACGTTTGTATGATCAAGGAACAATTATGACCCTCAGTGTACTAGCCTCCTCTTGGAGTAGAAAACAAGAGACCAGGAAGCGAATTTGATATTTTCAGGCATGTTACAACAAGATCAGAAACTGACCTGTATTAAAGGACTTAAAATGATAAAAAAATCTAATTAAAAAAAGCATCATAAAGAGAATAAAGGGATGTGTTTAGAATAAATACATATGTTATATATATATATATATATATATATCTTGTGTGGTTCTCCTTTCAATTGGTCATTCATGAGCTTATAGACTGGTAAATCAAGTTGCTTTACATTCCTTCAAGACTTAGCCTGAAGGCTGCTCTCCACAACTAACACTAGGATAGCTTTCTTTAAACCTACCAGCAATACAGGTCATTTGGACTGGTGCAAGGTGCCCACTAGAATAGTGGACAGCATATGCCAGGCCAACTTCTCACAGTCTGCATGATAGAAGTCTCAACTGTATGAACACCAATTGTCTCAAACTGAACATTGACAAGACAGAAATAGTAATCTTCAAGACGAACACCTCACAGTGGGAAGGTACCTAGATGAGTCAGGACCCACGTCCTTCACCCACACCTTGGAATCATCATCATCAGCACAATATGACTTCCCAATTCAATGCAGTCACAGCTTCCTGCTTCCACATTCTGAATATACTGAAGATAATGTTCAAATGTCTACTCAACCAGCTCCCAAAATCACAACCTCTCAGCATAATCAAGCAGGACTATAGGAACACCCTCTATGCAGAATCAGAAAGCTACTCACCAGATGACTGCAAACCATTAAGAACTCCGCAGTAAGAATAACTCTCAACTTCCCATTCCACACATACATCAATGCACACTTAAGGAGCTCCACTGGCTTCCCATGCACACAACAAAAGTTGCAACAACTCAATCACACTTTCAAAGCACTACACAACACTGGCATAGTATCCCTAAAGAACCACTTCTCTTTTCACAAACCATCCAGACACCCCAACTTGGCCAGACTCCTACATGCACACATCCCATGCAGACGCAACACAAGACCTGGCAGTCAGACTCTCTTCTACATTCTTCTGCAGTGGAATGAGCTGCTATATTCCATCCTGGTTTCCATCACTCTGCAAGAAGCTGAAAGCCTGGCTGTTCTAAAGGTTCCCCTTCTGTGCTAGGCCAAGCTTCGCTCACACCTGCTCAGCACCACAACCCTCTTCCCAATGGCAGTGTGCTACACAAATCCTCAAAGCATAACATAACAAAAAGCTTGACAATGCAGGCCCACCAGATCCTCCTCTTCAGAGCCTTCGACTCAGGCATCCATGCCCTGGCAGGTCTTCTTATGTCCAGGCTTACAGACACACAGCTCTATAGAAATTTCAGTGGGTCTTTCATGAACCAGTGACTCACAGATGTTAAGAGGGAGAGACACAGAAAACTACAGTCTGGTTGGGCCCTTTTGGATCTCCTCTCTAACTATGGCCCTGAAATTAGCTGAGTTTTTGGAATCTGTTCCGAGTCCAAACTGCACATGGACCCAAAGTGCAACTGGCATGCCAACCCCTCTGGGTCTGCTTGAGAGAATATATGGAATTGCATCCTGATTTCCTGTGCTCCCTTGTGAATCAGGCCATGACACTGCCAGGCTAATATTGTGACCAAGAAGCAACAGTATTTCTACTAAACGTTTTGTGGTCTGCAGTTTAAGCAAAAGGCTGTGGTGCACATTGAAAAGGAGAATCAAGTAAAATTGTTATCAGTGTAATATTCTGTAGTCTCAGGATTACATCACCTCCTTAACCCCAATAAGAGCCTGTGGTGATGGCTGCAGCTGAAACATATCAACACCAAGTTAGTGAGCGGGCTGTATTGTTGAAGTGCCGCTTTGAGGGTTTGATATATGTGTCGTTAAATGTATACAGGGTTGGGAAAGTGTTTCGTTATAATTATCTGCTCTCATCTTCTTCCGCCATTCACAGTTACAATGAATGTCCCTCCCCTCTGATTTCTAGGGTGCCTGATGTGACATCACGGTTTAATGGCACATAATTGGACTCAATCATGATTGGTTCACAGTTGTTCTAAATGTACACACATCTATCACTGCATTAGTTTTAATTGCCATTCTCTGCTAGTTCACTTGAAGGATGAAAGCCACTAATTGCCTCTGTTATTACACGGTTGTCCTGAATAATTGCTCTATTATGGATGTTTGCTCTCCTTCTGGAACCATCCTGGGCAGAGACTATGTTAAAATGAAGATGGAAGCTCAGACATGTCTTGTAGATGGTATTAGTAGATTTATTCATGTGGTAATCTTACAGGTTCTCAGTTAGAGGAAGATGTTCAGATCCATGGTAATGCCCCACCAGGAGCAGGGTCCTCTCTGCTCAGCCCATCACACCAACTGAAATTCTCTTCATACAAAGCAACCCCAACATTCCATGTGACATCTCCACACGCTGAGCAGACAGGCAGAGAACCAAGTGTGGCTCACTGGTTAGAGGAGGCAGACCTGGAAGCAGAGGTCAGCCCGGGACCAGGGTTCAATTCCCGGCTCGGCGGTGTCTTGAGTCCTAAAATGTCCATGGACTCGACAATTCTCGCTCCGGGGCCTACTCGATTCACAGGTTCACACTCTGCGACTCTGGGCAATAGCTTGCTTAATCTCCACAACGGCCCCTCGCGGCGGGATGCCTGGCTTTCACCTTGCGGATACCCTGCCGGGGTTATCTCACAGGGGAATACCAGGACGGGTTCCCTAAGCAACCGCTTGGTGATTTGCGCTATATAAATTCCTGTACATTTACATTTACAGTGGGGAGACTGCATTGGCAATAAGCACATTACAACAGACTACCAGATTAAATCCTACCTTTGTTATTTTCTATGAGAGGGTGTTACACTACGAGTGGTTATCTATGTGTGGTGCTGGACTTACTACTGTTTGTTTTGCTTTTTAATGGTAAAATTGTAGGAGAGTAGGGTCTGCTATCCTATGGTTACCCCAATTTTTTGCTTTTTGCTTCACTGGTTTTCGACTTAATGTGGCTGTGGGCCTGCTAATCAGGCCCACAGCCTGCTGTTCTCTCTCTAAATTCACAGACATGTACTATAGGTACATAACCAATTTGGTACTGGACACCTTGTCAGCCCCTATACAGTGCACTATAGGTGCCAAGGGCATAGGTGCATCCAAGGCCTACCAGGGGCTGCAGCATATCTTTTGCCACCCCTGGCTGGTACTTAAATCAACACAACTGGCTGTTCACACAGCTGGGGTCAGGTGGTGTAATCACCCCTTGCTTAGATATAGTATACCTATGTCTAAACCTATATCTGGACATACATATACCTATAAGTCACTCCTATGGCAGGCCTTTACAATCCTGGAGGCAGAGTGCTTGGTTTTATGTGAGATGGTGCTCTAGCATGAGCTGAGCCTGTCTGCAGTGTTCGGAACCATTTCCTTACTGCTGTTCCAGTGATACTGCCATACCATATACTCTTAAGTGCATTATAATTCTCGCGGTTAATGCTAACTTTGGTTTGGCTTTATCAAAACATGTCGTGTTTGGTGTCATACATTTTGGAATACTACCCCCTCGCCAATTCTGGTGATGGTGGTACCATTCCACCCTTCTAGAGGGAGAAGACATGTTACTTTACAGAAAACGCGGTTAATCCTAACCAGAACCCCAGCATCACAAAATGGATGCTGCTGCCACAGACACATGTCTGACCTCCTGCTGCTGACCGAAACTTGGCAGAGGATGCCTGGACAAAGAGTTTCCTGTCACAGGAAGGTGTCACACCACCCCAGACAGGAGATAGTGGATTGTGGCAGGGAGGGTTGAATGAAACTAGACACTGCCTGGGGCGCACAAGGTGTCCCTGGGCAGATTCCAGTCAAACCGGTTCTGGGGCCATCCTGCCCCAGTCCTGGCGCAAAACTGGACAAAGGAAAAGGGGTGTAACCACCCCCTTCCTGGGTCCCACCCATAGGAGGGACCTAGCAGGTAATCCAGCCCCCAGATTTGGAATATAGGTGGGAGCAGTGCCAATGCACATCAGATTATCCTGACTGAAACTTATGAAATGAAACTCTGGACCCTTCGACATCCCACTCGACGTGGAAGACTGAAGAATCTCCCTTGTGGTCAAGGAGTGACCACCCTGTGCAAACAGGCACCATCCAGCACCTCAACATTTGCTTTGTTGCAGTTCCCTGCCGGAACTCGAGCAACAGAGATCGACAAGAGCCAGCTTTCCTGCATTCCAACAGCCCGATCCACAGTCTATGCAGAGCTGAGACCCATGGAGGCGACCTGAAGCGTGGGAGCGGCCATCTTGGAGGAACAACGAAGCGCTAACCGTGCAGCACCCAAGGCTCCCTCGAATCTGTGCATTAGAGTCTGAGAAGCTCCTGCCCCGAGCAGCTTGTGCACCGAAGCTCACCCCTCCACACTCGACGAGTGCTGCGTGGGGCCCTTTTGCATTTTCCTGCTCGATGCATTGGTCCGGTCACTTGCCCCTTGGCTAGTGGCCCCAGAACCGACGAATCTACAAATTTACACAGATGATCTGGTTGCTCCAGATTGGCACTCTCTCCCCTGAAAAGGAGCAACCGCTCAGACCTTGCTGGTCAGAGTGTTAAGCCTTCTTCAAATCCTGCGTGGGTTGCCTTTGCCAAGGTTTGTTGACTCCAATCGTGAATCCGACACCGCCAACAGCGAGAGCCTTTGTGGGACAGCTCGTGATTCACTCCAGGACATTCTCGGTGCCCCAGAGTCCACGTGGCAGCAGAGACAAGGCACTCAACATCGACCTGACTGCGCCCGACATTGCCTGGTTCCTTCCTGGTTCCTTCCTGGTCACTGGCTAGTGACCCAGACTCTGTCCCCTCTGCTTTCAGGTACCCTTCAACTTTGATCCACCCTTGGATCACACCGGACACTTCTCTTCTGGACGCCTGCAGCATCTTCATCCTCAGGCACCATCGAACTGCGTGACGAAACCCGACACAGGTTGGCACCTGTGCACCCGCGTCCTGTGGGTGAGGTAACTTACTAGCGCCGGTGTTCCCACACTGGTACACACCTCTAGTGCCTAAGTCTAAAGTTTGGTAGTCCTAGTCCAGTCGGAAGACTCCTTTTGCAATAACTTTGTAACTTTTACGCACCATTGACTTTGCATTGGTGCAAGCCGTGCTTCCCGCACTGCACCCGAATACCGCGGGCTACTCCCGTCCTAACTGCTGTTAGTCCAGTGTAGTCCCAGCGATTCACAAGGCCCTAGGCCTTACCCCAGATCGATTAGTGATTGTTATACCACTTTTTTGATATATGGTTTGAGTGGCCACCGGCCTCATCCAAAAACGTGCAACTTGTCTATGTTATACTGTGCTTTTATTTAAACGCTTGTGCTTCATTGCTCATAAAGAGTAGTGGGGATTATTCTAAGAATAAATACATATATTTTGATAATATATAACTTGTGTGGTGTCCTTTCATTTGATATTACAGGATTGTATATGGTAAAACAGCTGGCTTCACATGGCCTTTGGAGTTAAGCCTTTAAGGCTGCTTAGTCCATACTACCCCTTGGATAGCTTGTCTATAAGGTTGACTTACAACCACCACCATAAGGGACTGTTTGGACTGATACAAGGTGCCCACAGAACTGTGGACATCATATACCAGGCCAACTTCTCACAAACATACACACAGATGTTGTCAATAAGTAGCACTCAATGTGCAAATGACTCCAAAATGTTAGTTACCATTGTGAATCAGGCCGGCTGAGTTGATGTTTTAACAATAACATATGGAAACTCCACAGCTGGGGCAGAGATATATGCATAGTTACACATAGAGGAAAAGAAGGATGTTTATTTATCTTAAAAAATTAAACGATAAACATTTTTTGTTAAATGTCAATGTAATGCTTTATATTTATTTACGTTAATTATAGAACAGAATAAAACATTGAGAGGTACTATTAAATTCATTTTGAATTAGAAGTTTAAACAATGGAAATATTTTTAAATTGACTTCAAATGATATTCTAAATCTTTGAGCTCTAAACCTACAGTAGAAACACAAAGAGGCTTGCATCTGGTTGCAGTTGGTTCTATGACCTGGCTATCTGATGGCAGATGGGCCATCAGCTCAAGAATTTGCTGAAACCCTACATTTGTCCTACCCTGATTGAAGCCGAACTATGAGTTTTGTGTGAGGTCTAATGTACCCCCTTTGTCTCCATGTGTGTTTGTGTCGATATTGCTCAACATAAGTGGAGAAATAATTGCATTAATTTAATTTGTACAGATATATATGAATGTATTTATTTATGTCTTTGGTGCATATGAATGTGATGCTGTGTGATTCAGTGTCTATACACATGTGTAGTTTTTTTTTCATGTTTGTTCTTGCAAATGAATGTAAATAGTTAAGGCAACAATATTGATAATTCACAAGAAGAAAAATAACAATCAATCGACAAGGACCAAGGAATTAATTGAAAACAAAAAACAACTGAATTATTTACAAAAGTTCTAAATATGTTTTATTGATAGTCAAATCAATAATAAAGAAATTCAATCATATAGTTCCAGTCATGTCTACAGTAACACTCTGATATATTCCACATTAACATTTAAAAACAACATGTAATGGACCGACAGTTGTACAAAAACTTATATGGATAATTATTTTGATGAACAGACAACGTGGCACAATAATGTTTCATTGTTGTGAATGTGCCTGTGTGCCGGAGTCCATATGTATGTGTTTGTGTATCTATTTTTATGAGCACACACCTATGTGTGAGTGTGTGCGTTTATTTATGCCCACATTGTCCTGTGTGTGTGTGGCTTTGTGTGTGTCTTCATGGATGCATGAAAAGATGTTTTTCCCAGGTAAGTCATGCTTGGATGAGTTCCAAATGTTCAAAGAGATGCAGGTGGGTGGGGTTGATGTCAGCAATTAAGCTCCAATGGATTGAAACAAATAAGGAATATGATTGGACGCTGGAGGAGCGGCAGATACCTCCCCACGTGCAGGGTAATGTATATAAGGGGAGTCTGACTCAAATTAAAGTATAGAGCACCCCTGCCATCACTGCACACCTGTGGGTACCGGGCAGACCTGTGGAGCTCCAGAGAGTGAGTATTATGTGTTTCAATCCTTTGGGATGAGATGGAACTGGGAGAGATTAGAGAGACAACTCCAGACAGGGAATGAGTTTCACTCTGAGTAAGAGAGCTGGATGTTGAGAATGTGCCACACTTCACAGTGTGAGCAAAAGATTAGCATGCCAGATATGACTGGAGAGTCTCAACAGTCCTTATGGAGTATTAACTTGATAAGAAGGAGATAACAGATGGCAGCTTTGGAGGTGAATCAGGAGATTGCAGACAGTGTGTATGAGAAAGGAGTTTACAGACAGTGTGTATGGGAAAGGAGATTACAGACAGAGTGTATGAGGAAAGGAAATTACAAACAGTGTGTTTGGGCAAGGAGATTACAGACAGAGTGTATGGGAAAGGAGATTACAGACAGAGTGTATGAGGAAAGGAAATTACAAACAGTGTGTTTGGGCAAGGAGATTACAGACAGAGTGTATGGGAAAGGAGATTACAGACAGAGTGTATGGGAAAGGAGATTACAGACAGAGTGTATGAGGAAAGGAAATTACAAACAGTGTGTTTGGGCAAGGAGATTACAGACAGAGTGTATGGGAAAGGAGATTACAGACAGAGTGTATGGGAAAAGGAGATTACAGACAGTGTGTATGGGAAAGGAGATTACAGACTGTGTGTATGGGAAAGGAGATTACAGACAGAGTGTATTGGAAAGGAGATTACAGACAGAGTATATGGGAAAGGAGATTACAGACAGAGTGTATGGGGAAAGGAGATTACAGACAGAGTGTATGGGGAAAGGAGATTACAGATAGAGTGTATGGGGAAAGGAGATTACAGACAGAGTGCATCGGGGTAGGAGATTACAGACAGAGTGTATGGGAAAGGAGATTACAGACAGAGTGTGTGGGGAAAGGAGATTACAGACAATGTGTATGGGAAAGGAGATTACAGACAGTGTGTATGGGAAAGGAGATTACAGACAAAGTGTATGGGAATAGGAGATTACAGACTGTGTGTATGGCAAAGGAGATTACAGACAGTGTGTATGGGAAAGGAGATTACAGACAAAGTGTATGGCAATAGGAGATTACAGACTGTGTGTATGGCAAAGGAGATTACAGACAGAGTGTATAAGGAAAGGAGATTACAAATAGTGTGTTTGGGAAAGGAGATTAGTGACAGTGAATATGGGCTATAAGAGAGTAAAGGCAGTGAACATGGGGTACATAACCTGCCATTATCCTTGCTGTGGGTGCCTTGATCAGTTTGAATTGCCACAGTGTGATGGCTGGCAGTTGTGCATGTGCTGTCATTGGCTGCTCCTCTGGAAGTGGCAATGAGTGGTACAAGCTGGGGTGTCCGTCTGATGAAGGTTCAGAGCTTATTTATTTTGAACAAAGCAAGCACTGGGTACAGGTGATTAGAGACAGTCAGTATGGGGTATTGAACTCAATAAGAAAGAGATATTAGCAATGGGAGGCTGGGGGGACCACAGCAGTGAATATGGGGTACAGAAGATAAGAGGCGTTGAGTATGGGGTATTTAACTCAGTAAAAGTAAGATGGTAGCAATTAAGGTAATGTTGGAAACAACTGGCAGTGAATATGGGGTACAAGAGATTAGAAACAATGACTATGGGACACAGGAGATTAGATACAGTGAATATGGGGTACCAGGTTACAGACAGTGAGTTTGGGTAAAAGAGATTAGATATAGTGAGTATGGGGTACAGAAGGCTAGAGACAGAGAGTGTGGAACACAATATATTAGATGCATTTAGTATGGGGTATGTCACTTGATAAGGAAGCGTTGGCAGTATTGGAAGAAGTGCACAAGATCAAAGACAGTGAGTACAGAGTAGAAGACATTAGTGACAGTAATTATGTGGTACAAGAGATTACAGACAGTGAATTTGGCGTACAGCAGCCTAGAGAGAGTGAGTATGAGATACAGGAGATTACATACAGTGAGTATGGGGTATCAAGTAGAGAAAGTAAGTATTTTGTATTTAACACACTAAGGAAGAGGTGGCAGCATTGGAGGTAGTGCAGGAGATTACAGACAGTGAGTATGGGGTACAAGAGATTAGAAACAGTGAGTATGTGGTATAGGACTTTGCAGATAATGACTAGGAAGTACAACAGTGTAGGGAGCACGAGAATGGGGTAGAGGAAAGTAGAAACTGTGAGTATGGGATTTTTGACTCATTAAGGAAGAGATGATAGCATTGGGAGTAGTGCAGGAGATTACAGATAGTGAGTATGGTGTATAAGAAATTAGAGGGAGTGAGCATTGGGTATATAATATGATAAGAAATGGGAGCATTGCAGGCAGTAAAGGAGATTATAGACAGTCAGTCTGGGGTACAAGAGATCAGAGGAAGTGGAAATGAGGCTTTTAATTTAATAAGAAGAGATGGAAGAGTTGGACATAACACAGGAGATTAGAGACAGCGAGTTTGTGCCATTCAACTCCCTTGGAAAAATGTCAACATTAGATACAGGATAGGGCACAGTACACAATTAGCACCCTTGAGTACAACCTGAACAGCAATTTTTATTTTCTTACACTCCCTGAAAAATGGATAAACAAGTGGTATGCATCATTGTGAATTTGAGACATCAAGTAGGGGTTATTTAACTCTTTGCAAAGAAATGGAAGTTCCTGAGATGATGCAGATTCCCACACAGTGTGTATGAGTTATGCACCTCTCTGCAGGAGCAATAGCAGAGTGAGTGGGAGTTATTTACTTCTCTGTGGGATAAACAGCAGAGTCAGTAGGAGGTATTTACCTCTCAGAAGGAGTGATAACAGATATAGGATCACATGTAGCAAGCGAAATAGTGATCGAAAATGCTGAAATTTACAGAATATCAGTGTTTATGATCGCAATTTAGCTATGTGGTATGTAGGTAGGCAAATATCTACTTTCAAAATAAGGAATCGCAAAAATTGTGATTCGTCATTTTGCCAAAGCATTTAGAGAATTGCAATTTGCGATACCCTAAATGCTATGCTAGTTGGCATCACAAATTGCGATAATGCCTTAAGGAATCGCAAAGTAAGTTGCGATTTCCTTTCAAAAAGCACATTTCTGCTTTTTTTCCAAGTGGCATGTGGCACACATACATGCTCTTACGGCATGTATGTGCACCACATGTGCACACATGCCCAATTCAGGGGTGCAACAGGGTGTCCTTTTGGAACCCTTGCACCCTTGAAATTGTGCACGCAATTCCCATTCATTCCTATAGGCCTCTTGTCCCATAGAAATGAATTCGAAGCCATGCCTTATTTGCAGCTCGCAATTTGCGAGCCGCAAATAAGGAATGTGTAGGAATCGCAAAAAATATTGGAATTCCTACCTACATAGCATTTTGCGAGTCCCTAATAGCGATTCCCTAAAAATCGCTATTAAGCACTCGCTAAACTGCTTTTACCTACATCTGGTCAATGTACCTCTTCGATTAAGCAACAGAGAAATGGACCGCGCAGGAGATTCCTGCAAAGTGAGTTGCTGTATTGACCTCTCGGAGTGGTGACCGCGGTGACTGCAGTGTATGGAGAGAGCAGGAGATGACGTCGCTGACATTTAACTCTGTGAACAAGATATGCTAGCGGTAATACTCGACATTATATCCCAGCCAATGGTGAGCCAGTGTGTACATTAGGTGTGATTCTCAAAGATGTCTAAGGCCAGTCTAGGCATGCAAGAGTGAGTTACATTTATGCAATATATTATATGGCTGAGTATTTATTGAAAATAGTCTACGCAGTCTTTATGTATAAGTATATTAGTCATTATGTCATATAATGCACGACTGAAGCAGCTTTATATTCCGATTTAAATGCTCAACAAATGGATGCACCCAAGACAGGGTCAGAGAGGTTGTCATTCAAAAAGACTGTATAATCCACTTTTGGATCTACTCACAAAACAAATATAGGGCGTTCACGCCTTTTAGGGGTGTAATTTATGAATCATTATAATGACCTCCCATAATTCCATTAATGAGTTTACAATGAATTTACGGATGATTTTATTACAAGTATTTATAACTACTGTTACAATAGCAGTGCCAGGTGCAATGCACATCCAAATACAGTGATATAGGTAATTAATAGATTAGAGGAGAGGGGACTACAATGAATTCATTCACTACCATAAGGGTCAGTGCACAATCAACAAGCATTTCTAATCAATCATACATGTATTATCTGTTATTATAACATATTTATAAGTAATTTGCCCCTCCTAACACCCAAGTACATATAACAGACAGTGTGTTTGGGAAAGGAGATTAGAGGCAGTGAGTATGGGAAAGGAGATTACAGACAGAGAGTCCTAACACCCAAGTACATATAACAGACAGAGTGCATATGGGGAAAGTAGATGACAGACAATGTGTATGGGAAAGAAGATTAGAGACAGTGAGTATGGGATATAGACCTCATACTCTCACAACTTAAACCTTGGAAACACCCACCTTCTTACACCTTACACCTACACACACCAACATTGTCAATTAGCCTTGGTATGTGTAGTGTGCATGTATGCCTCGGCTTCATGCTTGTCATGTCTGCAATGGACCCATTTCGTCCTTGGCTCCATCTCAAATCCCAGAGTCCATGGGCAGACATGAACCGTGGACTCGAAGTGCTGAGGCTCATCTCACACAACATTGGCACTCTCACTGGCACCTGCTCATGCTTCCAAGTCACTAGGATTGTACGAAGGCAGGAGAGGAGAAGGGTGAACCTTGATATGAATGATAAACACAATTATTCAATCTATGACTTCACCAATCGACTGTTTCTAAGACACAGGTGCAAACTGTGACATTCTCACTACCATTGACAATGTGCACCCTCTCTTTCAGATCTTCAAATGTTGGGGTACATAGTATTCCTGCTTCTAGCAGTGTTCTGCCCTGACTGTGGTGAGTACTGTTTGTCTGGCAGGTCAATGACACTGTCTGATGATTTGTACATGTACAGCTTTTAGTGCATCTACTGTGTGTATGTTTGTATTGTTAGTTTTGTGCAGCAAAAGCATGTGTCACCTCACGTCCTCTGCAGGGCACCAAAAGAATCAGGACGAGTGCTCAATGACTCTAGGACAGTGAGGTCAAAAATGCTGGTGTGACATAATATTGCATAACACATTATGACTTACCATAACAACATACCACAGCGCAGAAAAACATTACATTATATTGCAATGACATAATATAACTTATTATTATTATAATTCATACATATTCATTGAAAAAAACAAAGGTTAAAGTGATGTTATAGTTAGGTGAATATGTCAGTGACTTCCAGCCTCACCCTGCACGGCATATGACCTCACATATTACTTCACTGATGACATAATTTATAACATCACACACTTCATATGTTAAGACGACATTGTCTAAATGAGACATGTGAGAAGTTGGCCTGATAGGTGATGTTTCCAATTCTGGAACCACCTATTATCAGACCAAACAATCCCTTATGGTGTCAGGTTGTAAGTCAACCTTGTTAGACAAGCTATCCTAGGCGTAGCATGGACTAAGCAGCCTAAAGGCTTAACTTAAAAGGTCGTGTTAAGCGAGCTGTTTTACCACATACAATCCTGTAATATCAAATGAAAGGACACCACACAAGTATATATTATAAAAATATATGTGTTTATTACTAAAAACAATCCCCAGTATTCTTTATGAATAAAGGGGCACAAGCGTTAAATCAAAAGCACAGTTTAAACATACGAAGTTGCACAGTTATGGATGAGGGCAGGTGGCCATTCAAACCATATACTAAACAAGTGGTATAAGAGATACCAATCGAACAGTGGTTAGGCCTAGGGCCTAGGGAATCGCTGGGAGCAGTCAGGACAAGCAGTGCTGAAGTCGGGAAAAGCCCGCGGGATTCGGGTGCAGTGCAGAAAGCGCACGCATGCACCAATGTTAACCAATGGTGCGTAAAAGTTGTAAAGTTAAAGTTTAAGGACACTTCCGCTGAACCTAGAGGAACAAAACTTAAGACACAGACCCTAGAGATGTGTACCAGTGTGGGAACACCGGCGGAGCAAAGTTACCTCACCCACAGGAAGCGGGTGCACAGGGTCGAAGTGGCGTTGGGTTTTGACACGCAGGTTCTTGGCGCTTGAAGCTGAAGATGCTGCAGGCGATGTGAAGGAGAAGTGTCCGGTGGATCCAAGGGTGGATCTGAAGTGGTGAAGACCTGAAAGCAGAGGGGACAGTGTTCAAAGTCACTGACCAGTGACCACCGTGGAACCAGATTGGAACCAGGCAAAGTCGAGTGCAAACAGGTGATGAGGTGTTGCTTCTCTCTGCAGCCACGTGGACACGAAGAGGTCAAGGACGTCCAGAAGTCGATCACAAGCTGCCCCTCGAAGGCTCTAGCTGATGGCGGTGTCGACAACTCGATTGAAGCAAACAAGCCTTGGCTAATGCAAGCCATTGGGAAAGTAAAAAAGGCTTATTACTCGGACCAGCAAGGTCAGAGTGGGTACTCCTTTCTACAGGAGCGAGGGAAGGTCTGGAGCAACCAGACCCATAGTATAAATTGTAGGTTTCGTTGCCAAGATGGCCGCTGACCACGTGACAAGCGGCCGGGATGGCGAGTCGAGTGGCACAAAGCAAAAGGGCCCCACGCAGATCGTGGAGATGCTGGAGGGCTGATCTTTGGTGCAAATGTTGCTCGATTGTGGGGCTTCTGAAACCCCAAAGCACAGAGTCGAGGGTGCCTCGGGTGCTGCGCAGTCAGCGTCTTGGGGGTCTTTCAAGATGTCCGCTCCCACGTCTCTCGGTGCCTCCACGGGTCCCTTCTTTGCAGGGACTGTGGATCGGGCTGAGAGAAGTCTGGGAAGCTGGGTTTTGTCAGGCTCTGCACTCGGGCTCCGGCGGGAGGCGGCGGCAAAGCAGACGTCGAGGTGCTGGTTAGTGCCTGTGTTCACAGGGTGGCCCCTCCTAGGCCACAAGGGAGATGCTCTTCAGTCTTCTGTTCATCAGAATGTCGAAGTCCAGTCGTCTTCTTAGTTTAAAGGTGATTTCAGGATGATCTGAAGTGCATTGGAACTGCCCCCAGTCTTATACTAATTTTGGGGGCTGGATTACCTGCTAGGTCCCCTCCTATGGGTGGGACCCAGGAAGTGGGTGGATACACCCCCTTCCTTTGATCCAGGCCGCCCTGGCACGAGGGCTGGAGTGCCCCAGAACCGGTTTGGCCGGATTATGCAAGGGGCAGCCTTGTGCTCCCCATGCAGTGTCTGGTTTCTTTCAAACCTCCCTGCTACAATCCACTATCTCCTGTCTGAGGGGGTGTAACACCTCCCTGCAACAGGAAACCCTTTGTCCAGGCCCCATTTGGCTGAGTTTCGGTCAGCTTCAGGGGGTCAGACTCTTGTCTGTGGCAGAGGCATCCATTTTGTGGATCTAAGGTCCTTTTAAAAATTAACCGCATTTAAGTAAAGTAACATGTCTTACCCCTCTAGAGGGGTGGAATGCTATCCCCGTCGCCAGAACTGGCGAGGGGATAGTATTCCAAATCGTATGACACCTTACACGACATGTTTTGATAAAGCCAAACCAGAGTTGCTATATAACCGCGAGGATTATAAGGCACTTAAGAGTATATGGTATGGCGTTATCCTGAAACAGCTTAGGGAGTTGTTCCCGACAGCTGCAGACAGGCTCAGCTCATGCTAGAGCTCCATCTCACATTAAACCACGCACTCTGCCTCCAGGATTGATGAGGCCTTCCATAGGAGTGGCTCACAGGTTTATATGTGTCCAGATATAGGTTTAGATATAGGTATACTATACCTAAGTAAGGGGTGATTACACCACCTTACCCCAGCTGAGTGATCAGCCAGTTGTGTCAATTTAAGAACCAGCCAGGGGTGGCAAAAGATATGCTGCAGCCCCTGGTAGGCCTTGGTGGCCCCTATGCCCTGGGCACCTATAGTGCATTATACAGGGGCTGACAAGGAGTCCATTTCCAATTGTGGTATGTACCTAGGGTACATGGAATCCATTTTACAGAGAGAGCAGATGGCCTGGGGCCCTGATTAGCAGGGAACCAGGTCAACTAAGTCAAAAAACCAGCTAAACACAGGCAAAAAATCTGGGGTAACCATAGTCAGGTAGCCACCTTCCTACACAACCCCCCCCCCAAACGAAAGGAGATAAGGCTATCCTTGGCCAGGTAAGCCTATATTGCCTGAGTGGCCATATAAGGAAGTACCTGCACTAGCATGGGTACCCCCTGTCTCATGGTCCACTAAGCAGTCCCTCACCCTTGGGGTATTAGAGGGTCTCCACCATAGGGAATCACTACCTTGGGTGTGTTTATGCAAAGTTAAAGGCTGGTTTGGATATGGAGTATTGAAGTGAGGCTCTACTAAATTAGGGCTTAGCTTCCTCCAATTATCTTCCACCATGTGTGCCTTTCTTTCTTTAACTGAGTTGCACTGTGCTCTCAGGGTCAACCTCTGGCTACCTAAAGCTGGAGGCTGGGTCCCTCTGTTTGGCTTGCTGGAGGGACAGTTCAGGTTTGGGCCCTTTGGGTCTCAGGTTTGGCTGTGCCCAACAGAATCCATCTGTGGGAGGTCCCTAACTGTGTTTAAGGGGGCTCCCTCAGGAGTTTTTAAAGTTTTCACCTTACTAGGGCTACTAGTTTTGGTGCACCTAATCTTTTGATGGGGGTGCTTTATTTGACAGGGGGCCCTCTGGGTCTCGCTGTCCTTCTTGTCCTCTGCAGCCCTGGGCTGGCTAAGGCAAGGGAGAGAGGGGCAGGTTACCTGCTCCAGACTGGGTCCCACCTGAGAAGGGTCCACTGACATCAGAGGTTCTGTCAGGCTAGGCCCAACCACCTCTGGGGCAGTTCCTTCATCAGGGGTAAGATCAGTTCCCTGAGGAGGCTGATCCGGTCCTAAAGTCTGGTGAGGGGGAGATTTCTCTTCCTCCTCCATGCTCTCAGTTTGTGTGGAGTTATCCATCATTTCAGGCTTCACAACACACATATCAGTTTGAGTTTGGGCTGTGGCCATCACAGCCCCACCAACCTTTTCAGGAGGAGACTCAGTTTGGGTTTCTGCTGTTATCATAACAGCTTTGCTATTCTGTTCAGGAAGAGCATTTGCTAAAGATGGGGCAGAGAGTTTCTCAGCCCTACCAACCTTTTCAGGAAGGACATCTTGAATTGGGGCTGTAGCCATTACAGCCCCACTAACCTTTCCATTGGAATTCACCATTCTAGAATGGGTTTCCTGTTCAACCTCAGCCCAGGCTGAGATCTCCAAATCATTACCAAGTAGGCAGTCTACAGGCAAGTTTGATGACACTGCCACTCTCTTTGGGCCAATGACACCTCCCCAGCTGAGACTTACTACTGCCATGGGATGATTTGTTTTCATTCCATCAATGTTTGTTACCTGGTATGTGGCACCTGGTAAAAGTTGCTTAGAGGGGACTATACAGTCAGCCACCATGGTGATGCTAGCCCCTGTGTCTCTAAAGGCCTCAACTTTCAAACCATTGATGATGGGTTCTTGTCTATACTTGCTCAAAGTATTTGGGCAATCAGAGAAGTTGGCAAACCCCATGCCAGTCTCATAAACAAGATTATTTGGGGATGGGGACCTGGATAGGCCAGGGTCCACCTGAGTTCCAAAAGTAAACCCACCCAGATTCCTGGGTGTGCTCCCACTTCCTGGGGGATTACTGCTGACAGTAACAGGAGGTGTTGGAGCTGGCTTTGGTGGTATGTTTTCTTTATTGCCATTCTTGGGACAACAGTTGTCTGTTTTGTAATGCCCAACCTGTTTACAGACATGACAATAAGGCTTTTTCTCTGTTGAAGAAGTGTCTTGGGACCCACCCCCATTCTTGGAGTTTTGGGGCCCTGGGGAAGTCTTTTCTTTACTTTTATCCCCACCCTTATCTTGAGGCTTGGTAGACTCCTTCTTCTGGTTACTGTCCTGATTCTTAGGCCTAATCCTGGTTCTGACCCACTTGTCTGCCTTCTTTCCCAATTCTTGGGGAGAGGTCAGATCAGAGTCCACCAGGTGCTGGTGTAAGAGCTGGTTCTGACAATTACTTAGGATCTGCTCCCTCATAATCAAATTATACAATCCTGTGAAGTCATGTACTTTGCTGCCATGTAGCCAACCCTCCAGAGCCTTAGTTGCACAATCAACAAAATCAGTCCAGTCCTGAGTCTGTGTCTTCTGGGTGTCTCTGAACTTCAACCTGTACTGTTCAGTGGTTAAGCCAAACCCATCTATTAGGACACTCTTCAGGACTTTGTAATTGTTTGCATCCTCATGTCTAACAGTGAGGAGCTTATCTCTCCCTTTCTCTGAAAAGGAGTACCATAAGATTGCTGCCCACTGTTCCTCAGGAACCTGCTGTACCATGCAGGCTCTCTCAAGAGCAGTTATCCACTTGTGGATGTCATCCCCTTCCTTGTAGGGGGGCACAATCTTTGTCAGGTTTCTACTATCATAGGACCTGGGTTTCTCTTTAGGAATATTGCTGCCACCAGTGGCATCTAAGCCACACAATTTTTGCTCTCTTGCCAAGGCAAGTCTAGCTTGAGCCAAGGCTACCTCCTCCCTCTCTATTTGGAGTTTGACAGCCCTCATTCTGGCCCTATGCTCTATCTTCTGAGAGGCAGTCATACCTCTCTGAGATTCTCTTGAGGCACTAGAAATATGAGAGTCCCCTGAGGGAGATCTCACTCTTCTGTTGCCTGGGAGAATGATATGGTTGGATCTGGGGAGGTGCTGGCCCTCTCCATTTCCCAGTAGGTCTAAGTTGGCCTGGTTAAGCCTGGCAACTTGGACCTGGCTACCCCTCTGATCCTGATCTTCTGGGTCCTCTACATCTGAGTCCTCCTCCTCCTCTTCTTCCTCCTCTTCTCCTTCCTCTTGAGGGGTATCAGTTACAGGGGGGTTCACTCCATCTCCTGATTCTAAGGGAGCTTCATTTCCCTTCTCTAAGTCATCCTGTTCTAGAATGGCTATCAGGATAGGACAGGTGGGACTTCTGCCCCTTTTTAACCCTCTTGATATGCACAAGGCAATCAAGTCCTTTCGGGTTAACTTGTCATAGCTGGAAGTTGCCTTGGTAAGGTCAACTGTCACAGGAGCAGACCCTGAGGCTTTTCCTGTGTCAGACATGACTGCTAGTGAGGTGTAAGTGGTGCACTTACCTACACTAAGTGTTTTCCTACTGTACCTTGCTAGTGAGTTGTAGTCAGGGTGTGCTAATCCCTTTAACCTACAACTACTAAGTTCAGTAGAACTTCATATGCTAAGCTTTTGATTTATATGTACCTAGAGGTACTTGATGTGATCTTTCAATTTGATAAAAAGATTGCAATGGTAAAACAACAGCAAGCTCAAATCCGCACCGCTGCTCACCAATGTGAGAAGTTGGCCTGATAGGTGATGTTTCCAATTCTGGAACCACCTATTATCAGACCAAACAATCCCTTATGGTGTCAGGTTGTAAGTCAACCTTGTTAGACAAGCTATCCTAGGGGTAGCATGGACTAAGCAGCCTAAAGGCTTAACTTAAGAGGTCGTGTTAAGCGAGCTGTTTTACCACATACAATCCTGTAATATCAAATGAAAGGACACCACACAAGTATATATTATAAAAATATATGTGTTTATTACTAAAAACAATCCCCAGTATTCTTTATGAATAAAGGGGCACAAGCGTTAAATCAAAAGCACAGTTTAAACATACAAAGTTGCACAGTTATGGATGAGGGCGGGTGGCTACTCAAACCATATACTAAACAAGTGGTATAAGAGATACCAATCGAACAGTGGTTAGGCCTAGGGCCTAGGGAATCGCTGGGAGCAGTCAGGACAAGCAGTGCTGAAGTCGGGAAAAGCCCGCGGGATTCGGGTGCAGTGCAGAAAGCGCACGCATGCACCAATGTTAACCAATGGTGCGTAAAAGTTGTAAAGTTAAAGTTTAAGGACACTTCCGCTGAACCTAGAGGAACAAAACTTAAGACACAGACCCTAGAGATGTGTACCAGTGTGGGAACACCGGCGGAGCAAAGTTACCTCACCCACAGGAAGCGGGTGCACAGGGTCGAAGTGGCGTCGGGTTTTGACACGCAGGTTCTTGGCGCTTGAAGCTGAAGATGCTGCAGGCGATGTGAAGGAGAAGTGTCCGGTGGATCCAAGGGTGGATCTGAAGTGGTGAAGACCTGAAAGCAGAGGGGACAGTGTTCAAAGTCACTGACCAGTGACCACCGTGGAACCAGATTGGAACCAGGCAAAGTCGGGTGCAAACAGGTGATGAGGTGTTGTTTCTCTCTGCAGCCACGTGGACACGAAGAGGTCAAGGACGTCCAGAAGTCGATCACGAGCTGCCCCTCGGAAGCTCTAGCTGATGGCGGTGTCGGCAACTCGATTGAAGCAAACAAGCCTTGGCTAATGCAAGCCATGGGGAAAGTAAAAAATGCTTATTACTCGGACCAGCAAGGTCAGAGCGGGTACTCCTTTCTACAGGAGCGAGGGCAGGTCTGAAGCAACCAGACCCATAGTATAAATTGTAGGTTTTGTTGCCAAGATGGCCGCTGACCACGTGACAAGCGGCCGGGATGGTGAGTCGAGTGGCACAAAGCAAAAGGGCCCCACGCAGATCGTGGAGATGCTGGAGGGCTGATCTTTGGTGCAAACGCTGCTCGATTGTGGGGCTTCTGAAACCCCAAAGCACAGAGTAGAGGGTGCCTTGAGTGCTGCGCAGTCAGCGTCTTGGGGGTCTTTCAAGATGTCCGCTCCCACGTCTCTCGGTGCCTCCACGGGTCCCTTCTTTGCAGGGACTGTGGATCGGGCTGAGAGAAGTCTGGGAAGCTGAGTTTTGTCAGGCTCTGCACTCGGGCTCCGGCGGGAGGCGGTGGCAAAGCAGAAGTCGAGGTGCTGGTTAGTGCCTGTGTTCACAGGGTGGCCCCTCCTAGGCCACAAGGGAGATGCTCTTCAGTTTTCTGTTCATCAGAATGTCGAAGTCCAGTCGTCTTCTTAGTTTAAAGGTGATTTCAGGATGATCTGAAGTGCATTGGCACTGCCCCCAGTCTTATACTAATTTTGGGGGCTGGATTACCTGCTAGGTCCCCTCCTATGGGTGGGACCCAGGAAGTGGGTGGATACACCCCCTTCCTTTGATCCAGGCCGCCCTGGCACGAGGGATGGAGTGCCCCAGAACCGGTTTGGCCGGATTATGCAAGGGGCAGCCTTGTGCTCCCCATGCAGTGTCTGGTTTCTTTCAAACCTCCCTGCTACAATCCACTATCTCCTGTCTGAGGGGGTGTAACACCTCCCTGCAACAGGAAACCCTTTGTCCAGGCCCCATTTGGCTCAGTTTCGGTCAGCTTCAGGGGGTCAGACTCTTGTCTGTGGCAGAGGCATCCATTTTGTGGATCTAAGGTCCTTTTAGAAATTAACTGCATTTAAGTAAAGTAACATGTCTTACCCCTCTAGAGGGGTGGAATGCTATCCCCGTCGCCAGAACTGGCGAGGGGATAGTATTCCAAATCGTATGACACCTTACACGACATGTTTTGATAAAGCCAAACCAGAGTTGCTATATAACCGCGAGGATTATAAGGCACTTAAGAGTATATGGTATGGCGTTATCCTGAAACAGCTTAGGGAGTTGTTCCCGACAGCTGCAGACAGGCTCAGCTCATGCTAGAGCTCCATCTCACATTAAACCACGCACTCTGCCTCCAGGATTGATGAGGCCTTCCATAGGACTGGCTCACAGGTTTATATGTGTCCAGATATAGGTTTAGATATAGGTATACTATACCTAAGTAAGGGGTGATTACACCACCTTACCCCAGCTGAGTGATCAGCCAGTTGTGTCAATTTAAGAACCAGCCAGGGGTGGCAAAAGATATGCTGCAGCCCCTGGTAGGCCTTGGTGGCCCCTATGCCCTGGGCACCTATAGTGCATTATACAGGGGCTGACAAGGAGTCCATTTCCAATTGTGGTATGTACCTAGGGTACATGGAATCCATTTTACAGAGAGAGCAGATTAGCAGGGAACCAGGTCAACTAAGTCAAAAAACCAGCTAAACACAGGCAAAAAATCTGGGGTAACCATAGTCAGGTAGCCACCTTCCTACAAGACAATTCTGTCTAATAACTCAAGGATGCTTAAAACACTTTAAAAACATTTTTCTGCTATACCATAAAATCTTATGTGGAACATAGTGAACACAAATCATCACCGTCATACAGTGTTGCTCTTCAAACAAAGATACACACACATTCAATAATCCCACACACTTACACCCATTAGCTGGACCCAGGCTGAACAAAATCAAGGTAACATTAATACAACTTGCTGTAGAGTTCATGTAAATTATGCTTATATTACAATTGTTGCAGGTCAGTAAATATGGAGATACTCCCACATGTCAATAACTGCTGATACAGTACCACAATTAATTATTAAGACTATCACACAATTTAAAATGTGTAAAACACATCTATACCATATCATATCATATCATAAAGGTAACATTGCACTGAGTACGTGAAGGTGCCATCATGAAGGTTGGATCAACAGCTATTAAAGTTATCAATAGAACAGAGACCAATGGCGGACTTTCCAATCTGCCCCTCACACTAGTTTTGTTTTTTTGTGAATAATCCTACACACAATTACTCTGGCAACTCTGTTTTCCAGATCTTTAGTCCATAAAGCAATAGGAGGTGTGTCAGGTGATGAAGTTAAGGCAGACATAGTATTTTTATAAAAAGCTTTATTCATATTATTTTTTCAAATGTGATTCTTTATTACAACAAAACAGCTCAGCCAATGCATTTCATTCCCAGACGTGGCAACTTCGTCAGGGCTGAAAAAACAATTAACATAAAAGCCTAATCAACAATCATGTACACAAACCAAACAACATGTAGAAATATAAAAGACATTATAACCCACATAGGACAAACAAAAACTTTATTTTTCCTTGTATATCGCTAGTCAAATGGCGGAAAGGATTCCAGCCACACACCGGGCTCGTTGCTTGCTACATGAGGGCTGAACTCGTTATCTTGAGCCTGGGCTCATTGTATATAGGGATAATGGTGCTGTATGACACATTTCAACAATGCTATATAAAGGCATTATTGTGACATGCCAATAATATAGAGTTACTGGAACAGTGTGATCAATAATGCTATCATCCCTATAGCAGGCTCTGCGCTTTCGGCACCACACCATGAAGGGTTTTGACTTTCCTCCATGGAGTTCCTTTGCATATCCAGGCTTGTAATGTGGGCTAGATGACTGTGGTAGCTCTATGTCTTTCTCGTTGGCTCTGTAAATACACCGGGCTTTGGTCATACGCTTGTCATTTAACGCTTTGGATCTGGAACATGATTATTTTACTTGTGAGGACCAGAATTGTTTATACTACTTCTTAAGGTGAGAACACCATGAACAAAGGGACATTTGAATACTTATATCACCTGTTGCTCTAAATGCTGGTCTCAGCCTGTTCTCCTATTTTTCCCTTTCTCTTTCTTCCGTTATCAATCAATTTTTCTTGTCTTTTTTTTTCTGGTCTGTCCCTCAGACTTTGCTCATCCTGTGCAGTAAATAGGAAGTTGAAGTTATATAAATAAAAAGCAAAAATTCATTGATACATGATTCAGTCATAAAATCTTTTAATCACATCTGAGGATGGGACATGTCACTGTATACACATACCAAACTCAGACTTTTACTTAATATGTCCAACATTTGGACTCTTTTATATGGTTTGTGTGTACTGTACCAATCAGTATAATACATTATAATGGTGTCCACTATGTATCCTTTTGTATGGTCTGTCCATCATACTTTGCTCGCCCTGTGAGGTAAATCAGAAGTCGAAGTTATATATATTACCTCATGGCAGTTTCCAGTATGTAGTTATAGTTAGAACCGTGGGGCATATTACCAACCAATAGAGATAATTTTTGTCTCTAACTTGTTTAGAGACAAAAATTATCGCCGCACATCGGCGATTTTTATCGCAGATAAACCTTGCTATTAGCAAGGTTTATCGCAAATGCGATAAAAAACGGCCGCAATGCATGAATATCGCTGAAAAGTCAGCGATATTCATGCATTATCGAGCAAATGCTCTTAGCCATGTTATCCACCTCCCATTGGATAACATGGTGAAGAACTGCTCAGGGCAGGTGTTAGCTTTTGGAGATATTCACGCTTAGCGCGAATATCTCCAAAAGTTGGTAATAGGAGATAGCGATGTTAGCGACTGTTTCCAGTCGCTAACATCTTGGCACGCCCACTTTGCATGTCATTAGTGATAAATATCACTGACATGCAAAGCGGGGCCCAAGATGGTCGCTATCTCCTATTAGCTGTCACTAACTGGTGTTAGCGACAGCTTGGTAATAGGGAGATAATTTTATCTCCGCTTTCTTGGCTTTTAAAGCCAAAAAAGCGGAGATAAACCCCTTGATAATATACCCCCAGGTTTCCATAGGTAAAGCATTTTTTGATCTGCTAATAACTTTGGCGTTGTTTGACAAATCTTCTTGAAATTCTCAAAAAAGGTCTATCCAGGTCAGCTCCTTTCCTGAAATTTTGGCGGTGATTCATCAAGCGGGGACTGAAAAATAGGGGAGGTCCCAAAATGCGTTTTCTCCATGTTAATTTCCATAGGATATTTTGCGATGAGCTACAGCCCAAACTGCTGAACAGAATTATCTCAAATTTGGCAAAAAGTTAGAGCTTGGTTCAGAAGGCAACCTTTTTGTTTTGAATCGTGTAAATCCGTTCAGTAGTTTTTGAGAAATTAAAAAAAAAAGAGTCAAAAATCAATTACCCATAGGAAACTTTGTGCAAGGCTACAGGAAAACTACTGAACGGAACTACTCAAAATTTGGCAGAAAGATAGTGCTTGATTCACAATGCGATTTTTTTTAAATGGTGTAAATCCATTCAGTAGTTGCTGAGAAATTTGAAAAATAAAAGTTTTGATATCTGGGCTGAGCCTAAGTCCCGTGGGCGAGCTTCACTGTGATTAACTGCTAGTACTCCAAACCAGGAAGTGTTGGCAGCCATCTTATGGCTCAGCAGAAGCGAGTCACCCGTAAACAGAGAAACAAAGGTATAAAACAAGAGAAGGGGCAGGGTAGAAACACCCTACCCCCTAGGCCTGCTCAGGGAGTCCTAGAACGACCCCCAGGGTCCAAAAAGAATTAAAAAAAACAAAAACAACGCAATTCGCGGTGGGGTCGCATGTTTTCTTTTAATGAGATGAGGCCCTTGAGTGGCCTAGGTTCCAGGTGCATTTCTTAAAAAATAATAGCGAGGCTCGTATGGGTTGTGGGGGCCAGCTGGGGTCCTCGCAGCCCCGGGCTTCACTCATTTTGGGAGTGGGGTTGCATGGCCCCCTTCCTTGAGCCCTCTATGTGCTTATAACTTTGGCGTCATTTGACAAATCTTTACGAAATTATCCAAAAAGTTTCTCTTTTTTTTTATTAGCTCCTATATTGAAAGTTTGGAGGTGAATGGTGTCGGAGGGGCTGAGAAAAAAGGAGGTCCCAAAACATGTTTTCTCCATGCAATTTCAATACAAAACTTTACAGAAGACTATAGGTGAAACTGCTGAACGGAATTTCGCCAAATTTGGCAGGGAGAAAGGTGATGGTCCTGAAAGCACACTTTTTTAAATGGTGTAAATCCGTTCAGTAGTTTCTGAGAAATATAACATTTCACGATATCAATATTTGAGAATTCTGACATGTAATTGGCTGAGGGGTTACGAGCAGGAGCTTGCGGCTCATTGGCTGCAAACTGTTGAAACCAGGAAGTGTTGGCATCCATTTTGTGATTTACTCAGTCAGCTTGCATCTCTCCTTGTAGAAGCCATACGGTCTGTAGTTTTACCTTTGGGCGGAAACACTGCCATCTGTGTCTGAGTGAAATATACCTTTCACGCTGCCTCTCCTCATATCACCAGGGCACGCTATGCCTTTAGAAGCCCATCCATTAGCTCCCAGCTCTCTACCTTTGAGAGCTAGTACGCTGTTGTGGGGCTGCAGCTGTCCCTATGCGAGACTGGGTACGAACTGTTGATAAGTCACACTGAAAAGCCATTTTGTGATTGAGTTTGTCAGCTCGCATCTATCCGAGGCAACTCTGAAAACATACCGGAGCTCTGTCTGTGGGAGATACCCGTATCATGCTACTTCTCCCCACATCAGCAGGTAACGCACCTGTGTTGGTTTTCACCTCTTCTCCTTCGAGATTACTCCTGAGTCTACAGTCTGACCTTAAGTATGTGGGGATAAATAAATATCTCAGTTTTATTCACTATCAATAGTCCAACCATTTAAATGCACCACAACATAATGGAGAAACAGCACAGTCTGGAAGTACAGTCATTGAGCATAAGGCCTTCTTCTTCAAGCTGTTCCCTTTAGTGCTTCAGTCATGGCTGGCGCTCCCCCAAAAGGAAAACAGAAAAAAGGACAATACTGTCACTATTCACTCTATTTTCCCATAGCTTTATATTGTTCTTCCCATCACGAACATCCTACGGTCACCACTTAGTGAGGGTTGGTTTATACAATGATAGGGCTGGGAAAGTGAAGGGTTCTGTGTAGAGGACACCACTCAAACTCTTATTAGTGCTCCTACTTGTGCGACAGTCCCAAGAAGCCCTTCCCAGATAATCTACTCCAACACCCTTCCTTCCAAGTCACTTGCCTGGAGCTACGGTCCCCCTGGACCGTAACGTTGGGTATCTTGGTGTCCTGTTTCCTCTGGGGACTATCGGATACAAGCACAGTGTGTTTTGGGGACTTCTCCCTCCTTTGGGCTGCTACCCCACCGTCTTCCACTCCGCAGGGTTCCTCCAGTCTGTCTCTGTTTCCCTTGGTCATCTCCTTCGCTCCCTCGCGCTCCTTCCTCCACAGGTCTTCCTCCTCGCAATCACTTAACCCACTGCAGCTGTTCAAACCGTCGCTCTCCTCCTGCGATGTCAGGTCTTCCCTCTTGTCAACTACTAGACTGCTGGCTCCCCTGTGGCGCCCCTGGGCGCCATCTTGGAGGTCCCATTCTTTCAGGTCTCGACCTCGGTCCAGCCCATTTTACAGCACCCTCTTCCCACATCACCAGCATACCCTAAATGACCTTTTTGGGCCCGCAAGCCTCCATCTGTGAACTACTGGTGGGCTTGCAGCTCTTCCGGTGTGACTTCTCGGGCCTGCAGTTGTATATGTGGAGCCAAGACCGGAAATGTACGTCAGATGTCAGTCTGTGAGATAGTCCCCTCACGCTCTCTCTGCCCAACATGACCACTTCACAGCTATGCCTTTAGAAGCCAGGCCGTCGGCACGCAGCTCCCTACCTTTGCGAGCTAGTACGCTGCTGTGCCTCTACCTCTGCGAGCTAGGCCCGCAATTCTCCCTCTGCCAGTGAAGCCTAGGGGCCGCAGCTGTCCCTCTGTGAGCCTGGGTGCAAACTGTTGATAAGTTGCACTGTATGAGCATTGAAAAGCCATTTTGTCATTCAGTCCGTCAGCTCGCATCTGTCTGAGGCAACTCTGAAAACATACCGGAGCTCTGTTTGTAAGAGATACCCCTTTCATGCTGCCTCTCCCCACATCAGTAGGTAACACACCCTCTTGCCACATAACCAGCATACCCTCAACAACCTTCTTGGGCCCGCAAGTCTCCCTCTGCGAACCACTGGTAGGCTCGCAGCTCTTCCAGTGCGACTTTTCGGGCCCGCACTTTTACGAGCCAGCCCTCCAGCTTGCAGGTCGCAGAGAACAGATGCAATGGAGGCAACGATGATGCAGGTTGGACACCCAACACTACTCCGACATCCCCCATCAGCAGCTCCTTGTCCGCCATCCTCGCTCACTTCCCACAAACAAATGTGACAGTAACGTTTTTAAATGTGGAGCCTAACACATTGGCTGGTGGTGAAGTTTAAATAAAAAAGATGCTTGTGAGGTTGGACAAATAAGAATGTTAATGAGTCTACGAGGGATTTTAAGAGTACAGGTAGAATGGCGCACAAGCTGATCAACAGTAAGAGGGAAAATAGATTGCTGCGGTGCTGCCAGGTCAGGGGAAAACCCAGATAACCCCTTTAAATATTTTTGCAGATCAAGACGGAATCCAGGACTTACTCCCAGCTGCTTCTAGTGTGGTAAATAAATAAATAATACCCTATTTTTGACTAGACATATATCATAACAGATAGCTCAATAAATAAGAGTCAAGATTCGAGGTAGTAGGAGTTTTGCAGGTTTAATACAGCATAAGGACAGGAACAGGACAACCTGCATAGGAATAGCGTGACGGGGCCCAGCAGCGTGACGGGGCCCAGCAGCGTGACGGGGCCCAGCAGCGTGACGGGGCCCAGCAGCTGCTGGGGCTGGGTCTGGGATGAGCGCGCTGGGAAGGAAGGATGATCTTTTAATAACAATACGTGAGCATATATACATAACGCAAACACATAGCATTACATTGCAGTAGGCGTAGCAGTGGGTGGAACAGAAGGCGTGACGCGTAGCAGTCGCGAAAGATAAGAGATAAAAAGGCGTAACTCAGACATGTGATGCAAACGTAATCAGAATATGTCATGAATGGGCGGAAACATAGGAGGAGGCTACCTAAGGAGCCGGGACCTCTAACCTGGCGGTGCGCGCAAACTGGTAATGACGTGTTACTAGGAGAAGCTGGGGGCTATGAACTCTGTGCTAGGAGCAGAGACTAAAGTCTGGAGGGTCGGAGCGACATGTACCTAAACAGTATCTAGTATCTGATGTTTAGAGAACATGTTGATATAAACTAGAAGTCATGAGGGGAAAAACTAACTGACTCTAAGACTGGACCATGCATTATTCTACATGTAGTGCGTGATGAAGAATATTAAATGACCATTAAATACAGTATTTCTCTAACGTGGAGCCGCATAGGCTAGACAATGACGGAAACTATTGATGCAGTTCAGTAGCTTAGGAATGCAGAGAAGGAGGACTAAACCGATAGCTGGAATCATAACATAGTCTTGGCAGACTCAGAGGCAGAGCCAAGCTGCACCGGGCACTGCGAGGCAGGAAGTAAGTGAAAGGTCGAGGATACAGGTGGGGGCTGGATCGCTCCTCAGCGAGGCTTCAGGAGACAGGAGCTGAATCTGATGTCCGGGCCCTTTTGAGGCCTAGAAACGGGGACTTTATAATGAAATAACGTGCACACTGAGAAGCGTGGCAACATTATTTTACATAGGCCTGATATCCGTAGTATTCACGAGGACTGGAAACTGGCATACTAGAGGTGGACACAACTGTAATTGCGTCATTAATCAGACATGGGGAGTACATATGCATATTGATCATGCATACATAGCATATGAGGGATGACACGTAGGGACACAGAACATGGCAAAATATACTTTTCCACATTCCCTCCTTGTCACTACGTTTCCATCAGGAAACATCAATACTCATGATACCATCTATCATTTCATACAGTACCATTTGTTCATCTCGAATTGTCTTGGAACGGGATTTAGAACGGGGCTTGGGACTAGGAATACAAGAGGTAGCACACATGCCGCAAATCGCAGGGCCACATTGTATACAGAGGCAGCAGCTGAATATGATCGCTACTGCAATACCTAGAAAGGACAGGACTTTCCATCCCCAGGCAGAGATTATATTCCAGAACCAACCGGACCATGTCCAGGTGCCTGGATCTTGGTGTAACAGATGGGCAATTTTATGGAGTCTGGTTATAGCTGAATAAACAGACGGCGCGTTATTTGGAATGAAAATGCAACAACTAGATCCGAGGACTCTACAGGCCCCGCCCCTATCGGCCAGTATGACGTCAAGGACGAGACGATTCTGGAGCACGACAATTCTCATAAAGGATTGCTCTTCGGTTAAGTTACCTAGAGCGGAGGCAGTCTCATCTACTACAGCTTCAAGGGTTCTTGTTAACCTACGGATTAGCTTACTATTTACAACTGTACCTAAATAAGGGAACACACCTTTATCAATATCAATGAATTGCTCTGCAGCAGTTTCAGTATAATCGACAATCGACAATCGGGAGGTTTCTCTTGTGTCTAGTGTGTACTAGGAAGGAATTCCTATGGTAGTCAGGTGGGGCTAGGAAAACAGGTGGCAGTAGGAAGGCAATGTAACAGGTTCCCTCCCAATCGAGGGGCAGACGAACATATGCAGTTTGACCACAAACAAAATAAGAATGACGTGAAGCTGTAAAAATAGATTTCCCACTGTCACTATACTGAATAATAGTAATACAATCACTATGTCCTACGTGTACAGAACCATAATTACGGACACATAATTCGCCTTTGACTGGTAGTACTGAAATAGCAGGTGAGTCTGGAGTAGTATCAGACTGAACATTCAGGACCATGAAATTCGAAGAATAATTACCTAAATTGTACACTTCATTTTCTAGATCTAAACCTGTTCTGTGGGGGAACCCTTGCTTGTCTGGGAAACATGTACTGTTAAGAAAAGACATATCTGTTGAGGAGGACGTTAACGTGGACCATGCTCCACACGAACCATTATGTGAAAAGGGATAAGGAAAAAGTGGCAGAACTCCCTTCGGTGTCTGGAAAGACCACACACCCAACAATTAGTGGCATTGCTGGTCTGGTGTGAATAATGCAACATACGGATGAAGGTATTGTTACGCATAGCGAGGCGGTATGAATATTCGTGAGGAGGCAGATCACTAAACGTGTGTTCTACTGTAACATTAGAATGCTTATTTACATGAGGAACTGGGAAACACAGGAAAAATGCGTAACTAGTGCAGGAAATCATTATGCTGATGAATAATATGAAACTTAGAAAAACGATACATCGGTTTGAGTTTTGACTAACTCTCTCACTATGGGGGTCTATTTTATACATGTCAGAAACAGTCTAACCGTTTCACCTAGGGGAGGACTTATACAATCAAACTGACTGACTTATTTTACTAGACCGGAGTTTCTGTTTATACTCCTGTTGCGGAGTTTTCTCTAACAGGGGAGGGGTTGTAGCAATGTCTTTTGCGGGACAGTCCTTAGGAACAATGCTTTGACAAGTCTTGATATCCTGGGAAATGTTCTTTAAGGCGGGTTTCAGTCCGTTAAAAAGTTTAACATGAGAAAGGTGTATCCATCCCTTGCGTCCTTCCAACTTCACGGCTGTACGGGTGGTGAGGAGAACCTGACGGGGCTCTTTCCAGCGGGGCTCCAGCGGACTTGATCTGTCAAAGTTTCGGACCATCACCATGGATCCTGGAACAATTTCGTGCGGTGCCACCTCGGTATTGTCTGGAAATGCGGCGGCAACCTGTGAACGACATGAGTTGAGGGCAGACATCAAGGAAGCTAGGTAATCTGTCAGCATATTACATGAAACATCAGTAATACTTCGGGGTCTAGGAGTACCCCACATGTTAGGGGGCGGCCGAATACGACCTCATACGGGGACAGACCTGATCTGGAATGTGCGACCATGCGCATATAAAACAAAGCAACTGGCAGAGCTACTAGCCAGTCCACACCCTTGTCTTTACATATTTTAGCAATTCGAATTTTCAGAGTCTGATTATGTCTCTCAACGAGACCGGCTGCTTCAGGATGGCGTACACAATGAAACTTCCACTGGTACCCTAACAACAGGGAAACGTGCTTCATCAACTCAGATGAGAATGGCTGACCGTTATCAGAATATACGACTCTAGGGAGTCCATATCGAGGGAAAAATTCACGAACCAACTGCTTGGCAGTGGTCGCGGCTGTGTAATCTGGGACTGGATATGCTTCTGTCCATCTGGATAAAGCGCATACTACTACAAGGACATACTTGAAACCTCGACATCGCTCCATCTGAATATAATCCATCTGGAGGACTTCAAAAGGGTGGTCAGGAGGCTGGAAACCACCTTGTTCCACCGGGACACTTTTACCTGGATTAAACTGACAACATATCATACAGGTACGGATTTTCTGCTTGGCTGCAGCTCGTAAATGCTTGTTGAACCAAATGTTCTGGATACTATCTAACATTGCTTTCTCTCCTAAATGTGCTGGACTATGTGCGGTATTAATGATGACTTGAACCATAGAGTCGGGGAGAAACCATGCGGTTCTACCCTTCGTCACCCATCCTTGATCTGTCTGGACCCCTCCTTGTTCAGACCATTTCTTGATTTCATCGGGAGTAGCATGTAACTGGATATCTATGACATCTTGAGTAGGGTCCCTAACTGTCATACATGTAGTCGGATCTGGAGTGTGTGTCATGTTAACTGGAATGTCTGGAGTCTGTGCTGTAAGCTTGGCTGTGCGATCTGCTAGATCATTACCTTGAGAAATAATGTCAGTAACTTTCGTATGTGCTTTGCATTTCATGATAGCAATGGATGTCGGTAAATGTATGGCATCTAACAGAGCTTGGATAAGGAAACCATGCTGAATCTTGGTTCCATGAGAAGTCATGAAACCTCTCTCCTGCCAGAGCACTCCAAAATCGTGTACAACTCCGAATGCGTAGCGTGAATCTGTGTAAACATTAACTTTCAGGTTCCTGGCGAGTATGCAGGCTTGTGTCAGAGCAACTAGCTCTGCTGCTTGAGCGGACAGGGTATCAATACGGTGTGTTTCAATAACTTCGGTGTCAGTAGTCACTGCATACGCGGCGACTAGTTCTCCTGTACTAGTTCTCATACATGAACCATCCACATAAAGTGTCAGGTCAGGATCTGGTAACGGAATGTCTGTCAGGTCTTGTCTTGGCTTTGTCGTAATGTTGACTACTTCCACGCAATCATGTGTGGCTGGATTTGAACTAACTGATGGTAACAGTGTAGCAGGATTCAGGACGTTGCAGCGCCTAATATCTATGTGTGGTTGGAACAGTGTCAATTCATAACCTGTTAAACGTGCAATTGTCAAGTGCTGTGTTTGTGTTCGGTTTAAAAGAACTTCCACGGAGTGTGGGACTTGTACTGTCAAGGAGTGTCCTAGAACTATGGAATCACTTTGTCTGATAGCTAGTGCTGTGGCTGCAACTGACTTGAGGCACGCAGGCAGAGCCTGGGCGACTGGATCTAATGTGCTAGAAAAGTAAGCACAAGGCCTGTTTTGTCCTGCTTGATCTTGTGTAAGAACAGATAATGCTGTACCTTCACGTTCAGTAACGAAAAGTGTAAAAGGCTTACTGTAGTTCGGTGTCGCTAGAACTGGAGCTTGGCATAGGGCTTTCTTTAACTCATTGAAACTAAGTGTATGTTCAGATGTCCAAGGGAGGACAGTCGATACGGCTGCCTCCTGTGTCGTTAATTGTATCAGTGGCTTGGCTAGAAATGCATACTGAGGAATCCATTGTCTGCAATAAGAAGTAAGGCCAATAAAGGCACGTACCTCCTTCTGGGTCCTGGGCTGGGGAAGACTCGCTATCAACTGGATACGGTCTGGTGTCAACTGCCTACCCCTCTTGGACAGTAAGTGTCCTAAGTAGACCACTTGCTGGACACAGAATTGAAGCTTCGAAGGGGACACTTTGTGCCCCATCTCGGCTAGGAAATACAGAACCGTCAGTGACGCACGCTCGCAGTCACGTTCAGAACGGGCTGTGATCAGTAGATCATCGACATACTGGAGCAGGGCAGTGTCAGTTGGCATGTGAATATTATCTAGTTGTCTCTTGAGTGCTTGACTGTAAATACTAGGGCTTTCTGTGAAACCTTGAGGAGCTCGTGTAAACATATAGCTCCTTCCATTTAAACAGAATCCGAAAAGAAACTGGCTGTCTGGATGGATGGGAACACTAAAAAATGCGTTCTTGAGGTCTATGACAGTGAAGAACATGGCTTCGGAATCAATGGCTGTCAATAGGGAAGAGATATCTGGGACAACTGGGTACTGAGGAATAATACATTTGTTAAGTTCTCGTAGGTCGATCACTAATCGATATACTGGGGGTGCATTTGAATCAGTACGTTTCATGACTGGAATGATCGGAGAGTTACATACATTGGAGTCAGTTTCTACAACTACTCCTTGAGCCATGAGCTCGTCAATAATTTTGGATAAGGCTGCTACAGCCTCAGATGGCAATCTGTACTGTCTGATTCGTGGTAACACTACACCTGGTTTGAGAGTCACACGATGGGGTGTGATTTGCATATAACCTACATCAGTTGGACCTTGCGCCCATAAATGCTGCGGAACTTTAGACAGTCTTAAATCAAAATCTCGTAATACATAGTGACCCTTAAAGTCACGTAGGAACAGACGTATTCCCTCTGGGGAACAGCAAATAACTGCACCTAACTCTTTCAGTGTCCTAATGCCTAATAGGTTTTCTGGGCATGACTTAGTAAGTAATAGATCAGTGGTGCGGGACAATGGACCTACTTCTAGAGTGACTGGCTTTGAAATCTCATTAACGATCGGCTTTCCTGAAAATCCAAGGGAAACATTTCTTGAGCCTGAGAGCGGAGCCCCTGGAACCTCGGCATGACTAATTGTGGTCCTACTTGCCCCTGTATCAATCAAAAACTTTCTGTCTTTCCCTAATACTTGACTGTGAACATAGGGACCTTCTTGATCTACAGGTATCTCGATGAGAGGCAAGCCTACCTCCCTCTCTAGGCTGTTTCATGAATATGGCTGGTACTCTGGATACTCAGACTGTGCATACTGGTACATCTGTGATGTAACATGCTGTGTTGCAGCAATAGGCTGCGGTACTGTAACTGTCTGTTGTGCATTCTGTGGCTGAGGAGTCTGTGAAACTTGTTCTTGTCTAGGCGGACGTGGTCTTTCTTTAGTCTTACCAGTAGCTATGTTGTGTTTCAGAACTGCACACTCATTTATAAAATGACCTGGCTGTTTACAATAATTGCAGTTCCCTTTAACGGGAGCTGCAGGATGACTGGCTTGATTCGGACCCCTCTTCTGACTGTCTTGAGGAACAGATTGTGCAACTAGTACTTTCATTTTCGTGTCTTTCATACGTTTTCTTTCGTGTTCTTGCTCTTCCCTGATTCTATTCTGGTGGTACTGGAGCATCTGGAGCATCTGGGACGGAGTATTTGCTTGCCAGGTGCTTTCGACTTTCAGAACTCGGTTTTTAATTTGTGGACTTGAATTCTCGACTAATTTAGTAACGAAAAGGTGAGGGTATGACTCACTACTTGTCTTGAGGCCACTGTTGATACTAAATCACTTTTCAAACCTAGAATAAAAATCACTAATATCTTCATCTTGTTTCTGTTTACAGGCTGAGATTGCATCCCAGTCTTCTTTTCTAGTTGTTAATAATCTAGGTAAAACTTGAATTAATAATTCTGGTAATTCTTTACATTTATCTCCAAGACCGGTACCTGGTACTCGTGCCTTGTCTTCAGCTTCTAGAACTGCCCAATCGATCTTTTTCTCTCCCACCTCCCATTCTTTTTCCTTTAGCTTTTCATACACCCCTGCGGGCAGCAGAACCTTTAACATTTTAATGATATCTGGGTAAGTGTATTCTCCCATACGGAGCATGTCTTTTAATTCTCTATGGAACCCTGCTGGATCTTTGTCATGACAGGGAATTAATTTCTTCATCTCGAGGAGTTCCATCTTTGTTATTGGAGTGTATACAAACACTCGCTGCATTTCGCCACCCGTTCCTTTAACTGGGTGGACTTCTCGTAACGGATTCTGTCTGTCTATGTAGAATGATTTACTTTCTGGGGGTGAGACATGAACAAAATGCGGGTTCAAGAATGTTCTATATTTGTGACGCTGTTCTAGAATGACACTAATTAAATCGGTACCTAGACCTTTCCATCTATACTGGAGTAACTCGTTCAAGATATCATGTAACGGGCCTGGATCAGAGTGCTGACCCTCATACAGAGTAATGAGGTGCTGAATCATATACATACCCACCAGTCGCTGCTCGGCTGGGGGCATTTTCAGAAACATTTGTACCACTATTTCGTCTGGAAAAGTGGTAGAATCAGTAATCCATCGGACTGCTGATCGGGCTAGTTCCTGTTCATGCATGGTACTTAACTCACTATAACCGATTCGTGATTTCAGAATGTGATCGGTAGCTTGGAATACTTGTTCTAGAGAACCTTGTTCTGGTGCTGGATGATGAAAAATAGACTTGTGTTCTAGGCGTAAATGGCGGTCTGGAAATCTAGATTTTCCTACATACGCTATTCTGGCGGGATTCTCGTCCTCTACCTCTTCAGTATCAGAGATACTTTCTTTCTCGCTTACTTGTGCTGCTTTACGTTGTTCGTGTATCTTTATTATTTCCCTACGGATTTTCTTGTACATACTCTCCATAGCACCGACGGTCTTGTGCTTACCCTCGGCTATATTATCACTCCACCTTGTCAGGATTTTCATTTCTGCAGGATCTTTAGACGGGTAATCTTGTTCTCTTATTAGACAATTTATCAGAAACTTTAATATCATGAGCTGGATCTCGGCTTTCCTTTGAGACATGGCCTCGCTAATGCTTTCTGGATCATCCCCTGTACGGATGAAACGATATATTCTGTCTAGATCTTCTTTCATATTCGGTAAGGTGACTAGATACTCGGCCACCTTTCTTACGCGGAATGAATATAAAACCATATTATCCTCGCCTGGGACTGGATCATAGCAGCATTCGGCAAGGGATTTTCTTATTTCTGCTACAGTCTGCTGTCTAGGCGTACGCTGTGACGCTTGTGCATGTAATTCGGCTAACGTTAAACGCTTGTGTGGCGGCGGGGTTTGAGGAGGACCTCCCCCTGCGGCCCCTAAACTAGAGTCTAGGTCTACTGAGGCTCTTCGTCCTGGCAGAGTGGGAAATGGAAATGTAGGCTGGACTTGTATGGCGGGCTGGACCGGGGGTACCGTAACAGGTACTCCGGTGTCTGGAGGAGCAGGAAGTGCCTGATTTACAGGGACTGGCGGAGCGCGAACAGGATTTGCATATTCGGGGACTGTGTCGTCCAGATAGGACGAAATAAAAATATCAGCTGCGGTAGGCTTGTGACGTAGCTTGGTCGGAACTAATGGTGGCGGGAAATTACTGGATGCCTCTGGGGTCGCTTTTGGCAAGCCTTCGGCAAGAAGAGGATACATACCCCTAATAAGGGCATGCCTCTGTCTGTCTGACTGTTCGGCTTTGACTTGTTCACCTATCTCGATTAGTTCTTTTTCTTGGGCTCGTTCTTGGGATTCTCTACTTAGTTCTGTCTTTCTGATTTCCTTTTCAGTTCTTTTATGAGATTCTTTACGCCATAACTCGATGGCATCTTTCTGTGATTGTCTGGCTTTCTTTTTCCATAATGCCTCTTCTACTCGCATGATACATTCGGCATCCCATGTACCCGATACGGGCCATCTATACTTTTCTTCTAACTGTTTGGTATACTCTACCCATGAATCTAGATACAATATGGCGCTTATGCCATGTTTCTGATACATAAAATGACCTGGACTGTCCCTCGGCGGAACAGGAACTGCTTCTTCTAACAAACCTTTTCTAGTTTTTAGCTGACGTAATCTCGAAAAGAGAGACATTGTATACTTGAATCGGAACACAATACAATACACGAGGAACAATAACAATTGGGAGAACAATTCAGGCATACCACGACATTGGAAATACATTGAACAACATCATAACATAACAGTTCGGACGGAATATTACCTGGAATACTGAGAACAGAAAACACAAGAATTTCTCGAGAACGGAACAGACTAGAGTTACTGGATGCACTGCTGAAACAGTACGGAACATACCGGTCCCATAAAGGGACGCATCAAGACCCGTATCCACCTAGGTGAACACTTCGTTTGTGAGTCTGGGTACCACCAACCCACGGACCAGAGTCAATTTAGATTGACCCTGTCTAGATACTACCCCAGTAATGGTACTCACCGGGCAGCAAGAACGGAAAGCCTCGGACTGGACTGGACTGCTACGACGACGGACGACGAACTTCGGACTTCAGTTACGGGTGGACCTCCGGATACCTCGGACCTTGGACTCTTGGCTTGGGCTCTGGTCGGGACTCGCCGCGTTCCTCCACCGTCTCGTTTGGATGCTGGACCGCCTCCTCCGTCTCCTCCGTGGGCCTGAGGGATACTTGAAGCAGAAATATCTGCCGGTGCACGGTATGGTTCCGTCACGGCTGCAGAGGGTCAGGGGGTCGGCGTGGCTTCACCGACGCGTGGGGAAAGGGCAAGTCCCTATTCGGGCGCCATTATGTGGTAAATAAATAAATAATACCCTATTTTTGACTAGACATATATCATAACAGATAGCTCAATAAATAAGAGTCAAGATTCGAGGTAGTAGGAGTTTTGCAGGTTTAATACAGCATAAGGACAGGAACAGGACAACCTGCATAGGAATAGCGTGACGGGGCCCAGCAGCGTGACGGGGCCCAGCAGCGTGACGGGGCCCAGCAGCGTGACGGGGCCCAGCAGCTGCTGGGGCTGGGTCTGGGATGAGCGCGCTGGGAAGGAAGGATGATCTTTTAATAACAATACGTGAGCATATATACATAACGCAAACACATAGCATTACATTGCAGTAGGCGTAGCAGTGGGTGGAACAGAAGGCGTGACGCGTAGCAGTCGCGAAAGATGAGAGATAAAAAGGCGTAACTCAGACATGTGATGCAAACGTAATCAGAATATGTCATGAATGGGCGGAAACATAGGAGGAGGCTACCTAAGGAGCCGGGACCTCTAACCTGGCGGTGCGCGCAAACTGGTAATGACGTGTTACTAGGAGAAGCTGGGGGCTATGAACTCTGTGCTAGGAGCAGAGACTAAAGTCTGGAGGGTCGGAGCGACATGTACCTAAACAGTATCTAGTATCTGATGTTTAGAGAACATGTTGATATAAACTAGAAGTCATGAGGGGAAAAACTAACTGACTCTAAGACTGGACCATGCATTATTCTACATGTAGTGCGTGATGAAGAATATTAAATGACCATTAAATACAGTATTTCTCTAACGTGGAGCCGCATAGGCTAGACAATGACGGAAACTATTGATGCAGTTCAGTAGCTTAGGAATGCAGAGAAGGAGGACTAAACCGATAGCTGGAATCATAACATAGTCTTGGCAGACTCAGAGGCAGAGCCAAGCTGCACCGGGCACTGCGAGGCAGGAAGTAAGTGAAAGGTCGAGGATACAGGTGGGGGCTGGATCGCTCCTCAGCGAGGCTTCAGGAGACAGGAGCTGAATCTGATGTCCGGGCCCTTTTGAGGCCTAGAAACGGGGACTTTATAATGAAATAACGTGCACACTGAGAAGCGTGGCAACATTATTTTACATAGGCCTGATATCCGTAGTATTCACGAGGACTGGAAACTGGCATACTAGAGGTGGACACAACTGTAATTGCGTCATTAATCAGACATGGGGAGTACATATGCATATTGATCATGCATACATAGCATATGAGGGATGACACGTAGGGACACAGAACATGGCAAAATTTACTTTTCCACACTAGGACCCAATGAATACGGACGTAACCGCCCATTTTTCTTTACATCGATTCGCCTTTGTTGGGGTTTAGGATTCATCCTTCCTCCCCTACATGCCACCTACGTGTCCATTCCTCATTTTGTGTTTATCATCCGTTATCGACCGGGTTGGTATTATCACCATTACAGCGAACTCCCTTTAGTTTTCTGCTTCAAATCAGCCCTGAAGAGTCACGGGTTAACACCCAGGTGACAAAACACGTGTCGGCCTGTGCTCAGTTTTTGAATGACTCCAAGTCTTGTATAAAATATCATCTACTACAAGAATCTACTGGTGTTGACCTTGTCAATTCTTTAGTATCAAGTATTGTATTTTTGTGCATTGGCACTTTGAACTTCGTATGTGTGCCCAGGACTTGTTTTCAAATAAGAATCTTAGTGCCTGATGTAGGTAGGCAAATACCGGTCGGAAACGGCCGAAAATACCGATTTTCGGCCGTTTCCGACCGGTATTTGGATATTGAGATGTAGGGGCATGTTAAATTACAGAATCGGTAATTTTACCGAACCTGTAATTTTTCTGATTCGGTAAAATACCGAATCTGTAAAATTACCAATTCATGTAATTTAACATGTAGCACTGTAATCAGTGCTACAAGGGTTTAAGAATTTGTTATTTATCACCAACTAGAAGTTGGTGTTAAATAATGAAAACCCTTCAAAGAGCATTTTTTTTGCTTTAAAAAATGTGCCATGTTGCAGACATTCATGCCCTAAGGGCATGTATGTCAGTAACATGTGCACCCATGCACAATTGAGGGATGCAACAGGGTGTCAAAGTGACACCCTGTCCCCCTTGCAAATTCGGTAATTTTACTGAATCGGTGTTTACCGATTCGGTAATTGGCATTGATTCCTATGGGCCTCAAGGCCCATAGGAATCAATGCCAATTACCGAATCGGTAAATACCGATTCAGTAATTACCGAATCATTCCGATTCGGTAATTTCAAAAGTGAAATTACCTACATCCCATTTACCTACTCTTAAATACCGAATCGGTATGATTCGGTATTTAAGAGTAGGTAAATCGAGATTACCTACATCGGGCCCTTAGTCATGTATGGATATACATATTAAATATTTTATTGAAACAAAACAACAACAAATAAAACTATGTGTTAAAACTGTTTATTAAAACAAAACAGCAACAAATAAAACTATGTACAGCCATGGCGTTTCATAGTCATAGTCATAGTCAATTAGCTTTATTTCGATAAAAAAGATATCTTAAAAGCATTACAAGACATTAAGCAAAAAAACAGTACATTAAAAACCATTGGCTAAACAGTTGGGATAAAATATTTTCCAATAAATTAGGTAAAATGGTCCTAATACATGACCACAATTAAACAATAATTTTTAGCAGTTTAAGTCTAATTGACCACGCCCAGCCTAAATATTTAGCCATGCCACATACAATCAACGGACGGGTATCTGACATTTAAATTCGCAGAGCTACTGTATTTTGTCTTGTCACCAGCCCCCTGCATAGTGGTTTTAGCCACCTAGATCTCGGGGATTTGTAGGCCGGGCATTCAAATAAAAAGTGGGCAACAGTCTCCACTCTAGATGTGCAAAATATGCAGAAAGGAACAGTTTGCCCCGGGATTTTCCAGCGAGCCGTCAATTACCTCAAGGGGAGCAGGCCCACCCTGAATCTAAAATACAAGGCTCTATCACGAGGCTTTGAAATCAAGTCCAGGTAGGGATCATATTGGGGCAAATCCTTGATCTTGAGGATCTCCGTGGTTGTTCAATGTGTAATTAACAAGGACCCCCTGAAGAGGATAAGGTTCCTTGGTGAGGGTGATCCAGCGGGCTATAGAAAATATATCATAAACAACGCTACCCAAACTTCATAACCTATAAACAAAATTCTAAACTAAATATGGACCCATTTATAAACCTGATATATTTTGGGCCTACTGAATCAGGTGATCAGAATAAATCTATATACACATTATCTACAAACTATATACATATTTATACATTTGCAGAAAGAATATTGTCATTAGAATAAAACCCAACCATTTAAACGACCACCATAGGCGACGTGATCTAGCTAATAGTAACCTACACTTCTGAATAACCAAGACCAGCTTGTTTGTCAAAAGTAAGATTTTATTTACTAAATTATGGTATATAAGTTGAAAGTTTTATAAATGAAATTTATTAGCAATAATGCAAGCATGATTATAATGAAATATGAGAAAATTACTATTTAAGCAATTGAAACAATTTTAAAGAAAATATATAAAGTTTAGCATTTCTAAAACCTAATTCCCTAACTGAGCTAAATAGATAGAAATTAAAGTAAAGTTCTTTGAGGATTCTTACGTGCTCCACGCAAAGTCCAGCAGCACTTCACCCTCATCGGAAAGTCAGAAAGCAGCAGCCAGCCCAACCCTAAGGGCATGACTTTTTATACCTTTCTACGCTAACTAAACTAGCAAAGGAAAGTTTTCAGAAATCCTCGACGTCCCATTGGCTGAGAGTGACAAGTGACATGTCACCAAATTCTCAAAAAGTTCCATAAAATCATATTTCATAGAGACCATTGTTCCTTCCACGTGAAGCCAGAAGCTTCCTCATGTTGCAACAAATGTATTAAGTCATTCTCGCAGCGTCCATTGACTTTCATTATACTTCCGCGGATGCCAAGTTAAGGATTGACAAAATGTTCACTTTCGACCTTGGCCATGTCCGACAGAATGATGTCAGCTCATCAGTTTTTGCTTTGTAAATGCAGCTTCAATAAACGTTTTAATTCAGAATGGGCGTCTCGTGACTTTCTGCAGAATTATATGTCAGCTCTTTTTCTGCGGTTCAAATGACTAGGCCCAAAAGCAGGCAACTTATGTTTTCTAGTATAAAACAAACACAAGAAAAGTATTAATGTAAGAAATAAAGTAGATTCTGTATCCACCCCATGGTTTACTAATTAATTAACCCACCCGATTAATCAAAATGTTACCTAGCCATTGCAAACAAAAAAAGCAGCGTTTATATTTACCAGTCTCCGTTTTTTCATGAGACCCATATGCACCTAGAATAGTAGAAATGACATCACACAGACAAGGAAAAGCAAAACAAGCACATGCTTCTTTTAAGTTTGCAGCAGTTAGTAATGACAAAAACGAAAACAATAAATTATTTTATTATTTTGCACAAACAAAAAGATGCAACATTTATGCACGTTTATGAGCACACATGTTAGTCCCCCCACGTGTAAAGTTTAATCTAAGTTGTATTAGCATAACATATCACAAATCATTAATATTATTATTCATGTTATGGAAATGTGACTTCGCGAGTTTAAACAAAATTTTGTTTTCTATCTCGCTCCATCAACTCCCTCATCTGGTGATTAACAAATCACCACACCAGCACTCAAAATTTTGGTAAATTAAATTTTTAAGAAATCGATTCAAATTCATTTGTATCAGTAAACCTAAAAGTCTGTTTCTGCATAATCTTTGCAATTAACATGACGCTCTCTATGTAACTCCTGTAATTCGATCTCCCTTTCTTCTTCTTTTCTGAGTTTATAGATTCTTTTCTTTTCTTTCAATTGTTTCTTTCTTTTATGTAACAAACAACCTAATTTGGTCAAAATAAAAATGAATACTATTATAATCAAAGGTGCCAGAATCTTGCCAAGAATTGAACTTCCAATATTATGAAACCAGTTTTTAATTGCTTGAAACCTTTTTGAAAGTTTCCCTGTAAAATCTTCTTCTTCTAAAGGAATTATCTCTGAATGCATTTGTGTAATATTCTTAATATACATTTCAATATTCTTACTTTCATCAGGTATATATGTACAGCAATGTTGGACATGTAAAATGCCACAGACTCCTCCCTCTTTTGCTAGGAGTATGTCTAAAGCAAGACGATCTTGAATTACCATGGATCTAATTGCAATAACTTCAACATTCACTAATTGAAATCCATCAGCAGTGTCAGTTGATAATCTATCAACTATAGTAGACAATTTTCTGATTCTCCCTGCATTTAGGGTTATACCAACAAAAGGTATTACAGCTTGAAAAATATCTCCCAGAACTTCGGTAAAAGTTTCTCTTTTAGCTCTATTTACATAATTATGAATTTTAAACGATCCTTCTGAATCTCTGTCAACATGAAACACTTTAGGAAAAACAATTCCCACATAACAAGTTCCATACCAATGGTCTGGAAGGTTGTAGTAGGCTTTGTCACCACAAACAAAATAAATCCCAGGAAAGATAGGATCTTTTCCACCTTTAAATCCCCAACCTCCCATAATCTGATAAGTATCTTCACAGTTACTTGCACCTACAAAATAATTATCAAAAAGTGTATTATCTCTTCTAATGCAAAGCTTTCCACTAACTGGTTTGTCTATGTGAATTGCAATATTTTCAAGCATTTTACCATTTAATTTCTCATCCTCTTTTTGCCAGAAGGCTGACTTAGTCTGCTTGACTAATTCATTTCTCTTATAAATTGCTCTTCTCTCCTCAACCATATTCAAAAATTTCTTTCCTTCAGCACTTAATTTACATGTTAGATTATTCTTGTAAGCATACTCATAAGTGAGTTCGTTAGTAACAAGGAAATATTCTCTCATTTGTTTTGCTTTCTTATGCTTATTTAAAGCATTATCAATCTTAACATTAGCAAAAATTTCATCATAATTTGAATAGTAATATTCTAAACGACCAGTTTGATAAAATAAACTAGTTAATACACTACATGTTACAGCATAAGTGAGAGGAAGCATATTATATGTTACTCCCTCAGAAACAGAAGCAGGTAACTTAACACAGACATAACAGTCTTTTGCATCCATTACCTTGACATATTCACTCAAAAGCTTTGTGAATGTATTACTTGAAAAATCACCTATTGATTTATCTTGATGAATGTTAGGCTGATGATCAATAACTTTTGCAGATGTACTATGTTTAGTTTGGCTAACCAGAGCTTTGCTTGTTAAATTAACTTTGTGTAATTCTCTATTCATTTCTAAAGGGATAATCACAGCTAGTACCAACCAGAGCAGAACTAGAATGAGCAGACATACCAGAGTCATCTTACAGCATCTTTTAAAAACAGAACACTTTGAAGTGCTCTCCTTAACATAAGGCATTTTTAGGTTAGTTTTAGCCTCAAAAATAAAAATAAATTTTAAAAATTTCTAAATTTATATTTACACCCCCCTTTTAAAATATATTTTTCTTTCTCTTAAAACCCTAAACAAGATTTCTTCGACCTTATGCCTTCGACCTTATGCCATACATAAGTTTCTTTCAACTAAAAACAGTTTTTCTTCGACCTTGTGTCAACTAACAAGATTTCTTCAGCCTTTTGCCAATTTAATAATTCTGTACTTCAATCATTGTCACTAATTTCTTGGATTTCGTTTTCTTCTTCACTACTATCATATATGTCAATAACAGGTGGAATTACTAAGTAAGTCCACTCAGGAGACTTGTATTTTTGATTTGGTCTTATTATCCTTTTCCCTTTTCTTGATATCACTTCAATTTTTCTTCCAACTCCAACTTCTTTTCCAGGACTCTTTTGACTACTGATTTCTTCAACTTGTTCTATTGGCTTTTTGATCAGTCTGACTCTCAATCTTCCACCAGGCCAGTAGTCTGCTTTTCTCACGTACTTCTTCTTTGGTTCAGAATTATTTGATTCTGACTTCCAAGTCCTTTTCTTTCTCTTTTCACTTTCACCTTCCACGTCACTTTCTTCAGTTTCGTAGTCTGAAATTTCAATTGACTCAGGAACTTCTCTATTCGGCAATTTCACTCCTTCAGGAACTTCACTTTGTCTTCCATCACTGGTACTCGGTAATTCGTTCTCCTCCTCTTCCTCAATTACCTCTAACTTCCCAGATTTCGGATTTTTGTTCCTTACTTCAGAGTTTGTTCTCTGCCTTTCGATACTCTCCTGGTCTGAAACTTCTTTTGGTTCAGCTTCTTTGTCTTCAATAGAGACAACCGAATCCTCAGTTATCTTTCCTTTTAACAGATTCTCTTCACCTTCAGAATCTATTTCAATGATTTCTAAGTCTTTTCTTGTCAGATTTCCATTCACTGGCACAGTTTCCAGATGTCGACTTTCTTGTCGATCTTCAGAATCTGGAATTACTTCACCTTCTGTTCTGTCTTCTGCTTCAGAATCAGAATCATCTGTGGTATCACTTTCAACATCAGAACTCTCAGGAGTTGGTACTGGAATAGTATGACTAGGATGTATCCAACGTTTCAATCCTCTGCACTTTACAGCATTAGTAGTGATCAAGATTATCTGCCTAGGTTTCTGCCATCTAGGAGCTAGACAATTCCTTCTCCGATGTACTTTCGTTCTGACCCAATCGCCAGGTCTCAGATCATGAGTCAAAACTTTTTCATTTGATTGAGCTTCAGTTCCCACCTGATTAGACACAGAAGTTACCATATCAGATAACCTTTTACAGTAATCCAAAATTGCACTGTCATTTATGCTCAACAGTTTACCTACAGGTACAAAAGCTTGCCTCATAACTCTTCCCATTAAAATTTCATGAGGACTCAAACCTGTCTTTTTATCTGGTGTACTTCTTAATGACATCAAAACAAGTGGAAGAGCATCTGTCCACTTAATACCTGTCTCAAGACACATTTTTCCAATTCTGTTTTTGATTGTTCCATTTATTTGTTCAACTACACCTGATGCCTCTGGTCTGTATGCACAGTGTATTTTCTGCTCAATGCTCAAAGCTTCACAAATTAACTTCATCAGTTTGTTATCAAAATGGCTTCCTCCATCACTCTCAATAGTGACTGGAAAACCGTACCTTGGGATGATTTCTCTGAGCAATAGTTTTGCTACTGTAATTGAATCACAATGTCGTGTAGGGAAAGCCTCTACCCATCTTGAGAATAAGCATACAATTACAAGTACATATTTCAAACAATTGTGTAAGGGCATTTCAATGAAATCCATTTGTAACCTGGTAAAGGGACCACCTTCTCGACCAATTATTCCTGTCCCCACCACTGATTTTCTGTTTGGATTCATTTGTTGGCATGACAAACACCTTTGACAAAAAGATTCAGCAATGGTTCTAAATTTGGTATTGAACCATGTTTCTCTAAAAAGTCTGACCATAGAATCTCTTCCTAGATGTGCAGGACCATGATATAATCTGGCCATGTCAGCAATCAAACAATTTGGTAAGACTACTCTGCCATCTTTGTAAACCCACACTCCATCTTCTTCACGTGGTCTACAATCTGATCTTAACCATAGGTCTTTTTCTTCATCATCTGCTTCGTTTTGTAAATCTCTAATCTCATGCCATGTTTCTACAACAGTTGTTAACATTAATGAATTTGAATCAGTTTCTTTACTCCTCTCCCGATTGTATGAATAATTTTTCCTTGCGCAGTACTTTGCTGTTTCGTCTGCGAAGGCATTTCCTTTGGAAATATAATCAGTTCCTCTAGTATGTGCTGCACATTTGACAATGGCAATTTCTTTTGGCAATTGTATTGCTTCAATTAATCTCCTAATGAAAACTGCATTTTTAATTGGTGATCCTGTTGATGTCATGTATCCTCTCTGTGACCAGAGTTGTCCATAATCATGCACAACTCCGTACCCATACTGACTATCAGTAATGATGGTAACTCTTATATCCTTTGATATTTCACATGCACGAATTAAAGCAATCAATTCAGCCACTTGTGCTGAACGAACTCCTTCAAGACATGATGCTTCTTCAACATCTACAACTGTACAAACTGAGTATGAAGCTTTCAAGACACCTCCTTCGGATCTTAAGCATGAGCCATCTACAAAGTAGACAAAATCCGATTCAGACAAAGGTCTGTCTTTGATGTCTTTTCTTGGTTTAGTGCAGAATTCCATGACATCTAAACATTCATGTTCAGTTTCGATGTCATCAACAATTTCAGAATCAGGCAGTAATGTAGAAGGATTCAGATTCAAACATCTTGAAATCGAAACATTATCTGCTCCCAGTATGATTTTCTCATACTTTGTCAATCTGCTACTTGTTAAATGTTGAGTCTTACCTCTTGTCAGCAATATTTCAACTGAATGAGGCACAAAAACTTTCACAGGAAATCCCATAATGATCCCCTCACTTTGTTCAAGGCTGATACTTGTAGCTGCAACTGCTTTCAAACAACCTGGTAATGCTTTTGCAATTGGATCAAGAACTGCAGAGAAATATGCAATAGGTTTCTTTAAATTTCCATGTCTCTGAATTAACACAGATAATGCACATCCTTCTCTCTCACTGCAATACAGTTCAAAATCTTTCTCATAATTTGGCATACCTAAAGCAGGAGCTTGACATAAGCTCTTTTTCAGGTTCTCAAAAGATTCCATCTCAGCATCATTGAGAATAATTGGATCTTTTACATCTGATTTGGTCAGTCTTTGTAGTGGTTTTGCAATTACTGAAAATCCACTTATCCATTGTCGACAGTAACCTACCATTCCCAAGAACATTCTGACCTGTCTTTGTGTTCTTGGCGGTAACATTGCCTGAATCATTTTTATTCTCTCTATTGTTACTTGTCTTTTTCCTTTTGCAATTCTGTGACCAAGATATTTTACTTCTTGTTTGCAAAACTGTAGTTTTGCTGGGGACACTTTATGTCCTTCTTCTGCAAGGCGATTTAACAGAATTATTGTGTCTGTTACACAATTTTCTCTTGTCTTTGCAGCTATTAACAAATCATCTATATACTGCACCAACGTAGACCTACCTGGTAAGTCTAAATCTTCTAATGATCTTTTTAACAGTTCGTTAAAGATTGAAGGACTTTCTGTATAGCCCTGAGGGATTCTTGTCCATCCAAGGGTCTTACCTTGGAATCTGAAAGCAAAGATTTCATAACTGTCTGGATGTAAGGGAACAGTAAAGAATGCATTGCAAAGGTCGATGACTGTGTACCATTCAGCATCATGTGGAATCTGAAATAGAATTACTGCTGGATTTGGAACCACAGGACAACATGGAATGACAATTTGATTAACCTTTCTCAAATCTTGTACGATCCTAAATGTTCCGTTAGACTTTTTAACTCCCATAATTGGTGAATTACAAGAGCTACTCTTCATTTCCTTTAATACACCTTGCTTGATTAATTTTTCAATTATAGGTGTAATACCTTCAATTGTTTCTGTTTTCATTTTATATTGTGGAGTATTAGGAAAATCTATTCCCTGTTTCAATGTAATTTTTACAGGATCTACGTTTTTCATTAGACCCATCTCATTTCCAGTAAAATCCCATATTTCAGATTTCACTGTTTCCTTTAGCTCTACAGGTAAATCCTTTTCTTCAAATGCAGGAAAGAATTTTGTTTCTTCTGCTTCCATCATCATCATTGTCATCCTGTATAAACCATCTTCCTCCATTGTTTGTAACTCAACTCCATCAGGAGAACAATATATTCTACAATTCATTTTACATAGGATGTCTCTACCTAATAGATTTACTGGACTACTATTACAAACCACAAATCTGTGTTTGTCTCTGTAATTTCCAATTTCAACTGGTACTGGATCAGTTAAGTCAGTTTTAATTTGTTGATTACTTACTCCGACAACTTGGATGGTATCCCCAGAGAGAGGTAGGTTTTCAATTTCCACTGATCTAACAGTAGAACGGGTAGCACCAGTGTCCACTAGAAAAGTGATGTCTACATCATTAACTTTCCCGTTTACATAAGGACCAGACTGGTCAACCTCAAGAGTGGCTCCAACAACACACTCTTCCTCCTCTCTCGGGCACCGTCAGCAATAATCATCAGAATCACTGTCTTGACTTTCTGCTAATAAAAATTGTTGTGAAGCATTTTGCATTTGAACCCTTTGCTGCTTTTGCTGTTTCTGTGGTTTTATTACCTGTTCACTTCCCTGAAATCCCACGTTTGGATTATATTTTTGAACTCCCCCACAATTCGGAAAAGGTGGTTGTGGCAATTGGTCTTGACGATTATTCACCTGTTGTTGTTGCTGTTGCTGTAACTGTCGCTGAATATTAAATTCGTTTAACCCCTGTTGCATCTGTAGCTGTCGCTGCAGGTCAACACCATTCTGCATCTGTGGATTCAATAAGGGATTCTTTAAGTTTTTAGGAGGATGAGGACACTCGTCCCTCCAATGTCCAATTTCGCCACAATTAAAACAAGGTAATCTTTGTTTCAGCTCTTCTATCTTTGGGCTAAATTTCTTTGGGAAATTATTACCTTTAAACTTTCCTTGTATCTGGTTTGTATTTCCAGTTTGAACAAAATTAGTGTTCTTATTACCCATGCTGGCAATCTGTTGCTCAGCCACCTTTACCTGAGCCCACATGGCTTTCTCCTTCAGCTTCTTCTGTTTTACTTCTATTTCATCACTGCAATACTTTGCTTTTCTTAGAATATCATCTACAGATAGTGATTGCCATCCGACAATACTAGTTCTAATCATTTCTCCAATTTCAGGTTTTAGTCCATAAACAAATCTATAGACAAAATGACTCATGTCTTTTTCATCTAATTTTTCATAACCACTGTATTGTTTAAAGATTAACAATAGTCTTTCATAAAAAGAATGAACTGATTCTTTTGTTTCCTGTTCTGTTCTTTCTATTTTAACCCAATCAACTTCTTTGGGTGGAATTTTGTTTTTCATCCAAACAATTACTTTCTCATAAAAATCCATTACAAGTGGATTTGGAGCACCTGTTTCTTTAATTCGCTCAGGTTCTGTTTTTGGCCAACTAATCGATATTTTGCATTCTGTCCAAAGATCAGATGGAACGACAATGTCAAAAAATCCATCTAAATCAATCCACAGAACTTTTGATACTTTGATAAATCTATCAACTTGCCTGTACCACTCAACTGGTTTTTCCCTCAATTTTGGAAAATCATTTGTAAATAACAGAATGTCCTGTCTCGACCACGGGATATGAACATATCCTCCACCTGCAACTTCTCTCATTGGAAATTGTTTTGACAATTTATCCAATCTTTCATCTTCCTTCTTTTTCGTCCATTTTACTCTCCATTTATTCAGTTCTCCTAGCTTTTTGATATAGACAATCAAATCTTTAATGTGAACTATTCTTCCCATTGAGTTCAAACTCTCAATGTCACTTTCTGAAAAGTCTAATCTGTAATGCTTTGCAAAATTCTTTTGTTTACTCACATCGATTTCAAGTTCTGCTGCTAGATCCTCTAGTTGATCATATTTGTTTTTCGTTTTCCACTGAATGCTTTTGCAAATGAACAGTAGTTCATCATCCCGATAGTAATTTAAACTATCTGGGCCAATTGTTCCAATTATTAATTCTTCGATATTCGCTTTTAATTTGGCCACATCAAGTTTTGGTGTGGTTACCCTGACTTCAGGACTCCCTATATCTGACATAGCACCCATTGGTATTTTTGGAGATAAATCCTCATTAAAAGTTAAATCAGGCATTCTTGATTTAGAAGTGTTTAATTCCGTTAAATCTGAATAAAATTTTTCAGCAGCCTTTTGAATTTCTGTATTTAAAGGAATAGTTAATCCATTTTTGTTTGTATTCTTTTGATCAAATACAGGCTGAACAGGACCAATTGTTACTGGAACTGTGACAGCTTCCATGCCTTTTGTCATTCTTTTAATTAATTCTTCTTTAGATCTTAAATATTCATTATAATCAACATCCTCAACATTTCTTGCCTCTCTTGCATAATCTTTTGGAGGTTCCCTTGCTCTTGGAGTCATTGTAAAATGTCTACCTTCATTTCGAGCATTCTCGAATTCTGATCTTCTAGGAGTTTCAGTGATTTCACAATTATTTGGATAAAGTTTAGGAGCTTCACTAATTGGAGGTGCACTCGGTGAAGTTTCAGTAGAAACCACCGGAGTAGACCATGATCTAGGAGGTCTCAAAGGCTGATTAGGCTGATTCTTTCTAGTAGTTGTATATATTTCTTCCATAACTGCATCCTCAGATTCACTTTCCATAGATTTCCCTGTAGGAGAACCCATCACCATTTCATGAATTAAATATAATCCTTCACTCATGTTTCCCTGTCTCCACATTCGCAATCTATCTTCATGAGTTTCTCTTTTCCAAGATGGATTTTTAGAAGGTCTTTTAATTCCACTAGCTTCTCTTTGTAACTGATACATCTCGTCTTCCCACTCAACTAAAGCTTCAAATTGAGTTGGTCTCGGTTTTGGAACAAGAGCATTCATTTTCTCTCGTAAATTTCTTAAAACTCTTACATTAAATGAACCATCATCAGGCCAAGTTAAAACACCGTCGTTTTTAGTATAGCGTTTCCAACTGTCGAACCATAAGACAGTATGATATCCGTATTCACCTTCCATGTACGCTGCAGGTGTTTTATACTTATGAAGTAGTTTACCACCTCGCGTTTCGATTTTCTTGTCAGGTGAAAATAAATTCTTAAATTTCTGAAATAATGTTGTCTTTTTCTCAACATGTTTAAAATGATAACTCATTTTCAAGAGTTAAATCTAATTCACAAATTCGTTCGAAAAATATTTCCGGGATGTTCCGCAAAACAACCAATCCGTGCGCGAAACACACCAACAAGCCAATGTCAGTTGAGCTACGTCACTTTTCTGCTCAACCAATAAATTTAGAGTTTTTCCGAACAACCAATCAGCTCACAGGCCGTCAGAGACTTAAGAGCCAATCAGAATACAGCTTGTGACGTAGGTCACCCAATCCCAGCGCGGCTCTGTGACGTACACAGCAGCTGCGGTTTCTCGCTTCTCACTCCTGGCGCTTACCCCTCCTTCACAAAATCTTTTCACAGCGCCATTTTAAGGACACTTTTCAGTGTAAATTAATTCTTAACAATGACTATAAAGACAACATCTGTTCGTTTCACTATTTAGGATAGTTTACATACATTCAAGTATCCACACTTCGGAATAGACGGCGCTATTCACACTAAGGATAATATTCAATTGTCAGTAGAGTAACCTTACCCCACCCTTCTAACAAGTATAATTATGAACTCGCTTTGCTCTGAACCCACCGCGAAGTGAAAGTTCTAAGAGTTCCACTTGAACATAATATACAATTCAAACTCGCACTTTCATACGGAAAATTCCCTAATTTCAAACACACATGAAATCCGTACAGGACTCTCACCTGTTTATAGAAATCATGCACCGTTAGCAAAATAACGACGTTATCCGTACAGGGCTCTCACCTGTTTATAGATATGAAACATGTACCCGTACAGGACTCTAACCTGTTTATAGATAATCATGCACCGACGTTAATTTTACCCTTCACTCAAGCTCGGATATAACTAATACTCTCATCACAGTGAGTTTTATGGAAGGCGCTTTGTCCCTATTCTCATGCTGCTTTGATTTCTTAGAAAACCCTCACTATACAAGATTCAGACCTAGCCCTAAAACTGTGCTGCTCGGCGACAACACTATGGTACACGGCGATACCTCTTGTGATACTCGGCGATATCACTACAAACAGAACAGATGGCTTGCGTGACTAATTTCTCGCCACACAATCTATACCGGTATAGCTTACAGATAGCACGAAAAACGAACTTAACAAGTGTTAAAACATCGATCCTATTTCCATACCATAACGCAACCCTTAGCAACCAACATATTACCTTGGTTACCCCTTAGCAACCATCAATTTCTGCTACCAGAGAATTGATCCAGCGGGCTATAGAAAATATATCATAAACAACGCTACCCAAACTTCATAACCTACAAACAAAATTCTAAACTAAATATGGACCCATTTATAAACCTGATATATTTTGGGCCTACTGAATCAGGTGATCAGAATAAATCTATATACACATTATCTACAAACTATATACATATTTATACATTTGCAGAAAGAATATTGTCATTAGAATAAAACCCAACCATTTAAACGCCCACCATAGGCGACGTGATCTAGCTAATAGTAACCTACACTTCTGAATAACCAAGACCAGCTTGTTTGTCAAAAGTAAGATTTTATTTACTAAATTATGGTATATAAGTTGAAAGTTTTATAAATGAAATTTATTAGCAATAATGCAAGCATGATTATAATGAAATATGAGAAAATTACTATTTAAGCAATTGAAACAATTTTAAAGAAAATATATAAAGTTTAGCATTTCTAAAACCTAATTCCCTAACTGAGCTAAATAGATAGAAATTAAAGTAAAGTTCTTTGAGGATTCTTACGTGCTCCACGCAAAGTCCAGCAGCACTTCACCCTCATCGGAAAGTCAGAAAGCAGCAGCCAGCCCAACCCTAAGGGCATGACTTTTTATACCTTTCTACGCTAACTAAACTAGCAAAGGAAAGTTTTCAGAAATCCTCGACGTCCCATTGGCTGAGAGTGACAAGTGACATGTCACCAAATTCTCAAAAAGTTCCATAAAATCATATTTCATAGAGACCATTGTTCCTTCCACGTGAAGCCAGAAGCTTCCTCATGTTGCAACAAATGTATTAAGTCATTCTCGCAGCGTCCATTGACTTTCATTATACTTCCGCGGATGCCAAGTTAAGGATTGACAAAATGTTCACTTTCGACCTTGGCCATGTCCGACAGAATGATGTCAGCTCATCAGTTTTTGCTTTGTAAATGCAGCTTCAATAAACGTTTTAATTCAGAATGGGCGTCTCGTGACTTTCTGCAGAATTATATGTCAGCTCTTTTTCTGCGGTTCAAATGACTAGGCCCAAAAGCAGGCAACTTATGTTTTCTAGTATAAAACAAACACAAGAAAAGTATTAATGTAAGAAATAAAGTAGATTCTGTATCCACCCCATGGTTTACTAATTAATTAACCCACCCGATTAATCAAAATGTTACCTAGCCATTGCAAACAAAAAAAGCAGCGTTTATATTTACCAGTCTCCGTTTTTTCATGAGACCCATATGCACCTAGAATAGTAGAAATGACATCACACAGACAAGGAAAAGCAAAACAAGCACATGCTTCTTTTAAGTTTGCAGCAGTTAGTAATGACAAAAACGAAAACAATAAATTATTTTATTATTTTGCACAAACAAAAAGATGCAACATTTATGCACGTTTATGAGCACACATGTTAGTCCCCCCACGTGTAAAGTTTAATCTAAGTTGTATTAGCATAACATATCACAAATCATTAATATTATTATTCATGTTATAGAAATGTGACTTCGCGAGTTTAAACAAAATTTTGTTTTCTATCTCGCTCCATCAACGGCAAACAATTTGTGTCAAATAAACAACCCAGGCAAAACACACAAACTCTGGTAAAGTTCAAATAAACATAAATGAAGATAAAAATGAAGCACTAGAATAGCATAACGGATTTAATTTAATAAGTTTGATAAAAATGTAATGAAGATATTCATTGGCATAATCATTCATTAAAAAACAATAAAAGAGATTCTTTCAATACATATATGTGATGAACGAATTATATATATAAGTGTGTTCCCAATGATGTAAAGAGGCGATGGCTTTTCGAAAATCCCTCTTTGCCACATGACTAGAAAGCCTGTAATCCTTCCTGGCAGCTGGATTAGTTCTTGATCTTTCAGTTTAACTGCCTTCACCAGGGCTGTTTTCATCTTGTGGCACTTTTTGGTAAACCAGCCCGAGGTGCCCTTTGGTTTCAGGGGCGCCCTTACTTGGGTAGCGGCACATGGTTTTATAAATAAGTTTCCCAAGGCTTTGGTCATGTTACAAAAATGCCCAAGAAACTCTGGGGGATCCAGGATAAGGGTGTCCAACTTAGTCAAGGCTGCTGCCATCGTGGCCCCTATATTCTGTATCTTTCCCTCATCTAGGGCAACCATGCGCCAGTTGAGGCACCTCCCTCCTTTAGCTAGACAAACTTCTGAAGTTGTTTTTAATGGTGGTTCGGGTAAGTCGTCTAGGGGCGGCCATAAGGAGTCTAAACTTAATGATAGCGGATTGTGGTCGCTATCTGCCGTGGCAAAACTTCCAGGTCACGTAAGTGGCTCCATAGCCTAAAATCAAGTAGGATGTAATCTATCCTTGAGGAGTGGTCTACCCTGTTGAATGTGTGGGCACCTGAGGGATCCGATGGTGTTCTGTCGTTCACTGCCCTTAAACCAAATTCCAAGGTTAGGGTGTTCAACTGTATGGACCTCTGAGACCATCTCTTAATGGGCGGGATGGTCAGGGCAGGAATACCCCTTCTTGCATCCTCTTCGGAAATGCCCAGGATGTCCTCAGCCGCAAGGGGCTCAAAGGTGCAGTTAAAGTCCCCCGCGACCAGAACATACGGGCTCCTATTGTACTTACTGAGTTCCTCTCCGAGCGAAGAGATAGTTGGAGATTGGGAACCGCCTTTTGTCCCTTTAGCATAAATATTGAATATCTCCAAAGACCGTCCTCTCCAAGGACCCCTAACAGACAGTCTAAGTAGATCAGGTGACTAAAGGCCTAATGTGGCAGCCCAGGGAGATGCTTATCCAAATGAGAAGACCTCCAATAGGGCGGCCCTTTCCAAGATGGGCAGGGATTGCTGGTACACAATATGTAGAATATCCAAGCTTATGGCGGGGTTCCACACTCCATGTCTCTTGGAAAATACATATTCCAAAGGACTCAATGAATAAGTTCCAATCAGGGACATCTAGTTTCCTATAGATCCCTGCTATATTCCAGCTGAGGATCCTCACGACATTATTCGTGTTTGCTTCCTCAGAAGGTGACAGTATAACAGCTAATCTGGACCCAGCATCAATCTCTCTAAAATTGTCCACCCTCTCCCCTGACCGGTAGATGATATCAGGGTCAGATGTTCCGGGAAAAAGATGAGGCTGATCTATTGCTCCACCCTCCAGTGCCTCAGTTGTCACTCTTTACCCAGACAAGACTATATCCTTTTGCGGGCTCTTGGCGAGGGAGAGAGGGCCATGTCACCAACCGTAGCCCAGCCTGTTTACACGGCCTCCCCTTGTCATATGCCACTGGTAGGAGTCATGAACATCTTGGGTGTTAGACCTGTTATCCCTCCAGCCCCTAGGTTGAGGGTTAGCATTAGGGTGAGACACAAGGAAGCTTTGGAAGTGGATAAGTTCATATGTACCAATTCCCAAGTTCCCTGGGTCGTGATGTAGATTGCAGATGTAACTGGCGACCCTGGCATCCCTAAAATTAACCAGGATGCAATCACCTGTCTGGTCCTTTGGCCTGTTCCCAACCCCGCCAACTCTTCTCACATGGAGAACCTCAACGTCAAAAGAGCTAGGAAGAGGTCTGTTCCCATTTAGCCAAAACATCGTTTTGTTTTTTAATTCATAATATGATTCATGGATGCCAGGCCTGCAGGTCGGTACCCCAGTGAACACGACTACATTCGGCTGGCAATCAGGGGTAAATTAATATGGGGGAGATCGGGGGTACCCTTATTTGCTACAATAGGCATGCGAATAGGTTCAGATAGTTTGCCTTTAAAGCCCACACTCTTTCCCATAACAATGTTGGAAGTCTTATTCTGGGCAGGCGGGCTTTGGCGGCAACTTTTGGGCCCTTTATCCAGGTTGGAAGGTTTACAAGACTGGACATTGATGTGGGTATCTCCACCTTGGGTAGCAGTACTAGCACACATTGTGGGCCCTATCACTTCCTTTGATACTGTTTGCCCCTTTGTCTCTGGAGATGTTAAATCCAACTGGGAATCTTTGGGTGTTTCTATAACTCCCTCCCTGTTCTTCGTATGTAATTTTATTAAAGATTTTAGAGAAAAGAATTTATCAAGAGTAGCTTGCTCGAAACGATCAAGTCTCTCGGGTAAAAGCTTCACCCTCTCTGCAACCGGGAGTATTAAGGATTTCATCAGTTTCTCAATTTGGGCTAGGGGGAGCATTTGGTCCAAATTGGCCAGTAAAGGGCTGGACAGTTGCTTATTGCTCCCTAGGTCACTCAATTTATCTATCACCTGAGAATCGGTCAGGGAAATGCCAAGTTTGGGAGCATTGGTGTTGTTGGTTCTGGTCATCCCCGACCTTGTTGGTTTCAAACAACCCCTAGTGCATTTTCCCTTAAATTTCTTTGATGGTTTTAGACAGCCAGCCCTTCGATAGTCCGTGACTCTTTTCCGTTTAGTAGGTGCTGGTCTAGATATGCAACTAGTCTCTACCTCCGGTTGCACAGAAAGTGCCTCTGGTGGGATGGGATTACTGGTGGGATCTAAGTTTACTACAGATGAAGGCTAAGAAGGACCCATAGACGTCTGTGACGTCAAGTTTATACTAGAATTGAGGGCATTAAGCCTATCCAAACTAGCCCTTATAGCTGCTATTCTTGACAAATCGGGGCCAGGGGGAGTCAGATTAATCGACTCAGGTGCATGTTCCGGAGATAAAACCACCCCCAAGGAGCCTAAGGAAGAGTGCTTCAGAAACTCATGTGACAGACGACCCTCTGTCACGGTGATCTCTTTCTCAATTACCGAGAAGGCAGGGGTAATGAACTGATCCATTGCGCCGATGACAGAGCCACCCCCAGCCCCACTACCCTTGCCTGAGCGAGTTAACATTGGCAGGAGCACACACACTAAGCTTTATAGACAATTTCAACAGAATCAACACGACTACAATATGTAACAACAAGTGATAGGCATGGGAAAAAGATATTATATTAATGGGGCGAAAGGGGGATGGCCCAGCCCAGCCTCGACCAGCCCCGGACGGCCCTGCCCTTGTCCCGGGCTTCTCCCGGGATGCTCCCGCGCGGCGGAGGCCCGGAGCTGTTATGTAGAGCACACGCTGTCCAGGGGGCGGAGCTGACCAGCGAACACGGACCAGGTGGAACAGGTACGGCAGGGGCTCCTGGTAGATGGAGTCCCTGCAGCGTTCAGCGCAGCCCACCTGATGTCTACCTCACCCCGGGACAGGAAGGAGACTGACGGCAGCTCTCTGGTGGTCGACACCTTCCCTGGGTCCAGGTGCGAAGCAGCATCCGCACAGCGGGTGCTGCGAGACTTAGGTTTCCTCCTCCACAAACAGCAATGCGACGACGTCGCTCCTCACAGCCACAAACAAAGTAAGTTCCCAGTTAGAGGACAGCACTGGGGGCTTTAATACACACGCTGTCCAGGGAGCGGGGCTGACCAGCGAACACGGACCAGGTGGAACAGGTCTGGCAGGGGCTCCTGGTAGATGGAGTCCCTGCAGCGTTCAGCGCAGCCCACCTGATGTCTTCCTCAACCCCGGGACAGGAAGGAGACTGACGGCAGCTCTCTGGTGATCGACACCTTCCCTGGGTCCAGGTGCAAAGCGGCACCCGCACATCGGGTGCTGCGAGACTTAGGTTTCCTCCTCCACAAACAGCAATGCGACGACAGCGCTCCTCACAGCCATCAACAAAGTAAGTTCATCCCGTGTCATCCCTCGTCAGTTTGTGAATCATAGGCTGCAAGACAAAAAGAAAGATAAGATGGTGCCTCATGCCTCCAGCAAAGGAGAGAGACAAAAGAGGCAAAGAGAGGAAGAGTGAGATAGAAGGACGATAGAAAGAGAAAAACTGTGTGAGAGACAGAGAATGAAAGAGTAAGGCAGATAAAGAGAGAAAGAGTGAGAGATACAAGGAAGAGAGAAAGAGAGAAACTGTGTGAGAGAGAAGAAGAGAGAGGGAGAAAGAGAGAGAGAGAGGAAGAGAGAGAGAGGAAGAGAGAGGAAGAGAGAAACGGTGAGTGGAAGGAAGCGAGAAAGAGTAAAATAGTGTGGGAGAGGAAGAGAGAGGGAGAGAGATGGAGAACGAGTGAGAGAGAGCAAGAGAGAGAGAGAAAGAATGAGAGAGAGGAAGGGAGAGAAAGAGAGAAAGTGAGAGAAGGAAAGAAAGAGTGAGATACAAGGAAGAGAGAAAGAGAGAAACAGTGTCAGAGAGAAAAATAGAGCGAGAATGTGTGAGAGAGAGGAAGTTAGAGAGAACAAAGCAAAGGGGCTAGCCCCCTACCCTCTTGGAGAAATGTTCACAATTGTAACCCCCATCTACACTGAAGAATCTTCAGTCCTTGTCTGGGATTTTTGAATTTTGAAAGGATATACATTCCTGATTATGCCCAGCATATCAAACCACTTTATGCGTTGATACAACCTACATTTTCTTCTGCCAGCTGGCTTCCAGAACATATATCTATCCTACATTTGATGCAATGTGACTTGCTTGCGTCTAACTACTTGTTGGCGCGTGAGAATACCACAAACCTGGTAATATGTATAGTTCCAGGGGTGGTAGGTTTTACTTATTTAATGTTCAATGAGGGAGACACAGTACCTATTGCATACAAATCACATTTGTACACATCGGCTGAAATGCGATTTTCCAATACTGAAAAAGTTTTGACAGCGGTGCAGATGGTGACTCTGAAAGAACGCTCTCTGGTGCAAGGTAAATGCAGTCTTATGGTCACCCTTATCCCTGCTTTAGAAGAAGTGCATTATTCGAGTGTACCAAACTCTAAGGCTTTACATTCGTGCTGGATACAATAAGCTGCATCATTGACATCGGCTGATCTCACATTTATCTTTGATCCTTCTCTCCAGACACAGGAGTTCTTATAGTGTGAACATATTCATTCTACTCCTCGCCCTTGCTTCCTTTGGATGAATAGCAATGTATCATCTATACCGATAGATTGGTTCAACTGACCGTCGGTTCTAAACACGCTTATTCAGCAGCTTGCACAATTGTTGCTGGCTCAATTGTGAATGTAGAGTTTAAGTCTTCCATATTGCATACTCAGGTACTTGAAGACTGTATGGCACAAGTGGTGGAGCTGTGTGCTCTTGTACTTGAGTTTTCTGATCCTAATGTGAATATTCTTATTGTGTTCGATTCTTTTTACTGTGTTCAATCTTACAATAACAACTTATTCTTTGGTCTCAAAATTACTATAAGGATTCTAAAGACAGCACAATTAAGCATAAGACGCTTTGGGTTTGAGTGGCAGACTTTAAATAACGTTTGCCCCTCGCACAGGTTAGCCATACTCTTGGCACATGCTCTTGGTAATTTTTTGGCTGATTAAGCAGACAAATCTGCAGTAGTTATGTCTTCCATAGTAGCAGTTACAAGATCCATGACTAACATATATAATTATATTTTGTCAGCAGTAGCTGCAACGAGGGAAGGAACTGTTCATCCTCAGGCTTCCCTTTCTAAATACTCTTATTATATAACTCCCTGACAGGTTCCTTATGCTAAGATTCCTTTGGTTGGGGATTGGCTGATTCCCAACTTGGACCGCAGATCTGCCGTGATCAAAGCCACATACAATTCTGCATATGATGGGGTGCGGCAACAGTCTCTATTTTACAGCAACGTTACTGGGGGCATGGTTTATATAAACAGACCGACAATTATGTACTTTCTTGTGACATTTGTCAACAAATTAAGCTGGCTCTGGTCCCACGCCATCAACAAAAACAGCTATGTGTTTCTAATCAACCATTTGGCTGTGTATATCTTGATTACTGCTGTCCATTTTCTTCTGAAACTGCTTATAAATATATATTTGTTGAAGTTGACTCATGCGCTAGATTGCTTTAGGTTTGGCCACAACGCAGTGCTAACACTCAAAATGTCATCAGGGATTTGCGTATCTTTTTCAGGATGTTTGCCTGTGGCACCATCCATTCTGACCAAGGTCCAGCATTTGCCTCTAAGGCATACAAGGACGCGATGAAGCTAATGGAGGGTGCTGGTGCAGTTTTCGTCTCCATACAGGTCTGAGGGCAATTCAATTGTGGAATGAATGAACCATGACTTAAAGCAATACTTGACAGCTTGAGTCTTAATTACTGGCAGGAACTGGCTGGCCTATTTGTATGGTTTTCAAAGTGCACTTAATAATCTCCCAAGAAGATCTCTGGATGGGCTGACCCCTTACAAGATGCACTTTGGCATTAAAATGTTTGTGCCAGACCTTGATGGTCCAGACATTGTGGCAGCTGCCGCAACCTTTTATGTAGATAATCATTCTGCTGTGTTATGGGATCTACACACGACCAGTGACAGTTATGCAACTGAACATTTACCCTCTTCCACTGATGCAGCACTGCTGATTAGAGCTGCAGGCTGGCTTCCCAAAATCGGAGATCTGGTATGAGAAAAGCTGGAGAACAAGAAAGAATTTGGTCCCTCTTATCGTGCACCAGTTCCAGTTTTTGGACTGAAGGGTACTCGTACAGTACTTTTACCACATTTACCTGGTTGCAAAGACAAAAGGTACATCTCAGAGGACAATGTCAATTTACACCAAGTGGCCAATTCTGAATTGCGTCACGCCTGCTGTTTCACGTAACGCAATTTCATTAGATCCGCTGATGTTATCATCTTCCACTGTTCCTCGTGTACCTAAGGAAGTGATGAACACTAATTGACCTCTCACCCATCCGACCTATATCTTCCAATACGGATGTCATGTATACATATGCTACTGATGGGTCCATTAGTGTGATGCCGACCAGTCCCCAACATCATCAGGCAGACCCGGTTTTGCCCCCTCTGATTAATAGAACTGCGAGTAGTTACTTTCGAGATCATGCCAGCTTCTCTTTGGACTCATCCTCCTCGACGTCTAGTTTGGCAGGCCCACTGACTAAATTAAGTGTTTTCTACTCTTAGTTCAAAAACACTTACCTGGTACCCACATGGACCTACATTTGGTTGGTACTTATCCCGATTTTCCTCTTCTTGTCGAATGGATTTTGGGAAGTGTTCTTTTTTGTCATCTATGGTCAGTATTTGCCAGAATGCTCTTCTGTGAACTTGGTCGATGGAATTCTGGCCCCTCACACATTGTATCATATCATGAAACGTTCCTGGTTGCACATAGCATTGTTTGGGACAAAGGAGCTTTTGAAATCCACGGTCCGCCCGAGGTGCTCTTTTGTACCGCTTTGGCCGCCATAAGTGTGGCAGGGTATGCTCAGGCGTGAGTCCCTTGCTCACTTTGCCACTGGATTCAAGCAAGCCGGGCTGAAGACAGCTATAATGCCAGAAACCGGTCCTCGGAAGCTTGTTTCCGGTCCAGGGAAGGCATGGCTTGGCAGTTCGGGCTGGACTGTTCCCATGAGGCACAGGGTCAGACTGATTTGCATATAGCCATGTCTGAACTGGGGTGGCAGAGTGGGCTAAAGAACGGTGATGGATCAAACTCAGATCTTTTGAATGGGTGTGAGTGTTTGATTCGTTCAGATGCTCCGTACATCACCACCCCCCTTTTGTACGGCTTTGGCCGCCATAAGTGTGGCAGGGTATGCTCAGACGTGAGTCCCTTGCTCACTTTGCCACTGGATTCAAGCAAGCTGGGCTGAAGACGGCTGTAATGCTAGAAACCGGTCCTAGGAAGCTTGTTTCCGGTCCAGGGAAGGCATGGCTTTGCAGTTCGGGCTGGACTGTTCCCATGAGGCACAGGGTCAGACTGATTTGCATATAGCCATGTCTGAACTGGGGTGGCAGAGTGGGCTAAAGAACGGTGATGGATCAAACCCAGAACTTTTGACTGGGTGTGAGTCTTTGATTGGTTCAGATGCTCCGTCCATCACCACCCCCCTTTTGTACCGTAACACAGGATATACATTCCGATGATTGGGATGTGCAAGCAGTACATGAATTGTTTTCTGATTTAAAATTATTATGCTGCTTTTGATGCTAAAGAATTGTATTTAAATTCTGCCAATAACCTGATCTCTTTTGTTATTAACATTATGGACATCATTTTTTGCATAAAGCAAACACGTTAAGACCAGTTTACAATCACTCTCAGTGGGAACATTGTCATACTCCTGTACAAGGGAGTTCTAAAACACTTAGAGATAAGTTCACATATGTTTACCAATTATGACACGTAAAATCTGGAATCCTATTTTTTTTAACTACACTTGTCATCTCAATCTAAATTTATATTGACCCGCACTAAATGAATTTACTCCAACACTTTTAGGGCTAAATTGTTCACACAGGGTTATGATCATTGGAAAGACACCATCGAGTTAAAGTCAATTTGGGGCACTAAAAAATGGCAGGTTCAGGGAAATTAAGCACAACACCATGCTTGCCAGATTCCCCCTCAAATTTTATTTTTGAATGATACAGTGTACCAAACCACTTGTTTTGGCTTGGCCACTGTTGAAAATGTAAATAACCCATCCATTCCCTCTTTAGTGGAATACGACAATTGGAGTGCTCAGACAAATTATACTATTAATGCTTTACAGGCATTGTTTCAAGATGACACTTTCAATGTCTCTGAACTTTATTCATTTGGGTGGTTGATGTGGCAAACAGATTCTAATGCATGTCAATTGCATTTTTATAATGTAACACATGGTTTCAAACAGACTAGACTGGATTTTCTCTATCCACAGACACATTCGGTCACTACATATTCGGTAGGTAAATTATGCGAACAATGGTTGAAACATTCTACCTTAGCATCTGTGAAAAAACACCTTACACTTTTGTCGGAGTACATCAATTTGGCTGATTTCATCTTAGTGCCTAGAAGTCCTAAATCTGAGAGATTTATTTACGCTGCTTACAACGAAATTTGGAAACTTTTGCAGATTGAGGCAGCTCTTCATTTGCACCAAATTGATCAAGCTAGTTTAGAAAAGACCGTAGCATTTACACATTGGATGGTATTGTTTCAACTATTATTGGTATTGTTCAGAGTGATGTCTCTCTGTTGTATCATGGTCAGAATCAATTAAGATCTGTTATGCAGTTTGCATGGACATTGCAGACTACCAAAATGGGTAAGGTGCCTTGAGATTATTTGAATGATAAAGATTTATGTCCATGAAAGATGCTGTGTACACACTGTTGCATATTGAACGATTTGAGCCTTTCTCTGTAGTAGAAACGGACTCTGCTGTTTGGTTAATTCATGGGGTATCTCTCTCCTTTTTCGCTGTTTCAATTTAAATCATGCATGCAACAATTTCCTATTGGCCGTTTTGAACCACTGGATAGTGCATTTCTCCACAAATTATGGTCGCTGCCTTTCACTTACAGATGTCAGCGAGAGGATAAGGATGTTTTTCTATTAGGGGAGGACTGGGATTCCATAATAGGATATTCCCTGGTGTGTAAACACATTAAATTACACTGCGCTTGTAACATATCAGCGCCTAATCTAGCTTGTTTTTTAAAAGGAATGACAGTGCCATCTATAATTCCCGCATTTAAGTTGCTTTCAAACAGCAGTTATCCTATTTTGACCAACCAATACTGCTGGTTTTTATGGGCAGGAATCCCATATTTAGTAACAGTTTCCCAGCGCGTACCTTGTTGTAGCAATGTGCTTTTTCCGCCCCCGCATGGGAGTGTAGATAGTTCAATTTGTAGTAAAAAGAAATCCCTTGGCGAGCTAATTCACAGGGCACAACCAGTAAGGTTGTTAGAACCACCCAAACTATGGACGCTAGATCCTTAAGCTTTCTAGTATAGTACAATTTGGCCTTTCATTCCCACTTTGAAGACAGATTTCAACAAGCTGAGCAGGCTCAAAGTGCTAATATTCCAACAAGAAGTTGCCCTCACATCGGCTCGCAAGACCTTCAGGTTACAGGTGGCTAGGACATCTAGCGGGATACAGTCCCTTCTGAACACTAACTTCGCACTTCATTTTGGGGAGATAATACATCAAATATTCAACGCTCTTACACTAAAGGCCTTGCACATTTTTTTAAACTTGTAGGATCCGGACTTGTGGCTTCCTTACAGACAATATTTGGATTAATACCGGCTTTTATTCATTCTCTTTTTTCTAAAGTCTTTTGTGGATTACCTTTAATGCTGGTGTAGGCTGGTGGAATCCTGCTTCATCTGTTCGTGCTGCGAAATGGCTGCTCATCCTATAGTACTGCACTGACCAGGCCAATGGCAACTATACCGTGAATGAATGCAACAGGTTTTTGGATGCTTGCCATTAGCAACGCTTAGCATGAGTTATGGATCAACTTTTCGCTTTCGCCTACTTTACTTGCTTGCAACAAGTATTTTACTGTCTGCAATGCCCCTTCTATTGGGCTACGGATTTATGCCTCTCCATACGTCCAGTCCCGGATTTTGACCAGCTGATGGGTCCCTTAGAGGCTCATGACTAGGTTTGGTCTGGGGATGGCCTTATGGCGAGTGCTGCAGCACTTGGAGTATTGGCTGTTTGGGATATCTGTAAGGCTGCAGAGAACTTCCTGCATCAGAGTTTCATCGAATAACACACAAGTTGTTCAGTTATGCTTTTGCAGGCATCAGATTACGAGAAGCGTGTTTGTTTCTTCAATGTTCTTGATTGGATGGCATCCCTTTTTTTATACTAATGACAGAGATGATCTTTTGAAGGGAATTGCATTCTTGAGTTCACATACTTTGATGGATTAATCACCTCCTCCATTAGAACATTATCCTGAGACCACGCTTTACCACTAGTCTCAACAAACCTTTTGAACATTGTTTTCTATATATTTTTTTCCCAATTTTTTTTTTTACAGCACTTTGAACTTTGTCAATGTACTATGACCTTACCAGGGGGAAGGTGTTATATGTCCCTTGGGGACTTTATCAACATTACTAAGTTAGCATGAGGTACGCTCCTGTGATGCTGCATATGCGCACATTACCACATGACTATATTTTTGCAAGTCTCTGTTTATGCCGTCACACGAACATGCTCTCATGTTCTAAGCTGAGCTCTTGAAGTTTAGTCTGAAGACATTGTACAAGGTCGATAAACAATGCCCCTTGTTATTCTGTTCTGGTCAGTCCCTAGCACCTAGACATAAAATGCTAAACACAACTGCAATGTTGGAAACTCGTGCTTTGATATTACAGGAATGCATGTTGTTTTAGCACACACTTGGAGAAAGCTGTACCATGGAGAAGACCTACGCTGTTCCTATGATGGAAGCCTTACCTACAGACTTTAAGTTATGGGGTCTGCTGTCAAAGCCCAGAGATCTTCATTCATATAAATAAAATATTTCCAGCCAAGGGAAGGATGTTCAGACCTTAAAGTCCTTATTCCATTGTCTTCATAAAATGACTTCCCCCTTTGTATTCTATGGAATTGTAATAATGCTAACCATTCTTATTTTGTGCATTTTGCTGCTGGTAGTGGCTTGTATACTGTATTGCAGAGCACAATATTTAAAATAAACATTTTAGAGCTATTACAGTGACACTACCTATTCTCACTGTGGACAAGTATGAGTGAGTGAGCGAAGTGACCATTTAAATCTGACACTTAGGCACTTTTGCAGAATATAATGGTATTGGAGCTCTTGCTCCGCCCTCTGTCTTGCCATAGTGTGAACACGAGCCGATGATATTGTAGCCCTTTTAGCGCTCAGTGGTTATATTCTACAACAGAACATTCATTTTGCCCCTGATCCTGCTTCAATTAAGGTTTTTTTTTATATCCCTTCCTTGTTGCTTCCACTTTCACCTACCTGTTGTTACTTGCTCATCTCTCCAACCCCTCCTGCTTCCATGCTTGACCCGTCTTCCACTACCTTCCTGTCGCTGGAGTGCCTTGGGTGCTTACCAGCTACATTACACAATCACACATTAATTGCTGTACACAGGGGGAAGTGTTGGTGATTTGCCCAGAATCACAAACTGTTCAGCCGACCTCTAGATTCAATCCTGGTTCCCCTGTTGGCAGCTCTGGCCGTTACACCACATCCCCACTTCACTTCAAAAAACTTCTACTGTTTTTCACTTACACCTCCATATTGTTCAGCAAGACCCCATCAACACCAAACAGGCAATGGCAAAACCAATACATCTTGCCAATGTCCAAGAAATTGGCATTTTCAATGTGAATGTTTAGCCATGTTGTCTAAGAGCACATCAGCTGTTTGTTCAGTATGCTTAGCATGCTTAGAATGGCTGAAGGTCACTGAAAAGGTTCAATGATGAGGCAAGCGCGGGCCACATCATAGCACTTTTTTTGTGATCGGAGCGGGAAGATAGTAAACTCAACACGGGAGTGTAGATTTCAGTGACTTCAGCTTCCTCCCCCCACCTCCTTCTCCTGCTCCTGGCCGGCCATTCCTGGTGTTGGTTGACTGGGGTTGGGGGTCTTCAAATCACTGTCAGTGCTCTGCAGCTTTCCAGCATCTCTTTGCCTCCCTTCTTGGCTGCTGGGCTGCTGCACTTCCTGTTTCAGGGGGCATCTCCTTAAACTAGGAAGCAGATGCACTCTTTTTTTAATGTGTCGCTATTTGCAACCAAATAGGTAATCGCAAGGTACAATTTCCTGTTTTGCGAAGCAACTTGTTTCCGAGTTCGAATTTGAGGCTTACCAGGTTATGTAATGCCATTTTGCAATTTCCTAAGTTTGACTGGCTGAAATTGGCAATTAGGAAATTGCAAAACAGATTTTTCATATCTGGTCCTCGGATTCCACTGCGGATTCAATAGAGGATTCCAAATAGAGCAGTAACCAGGGCTTATGAGCCCGGTGCCACTGCACCTGCTGCACCAATGGTAGCTAGACCCCAAAGCTAGTGTGTCCTGGGCCCAGCAGCAAGGATGGAAATGGGGCCCTGAACACTGTTTGAACTGTGAAATAGAGCAGTAACCAGGGCTTCTGAGCCCGGTGCCACTGCACCTGCTGCACCAATGGAAGTTAGACCCCCAAAGCCAGTGTGTCCTGGGCCCAGCAGCAAGGATGGAAATGGGGCCCTGAACACTCTTTGAACTGTGAAATAGAGCAGTAAGCAGGGCTTATGAGCCCGGTGCCACTGCACCTGCTGCACCAATCGTAGCTAGACCCCAAAGCTAGTGTGTCCTGGGCCCAGGAGCAAGGATGGAAATGGGGCCCCTGAACACTGTTTGAACTGTGAAATAGAGCAGTAACCAGGGCTTCTGAGCCCGGTGCCAATGCACCTGCTGCACCAATGGAAGTTAGACCCCAAAGCCAGTGTGTCCTGGGCCCAGCAGCAAGGATGGAAATGGGGCCCTGAACACTGTTTGAACTGTGAAATAGAGCAGTAACCAGGGCTTCTGAGCCCGGTGCCACTGCACCTGCTGCACCAATGGAAGCTAGACCCCAAAGCCAGTGTGTCCTGGGCCCAGGAGCAAGGAAAGAAATGGGGCCCCTGAACACTATTGGAACTGTGAAATAGAGCAGTAACCAGGGCTTCTGAGCCCGGTGCCACTGCACCTGCTGCACCAATGGAAGCTAGACCCCAAAGCCAGTGTGTCCTGGGCCCAGCAGCAAGGATGGAAATGGGGCCCCTGAACACTGTTTGAACTGTGAAATAGAGCAGTAACCAGGGCTTCTGAGCCCGGTGCCACTGCACCTGCTGCACCAATGGAAGCTAGACCCCAAAGCCAGTGTGTCCTGGGCCCAGCAGCAAGGATGGAAATGGGGCCCCTGAACACTGTTTGAACTGTGAAATAGAGCAGTAACCAGGGCTTCTGAGCCCAGTGCCACTGCACCTGCTGCACCAATGGTAGCTAGACCCCAAAGCCAGTGTGTCCTGGGCCCAGCAGCAAGGATGGAAATGGGGCCCTGAACACTGTTTGAACTGTGAAATAGAGCAGTAACCAGGGCTTCTGAGCCCGGTGCCACTGCACCTGCTGCACCAATGGTAGCTAGACCCCAAAGCCAGTGTGTCCTGGGCCCAGCAGCAAGGATGGAAATGGGGCCCTGAACACTGTTTGAACTGTGAAATAGAGCAGTAACCAGGGCTTCTGAGCCCGGTGCCACTGCACCTGCTGCACCAATGGAAGCTAGACCCCAAAGCCAGTGTGTCCTGGGCCCAGGAGCAAGGATCGAAATGGGGCCCTGAACACTGTTGGAACTGTGAAATAGAGCAGTAACCAAGGCTTCTGAGCCCGGTGCCACTGCACCTGCTGCACCAATGGAAGCCAGACCCCAAAGCCAGTGTGTCCTGGGCCCAGCAGCAAGGATGGAAATGGGGCCCTGAACACTGTTTGAACTGTGAAACAGAGCAGTAACCAGGGCTTCTGAGCCCGGTGCCACTGCACCTGCTGCACCAATGGAAGCTAGACCCCAAAGCCAGTGTGTCCTGGGCCCAGCAGCAAGGATGGAAATGGGGCCCTGAACACTGTTTGAACTGTGAAATAGAGCAGTAACCAGGGCTTCTGAGCCCGGTGCCACTGCACCTGCTGCACCAATGGAAGCTAGACCCCAAAGCCAGTGTGTCCTGGGCCCAGCAGCAAGGATGGAAATGGGGCCCCTGAACACTGTTTGAACTGTGAAATAGAGCAGTAACCAGGGCTTCTGAGCCCGGTGCCACTGCACCTGCTGCACCAATGGAAGCTAGACCCCAAAGCCAGTGTGTCCTGGGCCCAGCAGCAAGGATGGAAATGGGGCCCCTGAACACTGTTTGAACTGTAAAATAGAGCAGTAACCAGGGCTTCTGAGCCCGGTGCCACTGCACCTGCTGCACCAATGGAAGCTAGACCCCAAAGCCAGTGTGTCCTGGGCCCAGCAGCAAGGATGGAAATGGGGCCCCTGAACACTGTTTGAACTGTGAAATAGAGCAGTAACCAGGGCTTCTGAGCCCAGTGCCACTGCACCTGCTGCACCAATGGTAGCTAGACCCCAAAGCCAGTGTGTCCTGGGCCCAGCAGCAAGGATGGAAATGGGGCCCTGAACACTGTTTGAACTGTGAAATAGAGCAGTAACCAGGGCTTCTGAGCCCGGTGCCACTGCACCTGCTGCACCAATGGTAGCTAGACCCCAAAGCCAGTGTGTCCTGGGCCCAGCAGCAAGGATGGAAATGGGGCCCTGAACACTGTTTGAACTGTGAAATAGAGCAGTAACCAGGGCTTCTGAGCCCGGTGCCACTGCACCTGCTGCACCAATGGAAGCTAGACCCCAAAGCCAGTGTGTCCTGGGCCCAGGAGCAAGGATCGAAATGGGGCCCTGAACACTGTTGGAACTGTGAAATAGAGCAGTAACCAAGGCTTCTGAGCCCGGTGCCACTGCACCTGCTGCACCAATGGAAGCCAGACCCCAAAGCCAGTGTGTCCTGGGCCCAGCAGCAAGGATGGAAATGGGGCCCTGAACACTGTTTGAACTGTGAAACAGAGCAGTAACCAGGGCTTCTGAGCCCGGTGCCACTGCACCTGCTGCACCAATGGAAGCTAGACCCCAAAGCCACTGTGTCCTGGGCCCAGCAGCAAGGATGGAAATGGGGCCCTGAACACTGTTTGAACTGTGAAATAGAGCAGTAACCAGGGCTTCTGAGCCCGGTGCCACTGCACCTGCTGCACCAATGGAAGCTAGACCCCAAAGCCAGTGTGTCCTGGGCCCAGCAGCAAGCATGGAAATGGGGCCCTGAACACTGTTTGAACTGTGAAATAGAGCAGTAACCAGGGCTTCTGAGCCCGGTGCCACTGCACCTGCTGCACCAATGGAAGCTAGACCCCAAAGCCAGTGTGTCCTGGGCCCAGCAGCAAGGATGGAAATGGGGCCCCTGAACACTGTTTGAACTGTGAAACAGAGCAGTAACCAGGGCTTCTGAGCCCGATGCCACTGCACCTGCTGCACCAATGGAAGCTAGACCCCAAAGCCAGTGTGTCCTGGGCCCAGCAGCAAGGATGGAAATGGGGCCCCTGAACACTGTTTGAACTGTGAAACAGAGCAGTAACCAGGGCTTCTGAGCCCGGTGCCACTGCACCTGCTGCACCAATGGAAGCTAGACCCCAAAGCCAGTGTGTCCTGGGCCCAGCAGCAAGGATCGAAATGGGGCCCCTGAACACTGTTTGAACTGTGAAATAGAGCAGTAACCAGGGCTTCTGAGCCCGGTGCCAATGCACCTGCTGCACCAATGGAAGCTAGACCCCAAAGCCAGTGTGTCCTGGGCCCAGCAGCAAGGATGGAAATGGGGCCCCTGAACACTGTTTGAACTGTGAAATAGAGCAGTAACCAGGGCTTCTGAGCCCAGTGCCACTGCACCTGCTGCACCAATGGTAGCTAGACCCCAAAGCCAGTGTGTCCTGGGCCCAGCAGCAAGGATGGAAATGGGGCCCTGAACACTGTTTGAACTGTGAAATAGAGCAGTAACCAGGGCTTCTGAGCCCGGTGCCACTGCACCTGCTGCACCAATGGTAGCTAGACCCCAAAGCCAGTGTGTCCTGGGCCCAGCAGCAAGGATGGAAATGGGGCCCTGAACACTGTTTGAACTGTGAAATAGAGCAGTAACCAGGGCTTCTGAGCCCGGTGCCACTGCACCTGCTGCACCAATGGAAGCTAGACCCCAAAGCCAGTGTGTCCTGGGCCCAGGAGCAAGGATCGAAATGGGGCCCTGAACACTGTTGGAACTGTGAAATAGAGCAGTAACCAAGGCTTCTGAGCCTGGTGCCACTGCACCTGCTGCACCAATGGAAGCCAGACCCCAAAGCCAGTGTGTCCTGGGCCCAGCAGCAAGGATGGAAATGGGACCCTGAACACTGTTTGAACTGTGAAACAGAGCAGTAACCAGGGCTTCTGAGCCCGGTGCCACTGCACCTGCTGCACCAATGGAAGCTAGACCCCAAAGCCAGTGTGTCCTGGGCCCAGCAGCAAGGATGGAAATGGGGCCCTGAACACTGTTTGAACTGTGAAATAGAGCAGTAACCAGGGGTTCTGAGCCCGGTGCCACTGCACCTGCTGCACCAATGGAAGCTAGAACCCAAAGCCAGTGTGTCCTGGGACCAGCAGCAAGGATGGAAATGGGGCCCCTGAACACTGTTTGAACTGTGAAATAGAGCAGTAACCAGGGCTTCTGAGCCCGGTGCCACTGCACCTGCTGCACCAATGGAAGCTAGACCCCAAAGCCAGTGTGTCCTGGGCCCAGCGGCAAGGATGGAAATGGGGCCCCTGAACACTGTTTGAACTGTAAAATAGAGCAGTAACCAGGGCTTCTGAGCCCGGTGCCACTGCACCTGCTGCACCAATGGAAGCTAGACCCCAAAGCCAGTGTGTTCTGGGCCCAGCAGCAAGGATGGAAATGGGGCCCCTGAACACTGTTTGAACTTTGAAATAGAGCAGTAACCAGGGCTTCTGAGCCCGGTACCACTGCACCTGCTGCACCAATGGAAGCTAGACCCCAAAGCCAGTGTGTCCTGGGCCCAGCAGCAAGGATGGAAATGGGGCCCTGAACACTGTTTGAACTGTGAAATAGAGCAGTAACCAGGGCTTCTGAGCCCGGTGCCACTGCACCTGCTGCACCAATGGAAGCTAGACCCCAAAGCCAGTGTGTCCTGGGCCCAGCAGCAAGGATGGAAATGGGGCCCCTGAACACTGTTTGAACTGTGAAACAGAGCAGTAACCAGGGCTTCTGAGCCCGGTGCCACTGCACCTGCTGCACCAATCGTAGCTAGACCCCAAAGCCAGTGTGTCCTGGGCCCAGGAGCAAGGAAAGAAATGGGGCCCCTGAACACTGTTTGAACTGTGAAATAGAGCAGTAACCTGGGCTTCTGAGCCCGGTGCCACTGCACCTGCTGCACCAATGGAAGCTAGACCCCAAAGCCAGTGTGTCCTGGGCCCAGCAGCAAGGATGGAAATGGGGCCCCTGAACACTGTTTGAACTGTGAAATAGAGCAGTAACCAGGGCTTCTGAGCCCGGTGCCACTGCACCTGCTGCACCAATGGAAGCTAGACCCCAAAGCCAGTGTGTCCTGGGCCCAGCAGCAAGGATGGAAATGGGGCCCCTGAACACTGTTTGTACTGTGAAATAGAGCAGTAACCAGGGCTTCTGAGCCCAGTGCCACTGCACCTGCTGCACCAATGGTAGCTAGACCCCAAATCCAGTGTGTCCTAGGCCCAGCAGCAAGGATGGAAATGGGGCCCTGAACACTGTTTGAACTGTGAAATAGAGCAGTAACCAGGGCTTCTGAGCCCGGTGCCACTGCACCTGCTGCACCAATGGTAGCTAGACCCCAAAGCCAGTGTGTCCTGGGCCCAGCAGCAAGGATGGAAATGGGGCCCTGAACACTGTTTGAACTGTGAAATAGAGCAGTAACCAGGGCTTCTGAGCCCGGTGCCACTGCACCTGCTGCAACAATGGAAGCTAGACCCCAAAGCCAGTGTGTCCTGGGCCCAGGAGCAAGGATGGAAATGGGGCCCCTGAACACTGTTTGAACTGTGAAATAGAGCAGTAACCAGGGCTTCTGAGCCCGGTGCCACTGCACCTGCTGCACCAATGGTAGCTAGACCCCAAAGCCAGTGTGTCCTGGGCCCAGGAGCAAGGATCGAAATGGGGCCCTGAACACTGTTGGAACTGTGAAATAGAGCAGTAACCAAGGCTTCTGAGCCCGGTGCCACTGCACCTGCTGCACCAATGGAAGCCAGACCCCAAAGCCAGTGTGTCCTGGGCCCAGCAGCAAGGATGGAAATGGGGCCCTGGACACTGTTTGAACTGTGAAACAGAGCAGTAACCAGGGCTTCTGAGCCCGGTGCCACTGCACCTGCTGCACCAATGGAAGCTAGACCCCAAAGCCAGTGTGTCCTGGGCCCAGCAGCAAGGATGGAAATGGGGACCTGAACACTGTTTGAACTGTGAAATAGAGCAGTAACCAGGGCTTCTGAGCCCGGTGCCACTGCACCTGCTGCACCAATGGTAGCTAGACCCCAAAGCCAGTGTGTCCTGGGCCCAGCAGCAAGGATGGAAATGGGGCCCCTGAACACTGTTTGTACTGTGAAATAGAGTAGTAACCAGGGCTTCTGAGCCCAGTGCCACTGCACCTGCTGCACCAATGGTAGCTAGACCCCAAATCCAGTTTGTCCTGGGCCCAGCAGCAAGGATGGAAATGGGGCCCTGAACACTGTTCGAACTGTGAAATAGAGCAGTAACCAGGGCTTCTGAGCCCGGTGCCACTGCACCTGCTGCACCAATGGAAGCTAGACCCCAAAGCCAGTGTGTCCTGGGCCCAGCAGCAAGGATGGAAATGGGGCCCCTGAACACTGTTTGTACTGTGAAATAGAGCAGTAACCAGGGCTTCTGAGCCCAGTGCCACTGCACCTGCTGCACCAATGGAAGCCAGACCCCAAAGCCAGTGTGTCCTGGGCCCAGCAGCAAGGATGGAAATGGGGACCTGAACACTGTTTGAACTTTGAAATAGAGCAGTAACCAGGGCTTCTGAGCCCGGTGCCACTGCACCTGCTGCACCAATGTAAGCTAGACCCCAAAGCCAGTGTGTCCTGGGCCCAGCAGCAAGGATGGAAATGGGGCCCTGAACACTGTTTGAACTGTGAAACAGAGCAGTAACCAGGGCTTCTGAGCCCGGTGCCAATGCACCTGCTGCACCAATGGAAGCTAGACCCCAAAGCCAGTGTGTCCTGGGCCCAGCAGCAAGGATCGAAATGGGGCCCCTGAACACTGTTTGAACTGTGAAATAGAGCAGTAACCAGGGCTTCTGAGCCCGGTGCCACTGCACCTGCTGCACCAATGGAAGTTAGACCCTAAAGCCAGTGTGTCCTGGGCCCAGCAGCAAGGATGGAAATGGGGCCCTGAACACTGTTTGAACTGTGAAATAGAGCAGTAACCAGGGCTTCTGAGCCCGGTGCCACTGCACCTGCTGCACCAATGGAAGCTAGACCCCAAAGCCAGTGTGTCCTGGGCCCAGCAGCAAGGATGGAAATGGGGCCCCTGAACACTGTTTGTACTGTGAAATAGAGCAGTAACCAGGGCTTCTGAGCCCAGTGCCACTGCACCTGCTGCACCAATGGAAGCCAGACCCCAAAGCCAGTGTGTCCTGGGCCCAGCAGCAAGGATGGAAATGGGGACCTGAACACTGTTTGAACTTTGAAATAGAGCAGTAACCAGGGCTTCTGAGCCCGGTGCCACTGCACCTGCTGCACCAATGGAAGCTAGACCCCAAAGCCAGTGTGTCCTGGGCCCAGCAGCAAGGATGGAAATGGGGCCCTGAACACTGTTTGAACTGTGAAATAGAGCAGTAACCAGGGCTTCTGAGCCCAGTGCCACTGCACCTGCTGCACCAATGGAAGCTAGACCCCAAAGCCAGTGTGTCCTGGGCCCAGCAGCAAGGATGGAAATGGGGCCCCTGAACACTGTTTGTACTGTGAAATAGAGCAGTAACCAGGGCTTCTGAGCCCGGTGCCAATGCACCTGCTGCACCAATGCAAGCTAGACCCCAAAGCCAGTGTGTCCTGGGCCCAGCAGCAAGGATCGAAATGGGGCCCCTGAACACTGTTTGAACTGTGAAATAGAGCAGTAACCAGGGCTTCTGAGCCCGGTGCCACTGCACCTGCTGCACCAATGGAAGTTAGACCCCAAAGCCAGTGTGTCCTGGGCCCAGCAGCAAGGATGGAAATGGGGCCCTGAACACTGTTTGAACTGTGAAATAGAGCAGTAACCAGGGCTTCTGAGCCCGGTGCCACTGCACCTGCTGCACCAATGGAAGCTAGACCCCAAAGCCAGTGTGTCCTGGGCCCAGGAGCAAGGAAAGAAATGGGGCCCCTGAACACTGTTTGAACTGTGAAATAGAGCAGTAACCAGGGCTTCTGAGCCCGGTGCCACTGCACCTGCTGCACCAATGGAAGCTAGACCCCAAAGCCAGTGTGTCCTGGGCCCAGCAGCAAGGATGGAAATGGGGCCCCTGAACACTGTTTGAACTGTGAAATAGAGCAGTAACCAGGGCTTCTGAGCCCGGTACCACTGCACCTGCTGCACCAATGGTAGCTAGACCCCAAAGCTAGTGTGTCCTGGGCCCAGCAGCAAGGATGGAAATGGGGCCCCTGAACACTGTTTGAACTGTGAAATAGAGCAGTAACCAGGGCTTCTGAACCCCGTGCCACTGCACCTGCTGCACCAATGGTAGCTAGACCCCAAATCCAGTGTGTCCTGGGCCCAGCAGCAAGGATGGAAATGGGGCCCTGAACACTGTTTGAACTGTGAAATAGAGCAGTAACCAGGGCTTCTGAGCCCGGTGCCACTGCACCTGCTGCACCAATGGTAGCTAGACCCCAAAGCCAGTGTGTCCTGGGCCCAGCAGCAAGGATGGAAATGGGGCCCTGAACACTGTTTGAACTGTGAAATAGAGCAGTAACCAGGGCTTCTGAGCCCGGTGCCACTGCACCTGCTGCACCAATGGTAGCTAGACCCCAAAGCCAGTGTGTCCTGGGCCCAGCAGCAAGGATGGAAATGGGGCCCCTGAACACTGTTTGTACTGTGAAATAGAGTAGTAACCAGGGCTTCTGAGCCCAGTGCCACTGCACCTGCTGCACCAATGGTAGCTAGACCCCAAATCCAGTGTGTCCTGGGCCCAGCAGCAAGGATGGAAATGGGGCCCTGAACACTGTTTGAACTGTGAAATAGAGCAGTAACCAGGGCTTCTGAGCCCGGTGCCACTGCACCTGCTGCACCAATGGTAGCTAGACCCCAAAGCCAGTGTGTCCTGGCCCAGGAGCAAGGATGGAAATGGGGCTGTTGGACTTGGCCCTTTTCACAGAAATTGTTTGCTTTTTGCTTCCCCGAATTCAGGATGCCCCCCCTTTATAATGTAATTGTATAGGCCAGTGGTTCCCAAACTTTTTTGACCCGTGGCTCCCTTGACCTAATTGGCAGTTGACCTTGGCTCCCCACCAACTTTTTTTACCCGGTGCCGCGGCGCTCCCTTAAGGGTACCACTGGTCTACATGAAGAATCAAGCCTAGACGTGATAAAGGATTCAGAGAGTAGCCATCACTACAGGGCATAAGGTGCCCACCCAACGCTCTCCACCAGGCCCCTCACCCTCCACCCACCCACCCAACGCTCTCCACCAGGCCCCTGACCCTGCACCCACCCAACGCTCTCCACCATGCCCCTGTCCCCGAACCCACCCACCCAACGCTCTCCACCAGGCCCCTGACCCCGCACCCACCCACACAACGCTCTCCACCAGGCTCCTGACCCTGCACCCACCCAACGCTCTCAAACCAGGCCCCTGACCCTCCCTCCACCCACCTACCCAACGCTCTCCACCAGGACCCCTGTCCCCGAACCCACCCACCCAATGCTCTCCACCAGGCCCCTGACCCTGCACCCACCCGCCCAACGCTCTCCACCATGCCCCTGACCCTGCACCCGCCCAACGCTCTCCACCATGCCCCTGTCCCCGAACCCACTCACCCAACGCTCTCCACCAGGCCCCTGACCCTGCACCCACCCAATGCTCTCCACCATGCCCCTGACCCTGCACCCGCCCAACGCTCTCCACCATGCCCCTGTCCCCTGTCCCCGCACCCACCCACCCAATGCTCTCCACCAGGCCCCTGACCCTGCACCCGCCCAATGCTCTCCACCAGACCCCTGACCCTGCACCCACCCACCCAACGCTCTCCACCAGACCCCTGCACCCACCCAACGCTCTCCACCAGACCCCTGACCCTGCACCCACCCAACGCTCTCCACCAGGCCCCTGCACCCACCCAACGCTCTCCACCAGACCCCTGACCCTGCACCCACCCAACGCTCTCCACCAGGCCCCTGACACTGCACCCACCCAACGCTCTCCACCAGGCCCCTGGCCCCGCACCCACCCACCCAACGCTCTCCACCAGGCCCCTGACCCTGCACCTACCCAACGCTCTCCACCAGGCCCCTGACCCCGCACCCACCCACCCAACGCTCTTCACCAGGCCCCTGACCCCGCACCCACCCAACGCTCTCCACCAGGCCCCTGACACTGCACCCACCCAACGCTCTCCACCAGGCTCCTGACCCTGCACCCACCCAACGCTCTCCACCAGGCTCCTGACCCTGCACCCACCCAACGCTCTCCACCAGGCCCCTGACCCTGCACCCACCCAACGCTCTCCACCAGGCCCCTGTCCCTGCACCCACCCAACGCTCTGCACCGGGCCCCTGACCCTGCACCCACCCACCCAACGCTCTCCACCAGGCCCCTGACACCACACCCACCCAACGCTCTGCACCGGGCCCCTGACCCTGCACCCACCCACCCAATGCTCTCCACCAGGCCCCTGACCCCACACCCACCCACCCAACACTCTCCACCAGGCCCCTGACCCTCCACCCACCCGCCCAACGCTCTCCACCATGCCCCTGACCCTGCACCCACCCAACGCTCTCCACCATGCCCCTGACCCTGCACCCACCCAACGCTCTCCACCATGCCCCTGACCCTGCACCCGCCCAACGCTCTCCACCATGCCCCTGTCCCCTGTCCCCGCTTCCACCCACCCAACGCTCTCCACCAGGCCCCTGACCCTGCACCCGCCCAACGCTCTCCACCAGACCCCTGACCCTGCACCCACCCACCCAACGCTCTCCACCAGACCCCTGCACCCACCCAACGCTCTCCACCAGGCCCCTGTACCTGCACCCACCCAAACCTCTCCACCAGGCCCCTGTCCCTGCACCCACCCAACGCTCTGCACCGGGCCCCTGACCCTGCACCCACCCACCCAACGCTCTCCACCAGGCCCCTGACCCCACACCCACCCAACGCTCTGCACCGGGCCCCTGACCCTGCACCCACCCACCCAACGCTCTCCACCAGGCCCCTTACCCCACACCCACCCACCCAACGCTCTCCACCAGGCCCCTGACCCTCCACCCACCCGCCCAACGCTCTCCACCATGCCCCTGACCCTGCACCCACCCAACGCTCTCCACCATGCCCCTGACCCTGCACCCACCCAACGCTCTCCACCATGCCCCTGACCCTGCACCCGCCCAACGCTCTCCACCATGCCCCTGTCCCCTGTCCCCGCACCCACCCACCCAACGCTCTCCACCAGGCCCCTGACCCTGCACCCGCCCAAAGCTCTCCACCAGACCCCTGAACCTGCACCCACCCACCCAACGCTCTCCACCAGACCCCTGCACCCACCCAACACTCTCCACCAGACCCCTGCACCCACCCAACGCTCTCCACCAGACCCCTGACCCTGCACCCACCCAACGCTCTCCACCAGGCCCCTGACCCTGCACCCACCCAACGCTCTCCACGAGGCCCCTGACCCTGCACCCACCCAACGCTCTCCACCAGGCCCCTGACCCCGCACCCACCCACCCAACGCTCTTCACCAGGCCCCTGACCCCGCACCCACCCAACGCTCTCCACCAGGCCCCTGACACTGCACCCACCCAACGCTCTCCACCAGGCCCCTGTCCCTGCACCCACCCAACGCTCTGCACCAGGCCCCTGTCCCTGCACCCACCCAACGCTCTCCACCAGGCCCCTGTCCCTGCACCCACCCAACGCTCTGCACCGGGCCCCTGACCCTGCACCCACCCACCCAACGCTCTCCACAAGGCCCCTGACCCCACACCCACCCAACGCTCTGCACCGGGCCCCTGACCCTGCACCCACCCACCCAACGCTCTCCACCAGGCCCCTGACCCCACACCCACCCAACGCTCTGCACCGGGCCCCTGACCCTGCACCCACCCACCCAACGCTCTCCACCAGGCCCCTGACCCCACACCCACCCACCCAACGCTCTCCACCAGGCCCCTGACCCTGCACCCACCCACCCAACGCTCTGCACCGGGCCCCTGACCCTGCACCCACCCACCCAACGCTCTCCACCAGGCCCCTGACCCTCCACCCACCCGCCCAACGCTCTCCACCATGCCCCTGTCCCCGAACCCACCCACCCAATGCTCTCCACCAGGCCCCTGACCCTGCACCCACCCAACGCTCTCCACCAGGCTCCTGACCCCGAACCCACCCACCCAACGCTCTCCACCAGGCTCCTGACCCTGCACCCACCCAACGCTCTCCACCATGCCCCTGTCCCCGAACCCACCCACCCAATGCTCTCCACCAGGCCCCTGTCCCCGAACCCACCCAACGCACTCCACCAGGCCCCTGTCCCCGAACCCACCCAATGCTCTCCACCAGGCCCCTGACCCTGCACCCACCCAACGCACTCCACCAGGCTCCTGCCTGACCCTGCACCCACCCAACGCTCTCCACCAGGACCCTGACCCCGCACCCACCCACCCAACGCTCTCCACCAGGCTCCTGACCCTGCACCCACCCAATGCTCTCCACCAGGACCCTGACCCCACACCCACCCACCCAACGCTCTCCACCAGGCCCCTGACCCTGCACCCACCCAACGCTCTCCACCAGGCCCCTGACCATGCACCCACCCACCCAGCTCTCTCCACCAGGCCCCTGACCCTGCACCCACCCACCCAGCTCTCCACCAGGCCCCTGACCCTCCACCCACCCGCCCAACGCTCTCCACCAGGCCCCTGACCCTGCACCCACCCACCCAACGCTCTCCACCAGACCCCTGACCCTGCACCCACCCACCCAACACTCTCCACCAGGCCCATGACCCTGCACTCACCCACCCAGCTCTCCACCAGGCCCCTGACCCTGCACCCACCCACCCAACACTCTCCACCAGGACCCTGACCCTGCACCCACCCACACAACGCTCTCCACCAGGCCTCTGACCCTGCACCCACCCGCCCAACACTCTCCACCAGGACCCTGACCCTGTACCCACCCACCCAACGCTCTCCACCAGGCCCCTGACCCTCCCTCCACCCACCCACCCAACGCTCTCCACCAGGACCCCTGACCCTGCACCCACCCAACGCACTCCACCAGGCCCCTGACCCTGCACCCACCCAACGCACTCCACCAGGCCCCTGACCCTCCCTCCACCCACCCACCCAACGCTCTCCACCAGGCCCCTGACCCTCCCTCCACCCACCCACCCAACGCTCTCCACCAGACCCCTGACCCTGCACCCACCCAACGCTCTCCACCAGGCCCCTGACCCTGCACCCACCCAACGCACTCCACCAGGCCCCTGACCCTCCCTCCACCCACCCACCCAACGCTCTCCACCAGACCCCTGACCCTGCCTCCACCCACCCAACGCTCTCCACCAGGCCCCTGACCCCGAACCCACCCAACGCTCTCCACCATGCCCCTGACCCCGCACCCACCCACCCAACGCTCTCCATCAGGCCCCTGACCCTGCACCCACCCAACGCTCTCCACCAGACCCCTGACCCTGCACCCACCCAACACTCTCCACCAGGCCCCTGACCCTCCCTCCACCCACCCACCCAACACTCTCCACCAGGCCCCTGACCCTGCACCCACCCAACGCTCTCCACCAGACCCCTGACCCTGTACCCACCCAACAAGGAGCACTTACTTATGCAGTCGTTCATATGAAACATCCTCCACATGGGCCAGTGCCAAAGAACAAAGTGCCAAAACTCAGGCCACTTGAAAGCATTTCACCTATCCCTGCACAGGAGCAGTACTCGCATACAAGGTGCCAAAGTCCAGGTCACGACTTGGCACTCCAACCATTCATTCACAAGTCCTAATGCCCCTGTAGTGTACAATATGCCAAAACCCAGGCCATTAGTAGGCTCCCCACCTATTCCTCCACACGTGCAGTGTCCGGTACCATGTGCCACAACACGTGCCACTTGTAGCGCTCCACCCATTCATCAGTGTGTCAGTGTCTCGGTACAATATGCCAAATCTCATGTCACTAGTAGGCTCTCCACCCGCTCCTCCACCCTTGCCAGTGCCCCTGTACAACGAGTCAAAACTCAGGACACTTGTAAAAACATACACAAAATAATGTGCCCTTGTGTACTGAAATTGGTGCTGACGTAAAGTGCTCCAATACCTTCGGATCGAGGTTGCGCTATATGATACGAGAAAGGAATCCTACATTTAATAAATAAGCAATTGTTGTCCTTATTTTATAAACTTGGGCTTGCAAAAATCAAAGGCTCCAGGGATCTAAAAATGAATACGAGGAGACGAATTAGTAATAACCCCCACCACTGCGAAATAGACTTAAACAGGTCTCTTAGACATAGGTCCCTCGGGATGGGGGACAATAGACATGCCTTTCTTACTGATGCGGTTCTGTTTCACAGGATTTTGATTGGAACTCTGCTTAAATATCGGCTCAGTCAGCCGGAAAGCGTGCACGCCCATGCTTGGTTGAGCTGCAGCTGAGTGCTGTTCCCTCAGGAACCGAGCGGTGGAATCCCTGCGTGTCATATGCGAGGGCCGTCAGCTGGTCAAGCGAACACTTCAAGAGGATCACGTCACGTGACCTGGCAGCACAAAGGAGGGGGAGGAATTTTGGCTGCAATGTCCACGACCCACATCCTGCACCGCACCGCGGCGCCCCTGGCTGCTAATGACGGCGCACCGGCGCGCCGCGGTGCACACTTAGGGAACCACAGGTATAGGCCCTGTGAGGTTAAAATGCCCTGGGTAATGTTAAAACCCATGCTAGGTGCCCTCTACCCTCAACATGGCTGCCACTGACCCCTGTTACTGCAGCAGGGTCTTGTTAAGGCGCATTCTAGTTGCCAGGAGCTGGCAGGGACTCCAAACATTGTTGCCATTCCAGCCTGCCTTGCCTGCCCATAGTTAGAGTAGGGAAGCTCCTGGCACCTTCTAGTATAGGGGCGGAGCTTAGTTTTGCCGCCTTAGAGGGTGGTCACCTGACCTGGGCCTAAATAAGGAAAGGGAGGGAAACTTTTCAGTCAGTTGGGGCATCACTGACCTGGGGAACCCCCTATGCTACTGAGAGTGACAGGATTTAGGTGCTGCCTCTTAAGCTGGATGAGGTTTCCTAGACTAGCCCCCTGATCTGGCCCGGCGGTAGGGAACCCCAGGGACCATCTACAGTGACCTGCGGAGGAAGCCTGCCTGCAGCCCCCAACTCAAACCCCCTTCAAGAAACAAGAAACTGATATTTACAAGGGCGCAAAATCCATCAAGCGCCAAGAAGAAGAAGTCTAACTGCTACAGGACTGCTGGAGAATCAACCAGGTACTGGACTGTGCTGCACCTGCGCCCCCTTTGTCCTGACCTGGGTCCCTGCGCTAACCTGCCACTGTCGTGTGGCCTGTCCTGTTTGAACTGTGATCTGCCTCCCACTTAAATAAACTACCCGAGGAGTGCTGTCGACTGCTGTCCTGCATCATCTGAACTGCATTAGATTGCCAGAGCTGTGGGTCCCTCCGAGCGCTGTGACCTACTCCAAGCGCTATCTCTGCTGAGCATCTGACCCACGTGTGCCTTAGCTCTGGCACCGTGAAGTGATTGTGCTGCTTGGGGCCCCAGCGCGGCATTCCTCCTGAGAAGCGCTGTGCCCCCCAAGCGCTGTTGAAATTGCCCCTAAGCGCTATCGCTCTAAAGCACGATCCTACTATGCCCTAAAGCGCCGAGAAACCCTGAGCGCTAGAATCGCCGAGCTCCGCCTTGCCTGGTAAGACGCTGTTGCCCCGTGGAGACCTGGCCGGTTCCCAGCACTGTGCTAATTAAGCACTGACCTGCCTCATGCCCCCCCCCCTGCCCCTGAAGCGTCGGAACGGAGAAGCGCGATTGCTGGGCTGTACTCACTGCCGCGGCCCGAGCGCCGCTCGTAGAAGACCTCCTCGGACTGTGGTACCCCCCTCGGCGGTCCCCGGTGTGAGGAGAGGGCCTCTGGAAAACAAAGTGGGCCGCGCTAGGCCCGAAGAAGCCGTCCTGTCAGCCTCACGTGACAGGGGCGCGTCAAGCCACGCCCCGCCGCGCATCGATTGGCCGCGTGGCCAAGCCCCTCTACAGCCGCGACCTGATTGGCCCAGCACCCGGACGAGCTAGAATCCGCCGAGTGCCCACATGGAGGGGGCCTGGAGGAGAGTGAGCCCCCTTTGTCCAGCGTTAATAGCGGTGCGGGGCCCCGTGTAGCCCTGCCGTACCCGCGGCGCGCCCCCACAAAGAAGCTCGCTGATTGGTCCCCGGGCCACAGGAGGTATCGGAGGGCACGGGATCGGCTTCCTATCAGCTCGGGGCTCTCCTGCCTAAGCCAGACGCGCCGGAGGCCCCACACAACCCCTGCTGACTCCAGGTGCTGCCAGGAAGCCCGTACTGCTGGCGAGAGGGGCTCCAGGAAGAGAGTGAGCCCCCATCTGCCCGCAGTTCGCCGCAAAGGCCCCGAGCGGCCAAAGAGAGTGAGGTAATCCTTGGGGAGGTGGGCCGGAGGCCGGAGAAGGCCCGAGTTCGCCCCTCCCCGGGGGAAAGTTGAAATTGGGCCCCGTTGGCCCTCACAAGGCACCCTGAACGGGGGAATAGCCCATTGAAGACTGGTGACTGGGCCTGTTGGCCCCTATCTGCCCCAGGAGTGGGTTGTTCCTATGTAATGAAATGTTTTTCCGGTGTAATGAAATGTTGATGACTGCGCAATGCAGCATTTGATTTCCTTAAATGCAATGGTTGCTTACAGGAGGAAATGTTTTCTCTTGGCTAGGGAGATATGGCCTGATTTACACTGAAGTGTTTAGCCCTGCAAAAGGAATTGTTTAATCTCAACGAAATGAGTTACCATTAGTGAAATGTCTATCCAGGAACGATGATCTGCTTATTCCGGATTACTGAAATGTTTATTCCTGATTACCAGAAGGTGATCTACAGGCCCATAGTTATGGAGCGAAGTGCTCCTTGTTTTAATGTAATGTTTGCTTAACCGTTGAACTGGTTATCTCCACAGGGAAGATTCATGCCTGCATTTTCCAGAAGACTGCAGGGGCGATTTACTTCATGCCTAATGAAATGTGTTAACCCTGTCTAACGCAGTGTTCCCTGGGCCCTACTCTAGGAAATGTTTAGCACTGAGTAACCTAGTGTTTATTCTTCTAATGAAAGGAGTAAAGCTGTGTCGTGAAACGTTTATCCAGGCCTAAGGAAATATTTTACCCTTAGCCCTATGCATGATTTAACCTGGTGAATGAGATGTGTCACCCCCGCTAATTGAATGTTGTACCTTGCATGAAGGGTGTAGGCGTTACATACTGGAATGTTTACTGCCGTGTAGGGAAACGCTATTTTCTTTCCTGACAGGGTTATTGCGATATGCTGTGGTGAATAAAGAATCCAACCCTTTACTCCCGCAGGCAAATGATTATTAAGAGGTGCTGCATTGATGATGAAATTGTCATGGGGCGCCGGGATGCCTACGGGTAGCTGTGCGCGTAACAAATGTGTAATTCATTCACCTTATGGGGTGTTCCCTCTGATTGAGGACATGTTTTACTTTCTAATGACCTATTTACTCCTGATTAGGAAATGTGTGGGTTTTGCCTAATGAAATGTGGGCCTTACCTAATGTGAGGTTGCCTGACCTCTAAGATCTGGGGTATTCCTGTGTGTATGTAAAAAGGTTCATTCTTATGAAAGGAAGTGTTCACCTTTCCCAGATGACAGGCTGATCCCCGTCTAATGAACTGGTTCTATGACAGGGTTGTTTATCCCTGCCTAATGCCATGATTGGTGTGGCCTGATGACATGTTTATTCTGCATGAAATGTTCTACATTCCATGAACTGTTCTATCCTCATTTACTGCTCTGCTTATTCCTGCTGAAGGAAATGTTTTAATCCTGCTAAAGAGTTTTAGGTACTGTTCACCCTTGCTTGTTGAGAAGTTAATTGCGTTACCTACTGAACAGGTTACTTACTTGATGAAATGGAGATTTCTTCGTACCTAATGAGATGTTTTTCTCCTGGTTAATGAGATGCTAATTCTTCCAAGAAATGTTCATCTTTAACTACGGAAATGCTAATTCTCTAATGAGAGGTTATTGTAACAGGTTTAATTGATTTTTGAAATGCCCCCTTTTCTCCCCTCCTATGAAATGCTTTGATGAGTAATTGATACTGTGATTTTCCACTCCTGAACCTTAATCTTATATAAAAGTTATTTGATTTTTAATCAAACACACTGGAGTGGCGTCAGTCATTGCGCGCCTTTTATTGTCTCAGTGGGTGGGTGCTGTGTAGTCACTTAACACCTAAGCTTTCGTGTGCCTACCTGCTCCTGCCAGGCTACCCCCGGGGAACTGGTGACCCCAGTTCCTAAAGGGCCCCTGAACACTGTTTGAACTGTGAAATAGAGCAGTAACCAGGGCTTCTGAGCCCGGTGCCACTGCACCTGCTGCACCAATGTAAGCTAGACCCCAAAGCCAGTGTGTCCTGGGCCCAGCAGCAAGGATGGAAATGGGGCCCTGAACACTGTTTGAACTGTGAATAAGAGCAGTAACCACGGCTTCTGAGCCCGGTGCCACTGCACCTGCTGCACCAATGGAAGCTAGACCCCAAAGCCAGTGTGTCCTGGGCCCAGGTGCAAGGAAAGAAATGGGGCCCCTGAACACTGTTTGAACTGTGAAATAGAGCAGTAACCAGGGCTTCTGAGCCCGGTGCAACAGCCCCTGCTGCACCAATGGAAGCTAGACCCCAAAGCCAGTGTGTCCTGGGCCCAGCAGCAAGGATGGAAATGAGCCCCTGACCTCTGTTTGAACTGTGAAATACAACAGCAATCTGGGCCTCTGTACCAGGTGCCTATGCACCTGCTGCACCAATGGAATGCCAGGGGGAGACACAGACTCCAGACAAACTTCAATTTGTGAAAACTGCCACTTTATTCTTAAGTAAGCAGATCTCACAGGGACACTCCTTCAGTACCCTAATGTCATCAGGTTTTTTTAAAAATGTATTGCTTCAAATACAGTTCCAACGATTTTCTTCACGCAGTCATCTCCCAATGCCTTGAATATTAAATAACATTCATTGCAAACTCAATGCCATATCTCATCATAGAACAATATCAATAATTTCAGACAAATTCATAAAAATAACCATGTAAATACAGTACACATTTATTAATACAATAATAAGAATGCAACACAATCAATAAAGTGGCATTACCAATGGCACTGGGATGTAACCGGTGATCAATAAAGTGCCATTACCAATGCACTGGGATATAACTGGTGATCAATAAAGTGGCATTACCAATGGCACTGGAATGTAACCGGTGATCAATAAAGTGCCATTACCAATGCCACTGGGATATAACCGGTGGTCAATAAAGTGGCATTACCAATGGCACTGGGATATAACCGGTGATCAATAAAGTGGCATTTCCAATGGCACTGGGATATAACCAGTGATCAATAAAGTGGCATTTCCAATGGCACTGGAATGTAACCGGTGATCAATAAAGTGCCATTACCAATGCCACTGGGATATAACCGGTGGTCAATAAAGTGGCATTACCAATGGCACTGGGATATAACCGGTGATCAATAAAGTGGCATTTCCAATGGCACTGGGATATAACCAGTGATCAATAAAGTGGCATTTCCAATGGCACTGGAATGTAACCGGTGATCAATAAAGTGCCATTACCAATGCCACTGGGATATAACCGGTGGTCAATAAAGTGCCATTACCAATGCCACTGGGATATAACCGGTGGTCAATAAAGTGCCATTACCAATGCCACTGGGATATAACCGGTGGTCAATAAAGTGCCATTACCAATGCCACTGGGATATAACCGGTGGTCAATAAAGTGCCATTACCAATGCCACTGGGATATAACCGGTGGTCAATAAAGTGGCATTACCAATGGCACTGGGATATAACCGGTGATCAATAAAGTGGCATTACCAATGGCACTGGGATATAACCAGTGATCAATAAAGTGGCATTTCCAATGGCACTGGAATGTAACCGGTGATCAATAAAGTGCCATTACCAATGGCACTGGGATGTGGATGTTGTTAAGTTGTGGGACATTACAGCTCCTCTAGGGCTGTTACCGTATGTTTCTGTCCCCACACACAACAAAGGCCACACTTTAGACCACATTTTTTCTACAGCTGCGATCTGCGCATCCCCCCGATCCCTGTCCTATGGTCTGACCACTTTTTAATAAATGTTATTATCTCTCCTGTCATCACTACTTCCTCCAGATCGTTGGAAGGCCCTAGAGGGACTGCTAGGGCTTTTCACCGGGTCTCACCTGAAATGCTGGTATCTGCACTCTCCATGCACCCTTGTCAACTGTCTGGTAGTTTAGAGGAAGATTTGGATTTGCTACATAGGTGGCTAGTGGATAGATTTGAGGAGTTAGCTCCCATGTCTACTTCTAGAAAATCCTGCAACCGCGCCTTGGCACCGTGGTTCACTCCTTCTCTTGGTGAGCTGCGCCGAGAGTGTAAAAAAGCTGAAAGGGCCTGGCGCTGTATGTATGATCCCAGTGACAAAAATAAATATAGGGAACTCACGAAGCTCTATCACCGCCATATTATGGCTGGGAAAAAAGCTTATTATGACAAAAGAATTGAGGACGGGGCCAATAGGAGTAAAGAAATTTTCCGCATTGTAAAAGATTTTATTTCCCCAACCTCGATATTACCATCCCACTCCCACACGGAAGCATGGGTCCATCAACTTGCCATTTTTTTCACCTCTAAAATTAAAGCTATTCAAGATACTTTTTCCCCCACGAGTTCAGTATCTGTATCTGAGCACAGGCTCTCTCGGTTCCCACCCTTGGTAGTGGAAGGCCCCTCTCTTTCTGAGTTTCCTCCTCTGTCCCTACCTGCCTCTCTTGACCTTCTCACCCAGCTGAAGTCTGGCTCCCCGCAGGATCCCTGTCCCGCTAAATGCCTTGGAAAAGTAGCCCCGGCCTTAAACTCCTTGTTTAACCCGGTGCTCAACATGCCTTTAAGCACAGGGGTGGTTCCCCAGGCCTGGAAACATGCCTTGATCCTGCCGCTTGTCAAGAAGCCCAATTTGGATCATTTAATCCATGCCAACTATAGGCTGATCTCCCTTCTCCCGGCTCTGGCAAAGGTGGTTGAGAAGCATGTTCACATCTCCCTCTCTGACTACATTGAGAGTAATGACATCCTTCACGATACTCAGTCGGGTTTTCGCACCAACATGAGTACAGAGACCGCTCTCCTTGAAGTTACTGATACCATCCGGGAAGTTCTGGATTTAGGTGGAAAGGCCATATTAGTTATGCTGGATTTGTCGGCGGCCTTCGACACCGTTCCCCATGACGGTCTCCTTTTAAGACTCTGGGAGATCGGATTGCGTGGAGTGGTGTTGAAGTGGTTCGAGTCATTCTTGGCCGGTCGCCGGCAAATGATCTGGGCACCACCTTTCTCTGCCGACATGCCGCCATTGGAGGTGGGGGTGCCTCAGGGCTCTATCTTGAGCCCCACCCTTTTTAATATCTACATGGCCCCCCTGGCGGCAGTGGCGGAGTCGTTTGGTGCCCAGATCGTATCCTACGCTGATGACACCCAGCTCCTTTTCACCTGCACTAAGGGCTCCGACTTTGATGATATGCGGATCAGGGACTGTTTGGGAGCGGTCTTTGACTGGTTTAAACAGCACAGTCTGAAACGTAATTCCGATAAATCGGAATTGCTTTTCTTTGGCTGCCCGCCTGATCTGAGATGAAAGGCCTGTTGGCCTCCTGACATGTACCCTCCGGCAGATGCCTCTTCCAAGGCAAAGAATCTTGGCTTCAAGATTGATGACGGCCTTTCCTTTGGGCCTCAGATTCGTGAGCTCACAGGGAAATGCTTTGGCATTTTAAAAATGCTAAGGAAATTTCTTCCGATTTTGTCCCTGGAGCACAGAAAGACCACAGTACAGGCTTTGATAGGATCCCGTCTAGATTATGCTAATGTGCTCTATCTGGGATTGCCAAAATTTCTTCTTGCGCGCCTTCAGCTAGTGCAGAACTCCGCTGAAAGGGCCATTTTTGGCCTTCATCGAAGAGCGAGTGCACCGGAGCTGCTTAAAAGGCTTCACTGGCTCCCTGTTGCGAGACGGATTACCTTTAAGGCGCTGACTCTCGCCTTTAAGGCGCTTCATCTTGCAGGGGCCAGATACATCAGAAGGCGTCTTGCCTTTTATCTGCCCTCTAGAACTTTGAGATCAGCTTCTTTGGCCATGGCTTCTGTTCCTCCCATTAGACGGGCTAGAATTGGAGGTCGCTCTTTTCGATACTTGGCACCACGTTGCTGGAACTCCTTGCCCGTCTCCCTTAGGAAAATCAGCAATTTACTGGTTTTTAGGAAGGAACTGAAGACATGGCTTTTTACCCAGTAATTTTTTCTGTTCCTCTGCATCTCCTTCGGGTCTTTGTCAAAGCGCCATGGAGTAGCCGTGCGCTATAAAAGAGCCAAATTAACATAACATAACATAACATATAACCGGTGATCAATAAAGTGCCATTACCAATGGCACTGGGATATAACCGGTGATCAATAAAGTGCCATTACCAATGGCACTGGGATATAACTGGTGATCAATAAAGTGGCATTACCAATGGCACTGGGATGTAAACGGTGATCAATTAAGTGGCATTACCAATGGCACTGGGATGTTACCGGTGATCAATAAAGTGGCATTACCAATGGCACTGGGATATAACCAGTGATCAATAAAGTGGGTATTAGCAATGGCACTGGGATGTAACCGGTGATCAATAAAGTGGCAATAGCAATGGCACTGGGATATAATCAGTGATCAATAAAGTGAGTATTAGCAATGGCACTGGGATATAACCAGTGATCAATAAAGTGGGTATTAGCAATGGCACTGGGATATAACCAGTGATCAATAAAGTGGCATTACTAATGGCACTGGGACATAACCAGTGATCAATAAAGTGGCATTACCAATGGCACTGGGATGTTACCGGTGATCAATAAAGTGGCATTACCAATGGCACTGGGATATAACCAGTGATCAATAAAGTGGGTATTAGCAATGGCACTGGGATGTAACCGGTGATCAATAAAGTGGCATTACCAATGGCACTGGGATATAACCAGTGATCAACAAAGTGGCATTACTAATGGCACTGGGATATAACCAGTGATCAATAAAGTGGCATTACCAATGGCACTGGGATATAACCGGTGATCAATAAAGTGAGTATTACCAATGGCACTGGGATGTAACTTGTGATCAATAAATTGGGTATTACCAATGGCACTGGGATGTAACCGGTGATCAATAAACTGGCATTACCAATGGCACTGGGATATAATCAGTGATCAATAAAGTGGCATTACCAATGGCACTGGGATATAATCAGTGATCAATAAAGTGAGTATTACCAATGGCACTGGGATGTAACCGGTGATCAATAAAGTGGCATTACTAATGGCACTGGGATATAACCAGTGATCAATAAAGTGGCATTACCAATGGCACTGGGATATAACCAGTGATCAATAAAGTGGTGTTAGACGGACCGGGAGGGTCGGCCGAGGATAAGGGGAGAGGTCTCCGGGAAGAGCCGTCTCCAGCGAATCGTACAGACAAGTAACTTCCCCCCCCCACAGACGGACACCACACAAGGATAAAGTTCAACGATACTTTATAGGGAATTCTTCAAGTACGGTAGAATGGTACAAGGAGGTCTGGACTCAGGGGTCCCCTCTATTCTGGTCTCTGTTTGGGAAGAGGGTAGCGGGACAGTCTTGTTACCAAAAAGATGGCAATAGCTCTCAATCCTCGAGCTCGGGGGTGTAGATGAACGGGCCGCGGCGGAGCCAGCAGGTCCCGAGATGGATGAAGGAAGACGACGGTCCGCGGCAGAGCCAGCAGGTCCCGATGAAGGTGGTGGTTACAACGGTCCGCGGCCACGCCAGCAGGTCCCGACGACGATGAAGGATAGGGTAGTTCCAAAAGCCGCGGCAGCGCCAGCAGGCAAGACGAAGGTGCACAAGACAGAGCTACGGCAGCGCCAGTAGTCCGTCAAGGATGAGTTCTTCTTTGCGTCTCTCGACTCCAAGATACAACTCCCGTCCTCCTCTGGAGCTGCCCCAGTTATAGGGCTGGTGTGCTTTGATGTCCGGACCCTCGCACTTGGAGGTCGGGAGGTCCGGGATGAGGGGGTTCAGACACCCAGCAGGGGGGTGGAGCCAGCGCCCGGGGAGGCGATGGGCGAGCGGTACTTGGCGGGGGAGAGCCATCGACACCTCTTGCTCCCATTGACTGACCAAGTAGCCCGCTCACCTCCTGGGTGGATGTTGGTGCCGGAATGTCTGAGGCCTGGCCAGGCCCAGGGTTGAGGTCGATCGGGGGCCAGGCGGCCTCGTGGTGGAGTGTCCAAGATGGCGCCCAGGATGGGCGCACAGGCCGGTAGTGGGTCGGCCTACGCGGTCAACAGGTTCGAGTGTAGGGGTCCCTGCGGGGACGGTGGACGTGCAATGGTGGTGTGGGGTACTTGCGTGGCTGGTTCGGGGCTGGTTGGGCCGGGGGAGAGCGGCCCTTCATGTGGCCTGTCCAACATGCGTCCCCCCCAGCTGAAGGCGGGGAGAGTTACCCATTCCCTTGGGGACTCTTCTCGTCGAGGCGGAAGAACCGGGACAGGCCATCTGCGTTGGCGTGATCTGGCCCAGGCCGATGTTCAACTGTGAAGTCCATCCCTTGTAGGGAGATGGACCAGCGTAGTAACTTCGGGTTTTCCCCCCGCATCTGCATCAGCCACTGCAGGGGTCGGTGGTCGGTCTGTACCCGAAAGGGTGTGCCAAAAAGGTAGGGCCGGAGCTTCTTGAGGGCCCATACCACCGCGAAGGCCTCCCTCTCTATGGTGCTCCAGCGTTGTTCCCGTGGTAGGAGTCGCCGGCTGATGAAGGCCACCGGCTGATCACGGCCTTCGGTGTTCACTTGAGACAGGACTGCCCCAATGCCATGGTCGGAGGCATCCGTCTGGACGATGAACTCCCGGCTGTAGTCGGGGGCCTGGAGCACAGGGGCGGAGCACATGGCGGCTTTCAATTGTTCAAATGCAGCTTGACACTCTGGGGTCCAGTTGACTTTCTGGGGCTGATTTTTTGACGTGAGCTCTGTGAGGGGCCTCACGATAGTACCATAGTCTTTCACGAACCTTCGGTAATAGCCCGTGAGGCCCAGGAAGGCTCGTACCTCGGTCTGGGTAATGGGGGGCTGCCAGGACTGGATGGCGGCAATTTTTAGCTGCAGAGGGGCCACCAGGCCGCTTCCCACCTGGTGCCCGAGGTAGGTTACAGACCCTTGCCCAATTTGACATTTGCTGGCCTTGATCGTGAGGCCAGCTTGCTGAAGGGCGTGCAGCACTGCTCGGAGGTGGTGGAGGTGCTCGGACCACTGGTTGCTGTATACAGCGATGTCGTCTAAGTAGGCGGCGCTGAATCCTTCGAGCCCCGCCAGGACCTGATTGACGAGCCGTTGGAAGGTTGCTGGGGCATTCTTCATGCCGAAGGGCATGACTGTGAAATGGTAATGGCCATCGGGAGTGGAAAAGGCAGAACGTTCTTGTGCCCGGGGTGTGAGGCCGATTTGCCAGTAGCCCGCCGTCAGGTCGAAGATACTGAGGTAGCGGGCAGCTCCCATGCGGTCGATTAGTTCATCTGCCCGGGGGATGGGATGTGCGTCTGTCCTGGTGACCGCATTCAAGCCCCGGTAGTCGACGCAGAACCGGAGTTCTGGTGTGGTGCCGGGGGCAGCTGCTTTGGGGACCAGTACTACAGGGCTGGCCCAGGGGCTGTCTGAGGGCTCGATGACCCCGAGCGTGAGCATTTTGGCTACTTCCTCCTGGATGCAGGCCCGTACCCGATCTGGCACGCGGTAGGCCCGGTGGCGGATAGGGGGGCTGTCCCCCGTGTCCACATCGTGCGTACACCAGGAAGTGACACCTGGGGTGAGGGAGAACAGGCTGGCGAATTGTGACAGGAGAACTTGGCACTCCTGGTGTTGCTCTCGGGTGAGGGCCTCTGAGAGTCGGACCCCATCTACGGAACCGTCTTTCTCCCGCGTTCGTAGGAGGTCCGGGAGGGGCTCGGAGTCCTCTTCAGCCCCATTGTCTGTGGCCATCAGGAGGCTGAGTTCTGTCCGTACAAAGTGCGGTTTCAGTCTGTTAGCGTGGAGGACCCGGAGGGGGTTCCGGGAAGATTCCAAGTCGATGAGATAGGTAGCCGGACCCTTGCGCTCGACCACTTTGAAGGGCCCTGTCCACTTGTCTTGTAGGGCGCAGGGTTCGGTGGGGGACATCACCCATACCTGTTGCCCAGGTTCAAATTCGATGGAGGAGGCATTCCGGTCATACCACCTTTTCATGTCCTCTTGACTGGCCTCTAGGTTGGCTTTTGCTAGTTCTCGGAATCGCCGGGTCTGGTTGCGGAGTGTTAGGAGGTAGCGGAAAACATCTGGTGGGTTCTTTAGAGGGGGCATCTCCCAGCCTTCCTTAACTAGGCTGAGCGGCCCGCGCACGGGGTGTCCATATAGCAGTTCAAATGGGCTGAAGCCCAGGGACTTCTGGGGAACCTCTCGATATGCGAAGAGGAGGCACGGCAGCAGCACATCCCACTGGCGACGGAGGGGCTCTTCCAACCCCCCGATCATCCCTTTGAGCGTGCGGTTGAACCGCTCAACGAGGCCGTTTCCTTGAGGGTGATAGGGGGTCGTGAACCGGTAGGTAACCCCGCGCTGTTGCCAGAGAGATTTCATATATTTCGAAATAAAGTTCGTGCCTCTGTCACTGACGACCTCCCGGGGGAAGCCCACCCGGGAGAAGATCCCCATCAGAGCCCGGCCGACTACCGGGGCTGTCACAGTCCGCAGGGGAACAGCCTCCGGGTAGCGGGTGGCGTGGTCCACTAGCACCAGGATGAATCGATGGCCTTGTTTTGTGCGCGGGTCCAGGGGCCCTACGATATCGATTCCGACCCTCTCGAACGGGGTGGTGACCACGGGAAAAGGTTGCAGGGGGGCTTTCAGTTTGCGGCCGCTCTTCCCACTGGCTTGGCACGTGGGGCAAGATCGGCAATGCTGGTGTACATTGTCCCTCATTTTGGGCCAGAAGAAGTGGGTCACCAGGCGGCTATAGGTTTTGTCTTGACCCAAGTGTCCTGCCAGGGGGACATCGTGGGCCAGGTTTAGCAGAAAGTCTCTAAAACGGAGGGGTACCACTAGGACTCGGCTGGCCCCCAGCTCCGCGATTCTTTGCTCACTGTACAGCAGATCATTGTCCCAGTAGACCCAGTGAGTTCCGGAGGTATCCCCTGCGCTTTGGGCTAGCGCTTGCTGGCGGAGTCCCTCGAGGGAGGGACAGGTCTTTTGTTCCTGGCGAAATTGTTCTTCCGTGGGCCCCCCCTCTTGAGGCCACTGGTCGAGGTTAGCGAGGTCTGGAGGTTGAGCTGGTTCGGGGGGGACGTCACGGTCGGTTGTTTCGGCGGAGGCGACCGGAGGCGGTGGCGCCGGCCATTCGAGTTCCTCTGGGCGGGTGTTGGCACGGGCGGTCATGGACCGGGTGGTGACGCACGCCCAGTCCGGGACGCCCAGCATCCCCAGGTGCTCTTTTCGTTCGACTGCTGCCCATGGAGAGCTTTCCAGGTCATTACCCAGGAGGCAGTCTACGGGGGCATCATCTCGGACCGTCACCTTTAACATGCCGGAGACCCCTCCCCATTCGAAGGGGACGCAGGCCATCCGACACAGACTTTCTGAGTTATCGGCTGAACGTACAGGGCAGAGAATGTTTGGTAAGTATTGTTCGGGGGTCACCAGGTGACAGCGGACGGCTGTTACACTGGCCCCAGTGTCACGAAGGGCTTCAGCCCGGCGTCCATTGATGCTCACCCATTGGCTGTACTTCTGGGTATTAGCGGGTAGGGGGACCCGCGGGACCATGTCTCTCCCCCCTAGGCAGGCGAGAGCCATGGCGGCTGGCTCCCATTCTTGGTGTTCCTGTTCATATTCTTCTTGTTCCTCTGAGATCTGTTCCTCCCCCAGAGCAGCAGCGGCTACTTGGCGGGGTCTTGGGCTCTGGTACTGGGGGCATTTTGGGTCGTTTGCATAGTGTCCGACTCGTTGGCATCGATGGCAGGTAACATTGGCTCGATGTCCCGGTCGCGCTGGGGTGCTGCCCCGGTTGGCCGGGGGGGTGGGGCTGGTAGTGGGGGTGACCGGAGCGTTGCTTCTTCCGCGTCCTTGGCCTCCACCTCCTCGGGGACGGTGCTGACCATTGTTGTTCCGGTTCTGTTCGGAGGACCCATTTCGACTCACTCTGGTGATCTCCCACCGGTCTGCTTCGGCTGCGAGCTGCCGGGGATCCGTTAACTTGCTGTCGAGGAGGTGCTGGCGAAGTTCAATGAAGCAATTGTTCGACAGATGCTCCCATACCATAAGATTGAACAGTTGTTCGTAGGTTGTGACCTTGCTTCCTTTGATCCAGCCCTCGAAGGCTCGGCTGAAGTAATTGACATAGTCCACCCAAGTTGTACCTGGGATGCGGGTGCAGTCTCGGAACCTCTGACGGTACATCTCGGGTGTGAGGCCATAGCGGGTGAGGAGTGCAGCTTTCATATGGTCATAGGAGGTCATCTGGTGGTCCGGGAGTTGCAGCAGGGCGTCGCGGCCCTCATTGAGGAATCTCCCCCACAGACCGGCCCCCCAATCGCTTCTATCGATCCGGTGTGCAGTCATAGCGATTTCATAGGCCTTAAACCATTGCTGGATGTCGTCCTCTCGGAAGTATTCTCGAACGACATCCTTGGGGATGTGTACCTTCTTCTCTGTTGCCCCTGGAGTGTGGGGTTGCTCGGGCACCCCTGCTTCTTTATTCTGTTTGCGTAGGTCGATTTCAGCTAATTTCCGCTCATGTTCATATGCCAGTTTCTTTTCCTCGAGCTCCCTTTGTCTCTGTTTCTCCTCTCTTTCTTCTCGGAGACGCAGGTGCTCTAAGTTGATTTTCTGTTCGGCCAACTTTAGTTCAATGTCCATTTTGAGCCGGGCCATTTCCAGCTCGTGTAGTCGGGTTCTTTCTCGTTCCTGGATCTCGTCTGGCGAGAGACCCGTTCTTCGTTCTTCAGGGGCCATGGGGGTTTGTGCTGCGATGTCTTGATCGGGGGTTCCGGCAGCCCCGGTTTCTGCCCAAGATTCCAGGGCCTGCTTAAAGTCCTCTTTGGTATTTAGTCCGGTGGTAGCGATACCTAATTCGATACAGAACTGTTTAAGTTCACGATGGCTGTACTCGTCCAATTTCTCCATCTGGAATTTCTCCGTTGATCCGCTGTCTTTAGTTGACATCGTGGTTCGCCGTGGGGTGAGCTACTCTCTGTACGGTTTATGCGGTGATTCGGATCCCGTCGCTGGCCACCAATGTTAGACGGACCGGGAGGGTCGGCCGAGGATAAGGGGAGAGGTCTCCGGGAAGAGCCGTCTCCAGCGAATCGTACAGACAAGTAACTTCCCCCCCCCACAGACGGACACCACACAAGGATAAAGTTCAACGATACTTTATAGGGAATTCTTCAAGTACGGTAGAATGGTACAAGGAGGTCTGGACTCAGGGGTCCCCTCTATTCTGGTCTCTGTTTGGGAAGAGGGTAGCGGGACAGTCTTGTTACCAAAAAGATGGCAATAGCTCTCAATCCTCGAGCTCGGGGGTGTAGATGAACGGGCCGCGGCGGAGCCAGCAGGTCCCGAGATGGATGAAGGAAGACGACGGTCCGCGGCAGAGCCAGCAGGTCCCGATGAAGGTGGTGGTTACAACGGTCCGCGGCCACGCCAGCAGGTCCCGACGACGATGAAGGATAGGGTAGTTCCAAAAGCCGCGGCAGCGCCAGCAGGCAAGACGAAGGTGCACAAGACAGAGCTACGGCAGCGCCAGTAGTCCGTCAAGGATGAGTTCTTCTTTGCGTCTCTCGACTCCAAGATACAACTCCCGTCCTCCTCTGGAGCTGCCCCAGTTATAGGGCTGGTGTGCTTTGATGTCCGGACCCTCGCACTTGGAGGTCGGGAGGTCCGGGATGAGGGGGTTCAGACACCCAGCAGGGGGGTGGAGCCAGCGCCCGGGGAGGCGATGGGCGAGCGGTACTTGGCGGGGGAGAGCCATCGACACCTCTTGCTCCCATTGACTGACCAAGTAGCCCGCTCACCTCCTGGGTGGATGTTGGTGCCGGAATGTCTGAGGCCTGGCCAGGCCCAGGGTTGAGGTCGATCGGGGGCCAGGCGGGCTCGTGGTGGAGTGTCCAAGATGGCGCCCAGGATGGGCGCGCAGGCCGGTAGTGGGTCGGCCTACGCGGTCAACAGGTTCGAGTGTAGGGGTCCCTGCGGGGACGGTGGACGTGCAATGGTGGTGTGGGGTACTTGCGTGGCTGGTTCGGGCCTGGTTGGGCCGGGGGAGAGCGGCCCTTCATGTGGCCTGTCCAACAAGTGGCATTACCAATGGCACTGGGATGTAACCGGTGATCAATAAAGTGGCATTACTAATGGCACTGGGATATAACCAGTGATCAATAAAGTGGCATTACCAATGGCACTGGGACATAACCAGTGATCAATAAAGTGAGTATTAGCAATGGCACTGGGATGTAACCAGTGATCAATAAAGTGGCATTACCAATGGCACTGGGATATAACCAGTGATCAATAAAGTGGCATTAGCAATGGCACTGGGATGTAACCGGAGATCAATAAAGTGAGTATTAGCAATAGCACTGGGACATAACCGGAGATCAATAAAGTGAGTATTAGCAATGGCACTGGGACATAACCAGTGATCAATAAAGTGAGTATTAGCAATGGCACTGGGATGTAACCAGTGATCAATAAAGTGAGTATTAGCAATGGCACTGGGACATAACCAGTGATCAATAAAGTGAGTATTAGCAATGGCACTGGGATGTAAGCAGTGATCAATAAAGTGAGTATTAGCAATGGCACTGGGACATAACCGGTGATCAATAAAGTGAGTATTAGCAATGGCACTGGGACATAACCAGTGATCAATAAAGTGAGTATTAGCAATGGCACTGGGATGTAACCAGTGATCAATAAAGTGAGTATTAGCAATGGCACTGGGACATAACCGGTGATCAATAAAGTGAGTATTAGCAATGGCACTGGGACATAACCGGTGATCAATAAAGTGAGTATTAGCAATGGCACTGGGATGTAACCAGTGATCAATAAAGTGAGTATTAGCAATGGCACTGGGACATAACCGGTGATCAATAAAGTGAGTATTAGCAATGGCACTGGGACATAACCGGTGATCAATAAAGTGAGTATTAGCAATGGCACTGGGACATAACCGGTGATCAATAAAGTGAGTATTAGCAATGGCACTGGGACATAACCAGTGATCAATAAAGTGAGTATTAGCAATGGCACTGGGATGTAACCAGTGATCAATAAAGTGAGTATTAGCAATGGCACTGGGACATAACCGGTGATCAATAAAGTGAGTATTAGCAATGGCACTGGGACATAACCGGTGATCAATAAAGTGAGTATTAGCAATGGCACTGGGATGTAACCAGTGATCAATAAAGTGAGTATTAGCAATGGCACTGGGACATAACCGGTGATCAATAAAGTGAGTATTAGCAATGGCACTGGGACATAACCAGTGATCAATAAAGTGAGTATTAGCAATGGCACTGGGATGTAACCAGTGATCAATAAAGTGAGTATTAGCAATGGCACTGGGACATAACCGGTGATCAATAAAGTGAGTATTAGCAATGGCACTGGGACATAACCGGTGATCAATAAAGTGAGTATTAGCAATGGCACTGGGACATAACCGGTGATCAATAAAGTGAGTATTAGCAATGGCACTGGGACATAACCAGTGATCAATAAAGTGAGTATTAGCAATGGCACTGGGACATAACCAGTGATCAATAAAGTGAGTATTAGCAATGGCACTGGGATGTAACCAGTGATCAATAAAGTGGCATTACCAATGGCACTGGGACATAACCGGTGATCAATAAAGTGAGTATTAGCAATGGCACTGGGACATAACCGGTGATCAATAAAGTGAGTATTAGCAATGGCACTGGGATGTAACCAGTGCCCTAAAAACACCCCTTCCAAACAGCATTTTGCGATTCTGCCACAAATGATCACAAAAAATACGGTTTGATGTAGCGAATTGGGCCGTTTGCAAAGGCGAAAAAACTTGATTCATGTGGCCCTAAATCCCCAAAGTGGTGCCTCTTAAATATTTGGACTGAAACAGACTTAACCAGCAAAGAATGTCCCTGGGTGACATTGGGGTTCATGGTGGCCAAGCGCAATAATGCCAAGCTAAGGAGAGCCACGTCATCCCCCAAGCTGAGCGAATGGAGCTCGGATATGGACTGGTGCATGCTTGGGGAGAGGGCGTTATATGAGAGCAGAGGTTGTCCCAACAAATGGAGCAAAGTCTGGGGGAAATGGAATGAATATAGAAGAATGATCTGCATGCCAGTGGCCCGGGCGGGTATGAGGAACTGTCTGGAGAGGCCTGAAGGATGGAATGGGAAAACTGGGTTTAGGAGGGAAGAATAAGGACATGGGAATGGTATAATAGTTGGCACGATCTCTCCATGTTAGGTTGTTATATCAGTATATTGTAGTGTAAGCATTGATGGCCTCGGAATGCAATGATTTCTTTCTGCAATAAAAATAAAAACATTTCTAAAAAAAATAAAGTGTTGGAACAGAAGAATCCGACTCATGCGCATGCCCATCTGCATAAATATCTAAGGATGATTTTTGGTCATGGGCGAACATGGCTCATGCACATATGCCATGACGCAGACTTGTTTCTTAGTAATGTGGCCTTGTTACAGCACACCAAGAGGCACCCTGATAGTGGTAGAGGGCTACTGCCATACCTGCCGTTAAGTGACATGAGTGCGGTAGTGGTAGTATACCCACTTTGTTTTATCATAGATATCAGTAGTGTGAAGATACCTATATACCAGTGCCACTGGCTGGTGCTCACCAGTGCGTGACTGTGTGCTTAACTCACCTTTGAATGAATTGTGTGTAGCTCAGATCATTGTGTGATACTAGCATGTACATGCTGGGAGTATGTGTGACATGGAGGCTTGTGGCTTCCCTTTGTAATCTCAGGGCCTTGAGAGGCTAGTGGAGGCGAGGACTGCATGCTCCAGACTGAATATGTGAATTACTGACATTCCTGAGGGTTAGACTTGGAGCAGACCATGAAGGTAGGGAAGCAGCGCACCCTTAGTATATGTCAATGGTCGCTTTGGTTTCAGGAAGTGTTACTGGTCAGTGTGACCTGGGCTCATTTTTAGGGATATGGTTGGGTTGGTACAGTGGATGAGGGAATCTTTGTAAAGAGGAAAGCTGAGGCTTAGAAGCCTTATGGGTCATAAATGATGGGAAGTTGCCAGCCACGTGTCAACCCCGGTTACTCCCTTGGTGAGTTTTGTGGGTCAATTAGAATTGGAACCACTCTCACTGCATCAGACTGCCCTTTTAACAGAGCAGAGGAAAAGCACTTTAAAGGAGCTGGCACACAAAGCCTGGATCCCAAATGCCAAACACTAAACCAAATGTATGTCTAGATTGAGACAATTATGGTGGGGGCATGAGTCCTACGCGTTGTTAAACATTACTGTTCATCAGCCAAAAAATCACCAAGACTTCTATCTCATGTAATCAGGACAATGGATGGACCAAGATCTGCTAGTCTCCCTGCTGGATGAGGGCACATGGAGAAAGTTACTACCACTTCCCTTGAGCCTGGGCACCAGCTTTCTGTCTGCCTGCCAAGACCGTTGGGCCCTGTGAGGAGGAAACAAGAGCCTGGGGGGAGCAAGACCCCGCAGAAACCTTGGAAAGTGGGTTGCGGTGAGCAATGTTCGAGAGGCTCAGTCCTGTTGAGACCGTTGCAGCTGTTTGATCCACATGCCAAAGTTGGCAGCCCCATGTGTAAGCGGATGGTCCCTATAAAGTGCAGGCCATTGTCTCTGTGTGCACCAAAGTCAACAACCACAGTGCATTAGGAAGGGGGCCCCTGGGAAGCAACCCCACATGTCAGCAAGAGGCACAGCATGAAGCACCAATGGTGCTGGCCTCTGTGTGTTTTGAAGGAGGTCACTGTACTGGAGGAATGGCCAATATTTTAATTACACTCGAGTCATTGGCGTCATTTTGCATAACACAAGTCATACAAAATTACCAAAATTACACTATTAAACCCCATTACGTAAGTACCATATGGCTAATTTCTTTTAAATAAACAGCCTTCAGTTGGATTTGTATTACCAGAGGGGGCCTTCTGGTTATTTTTGATCTCAAAGCCACAAATTCAAAAGTCACCAGCAGCAATTCCTTTAAAGTAGAAGGTCAACAAACATTTCAGGTAGATTTTTTAGCAGAGCGGACCCTTTGTGTAATTTTACTACAGCCAAACGCAAGCGGTAGTCTTGAGTCGAATCAAGTTGAGTTTTTACCTGAATGGCCCGTTTGGGTAATGCTGTAAATGTGTGATGCATTCTGCTTAATTGAGTATAATTCTGCATATTTTTGCCTTAATTTTCTGTAATTATGAAACTTCAAATTACACAAGTACTCCCAACCGTAACGTATACTGCGCCCACTGTCCATGTGTATGTCCAAGCCTGAGACCACATGTGTGCCAAGAGGGGCGCACACTACATATACTGCGCCCACTGTCCATGTGTATGTCCAAGCCTGAGACAACATGTGTGCCAAGAGGGGCACACACTACATATACGGCGCCCACTGTCCATGTGTATGTCCAAGCCTGAGACCACATGTGTACCAAGAGGGGCGCACACTACATATACTGCGCCCACTGTCCATGTGTATGTCCAAGCCTGAGACCACATGTGTGCCAAGAGGGGCACACACTACATATACGGCGCCCACTGTCCATGTGTATGTCCAAGCCTGAGGCCACATGTGTGCCAAGAGGGGCGCACACTACATATACTGCGCCCACTGTCCATGTGTATGTCCAAGCCTGAGACCACATGTGTGCCAAGAGGGGCGCACACTACATATACGGCGCCCACTGTCCATGTGTATGTCCAAGCCTGAGACCACATGTGTGCCAAGAGGGGCGCACACTACATATACTGCGCCCACTGTCCATGTGTATGTCCAAGCCTGAGGCCACATGTGTGCCAAGAGGGGCACACACTACATATACTGCGCCCACTGTCCATGTGTATGTCCAAGCCTGAGGCCACATGTGTGCCAAGAGGGGCGCACACTACATATACTGCGCCCACTGTCCATGTGTATGTCCAAGCCTGAGACCACATGTGTGCCAAGAGGGGCGCACACTACATATACTGCGGCCACTGTCCATGTGTATGTCCAAGCCTGAGACCACATGTGTGCCAAGAGGGGCGCACACTACATATACTGCGCCCACTGTCCATGTGTATGTCCAAGCCTGAGACCACATGTGCGCCAAGAGGGGCGCACACTACATATACTGCGCCCACTGTCCATGTGTATGTCCAAGCCTGAGACCACATGTGTGCCAAGAGGGGCGCACACTACATATACTGCGCCCACTGTCCATGTGTATGTCCAAGCCTGAGACCACATGTGTGCCAAGAGGGGCGCACACTACATATACGGCGCCCACTGTCCATGTGTATGTCCAAGCCTGAGGCCACATGTCTGCCAAGAGGGGCGCACACTACATATACTGCGCCCACTGTCCATGTGTATGTCCAAGCCTGAGACCACATGTGTGCCAAGAGTGGCGCACACTACATATACTGCGCCCACTGTCCATGTGTATGCCCAAGCCTGAGACCACATGTGTGCCAAGAGGGGCGCACACTACATATACTGCGCCCACTGTCCATGTGTATGCCCAAGCCTGAGGCCACATGTGTGCCAAGAGGGGCACACACTACATATACTGCGCCCACTGTCCATGTGTATGTCCAAGCCTGAGACCACATGTGTGCCAAGAGGGGCGCACACTACATATACTGCGCCCACTGTCCATGTGTATGCCCAAGCCTGAGACCACATGTGTGCCAAGAGGGGCGCACACTACATATACTGCGCCCACTGTCCATGTGTATGTCCAAGCCTGAGGCCACATGTGTGCCAAGAGGGGCGCACACTACATATACTGCGCCCACTGTCCATGTGTATGTCCAAGCCTGAGACCACATGTGTGCCAAGAGGGGCGCACACTACATATACTGCGCCCACTGTCCATGTGTATGCCCAAGCCTGAGACCACATGTGTGCCAAGAGGGGCACACACTACATATACGGCGCTCACTGTCCATGTGTATGTCCAAGCCTGAGACCACATGTGTGCCAAGAGGGGCACACACTACATATACTGCGCCCACTGTCCATGTGTATGTCCAAGCCTGAGACCACATGTGTGCCAAGAGGGGCACACACTACATATACGGCGCCCACTGTCCATGTGTATGTCCAAGCCTGAGACCACAGGTGTGCCAAGAGGGGCGCACACTACATATACTGCGCCCACTGTCCATGTGTATGTCCAAGCCTGAGACCACATGTGTGCCAAGAGGGGCGCACACTACATATACTGCGCCCACTGTCCATGTGTATGTCCAAGCCTGAGACCACATGTGTGCCAAGAGGGGCGCACACTACATATACTGCGCCCACTGTCCATGTGTATGCCCAAGCCTGAGACCACATGTGTGCCAAGAGGGGCACACACTACATATACGGCGCCCACTGTCCATGTGTATGTCCAAGCCTGAGACCACATGTGTGCCAAGAGGGGCACACACTACATATACTGCGCCCACTGTCCATGTGTATGTCCAAGCCTGAGACCACATGTGTGCCAAGAGGGGCACACACTACATATACGGCGCCCACTGTCCATGTGTATGTCCAAGCCTGAGACCACATGTGTGCCAAGAGGGGCGCACACTACATATACTGCGCCCACTGTCCATATGTATGTCCAAGCCTGAGACCACATGTGTGCCAAGAGGGACGCACACTACATATACTGCGCCCACTGTCCATGTGTATGTCCAAGCCTGAGACCACATGTGTGCCAAGAGGGGCACACACTACATATACTGCGCCCACTGTCCATGTGTATGTCCAAGCCTGAGACCACATGTGTGCCAAGAGGGGCGCACACTACATATACTGCGCCCACTGTCCATGTGTATGTCCAAGCCTGAGGCCACATGTGTGCCAAGAGGGGCGCACACTACATATACGGCGCCCACTGTCCATGTGTATGTCCGAGCCTGAGACCACATGTGTGCCAAGAGGGGCGCACACTACATATACGGCGCCCACTGTCCATGTGTATGTCCAAGCCTGAGGCCACATGTGTGCCAAGAGGGGCACACACTACATATACTGTGCCCACTGTCCATGTGTATGCCCAAGCCTGAGACCACATGTGTGCCAAGAGGGGCACACACTACATATACTGCGCCCACTGTCCATGTGTATGTCCAAGCCTGAGGCCACATGTGTGCCAAGAGGGGCACACACTACATATACTGCGCCCACTGTCCATGTGTATGTCCAAGCCTGAGGCCACATGTGTGCCAAGAGGGGCGCACACTACATATACTGCGCCCACTGTCCATGTGTATGTCCAAGCCTGAGGCCACATGTGTGCCAAGAGGGGCGCACACTACATATACTGCGCCCACTGTCCATGTGTATGTCCAAGCCTGAGGCCACATGTGTGCCAAGAGGGGCACACACTACATATACTGCGCCCACTGTCCATGTGTATGTCCAAGCCTGAGGCCACATGTGTGCCAAGAGGGGCGCACACTACATATACTGCGCCCACTGTCCATGTGTATGTCCAAGCCTGAGACCACATGTGTGCCAAGAGGGGCGCACACTACATATACTGCGCCCACTGTCCATGTGTATGTCCAAGCCTGAGGCCACATGTGTGCCAAGAGGGGCGCACACTACATATACTGCGCCCACTGCCATGTGTATGTCCAAGCCTGAGGCCACATGTGTGCCAAGAGGGGCACACACTACATATACTGCGGCCACTGTCCATGTGTATGTCCAAGCCTGAGGCCACATGTGTGCCAAGAGGGGCACACACTACATATACTGCGCCCACTGTCCATGTGTATGTCCAAGCCTGAGGCCACATGTGTGCCAAGAGGGGCGCACACTACATATACTGCGCCCACTGTCCATGTGTATGTCCAAGCCTGAGACCACATGTGTGCCAAGAGGGGCACACACTACATATACTGTTTTAGAAAGGAGAGACCGCCCCGATGCCGTGCTCCGAGGCGTCGGTCTTTACTACAAACTCTCTGCTGTAGTCGGGGGCCTGGAGCACAGGGGCGGTGCACATGGCAGTCTTTAGAGTCTCAAAGGCCGTCTGGCACGCAGGGGTCCAGTGCACCCTCTTTGGTAGCTTCTTGGAGGTCAGTTCGGTCAGGGGCCCCACAATACTCCCGTAGTCTCTTACAAACCGCCGATAATATCCAGTGAGCCCCAGGAAGGCTCGGACAGCGGTCTGGGTGACCGGGGGCTCCCAGGCACGGATGGCGTCTATCTTTGGTTGGAGGGGAGCCACGTGGCCGCTCCCCACTTGGTGTCCCAGATAGGTCACGGACCCTTGGCCTATCTGGCACTTACTGGCTTTGATGGTGAGTCCGGCCCGCCGAAGGGCCGTCAGGACCGTCCCGAGGTGGGTCAGGTGCTCACCCCAGTGAAGGCTGTATACAGCAATGTCATCGAGGTAGGCAGCGCTGTACTCTTCTAGTCCGGCCAGTACCTAGTTCACGAGTCTCTGGAAGGTTGCTGGGGCGTTCTTCATGCCGAAGGGTATCACTTTGAAGTGATAGTGGCCATCGGGGGTCGAGAAGGCTGATCGCTCTTGTGCCCCCGGGGTGAGGTCGATCTGCCAATACCCTGCCGTGAGATCGAAGGTGCTGAGGAATTTGGCAGCTCCTAAGCGATCGATTAGTTCATCTGCCCTGGGGATAGGATGGGCGTCGGTCCTGGTGACTGAATTTAGTCCCCGGTAGTCAACACAAAACCGGAGCTCCGGAGCCGCTCCAGGGGCGGCGGCTTTAGGGACCAGGACAACGGGACTGGCCCAGGGGCTGTTGGAGGGTTCGACTACCCCCAGAGCTAACATCTTGGCCACTTCTGTTTGGATGCAGGCCCGAACCCGGTCGGGTACTCGAAAAGCTCGGTGCTTCACAGGCGGGCTGTCTCCGGTGTCCACATCGTGGACACACCACCGGGTGACCCCCGGAGTGAGGGAAAACAGATCCGCAAACTGCCCCAGCAGCTTCCGGCAGTCTTGTTGCTGATCTGGGGTCAGGGTAGAGGAGAGTCGGACCCCTTCGAAGGAGCCGTCTTTCTCGGAGGTGCTGAGGAGGTCTGGTAGGGGGTCGGAGTCGTCTTCCGCTCCGTCATCGGTCGCCAGCAGCAGACTTAGTTCAGTGCGGGCAAAGTGCGGCTTGAGTCGGTTAGCGTGGAGAACCCGGAGGGGGTTCCGGGGGGATTCCATGTCCACTAAGTAGGTGACGGGGCTCTTGCGCTCCACCACCTTGAAGGGCCCCGCCCACTTGTCCTGGAGGGCACAAGGTTCGACCGGGGACATGACCCAGACCTGCTGGCCCGGCTCGAATTCGATGGACGAGGCGTTCTGGTCATACCAGCGTTTCATCTCTTCCTGGCTAGCCTCCAGGTTGGCCTCGGCAACTTCCCGGAACTTCCGAGTCTGATTGCGTAGGGTCAGGAGGTACCGGTAGACATCCGGTGGGGCATCTCGGACTGCCGTCTCCCAGCCTTCCTTGACCAGGCTGAGGGGGCCGCGGACCGGGTGCCCGTACAAGAGTTCGAAAGGGCTGAACCCCAGGGACTTCTGGGGTACCTCTCGGTAGGCGAACAGAAGGCAAGGCAGTAGGACATCCCATTTGCGCCGGAGGGGCTCTTCTAGGCCCTTGATCATCCCCTTCAGTGTCCTGTTGAATCGTTCGACTAGACCATTTCCTTGGGGATGATACGGAGTGGTGAACTTGTAGGTGACCCCGCACTGCTGCCAGAGGGACCGCATATGTTTCGAGATAGTTGGAGCCCCGATCACTCACGACTTCCCGGGGGAAGCCGACTCGGGAGAAGATGCTCATGAGGGCTCAGCCTACCACGGGGGCCATGATGGTTCGGAGGGGGATGGCCTCGGGATAGCGGGTAGCATGATCCACCAGGACGAGGATGAAGCGGTGCCCCTGCGAGGTGCGAGGATCCAGGGTCCCTACGATGTCGATCCCCACTCGCTCGAAGGGGGTGGTGACCACGGGAAAAGGCTGGAGCGGGGCCTTCATCTTCCCCCCGCTCTTTCCGCTGGCTTGACAGGTCGGGCAGGTCCTGCAGTGGTTATGTACATCGTTCCGCATTTTCGGCCAGTAGAAATGTGTTAGACGGGGACCTGGAGGGTCGGCCGAGCACAGTGATCGCACAGACAGGTAACTTCCCCCCCACAGATGGACACCACACAAAGCTTATGGTAACACCTTTTATAGGCACTTCGGGTAGTAGAGTGGTACGATACAGGGCGATCAGGACACGATGATCCTCTCAATTCTAGTCTCTAGTAAGGGAAGGGGGTAGCGGGACAGTCTTGGTACCCACGGGTACGGGGGTGTAACGGTGATAGCTCACAATCCTCGAGCTCGGTGTTCGGAGGGGTCAGACCGCGGCAGCGCCGGCAGGTCCCGAAGAGGTCGTAGGTGGCACGGGCCGCGGCAGCGCCAGCAGGTCCCAACGAGGATGAAGGTTACAACGGGCCGCGGCAGCGCCAGCAGGTCCCACGAGAATGCAGGTTGCAAAGGGCCGCGGCAGCGCCAGCAGGTCCCACGAGGATGGAGGTTACAACGGGCCGCGGCAGCGCCAGCAGGTCCCACGAGAATGCAGGTTGCAGAGGGCCGCGGCAGCGCCAGCAGGTCCCACGAGGATGAAGGTTGCAGAGGGCCGCGGCAGCGCCAGCAGGTCCCACGAGGATGAAGGTTGCAGAGGGCCGCGGCAGCGCCAGCAGGCAGGACAATAGTTCACAAGGCAGGGCTGTGGCAGCGCCAACAGTCCGTCAAGGATGAGTTCGTCGCGGTGTCTCTCGACTCCAGGATACAACTGCCTTCCTGTCCTGGGGCCGCCTTAGTTATAGGTCTGGCGCCCTTTGATGTCCGGACCCTCGCTCTTGGAGGTCGGGAGGTCCGGGATGAGGGAGTCCAGACACCCAGCAGGGGGGTGGAGCCAGCGCCCGAGGAGGCTGGGGGTGCTCGGCACCTGGCGGGGAAGAGCCATCGACACTTCGTACTCCCATTGACCTGCCAAGTGGGCCGTTCACCTCCTGGGTGGAGGGTGGTGCCGGGATGTCGGGGCCTGGCCAGGCCCAGGGTTGGGGTCGGGCTGAGGCCGCACGGCCGCGTGGTGCCGTGTCCAAGATGGCGGCTGGGCCGGGCAATGGTGCTGACGGTGGCCCGGGCCCTGTCCTGCGGGGAGGGAGCGAGCCCTTCATGTGGCCTGTCCAACATGCGTCCCCCCCAGCTGAAGGCGGGGAGAGTCACCCATCTTCTTGGGGACTTTCCTCGTCGAGGCGGAAAAAGCGGGACAGGCCATCCGCGTTGGCGTGGTCTTGGCCGGGTCGATGTTCCACAGTGAAGTCCATCCCCTGCAGGGAGATGGACCAACATAGTAGTTTCGGGTTTTCCCCCCGCATCTGCATGAGCCATTGCAGGGGTCGATGATCGGTCTGGACCCGGAAGTGGGTGCCGAAGAGATAAGGCCGGAGCTTTTTGAGGGCCCACACCACGGCGAAGGCCTCCCTCTCGATGGTGCTCCAGCGTCGTTCTCGGGCCAGGAGCCGTCTGCTGATGAAAGCCACTGGCTGGTCAAGTCCTTCGGGGTTCAGCTGGGAAAGGACTGCCCCAACGCCGTGGTCGGAGGCATCTGTTTGGACGATAAATTCCCGGCTGTAGTCGGGGGCCTGGAGCACCGGGGCGGAGCACATGGCGGCCTTCAGCTTCTCGAAGGCCGCTTGACAGTCTGGGGTCCAGTTGACCTCCTTGGGTTGGTTTTTAGAGGTGAGTTCCGTGAGGGGCCCTACGATGCTGCCATAGTCCCTCACGAACCGTCGGTAGTAGCCTGTGAGTCCCAAGAAGGCGCGGACCTCGGTCTGGGTGATGGGGGACTGCCACGACTGGATGGCAGCGATCTTGAGTTGCAGAGGGGCCACCAGACCGCTTCCCACCTGGTGCCCGAGATAGGTCACGGACCCCTGGCCAATTTGGCATTTGCTGGCCTTGATCGTGAGGCCAGCTCGTTGGAGGGCCTGTAGCACCTCTCGGAGGTGGTGGAGGTGGTCGGACCAGTGGTGGCTGTACACAGCGATATCGTCCAGGTAGGCGGCGCTGAATCCTTCGAGTCCTGCCAGGACCTGGTTTACTAGCCGCTGAAATGTTGCTGGCGCATTCTTCATGCCGAATGGCATGACCTTGAAGTGATAGTGGCCATCAGGGGTAGAGAATGCCGATCGTTCTTGGGCCCGGGGTGTGAGACCGATCTGCCAGTAGCCCGCTGTCAGGTCGAAGATGCTGAGGTAGCGGGCAGCTCCCATGCGGTCGATTAGTTCATCTGCTCGGGGGATGGGGTGTGCGTCTGTTCTGGTGACCGCATTCAAGCCCCGGTAGTCGACGCAGAACCGGAGCTCTGGCGTGGCGCCGGGGGCGGCCGCTTTGGGGACCAGTACCACTGGGCTGGCCCAGGGGCTGTCTGAGGGCTCGATGATCCCGAGTGTGAGCATCTTGGCCACCTCCTCTTGGATGCAGGCCCGTACCCGATCTGGTACGCGGTAGGCCCGATGGCGGATAGGGGGACTGTCTCCAGTGTCCACGTCGTGTAAGCACCAGGGGGAGACCCCTGGGGTGAGGAAGAACAGGGTGGAGAACTGGAGCAGGAGGACTCGGCAGTCTTGGCGCTGTTCCAGGGTGAGGGCCTCCGAGAGTCGGACCCCGTCCACGGAGCCGTCCTTCTCCCGTGACCGTAGGAGGTCAGGAAGGGGTTCGGAGTCCTCCTCGGTTCCATTGTCGGTTGCCATCAGGAGACTGAGTTCGGAGCGTACAAAGTGGGGTTTCAGTCTATTAGCGTGGAGGACCCGGAGAGGGTTTCGGGAAGATTCCATATCGATGAGATAGGTGACAGGGCTCTTGCGCTCGATTACTTTGACGGGCCCCGTCCATTTGTCTTGCAGGGCGCATGGTTCGGTGGGAGACATTACCCACACTTGTTGGCCGGGTTCAAATTCGATGGAGGATGCATTTTGATCGTACCACCTTTTCATGTCCTCCTGACTGGCCTCCAGGTTTGCTTTTGCCATCTCTCTGAACCTTCTGGTCTGGTTGCGGAGGGTTAGGAGGTACTTGAAAACATCTGGAGTGTTCTTTAGAGGGGGCATTTCCCAGCCTTCTTTGACTAGGCTGAGCGGGCCTCGCACCGGGTGTCCATACAAGAGTTCGAAAGGGCTGAAGCCGAGGGACTTCTGGGGGACTTCTCGGTAGGCAAAGAGAAGGCACGGTAGTAGCACATCCCACTGGCGACGGAGGGGCTCTTCCAATCCCCCAATCATCCCTTTGAGCGTGCGGTTGAATCGCTCAACCAGTCCGTTCCCTTGAGGGTGATAGGGGGTCGTGAATCGGTAGGTGACCCCACACTGTTGCCAGAGGGACTTCATGTATTTTGAGATAAAGTTCGTACCCCTGTCGCTGACGACTTCCCGGGGGAAGCCCACTCGAGAGAAGATCCCCATCAAGGCTCGACCCACTACTGGGGCTGTTATCGTACGAAGGGGGACCGCTTCAGGATAGCGGGTAGCGTGATCCACCAGGACCAGGATGAAGCGATGTCCCTGTGCTGTTCGGGGGTCCAGGGGCCCCACAATGTCTATTCCCACCCTTTCGAACGGGGTGGTCACCACGGGGAATGGTTGTAGGGGTGCCTTGAGTTTGCGGCCGCTCTTCCCACTGGCCTGGCAGGTCGGGCAGGACCGGCAATGGTTGGATACGTCATTTCTCATTTTGGGCCAAAAAAAGTGAGTCACCAGGCGGTGGTAGGTCTTGTCTTGGCCCAGGTGCCTGGCCAGGGGGACATCATGGGCTAGGTTCAACAGGAAGTCTCTGAAGTGGAGGGGCACCACCAGCACTCGCCCGGCCCCCAGTTCTGCGATTTTCTGTTCGCTGTACAAGAGATCATTGTCCCAATAAACCCAGTGGGCCCCGGTGGTGTCTCCTTGGCTCTGGGCGAGCGCTTGCTGTCGCAATCCCTCGAGGGAGGGGCAGGTCTTTTGCTCCTGCCGGAATTGTTCCTGGGTGGGCCCACCTTCTTGACGCCACTGAGCCAGGTCGGGAAGCTCGGGGGGCTGTGTGGACCCCTCTGGGGTGGGGTCCGGGTGGTCGGTCTGGAGGAAGTCTTCTTCTGGAGTGATCGAGGGCGGAGGTGCTGCCCATTCTGGTTCTTCTGGTCTAGGGATGGTGCGGGTGGCCATGGACCGGGTGGTTACGCACGCCCAGTCCGGGAGACCCAACATCCCCAGATGCTCTCTTCTTTCCACAGCGGCCCACGGGGAGCTCTCGAGATCGTTCCCCAGGAGGCAGTCTACGGGGGCATCGTCACGGACAGTTACTTTCAGCATGCCGGACACTCCTCCCCATTCGAAGGGGACGCAGGCCATCCGACACAGGCTCTCCGAGTTATCTGCCGATCGGACGGGGCAAAGTACGTTTGGTAGGATTTGTTCTGGGGTCACCAGGTGACAGCGGACGGCCGTCACACTGGCCCCGGTGTCACGCAGGGCCTCGGCCTTGCGCCCATTGATGCTCACCCATTGGCTGTACTTCCGAGTGTTGGCGGGCAGGGGAGTCCGCGGGACCATGTATCTTCCTCCTAGGCATGCCAGGGTCATGGCGGCGGGTTCCCACTCGAACTGCTCCGACTCATAGGTCTCCGTGTCTTCGGAGACTTGTTCTTCTCCCAGGGCGGCGGCCGCCATCTGGCGGGGCCCGGGGGCCTGGTTCTTCGGGCAGGTCGGGTCACTGGCATAGTGGCCGACTCGCTGGCATCGATGACACGTCACGTTAGCTCGGAACCCCGGGCGCATCGGGGGGTTTCCCCGGCCTGCTGGGGCCGGGGTGGCGTTAGTGGGTGCGGCCGGGGCGGCGTCTCTGCCCCGGCCCGGGCCTCCTCCTCCTCCTCGGGGACGATGGTGACCTTGGTTGGTTCTGTTCTGCTCGTTCGGCCCACTCCGGGCCACTCGGGTGCTCTCCCACCGGTCAGCCTCGGTGGCGAGCTGCCGGGGTTCAGTTAATTTACTGTCGAGGAGGTGCTGCCTGAGCTCGACAAAGCAGTTGTTGGAGAGGTGCTCCCACACAATGAGATTGAAGAGTTGTTCGTAAGTGGTTACGTTGTTACCCTTGATCCACCCCTCGAAGGCTCGGCTGAAATAGTTCACGTATTCCAACCACGTCGTACCTGGGATCCTGGTGCAGTTGCGGAACCTCTGGCGGTACATTTCGGGTGTAAGTCCATATCGACTGAGGAGGGCGGCCTTCATGTGGTCATAGGACGTCATTTGATGGTCCGGAAGCTGCAGCAGGGCATCACGACACTCGTTGACGAATCTCCCCCATAGACCGGCTCCCCAGTCACTTCGAGCGACCCGGTGGGCGGTCATGGCAATCTCATAGGCCTTGAACCACTGCTGTATGTCGTCGTTCCGGTGATATTCTCGGACCACATCCTTGGGGATGTGGACCTTCTGCTCGGTAGGACCCGGGGAGTGCGGTTGCTCGGGCACCCCTAGGTTTTTGTTCAGTTTGCGCATTTCTATCTCCGCTAGTTTGCACTCGTGCTCGTATGCCAGTCTTTTTTCTTCGAGGTCTCTCTGTCTCTGTTTTTCCTCTCGCTCTTCTCTGAGCCGTAAGTGTTCTAAGTTTATTTTTTGTTCCGCCAGTTTCAATTCTCCGTCTAAGCTGAGTCGTGCCAAGTCTAACTCGTGTAATCTATTTTTTTCCCGCTCTTGGATCTCTTCATGGGAGGGGCCTGTTCTCCGTTCCTCCGTCCGGGTGGTGTTGACTTCCGGGGCTGCGGGGTCCCGGGGGGTTGCGGTATTTGTCTCTGTCCAGGCCTCTAGGGCGTTTTTGAAGTCTTCTTTTGTGCTTAGCCCGGTGGTAGCAATGCCTAAGTCCATGCAAAATTGCTTGAGCTCTCGGTGGTTGTATTCTTCCAGCTTTTCCATCTGGAACTTCTCCGCCGATCCACTCTCTTTGGTCGTCATTGTGGTTTTAGTTGTAGGGTGAGTTACTGTCTGTACGGTACGCGTTGGTTCGGATCGCGCCGCTAGCCACCAATGTTAGACGGGGACCTGGAGGGTCGGCCGAGCACAGTGATCGCACAGACAGGTAACTTCCCCCCCACAGATGGACACCACACAAAGCTTATGGTAACACCTTTTATAGGCACTTCGGGTAGTAGAGTGGTACGATACAGGGCGATCAGGACACGATGATCCTCTCAATTCTAGTCTCTAGTAAGGGAAGGGGGTAGCGGGACAGTCTTGGTACCCACGGGTACGGGGGTGTAACGGTGATAGCTCACAATCCTCGAGCTCGGTGTTCGGAGGGGTCAGACCGCGGCAGCGCCGGCAGGTCCCGAAGAGGTCGTAGGTGGCACGGGCCGCGGCAGCGCCAGCAGGTCCCAACGAGGATGAAGGTTACAACGGGCCGCGGCAGCGCCAGCAGGTCCCACGAGAATGCAGGTTTCAAAGGGCCGCGGCAGCGCCAGCAGGTCCCACGAGGATGGAGGTTACAACGGGCCGCGGCAGCGCCAGCAGGTCCCACGAGAATGCAGGTTGCAGAGGGCCGCGGCAGCGCCAGCAGGTCCCACGAGGATGAAGGTTGCAGAGGGCCGCGGCAGCGCCAGCAGGTCCCACGAGGATGAAGGTTGCAGAGGGCCGCGGCAGCGCCAGCAGGCAGGACAATAGTTCACAAGGCAGGGCTGTGGCAGCGCCAACAGTCCGTCAAGGATGAGTTCGTCGCGGTGTCTCTCGACTCCAGGATACAACTGCCTTCCTGTCCTGGGGCCGCCTCAGTTATAGGTCTGGCGCCCTTTGATGTCCGGACCCTCGCTCTTGGAGGTCAGGAGGTCCGGGATGAGGGAGTCCAGACACCCAGCAGGGGGGTGGAGCCAGCGCCCGAGGAGGCTGGGGGTGCTCGGCACCTGGCGGGGGAGAGCCATCGACACTTCGTACTCCCATTGACCTGCCAAGTGGGCCGTTCACCTCCTGGGTGGAGGGTGGTGCCGGGATGTCGGGGCCTGGCCAGGCCCAGGGTTGGGGTCGGGCTGAGGCCGCACGGCCGCGTGGTGCCGTGTCCAAGATGGCGGCTGGGCCGGGCAATGGTGCTGACGGTGGCCCGGGCCCTGTCCTGCGGGGATTGAGCGAGCCCTTCATGTGGCCTGTCCAACAAAATGGGTCACCTGGTGGCTGTAAGTTTTGTCCTGCCCCAGGTGCCCGGCGAGGGGCACATCATGTGCTAAGTTTAGGAGGAAGTCTCTGAATCGGAGGGGCACGACCAGCACCCGGCTGGCCCCTAGTTCGGCAATCTTCTGCTCACTGTAGAGAAGGTCGTTGTCCCACTAGACCCAGTGGGACCCCGCGGGGTCTCCCGCGGCTTGAGTAGCGGCCTGCTGTCGGACCCCCTCAAGGGAGGGGCAGGTTTTCTGCTCCTGCCGGAACTGTTCGCGAGTGGGACCCCCTTCTTGGCGCCATTGAGCGAGTTCGGGGAGGTGTTGGAGCTCGGGGAGGTTTTCTTGGTCGGGCTCTTGGGAGCCGCGTTCCAGGCCAGGGTCCTCGGGGAGGACGGGTGGCGGCGGTGCGGGCCACTCCGGCTCTTCAGTCGAAGCTTCCCCCGCTGGGGTGGAGGCTCGGGCGGACATGGAACGGGTGGTCGCGCAGACCCACTCGGGAAGGCCTAGCATCCCTAGGTGCTCTCTTCTTTCGACGCTTGCCCAGGGGGAACTTTCAAGGTCGTTCCCAAGGAGGCAGTCCACGGGGGCATCGTTGCGGACAGTCACTTTTAGCATGCCCGACACTCCCCCCCACTCGAAGGGGATGCGGGCCATCTGGCACAAAGTCTCTGAGTTATCTGCGGATCGGACTGGGCACAGGACATTAGGAAGGATCTGTTCGGGGGTCAAAAAAACACAGGGAGTGGTAAAGGGTCCGAAGGGAAACTGTTTTTATAGACCGAATAGTACCTAGTCCCCCAACTTAACAGTAAAACACACGGGAGGTACTAACAGTCTGACACAATGAATCTACTGGAACCTAATAGTGTCCCACATTCATACTAAGACCACAAAGTTGATCCAAAAAAGTAACATTGTAATACCAGAAACAGTGAGAAGGAGAAGATACAGAGTCTGAAGAACTTGAAAAAGTACCCATCAGCCCACTCAAAAGTGAAATCTCGTCATCTGGGTTGTTTGTGTTAGAGAATGGTGTCCTGTAGGCTCCTCCTCAGGGAGAGTCTGAGGCTACCTAATTCCGGACCCAATGATCAAGCATTCAACCAACAGATGACAGTGTGTGAGCGGAAGGGGCAAAAGTTGCAGTGCTCAAAAGAAGAAACAAGAAGGAAAATGATCCATGTTATTTAAAAATACCTACTTTGATGTCATAAGAACAAACTTTATTAGGTCTGACCATCAATGTGGTATTATTAAAAGCAGTATAATGATAGCATGCAAGGAATTGCTATCCACCATGTGTGTTAATTGGTCAACATGTTTCAGCCTTAAGCGGCTTTCGTCAGGACCTATGATGTGCTGCTGCAACACTTACTTAATGTGATGTGATACGTGATCTACACCCACTCTCCAATTTCTAAAAGGAAATTGGTGTGTCTTCTCCTGTATATACAATGTGGGAAACAAAAACAAAACAGGATTAAAAGTATACACATCTATCGCATGTATCTCTCGTCTCTGTGTAAGTTGAATATATAAATAAATGATTATCACTCACCCTAGTTGAAGGGAGAAAAAACCTCACCTCACCTGGCAACTGCTCAGGGTAAAAGGAGGCCACGCACTAAAAGTAAGTGCATAAATCTGAAGTTAACTCCAGAATCAGACTTTAACAGTCACAAAGTTTAAAAAGCATTTCATTAGTGATACAGTAAAGGCAATATGGCAGGCCTAGATTAAGAATGCATGAGGATGAAAAAGGCGTCAAACTAGAATCCTTAATTTGGCTCAACTGGGCTGCCTTGCATGATGATTAGAGTAGCAGAGTAACCAGATGTCAGAAAACATGGACGCCTTATCCTGAACTGTAAAATAATTACTTCCCAGTCTAAGATCTAACAGTTACAGCACTCAGCTATCTGAACCATCTATCTGAACAAAGCCACCTCGTTGTATGGTCCCAGATCGCGATCACTCACCTCTCCGTCGTTGCCTCGGGTGAAGAACTGAGCCGAGGGGGAGGTGGTGACGCAGAGTTGTGCACGGGTTTTTGTCCGTGAATAGCGGACCTTGGAGGGAACTGTCGAAAGGAATGCTCTAATTGGCTCGCTGCGTGTTAATGGTCTCGGCCAATGGCAGCTTTCCCCTCTAGCGAAACACTTGGGGGCCACTCTGTTGTTATTTTAGTAAGGAGGGAGAACTGCTCGATACTGGAGGAGCTCCTGATGGGCCTCTTACTGGGTGACACCAAAACATTGTCAAATGATGTCAACTATAGAGGTTGAATATGTAGGTATATAGATGTATGTACTAAGTCTAGACTCACAACTGCATCCACGGGATGTCATCGTTCAATCCTTCCGTGTCACTGCGTAATTTGAAGACCCATCTTTGCTCTTTCCTTAATAGGAAAAGTGAGACATCTGTGACATGGCCAGGTATATATGGTTGTTCTAGGATTAGCCACTTCAAATCATCAGGATTGTGTTTTTTATCCAAAAAGTGCGAGGTGAGCCGGGTCGCCTGCTTGTTGCGCCTGATTGTGCTCTTGTGTTCTTGTATGCGCAATTTGATCTTTCTTGTAGTGTTGGACAGGCCACATGAAGGGCTCGCTCCCTCCCCGCAGGACAGGGCCCGGGCCACCGTCAGCACCATTGCCCGGCCCAGCCGCCATCTTGGACACGGCACCACGCGGCCGCGCGGCCTCAGCCCGACCCCAACCCTGGGCCTGGGCCTGGCCAGGCCCCGACATCCCGGCACCACCCTCCACCCAGGAGGTGAACGGCCCACTTGGCAGGTCAATGGGAGTACGAAGTGTCGATGGCTCTCCCCCGCCAGGTGCCGAGCACCCCCAGCCTCCTGGGGCGCTGGCTCCGCCCCCCTGCTGGGTGTCTGGACTCCCTCATCCCGGACCTCCCGACCTCCAAGAGCGAGGGTCCGGACATCAAAGGGCGCCAGACCTATAACTGGGGCAGCCCCAGGACAGGAAGGCAGTTGTATCCTGGAGTCGAGAGACACCGCGACGAACTCATCCTTGACGGACTGTTGGCGCTGCCACAGCCCTGCCTTGTGAACTATCGTCCTGCCTGCTGGCGCTGCCGCGGCCCTCTGTAACCTTCCTCCTCGTGGGACCTGCTGGCGCTGCCGCGGCCCGTTGCAACCTGCATTCTCGTGGGACCTGCTGGCGCTGCCGCGGCCCGTTGTAACCTTCATCCTCGTTGGGACCTGCTGGAGCTGCCGCGGCCCGTTGCAACCTGCATCCTCGTGGGACCTGCTGGCGCTGCCGCGGCCCGTTGTAACCTCCATCCTCGTTGGGACCTGCTGGCGCTGCCGCGGCCCGTTGCAACCTGCATTCTCGTGGGACCTGCTGGCGCTGCCGCGACCCGTTGTAACCTTCATCCTCGTTGGGACCTGCTGGCGCTGCCGCGGCCCGTTGCCACCTACGACCTCTTCGGGACCTGCCGGCGCTGCCGCGGTCTGACCCATCCGAACACCGAGCTCGAGGATTGTGAGCTATCACCGTTACACACCCGTCCCCTTGGGTACCAAGACTGTCCCGCTACCCCCTTCCCTTACTAGAGACTAGAATTGAGAGGATCATCGTGTCCTGATCGCCTTGTATCGTACCACCCTACTACCCGAAGTGCCTATAAAAGGTGTTACCCTAATCTTTGTGTGGTGTCCATCTGTGGGGGGGAAGTTACCTGTCTGTGCGATCACTGTGCTCGGCCGGCCCTCCCGGTCCCCGTCTAACATTGGTGGCTAGCGGCGCGATCCGAACCAACGCGTACCGCACAGACAGTAACTCACCCTACGACTAAAACCACAATGACGACCAAAGAGAGCGGATCGGCGGAGAAGTTCCAGATGGAAAAGCTGGAAGAATACAACCACCGAGAGCTCAAACAATTTTGCATGGACTTAGGCATTGCTACCACCGGGCTAAGCACAAAAGAAGACTTCAAAAACGCCCTAGAGGCCTGGACAGAGACAAATACCGCAACCCCCCGGGACCCCGCAGCCCCAGAAGTCAACACCACCCGGACGGAGGAACGGAGAACAGGCCCCTCCCATGAAGAGATCCAAGAGCGGGAAAAAAATAGATTACACGAGTTAGACTTGGCACGACTCAGATTAGACGGAGAATTGAAACTGGCGGAACAAAAAATAAACTTAGAACACTTACGGCTCAGAGAAGAGCGAGAGGAAAAACAGAGACAGAGAGACCTCGAAGAAAAAAGACTGGCATACGAGCACGAGTGCAAACTAGCGGAGATAGAAATACGCACACTGAACAAAAACCTAGGGGTGCCCGAGCAACCTCACTCCCCGGGTCCTACCGAGCAGAAGGTCCACATCCCCAAGGATGTGGTCCGAGAATATCACCGGAACGACGACATACAGCAGTGGTTCAAGGCCTATGAGATTGCCATGACCGCCCACCGGGTCGCTCGAAGTGACTGGGGAGCCGGTCTATGGGGGAGATTCGTCAACGAGGGTCGTGATGCCCTGCTGCAGCTTCCGGACCATCAAATGACGTCCTATGACCACATGAAGGCCGCCCTCCTCAGTCGATATGGACTTACACCCGAAATGTACCGCCAGAGGTTCCGCAACTGCACCCGGATCCCAGGTACGACGTGGTTGGAATACGTGAACTATTTCAGCCGAGCCTTCGAGGGGTGGATCAAGGGTAACAACGTAACCACTTACGAACAACTCTTCAATCTCATTGTGTGGGAGCACCTCTCCAACAACTGCTTTGTCGAGCTCAGGCAGCACCTCCTCGACAGTAAATTGACTGAACCCCGGCAGCTCGCCACCGAGGCTGACCGGTGGGAGAGCACCCGAGTGGCCCGGAGTGGGCCGAATGAGCAGAACAGAACCAACCAAGGTCACCATCGTCCCCGAGGAGGAGGAGGAGGCCCGGGCCGGGGCAGAGACGCCGCCCCGGCCGCACCCACTAACGCCACCCCGGCCCCAGCAGGCCGGGGAAACCCCCCGATGCGCCCGGGGTTCCGAGCTAACGTGACGTGTCATCGATGCCAGCGAGTCGGCCACTATGCCAGTGACCCGACCTGCCCGAAGAACCAGGCCCCCGGGCCCCGCCAGATGGCGGCCGCCGCCCTGGGAGAAGAACAAGTCTCCGAAGACACGGAGACCTATGAGTCGGAGCAGTTCGAGTGGGAACCCGCCGCCATGACCCTGGCATGCCTAGGAGGAAGAGACATGGTCCCGCGGACTCCCCTGCCCGCCAACACTCGGAAGTACAGCCAATGGGTGAGCATCAATGGGCGCAAGGCCGAGGCCCTGCGTGACACCGGGGCCAGTGTGACGGCCGTCCGCTGTCACCTGGTGACCCCAGAACAAATCCTACCAAACGTACTTTGCCCCGTCCGATCGGCAGATAACTCGGAGAGCCTGTGTCGGATGGCCTGCGTCCCCTTCGAATGGGGAGGAGTGTCCGGCATGCTGAAAGTAACTGTCCGTGACGATGCCCCCGTAGACTGCCTCCTGGGGAACGATCTCGAGAGCTCCCCGTGGGCCGCTGTGGAAAGAAGAGAGCATCTGGGGATGTTGGGTCTCCCGGACTGGGCGTGCGTAACCACCCGGTCCATGGCCACCCGCACCATCCCTAGACCAGAAGAACCAGAATGGGCAGCACCTCCGCCCTCGATCACTCCAGAAGAAGACTTCCTCCAGACCGACCACCCGGACCCCACCCCAGAGGGGTCCACACAGCCCCCCGAGCTTCCCGACCTGGCTCAGTGGCGTCAAGAAGGGGGGCACACCCGTGAACAATTCCGGCAGGAGCAAAAGACCTGCCCCTCCCTCGAGGGATTGCGACAGCAAGCGCTCGCCCAGAGCCAAGGAGACACCACCGGGGCCCACTGGGTTTATTGGGACAATGATCTCTTGTACAGCGAACAGAAAATCGCAGAACTGGGGGCCGGGCGAGTGCTGGTGGTGCCCCTCCACTCCAGAGACTTCCTGTTGAACCTAGCCCATGATGTCCCCCTGGCCGGGCACCTGGGCCAAGACAAGACCTACCACCGCCTGGTGACTCACTTTTTTTGGCCCAAAATGAGAAATGACGTATCCAACCATTGCCGGTCCTGCCCGACCTGCCAGGCCAGTGGGAAGAGCGGCCGCAAACTCAAGGCCCCCCTACAACCATTCACGGTGGTGACCACCCCGTTCGAAAGGGTGGGAATAGACATTGTGGGGCCCCTGGACCCCCGAACAGCACAGGGACATCGCTTCATCCTGGTCCTGGTGGATCACGCTACCCGCTATCCTGAGGCGGTCCCCCTTCGTACGATAACAGCCCCAGTAGTGGGTCGAGCCTTGATGGGGATCTTCTCTCGAGTGGGCTTCCCCCGGGAAGTCGTCAGCGACAGGGGTACGAACTTTATTTCAAAGTATATGAAATCCCTCTGGCAGCAGTGCGGAGTCACTTACCGATTCACCACCCCCTATCACCCCCAGGGGAACGGACTGGTCGAGCGGTTCAACCGCACCCTCAAGGGGATGATCATGGGGCTGGAAGAACCCCTACGCCGCCAGTGGGACGTGCTACTACCGTGCCTCCTCTTCGCCTACCGAGAAGTCCCCCAGAAGTCCCTCGGCTTCAGCCCCTTCGAACTCCTGTACAGACACCCCGTTCGCGGGCCTCTCAGCCTAGTGAAGGAGGAATGGGAAATGGCCCCCCTAAAGACCCCTCCGGACGTCTACAAATACCTCCTGACCCTCCGTAATCAGACCCGGAAATTCAGGGAGATCGCTAAAGCCAATCTGGAGGCCAGTCAAGAGGACATGAAGAAGTGGTACGACCAACATGCCTCCTCCATCGAGTTTGAACCGGGTCAGCAGGTATGGGTGATGTCCCCCATCGAACCATGTGCCTTGCAGGACAAATGGACGGGGCCCTTCAAGGTGATCGAGCGCAGGAGCCCCGTCACCTATCTCATCGACCTGGAGTCCCCCCGGAACCCCCTCCGGGTCCTCCACGCCAACCGACTCAAACCCCACTTCGTGCGCTCAGAGCTCAGCCTGCTGATGGCTACCGACAGTGGCGCAGAAGGAGACTCCGAGCCCCTCCCTGACCTACTGAGGACCCGGGAAAGAGATGGTTCGGTGGACGGGGTCCGACTCTCTGAGGCCCTGACCCCAGAGCAGCGTCAAGATTGCCAGGCCCTCCTGCTGCCGTTCGCAAACCTGTTCTCCCTCGCACCCGGAGTCACCTCCTGGTGCCTGCACGACGTGGACACGGGGGACAGTCCTCCTGTCCGACACCGGGCGTACCGAGTACCGGATCGGGTACGTACATGCATCCAAGAAGAAGTCTCCAAGATGCTCGCCCTCGGAGTCATCGAACCTTCGGACAGTCCCTGGGCCAGCCCGGTCGTCCTGGTCCCCAAGGCCGCGGCCCCGGGCACCCCCCCTGAACTCCGGTTCTGCATTGACTATCGGGGTCTGAACGCGGTCACCCGAACCGCCGCTCACCCTATCCCCAGAGCAGATGAACTAGTCGACCGCATGGGGGCAGCCCGCTACCTAAGCATCTTCAACCTGACAGCGGGCTACTGGCAGATCGGCCTCACCCCCAGAGCCCAAGAACGTTCCGCTTTCTCCACCCCGGATGGGCACTACCATTTCAGAGTGATGCCCTTCGGCATGAAGAACGCTCCAGCCACTTTTCAAAGACTGGTGAACCAGGTATTGGCAGGCCTCGAAGAATTCAGCGCCGCCTACCTGGACGACATCGCGGTATACAGCCGCCACTGGACGGATCACCTCCACCACCTCAGAGAGGTCCTGCAGGCCCTCCAACAGGCCGGCCTCACCATAAAGGCCAGCAAGTGCCAAATCGGCCAGGGGTCCGTGACCTACCTCGGACACCAAGTGGGGAGCGGTCTGGTGGCCCCCCTCCAACTCAAGGTAGCTGCCATTCAGTCCTGGCAACCCCCCGAGACACAAACCGAGGTCCGAGCCTTCCTGGGGCTCACCGGATACTACCGGCGGTTTGTAAGGGACTATGGCAGCATTGTGGGGCCCCTCACGGAGCTCACGTCTAAGAACCACCCAAAAAGAGTCAACTGGACTCCCGACTGTCAAGCAGCCTTCGAGACGCTGAAGGCCGCCATGTGCACCGCTCCTGTGCTCCAGGCCCCCGACTACAGCCGCGAGTTCATCGTGCAGACCGATGCCTCCGACCAGGGTATTGGGGCCGTCCTCTCCCAACTGAACCCCGAGGGAGTGGACCAACCAGTGGCCTTCATCAGCAGACGCCTACTGCCCCGAGAACAGCGCTGGAGCACCATTGAGCGAGAGGCCTTCGCGGTGGTATGGGCCCTCAAGAAGCTCCGGCCGTACCTCTTCGGAACCCATTTCCGGGTACAGACGGACCATCGGCCCCTGCAATGGCTCATGCAGATGCGGGGGGAGAACCCCAAACTATTGCGATGGTCCATCTCCCTGCAGGGGATGGACTTCACTGTGGAACATCGCCCTGGCCAAGACCACGCCAACGCGGATGGCCTGTCCCGCTTTTTCCGCCTCGACGAGGAAAGTCCCCAAGAAGATGGGTGACTCTCCCCGCCTTCAGCTGGGGGGGACGCATGTTGGACAGGCCACATGAAGGGCTCGCTCCCTCCCCGCAGGACAGGGCCCGGGCCACCGTCAGCACCATTGCCCGGCCCAGCCGCCATCTTGGACACGGCACCACGAGGCCGCGCGGCCTCAGCCCGACCCCAACCCTGGGCCTGGCCAGGCCCCGACATCCCGGCACCACCCTCCACCCAGGAGGTGAACGGCCCACTTGGCAGGTCAATGGGAGTACGAAGTGTCGATGGCTCTCCCCCGCCAGGTGCCGAGCACCCCCAGCCTCCTGGGGCGCTGGCTCCGCCCCCCTGCTGGGTGTCTGGACTCCCTCATCCCGGACCTCCCGACCTCCAAGAGCGAGGGTCCGGACATCAAAGGGCGCCAGACCTATAACTGGGGCAGCCCCAGGACAGGAAGGCAGTTGTATCCTGGAGTCGAGAGACACCGCGACGAACTCATCCTTGACGGACTGTTGGCGCTGCCACAGCCCTGCCTTGTGAACTATCATCCTGCCTGCTGGCGCTGCCGCGGCCCTCTGTAACCTTCCTCCTCGTGGGACCTGCTGGCGCTGCCGCGGCCCGTTGCAACCTGCATTCTCGTGGGACCTGCTGGCGCTGCCGCGGCCCGTTGTAACCTTCATCCTCGTTGGGACCTGCTGGCGCTGCCGCGGCCCGTTTCAACCTGCATCCTCGTGGGACCTGCTGGCGCTGCCGCGGCCCGTTGTAACCTCCATCCTCGTTGGGACCTGCTGGCGCTGCTGCGACCCGTTGCAACCTGCATTCTCGTGGGACCTGCTGGCGCGACCCGTTGTAACCTTCATCCTCGTTGGGACCTGCTGGCGCTGCCGCGGCCCGTTGCCACCTACGACCTCTTCGGGACCTGCCGGCGCTGCCGCGGTCTGACCCATCCGAACACCGAGCTCGAGGATTGTGAGCTATCACCGTTACACACCCGTACCCGTGGGTACCAAGACTGTCCCGCTACCCCCTTCCCTTACTAGAGACTAGAATTGAGAGGATCATCGTGTCCTGATCGCCTTGTATCGTACCACCCTACTACCCGAAGTGCCTATAAAAGGTGTTACCCTAATCTTTGTGTGGTGTCCATCTGTGGGGGGGAAGTTACCTGTCTGTGCGATCACTGTGCTCGGCCGGCCCTCCCGGTCCCCGTCTAACATGTAGTCATTCCTATGTACCTCAAACCACAAGGGCAGGTGATCTGGTAGATGACTTTCTCACTATTGCAATTGGTATGGCGTTTAAGTAGCCATGGTCGAGTGGTGCCGATGTCGACTGCAAGAGTCTTGGTTGTTTGCGGACACACTGAGCAGTTCCCGCAGGGATGATGTCCTTGCACTGGCGGAAGGTTCCACAAGGTAGACGTGGGTTCTTCGACTTCTTGTCGAGGTCTCGTGTGGACCAGTGCGTCTTTCAAGTTGGTGCCTCTCTTAAATGAGAACAGTGGGAGAGGAATGTTCTCACCAGAGCTATTCAAGATCCGCCATTTCTGTCTAATGATTTTCTGGATCTTGGACGATGAGGTGTTGTACGTGGTCACACACACCAACCTGTCAATGGGTGGTTTCCTAACTGGAGGTTCCAACAGGGCCTCGCGATGGTTGTTCGCAGCACGTTTTAAGGATCTGCGAACTAAAGTGTTGGGGTAACGCCGCATTCTCAACTTAGTGGAGAGATCTTTGGCTTTTAAATGAAAATCTGTTGTGTTAGAACAATTCCTCCGAACCCTCAGGAACTGCCCAAACGGGAGGTTCTCCCGGAGGGAACGGGGATGATGGCTGTCAAATCTCAGCAATGAGTTGCGTGCCATTGGTTTGCGATATAGGGAGCGGGCCAGATGCCCTTCTTGTGGAAAAATTACAAGGTCCAGAAAAGGAACCAATTAAATGAGTTCGCATTCGTTCGGCGAACGAAGGGACAGCTGCCATTGGCCCAAACCGATATAACAGGCAGTGAGCGAATCAGAACATTGCTTACATGAGTTTCCTACAAAGTCCGCTTCTTAACGGACTCTCTAGTCCGCTACGCGCTAATAACAAGAATGGCCCTTCCTATTGGTCCTCACTGAACCATTCACACAGACCGCCTCGGACAGTTCCTCTCCGAGGCGCTGAACGAGGGGAAAGCTGCCATTGGCCGAGACCATTAACACGCAGCGAGCCAATTAGAGCATTCCTTTCGACAGTTCCCTCCAAGGTCCGCTATTCACGGACAAAAACCCGTGCACAACTCTGCGTCACCACCTCCCCCTCGGCTCAGTTCTTCACCCGAGGCAACGACGGAGAGGTGTGTGATCGCGATCTGGGACCATACAACGAGGTGGCTTTGTTCAGATAGATGGTTCAGATAGCTGAGTGCTGTAACTGTTAGATCTTAGACTGGGAAGTAATTATTTTACAGTTCAGGATAAGGCGTCCATGTTTTCTGACATCTGGTTACTCTGCTACTCTAATCATCATGCAAGGCAGCCCAGTTGAGCCAAATTAAGGATTCTAGTTTGACGCCTTTTTCATCCTCATGCACTCTTAATCTAGGCCTGCCATATTGCCTTTACTGTATCACTAATGAAATGCTTTTTAAACTTTGTGACTGTTAAAGTCTGATTCTGGAGTTAACTTCAGATTTATGCACTTACTTTTAGTGCGTGGCCTCCTTTTACCCTGAGCAGTTGCCAGGTGAGGTGAGGTTTTTTCTCCCTTCAACTAGGGTGAGTGATAATCATTTATTTATATATTCAACTTACACAGAGACGAGAGATACATGCGATAGATGTGTATACTTTTAATCCTGTTTTGTTTTTGTTTCCCACATTGTATATACAGGAGAAGACACACCAATTTCCTTTTAGAAATTGGAGAGTGAGTGTAGATCACGTATCACATCACATTAAGTAAGTGTTGCAGTAGCACATCATAGGTCCTGACGAAAGCCGCTTAAGGCTGAAACATGTTGACCAATTAACACACATGGTCGATAGCAATTCCTTGCATGCTATCATTATACTGCTTTTAATAATACCACATTGATGGTCAGACCTAATAAAGTTTATTCTTATGACATCAAAGTAGGTATTTTTAAATCACAAGGATCATTTTCCTTCTTGTTTCTTCTTTTGAGCACTGCAACTTTTGCCCCTTCCGCTCACACACTGTCATCTGTTGGTTGAATGCTTGATCATTGGGTCCGGAATTAGGTAGCCTCAGACTCTCCCTGAGGAGGAGCCTACAGGACACCATTCTCTAACACAAACAACCCAGATGACGAGATTCCACTTTTGAGTGGGCTGATGGGTACTTTTTCAAGTTCTTCAGACTCTGTATCTTCTCCTTCTCACTGTTTCTGGTATTACAATGTTACTTTTTTGGATCAACTTTGTGGTCTTAGTATGAATGTGGGACACTATTAGGTTCCAGTAGATTCATTGAATTCAGTCTGTTCGGGGGTCACCAAATGGCAGCGGACGGCTGTTACGCTGGCTCCAGTGTCACGGAGGGCTTCGGTTCGGCGACCATTGATGGTGACCCACTGGCGGTACTTCTGCGTGTTGCCGGGGATCGGGCCTTGGGGGATCAGGTCGTGAGTCCCCAGGCAGGCTAAGGTCATGGTGGCGGGCTCCCACTCGGCCTGCTCGGGGCCGTTGTCCTCTTCCTCACTTCCTTCTTCACCCAGGGCCGCGGCCATTATCTGGCGGGCCGGGGGACCGGTGGTGCCGGGTCGCTGGTTCATCGGGCAGAGGGGGTCATTTGCATAATAACCCTGTCGCTGGCATCTGTGGCACGTAACGTTCGGGCGGGGCCCTGGTCTGGCTGGGGGGCCCCCTCTCGGGCCCAAGGGTGGCGACGTGGAGGCAGGGAATGACCCCTGGGGGGCGTCTCGTCCCCGGCTCTGGCCTACTCTGCCGCCTCGGGGTCGGTGGTTTCCCGGAGGTCCCCGGCCGGAGTCTTCCGTCGGACCCCGGGCGACTCGGGTGCTCGCCCATCTATCCGCCTCGACAGCGAGTTTTCGTGGCTCAGTCAGTTTGCTGTCTAGGAGGTGTTGCCGGAGTTCGACGAAGCAGTTATTGGATAGATGTTCCCACAGAAGGAGGTCGACCAACTGCTGGTAGGTAGTGACCTGACAGCCCCGAGTCCACCCCTCGAAGGCTCTGCTGTAATAGTTCACGTACTCCACCCACGTGGTACCGGGGATTTTTTTGCAGTCTCGGAATCGCTGCCGGTACATCTCGGGGGTGAGTCCGTAGCGAGTGAGGAGGGCGGTCTTCATGTGCTCATACGAGGTCATCTCGGTATCAGGGAGCTCCAGCAGGGTGTCTCTCCCTTTGTTGATAAACTTCCCCCACAGGCCGGCGCCCCAGTCCTTGAGGGGTACTCGATGGGCGGTCATGGCGACCTCGTAGGCTTTGAACCACTGCTGGATGTCGTCGTTCTTATAGTACTCTTTGACGACATCCTTGGGTATGTGCACCTTCGTGTCCACCGGCGGGGGTGAGGTCTTACCCCCGGCGATGGCAGACTCGTTTGCCTTGGCTTTCAGTTCCATTTCTTTGAGGACGCGCTCGTGCTCGAGCATGGGTTTTTCTCCTCGAGGTCTCTTTGTCTTCGCCTTTCTTCTAGGTCTCCTTCTAGCCGTAGCTGCTCGAGGGCTAACTTCCTTTCTGCCAGTTGGATCTCTCCTTCTTGTCTGAGTCGAGCAAGATCTAACTCGTGGAGCCGGTTCTTCTCTCGTTCTCGGGCGTCTTCGTGGGAGAGGCCCGTGTCTGGGTCTGCGGGTCTCCCTCCCGCTGGGTTCGTCTCGGCCTCCGGGCCTCCGTTCGGGCCCGGGTTATCTTCACTCGGGGGTGGCGCCTTGCCGGCATCCACCCAGGCCTGCAGGGCCGATTTAAAGTCTTCTTTGGTGCTTAAGCCAGTGGTAGCGATGCCTAGGTCTTTGCAGAATTGCTTTAGCTCCTTGTGACAGTAGTCTTCCATTTTCTCTTTCTGGAATTCTGTGCTCATGGTCATAGTGGGTTTTTCTTGGTAGTGAGTGAATTACTCTCTGTACGATCTGCGTGTGCTCGGATCCCAGCGCTTGCCACCAATGTTAGAAAGGCGACCCCGGGGGAGGCAGAAGATGTCTGACTGACCACCCCTAGGTCCACCTCTCCGTCGAGAAGAAGCCGAGCGTTACCGAGAGGCCTCCTGAATGAGGGCCCTCTCCTAGGATCGTACAGCAGAGTAAACACAACACTACAAACGGACACCACACAGGAGGTCAAGTTCTCAAGCTTTTATACGTAATAAAGGTTGCGGGTTCTTGGCAGTATATACAGGCGGATCGAGGGATCCGTAAAGTCCCGAAAAGGGGGGTAAGGTAGCGGGACAGTCTTACTCTGGGCGGAGGACGGGGTACCCTACGCACAGCTCTCAATCCTCGAGCCGGGGGGTTCCGAGAGTTCGAGCCGTGGCAGCGCCAGCAGGCTTGCAGGATGGTTCAGCGAGGTAGGCCGCGGCAGCGCCAGCAGGCTCTCAAGAGGGTTCAGCACGGTAGGCCGCGGCAGCGCCAGCAGGCTTTCAGATGGTTCAGCAAGGTAGGCCGCGGCAGCGCCAGCAGGCTCTCAGGAGGTTCAGCAGGATAGGCCGCGGCAGCGCCAGCAGGCTCTCAGATGTTTCAGCAAGATAGGCCGCGGCAGCGCCAGCAGGCTCTCAGATGTTTCAGCACAGTAGGCCGCGGCAGCGCCAGCAGGCTCTCAGATGATTCAGCAAGGTAGGCCGCGGCAGCGCCAGCAGGCTCTCAAGAGGTTCAGCAGGATAGGCTGCGGCAGCGCCAGCAGGCTCTCAGGATGCTCGTCGGGTTACGGGGAGGATGAGTTCGTCTGGTGTCGGCCGTGACAGCGTCAGCAGGGCTTCCAGTCCAGGATACCACTCCCGTCCTAATCCAGGGCTGGCCCAGATATAGGTCTGGAGGTCTTTGAAGTCCGGACCCTCGCGCCTGGGGGTCAGAGGGGCCGGGATGATGGTGTCCAGACACCCAGCAGGGGGGTGGAGCCAGCGCCCAGGGAGGCCGGAGGGCGATCGATACCAGGCGTCCGGGGACGGTGGGAGGCCCATCGAAACTCCCCTTCCTCCGGGATCTGTCGAGTGGCCACTCGACCACCTGGGTGGATCTTGGTGCCTCGATGTCGGGGCTTCGCTGGGGCCTGGGCAGGGGCCGAGGCCACGTGGTTGTGACGTGGTGGGTCCAAGATGGAATCGGGCACGGCCTCGTGCTGAGGTCGTGCTGGGCCTACGCTGGGGTCAGGCCTGCGCGGGTGGACCGGGATGGTAGCCGGCCCTGTGGTGTTGGGGCGTGCAGGATCGGGCCGAAGGGGCCGCCCGAGGTCTGGTGGAGGGCGGAGATCGTCCTGGGCCCGCCATGCGGGAGGGGTAGGACCACGCCATGAGGCCGGGTCCAACATACTGCGCCCACTGTCCATGTGTATGTCCAAGCCTGAGGCCACATGTGTGCCAAGAGGGGCACACACTACATATACTGCGCCCACTGTCCATGTGTATGTCCAAGCCTGAGACCACATGTGTGCCAAGAGGGGCGCGCACTACATATACTGCGCCCACTGTCCATGTGTATGCCCAAGCCTGAGGCCACATGTGTGCCAAGAGGGGCGCACACTACATATACTGCGCCCACTGTCCATGTGTATGTCCAAGCCTGAGGCCACATGTGTGCCAAGAGGGGCGCACACTACATATACTGCGCCCACTGTCCATGTGTATGCCCAAGCCTGAGACCACATGTGTGCCAAGAGGGGCGCACACTACATATACTGCGCCCACTGTCCATGTGTATGCCCAAGCCTGAGGCCACATGTGTGCCAAGAGGGGCGCACACTACATATACTGCGCCCACTGTCCATGTGTATGCCCAAGCCTGAGGCCACATGTGTGCCAAGAGGGGCGCACACTACATATACTGCTCCCACTGTCCATGTGTATGTCCAAGCCTGAGGCCACATGTGTGCCAAGAGGGGCGCACACTACATATACTGCGCCCACTGTCCATGTGTATGTCCAAGCCTGAGACCACATGTGTGCCAAGAGGGGCGCACACTACATATACTGCGCCCACTGTCCATGTGTATGTCCAAGCCTGAGACCACATGTGTGCCAAGAGGGGCGCACACTACATATACTGCGCCCACTGTCCATGTGTATGTCCAAGCCTGAGGCCACATGTGTGCCAAGAGGGGCGCACACTACATATACTGCGCCCACTGTCCATGTGTATGTCCAAGCCTGAGACCACATATGTGCCAAGAGGGGCGCACACTACATATACTGCGCCCACTGTCCATGTGTATGTCCAAGCCTGAGACCACATGTGTGCCAAGAGGGGCGCACACTACATATACTGCGCCCACTGTCCATGTGTATGTCCAAGCCTGAGACCACATGTGTGCCAAGAGGGGCGCACACTACATATACTGCGCCCACTGTCCATGTGTATGTCCAAGCCTGAGACCACATGTGTGCCAAGAGGGGCGCACACTACATATACTGCGCCCACTGTCCATGTGTATGTCCAAGCCTGAGACCACATGTGTGCCAAGAGGGGCGCACACTACATATACTGCGCCCACTGTCCATGTGTATGCCCAAGCCTGAGACCACATGTGTGCCAAGAGGGGCGCACACTACATATACTGCGCCCACTGTCCATGTGTATGTCCAAGCCTGAGGCCACATGTGTGCCAAGAGGGGCGCACACTACATATACTGCGCCCACTGTCCATGTGTATGTCCAAGCCTGAGGCCACATGTGTGCCAAGAGGGGCGCACAATACATATACGGCGCCCACTGTCCATGTGTATGTCCAAGCCTGAGGCCACATGTGTGCCAAGATGGGCGCACACTACATATACGGCGCCCACTGTCCATGTGTATGTCCAAGCTTGAGACCACATGTGTGCCAAGAGGGGCGCACACTACATATACGGCGCCCACTGTCCATGTGTATGCCCAAGCCTGAGACCACATGTGTGCCAAGAGGGGCGCACACTACATATACTGCGCCCACTGTCCATGTGTATGCCCAAGCCTGAGGCCACATGTGTGCCAAGAGGGGCGCACACTACATATACGGCGCCCACTGTCCATGTGTATGCCCAAGCCTGAGGCCACATGTGTGCCAAGAGGGGCGCACACTACATATACGGCGCCCACTGTCCATGTGTATGCCCAAGCCTGAGACCACATGTGTGCCAAGAGGGGCGCACACTACATATACGGCGCCCACTGTCCATGTGTATGTCCAAGCCTGAGACCACATGTGTGCCAAGAGGGGCGCACACTACATATACGGCGCCCACTGTCCATGTGTATGTCCAAGCCTGAGACCACATGTGTGCCAAGAGGGGCGCACACTACATATACGGCGGCCACTGTCCATGTGTATGCCCAAGCCTGAGACCACATGTGTGCCAAGAGGGGCGCACACTACATATACGGCGCCCACTGTCCATGTGTATGCCCAAGCCTGAGACCACATGTGTGCCAAGAGGGGCGCACACTACATATACGGCGCCCACTGTCCATGTGTATGCCCAAGCCTGAGACCACATGTGTGCCAAGAGGGGCGCACACTACATATACGGCGCCCACTGTCCATGTGTATGCCCAAGCCTGAGACCACATGTGTGCCAAGAGGGGCGCACACTACATATACTGCGCCCACTGTCCATGTGTATGCCCAAGCCTGAGGCCACATGTGTGCCAAGAGGGGCGCACACTACATATACTGCGCCCACTGTCCATGTGTATGCCCAAGCCTGAGGCCACATGTGTGCCAAGAGGGGCGCACACTACATATACTGCGCCCACTGTCCATGTGTATGCCCAAGCCTGAGGCCACATGTGTGCCAAGAGGGGCGCACACTACATATACTGCGCCCACTGTCCATGTGTATGCCCAAGCCTGAGGCCACATGTGTGCCAAGAGGGGCGCACACTACATATACTGCGCCCACTGTCCATGTGTATGCCCAAGCCTGAGGCCACATGTGTGGCAAGAGGGGCGCACACTACATATACTGCGCCCACTGTCCATGTGTATGTCCAAGCCTGAGGCCACATGTGTGCCAAGAGGGGCGCACACTACATATACTGCGCCCACTGTCCATGTGTATGCCCAAGCCTGAGACCACATGTGTGCCAAGAGGGGCGCACACTACATATACGGCGCCCACTGTCCATGTGTATGCCCAAGCCTGAGACCACATGTGTGCCAAGAGGGGCGCACACTACATATACGGCGCCCACTGTCCATGTGTATGCCCAAGCCTGAGACCACATGTGTGCCAAGAGGGGCGCACACTACATATACGGCGCCCACTGTCCATGTGTATGTCCAAGCCTGAGACCACATGTGTGCCAAGAGGGGCGCACACTGCATATACGGCGCCCACTGTCCATGTGTATGTCCAAGCCTGAGGCCACATGTGTGCCAAGAGGGGCGCACACTGCATATACGGCGCCCACTGTCCATGTGTATGTCCAAGCCTGAGGCCACATGTGTGCCAAGAGGGGCGCACACTGCATATACGGCGCCCACTGTCCATGTGTATGTCCAAGCCTGAGGCCACATGTGTGCCAAGAGGGGCGCACACTGCATATACTGCGCCCACTGTCCATGTGTATGTCCAAGCCTGAGGCCACATGTGTGCCAAGAGGGGCGCACACTGCATATACTGCGCCCACTGTCCATGTGTATGTCCAAGCCTGAGGCCACATGTGTGCCAAGAGGGGCGCACACTGCATATACGGCGCCCACTGTCCATGTGTATGTCCAAGCCTGAGGCCACATGTGTGCCAAGAGGGGCGCACACTACATATACTGCGCCCACTGTCCATGTGTATGCCCAAGCCTGAGGCCACATGTGTGCCAAGAGGGGCGCACACTACATATACTGCGCCCACTGTCCATGTGTATGCCCAAGCCTGAGGCCACATGTGTGCCAAGAGGGGCGCACACTACATATACTGCGCCCACTGTCCATGTGTATGCCCAAGCCTGAGGCCACATGTGTGCCAAGAGGGGCGCACACTACATATACTGCGCCCACTGTCCATGTGTATGCCCAAGCCTGAGGCCACATGTGTGCCAAGAGGGGCGCACACTACATATACTGCGCCCACTGTCCATGTGTATGCCCAAGCCTGAGGCCACATGTGTGCCAAGAGGGGCGCACACTACATATACTGCGCCCACTGTCCATGTGTATGCCCAAGCCTGAGGCCACATGTGTGCCAAGAGGGGCGCACACTACATATACTGCGCCCACTGTCCATGTGTATGCCCAAGCCTGAGACCACATGTGTGCCAAGAGGGGCGCACACTACATATACTGCGCCCACTGTCCATGTGTATGCCCAAGCCTGAGACCACATGTGTGCCAAGAGGGGCGCACACTACATATACGGCGCCCACTGTCCATGTGTATGCCCAAGCCTGAGGCCACATGTGTGCCAAGAGGGGCGCACACTACATATACGGCGCCCACTGTCCATGTGTATGCCCAAGCCTGAGGCCACATGTGTGCCAAGAGGGGCGCACACTACATATACGGCGCCCACTGTCCATGTGTATGTCCAAGCCTGAGGCCACATGTGTGCCAAGAGGGGCGCACACTACATATACGGCGCCCACTGTCCATGTGTATGTCCAAGCCTGAGGCCACATGTGTGACAAGAGGGGCGCACACTACATATACGGCGCCCACTGTCCATGTGTATGTCCAAGCCTGAGGCCACATGTGTGACAAGAGGGGCGCACACTACATATACGGCGCCCACTGTCCATGTGTATGCCCAAGCCTGAGGCCACATGTGTGCCAAGAGGGGCGCACACTACATATACTGCGCCCACTGTCCATGTGTATGTCCAAGCCTGAGGCCACATGTGTGCCAAGAGGGGCGCACACTACATATACGGCGGCCACTGTCCATGTGTATGTCCAAGCCTGAGGCCACATGTGTGCCAAGAGGGGCGCACACTACATATACTGCGGCCACTGTCCATGTGTATGTCCAAGCCTGAGGCCACATGTGTGCCAAGAGGGGCGCACACTACATATACTGCGCCCACTGTCCATGTGTATGTCCAAGCCTGAGGCCACATGTGTGCCAAGAGGGGCGCACACTACATATACGGCGCCCACTGTCCATGTGTATGTCCAAGCCTGAGGCCACATGTGTGCCAAGAGGGGCGCACACTACATATACTGCGCCCACTGTCCATGTGTATGCCCAAGCCTGAGGCCACATGTGTGCCAAGAGGGGCGCACACTACATATACTGCGCCCACTGTCCATGTGTATGCCCAAGCCTGAGGCCACATGTGTGCCAAGAGGGGCGCACACTACATATACGGCGCCCACTGTCCATGTGTATGCCCAAGCCTGAGGCCACATGTGTGCCAAGAGGGGCGCACACTACATATACGGCGCCCACTGTCCATGTGTATGCCCAAGCCTGAGGCCACATGTGTGCCAAGAGGGGCGCACACTACATATACTGCGCCCACTGTCCATGTGTATGCCCAAGCCTGAGGCCACATGTGTGCCAAGAGGGGCGCACACTACATATACTGAGCCCACTGTCCATGTGTATGCCCAAGCCTGAGGCCACATGTGTGCCAAGAGGGGCGCACACTACATATACTGCGCCCACTGTCCATGTGTATGTCCAAGCCTGAGGCCACATGTGTGCCAAGAGGGGCGCACACTACATATACTGCGCCCACTGTCCATGTGTATGTCCAAGCCTGAGGCCACATGTGTGCCAAGAGGGGCGCACACTACATATACTGCGCCCACTGTCCATGTGTATGCCCAAGCCTGAGGCCACATGTGTGCCAAGAGGGGCGCACACTACATATACTGCGCCCACTGTCCATGTGTATGTCCAAGCCTGAGGCCACATGTGTGCCAAGAGGGGCGCACACTACATATACTGCGCCCACTGTCCATGTGTATGTCCAAGCCTGAGGCCACATGTGTGCCAAGAGGGGCGCACACTACATATACTGCGCCCACTGTCCATGTGTATGCCCAAGCCTGAGGCCACATGTGTGCCAAGAGGGGCGCACACTACATATACTGCGCCCACTGTCCATGTGTATGCCCAAGCCTGAGGCCACATGTGTGCCAAGAGGGGCGCACACTACATTTACTGCGCCCACTGTCCATGTGTATGCCCAAGCCTGAGGCCACATGTGTGCCAAGAGGGGCGCACACTACATATACTGCGCCCACTGTCCATGTGTATGTCCAAGCCTGAGGCCACATGTGTGCCAAGAGGGGCGCACACTACATATACTGCGGCCACTGTCCATGTGTATGCCCAAGCCTGAGGCCACATGTGTGCCAAGAGGGGCGCACACTACATATACTGCGCCCACTGTCCATGTGTATGCCCAAGCCTGAGGCCACATGTGTGCCAAGAGGGGCGCACACTACATATACTGCGGCCACTGTCCATGTGTATGCCCAAGCCTGAGACCACATGTGTGCCAAGAGGGGCGCACACTACATATACTGCGGCCACTGTCCATGTGTATGCCCAAGCCTGAGACCACATGTGTGCCAAGAGGGGCGCACACTACATATACTGCGCCCACTGTCCATGTGTATGCCCAAGCCTGAGACCACATGTGTGCCAAGAGGGGCGCACACTACATATACTGCGCCCACTGTCCATGTGTATGCCCAAGCCTGAGGCCACATGTGTGCCAAGAGGGGCGCACACTACATATACTGCGCCCACTGTCCATGTGTATGCCCAAGCCTGAGGCCACATGTGTGCCAAGAGGGGCGCACACTACATATACTGCGCCCACTGTCCATGTGTATGCCCAAGCCTGAGGCCACATGTGTGCCAAGAGGGGCGCACACTACATATACTGCGCCCACTGTCCATGTGTATGCCCAAGCCTGAGGCCACATGTGTGCCAAGAGGGGCGCACACTACATATACTGCGCCCACTGTCCATGTGTATGCCCAAGCCTGAGGCCACATGTGTGCCAAGAGGGGCGCACACTACATATACTGCGCCCACTGTCCATGTGTATGCCCAAGCCTGAGGCCACATGTGTGCCAAGAGGGGCGCACACTACATATACTGCGCCCACTGTCCATGTGTATGCCCAAGCCTGAGACCACATGTGTGCCAAGAGGGGCGCACACTACATATACGGCGCCCACTGTCCATGTGTATGCCCAAGCCTGAGACCACATGTGTGCCAAGAGGGGCGCACACTACATATACGGCGCCCACTGTCCATGTGTATGCCCAAGCCTGAGACCACATGTGTGCCAAGAGGGGCGCACACTACATATACGGCGCCCACTGTCCATGTGTATGCCCAAGCCTGAGACCACATGTGTGCCAAGAGGGGCGCACACTACATATACGGCGCCCACTGTCCATGTGTATGCCCAAGCCTGAGACCACATGTGTGCCAAGAGGGGCGCACACTACATATACGGCGCCCACTGTCCATGTGTATGCCCAAGCCTGAGACCACATGTGTGCCAAGAGGGGCGCACACTACATATACGGCGCCCACTGTCCATGTGTATGCCTGAGACCACATGTGTGCCAAGAGGGGCGCACACTACATATACGGCGCCCACTGTCCATGTGTATGCCCAAGCCTGAGACCACATGTGTGCCAAGAGGGGCGCACACTACATATACGGCGCCCACTGTCCATGTGTATGCCCAAGCCTGAGACCACATGTGTGCCAAGAGGGGCGCACACTACATATACGGCGCCCACTGTCCATGTGTATGCCCAAGCCTGAGACCACATGTGTGCCAAGAGGGGCGCACACTACATATACGGCGCCCACTGTCCATGTGTATGCCCAAGCCTGAGACCACATGTGTGCCAAGAGGGGCGCACACTACATATACGGCGCCCACTGTCCATGTGTATGCCCAAGCCTGAGGCCACATGTGTGCCAAGAGGGGCGCACACTACATATACGGCGCCCACTGTCCATGTGTATGCCCAAGCCTGAGGCCACATGTGTGCCAAGAGGGGCGCACACTACATATACGGCGCCCACTGTCCATGTGTATGTCCAAGCCTGAGGCCACATGTGTGCCAAGAGGGGCGCACACTACATATACGGCGCCCACTGTCCATGTGTATGTCCAAGCCTGAGGCCACATGTGTGCCAAGAGGGGCGCACACTACATATACTGCGCCCACTGTCCATGTGTATGTCCAAGCCTGAGGCCACATGTGTGCCAAGAGGGGCGCACACTACATATAATGAGCCCACTGTCCATGTGTATGTCCAAGCCTGAGGCCACATGTGTGCCAAGAGGGGCGCACACTACATATACTGCGCCCACTGTCCATGTGTATGTCCAAGCCTGAGGCCACATGTGTGCCAAGAGGGGCGCACACTACATATACTGAGCCCACTGTCCATGTGTATGTCCAAGCCTGAGGCCACATGTGTGCCAAGAGGGGCGCACACTACATATACTGCGCCCACTGTCCATGTGTATGTCCAAGCCTGAGGCCACATGTGTGCCAAGAGGGGCGCACACTACATATACTGCGCCCACTGTCCATGTGTATGTCCAAGCCTGAGGCCACATGTGTGCCAAGAGGGGCGCACACTACATATACTGCGCCCACTGTCCATGTGTATGTCCAAGCCTGAGGCCACATGTGTGCCAAGAGGGGCGCACACTACATATACTGCGCCCACTGTCCATGTGTATGTCCAAGCCTGAGGCCACATGTGTGCCAAGAGGGGCGCACACTACATATACTGCGCCCACTGTCCCTGTGTATGTCCAAGCCTGAGGCCACATGTGTGCCAAGAGGGGCGCACACTACATATACTGCGCCCACTGTCCCTGTGTATGTCCAAGCCTGAGGCCACATGTGTGCCAAGAGGGGGAAACACTACATATACTGCGCCCACTGTCCCTGTGTATGTCCAAGCCTGAGGCCACATGTGTGCCAAGAGGGGCGCACACTACATATACTGCGCCCACTGTCCATGTGTATGTCCAAGCCTGAGACCACATGTGTGCCAAGAGGGGCGCACACTACATATACGGCGCCCACTGTCCATGTGTATGTCCAAGCCTGAGACCACATGTGTGCCAAGAGGGGCGCACACTACATATACTGCGCCCACTGTCCATGTGTATGCCCAAGCCTGAGGCCACATGTGTGCCAAGAGGGGCGCACACTACATATACTGCGCCCACTGTCCATGTGTATGCCCAAGCCTGAGGCCACATGTGTGCCAAGAGGGGCGCACACTACATATACTGCGCCCACTGTCCATGTGTATGCCCAAGCCTGAGACCACATGTGTGCCAAGAGGGGCGCACACTACATATACTGCGGCCACTGTCCATGTGTATGCCCAAGCCTGAGACCACATGTGTGCCAAGAGGGGCGCACACTACATATACTGCGCCCACTGTCCATGTGTATGTCCAAGCCTGAGACCACATGTGTGCCAAGAGGGGCGCACACTACATATACTGCGGCCACTGTCCATGTGTATGCCCAAGCCTGAGGCCACATGTGTGCCAAGAGGGGCGCACACTACATATACTGCGCCCACTGTCCATGTGTATGCCCAAGCCTGAGGCCACATGTGTGCCAAGAGGGGCGCACACTACATATACTGCGCCCACTGTCCATGTGTATGCCCAAGCCTGAGGCCACATGTGTGCCAAGAGGGGCGCACACTACATATACTGCGCCCACTGTCCATGTGTATGCCCAAGCCTGAGACCACATGTGTGCCAAGAGGGGCGCACACTACATATACTGCGCCCACTGTCCATGTGTATGCCCAAGCCTGAGACCACATGTGTGCCAAGAGGGGCGCACACTACATATACGGCGCCCACTGTCCATGTGTATGCCCAAGCCTGAGACCACATGTGTGCCAAGAGGGGCGCACACTACATATACGGCGCCCACTGTCCATGTGTATGCCCAAGCCTGAGACCACATGTGTGCCAAGAGGGGCGCACACTACATATACGGCGCCCACTGTCCATGTGTATGTCCAAGCCTGAGGCCACATGTGTGCCAAGAGGGGCGCACACTACATATACGGCGCCCACTGTCCTTGTGTATGTCCAAGCCTGAGGCCACATGTGTGCCAAGAGGGGCGCACACTACATATACGGCGCCCACTGTCCATGTGTATGTCCAAGCCTGAGGCCACATGTGTGCCAAGAGGGGCGCACACTACATATACTGCGCCCACTGTCCATGTGTATGTCCAAGCCTGAGGCCACATGTGTGCCAAGAGGGGCGCACACTACATATACTGCGCCCACTGTCCATGTGTATGTCCAAGCCTGAGGCCACATGTGTGCCAAGAGGGGCGCACACTACATATACTGCGCCCACTGTCCATGTGTATGTCCAAGCCTGAGGCCACATGTGTGCCAAGAGGGGCGCACACTACATATACTGCGCCCACTGTCCATGTGTATGTCCAAGCCTGAGGCCACATGTGTGCCAAGAGGGGCGCACACTACATATACTGCGCCCACTGTCCATGTGTATGTCCAAGCCTGAGGCCACATGTGTGCCAAGAGGGGCGCACACTACATATACTGCGCCCACTGTCCATGTGTATGTCCAAGCCTGAGGCCACATGTGTGCCAAGAGGGGCGCACACTACATATACTGCGCCCACTGTCCATGTGTATGCCCAAGCCTGAGGCCACATGTGTGCCAAGAGGGGCGCACACTACATATACTGCGGCCACTGTCCATGTGTATGTCCAAGCCTGAGGCCACATGTGTGCCAAGAGGGGCGCACACTACATATACTGCGGCCACTGTCCATGTGTATGTCCAAGCCTGAGGCCACATGTGTGCCAAGAGGGGCGCACACTACATATACTGCGGCCACTGTCCATGTGTATGCCCAAGCCTGAGGCCACATGTGTGCCAAGAGGGGCGCACACTACATATACTGCGCCCACTGTCCATGTGTATGCCCAAGCCTGAGGCCACATGTGTGCCAAGAGGGGCGCACACTACATATACGGCGCCCACTGTCCATGTGTATGCCCAAGCCTGAGACCACATGTGTGCCAAGAGGGGCGCACACTACATATACGGCGCCCACTGTCCATGTGTATGCCCAAGCCTGAGGCCACATGTGTGCCAAGAGGGGCGCACACTACATATACGGCGCCCACTGTCCATGTGTATGTCCAAGCCTGAGGCCACATGTGTGCCAAGAGGGGCGCACACTACATATACGGCGCCCACTGTCCATGTGTATGTCCAAGCCTGAGGCCACATGTGTGCCAAGAGGGGCGCACACTACATATACGGCGCCCACTGTCCATGTGTATGTCCAAGCCTGAGGCCACATGTGTGCCAAGAGGGGCGCACACTACATATACTGAGCCCACTGTCCATGTGTATGTCCAAGCCTGAGGCCACATGTGTGCCAAGAGGGGCGCACACTACATATACGGCGCCCACTGTCCATGTGTATGTCCAAGCCTGAGGCCACATGTGTGTAAAGAGGGGCGCACACTACATATACTGCGCCCACTGTCCATGTGTATGTCCAAGCCTGAGGCCACATGTGTGCCAAGAGGGGCGCACACTACATATACTGCGCCCACTGTCCATGTGTATGTCCAAGCCTGAGGCCACATGTGTGCCAAGAGGGGCGCACACTACATATACTGCGCCCACTGTCCATGTGTATGTCCAAGCCTGAGGCCACATGTGTGCCAAGAGGGGCGCACACTACATATACTGCGCCCACTGTCCATGTGTATGCCCAAGCCTGAGGCCACATGTGTGCCAAGAGGGGCGCACACTACATATACTGCGCCCACTGTCCATGTGTATGCCCAAGCCTGAGGCCACATGTGTGCCAAGAGGGGCGCACACTACATATACTGCGCCCACTGTCCATGTGTATGCCCAAGCCTGAGGCCACATGTGTGCCAAGAGGGGCGCACACTACATATACTGCGCCCACTGTCCATGTGTATGCCCAAGCCTGAGGCCACATGTGTGCCAAGAGGGGCGCACACTACATATACTGCGCCCACTGTCCATGTGTATGTCCAAGCCTGAGGCCACATGTGTGCCAAGAGGGGCGCACACTACATATACTGCGCCCACTGTCCATGTGTATGCCCAAGCCTGAGGCCACATGTGTGCCAAGAGGGGCGCACACTACATATACTGCGCCCACTGTCCATGTGTATGCCCAAGCCTGAGGCCACATGTGTGCCAAGAGGGGCGCACACTACATATACTGCGCCCACTGTCCATGTGTATGTCCAAGCCTGAGACCACATGTGTGCCAAGAGGGGCGCACACTACATTTACTGCGCCCACTGTCCATGTGTATGTCCAAGCCTGAGACCACATGTGTGCCAAGAGGGGCGCACACTACATATACGGCGGCCACTGTCCATGTGTATGCCCAAGCCTGAGACCACATGTGTGCCAAGAGGGGCGCACACTACATATACTGCGCCCACTGTCCATGTGTATGTCCAAGCCTGAGACCACATGTGTGCCAAGAGGGGCGCACACTACATATACTGCGCCCACTGTCCATGTGTATGCCCAAGCCTGAGACCACATGTGTGCCAAGAGGGGCGCACACTACATATACTGCGCCCACTGTCCATGTGTATGCCCAAGCCTGAGACCACATGTGTGCCAAGAGGGGCGCACACTACATATACGGCGCCCACTGTCCATGTGTATGCCCAAGCCTGAGACCACATGTGTGCCAAGAGGGGCGCACACTACATATACGGCGCCCACTGTCCATGTGTATGCCCAAGCCTGAGACCACATGTGTGCCAAGAGGGGCGCACACTACATATACGGCGCCCACTGTCCATGTGTATGTCCAAGCCTGAGACCACATGTGTGCCAAGAGGGGCGCACACTACATATACGGCGCCCACTGTCCTTGTGTATGTCCAAGCCTGAGGCCACATGTGTGCCAAGAGGGGCGCACACTACATATACGGCGCCCACTGTCCATGTGTATGTCCAAGCCTGAGGCCACATGTGTGCCAAGAGGGGCGCACACTACATATACGGCGCCCACTGTCCATGTGTATGTCCAAGCCTGAGGCCACATGTGTGCCAAGAGGGGCGCACACTACATATACTGCGCCCACTGTCCATGTGTATGTCCAAGCCTGAGACCACATGTGTGCCAAGAGGGGCGCACACTACATATACGGCGCCCACTGTCCTTGTGTATGTCCAAGCCTGAGGCCACATGTGTGCCAAGAGGGGCGCACACTACATATACTGCGCCCACTGTCCATGTGTATGTCCAAGCCTGAGGCCACATGTGTGCCAAGAGGGGCGCACACTACATATACTGCGCCCACTGTCCATGTGTATGTCCAAGCCTGAGGCCACATGTGTGCCAAGAGGGGCGCACACTACATATACTGCGCCCACTGTCCATGTGTATGTCCAAGCCTGAGGCCACATGTGTGCCAAGAGGGGCGCACACTACATATACTGCGCCCACTGTCCATGTGTATGTCCAAGCCTGAGGCCACATGTGTGCCAAGAGGGGCGCACACTACATATACTGCGCCCACTGTCCATGTGTATGCCCAAGCCTGAGGCCACATGTGTGCCAAGAGGCGCGCACACTACATATACTGCGCCCACTGTCCATGTGTATGCCCAAGCCTGAGGCCACATGTGTGCCAAGAGGGGCGCACACTACATATACTGCGCCCACTGTCCATGTGTATGTCCAAGCCTGAGGCCACATGTGTGCCAAGAGGGGCGCACACTACATATACTGCGGCCACTGTCCATGTGTATGTCCAAGCCTGAGGCCACATGTGTGCCAAGAGGGGCGCACACTACATATACTGCGCCCACTGTCCATGTGTATGCCCAAGCCTGAGGCCACATGTGTGCCAAGAGGGGCGCACACTACATATACTGCGGCCACTGTCCATGTGTATGTCCAAGCCTGAGGCCACATGTGTGCCAAGAGGGGCGCACACTACATATACTGCGGCCACTGTCCATGTGTATGTCCAAGCCTGAGGCCACATGTGTGCCAAGAGGGGCGCACACTACATATACTGCGGCCACTGTCCATGTGTATGCCCAAGCCTGAGGCCACATGTGTGCCAAGAGGGGCGCACACTACATATACTGTGCCCACTGTCCATGTGTATGCCCAAGCCTGAGGCCACATGTGTGCCAAGAGGGGCGCACACTACATATACTGCGCCCACTGTCCATGTGTATGCCCAAGCCTGAGACCACATGTGTGCCAAGAGGGGCGCACACTACATATACGGCGCCCACTGTCCATGTGTATGCCCAAGCCTGAGACCACATGTGTGCCAAGAGGGGCGCACACTACATATACGGCGCCCACTGTCCATGTGTATGCCCAAGCCTGAGACCACATGTGTGCCAAGAGGGGCGCACACTACATATACGGCGCCCACTGTCCATGTGTATGTCCAAGCCTGAGGCCACATGTGTGCCAAGAGGGGCGCACACTACATATACGGCGCCCACTGTCCATGTGTATGTCCAAGCCTGAGGCCACATGTGTGCCAAGAGGGGCGCACACTACATATACGGCGCCCACTGTCCATGTGTATGTCCAAGCCTGAGGCCACATGTGTGCCAAGAGGGGCGCACACTACATATACTGAGCCCACTGTCCATGTGTATGTCCAAGCCTGAGGCCACATGTGTGCCAAGAGGGGCGCACACTACATATACTGCGCCCACTGTCCATGTGTATGTCCAAGCCTGAGGCCACATGTGTGCCAAGAGGGGCGCACACTACATATACTGCGCCCACTGTCCATGTGTATGTCCAAGCCTGAGGCCACATGTGTGCCAAGAGGGGCGCACACTACATATACTGCGCCCACTGTCCATGTGTATGTCCAAGCCTGAGGCCACATGTGTGCCAAGAGGGGCGCACACTACATATACTGCGCCCACTGTCCATGTGTATGTCCAAGCCTGAGGCCACATGTGTGCCAAGAGGGGCGCACACTACATATACTGCGCCCACTGTCCATGTGTATGTCCAAGCCTGAGGCCACATGTGTGCCAAGAGGGGCGCACACTACATATACTGCGCCCACTGTCCATGTGTATGCCCAAGCCTGAGGCCACATGTGTGCCAAGAGGGGCGCACACTACATATACTGCGCCCACTGTCCATGTGTATGCCCAAGCCTGAGGCCACATGTGTGCCAAGAGGGGCGCACACTACATATACTGCGCCCACTGTCCATGTGTATGTCCAAGCCTGAGGCCACATGTGTGCCAAGAGGGGCGCACACTACATATACTGCGCCCACTGTCCATGTGTATGCCCAAGCCTGAGGCCACATGTGTGCCAAGAGGGGCGCACACTACATATACTGCGCCCACTGTCCATGTGTATGCCCAAGCCTGAGGCCACATGTGTGCCAAGAGGGGCGCACACTACATATACTGCGCCCACTGTCCATGTGTATGTCCAAGCCTGAGACCACATGTGTGCCAAGAGGGGCGCACACTACATTTACTGCGCCCACTGTCCATGTGTATGTCCAAGCCTGAGACCACATGTGTGCCAAGAGGGGCGCACACTACATATACTGCGCCCACTGTCCATGTGTATGTCCAAGCCTGAGGCCACATGTGTGCCAAGACGGGCGCACACTACATATACTGCGCCCACTGTCCATGTGTATGTCCAAGCCTGAGGCCACATGTGTGCCAAGAGGGGCGCACACTACATATACTGCGCCCACTGTCCATGTGTATGTCCAAGCCTGAGACCACATGTGTGCCAAGAGGGGCGCACACTACATATACTGCGCCCACTGTCCATGTGTATGTCCAAGCCTGAGACCACATGTGTGCCAAGAGGGGCGCACACTACATATACTGAGCCCACTGTCCATGTGTATGCCCAAGCCTGAGGCCACATGTGTGCCAAGATGGGCGCACACTACATATACTGCGCCCACTGTCCATGTGTATGCCCAAGCCTGAGGCCACATGTGTGCCAAGAGGGGCGCACACTACATATACTGCGCCCACTGTCCATGTGTATGCCCAAGCCTGAGACCACATGTGTGCCAAGAGGGGCGCACACTACATATACTGCTCCCACTGTCCATGTGTATGTCCAAGCCTGAGACCACATGTGTGCCAAGAGGGGCGCACACTACATATACTGCGCCCACTGTCCATGTGTATGTCCAAGCCTGAGGCCACATGTGTGCCAAGAGGGGCGCACACTACATATACTGCGCCCACTGTCCATGTGTATGTCCAAGCCTGAGGCCACATGTGTGCCAAGAGGGGCGCACCCTACATAAACTGCGCCCACTGTCCATGTGTATGCCCAAGCCTGAGACCACATGTGTGCCAAGAGGGGCGCACCCTACATATACTGCGCCCACTGTCCATGTGTATGTCCAAGCCTGAGGCCACATGTGTGCCAAGAGGGGCGCACCCTACATATACTGCGCCCACTGTCCATGTGTATGTCCAAGCCTGAGGCCACATGTGTGCCAAGAGGGGCGCACACTACATATACTGCGCCCACTGTCCATGTGTATGTCCAAGCCTGAGGCCACATGTGTGCCAAGAGGGGCGCACACTACATATACTGCGCCCACTGTCCATGTGTATGTCCAAGCCTGAGGCCACTTGTGTGCCAAGAGGGGCGCACACTACATATACTGCGCCCACTGTCCATGTGTATGTCCAAGCCTGAGGCCACATGTGTGCCAAGAGGGGCGCACACTACATATACTGCGCCCACTGTCCATGTGTATGTCCAAGCCTGAGGCCACATGTGTGCCAAGAGGGGCGCACACTACATATACTGCGCCCACTGTCCATGTGTATGTCCAAGCCTGAGACCACATGTGTGCCAAGAGGGGCGCACACTACATATACTGCGCCCACTGTCCATGTGTATGTCCAAGCCTGAGACCACATGTGTGCCAAGAGGGGCGCACACTACATATACTGCGCCCACTGTCCATGTGTATGTCCAAGCCTGAGACCACATGTGTGCCAAGAGGGGCGCACACTACATATACAGCGCCCACTGTCCATGTGTATGTCCAAGCCTGAGACCACATGTGTGCCAAGAGGGGCGCACACTACATATACTGCGCCCACTGTCCATGTGTATGTCCAAGCCTGAGGCCACATGTGTGCCAAGAGGGGCGCACACTACATATACTGCGCCCACTGTCCATGTGTATGTCCAAGCCTGAGGCCACATGTGTGCCAAGAGGGGCGCACACTACATATACTGAGCCCACTGTCCATGTGTATTGTTAGACGGGGACCTGGAGGGTCGGCCGAGCACAGTGATCGCACAGACAGGTAACTTCCCCCCCACAGATGGACACCACACAAAGCTTATGGTAACACCTTTTATAGGCACTTCGGGTAGTAGAGTGGTACGATACAGTGCGATCAGGACACGATGATCCTCTCAATTCTAGTCTCTAGTAAGGGAAGGGGGTAGCGGGACAGTCTTGGTACCCATGGGTACGGGTGTGTAACGGTGATAGCTCACAATCCTCGAGCTCGGTGTTCGGAGGTGTTAGACGGACCGGGAGGGTCGGCCGAGGATAAGGGGAGAGGTCTCCGGGAAGAGCCGTCTCCAGCGAATCGTACAGACAAGTAACTTCCCCCCCCCACAGACGGACACCACACAAGGATAAAGTTCAACGATACTTTATAGGGAATTCTTCAAGTACGGTAGAATGGTACAAGGAGGTCTGGACTCAGGGGTCCCCTCTATTCTGGTCTCTGTTTGGGAAGAGGGTAGCGGGACAGTCTTGTTACCAAAAAGATGGCAATAGCTCTCAATCCTCGAGCTCGGGGGTGTAGATGACCGGGCCGCGGCGGAGCCAGCAGGTCCCGAGATGGATGAAGGAAGACGACGGTCCGCGGCAGAGCCAGCAGGTCCCGATGAAGGTGGTGGTTACAACGGTCCGCGGCCACGCCAGCAGGTCCCGACGACGATGAAGGATAGGGTAGTTCCAAAAGCCGCGGCAGCGCCAGCAGGCAAGACGAAGGTGCACAAGACAGAGCTACGGCAGCGCCAGTAGTCCGTCAAGGATGAGTTCTTCTTTGCGTCTCTCGACTCCAAGATACAACTCCCGTCCTCCTCTGGAGCTGCCCCAGTTATAGGGCTGGTGTGCTTTGATGTCCGGACCCTCGCACTTGGAGGTCGGGAGGTCCGGGATGAGGGGGTTCAGACACCCAGCAGGGGGGTGGAGCCAGCGCCCGGGGAGGCGATGGGCGAGCGGTACTTGGCGGGGGAGAGCCATCGACACCTCTTGCTCCCATTGACTGACCAAGTAGCCCGCTCACCTCCTGGGTGGATGTTGGTGCCGGAATGTCTGAGGCCTGGCCAGGCCCAGGGTTGAGGTCGATCGGGGGCCAGGCGGCCTCGTGGTGGAGTGTCCAAGATGGCGCCCAGGATGGGCGCGCAGGCCGGTAGTGGGTCGGCCTACGCGGTCAACAGGTTCGAGTGTAGGGGTCCCTGCGGGGACGGTGGACGTGCAATGGTGGTGTGGGGTACTTGCGTGGCTGGTTCGGGCCTGGTTGGGCCGGGGGAGAGCGGCCCTTCATGTGGCCTGTCCAACATGCGTCCCCCCCAGCTGAAGGCGGGGAGAGTTACCCATTCCCTTGGGGACTCTTCTCGTCGAGGCGGAAGAACCGGGACAGGCCATCTGCGTTGGCGTGATCTGGCCCAGGCCGATGTTCAACTGTGAAGTCCATCCCTTGTAGGGAGATGGACCAGCGTAGTAACTTCGGGTTTTCCCCCCGCATCTGCATCAGCCACTGCAGGGGTCGGTGGTCGGTCTGTACCCGAAAGGGTGTGCCAAAAAGGTAGGGCCGGAGCTTCTTGAGGGCCCATACCACCGCGAAGGCCTCCCTCTCTATGGTGCTCCAGCGTTGTTCCCGTGGTAGGAGTCGCCGGCTGATGAAGGCCACCGGCTGATCACGGCCTTCGGTGTTCACTTGAGACAGGACTGCCCCAATGCCATGGTCGGAGGCATCCGTCTGGACGATGAACTCCCGGCTGTAGTCGGGGGCCTGGAGCACAGGGGCGGAGCACATGGCGGCTTTCAATTGTTCAAATGCAGCTTGACACTCTGGGGTCCAGTTGACTTTCTGGGGCTGATTTTTTGACGTGAGCTCTGTGAGGGGCCTCACGATAGTACCATAGTCTTTCACGAACCTTCGGTAATAGCCCGTGAGGCCCAGGAAGGCTCGTACCTCGGTCTGGGTAATGGGGGGCTGCCAGGACTGGATGGCGGCAATTTTTAGCTGCAGAGGGGCCACCAGGCCGCTTCCCACCTGGTGCCCGAGGTAGGTTACAGACCCTTGCCCAATTTGACATTTGCTGGCCTTGATCGTGAGGCCAGCTTGCTGAAGGGCGTGCAGCACTGCTCGGAGGTGGTGGAGGTGCTCGGACCACTGGTTGCTGTATACAGCGATGTCGTCTAAGTAGGCGGCGCTGAATCCTTCGAGCCCCGCCAGGACCTGATTGACGAGCCGTTGGAAGGTTGCTGGGGCATTCTTCATGCCGAAGGGCATGACTGTGAAATGGTAATGGCCATCGGGAGTGGAAAAGGCAGAACGTTCTTGTGCCCGGGGTGTGAGGCCGATTTGCCAGTAGCCCGCCGTCAGGTCGAAGATACTGAGGTAGCGGGCAGCTCCCATGCGGTCGATTAGTTCATCTGCCCGGGGGATGGGATGTGCGTCTGTCCTGGTGACCGCATTCAAGCCCCGGTAGTCGACGCAGAACCGGAGTTCTGGTGTGGTGCCGGGGGCAGCTGCTTTGGGGACCAGTACTACAGGGCTGGCCCAGGGGCTGTCTGAGGGCTCGATGACCCCGAGCGTGAGCATTTTGGCTACTTCCTCCTGGATGCAGGCCCGTACCCGATCTGGCACGCGGTAGGCCCGGTGGCGGATAGGGGGGCTGTCCCCCGTGTCCACATCGTGCGTACACCAGGAAGTGACACCTGGGGTGAGGGAGAACAGGCTGGCGAATTGTGACAGGAGAACTTGGCACTCCTGGTGTTGCTCTCGGGTGAGGGCCTCTGAGAGTCGGACCCCATCTACGGAACCGTCTTTCTCCCGCGTTCGTAGGAGGTCCGGGAGGGGCTCGGAGTCCTCTTCAGCCCCATTGTCTGTGGCCATCAGGAGGCTGAGTTCTGTCCGTACAAAGTGCGGTTTCAGTCTGTTAGCGTGGAGGACCCGGAGGGGGTTCCGGGAAGATTCCAAGTCGATGAGATAGGTAGCCGGACCCTTGCGCTCGACCACTTTGAAGGGCCCTGTCCACTTGTCTTGTAGAGCGCAGGGTTCGGTGGGGGACATCACCCATACCTGTTGCCCAGGTTCAAATTCGATGGAGGAGGCATTCCGGTCATACCACCTTTTCATGTCCTCTTGACTGGCCTCTAGGTTGGCTTTTGCTAGTTCTCGGAATCGCCGGGTCTGGTTGCGGAGTGTTAGGAGGTAGCGGAAAACATCTGGTGGGTTCTTTAGAGGGGGCATCTCCCAGCCTTCCTTAACTAGGCTGAGCGGCCCACGCACGGGGTGTCCATATAGCAGTTCAAATGGGCTGAAGCCCAGGGACTTCTGGGGAACCTCTCGATATGCGAAGAGGAGGCACGGCAGCAGCACATCCCACTGGCGACGGAGGGGCTCTTCCAACCCCCCGATCATCCCTTTGAGCGTGCGGTTGAACCGCTCAACGAGGCCGTTTCCTTGAGGGTGATAGGGGGTCGTGAACCGGTAGGTAACCCCGCACTGTTGCCAGAGAGATTTCATATATTTCGAAATAAAGTTCGTGCCTCTGTCACTGACGACCTCCCGGGGGAAGCCCACCCGGGAGAAGATCCCCATCAGAGCCCGGCCGACTACCGGGGCTGTCACAGTCCGCAGGGGAACAGCCTCCGGGTAGCGGGTGGCGTGGTCCACTAGCACCAGGATGAATCGATGGCCTTGTTTTGTGCGCGGGTCCAGGGGCCCTACGATATCGATTCCGACCCTCTCGAACGGGGTGGTGACCACGGGAAAAGGTTGCAGGGGGGCTTTCAGTTTGCGGCCGCTCTTCCCACTGGCTTGGCACGTGGGGCAAGATCGGCAATGCTGGTGTACATTGTCCCTCATTTTGGGCCAGAAGAAGTGGGTCACCAGGCGGCTATAGGTTTTGTCTTGACCCAAGTGTCCTGCCAGGGGGACATCGTGGGCCAGGTTTAGCAGAAAGTCTCTAAAACGGAGGGGTACCACTAGGACTCGCCTGGCCCCCAGCTCCGCGATTCTTTGCTCACTGTACAGCAGATCATTGTCCCAGTAGACCCAGTGAGTTCCGGAGGTATCCCCTGCGCTTTGGGCTAGCGCTTGCTGGCGGAGTCCCTCGAGGGAGGGACAGGTCTTTTGTTCCTGGCGAAATTGTTCTTGCGTGGGCCCCCCCTCTTGAGGCCACTGGTCGAGGTTAGCGAGGTCTGGAGGTTGAGCTGGTTCGGGGGGGACGTCACGGTCGGTTGTTTCGGCGGGGGCGACCGGAGGCGGTGGCGCCGGCCATTCGAGTTCCTCTGGGCGGGTGTTGGCACGGGCGGTCATGGACCGGGTGGTGACGCACGCCCAGTCCGGGACGCCCAGCATCCCCAGGTGCTCTTTTCATTCGACTGCTGCCCATGGAGAGCTTTCCAGGTCATTACCCAGGAGGCAGTCTACGGGGGCATCATCTCGGACCGTCACCTTCAACATGCCGGAGACCCCTCCCCATTCGAAGGGGACGCAGGCCATCCGACACAGACTTTCTGAGTTATCGGCTGAACGTACAGGGCAGAGAATGTTTGGTAAGTATTGTTCGGGGGTCACCAGGTGACAGCGGACGGCTGTTACACTGGCCCCAGTGTCACGAAGGGCTTCAGCCCGGCGTCCATTGATGCTCACCCATTGGCTGTACTTCTGGGTATTAGCGGGTAGGGGGACCCGCGGGACCATGTCTCTCCCCCCTAGGCAGGCGAGAGCCATGGCGGCTGGCTCCCATTCTTGGTGTTCCTGTTCATATTCTTCTTGTTCCTCTGAGATCTGTTCCTCCCCCAGAGCAGCAGCGGCTACTTGGCGGGGTCTTGGGCTCTGGTACTGGGGGCAGTTTGGGTCGTTTGCATAGTGTCCGACTCGTTGGCATCGATGGCAGGTAACATTGGCTCGATGTCCCGGTCGCGCTGGGGTGCTGCCCCGGTTGGCCGGGGGGGTGGGGCTGGTAGTGGGGGTGACCGGAGCGTTGCTTCTTCCGCGTCCTTGGCCTCCACCTCCTCGGGGACGGTGCTGACCATTGTTGTTCCGGTTCTGTTCGGAGGACCCATTTCGACTCACTCTGGTGATCTCCCACCGGTCTGCTTCGGCTGCGAGCTGCCGGGGATCCGTTAACTTGCTGTCGAGGAGGTGCTGGCGAAGTTCAATGAAGCAATTGTTCGACAGATGCTCCCATACCATAAGATTGAACAGTTGTTCGTAGGTTGTGACCTTGCTTCCTTTGATCCAGCCCTCGAAGGCTCGGCTGAAGTAATTGACATAGTCCACCCAAGTTGTACCTGGGATGCGGGTGCAGTCTCGGAACCTCTGACGGTACATCTCGGGTGTGAGGCCATAGCGGGTGAGGAGTGCAGCTTTCATATGGTCATAGGAGGTCATCTGGTGGTCCGGGAGTTGCAGCAGGGCGTCGCGGCCCTCATTGAGGAATCTCCCCCACAGACCGGCCCCCCAATCGCTTCTATCGATCCGGTGTGCAGTCATAGCGATTTCATAGGCCTTAAACCATTGCTGGATGTCGTCCTCTCGGAAGTATTCTCGAACGACATCCTTGGGGATGTGTACCTTCTTCTCTGTTGCCCCTGGAGTGTGGGGTTGCTCGGGCACCCCTGCTTCTTTATTCTGTTTGCGTAGGTCGATTTCAGCTAATTTCCGCTCATGTTCATATGCCAGTTTCTTTTCCTCGAGCTCCCTTTGTCTCTGTTTCTCCTCTCTTTCTTCTCGGAGACGCAGGTGCTCTAAGTTGATTTTCTGTTCGGCCAACTTTAGTTCAATGTCCATTTTGAGCCGGGCCATTTCCAGCTCGTGTAGTCGGGTTCTTTCTCGTTCCTGGATCTCGTCTGGCGAGAGACCCGTTCTTCGTTCTTCAGGGGCCATGGGGGTTTGTGCTGCGATGTCTTGATCGGGGGTTCCGGCAGCCCCGGTTTCTGCCCAAGATTCCAGGGCCTGCTTAAAGTCCTCTTTGGTATTTAGTCCGGTGGTAGCGATCCCTAATTCGATACAGAACTGTTTAAGTTCACGATGGCTGTACTCGTCCAATTTCTCCATCTGGAATTTCTCCGTTGATCCGCTGTCTTTAGTTGACATCGTGGTTCGCCGTGGGGTGAGCTACTCTCTGTACGGTTTATGCGGTGATTCGGATCCCGTCGCTGGCCACCAATGTTAGACGGACCGGGAGGGTCGGCCGAGGATAAGGGGAGAGGTCTCCGGGAAGAGCCGTCTCCAGCGAATCGTACAGACAAGTAACTTCCCCCCCCCCACAGACGGACACCACACAAGGATAAAGTTCAACGATACTTTATAGGGAATTCTTCAAGTACGGTAGAATGGTACAAGGATGTCTGGACTCAGGGGTCCCCTCTATTCTGGTCTCTGTTTGGGAAGAGGGTAGCGGGACAGTCTTGTTACCAAAAAGATGGCAATAGCTCTCAATCCTCGAGCTCGGGGGTGTAGATGACCGGGCCGCGGCGGAGCCAGCAGGTCCCGAGATGGATGAAGGAAGAGGACGGTCCGCGGCAGAGCCAGCAGGTCCCGATGAAGGTGGTGGTTACAACGGTCCGCGGCCACGCCAGCAGGTCCCGACGACGATGAAGGATAGGGTAGTTCCAAAAGCCGCGGCAGCGCCAGCAGGCAAGACGAAGGTGCACAAGACAGAGCTACGGCAGCGCCAGTAGTCCGTCAAGGATGAGTTCTTCTTTGCGTCTCTCGACTCCAAGATACAACTCCCGTCCTCCTCTGGAGCTGCCCCAGTTATAGGGCTGGTGTGCTTTGATGTCCGGACCCTCGCACTTGGAGGTCGGGAGGTCCGGGATGAGGGGGTTCAGACACCCAGCAGGGGGGTGGAGCCAGCGCCCGGGGAGGCAATGGGCGAGCGGTACTTGGCGGGGGAGAGCCATCGACACCTCTTGCTCCCATTGACTGACCAAGTAGCCCGCTCACCTCCTGGGTGGATGTTGGTGCCGGAATGTCTGAGGCCTGGCCAGGCCCAGGGTTGAGGTCGATCGGGGGCCAGGCGGCCTCGTGGTGGAGTGTCCAAGATGGCGCCCAGGATGGGCGCGCAGGCCGGTAGTGGGTCGGCCTACGCGGTCAACAGGTTCGAGTGTAGGGGTCCCTGCGGGGACGGTGGACGTGCAATGGTGGTGTGGGGTACTTGCGTGGCTGGTTCGGGCCTGGTTGGGCCGGGGGAGAGCGGCCCTTCATGTGGCCTGTCCAACATGAGGGGTCAGACCGCGGCAGCGCCAGCAGGTCCCGAAGAGGTCGTAGGTGGCACGGGCCGCGGCAGCGCCAGCAGGTCCCAACGAGGATGAAGGTTACAACGGGCCGCGGCAGCGCCAGCAGGTCCCACGAGAATGAAGGTTACAACGGGCCGCGGCAGCGCCAGCAGGTCCCACGAAAATGCAGGTTGCAGAGGGCCGCGGCAGCGCCAGCAGGTCCCACGAGGATAAAGGTTGCAGAGGGCCGCGGCAGCGCCAGCAGGTCCCACGATGATGAAGGTTGCAGAGGGCCGCGGCAGCGCCAGCAGGCAGGACAATAGTTCACAAAGCAGGGCTGTGGCAGCGCCAACAGTCCGTCAAGGATGAGTTCGTCGCGGTGTCTCTCGACTCCAGGATACAACTGCCTTCCTGTCCTGGGGCTGCCTCAGTTATAGGTCTGGCGGCCTTTGATGTCCGGACCCTCGCTCTTGGAGGTCGGGAGGTCCGGGATGAGGGAGTCCAGACACCCAGCGGGGGGGTGGAGCCAGCGCCCGAGGAGGCTGGGGGTGCTCGGCACCTGGCGGGGGAGAGCCATCGACACTTCGTACTCCCATTGACCTGCCAAGTGGGCCGTTCACCTCCTGGGTGGAGGGTGGTGCCGGGATGTCGGGGCCTGGCCAGGCCCCGGGTTGGGGTCGGGCTGAGGCCGCACGGCCGCGTGGTGCCGTGTCCAAGATGGCGGCTGGGCCGGGCAATGGTGCTGACGGTGGCCCGGGCCCTGTCCTGCGGGGAGGGAGCGAGCCCTTCATGTGGCCTGTCCAACATGCGTCCCCCCCAGCTGAAGGCGGGGAGAGTCACCCATCTTCTTGGGGACTTTCCTCGTCGAGGCGGAAAAAGCGGGACAGGCCATCCGCGTTGGCGTGGTCTTGGCCGGGTCGATGTTCCACAGTGAAGTCCATCCCCTGCAGGGAGATGGACCAACGTAGTAGTTTTGGGTTTTCCCCCCGCATCTGCATGAGCCATTGCAGGGGTCGATGATCGGTCTGGACCCGGAAGTGGGTGCCGAAGAGATAAGGCCGGAGCTTTTTGAGGGCCCACACCACGGCGAAGGCCTCCCTCTCGATGGTGCTCCAGCGTCGTTCTCGGGCCAGGAGCCGTCTGCTGATGAAAGCCACTGGCTGGTCAAGTCCTTCGGGGTTCAGCTGGGAAAGGACTGCCCCAACGCCGTGGTCGGAGGCATCTGTTTGGACGATAAATTCCCGGCTGTAGTCGGGGGCCTGGAGCACCGGGGCGGAGCACATGGCGGCCTTCAGCTTCTCGAAGGCCGCTTGACAGTCTGGGGTCCAGTTGACCTTCTTGGGTTGGTTTTTAGAGGTGAGTTCCGTGAGGGGCCCTACGATGCTGCCATAGTCCCTCACGAACCGTCGGTAGTAGCCTGTGAGTCCCAAGAAGGCGCGGACCTCGGTCTGGGTGATGGGGGACTGCCACGACTGGATGGCAGCGATCTTGAGTTGCAGAGGGGCCACCAGACCGCTTCCCACCTGGTGCCCGAGATAGGTCACGGACCCCTGGCCAATTTGGCATTTGCTGGCCTTGATCGTGAGGCCAGCTCGTTGGAGGGCCTGTAGCACCTCTCGGAGGTGGTGGAGGTGGTCGGACCAGTGGTGGCTGTACACAGTGATATCGTCCAGGTAGGCGGCGCTGAATCCTTCGAGTCCTGCCAGGACCTGGTTTACTAGCCGCTGAAATGTTGCTGGCGCATTCTTCATGCCGAATGGCATGACCTTGAAGTGATAGTGGCCATCAGGGGTAGAGAATGCCGATCGTTCTTGGGCCCGGGGTGTGAGACCGATCTGCCAGTAGCCCGCTGTCAGGTCGAAGATGCTGAGGTAGCGGGCAGCTCCCATGCGGTCGATTAGTTCATCTGCTCGGGGGATGGGGTGTGCGTCTGTTCTGGTGACCGCATTCAAGCCCCGGTAGTCGACGCAGAACCGGAGCTCCGGCGTGGCGCCGGGGGCGGCCGCTTTGGGGACCAGTACCACTGGGCTGGCCCAGGGGCTGTCTGAGGGCTCGATGATCCCGAGTGTGAGCATCTTGGCCACCTCCTCTTGGATGCAGGCCCGTACCCGATCTGGTACGCGGTAGGCCCGATGGCGGATAGGGGGACTGTCTCCAGTGTCCACGTCGTGTAAGCACCAGGGGGAGACCCCTGGGGTGAGGGAGAACAGGGGGGAGAACTGGAGCAGGAGGACTCGGCAGTCTTGGCGCTGTTCCAGGGTGAGGGCCTCCGAGAGTCGGACCCCGTCCACGGAGCCGTCCTTCTCCCGTGACCGTAGGAGGTCAGGGAGGGGTTCGGAGTCCTCCTCGGTTCCATTGTCGGTTGCCATCAGGAGGCTGAGTTCGGAGCGTACAAAGTGGGGTTTCAGTCTATTAGCGTGGAGGACCCGGAGAGGGTTTCGGGAAGATTCCATATCGATGAGATAGGTGACAGGGCTCTTGCGCTCGATTACTTTGAAGGGCCCCGTCCATTTGTCTTGCAGGGCGCATGGTTCGGTGGGAGACATTACCCACACTTGTTGGCCGGGTTCAAATTCGATGGAGGATGCATTTTGATCGTACCACCTTTTCATGTCCTCCTGACTGGCCTCCAGGTTTGCTTTTGCCATCTCTCTGAACCTTCTGGTCTGGTTGCGGAGGGTTAGGAGGTACTTGAAAACATCTGGAGTGTTCTTTAGAGGGGGCATTTCCCAGCCTTCTTTGACTAGGCTGAGCGGGCCTCGCACCGGGTGTCCATACAAGAGTTCGAAAGGGCTGAAGCCGAGGGACTTCTGGGGGACTTCTCGGTAGGCAAAGAGAAGGCACGGTAGTAGCACATCCCACTGGCGACGGAGGGGCTCTTCCAACCCCCCAATCATCCCTTTGAGCGTGCGGTTGAATCGCTCAACCAGTCCGTTCCCTTGAGGGTGATAGGGGGTCGTGAATCGGTAGGTGACCCCACACTGTTGCCAGAGGGACTTCATGTATTTTGAGATAAAGTTCGTACCCCTGTCGCTGACGACTTCCCGGGGGAAGCCCACTCGAGAGAAGATCCCCATCAAGGCTCGACCCACTACTGGGGCTGTTATCGTACGAAGGGGGACCGCTTCAGGATAGCGGGTAGCGTGATCCACCAGGATGAAGCGATGTCCCTGTGCTGTTCGGGGGTCCAGGGGCCCCACAATGTCTATTCCCACCCTTTCGAACGGGGTGGTCACCATGGGGAATGGTTGTAGGGGTGCCTTGAGTTTGCGGCCGCTCTTCCCACTGGCCTGGCAGGTCGGGCAGGACCGGCAATGGTTGGATACGTCATTTCTCATTTTGGGCCAAAAAAAGTGAGTCACCAGGCGGTGGTAGGTCTTGTCTTGGCCCAGGTGCCCGGCCAGGGGGACATCATGGGCTAAGTTCAACAGGAAGTCTCTGAAGTGGAGGGGCACCACCAGCACTCGCCCGGCCCCCAGTTCTGCGATTTTCTGTTCGCTGTACAAGAGATCATTGTCCCAATAAACCCAGTGGGCCCCGGTGGTGTCTCCTTGGCTCTGGGCGAGCGCTTGCTGTCGCAATCCCTCGAGGGAGGGGCAGGTCTTTTGCTCCTGCCGGAATTGTTCCTGGGTGGGCCCCCCTTCTTGACGCCCCTGAGCCAGGTCGGGAAGCTCGGGGGGCTGCGTGGACCCCTCTGGGGTGGGGCCCGGGTGGTCGGTCTGGAGGAAGTCTTCTTCTGGAGTGATCGAGGGCGGAGGTGCTGCCCATTCTGGTTCTTCTGGTCTAGGGATGGTGCGGGTGGCCATGGACCGGGTGGTTACGCACGCCCAGTCCGGGAGACCCAACATCCCCAGATGCTCTCTTCTTTCCACAGCGGCCCACGGGGAGCTCTCGAGATCGTTCCCCAGGAGGCAGTCTACGGGGGCATCGTCACGGACAGTTACTTTCAGCATGCCGGACACTCCTCCCCATTCGAAGGGGACGCAGGCCATCCGACACAGGCTCTCCGAGTTATCTGCCGATCGGACGGGGCAAAGTACGTTTGGTAGGATTTGTTCTGGGGTCACCAGGTGACAGCGGACGGCCGTCACACTGGCCCCGGTGTCACGCAGGGCCTCGGCCTTGCGCCCATTGATGCTCACCCATTGGCTGTACTTCCGAGTGTTGGCGGGCAGGGGAGTCCGCGGGACCATGTCTCTTCCTCCTAGGCATGCCAGGGTCATGGCGGCGGGTTCCCACTCGAACTGCTCCGACTCATAGGTCTCCGTGTCTTCGGAGACTTGTTCTTCTCCCAGGGCGGCGGCCGCCATCTGGCGGGGCCCGGGGGCCTGGTTCTTCGGGCAGGTCGGGTCACTGGCATAGTGGCCGACTCGCTGGCATCGATGACACGTCACGTTAGCTCGGAACCCCGGGCGCATCGGGGGGTTTCCCCGGCCTGCTGGGGCCGGGGTGGCGTTAGTGGGTGCGGCCGGGGCGGCGTCTCTGCCCCGGCCCGGGCCTCCTCCTCCTCCTCGGGGACGATGGTGACCTTGGTTGGTTCTGTTCTGCTCGTTCGGCCCACTCCGGGCCACTCGGGTGCTCTCCCACCGGTCAGCCTCGGTGGCGAGCTGCCGGGGTTCAGTTAATTTACTGTCGAGGAGGTGCTGCCTGAGCTCGACAAAGCAGTTGTTGGAGAGGTGCTCCCACACAATGAGATTGAAGAGTTGTTCGTAAGTGGTTACGTTGTTACCCTTGATCCACCCCTCGAAGGCTCGGCTGAAATAGTTCACGTATTCCAACCACGTCGTACCTGGGATCCTGGTGCAGTTGCGGAACCTCTGGCGGTACATTTCGGGTGTAAGTCCATATCGACTGACGAGGGCGGCCTTCATGTGGTCATAGGACGTCATTTGATGGTCCGGAAGCTGCAGCAGGGCATCACGACCCTCGTTGACGAATCTCCCCCATAGACCGGCTCCCCAGTCACTTCGAGCGACCCGGTGGGCGGTCATGGCAATCTCATAGGCCTTGAACCACTGCTGTATGTCGTCGTTCCGGTGATATTCTCGGACCACATCCTTGGGGATGTGGACCTTCTGCTCGGTAGGACCCGGGGAGTGCGGTTGCTCGGGCACCCCTAGGTTTTTGTTCAGTTTGCGCATTTCTATCTCCGCTAGTTTGCACTCGTGCTCGTATGCCAGTCTTTTTTCTTCGAGGTCTCTCTGTCTCTGTTTTTCCTCTCGCTCTTCTCTGAGCCGTAAGTGTTCTAAGTTTATTTTTTGTTCCGCCAGTTTCAATTCTCCGTCTAATCTGAGTCGTGCCAAGTCTAACTCGTGTAATCTATTTTTTTCCCGCTCTTGGATCTCTTCATGGGAGGGGCCTGTTCTCCGTTCCTCCGTCCGGGTGGTGTTGACTTCCGGGGCTGCGGGGTCCCGGGGGGTTGCGGTATTTGTCTCTGTCCAGGCCTCTAGGGCGTTTTTGAAGTCTTCTTTTGTGCTTAGCCCGGTGGTAGCAATGCCTAAGTCCATGCAAAATTGCTTGAGCTCTCGGTGGTTGTATTCTTCCAGCTTTTCCATCTGGAACTTCTCCGCCGATCCGCTCTCTTTGGTCGTCATTGTGGTTTTAGTTGTAGGGTGAGTTACTGTCTGTACGGTACGCGTTGGTTCGGATCGCGCCGCTAGCCACCAATGTTAGACGGGGACCTGGAGGGTCGGCCGAGCACAGTGATCGCACAGACAGGTAACTTCCCCCCCACAGATGGACACCACACAAAGCTTATGGTAACACCTTTTATAGGCACTTCGGGTAGTAGAGTGGTACGATACAGGGCGATCAGGACACGATGATCCTCTCAATTCTAGTCTCTAGTAAGGGAAGGGGGTAGCGGGACAGTCTTGGTACCCACGGGTACGGGTGTGTAACGGTGATAGCTCACAATCCTCGAGCTCGGTGTTCGGAGGGGTCAGACCGCGGCAGCGCCGGCAGGTCCCGAAGAGGTCGTAGGTGGCACGGGCCGCGGCAGCGCCAGCAGGTCCCAACGAGGATGAAGGTTACAACGGGCCGCGGCAGCGCCAGCAGGTCCCACGAGAATGAAGGTTACAACGGGCCGCGGCAGCGCCAGCAGGTCCCACGAAAATGCAGGTTGCAGAGGGCCGCGGCAGCGCCAGCAGGTCCCACGAGGATGAAGGTTGCAGAGGGCCGCGGCAGCGCCAGCAGGTCCCACGAGGATGAAGGTTGCAGAGGGCCGCGGCAGCGCCAGCAGGCAGGACAATAGTTCACAAGGCAGGGCTGTGGCAGCGCCAACAGTCCGTCAAGGATGAGTTCGTCGCGGTGTCTCTCGACTCCAGGATACAACTGCCTTCCTGTCCTGGGGCTGCCTCAGTTATAGGTCTGGCGCCCTTTGATGTCCGGACCCTCGCTCTTGGAGGTCGGGAGGTCCGGGATGAGGGAGTCCAGACACCCAGCAGGGGGGTGGAGCCAGTGCCCGAGGAGGCTGGGGGTGCTCGGCACCTGGCGGGGGAGAGCCATCGACACTTCGTACTCCCATTGACCTGCCAAGTGGGCCGTTCACCTCCTGGGTGGAGGGTGGTGCCGGGATGTCGGGGCCTGGCCAGGCCCCGGGTTGGGGTCGGGCTGAGGCCGCACGGCCGCGTGGTGCCGTGTCCAAGATGGCGGCTGGGCCGGGCAATGGTGCTGACGGTGGCCCGGGCCCTGTCCTGCGGGGAGGGAGCGAGCCCTTCATGTGGCCTGTCCAACATGTATGTCCAAGCCTGAGGCCACATGTGTGCCAAGAGGGGCGCACACTACATATACTGCGCCCACTGTCCATGTGTATGTCCAAGCCTGAGGCCACATGTGTGCCAAGAGGGGCGCACACTACATATACTGCGCCCACAGTCCATGTGTATGTCCAAGCCTGAGGCCACATGTGTGCCAAGAGGGGCGCACACTACATATACTGCGCCCACTGTCCATGTGTATGTCCAAGCCTGAGGCCACATGTGTGCCAAGAGGGGGGCACACTACATATACTGCGCCCACTGTCCCTGTGTATGTCCAAGCCTGAGGCCACATGTGTGCCAAGAGGGGCGCACACTACATATACTGCGCCCACTGTCCATGTGTATGTCCAAGCCTGAGACCACATGTGTGCCAAGAGGGGCGCACACTACATATACGGCGCCCACTGTCCATGTGTATGTCCAAGCCTGAGACCACATGTGTGCCAAGAGGGGCGCACACTACATATACTGCGCCCACTGTCCATGTGTATGCCCAAGCCTGAGGCCACATGTGTGCCAAGAGCGGCGCACACTACATATACTGCGCCCACTGTCCATGTGTATGCCCAAGCCTGAGACCACATGTGTGACAAGAGGGGCGCACACTACATATACTGCGCCTACTGTCCATGTGTATGCCCAAGCCTGAGGCCACATGTGTGCCAAGAGGGGCGCACACTACATATACTGCGCCCACTGTCCATGTGTATGTCCAAGCCTGAGGCCACATGTGTGCCAAGAGGGGCGCACAATACATATACGGCGCCCACTGTCCATGTGTATGTCCAAGCCTGAGGCCACATGTGTGCCAAGATGGGCGCACACTACATATACTGCGCCCACTGTCCATGTGTATGTCCAAGCCTGAGACCACATGTGTGCCAAGAGGGGCGAACACTACATATACTGCGCCCACTGTCCATGTGTATGTCCAAGCCTGAGACCACATGTGTGCCAAGAGGGGCGCACACTACATATACTGCGCCCACTGTCCATGTGTATGTCCAAGCCTGAGACCACATGTGTGCCAAGAGGGGCGCACACTACATATACTGCGCCCACTGTCCATGTGTATGCCCAAGCCTGAGGCCACATGTGTGCCAAGAGGGGCGCACACTACATATACTGCGCCCACTGTCCATGTGTATGTCCAAGCCTGAGGCCACATGTGTGCCAAGAGGGGCGCACACTACATATACTGCGCCCACTGTCCATGTGTATGCCCAAGCCTGAGACCACATGTGTGCCAAGAGGGGCGCACACTACATATACGGCGCCCACTGTCCATGTGTATGTCCAAGCCTGAGTGTTGGACAGGCCGCATGATCGGGCTGCCCCCCTCCCCGCAATGGGACCTGGACCCTGGCTCCCCCCTGCATCCCCAGCCAGAGTCCCCGACGACCACCCGAAGTACACTGCAATCCCTCACCCACAAGACACCAGCTCCGGACCCAGCTGGCCCGGGTCACCTTCCACCCCACGGCCTCGGCCCAGCCGCCATCTTGGGGCACTGCAGCACGAGGCCGCGTGGCCTCAACTCGACCCTCACCCTGGGCCCGGCCAGGCCCGACATCGAGGCACCAACCTCCTCCCAGGAGGCAGAGTGACCACTTGGCGAGTCAATGGGAGAAAGGAATCGTCAACGGCTCTCCTCCGCCAGGTGTCGATCGCCCCCGGCCGCCTGGGCGCTGGCTCCGCCCCCTGCTGGGTGTCTGGACTCCCTCATCCCGGACCTCCCGGCCCCCCAGGCGCGAGGGTCCGGACATCAAAGGGGGCCAGACCTATAACTGGGGCAGGACCAGACCAGGAAGCCAGTTGTATCCTGGAGTCGAGAGACCCGAGAAGAACTCATCCGTGACTGGCCTGCTGGCGCTGCCGCGGCCCTCTGCCTCGTGAAACCATCGTCTTGGCCTGCTGGCGCTGCCGCGGCCCTCTGCCTCGTGAAACCATCGTCTTGGCCTGCTGGCGCTGCCGCGGCCCTCTGCCTCGTGAAACCATCGTCTTGGCCTGCTGGCGCTGCCGCGGCCCTCTGCCTCGTGAAGCCATCGTCTTGGCCTGCTGGCGCTGCCGCGGCCCTCTGCCTCGTGAAACCATCGACTTGGCCTGCTGGCGCTGCCGCGGCCCTCTGCCTCGTGAAACCATCGACTTGGCCTGCTGGCGCTGCCGCGGCCCTCTGCCTTGTGAGACTATCATCTTGGCCTGCTGGCGCTGCCGCGGCCCGATCCCCAGACACTCCAGCTCGAGGATTGCGAGCTCGCCTCTTACCACTACCTGTACCGATCCGGTACCAAGACTGTCCCGCTACCCCCTTTCCCTACAAAGACTAGAAGTGAGAGGACCCCCGGGTCCGAGATATCCTGTATCGCTGATATCCTTGCCTTACGAACCTTATATAAAGTATTGAACTCGACTTGGTGTGGTGCCTGTTTGTGGGGAGGGAGGTGACTTGTCTGTACGATCGCCGGAGACGGTCCCCCTCGGGGATCTCTCCCTCAGTACCCGGCCGACCCTCAGGGTCCCCGTCTAACATTGGTGGCCAGCGACGGGATCCGAACCTACGCATAATCATACAGAAAGTCACTCGACCCACGGCACACGACCACCATGACAACAGAGAGCGGAACAACGGAGAAATTCCAGATGGAAAAATTGGAAGACTACAACCACCGAGAACTGAAGCAATATTGCATAGAACTTGGTCTCCCAACCACAGGTCTGAGCACGAAGGAAGACTTCAAACGAGCCCTAGAAGCTTGGGCGGAAACGGGTACGGCCGTACCCCGAACACAAACAACCGAGACGAGCCCCGCACCAACTGAAGAAAGAAGAGCGGGTCTCTCCCTGGAAGAGATCCGAGAAAGAGAAAAAAGCAGACTCCACGAGTTAGAACTAGCCCGACTTCGCTTGGATGGGGAACTCAAGCTGGCGGAACAAAAAATAACTCTGGAACACTTACGGCTCCGAGAGGAGCGAGAAGAGAAGCAAAAACAGAGAGAGCTAGAGGAAAAGAAACTAGCGTACGAACATGAGCGCAATCTCAAAGAACTGGAGATCCAGAAACAGAATAAAGACCTCGGGCTCCCCGAACGACCGACCCTGCCTGCCTCTACCGAGCCCAAGGTTCACATCCCCAAAGATGTCATCCGGGAATACCACAAGAACGATGATATACAGCAGTGGTTTAAAGCCTATGAGGTGGCAATGACCTCCCACCGGATTCCCCGAAGCGACTGGGGAGCCGGATTATGGGGGAGGTTTGTCAACGAAGGGCGGGACGCCCTGCTGCAACTCCCGGACCAGCTGATGACATCCTACGACCACATGAAGGCCGCCCTCCTCACTCGATACGGGCTCACACCTGAGATGTACCGCCAACGGTTCCGCGACTGCAAACGGATTCCGGGTACAACCTGGGTGGAGTACGTGAACTTCTTTAGCCGAGCCTTCGAGGGGTGGATCAAGGGCAACAAAGTGACCACCTACGAACAACTCTTTGACCTTATCGTATGGGAGCACCTGTCGAACAACTGCTTCGTGGAGCTCCGCCAACACCTCTTGGACAGTAAGCTAACCGAACCTCGACAACTCGCCGCCGAAGCCGACCGGTGGGAAAGCACCCGAGTTGGCCGGAACGGACCCAGCGAATCATCCAGACCGTACCCCGGGCCCCATCGCCCCCGAGGAGGAGGAGGAGGCCAGAGTCGGGGGAGAGACCCCGGCCCTTCGTCACCCCCCAGGAGCCCCTCGACCCCGGTCGGCCGAGGAAGCCCGGCCATCCGGGCCGGTTTTCGGGCCCACGTTATGTGCCACAGATGCCTGCGACCCGGCCACTACGCCAGTGATCCCAACTGCCCAAAGAATACGAACACTACCCCCCACCAGGTCGCAGCGGCCGCCCTAGGGGAAGAACTAGTCCCGGAAGACCAAGAAGAGTATGAGACCGACCCCTCTGAATGGGCTCCCGCCGCCATGGCACTGGCCTGCTTAGGAGAGGGAGAGATGATTCCGCGGGCCCCCCTTCCCGCCAACACGCAGAAGTACAGTCAATGGGTCAACATTAATGGCCGCCGGGCGGGAGCCCTCCGCGACACCGGGGCCAGTGTAACGGCGGTCCGACGCCATCTCGTCACTCCAGACCAAATCCTGCCGAACATTCTCTGCCCTGTCCGCTCAGCAGACAATTCCGAAAGCCTGTGCCACATGGCCTGCGTCCCCTTCGAGTGGGGAGGAGTAACGGGGATGTTAAAGGTGACTGTCCGCGATGATGCCCCCGTGGATTGCCTCCTAGGAAACGACCTCGAAAGCTCTCCCTGGGCAGCTGTCGAACGGAGGGAACACCTGGGGATGCTCGGCCTCCCCGAATGGGTCTGCGTCACGACCCGGTCCATGACCGCCCGCGCGGTCCCCAGTCTAGAAGAGCCCGAGTGGCCAGAACCTCCTCCCGTACTCATCCCAGAGGAGGCCGCCCCAGAAGCCAGTCCCTCGACCCAAACAGAAGAAGGATCCGACCAGCTTCGGGACGTCCCTGACCTGGCACAATGGCGTCAGGAGGGAGGCCCCACTCAGGAACAATTCCGGGCCGAACAGAAAACATGTCCCTCCCTCGAAGGACTCCGGCAGCAAGCCCTGGCCCAGAGCACAGGGGATACCTCGGGGGCCCACTGGATCTACTGGGACCAAGACCTGCTCTACAGCGAGCAGAAAATTGCAGAACTAGGAGCCAGTCGGGTGCTGGTGGTGCCCCTTCGCTTCCGAGACTTCCTCCTGAACTTAGCCCACGATGTCCCCCTTGCCGGACACCTGGGACAGGATAAAACCTACGACCGCCTGGTGACCCATTTTTTCTGGCCCCAAATGCGAAAGGATGTCACCAACCACTGCAAGGCCTGCCCCACCTGCCAGGCCAGCGGAAAAAGTGGCCGAAAAATCAAAGCACCTTTACAACCCTTTCCGGTCGTCACCACCCCGTTTGAACGAGTGGGAATAGACATTGTGGGGCCCCTCGACCCTCGGACAGCTCAAGGACACCGGTTCATCCTGGTCCTCGTGGACCACGCCACCCGCTATCCCGAGGCCATCCCTCTTCGGACTGTGACGGCCCCCGTGGTGGGCCGAGCTCTGATGGGGATCTTCTCCCGGGTGGGATTCCCCCGGGAGGTCGTCAGTGACAGGGGCACGAACTTTATCTCCAAATATATGAAGTCTCTCTGGCAACAATGCGGGGTCACCTACAAATTCACGACCCCCTATCACCCGCAAGGAAACGGACTGGTTGAGAGGTTCAACCGCACCCTCAAGGGAATGATTATGGGCCTAGAAGAACCCCTTCGACGCCAGTGGGACGTGCTACTTCCATGCCTCCTGTTTGCCTATCGGGAGGTCCCGCAGAAATCCCTCGGTTTCAGCCCATTTGAACTCCTGTACGGGCACCCCGTCCGGGGCCCCCTCAGCCTAGTCAAGGAAGGTTGGGAGCAGCCCCCCCAGAAAACTCCCCCGGACATCTACAGGTACCTCCTGGCTCTCCGCAACCAGACCCGGCGGTTCCGAGACACCGCCAAGGCCAATCTCGAGGCCAGTCAGGAGGACATGAAGAGGTGGTACGATCAGCACACGTCCTCCATTGAGTTCGAACCAGGACAACAGGTCTGGGTGATGTCCCCGGTTGAACCCTGTGCACTCCAAGACAGATGGTCCGGGCCCTTCAAAGTGATCGAACGCAAGGGGCCCGTCACCTATTTAATCGACATGGAGACTGCCCGGAACCCCCTACGGGTCCTCCATGCCAACAGGCTCAAACCCCATTTTGTGCGATCCGAACTCAGCCTCCTGATGGCTACCGATAATGGGACAGAAGAAGACTCCGAACCCCTTCCGGACTTACTGAGGGTCCTCGAACGGGATGGCTCAGTGGAGGGGGTCCAGCTCTCCGAGGCCCTGTCCCCGGAGCAACGCCAAGACTGCCAAACGCTCCTGAGGCGGTTCGCCTCCCTATTCTCCCTCACCCCCGGAGTCACCCCCTGGTGCCTTCACGATGTGGACACCGGGGACAGCCCTCCTATTCGACACCGAGCGTACCGCGTACCCGATCGGGTGCGCAACTGCATCCAGACCGAGGTGTCCAAAATGCTGACCCTGGGAGTGATCGAACCCTCAGACAGCCCCTGGGCGAGCCCAGTCGTCCTGGTTCCCAAAGCAGCCGCCCCGGGCGTTGCCCCTGAGCTCTGGTTCTGCGTGGACTATCGGGGGCTGAATGCAGTTACCAGGACCGACGCTCATCCCATCCCCCGGGCAGATGAGCTAATTGACCGGATGGGGGCCGCCCGCTACCTGAGCATCTTCGACCTAACAGCGGGCTACTGGCAGATCGCCCTCACCCCTAGGGCCCAAGAACGTTCCGCCTTCTCTACCCCGGACGGGCACTACCACTTTAAAGTAATGCCCTTCGGCATGAAAAACGCCCCGGCAACGTTCCAACGTCTGGTAAACCAGGTACTGGCGGGCCTGGAAGACTTCAGCGCCGCCTACCTGGACGACATTGCTGTGTACAGCCACCAGTGGACCGACCACCTCCGCCACCTGCGGGAGGTTCTACACGCCCTCCAGCAAGCCGGGCTCACCATCAAGGCCAGCAAGTGCCAGGTTGGCCAAGGGTCTGTGACCTACCTGGGACACCAAGTGGGAAGCGGGCTGGTGGCCCCTCTCCAACTCAAGATTGCTGCCATCCAGGCCTGGCGACCCCCTACGACCCAAACGGAGGTCCGGGCCTTCCTGGGACTCACCGGATACTACCGGCGGTTCGTGAAGGACTATGGCAGCATCATGGGGCCCCTCACAGAGCTCACCTCCAAGAAGGGCCCCAAAACCGTCAACTGGACCCCGGACTGCCAATCGGCCTTCGAGAGACTGAAGGCCGCCATGTGCACGGCCCCCGTGCTCCAGGCTCCCGACTACAGCCGGGAATTCATTGTGCAGACGGACGCCTCCGATCATGGTGTGGGGGCCGTCCTCTCCCAACTCAACGCCGAAGGGGTCGACCAACCAGTGGCCTACATCAGCAGACGCCTGCTGCCCCGAGAACAGCGCTGGAGCACCATTGAGAGGGAGGCCTTCGCCGTAGTCTGGGCACTCAAGAAGCTCCGGCCCTACCTCTTCGGCACCCACTTCCGGGTGCAAACAGACCACCGACCCCTGCAATGGCTGATGCAAATGCGGGGGGAGAACCCAAAGCTGTTGCGCTGGTCCATCTCCCTGCAGGGGATGGACTTCACGGTAGAACATCGTCCAGGCCAGGACCACGCCAACGCCGACGGCCTGTCACGCTTTTTCCGCCTCAGCGAGGAGAGTCCCCAGGAAGATGGCTGACTCTCCCCGCCTTCAGCTGGGGGGGACGCATGTTGGACAGGCCGCATGATCGGGCTGCCCCCCTCCCCGCAATGGGACCTGGACCCTGGCTCCCCCCTGCATCCCCAGCCAGAGTCCCCGACGACCACCCGAAGTACACTGCAATCCCTCACCCACAAGACACCAGCTCCGGACCCAGCTGGCCCGGGTCACCTTCCACCCCACGGCCTCGGCCCAGCCGCCATCTTGGGGCACTGCAGCACGAGGCCGCGTGGCCTCAACTCGACCCTCACCCTGGGCCCGGCCAGGCCCGACATCGAGGCACCAACCTCCTCCCAGGAGGCAGAGTGACCACTTGGCGAGTCAATGGGAGAAAGGAATCGTCAACGGCTCTCCTCCGCCAGGTGTCGATCGCCCCCGGCCGCCTGGGCGCTGGCTCCGCCCCCTGCTGGGTGTCTGGACTCCCTCATCCCGGACCTCCCGGCCCCCCAGGCGCGAGGGTCCGGACATCAAAGGGGGCCAGACCTATAACTGGGGCAGGACCAGACCAGGAAGCCAGTTGTATCCTGGAGTCGAGAGACCCGAGAAGAACTCATCCGTGACTGGCCTGCTGGCGCTGCCGCGGCCCTCTGCCTCGTGAAACCATCGTCTTGGCCTGCTGGCGCTGCCGCGGCCCTCTGCCTCGTGAAACCATCGTCTTGGCCTGCTGGCGCTGCCGCGGCCCTCTGCCTCGTGAAACCATCGTCTTGGCCTGCTGGCGCTGCCGCGGCCCTCTGCCTCGTGAAGCCATCGTCTTGGCCTGCTGGCGCTGCCGCGGCCCTCTGCCTCGTGAAACCATCGACTTGGCCTGCTGGCGCTGCCGCGGCCCTCTGCCTCGTGAAACCATCGACTTGGCCTGCTGGCGCTGCCGCGGCCCTCTGCCTTGTGAGACTATCATCTTGGCCTGCTGGCGCTGCCGCGGCCCGATCCCCAGACACTCCAGCTCGAGGATTGCGAGCTCGCCTCTTACCACTACCTGTACCGATCCGGTACCAAGACTGTCCCGCTACCCCCTTTCCCTACAAAGACTAGAAGTGAGAGGACCCCCGGGTCCGAGATATCCTGTATCGCTGATATCCTTGCCTTACGAACCTTATATAAAGTATTGAACTCGACTTGGTGTGGTGCCTGTTTGTGGGGAGGGAGGTGACTTGTCTGTACGATCGCCGGAGACGGTCCCCCTCGGGGATCTCTCCCTCAGTACCCGGCCGACCCTCAGGGTCCCCGTCTAACACTGAGACCACATGTGTGCCAAGAGGGGCGCACACTACATATACGGCGCCCACTGTCCATGTGTATGTCCAAGCCTGAGACCACATGTGTGCCAAGAGGGGCGCACACTACATATACGGCGCCCACTGTCCATGTGTATGTCCAAGCCTGAGACCACATGTGTGCCAAGAGGGGCGCACACTACATATACTGCGCCCACTGTCCATGTGTATGCCCAAGCCTGAGACCACATGTGTGCCAAGAGAGGCGCACACTACATATACTGCGGCCACTGTCCATGTGTATGTCCAAGCCTGAGACCACATGTGTGCCAAGAGGGGCGCACACTACATATACTGCGCCCACTGTCCATGTGTATGTCCAAGCCTGAGACCACATCTGTGCCAAGAGGGGCGCACACTACATATACTGCGCCCACTGTCCATGTGTATGCCCAAGCCTGAGGCCACATGTGTGCCAAGAGGGGAGCACACTACATATACTGCGCCCACTGTCCATGTGTATGTCCAAGCCTGAGGCCACATGTGTGCCAAGAGGGGCGCACACTACATATACTGCGCCCACTGTCCATGTGTATGTCCAAGCCTGAGACCACATGTGTGCCAAGAGGGGTGCACACTACATATACTGCGCCCACTGTCCATGTGTATGCCCAAGCCTGAGGCCACATGTGTGGCAAGATGGGCGCACACTACATATACTGTGCCCACTGTCCATGTGTATGCCCAAGCCTGAGACCACATGTGTGCCAAGAGGGGCGCACACTACATATACTGCGCCCACTGTCCATGTGTATGTCCAAGCCTGAGGCCACATGTGTGCCAAGAGGGGCGCACACTACATATACTGCGCCCACTGTCCATGTGTATGTCCAAGCCTGAGGCCACATGTGTGCCAAGAGGGGCGCACACTACATGTACTGCGCCCACTTTCCATGTGTATGTCCAAGCCTGAGGCCACATGTGTGCCAAGAGGGGCGCACACTACATATACTGAGCCCACTGTCCATGTGTATGTCCAAGATTGAGACCACATGTGTGCCAAGAGGGGCGCACACTACATATACTGCGCCCACTGTCCATGTGTATGTCCAAGCCTGAGGCCACATGTGTGCCAAGAGGGGCGCACACTACATATACTGCGCCCACTGTCCATGTGTATGTCCAAGCCTGAGGCCACATGTGTGCCAAGAGGGGCGCACACTACATATACTGCGGCCACTGTCCATGTGTATGTCCAAGCCTGAGGCCACATGTGTGCCAAGAGGGGTGCACACTACATATACTGCGCCCACTGTCCATGTGTATGTCCAAGCCTGAGGCCACATGTGTGCCAAGAGGGGCGCACACTACATATACTGCGCCCACTGTCCATGTGTATGTCCAAGCCTGAGACCACATGTGTGCCAAGAGGGGCACACACTACATATACTGCGCCCACTGTCCATGTGTATGCCCAAGCCTGAGGCCACATGTGTGCCAAGAGGGGCGCACACTACATATACTGCGCCCACTGTCCATGTGTATGCCCAAGCCTGAGGCCACATGTGTGCCAAGAGGGGCGCACACTACATATACTGCGCCCACTGTCCATGTGTATGCCCAAGCCTGAGGCCACATGTGTGCCAAGAGGGGCGCACACTACATATACTGCGCCCACTGTCCATTTGTATGTCCAAGCCTGAGGCCACATGTGTGCCAAGAGGGGCGCACACTACATATACTGCGCCCACTGTCCATGTGTATGCCCAAGCCTGAGGCCACATGTGTGCCAAGAGGGGCGCACACTACATATACTGCGCCCACTGTCCATGTGTGTGCCCAAGCCTGAGACCACATGTGTGCCAAGAGGGGCGCACACTACATATACTGCGCCCACTGTCCATGTGTATGTCCAAGCCTGAGGCCACATGTGTGCCAAGAGGGGCGCACACTACATATACTGCGCCCACTGTCCATGTGTATGTCCAAGCCTGAGGCCACATGTGTGCCAAGAGGGGCGCACACTACATATACTGCGCCCACTGTCCATGTGTATGTCCAAGCCTGAGGCCACATGTGTGCCAAGAGGGGCGCACACTACATATACTGCGCCCACTGTCCATGTGTATGTCCAAGCCTGAGGCCACATGTGTGCCAAGAGGGGCGCACACTACATATACTGCGCCCACTGTCCATGTGTATGTCCAAGCCTGAGACCACATGTGTGCCAAGAGGGGCGCACACTACATATACTGCGCTCACTGTCCATGTGTATGTCCAAGCCTGAGACCACATGTGTGCCAAGAGGGGCACACACTACATATACTGCGCCCACTGTCCATGTGTATGTCCAAGCCTGAGACCACATGTGTGCCAAGAGGGGCACACACTACATATACTGCGCCCACTGTCCATGTGTATGTCAAAGCCTGAGACCACATGTGTGCCAAGAGGGGCACACACTACATATACTGCGCCCACTGTCCATGTGTATGTCCAAGCTTGAGGCCACATGTGTGCCAAGAGGGGCACACACTACATATACTGCGCCCACTGTCCATGTGTATGTCCAAGCCTGAGGCCACATGTGTGCCAAGAGGGGCACACATTACATATACTGCGCCCACTGTCCATGTGTATGTCCAAGCCTGAGACCACATGTGTGCCAAGAGGGGCGCACACTACATATACTGCGCCCACTGTCCATGTGTATGTCCAAGCCTGAGACCACATGTGTGCCAAGAGGGGCGCACACTACATATACTGAGCCCACTGTCCATGTGTATGCCAAACCTGAGACCACATGTGTGCCAAGAGGGGCGCACACTACATATACTGCGCCCACTGTCCATGTGTATGCCCAAGCCTGAGGCCACATGTGTGCCAAGAGGGGCGCACACTACATATACTGCGCCCACTGTCCATGTGTATGCCCAAGCCTGAGGCCACATGTGTGCCAAGAGGGGCGCACACTACATATACTGCGCCCACTGTCCATGTTTATGTCCAAGCCTGAGACCACATGTGTGCCAAGAGGGGCGCACACTACATATACTGCTCCCACTGTCCATGTGTATGTCCAAGCCTGAGACCACATGTGTGCCAAGAGGGGCGCACACTACATATACTGCGCCCACTGTCCATGTGTATGTCCAAGCCTGAGACCACATGTGTGCCAAGAGGGGCGCACACTACATATACTGCGCCCACTGTCCATGTGTATGTCCAAGCCTGAGGCCACATGTGTGCCAAGAGGGGCACACACTACATAAACTGCGCCCACTGTCCATGTGTATGCCCAAGCCTGAGACCACATGTGTGCCAAGAGGGGCACACACTACATATACTGCGCCCACTGTCCATGTGTATGCCCAAGCCTGAGACCACATGTGTGCCAAGAGGGGCACACACTACATATACTGCGCCCACTGTCCATGTGTATGTCCAAGCCTGAGACCACATGTGTGCCAAGAGGGGCGCACCCTACATATACTGCGCCCACTGTCCATGTGTATGTCCAAGCCTGAGACCACATGTGTGCCAAGAGGGGCGCACACTACATATACTGCGCCCACTGTCCATGTGTATGTCCAAGCCTGAGGCCACATGTGTGCCAAGAGGGGCGCACACTACATATACTGCGCCCACTGTCCATGTGTATGTCCAAGCCTGAGGCCACATGTGTGCCAAGAGGGGCGCACACTACATATACTGCGCCCACTGTCCATGTGTATGTCCAAGCCTGAGGCCACATGTGTGCCAAGAGGGGCCCACACTACATATACTGCGCCCACTGTCCATGTGTATGTCCAAGCCGGAGGCCACATGTGTGCCAAGAGGGGCGCACACTACATATACTGCGCCCACTGTCCATGTGTATGTCCAAGCCTGAGACCACATGTGTGCCAAGAGGGGCGCACACTACATATACTGCGCCCACTGTCCATGTGCATGTCCAAGCCTGAGACCACATGTGTGCCAAGAGGGGCGCACACTACATATACTGCGCCCACTGTCCATGTGCATGTCCAAGCCTGAGACCACATGTGTGCCAAGAGGGGCGCACACTACATATACTGCGCCCACTGTCCATGTGTATGTCCAAGCCTGAGACCACATGTGTGCCAAGAGGGGCACCCACTACATATACTGCGCCCACTGTCCATGTGTATGCCCAAGCCTGAGACCACATGTGTGCCAAGAGGGGCACACACTACATATACTGCGCCCACTGTCCATGTGTATGCCCAAGCCTGAGACCACATGTGTGCCAAGAGGGGCACACACTACATATACTGCGCCCACTGTCCATGTGTATGTCCAAGCCTGAGACCACATGTGTGCCAAGAGGGGCGCACCCTACATATACTGCGCCCACTGTCCATGTGTATGTCCAAGCCTGAGACCACATGTGTGCCAAGAGGGGCGCACACTACATATACTGCGCCCACTGTCCATGTGTATGTCCAAGCCTGAGGCCACATGTGTGCCAAGAGGGGCGCACACTACATATACTGCGCCCACTGTCCATGTGTATGTCCAAGCCTGAGGCCACATGTGTGCCAAGAGGGGCCCACACTACATATACTGCGCCCACTGTCCATGTGTATGTCCAAGCCTGAGGCCACATGTGTGCCAAGAGGGGCGCACACTACATATACTGCGCCCACTGTCCATGTGTATGTCCAAGCCTGAGACCACATGTGTGCCAAGAGGGGCGCACACTACATATACTGCGCCCACTGTCCATGTGCATGTCCAAGCCTGAGACCACATGTGTGCCAAGAGGGGCGCACACTACATATACTGCGCCCACTGTCCATGTGCATGTCCAAGCCTGAGACCACATGTGTGCCAAGAGGGGCGCACACTACATATACTGCGCCCACTGTCCATGTGTATGTCCAAGCCTGAGACCACATGTGTGCCAAGAGGGGCACCCACTACATATACTGCGCCCACTGTCCATGTGTATGTCCAAGCCTGAGACCACATGTGTGCCAAGAGGGGTGCACACTACATATACAGCGCCCACTGTCCATGTGTATGTCCAAGCCTGAGACCACATGTGTGCCAAGAGGGGCGCACACTACATATACTGCGCCCACTGTCCATGTGTATGTCCAAGCCTGAGACCACATGTGTGCCAAGAGGGGCGCACACTACATATACTGCGCCCACTGTCCATGTGTATGTCCAAGCCTGAGGTCACATGTGTGCCAAGAGGGGCGCACACTACATATACTGCACCCACTGTCCATGTGTATGTCCAAGCCTGAGGCCACATGTGTGCCAAGAGGGGCGCACACTACATATACTGCGCCCACTGTCCATGTGTATGTCCAAGCCTGAGGCCACATGTGTGCCAAGAGGGGCGCACACTACATATACTGCGCCCACTGTCCATGTGTATGTCCAAGCCTGAGGCCACATGTGTGCCAAGAGGGGCGCACACTACATATACTGCGCCCACTGTCCATGTGTATGTCCAAGCCTGAGACCACATGTGTGCCAAGAGGGGCGCACACTACATATACTGCGCCCACTGTCCATGTGTATGTCCAAGCCTGAGGCCACATGTGTGCCAAGAGGGGCGCACACTACATATACTGCGCCCACTGTCCATGTGTATGTCCAAGCCTGAGGCCACATGTGTGCCAAGAGGGGCGCACACTACATATACTGCGCCCACTGTCCATGTGTATGTCCAAGCCTGAGGCCACATGTGTGCCAAGAGGGGCGCACACTACATATACTGCGTCCACTGTCCATGTGTATGTCCAAGCCTGAGACCACATGTGTGCCAAGAGGGGCGTACACTACATATACTGCGCCCACTGTCCATGTGTATGTCCAAGCCTGAGACCACATTGTTAGAAAGGCGTCCCCGGGGGAGGCAGAAGATGTCTGACTGACCACCCCTAGGTCCACCTCTCCGTCGAGGAGTAGCCGAGCGGTTGCTGAGAGGCCTCCGGAATGAGGGTCCTCTCCTAGGATCGTACAGCAGAGTAATCACAACACTACAGATGGACACCACACAAGAAGTTAAGTTCTCAAGCTTTTATAGGGAATAAACGGTTGCTGGTTCTGGGCAGTATGTACAAGCAGATCGAGGGATCTGGAAAGTCTCTTAAAGGGGGGTAAGGTAGCGGGACAGTCTTACTCTGGGCGGAGGAAGGGATACCCTACGCACAACTCTCAATCCTCGAGCTGGGGGGTTCCGAGAGGTTCGAGCCGCGGCAGCGCCAGCAGGCTTGCAAGGTGGTTCAGCGAAGTAGGCCGCGGCAGCGCCAGCAGGCTCTCAGATGGTTCGACAGGATAGGCCGTGGCAGCGCCAGCAGGCTCTCAGATGGTTCAGCAAGATAGGCCGCGGCAGCGCCAGCAGGCTTTCGGAAGGTTCAGCAAGGTAGGCCGCGGCAGCGCCAGCAGGCTCTAAGGTGGTTCAGCAAGATAGGCCGCGGCAGCGCCAGCAGGCTCTCGGAAGGTTCAGCAAGGTAGGCCGCGGCAGCGCCAGCAGGCTCTCGGAAGGTTCAGCAAGGGAGGCCGCGGCAGCGCCAGCAGGCTCTCAGAAGGTCGTCGGGTTACGGACGAGTTTGTCTGGTGTCGGCCGTGACAGCGTCAGCAGGGCTTCTAGTCCAGGATACAACTGAAGTCTTAATCCAGGGTTGCCCCAGATATAGGTCTGGAGGTCTTTGAAGTCCGGACCCTCGCGCCTGGGGGCCAGAGGGGCCGGGATGATGGTGTCCAGACACCCAGCAGCGGGGTGGAGCCAGCGCCCAGGGAGGCCGGAGGGCGATCGATACCAGGCGTCCGGGGACGGCTGGAGGCCCATCGAAACTCCCCTTCCCTCGGGATCTGTCGAGTGGCTACTCGACCACCTGGGTGGATCTTGGTGCCTCGATGTCGGGGCTTCGCTGGGGCCTGGGCTGGGGCCGAGGCCACGTGGTTGTGACGTGGCGGGTCCAAGATGGAGTCGGGCACGGCCTCGTGCTGAGGTCGTGATGGGCCTACGCTGGGGTCAGGCCTGCGCGGGTGGACGGGATGGTAGCCGGCCCTGTGGGGTTGGGGCGTGCAGGATCGGGCCGAAGGGGCCGCCCGAGGTCTGGTGGAGGGCGGATATCGTCCTGGGCCCGCCATGCGGGAGGGGTAGGACCACGCCATGAGGCCGGGTCCAACACGCGTCCCCCCCAGCTGAAGGCAGGGGAGAGTCACCCATCTTCTTGGGGATTCTCCTCGCCAAGGCGGAAGAATCTGGACAGGCCGTCAGCATTGGCGTGGTCGTTGCCGGGGCGATGCTCCACGGTGAAATCCATTCCTTGCAGCGAGATGGACCAGCGCAGCAGCTTCGAGTTTTCTCCCCGCATCTGCATCAACCAACGCAGGGGTTGGTGGTCGGTCTGGACCCGGAAGTGGGTGCCGAAGAGGTAGGGCCGGAGCTTCTTGAGGGCCCACACCACGGCGAAGGCTTCCCTCTCGATGGTGCTCCAGCGTTGCTCTCTCGCCAGCAGGCGTCGGCTGATGAAGGCCACAGGTTGGTCGATTCCTTCGGGGTTGACTTGGGACAGGACCGCCCCGATGCCGTGCTCCGAGGCGTCGGTCTGGACTACAAACTCTCTGCTGTAGTCAGGGGCCCGGAGCACAGGGGCGGTGCACATGGCAGTTTTTAGAGTCTCAAAGGACGTTTGGCACGCAGGGGTCCAGTGCACCCTCTTTGGTAGCTTCTTGGAGGTCAGTTCGGTCAGGGGCACCACAATGCTCCCGTAGTCTTTTATAAACCGCCGATAATATCCAGTGAGCCCCAGGAAGGCTCGGATGGCGGTCTGGGTGACTGGGGGCTCCCAGTCCCGGATGGCGTCGATCTTTGGTTGGAGGGGAGCCACGTGGTCGCTCCCCACTTGGTGTCCTAGATAGGTCACAGTCCCTTGGCCTATCTGGCACTTACTGGCTTTGATGGTGAGTCCGGCCCGCCGAAGGGCCGTCAGGACCGTCCAGAGGTGGGTCAGGTGCTCACCCCAGTGAAGGCTGTACACAGCAATGTCATCGAGATAGGCAGCGCTGTACTCCTCTAGTCCGGCCAGCACCTGGTTCACGAGTCTCTGGAAGGTTGCTGGTGCGTTCTTCATGCCGAAGGGCATCACCTTGAAGTGATAGTGGCTATCGGAGGTCGAGAAGGCTGATCGTTCTTGTGCACCCGGGGTAAGGCCGATCTGCCAATACCCCGCCGTGAGATCGAAGGTGCTGAGGAATTTGGCAGCTCCTAAGCGATCGATTAGTTCATCTGCCCTGGGGATAGGATGGGCGTCGGTTCTGGTGACTGCATTCAGCCCCCGGTAATTAACACAAAACCGGAGCTCCGGAGCTGTCCCGGGGGCGGCGGCTTTAGGGACCAGGACAACGGGACTGGCCCAGGGACTGTTGGAGGGTTCGACTACCCCCAGAGCTAACATCTTGGCCACTTCTGTTTGGATGCAGGCCCGAACCCGGTCGGGTACTCGAAAAGCTCGGTGTTTCACGGGCGGGCTGTCTCCGGTGTCCACATCGTGGACACACCACCGGGTGACCCCCGGAGTGAGGGAAAACAGATCCGCAAACTGCCCCAGCAGCGTCCGGCAGTCTTGTTGCTGCTCTGGGGTCAGGGTAGAGGAGAGCCGGACCCCTTCGAAGGAGCCGTCTTTCTCGGAGGTGCTGAGGAGGTCTGGTAGTGGGTCGGAGTCGTCTTCCGCTCCGTCATCAGTCGCCAGCAGCAGACTTAGTTCAGTGCGTGCAAAGTGTGGCTTGAGTCGGTTAGCGTGGAGAACCCGGAGGGGGTTCCTGGGGGATTCCATGTCCACTAAGTAGGTGACGGGGCTCTTGCGCTCCACCACCTTGAAGGGCCCCGTCCACTTGTCCTGGAGGGCACAAGGTTCGACCGGGGACATGACCCAGACCTGCTGGCCCGGCTCAAATTCGATGGACGAGGCGTACTGGTCATACCAGCGTTTCATCTCCTCCTGACTAGCCTCCAGGTTGGCCTCGGCAAGTTCCCGAAACTTCCGAGTCTGATTGCGTAGGGTCAGGAGGTACCGGTAGACATCAGGTGGGGCATCTCGGGCTGCCGTCTCCCAGCCTTCCTTGACCAGGCTGAGGGGGCCTCAGACCGGGTGCCCGTACAAGAGTTCGAAAGGGCTGAACCCCAGGGACTTCTGGGGTACCTCTTGGTAGGCGAACAGGAGGCAAGGCAGTAGGACATCCCATTTGCGCCGGAGGGGCTCCTTTAGGCCCTTGATCATCCCCTTCAGTGTCCTGTTGAATCGTTCGACTAGCCCATTTCCTTGGGGATGATACGGAGTGGTGAACTTATAGGCGACCCCGCACTGCTGCCAGAGGGACCGCATATGCTTCGAGATAAAGTTGGAGCCCCGATCACTCACGACTTCCCGAGGGAAACCGACTCGGGAGAAGATGCTCATGAGGGCTCGGCCCACCACGGGGGCCGTGATGGTTCGGAGGGGGATGGCCTCGGGATAGCGGGTAGCATGATCCACCAGGACGAGGATGAAGCTGTGCCCCTGCGAGGTGCGAGGATCCAGGGGCCCTACGATGTCGATCCCCACTTGCTCGAAGGGGGTGGTGACCACGGGAAATGGTTGGAGCGGGGCCTTCACCTTCCCCCCGCTCTTTCCGCTGGCTTGACAGGTCGGGCAGGTCCTGCAGTGGTTATGCACATCGTTCCGCATTTTCGGCCAGTAGAAATGGGTCACCAGGCGGCTGTAAGTTTTGTCCTGCCCCAGGTGCCCGGCGAGGGGCAGATCATGTGCTAAGTTTAGGAGGAAGTCTCTGAATCGGAGGGGCACGACCAGCACACGGCTGGCCCCTAGTTCGGCAATCTTCTGTTCACTGTAGAGAAGGTTGTTGTCCCAATAGACCCAGTGGGACCCCGCGGGGTATCCCGTGGCTTGAGTAGTGGCTTGCTGTTGGACCCCCTCCAGGGAGGGGCAGGTTTTCTGCTCCTGCCGGAACTGTTCGCGAGTGGGACCCCCTTCTTGGCGCCATTGCGCGAGTTCGGGGAGGTGTTGGAGTTCGGGGAGATTTTCTTGGTCGGGCTCTTGGGAGCCGTGTTCCAGGCCAGGGTCCTCGGGGATGACGGGTGGCGGTGGTGCGGGCCACTCCGGCTCTTCAGGCGAAGCTTCCCCCGCTGGGGTGGAGGCTCGGGCGGACATGGAACGGGTGGTCGCGCAGACCCACTCAGGAAGGCCTAGCATCCCTAGGTGCTCTCTTCTTTCGACGCCTGCCCAGGGGGAACTTTCCAGGTCGTTCCCAAGGAGGCAGTCCACGGGGGCATCATCACGGACAGTCACTTTTAGCATGCCCGACACTCCCCCCCACTCGAAGGGGATGCGGGCCATCTGGCACAAAGTCTCTGAGTTATCTGCGGACCGGACTGGGCACAGGACGTTAGGAAGGATCTGTTCGGAGGTCACCAAATGGCAGCGGACTGCCGTTACGCTGGCTCCAGTGTCACGGAGGGCTTTGGTTCGGCGACCATTGATGGTGACCCACTGGCGGTACTTCTGGGTTTGCCCGGGGATCGGGCCTCGGGGGATTAGGTTGTGAGTCCCCAGGCAGGCTAAGGTCATGGCGGCGGGCTCCCACTCGGCCTGCTCGGGGCCGTTGTCCTCTTCCTCACTACCTTTTTCACCCAGGGCCGCGGCCATTATCTGGCGGGCTGGGGGCCCGGTGGTGCCGGGTCGCTGATTCATCGGGCAGAGGGGGTCATTCGCGTAATGACCCTGTCACTGGCATCTGTGGCACGTAACATTCGGCCGGGGCCCTGGTCTGGCTGGGGGGCCCCCTCTCTGGCCCCAGGGTGGCGACGTGGAGGCAGGGGATGACCCCTGGGGGGCGTCTCGTCCCCGGCTCTGGCCTACTCTGCCGCCTCGGGGTCGGTGGTTTCCCGGAGATCCCCGGCCGGAGTCTTCCGTCGGACCCCCGGCCGACTCGGGTGCTCGCCCATCTATCCGCCTCGACAGCGAGTTTTCGTGGCTCAGTCAGTTTGCTGTCGAGGAGGTGTTGCCGGAGTTCGATGAAGCAGTTATTGGATAGATGTTCCCACAGAATGAGGTTGACCAACTGCTGGTAGGTGGTGACCTGACAGCCCCGAGTCCACCCCTCGAAGGCTCTGCTGTAATAGTTCACGTACTCCACCCACGTGGTACTGGGGATTTTTTTGCAGTCTCGGAATCGCTGCCGGTACATCTCGGGGGTGAGCCCGTAGCGAGTGAGGAGGGCGGTCTTCATGTGCTCGTACGAGGTCATCTCGGCGTCGGGGAGCTCTAGCAGGGCGTCTCTCCCTTCGTTGATAAACTTCCCCCACAGGCCGGCGCCCCAGTCCTTGAGGGGTACTCGATGGGCGGTCATGGCGACCTCGTAGGCTTTGAACCACTGTTGGATGTCGTCGTTCTTATAGTACTCTTTGACGACATCCTTAGGTATGTGCACCTTTGTGTCCCCCGGGGGAGGTGAGGTCTTCCCCCCGGAGCGATCAGTCTCGTTTGCCTTGGCTTTAAATTCCATTTCTTTGAGGACGCGCTCGTGCTCGAGCAGGAGTTTCTTCTCCTCGAGATCTCTTTGTCTTCTCCTTTCTTCTAGGTCTCCTTCTAGCCGTAGCTGCTCGAGGGCTAACTTCCTTTCTGCCAGTTGGATCTCTCCTTCTTGCCTGAGTCGAACGAGGTCCAATTCGTGGAGCCGGTTCTTCTCTCGTTCTCTGGCATCTTCGTAGGAGAGGCCTGTGTCTGGGTCTGCGGGTCTCCCTCCCGCTGGGTTCGTCGCAGCCTCCGTGCCTCCGTTCGGGCCCGGGTTATCTTCCCTCGCCGGCGTCCACCCAGGCCTGCAGGGCCGATTTAAAGTCTTCTTTAGTGCTTAAGCCAGTGGTAGCGATGCCTAAGTCCTTGCAGAATTGCTTTAGCTCCTTGTGACTGTAGTCTTCCATTTTCTCTTTCTGGAATTCTGTGCTCATGGTTGCAGTGTTTTTTTTTTTTCTTGGTAGTGAGCGAATTACTCTCTGTACGATCTGCGTGGGCTCGGATCCCAGCGCTTGCCACCAATGTTAGAAAGGCGTCCCCGTGGGAGGCAGAAGATGTCTGACTGACCACCCCTAGGTCCACCTCTCCGTCGAGGAGTAGCCGAGCGGTTGCTGAGAGGCCTCCGGAATGAGGGTCCTCTCCTAGGATCGTACAGCAGAGTAATCACAACACTACAGATGGACACCACACAAGAAGTTAAGTTCTCAAGCTTTTATAGGGAATAAACGGTTGCTGGTTCTGGGCAGTATGTACAAGCAGATCGAGGGATCTGGAAAGTCTCTTAAAGGGGGGTAAGGTAGTGGGACAGTCTTACTCTGGGCGGAGGAAGGGATACCCTACGCACAGCTCTCAATCCTCGAGCTGGGGGCTTCCGAGAGGTTCGAGCCGCGGCAGCGCCAGCCGGCTTGGAGGGTGGTTCAGCGAAGTAGGCCGCGGCAGCGCCAGCAGGCTCTCAGATGGTTCGACAGGATAGGCGGCGGCAGCGCCAGCAGGCTCTCAGATGGTTCAGCAAGATAGGCCGCGGCAGCGCCAGCAGGCTCTCGGAAGGTTCAGCAAGGTAGGCCGCGGCAGCGCCAGCAGGCTCTAAGGTGGTTCAGCAAGATAGGCCGCGGCAGCGCCAGCAGGCTCTTGGAAGGTTCAGCAAGGTAGGCCGCGGCAGCGCCAGCAGGCTCTCGGAAGGTTCAGCAAGGGAGGCCGCGGCAGCGCCAGCAGGCTCTCAGAAGGTCGTCGGGTTACGGACGAGTTCGTCTGGTGTCGGCCGTGACAGCGTCAGCAGGGCTTCCAGTCCAGGATACAACTGAAGTCTTAATCCAGGGTTGCCCCAGATATAGGTCTGGAGGTCTTTGAAGTCCGGACCCTCGCGCCTGGGGGCCAGAGGGGCCGGGATGATGGTGTCCAGACACCCAGCAGGGGGGTGGAGCCAGCGCCCAGGGAGGCCGGAGGGCGATCGATACCAGGCGTCCGGGGACGGCTGGAGGCCCATCGAAACTCCCCTTCCCCTGGGATCTGTCGAGTGGCTACTCGACCACCTGGGTGGATCTTGGTGCCTCGATGTCGGGGCTTCGCTGGGGCCTGGGCTGGGGCCGAGGCCACGTGGTTGTGACGTGGCGGGTCCAAGATGGAGTCGGGCACGGCCTCGTGCTGAGGTCGTGATCGGCCAACGCTGGGGTCAGGCCTGCGCGGGTGGACCGGGATGGTAGCCGGCCCTGTGGGGTTGGGGCGTGCAGGATCGGGCCGAAGGGCCGCCCGAGGTCTGGTGGAGGGCGGATATCGTCCTGGGCCCGCCATGCGGGGGGGGTAGGACCACGCCATGAGGCCGGGTCCAACATGCATACACCCTATCGAAAACTACACAAGTTGTGTGAGTACTCAATCTTTGTTGTATTTGTCCTGACGAATGCTCTACAGACCCGGCTGGGCCAGAGAGAGCTGAAACATGTCGACCGTTCATGAAGAGATATAGAGCGATCTAGTTACTTGATTGACCACCATATCCAACTCATTTTAATCAACAATACATCTCCTTTTATATTAAAGTTTCTAATTCTGGAGAGATATTGTGGTGTGGTCATATGTTGGAGCCTGAATAAATACTTCACAGACATGACAGCCTTCAATTCATAGTGTGCGCCCCTCTTGGCACACATGTGGCCTCAGGCTTGGACATACACATGGACAGTGGGCGCAGTATATGTAGTGTGCGCCCCTCTTGGCACACATGTGGTTTCAGGCTCTGACATACACATGGACAGTGGGCGCAGTATATGTAGTGTGTGCCCCTCTTGGCACACATGTGGCCTCAGGCTTGGACATACACATGGACAGTGGGCGCAGTATATGTAGTGTGCGCCCCTCTTGGCACACATGTGGTCTCAGGCTTTGACATACACATGGACAGTGGGCGCAGTATATGTAGTGTGCGCCCCTCTTGGCACACATGTGGTCTCAGGCTTGGACATACACATGGACAGTGGGCACAGTATATGTAGTGTGCGCCCCTCTTGGCACACATGTGGTCTCAGGCTTGGACATACACATGGACAGTGGGCGCAGTATATGTAGTGTGTGCCCCTCTTGGCACACATGTGGCCTCAGGCTTGGACATACACATGGACAGTGGGCGCAGTATATGTAGTGTGTGCCCCTCTTGGCACACATGTGGTCTCAGGCTTGGACATACACATGGACAGTGGGCGCAGTATATGTAGTGTGTGCCCCTCTTGGCACACATGTGGTCTCAGGCTTGGACATACACATGGACAGTGGGCGCAGTATATGTAGTGTGCGCCCCTCTTGGCACACATGTGGTCTCAGGCTTGGACATACACATGGACAGTGGGCGCAGTATATGTAGTGTGTGCCTCTCTTGGCACACATGTGGTCTCAGGCTTGGACATACACATGGACAGTGGGCGCAGTATATGTAGTGTGTGCCCCTCTTGGCACACATGTGGCCTCAGGCTTGGGCATACACATGGACAGTGGGCGCAGTATATATAGTGTGCGCCCCTCTTGGCACACATGTGGTCTCAGGCTTGGGCATACACATGGACAGTGGGCGCAGTACATGTAGTGTGTGCCCCTCTTGGCACACATGTGGTCTCAGGCTGGGACATACACATGGACAGTGGGCGCAGTATATGTAGTGTGCGCCCCTCTTGGCACACATGTTGTCTCAGGCTTGGACATACACATGGACAGTGGGCGCAGTATATGTAGTGTGCGCCCCTCTTGGCACACATGTGGTCTCAGGCTTGGGCATACACATGGACAGTGGGCGCAGTATATGTAGTGTGCGCCCCTCTTGGCACACATGTGGTCTCAGGCTTGGGCATACACATGGACAGTGGGCGCAGTATATGTAGTGTGTGCCCCTCTTGGCACACATGTGGTCTCAGGCTTGGACATACACATGGACAGTGGGCGCAGTATATGTAGTGTGTGCCCCTCTTGGCACACATGTGGTCTCAGGCTTGGACATACACATGGACAGTGGGCACTGTTGGAAGGGGCGATCTCAGAGGGCCAGGTTATGCTCACCCAGTCACCCCAAGACCCACCTCTCCCACAGAACTTGCCGAGTCTTGATGGTGAGGTCCCCACCGGGGAGGACTTCGGGTCTAGGATCGTACACACTGAGCTCACACCACACTACGGACAGACACCACACCGTTGGGTTGAAGTAACAAGTTCTTTTATATAAGAAAGGAACGAAGGAAACACTCTTATGTACACAGTGGTCGAGGGACCACAAAGTCGTTGAGGAATCGGGAAGGGGGGAAGCGGGACAGTCTTTTAGTCTCTGGGTCAGTACGAGGCGTACCCTGCGCACAGCTCTCAATCCTCGAGCCGGGGGTACGGGATGATGGTCGTACTGGCTGCCTCACCTCCGTCGAGTCGGCTCGGTCGTGATGGTGGTCTCGATGGTCCAGCCGGACCAGAGCACTCCCTGAGCCGCGACGAGGTCAGCAGGGCTCGGTCTGGAGAAGTTCGTGAGGAGCCGCGACAGCGTCAGCAGGGCTCCGATGGTTCAGTTCAGCTTGAGCCGCGACAGTGTCAGCAGGGCTCCGATGGTTCAGTTCAGCTTGAGACGTGACAGTGTCAGCAGGGCTCCGATGGTGATAGTTCAGCTTGAGCCGTGACAGCGTCAGCAGGGCTCCGATGGTTCAGTTCAGCTGGAGCCGCGACAGTGTCAGCAGGGCTCAGATGGTTCAGTTCAGCTTGAGCCGCGACAGTGTCAGCAGGGCTCCGATGGTGATAGTTCAGCTTGAGCCGCGACAGCGTCAGCAGGGCTCGGAGGTTCCAGATGAGTTCTTCTTAGGGTCAGCCGCGATCAGATCAGCAGGGCTTCAGGTCCAAGATACAACTGCCCGCTAGTTGTCGGGCGGGCCCAGTTATAGTTCTTCTGCTCTTTGATCTCCGGACCCTCGCAGGCGGAGGTCTCAGGCCCTGGGGGCTGGTCATTGGCGAGGTCCGGCGGTTGGTTCTTTGATCCCGTTGCAAGATGGGTCCGGGAATGCCCAGATGCCCAGCGGGTCTGGAGCCAGCCCTCGGGGAGGCCAGAAGGGTGATCGAAACGGGCCCACAGGGGAGGGCCAAAGGTGTGATGGATACCAGGTTCTCAGGGGAGGCCGGAGGTGCTATCAAAACTCCCCGGCTTATCACACTTGGGGAGCCCTTTACCCCCTGGCGGGGGACTGGCGCGCCTTTGGAGTCTGGGTTTCGCTGGGGCCGGGGTCACGCTAGGCCCAGGGAGACAGGGGCGTCGGGAAGGGAAGATGGCGTCCGGGCCTTGTGGGGCATGCCAGGTTAGGCGCTCGGAGCTGGGCGAGGAGCGGGAAAGGCAGGCCTGGTCGGGGTTCTCGGGGGATCTAGGTGTACGGGGAGTATGACGACCAGTCACGGGGTTCAGGCTACACTCACGGGGATGCTGCGCAGAGGTCTCGGGGTGCAGGCCTACGCTCGCAGGGTGTGGAGGGACAGAGGTGCACCACGCCACGAGGCCGGGTCCAACAGGCGCAGTATATGTAGTGTGTGCCCCTCTTGGCACACATGTGGCCTCAGGCTTGGGCATACACATGGACAGTGGGCGCAGTATATGTAGTGTGCGCCCCTCTTGGCACACATGTGGTCTCATGCTTGGACATACACATGGACAGTGGGCGCAGTATATGTAGTGTGCGCCCCTCTTGGCACACATGTGGTCTCAGGCTTGGACATACACATGGACAGTGGGCGCAGTATATGTAGTGTGCGCCCCTCTTGGCACACATGTGGTCTCAGGCTTGGACATACACATGGACAGTGGGCGCAGTATATGTAGTGTGTGCCCCTCTTGGCACACATGTGGCCTCAGGCTTGGGCATACACATGGACAGTGGGCGCAGTATATGTAGTGTGTGCCCCTCTTGGCACACATGTGGTCTCAGGCTTGGACATACACATGGACAGTGGGCGCAGTATATGTAGTGTGTGCCCCTCTTGGCACACATGTGGTCTCAGGCTTGGACATACACATGGACAGTGGGCGCAGTATATGTAGTGTGTGCCCCTCTTGGCACACATGTGGCCTCAGGCTTGGACATACACATGGACAGTGGGCGCAGTATATGTAGTGTGCGCCCCTCTTGGCACACATGTGGTCTCAGGCTTGGACATACACATGGACAGTGGGCGCAGTATATGTAGTGTGCGCCCCTCTTGGCACACATGTGGCCTCAGGCTTGGACATACACATGGACAGTGGGCGCAGTATATGTAGTGTGTGCCCCTCTTGGCACACATGTGGCCTCAGGCTTGGACATACACATGGACAGTGGGCGCAGTATATGTAGTGTGCGCCCCTCTTGGCACACATGTGGTCTCAGGCTTGGACATACACATGGACAGTGGGCACAGTATATGTAGTGTGCGCCCCTCTTGGCACACATGTGGCCTCAGGCTTGGACATACACATGGACAGTTGGCGCAGTATATGTAGTGTGTGCCCCTGTTGGCACACATGTGGCCTCAGGCTTGGACATACACATGGACAGTGGGCGCAGTATATGTAGTGTGCGCCCCTCTTGGCACACATGTGGCCTCAGGCTTGGACATACACATGGAAAGTGGGCGCAGTATATGTAGTGTGCGCCCCTCTTGGCACACATGTGGCCTCAGGCTTGGACATACACATGGACAGTGGGCGCAGTATATGTAGTGTGTGCCCCTTGTTGGACAGGCCACATGAAGGGCCGCTCTCCCCCGGCCCAACCAGGCCCGAACCAGCCACGCAAGTACCACACACCACCATTGCACGTCCACCGTCCCCGCAGGGACCCCTACACTCGAACCTGTTGACCGCGTAGGCCGACCCACTACCGGCCTGCGCGCCCATACTGGGCGCCATCTTGGACACTCCACCACGAGGCCGCCTGGCCCCCGATCGACCTCAACCCTGGGCCTGGCCAGGCCTCAGACATTCCGGCACCAACATCCACCCAGGAGGTGAGCGGGCTACTTGGTCAGTCAATGGGAGCAGGAGGTGTCGATGGCTCTCCCCCGCCAAGTGCCGCTCGCCCATCGCCTCCCCGGGCGCTGGCTCCACCCCCCTGCTGGGTGTCTGAACCCCCTCATCCCGGACCTCCCGACCTCCAAGTGCGAGGGTCCGGACATCAAAGCACACCAGCCCTATAACTGGGGCAGCTCCAGAGCAGGAGGGCAGTTGTATCTTGGAGTCGAGAGACGCAAAGAAGAACTCATCCTTGACGGACTACTGGCGCTGCCGTAGCTCTGTCTTGTGCACCCTCGTCTTGCCTGCTGGCGCTGCCGCGGCTTTGGGAACCACCCTATCCTTCATCATCGTCGGGACCTGCTGGCGTGGCCGCGGACCGTTTGTAACCACCACCTTCATCGGGACCTGCTGGCTCTGCCGCGGACCGTCGTCTTCCTTCATCCATCTCGGGACCTGCTGGCTCCGCCGCGGCCCGTTCATCTACACCACCGAGCTCGAGGATTGAGAGCTATTTTCCATCTTTTTGGTAACAAGACTGTCCCGCTACCCTTTTCCCAAACAGAGACCAGAATAGAGGGGACCCCTGAGTCCAGACCTCCTTGTACCATTCTACCGTACTTGAAGAATTGTCTATAAAGTATCGTTGAACTTTATCATTGTGTGGTGTCCGTCTGTGGGGGGGAAGTTACTTGTCTGTACGATTCACTGGAGACGGCTCTCCCCGGAGACCTCTCCCCGTATCCTCGGCCGACCCTCCCGGTCCGTCTAACATTGGTGGCCAGCGACGGGATCCGAATCACCGCATAAACCGTACAGAGAGTAGCTCACCCCACGGCGAATCACGATGTCAACTAAAGACAGCGGATCAACGGAGAAATTCCAGATGGAGAAATTGGGCGAGTACAGCCATCGTGAACTTAAACAGTTCTGTATCGAATTAGGTATCGCTACCACCGGACTAAATACCAAAGATGACTTTAAGCAGGCCCTGGAATCTTGGGCAGAAACCGGGGCTGCCGGAACCCCCGATCAAGACATCGCAGCACAAACCCCCATGGCCCCTGAAGAACGAAGAACGGGTCTCTCACCAGACGAGATCCAGGAACGAGAAAGAACCCGACTACACGAGCTGGAAATGGCCCGGCTCAAAATGGACGTTGAACTAAAATTGGCCGAACAGAAAATCAACTTAGAGCACCTGCGTCTCCGAGAAGAAAGAGAGGAGAAACAGAGACAAAGGGAGCTCGAGGAAAAGAAACTGGCATATGAACATGAGCGGAAATTAGCTGAAATCGACCTACGCAAACAGAATAAAGAAACAGGGGTGCCCGAGCAACCCCACACTCCAGGGGCAACAGAGAAGAAGGTACACATCCCCAAGGATGTCGTTCGAGAGTACTTCCGAGAGGACGACATCCAGCAATGGTTTAAGGCCTATGAAATCGCTATGACTGCACACCGGATCGATAGAAGCGATTGGGGGGCCGGTCTGTGGGGGAGATTCCTCAATGAGGGCCGCGACGCCCTGCTGCAACTCCCGGACCAGCAGATGACCTCCTATGACCATATGAAAGCTGCACTCCTCACCCGCTATGGCCTCACACCCGAGATGTACCGTCAGAGGTTCCGAGACTGCACCCGCATCCCAGGTACAACTTGGGTGGACTATGTCAATTACTTTAGCCGAGCCTTCGAGGGCTGGATCAAAGGAAGCAAGGTCACAACCTACGAACAACTGTTCAATCTTATGGTATGGGAGCATCTGTCGAACAATTGCTTCATTGAACTTCGCCAGCACCTCCTCGACAGCAAGTTAACGGATCCCCGGCAGCTCGCAGCCGAAGCAGACCGGTGGGAGATCACCAGAGTGAGTCGAAATGGGTCCTCCGAACAGAACCGGAACAACAATGGTCAGCACCGTCCCCGAGGAGGTGGAGGCCAAGGAAGCGGAAGAAGCAACGCTCCGGTCACCCCCACTACCAGCCCCACCCCCCCGGCCAACCGGGGCAGCACCCCAGCGCGACCGGGACATCGAGCCAATATTACCTGCCATCGATGTCAACGAGTCGGACACTATGCAAACGACCCAAACTGCCCCCAGTACCAGAGCCCAAGACCCCGCCAAGTAGCCGCTGCTGCTCTGGGGGAGGAACGGATCTCAGAGGAACAAGAAGAGTATGAACAGGAACACCAAGAATGGGAGCCAGCCGCCATGGCTCTCGCCTGCCTAGGGGGGAGAGACATGGTCCCGCGGGTCCCCCTACCCGCTAATACCCAGAAGTACAGCCAATGGGTGGGCATCAATGGACGCCGGGCTGAAGCCCTTTGTGACACTGGGGCCAGTGTAACAGCCGTCCGCTGTCACCTGGTGACCCCCGAACAATACTTACCGAACATTCTCTGCCCTGTACGTTCAGCCGATAACTCAGAGAGTCTGTGTCGGATGGCCTGCGTCCCCTTCGAATGGGGAGGGGTCTCCGGCATGTTGAAGGTGACGGTCCGAGATGATGCCCCCGTAGACTGCCTCCTGGGTAATGACCTGGAAAGCTCTCCATGGGCAGCAGTCGAACGAAAAGAGCACCTGGGGATGCTGGGCGTCCCGGACTGGGCGTGCGTCACCACCCGGTCCATGACCGCCCGTGCCAACACCCGCCCAGAGGAACTCGAATGGCCGGCGCCACCGCCTCCGGTCGCCCCCGCCGAAACCACCGACCGCGACGTCCCCCCCGAACCAGCTCAACCTCCAGACCTCGCTAACCTCGACCAGTGGCCTCAAGAGGGGGGGCCCACGCAAGAACAATTTCGCCAAGAACAAAAGACCTGTCCCTCCCTCAAGGGACTCCGCCAGCAAGCGCTAGCCCAAAGCGCAGGGGATACCTCCGGAACTCACTGGGTCTACTGGGACAATGATCTGCTGTACAGTGAGCAAAGAATCGCGGAGCTGGGGGCCAGCCGAGTCCTAGTGGTACCCCTCCGTTTTAGAGACTTTCTGCTAAACCTGGCCCACGATGTCCCCCTGGCAGGACACTTGGGTCAAGACAAAACCTATAGCCGCCTGGTGACCCACTTCTTCTGGCCCAAAATGAGGGACAATGTACACCAGCATTGCCGATCTTGCCCCACGTGCCAAGCCAGTGGGAAGAGCGGCCGCAAACTGAAAGCCCCCCTGCAACCCTTTCCCGTGGTCACCACCCCGTTCGAGAGGGTCGGAATCGATATCGTAGGGCCCCTGGACCCGCGCACAAAACAAGGCCATCGATTCATCCTGGTGCTAGTGGACCACGCCACCCGCTACCCGGAGGCTGTTCCCCTGCGGACTGTGACAGCCCCGGTAGTCGGCCGGGCTCTGATGGGGATCTTCTCCCGGGTGGGCTTCCCCCGGGAGGTCGTCAGTGACAGAGGCACGAACTTTATTTCGAAATATATGAAATCTCTCTGGCAACAGTGCGGGGTTATCTACCGGTTCACGACCCCCTATCACCCTCAAGGAAACGGACTCGTGGAGCGGTTCAACCGCACGCTCAAAGGGATGATCGGGGGGTTGGAAGAGCCCCTCCGTCGCCAGTGGGATGTACTGTTGCCGTGCCTTCTCTTCGCATATCGAGAGGTTCCCCAGAAGTCCCTGGGCTTCAGCCCATTTGAACTGCTATATGGACACCCCGTGCGCGGGCCGCTCAGCCTAGTTAAGGAAGGCTGGGAGATGCCCCCTCTAAAGAACCCACCAGATGTTTTCCGCTACCTCCTAACACTCCGCAACCAGACCCGGCGATTCCGAGAACTAGCAAAAGCCAACCTAGAGGCCAGTCAGGAGGACATGAAAAGGTGGTATGACCGGAATGCCTCCTCCATCGAATTTGAACCTGGGCAACAGGTATGGGTGATGTCCCCCACCGAACCCTGCGCCCTACAAGACAAGTGGACAGGGCCCTTCAAAGTGGTCGAGCGCAAGGGTCCGGCTACCTATCTCATCGACTTGGAATCTTCCCGGAACCCCCTCCGGGTCCTCCACGCTAACAGACTGAAACCGCACTTTGTACGGACAGAACTCAGCCTCCTGATGGCCACAGACAATGGGGCTGAAGAGGACTCCGAGCCCCTCCCGGACCTCCTACGAACGCGGGAGAAAGACGGTTCCGTAGATGGGGTCCGACTCTCAGAGGCCCTCACCCGAGAGCAACACCAGGAGTGCCAAGTTCTCCTGTCACAATTCGCCAGCCTGTTCTCCCTCACCCCAGGTGTCACTTCCTGGTGTACACACGATGTGGACACGGGGGACAGCCCCCCTATCCGCCACCGGGCCTACCGCGTGCCAGATCGGGTACGGGCCTGCATCCAGGAGGAAGTAGCCAAAATGCTCACGCTCGGGGTCATCGAGCCCTCAGACAGCCCCTGGGCCAGCCCTGTAGTACTGGTCCCCAAAGCAGCTGCCCCCGGCACCACACCAGAACTCCGGTTCTGCGTCGACTACCGGGGCTTGAATGCGGTCACCAGGACAGACGCACATCCCATCCCCCGGGCAGATGAACTAATCGACCGCATGGGAGCTGCCCGCTACCTCAGTATCTTCGACCTGACGGCGGGCTACTGGCAAATCGGCCTCACACCCCGGGCACAAGAACGTTCTGCCTTTTCCACGCCCGATGGCCATTACCATTTCACAGTCATGCCCTTCGGCATGAAGAATGCCCCAGCAACGTTCCAACGGCTCGTCAATCAGGTCCTGGCGGGGCTCGAAGGATTCAGCGCCGCCTACTTAGACGACATCGCTGTATACAGCAACCAGTGGTCCGAGCACCTCCACCACCTCCGAGCAGTACTGCACGCCCTTCAGCAAGCTGGCCTCACGATCAAGGCCAGCAAATGTCAAATTGGGCAAGGGTCTGTAACCTACCTCGGGCACCAGGTGGGAAGCGGCCTGGTGGCCCCTCTGCAGCTAAAAATTGCCGCCATCCAGTCCTGGCAGCCCCCCACTACCCAGACCGAGGTACGAGCCTTCCTGGGCCTCACGGGCTATTACCGAAGGTTCGTGAAAGACTATGGTACTATCGTGAGGCCCCTCACAGAGCTCACGTCAAAAAATCAGCCCCAGAAAGTCAACTGGACCCCAGAGTGTCAAGCTGCATTTGAACAATTGAAAGCCGCCATGTGCTCCGCCCCTGTGCTCCAGGCCCCCGACTACAGCCGGGAGTTCATCGTCCAGACGGATGCCTCCGACCATGGCATTGGGGCAGTCCTGTCCCAAGTGAACACCGAAGGCCATGACCAGCCGGTGGCCTCCATCAGCCGGCGACTCCTACCACGGGAACAACGCTGGAGCACCATAGAGAGGGAGGCCTTCGCGGTGGTATGGGCCCTCAAGAAGCTCCGGCCCTACCTCTTTGGCACACCCTTTCGAGTACAGACCGACCACCGACCCCTGCAGTGGCTGATGCAGATGCGGGGGGAAAACCCGAAGTTACTGCGCTGGTCCATCTCCCTACAAGGGATGGACTTCACAGTTGAGCATCGGCCTGGGCCCGATCACGCCAACGCAGATGGCCTGTCCCGGTTCTTCCGCCTCGACGAGAAGAGTCCCCAAGAGAATGGGTAACTCTCCCCGCCTTCAGCTGGGGGGGACGCATGTTGGACAGGCCACATGAAGGGCCGCTCTCCCCCGGCCCAACCAGGCCCGAACCAGCCACGCAAGTACCACACACCACCATTGCACGTCCACCGTCCCCGCAGGGACCCCTACACTCGAACCTGTTGACCGCGTAGGCCGACCCACTACCGGCCTGCGCGCCCATACTGGGCGCCATCTTGGACACTCCACCACGAGGCCGCCTGGCCCCCGATCGACCTCAACCCTGGGCCTGGCCAGGCCTCAGACATTCCGGCACCAACATCCACCCAGGAGGTGAGCGGGCTACTTGGTCAGTCAATGGGAGCAGGAGGTGTCGATGGCTCTCCCCCGCCAAGTGCCGCTCGCCCATCGCCTCCCCGGGCGCTGGCTCCACCCCCCTGCTGGGTGTCTGAACCCCCTCATCCCGGACCTCCCGACCTCCAAGTGCGAGGGTCCGGACATCAAAGCACACCAGCCCTATAACTGGGGCAGCTCCAGAGCAGGAGGGCAGTTGTATCTTGGAGTCGAGAGACGCAAAGAAGAACTCATCCTTGACGGACTACTGGCGCTGCCGTAGCTCTGTCTTGTGCACCCTCGTCTTGCCTGCTGGCGCTGCCGCGGCTTTGGGAACCACCCTATCCTTCATCATCGTCGGGACCTGCTGGCGTGGCCGCGGACCGTTTGTAACCACCACCTTCATCGGGACCTGCTGGCTCTGCCGCGGACCGTCGTCTTCCTTCATCCATCTCGGGACCTGCTGGCTCCGCCGCGGCCCGTTCATCTACACCACCGATCTCGAGGATAGAGAGCTATTTTCCATCTTTTTGGTAACAAGACTGTCCCGCTACCCTTTTCCCAAACAGAGACCAGAATAGAGGGGACCCCTGAGTCCAGACCTCCTTGTACCATTCTACCGTACTTGAAGAATTGTCTATAAAGTATCGTTGAACTTTATCATTGTGTGGTGTCCGTCTGTGGGGGGGAAGTTACTTGTCTGTACGATTCACTGGAGACGGCTCTCCCCGGAGACCTCTCCCCGTATCCTCGGCCGACCCTCCCGGTCCGTCTAACACCCCTCTTGGCTCACATGTGGCCTCAGGCTTGGACATACACATGGACAGTGGGCGCAGTATATGTAGTGTGTGCCCCTCTTGGCACACATGTGGTCTCAGGCTTGGACATACACATGGACAGTGGGCGCAGTATATGTAGTGTGCGCCCCTCTTGGCACACATGTGGTCTCAGGCTTGGGCATACACATGGACAGTCGGCGCAGTATATGTAGTGTGCGCCCCTCTTGGCACACATGTGGCCTCAGGCTTGGGCATACACATGGACAGTGGGCGCAGTATATGTAGTGTGCGCCCCTCTTGGCACACATGTGGCCTCATGCTTGGACATACACATGGACAGTGGGCGCAGTATATGTAGTGTGCTCCCCTCTTGGCGCACATGTGGCCTCAGGCTTGGACATACACATGGACAGTGGGCGCAGTATATGTAGTGTGCGCCCCTCTTGGCACACATGTGGTCTCAGGCTTGGACATACACATGGACAGTGGGCGCAGTATATGTAGTGTGTGCCCGTCTTGGCACACAAGTGGTCTCAGGCTTGGACATACACATGGACAGTGGGCGCAGTATATGTAGTGTGCGCCCCTCTTGGCACACATGTGGCCTCAGGCTTGGACATACACATGGACAGTGGGCGCAGTATATGTAGTGTGCGCCCCTCTTGGCACACATGTGGCCTCAGGCTTGGACATACACATGGACAGTGGGCGCAGTATATGTAGTGTGCGCCCCTCTTGGCACACATGTGGCCTCAGGCTTGGACATACACATGGACAGTGGTCGCAGAATATGTAGTGTGCGCCCCTCTTGGCACACATGTGGTCTCAGGCTTGGACATACACATGGACAGTGGGCGCAGTATATGTAGTGTGCGCCCCTCTTGGCACACATGTGGTCTCAGGCTTGGACATACACATGGACAGTGGGCGCAGTATATGTAGTGTGCGCCCCTCTTGGCACACATGTGGCCTCAGGCTTGGACATACACATGGACAGTGGGCGCAGTATATGTAGTGTGCGCCCCTCTTGGCACACATGTGGTCTCAGGCTTGGACATACACATGGACAGTGGGCGCAGTATATGTAGTGAGCGCCCCTCTTGGCACACATGTGGTCTCAGGCTTGGACATACACATGGACAGTGGGCGCAGTATATGTAGTGTGTGCCCCTCTTGGCACACATGTGGTCTCAGGCTTGGACATACACATGGACAGTGGGCGCAGTATATGTAGTGTGCGCCCCTCTTGGCACACATGTGGTCTCAGGCTTGGACATACACATGGACAGTGGGCACAGTATATGTAGTGTGCGCCCCTCTTGGCACACATGTGGCCTCAGGCTTGGACATACACATGGACAGTGGGCGCAGTATATGTAGTGTGCGCCCCTCTTGGCACACATGTGGTCTCAGGCTTGGACATACACATGGACAGTGGGCGCAGTATATGTAGTGTGCGCCCCTCTTGGCACACATGTGGTCTCAGGCTTGGACATACACATGGACAGTGGGCGCAGTATATGTAGTGTGCGCCCCTCTTGGCACACATGTGGCCTCAGGCTTGGACATACACATGGACAGTGGGTGCAGTATATGTAGTGTGCGCCCCTCTTGGCACACATGTGGTCTCAGGCTTGGACATACACATGGACAGTGGGCGCTGTATATGTAGTGTGCGCCCCTCTTGGCACACATGTGGTCTCAGGCTTGGACATACACATGGACAGTGGGCGCAGTATATGTAGTGTGCGCCCCTCTTGGCACACATGTGGCCTCAGGCTTGGACATACACATGGACAGTGGGCGCAGTATATGTAGTGTGTGCCCCTCTTGGCACACATGTGGCCTCAGGCTTGGACATACACATGGACAGTGGGCGCAGTATATGTAGTGTGTGCCCCTCTTGGCACACATGTGGTCTCAGGCTTGGACATACACATGGACAGTGGGCGCAGTATATGTAGTGTGTGCCCCTCTTGGCATACATGTGGTCTCAGTGTTGGACAGGCCGCGTGGCTGGGCCGTCCCCCCTCCGCACAACGGGGCCCAGACCCCGGCTCTCCCTGAATCCCCAGCACTAGCCACCCCGGCATCCCCCCGAGGCAACCCACAACCCGTCCACAACGGGACGCCAGCTCCTGAACCCTCCCGTACCGGCTGGCCCTGGTCCCCGTCAGCACCATGGCCCCGGCCCAGCCGCCATCTTTGGACACTACAGCACGAGGCCGCATGGCCTCGACTCGACCCCAACCCTGGGCCTGGCCTGGCCCCGACATCGCGGCACCAACCTCCACACAGGAGGTAAAGAGACCACTTGGCAGGTCAATGAAAGAAGAAGGCGTCAACGGCTCTCCTCCGCCGGGTGTCGATCACCCCCGGCCTCCCTGGGCGCTGGCTCCAACCCCCTGCTGGGTGTCGGGACCCCCTCATTCCGGACCTCCCGACCTCAAGGCGCGAGGGTCCGGGCATCAAAGGGATCCAGACCTATAACTGGGGAAGCCCCAGACCAGGAGGGCAGTTGTATCCTGGAGTCGAGAGACACCGAGAAGAACTCATCCTTGACGGACTGCTGGCGCTGCCGCAGCCCTGCCCTGTGAACACTTCGTCTTGGCCTGCTGGCGCTGCCGCGGCCCACCCTCGTGAAACCATCATCTTGGCCTGCTGGCGCTGCCGCGGCCCTCTGCAACGTGAACTACCACCTTGGCCTGCTGGCGCTGCCGCGGCCCTCTGCAACGTGGACTACCACCTTGGCCTGCTGGCGCTGCCGCGGCCCTCTGCCCATTGAACCATCGCCTTAGCCTGCTGGCGCTGCCGCGGCCCTCTGTACTTGAACCACCACCTTGGCCTGCTGGCGCTGCCGCGGCCCTCTGCCCATTGAACCATCGCCTTAGCCTGCTGGCGCTGCCGCAGCCCTCTGTACTTGAACCACCACCTTGGCCTGCTGGCGCTGCCGTGGCCCCTTCGTTGTCGACCTTCATCTTAGCCGGCTGGCGCTGCCGCGGCCCAACCTTGCAGACTCCTAAGCTCGAAGATTGTGAGCTTCTCTCTTACCACCCTCTGTACCGACCCGGTACCAAGACTGTCCCGCTACCCCTTTCCCTACAGAGACTAGAATTGAGAGGACCCTCGAGTCCTGAATCTCCTGCACCGCTGATAACCTTGCCGCAAGAACCCTATATAAAGAGTGTTGATCTCATCCTTGTGTGGTGTCTATCTGTGGGGAGGGAAGTGACTTGTCTGAACGATCGCCGGAGACGGCCCTCATCGGAGGCCTCTCCCCCAGTATTCGGCCGACCCTCTGGGTCCCAGTCTAACATTGGTGACCAGCGGCGCGATCCGAACCTACGCATAATCGTACAGAGGGTCACTCGCCCCACGACACACAACCACCATGACAACAAAAGAGAGCGGAGCAACAGAAAAATTCCATATGGAAAAGTTGGAAGAATACAACCACAGAGAACTGAAACAATTTTGCGTGGAATTAGGCATTTCAACCACAGGACTGAGCACGAAAGAGGACTTCAAACGAGCCCTGGAATCTTGGGCGGAGACGGGTACGACCGTACCCCAAACACAAAGCCACGAGACACCCGAAACAAGCCCCACGCCGACGGAAGAAAGAAGATCGGGTCTCTCCCCAGAAGAGGTCCGGGTACGGGAAAAAAGCAGGCTCCATGAATTAGAACTGGCACGACTTCGCTTAGATGGAGAACTCAAATTGGCGGAACAAAAAATAACGTTGGAACACTTACGGCTCCGAGAGGAGCGAGAAGAGAAACAAAGGCAGAGAGAGCTAGAAGAGAAGAAGCTAACCTACGAACATGAGCGCAACCTCAAAGAACTTGAGATTCGGAAGCAGAACAAGGAACTCGGGGTCCCCGAGCGCACGAACACTCCTGCCCCTACAGACCCCAAGGTCCACATACCCAAAGATGTCGTCAGAGAGTACTACAAGAACGATGACATCCAGCAATGGTTCAAAGCGTACGAAGTAGCCATGACCTCCCACCGGATTCCCCGAAGCGACTGGGGAGCCGGGTTATGGGGGAGGTTTGTCAACGAAGGGCGAGACGCCCTGCTGCAACTCCCGGACCATCTGATGACATCCTACGACCACATTAAGGCCGCCCTCCTCACTCGATACGGACTCACACCCGAGATGTACCGCCAGCGGTTCCGCGACTGCAAACGGATCCCGGGTACAACTTGGGTGGAATACGTGAACTTCTTTAGCAGGGCCTTCGAGGGGTGGATCAAGGGCAGCAACGTGACCACCTACGAACAGCTCTTTGACCTTGTTGTGTGGGAGCACCTTTCTAACAACTGCTTCATCGAACTCAGACAGCACCTCCTGGACAGTAAACTAACGGAACCTCGGCAGCTCGCTGCCGAAGCTGACCGATGGGAAAGCACCCGAGTTGGCCGGAACGGACCCAGCGAAGCGCACAGAACTGCCCAAGGGCCCCATCGCCCCCGTGGAGGAGGAGGCCAGGGCCGGGGTAGGGACACCGGCCCGGTGACTCCCGCCAGCAACACCCCGCCCCCGGCCGGCAGGGGAAACGCCCCGATGCGACCCGGCTTCCGAGCCAACATCACTTGCCACCGATGCCAGCGACCCGGCCACTACGCAAATGACCCCAATTGCCCAAAGAACCCGAACCCGAACCCTTTAACCCGCCAGGTCGCTGCTGCAGCCCTGGGGGAAGAACAGCACCCAGAAGACCAAGAAGAGTACGAAAACGACCAGCCTGAGTGGGAACCGGCCGCCATGTCCCTGGTTTGCTTAGGGGAACAAGACCTGATCCCTCGGGCCCCCCTTCCCACCAACACGCAGAAGTACAGCCAGTGGGTCAACATTAATGGCCGCCGGGCGGAAGCCCTCCGCGACACCGGGGCCAGTGTGACCGCGGTCCGCTGTCATCTGGTGGCCCCGGACCAGATCTTGCCGAACATTCTTTGCCCTGTCCGGTCGGCCGACAACTCAGAAAGTCTATGTCAAATGGCCTACGTCCCCTTCGAGTGGGGAGGAGTATCAGGGATGCTGAAAGTAACTGTCCGCGATGATGCCCCCGTAGATTGCCTCCTGGGGAACGATCTCGAAAGTTCTCCCTGGGCAGCAGTCGAACGGAGAGAGCACCTGGGGATGCTGGGCCTCCCCGAATGGGTCTGTGCTACGACCCGGTCCATGACCGCCCGGGCCGTCCCCAGTCCAGGAGAACCCGAGTGGCCGGAGCCTCCTCCCGCGATTGTCCCGGAGGAGGCCACCCCAGAAGCAAGTCTCCCAGCCCAAACCGAAGAAGGACCCGGTCGGCTCCCGGACCTCCCCGACCTGGCCCAGTGGCGTCAAGAGGGGGGCCCCACCCAGGAACAATTCCAACAAGAACAAAGAACCTGTCCCTCCCTCGAGGGACTCCGGCAGCAAGCCCTTGCCCAGAACGCAGGGGACACCTCGGGGGCCCACTGGATCTACTGGGACAATAACCTGCTCTACAGTGAGCAAAGTATTGCAGAACTGGGGGCCAGTCGGGTGCTGGTGGTGCCCCTCCGCTTCAGAGATTTCCTCTTGAACTTAGCCCACGATATACCCCTGGCCGGACACCTGAGACAGGACAAAACGTACGACCGCCTGGTGACCCACTTTTACTGGCCCCGAATGCGAAAAGATGTCACCAACCACTGCAGGGCCTGCCCCACCTGCCAGGCCAGCGGAAAAAGTGGCCGAAAAACCAAAGCACCCTTGCAGCCCTTTCCCGTCGTCACCACCCCGTTCGAACGGGTGGGAATAGACATTGTGGGGCCCCTGGACCCTCGAACCGCCCAAGGACACCGGTTCATCCTGGTCCTGGTGGACCACGCCACCCGCTACCCCGAGGCTATCCCTCTCCGAACCGTGACGGCGCCTGTGGTAGGCCGAGCCCTGATGGGGATCTTCTCCCGGGTGGGCTTTCCCCGGGAGGTCGTCAGCGACAGGGGCACGAACTTCATCTCGAAATATATGAAGTCTCTCTGGCAACAGTGCGGGGTCACCTACAAATTCACTACCCCCTACCACCCACAAGGAAATGGATTGGTCGAGTGGTTTAACCGCACTCTCAAGGGAATGATCATGGGCCTAGAAGAGCCCCTCCGTCGCCAGTGGGACGTGCTACTCCCGTGCCTCCTGTTCGCCTACCGAGAGGTCCCTCAAAAATCCCTAGGCTTCAGCCCATTTGAACTCCTGTACGGGCACCCCGTCCGGGGCCCCCTCAGCCTAGTCAAGGAAGGTTGGGGGAGACCCCCCCAGAAAACTCCCCCGGATGTGTACAAATACCTCTTGGCCCTTCTCAACCAGACCCGGCGATTCAGGGAGATCGCCAAAGCCAACCTTGAAGCCAGTCAGGAAGACATGAAGAAATGGTATGACCAGCACGCCTCCTCCCTCGAGTTCGAGCCGGGACAGCAGGTCTGGGTGATGTCCCCGGTTGAACCCTGTGCTCTACAGGATAAATGATCCGGGCCCTTCAAAGTGATCGAACGCAAGGGGCCCGTCACCTACTTAATCGATATGGAAACTTCCCGGAACCCCCTACGGGTCCTCCACGCCAACCGACTCAAGCCCCATTTTGTACGTTCAGAACTCAGTCTCCTGATGGCTACCGATAATGGGACAGAAGAAGACTCCGAGCCCCTTCCGGACCTGCTGAGGACCCTCGAGCAGGATGGCTCCGTGGAAGGGGTCAGACTCTCCGAGGCCTTGGCCCCGGAGCAACGTCAAGACTGTCTAGCTCTCCTGACACGATTCACATCCTTGTTCTCCCTCACCCCTGGGATCACCCCCTGGTGCCTTCACGATGTGGACACCGGGGACAGCCCCCCTATTCGCCACCGGGCATACCGCGTACCAGATCGGGTGCGCGCCTGCATCCAGACCGAGGTGTCCAAGATGTTAACACTGGGAGTGATCGAACCCTCGGACAGCCCCTGGGCCAGCCCCGTCGTCCTGGTCCCCAAGGCCGCCGCCCCGGGCGTTTCCCCTGAGCTCCGGTACTGCGTGGACTACCGGGGACTGAATGCCGTTACCAGGACCGATGCTCACCCTATCCCCCGGGCAGATGTGCTGATTGACCGCATGGGGGCCGCCCGCTACCTGAGCATCTTCGATTTAACAGCGGGCTACTGGCAAATCGGCCTCACCCCCAGGGCCCGAGAACGATCCGCCTTCTCTACCCCGGACGGTCACTACCACTTCAGGGTGATGCCATTCGGCATGAAAAACGCTCCGGCAACATTTCAACGACTCGTGAACCAGGTACTGGCGGGCCTCGAAGGATTCAGCGCCGCCTACCTGGACGACATCGCTGTGTACAGTCACCACTGGACCGACCACCTCCGCCACCTGCGGGAAGTTCTACACGCCCTCCAGCAGGCCGGGCTCACCCTCAAGGCCAGCAAATGTCAGGTGGGCCAAGGGTCCGTGACCTACCTAGGACACCAGGTGGGAAGCGGTCTGGTGGCCCCCTCCAGCTCAAGATCGCTGCCATCCAGGCCTGGCAACCCCCTATGACCCAAACCGAGGTCCGGGCCTTCCTGGGGCTCACCGGGTACTACCGGCGGTTTGTGAAGGACTATGGCAGCATCGTGGGGCCCCTCACGGAGCTCACATCCAAGAAGAGCCCCAAAACGATCAACTGGACTCCGGACTGCCAATCGGCCTTCGAGAAGCTGAAGGCCGCCATGTGCACTGCCCCCGTACTCCAGGCTCCCGACTACGGACGGGAATTCATCGTACAGACGGACGCCTCCGATCATGGCGTGGGGGCCGTCCTCTCCCAAATCAACACCGAGGGAGTCGATCAGCCAGTGGCATTCATCAGCCGACGCCTGCTGGCCCGGGAACAGCGCTGGAGCACCATCGAGAGGGAGGCCTTCGCCATAGTATGGGCCCTCAAGAAGCTCCGGCCCTACCTCTTCGGCACCCCCTTTCGGGTGCAGACAGACCACCGACCCCTGCAATGGCTAATGCAGATGCGGGGGGAGAATCCGAAACTGTTGCGCTGGTCCATCTCCTTACAGGGGATGGACTTCACTGTGGAGCATCGTCCAGGCCAGGACCACGCCAACGCAGACGGCCTGTCACGCTTTTTCCGCCTCGGCGAGGAGAGTCCCCAAGAGGATGGCTGACTCTCCCTGCCTTCAGCTGGGGGGGACGCATGTTGGACAGGCCTCGTGGCTGGGCCGTCCCCCCTCCGCACAACGGGGCCCGGACCCCGGCTCCCCCTGAATCCCCAGCAAGAGCCACCCCGGCAACCCCTCGAGGCAGCCCACAACCCGTCCACAACGGGACGCCAACTCCTGAACCCTCCCGTACCGGCTGGCCCTGGTCCCCGTCAGCACCATGGCCCCGGCCCAGCCGCCATCTTTGGACACTACAGCACGAGGCCGCCTGGCCTCGACCCGACCCCAACCCTGGGCCTGGCCCGGCCCCGACATCGAGGCACCAACCTCCACCCAGGAGGTAAAGAGACCACTTGGCAGGTCGATGACAGAAGAAGGCGTCAACGGCTCTCCTCCGCCGGGTGTCGATCACCCCCGGCCTCCCGGGGCGCTGGCTCCAACCCCCTGCTAGGTGTCGGGGCCCCCTCACTCCGGACCTCCAGACCTCAAGGCGCGAGGGTCCGGACATCAAAGGGATCCCGCCCTATAACTGAGGAAGCCCCAGACCAGGAGGGCAGTTGTATCCTGGAGTCGAGAGACACCGAGAAGAACTCATCTTTGACGGACTGCTGGCGCTGCCGCAGCCCGCCCTGTGAACCCTTCGTCTTGGCCTGCTGGCGCTGCCGCGGCCCTCTGCAACGTGAACCATCCTCTTGGCCTGCTGGCGCTGCCGCGGGCCTCTGCAACGTGAACCATCATCTTGGCCTGCAGGCGCTGCCGCGGCTCTCTGTACTTGAACCATCGCCTTGGCCTGCTGGCGCTGCCGCGGCTCTCTGTACTTGAACCATCGCCTTGGCCTGCTGGCGCTGCCGCGGCTCTCTGTACTTGAACCATCGCCTTGGCCTGCTGGCGCTGCCGCGGCCCGACCCTGCAGACTCCTAAGCTCGAGGATTGTGAGCTTCCCTCTTACCACCCCCTCCCGGTACCGACCCGGTACCCAGACTGACCCGCTACCCCTTTCCCTACAGAGACTAGAATTGAGAGGACCCTCGAGTCCTGAATCCTGTACCGCTGATAACCTTGCCACAAGAACCATATATAAAGAGTGTCGATCTCATCCTGGTGTGGTGTCTATCTGTGGGGAGGGTGGTGACCTGTCTGTACGATCGCCGGAGACGGCCCTCCTCGGAGGCCTCTCCCCCAGTATTCGGCCGACCCTCTGGGTCTCCGTCTAACACCGGGTACTACCGGCGGTTTGTGAAGGACTATGGCAGCATCGTGGGGCCCCTCACGGAGCTCACATCCAAGAAGAGCCCCAAAACGATCAACTGGACTCCGGACTGCCAATCGGCCTTCGATAAGCTGAAGGCCGCCATGTGCACTGCCCCCGTGCTCCAGGCTCCCGACTACGGCCGGGAATTCATCGTGCAGACGGACGCCTCCGATCATGGCGTGGGGGCCGTCCTCTCCCAACTCAACACCGAGGGAGTCGATCAGCCAGTGGCATTCATCAGCCGACGCCTGCTGGCCCGGGAACAGCGCTGGAGCACCATCGAGAGGGAGGCCTTCGCCATAGTATGGGCCCTCAAGAAGCTCCGGCCCTACCTCTTCGGCACCCCCTTTCGGGTGCAGACAGACCACCGACCCCTGCAATGGCTGATGCAGATGCGGGGGGAGAGCCCGAAACTGTTGCGCTGGTCCATCTCCCTACAGGGGATGGACTTCACTGTGGAGCATCGTCCAGGCCAGGACCACGCCAACGCAGACGGCCTGTCACGCTTTTTCCGCCTCGGCGAGGAGAGCCCCCAAGAGGATGGCTGACTCTCCCTGCCTTCAGCTGGGGGGGACGCATGTTGGACAGGCCGCGTGGCTGGGCCGTCCCCCCTCCGCACAACGGGGCCCGGACCCCGGCTCTCCCTGAATCCCCAGCAAGAGCCACCCCGGCATCCCCCCGAGGCAACCCACAACCCGTCCACAACGGGACTCCAGCTCCTGAACCCTCCCGTACCGGCTGGCCCTGGTCCCCGTCAGCACCATGGCCCCGGCCCAGCCGCCATCTTTGGACACTACAGCACGAGGCCGCATGGCCTCGACTCGACCCCAACCCTGGGCCTGGCCCGGCCCCGACATCGCGGCACCAACCTCCACACAGGAGGTAAAGAGACCACTTGGCAGGTCAATGAAAGAAGAAGGCGTCAACGGCTCTCCTCCGCCGGGTGTCGATCACCCCCGGCCTCCCTGGGCGCTGGCTCCAACCCCCTGCTGGGTGTCGGGACCCCCTCATTCTGGACCTCCCGACCTCAAGGCGCGAGGGTCCGGGCATCAAAGGGATCCAGACCTATAACTGGGGAAGCCCCAGACCAGGAGGGCAGTTGTATCCTGGAGTCGAGAGACACCGAGAAGAACTCATCCTTGACGGACTGCTGGCGCTGCCGCAGCCCTGCCCTGTGAACACTTCGTCTTGGCCTGCTGGCGCTGCCGCGGCCCACCCTCGTGAAACCATCATCTTGGCCTGCTGGCGCTGCCGCGGCCCTCTGCAACGTGAACTACCACCTTGGCCTGCTGGCGCTGCCGCGGCCCTCTGCAACGTGGACTACCACCTTGGCCTGCTGGCGCTGCCGCGGCCCTCTGCCCATTGAACCATCGCCTTAGCCTGCTGGCGCTGCTGCGGCCCTCTGTACTTGAACCACCACCTTGGCCTGCTGGCGCTGCCGCGGCCCTCTGCCCATTGAACCATCGCCTTAGCCTGCTGGCGCTGCCGCGGCCCTCTGTACTTGAACCACCACCTTGGCCTGCTGGCGCTGCCGCGGCCCCTTCGTTGTCGACCTTCATCTTAGCCGGCTGGCGCTGCCGCGGCCCAACCTTGCAGACTCCTAAGCTCGAGGATTGTGAGCTTCTCTCTTACCACCCTCTGTACCGACCCGGTACCAAGACTGTCCCGCTACCCCTTTCCCTACAGAGACTAGAATTGAGAGGACCCTCGAGTCCTGAATCTCCTGTACCGCTGATAACCTTGCCGCAAGAACCCTATATAAAGAGTGTTGATCTCATCCTTGTGTGGTGTTGTTGGACAGGCCACGTGAAGGGCTCGCTCCCTCCCCGCAGGACAGGGCCCGGGCCACCGTCAGCACCATTGCCCGGCCCAGCCGCCATCTTGGACACGGCACCACGCGGCCGCGCGGCCTCAGCCCGACCCCAACCCTGGGCCTGGCCAGGCCCCGACATCCCGGCACCACCCTCCACCCAGGAGGTGAACGGCCCACTTGGCAGGTCAATGGGAGTACGAAGTGTCGATGGCTCTCCCCCGCCAGGTGCCGAGCACCCCCAACCTCCTTGGGCGCTGGCTCCGCCCCCCTGCTGGGTGTCTGGACTCCCTCATCCCAGACCTCCCGACCTCCAAGAGCGAGGGTCCGGACATCAAATGGCGCCAGACCTATAACTGAGGCAGCCCCAGGACAGGAAGGCAGTTGTATCCTGGAGTCGAGAGACACCGAGAAGAACTCATCCTTGACGGACTGCTGGCGCTGCCACAGCCCTGCCTTGTGAACTATTGTCCTGCCTGCTGGCGCTGCCGCGGCCCTCTGCAACCTTCATCCTCGTGGGACCTGCTGGCGCTGCCGCGGCCCGTAGTAACCTCCATCCTCGTGGGACCTGCTGGCGCTGCCGCGGCCCGTTGTAACCTGCCTTCTCGTGGGACCTGCTGGCGCTGCCGCGGCCCGTTGCAACCTTCATCCTCGTTGGGACCTGCTGGCGCTGCCGCGGCCCGTTGCCACCTACGACCTCTTCGGGCCCTGCCGGCGCTGCCGCGGTCTGACCCATCCGAACACCGAGCTCGAGGATTGTGAGCTATCATCGTTACACCTCCGTACCCGTGGGTACCAAGACTGTCCCGCTACCCCCTTCCCTTACTAGAGACTAGAATTGAGAGGATCATCGTGTCCTGATCGCCTTGTATCGTACCACTCTACTACCAGAAGTGCCTATAAAAGGTGTTACCCTGATCTTTGTGTGGTGTCCATCTGTGGGGGGGAAGTTACCTGTCTGTGCGATCACTGTGCTCGGCCGACCCTTCAGGTCTCCGTCTAACATTGGTGGCAGCGGTGGGATCCGAACCAACGCGTACCGTACAGACAGTAACTCACCCTACGACTAAAACCACAATGACGACCAAAGAGAGCGGATCGGCGGAGAAGTTCCAGATGGAAAAGCTGGAAGAATACAACCACCGAGAGCTCAAACAATTTTGCATGGACTTAGGCATTGCTACCACCGGGCTAAGCACAAAAGAAGACTTCAAAAACGCCCTAGAGGCCTGGACAGAGACAAATACCGCAACCCCCCGGGACCCCGCAGCCCCGGAAGTCAACACCACCCGGACGGAGGAACGGAGAACAGGCCCCTCCCATGAAGAGATCCAAGAGCGGGAAAAAAATAGATTACACGAGTTAGACTTGGCACGACTCAGATTAGACGGAGAATTGAAACTGGCGGAACAAAAAATAAACTTAGAACACTTACGGCTCAGAGAAGAGCGAGAGGAAAAACAGAGACAGAGAGACCTCGAAGAAAAAAGACTGGCATACGAGCACGAGTGCAAACTAGCGGAGATAGAAATACGCAAACTGAACAAAAACCTAGGGGTGCCCGAGCAACCGCACTCCCCGGGTCCTACCGAGCAGAAGGTCCACATCCCCAAGGATGTGGTCCGAGAATATCACCGGAACGACGACATACAGCAGTGGTTCAAGGCCTATGAGATTGCCATGACCGCCCACCGAGTCGCTCGAAGTGACTGGGGAGCCGGTCTATGGGGGAGATTCGTCAACGAGGGTCGTGATGCCCTGCTGCAACTTCCGGACCATCAAATGACGTCCTATGACCACATGAAGGCCGCCCTCCTCAGTCGATATGGACTTACACCCGAAATGTACCGCCAGAGGTTCCGCAACTGCACCCGGATCCCAGGTACGACGTGGTTGGAATACGTGAACTATTTCAGCCGAGCCTTCGAGGGGTGGATCAAGGGTAACAACGTAACCACTTACGAACAACTCTTCAATCTCATTGTGTGGGAGCACCTCTCCAACAACTGCTTTGTCGAGCTCAGGCAGCACCTCCTCGACAGTAAATTGACTGAACCCCGGCAGCTCGCCACTGAGGCTGACCGGTGGGAGAGCACCCGAGTGGCCCGGAGTGGGCCGAATGAGCAGAACAGAACCAACCAAGGTCACCATCGTCCCCGAGGAGGAGGAGGAGGCCCGGGCCGGGGCAGAGACGCCGCCCCGGCCGCACCCACTAACGCCACCCCGGCCCCAGCAGGCCGGGGAAACCCCCCGATGCGCCCGGGGTTCCGAGCTAACGTGACGTGTCATCGATGCCAGCGAGTCGGCCACTATGCCAGTGACCCGACCTGCCCGAAGAACCAGGCCCCCGGGCCCCGCCAAATGGCGGCCGCCGCCCTGGGAGGAGAACAAGTCTCCGAAGACACGGAGATCTATGAGTCGGAGCAGTTCGAGTGGGAACCCGCCGCCATGACCCTGGCGTGCCTAGGAGGAAGAGACATGGTCCCGCGGACTCCCCTGCCCGCCAACACTCGGAAGTACAGCCAATGGGTGAGCATCAATGGGCGCAAGGCCGAGGCCCTGCGTGACACCGGGGCCAGTGTGACGGCCGTCCGCTGTCACCTGGTAACCCCGGAACAAATCCTACCAAACGTACTTTGCCCCGTCCGATCGGCAGATAACTCAGAGAGCCTGTGTCGGATGGCCTGCGTCCCCTTCGAATGGGGAGGAGTGTCCGGCATGCTGAAAGTAACTGTCCGTGACGATGCCCCCGTAGACTGCCTCCTGGGGAACGATCTCGAGAGCTCCCCGTGGGCCGCTGTGGAAAGAAGAGAGCATCTGGGGATGTTGGGTCTCCCGGACTGGGCGTGCGTAACCACCCGGTCCATGGCCACCCGCACCATCCCTAGACCAGAAGAACCAGAATGGGCAGCACCTCCGCCCTCGATCACTCCAGAAGAAGACTTCCTCCAGACCGACCACCCGGACCCCACCCCAGAGGGGTCCACACAGCCCCCCGAGCTTCCCGACCTGGCTCAGTGGCGTCAAGAAGGGGGGCCCACCCAGGAACAATTCCGGCAGGAGCAAAAGACCTGCCCCTCCCTCGAGGGATTGCGACAGCAAGCGCTCACCCAGAGCCAAGGAGACACCACCGGGGCCCACTGGGTTTATTGGGACAATGATCTCTTGTACAGCGAACAGAAAATCGCAGAACTGGGGGCCGGGCGAGTGCTGGTGGTGCCCCTCCACTTCAGAGACTTCCTGTTGAACCTAGCCCATGATGTCCCCCTGGCCGGGCACCTGGGCCAAGACAAGACCTACCACCGCCTGGTGACTCACTTTTTTTGGCCCAAAATGAGAAATGACGTATCCAACCATTGCCGGTCCTGCCCGACCTGCCAGGCCAGTGGGAAGAGCGGCCGCAAACTCAAGGCACCCCTACAACCATTCCCCGTGGTGACCACCCCGTTCGAAAGGGTGGGAATAGACATTGTGGGGCCCCTGGACCCCCGAACAGCACAGGGACATCGCTTCATCCTGGTCCTGGTGGATCACGCTACCCGCTATCCTGAGGCGGTCCCCCTTCGTACGATAACAGCCCCAGTAGTGGGTCGAGCCTTGATGGGGATCTTCTCTCGAGTGGACTTCCCCCGGGAAGTCGTCAGCGACAGGGGTACGAACTTTATTTCAAAGTATATGAAATCCCTCTGGCAGCAGTGCGGAGTCACTTACCGATTCACCACCCCCTATCACCCCCAGGGGAACGGACTGGTCGAGCGGTTCAACCGCACCCTCAAGGGGATGATCATGGGGCTGGAAGAACCCCTACGCCGCCAGTGGGACGTGCTACTACCGTGCCTCCTCTTCGCCTACCGAGAAGTCCCCCAGAAGTCCCTCGGCTTCAGCCCCTTCGAACTCCTGTACGGACACCCCGTTCGCGGGCCTCTCAGCCTAGTGAAGGAGGAATGGGAGATGGCCCCCCTAAAGACCCCTCCGGACGTCTACAAATACCTCCTGACCCTCCGTAATCAGACCCGGAAATTCAGGGAGATCGCTAAAGCCAATCTGGAGGCCAGTCAAGAGGACATGAAGAAGTGGTACGACCAACATGCCTCCTCCATCGAGTTTGAACCGGGTCAGCAGGTATGGGTGATGTCCCCCATCGAACCATGTGCCTTGCAGGACAAATGGACGGGGCCCTTCAAGGTGATCGAGCGCAGGAGCCCCGTCACCTATCTCATCGACCTGGAGTCCCCCCGGAACCCCCTCCGGGTCCTCCACGCCAACCGACTCAAACCCCACTTCGTGCGCTCAGAGCTCAGCCTGCTGATGGCTACCGACAGTGGCGCGGAAGGAGACTCCGAGCCCCTCCCTGACCTACTGAGGACCCGGGAAAGAGATGGTTCGGTGGACGGGGTCCGACTCTCTGAGGCCCTGACCCCAGAGCAGCGTCAAGATTGCCGGGCCCTCCTGCTGCCGTTCGCAAACCTGTTCTCTCTCGCACCCGGAGTCACCTCCTGGTGCCTGCACGACGTGGACACGGGGGACAGTCCTCCTGTTCGACACCGGCCGTACCGAGTACCGGATCGGGTACGTACATGCATCCAAGAAGAAGTCTCCAAGATGCTCGCCCTCGGAATCATCGAACCTTCGGACAGTCCCTGGGCCAGCCCGGTCGTCCTGGTCCCCAAGGCCGCGGCCCCGGGCACCACCCCTGAACTCCGGTTCTGCATTGACTATCGGGGTCTGAACGCGGTCACCCGAACCGACGCTCACCCTATCCCCCGAGCAGATGAACTAGTCGACCGCATGGGGGCAGCCCGCTACCTAAGCATCTTCGACCTGACAGCGGGCTACTGGCAGATCGGCCTCACCCCCAGAGCCCAAGAACGTTCCGCTTTCTCCACCCCGGATGGGCACTACCATTTCAGAGTGATGCCCTTCGGCATGAAAAACGCTCCAGCCACTTTTCAAAGACTGGTGAACCAGGTATTGGCGGGCCTCGAAGAATTCAGCACCGCCTACCTGGACGACATCGCGGTATACAGCCGCCACTGGGCGGATCACCTCCACCACCTCAGAGAGGTCCTGCAGGCCCTCCAACAGGCCGGCCTCACCATAAAGGCCAGCAAGTGCCAAATCGGCCAGGGGTCCGTGACCTACCTCGGACACCAAGTGGGGAGCGGTCTGGTGGCCCCCCTCCAACTCAAGGTGGCTGCCATTCAGTCCTGGCAACCCCCCGAGACACAAACCGAGGTCCGAGCCTTCCTGGGGCTCACCGGATACTACCGGCGGTTTGTAAGGGACTCTGGCAGCATTGTGGGGCCCCTCACAGAGCTCACGTCTAAGAACCACCCAAAAAGAGTCAACTGGACTCCCGACTGTCAAGCAGCCTTCGAGACGCTGAAGGCCGCCATGTGCACCGCTCCTGTGCTCCAGGCCCCCGACTACAGCCGCGAGTTCATCGTGCAGACCGATGCCTCCGACCATGGTATTGGGGCCGTCCTCTCCCAACTGAACCCCCGAAGGAGTGGACCACCCAGTGGCCTTCATCAGCAGACGCCTACTGCCCCGAGAACAGCGCTGGAGCACCATTGAGCGAGAGGCCTTCGCGGTGGTATGGGCCCTCAAGAAGCTCCGGCCATACCTCTTCGGAACCCATTTCCGGGTACAGACGGACCATCGGCCCCTGCAATGGCTCATGCAGATGCGGGGGGAGAACCCCAAACTATTGCGATGGTCCATCTCCCTGCAGGGGATGGACTTCACTGTGGAACATCGCCCTGGCCAAGACCACGCCAACGCGGATGGCCTGTCCCGCTTTTTCCGCCTCGACGAGGAAAGTCCCCAAGAAGATGGGTGACTCTCCCCGCCTTCAGCTGGGGGGGACGCATGTTGGACAGGCCACGTGAAGGGCTCGCTCCCTCCCCACAGGACAGGGCCCGGGCCACCGTCAGCACCATTGCCCGGCCCAGCCGCCATCTTGGACACGGCACCACGCGGCCGCGCGGCCTCAGCCCGACCCCAACCCTGGGCCTGGCCAGGCCCCGACATCCCGGCACCACCCTCCACCCAGGAGGTGAACGGCCCACTTGGCAGGTCAATGGGAGTACGAAGTGTCGATGGCTCTCCCCCGCCAGGTGCCGAGCACCCCCAACCTCCTTGGGCGCTGGCTCCGCCCCCCTGCTGGGTGTCTGGACTCCCTCATCCCAGACCTCCCGACCTCCAAGAGCGAGGGTCCGGACATCAAAGGGCGCCAGACCTATAACTGAGGCAGCCCCAGGACAGGAAGGCAGTTGTATCCTGGAGTCGAGAGACACCGAGAAGAACTCATCCTTGACGGACTGCTGGCGCTGCCACAGCCCTGCCTTGTGAACTATTGTCCTGCCTGCTGGCGCTGCCGCGGCCCTCTGCAACCTTCATCCTCGTGGGACCTGCTGGCGCTGCCGCGGCCCGTAGTAACCTCCGTCCTCGTGGGACCTGCTGGCGCTGCCGCGGCCCGTTGCAACCTGCCTTCTCGTGGGACCTGCTGGCGCTGCCGCGGCCCGTTGCAACCTTCATCCTCGTTGGGACCTGCTGGCGCTGCCGCGGCCCGTTGCCACCTACGACCTCTTCGGGCCCTGCCGGCGCTGCCGCGGTCTGACCCATCCGAACACCGAGCTCGAGGATTGTGAGCTATCATCGTTACACCTCCGTACCCGTGGGTACCAAGACTGTCCCGCTACCCCCTTCCCTTACTAGAGACTAGAATTGAGAGGATCATCGTGTCCTGATCGCCTTGTATCGTACCACTCTACTACCAGAAGTGCCTATAAAAGGTGTTACCCTGATCTTTGTGTGGTGTCCATCTGTGGGGGGAAAGTTACCTGTCTGTGCGATCACTGTGCTCGGCCGACCCTTCAGGTCTCCGTCTAACAGGTGTCTATCTGTGGGGAGGGAAGTGACTTGTCTGTACGATCGCCGGAGACGGCCCTCATCGGAGGCCTCTCCCCCAGTATTCGGCCGACCCTCTGGGTCCCCGTCTAACACTCAGGCTTGGACATACACATGGACAGTGGGCGCAGTATATGTAGTGTGTGCCCCTTTTAGACGGGGACCTGGAGGGTCGGCCGAGCACAGTGATCGCACAGACAGGTAACTTCCCCCCCATGGATGGACACCACACAAAGCTTATGGTAACACCTTTTATAGGCCCTTCGGGTAGTAGAGTGGTACGATACAGGGCGATCAGGACACGATGATCCTCTCAATTCTAGTCTCTAGTAAGGGAAGGGGGTAGCGGGACAGTCTTGGTACCCACGGGTACGGGTGTGTAACGGTGATAGCTCACAATCCTCGAGCTCGGTGTTCGGAGGGGTCAGACCGCGGCAGCGCCGGCAGGTCCCGAAGAGGTCGTAGGTGGCACGGGCCGCGGCAGCGCCAGCAGGTCCCAACGAGGATGAAGGTTACAACGGGCCGCGGCAGCGCCAGCAGGTCCCACGAGAATGCAGGTTGCAACGGGCCGCGGCAGCGCCAGCAGGTCCCACGAGGATGAAGGTTACAACGGGCCGCGGCAGCGCCAGCAGGTCCCACGAGAATGCAGGTTGCAGAGGGCCGCGGCAGCGCCAGCAGGTCCCACGAGGATGAAGGTTGCAGAGGGCCGCGGCAGCGCCAGCAGGCAGGACAATAGTTCACAAGGCAGGGCTGTGGCAGCGCCAACAGTCCGTCAAGGATGAGTTTGTCGCGGTGTCTCTCGACTCCAGGATACAACTGCCTTCCTGTCCTGGGGCTGCCTCAGTTATAGGTCTGGCGCCCTTTGATGTCCGGACCCTCGCTCTTGGAGGTCGGGAGGTCTGGGATGAGTGTTGGACAGGCCGCATGGTCGGGCTGCCCCCTCCCCGCAATGGAACCTGGACCCTGGCTCCCCCTGCATCCCCAGCCAGAGTCCCCGACGACCACCCGAAGTACACTGCAATTCCTCACCCACAAGACACCAGCTCCGGACCCAGCTGGCCCGGGTCACCATCCACACCACGGCCTCGGCCCAGCCGCCCTCTTGGGCCACTGCAGCACGAGGCCGCGTGGCCCCAACTCGACCCTCACCCTGGGCCCGGCCGGGCCCGACATCGAGGCACCAACCTCCCCCCAGGAGGCAGAGTGACCACTTGGCGAGTCAATGGGAGAAAGGAATCGTCAACGGCTCTCCTCCGCCAGGTGTCGATCACCCCCGGCCGCCTGGGCACTGGCTCCACCCCCCTGCTGGGTGTCTGGACTCCCTCATCCCGGACCTCCCGGCCCCCCCAGGCGCAAGGGTCCGGACATCAAAGGGGACCAGACCTATAACTGGGGCAGGACCAGACCAGGAAGGGAGTTGTATCCTGGAGTCGAGAGACCCGAGAAGAACTCATCTGTGACTGGCCTGCTGGCGCTGCCGCGGCCCTCTGCCTCGTGAAACCATCGTCTTGGCCTGCTGGCGCTGCCGCGGCCCACTGCCTCGTGAAACCATCGTCTTGGCCTGCTGGCGCTGCCGCGGCCCTCTGCCTCGTGAAACCATCGTCTTGGCCTGCTGGCGCTGCCGCGGCCCACTGCCTCGTGAAACCATCGTCTTGGCCTGCTGGCGCTGCCGCGGCCCTCTGCCTCGTGAAACCATCGTCTTGGCCTGCTGGCGCTGCCGCGGCCCCCCTGCCTAGGGAGACTATCATCTTGGCCTGCTGGCGCTGCCGCGGCCCGATCCACAGACACTCCAGCTCGAGGATTGTGAGCTCGCCTCTTACCACTACCTGTACCGATCCGGTACCAAGACTGTCCCGCTACCCCCTTTTCCCTACAGAGACTAGAAGTGAGAGGACCCCCGGGTCCGAGATATCCTGTATCGCTGATATCCTTGCCTTAAGAACCTTATATAAAGCATTGAACTCGACTTGGTGTGGTGCCTGTTTGTGGGGAGGGAGGTACCTTGTCTGTACGATCGCAGGAGACGGTCCCACTCGGAGATCTCTCCCTCAGTATCCGGCCCACCCTCAGGGTCCCCGTCTAACATTGGTGGCCAGCGACGGGATCCGAACCTACGCATAATCGTACAGAAAGTCACCCGACCCACGACACACGACCACCATGACAACAGAGAGCGGAACAACGGAGAAATTCCAGATGGAAAAATTGGAAGACTACAACCACCGAGAACTGAAGCAATATTGCATGGAACTTGGTCTCCCAACCACGGGTCTGAGTACGAAGGAAGACTTCAAACGAGCCCTAGAAGCCTGGGCGGAAACGGGTACGGCCGTACCCCGAACACAAACAACCGAGACGAGCCCCGCACCAACTAAAGAAAGAGCGGGTCTCTCCCTGGAAGAGATCCGAGAAAGAGAAAAAACCAGACTCCACGAATTAGAACTAGCCCGACTTCGCTTGGATGGAGAACTCAAGCTGGCAGAACAAAAAATAACCCTGGAACACTTACGGCTCAGGGAAGAGCGAGAAGACAAGCAAAGACAGAGAGAGCTAGAGGAAAAGAGACTAGAGTACGAACATGAGCGCAATCTCAAAACACTGGAGATCCAGAAACAGAATAAAGACCTCGGGCTCCCCGAACGACCGACCCCGTCTGCCTCGACCGAACCCAAGGTTCACATCCCCAAAGATGTCATCCGGGAATACAACAAGAACGATGATATACAGCAGTGGTTTAAAGCCTATGAGGTGGCAATGACCTCCCACCGGATTCCCCGAAGCGATTGGGGAGCCGGATTATGGGGGAGGTTTGTCAACGAAGGGCGGGACGCCCTGCTACAACTCCCGGACCAGCTGATGACCTCCTACGACCACATGAAGGCCGCCCTCCTCACTCGATACGGGCTCACACCGGAGATGTACCGCCAACGGTTCCGCGACTGCAAACGGATTCCGGGTACAACTTGGGTGGAGTACGTGAACTTTTTTAGCCGAGCCTTCGAGGGGTGGATCAAGGGCAACAAAGTAACCACCTACGAACAACTCTTTGACCTTATCGTATGGGAGCACCTGTCGAACAACTGCTTCGTGGAGCTCCGGCAACACCTCCTGGACAGTAAGCTAACCGACCCTCGACAACTCGCCGTCGAAGCCGACCGGTGGGAAAGCACCCGAGTTGGCCGGAACGCACCCAGCGAATTATCCAGACCGTATCGCCCCCGAGGGGGAGGAGGAAGTCAGGGTCGGGGGAGAGACCCCGGCCCCTCGTCACCCCCCAGAAACCCCTCGACCCCGGTTGGCCGAGGAAGCCCTGCCGTCCGGGCCGGTTTCCGGGCCAACATTACGTGCCACAGGTGCCAGCGACCCGGCCACTATGCCAGTGATCCCAATTGCCCAAAGAATCTGAACACTACCCCCCGCCAAGTTGCAGCGGCGGCCCTAGGGGAAGAACTAATCCCGGAAGACCAAGAAGAGTACGAGACCGATCCCTCTGAATGGGCACCCGCCGCCATGGCACTGGTCTGCTTAGGGGAGAGAGACATGATTCCGCGGGCCCCCCTTCCCGCCAACACCCAGAAGTACGGTCAATGGGTCAACATTAATGGCCGCCGGGCGGAAGCCCTCCGCGACACCGGGGCCAGTGTAACGGCGGTCCGACGCCACCTCGTCACTCCAGACCAAATCTTGCCGAACATTCTTTGCCCTGTCCGATCAGCCGACAATTCCGAAAGCCTATGCCACATGGCCTGCGTCCCCTTCGAGTGGGGAGGAGTAACAGGGATGTTAAAAGTAACTGTCCGCGATGATGCCCCCGTGGACTGCCTCCTAGGAAACGACCTTGAAAGCTCTCCCTGGGCAGCTGTCGAACGGAGGGAGCACCTGGGGATGCTCGGCCTCCCCGAATGGGTCTGCGTCACGACCAGATCCATGACCGCCCGCGCGGTCCCCAGCCCAGAAGAGCCCGAGTGGCCAGAACCTCCCCCCGCGCTCATCCCCGAGGAGGCCGCCCCAGAAGCCAGTCCATTGACCCAAACCGAAGAAGGATCCGACCAGCTTCGGGACGTCCCTGACCTGGCACAATGGCGGCAGGAGGGAGGCCCCACGCAGGAACAATTCCGGGCCGAACAGAAAACCTGTCCCTCTCTCGAAGGACTCCGGCAGCAAGCCCTGGCCCAGAGCGCCGGGGATACCTCGGGGGCCCACTGGATCTACTGGGACCAAGACCTGCTCTACAGCGAGCAGAAAGTTGCAGAACTAGGGGCCAGTCGGGTGCTGGTGGTGCCCCTTCGCCTCCGAGACTTCCTCCTGAACTTAGCCCACGATGTCCCCCTTGCCGGACACCTGGGGCAGGATAAAACCTACGACCGCCTGGTGACCCATTTTTTCTGGCCCCACATGCGGAAGGATGTCACCAACCACTGCAAGGCCTGCCCCACCTGCCAGGCCAGCGGAAAAAGTGGCCGAAAAATCAAAGCACTGTTACAACCCTTTCCTGTCGTCACCACCCCGTTTGAACGAGTGGGAATAGACATTGTGGGGCCCCTCGACCCTCGAACAGCCCAAGGACACCGGTTCATCCTGGTCCTTGTAGACCACGCCACCCGCTATCCCGAGGCCATCCCTCTTCGGACCGTGACGGCCCCCGTGGTGGGCCGGGCCCTGATGGGGATCTTCTCTGTTAGACGGGGACCCTGAGGGTCGGCCGGATACCGAGGGAGAGATCCCCGGGGGGGGACCGTCTCCGGCGATCGTACAGACAAGTTACCTCCCTCCCCACAAACAGGCACCACACCAAGTCGAGTTCAAGGCTTTATATAAGGTTCTTAAGGCAAGGATATCAGCGATACAGGATATCTTGGACCCGGGGGTCCTCTCACTTCTAGTCTCTGTAGGGAAAGGGGGTAGCGGGACAGTCTTGGTACCGGATCGGTACAGGTAGTGGTAAAAAGGCGAGCTCACAATCCTCGAGCTGGAGTGTCTGTGGATCGGGCCGCGGCAGCGCCAGCAGGCCAAGGTGATAGTCTCATAAAGCAGAGGGCCGCGGCAGCGCCAGCCGGCCAGGACGATGGTTTCACGAGGCAGAGGGCCGCGGCAGCGCCAGCAGGCCAAGACGATGGTTTCACGAGGCAGAGGGCCGCGGCAGCGCCAGCAGGCCAAGTCGATGGTTTCACGAGGCAGAGGGCCGCGGCAGCGCCAGCAGGCCAAGACGATGGTTTCACGAGGCAGAGGGCCGCGGCAGCGCCAGCAGGCCAAGTCGATGGTTTCACGGGGCAGAGGGCAGCGGCAGCGCCAGCAGGCCAAGTCACGGATGAGTTCTTCTCGGGTCTCTCGACTCCAGGATACAACTACCTTCCTGGTCTGGTCCTGCCCCAGTTATAGGTCTGGTCCCCTTTGATGTCCGGACCCTCGCGCCTGGGGGCCGGGAGGTCCGGGATGAGGGAGTCCAGACACCCAGCAGGGGGGTGGAGCCAGCGCCCAGGCGGCCTGGGGTGATCGACACCTGGCGGAGGAGAGCCGTTGACGATTCCTTCTCCCATTGACTCGCCAAGTGGTCACTCTGCCTCCTGGGAGGATGGTGGGGCCTCGATGTCGGGGCCGGCCGGGCCCGGGGTTAGGGTCGAGTTGAGGCCACGCGGCCTCGTGCTGCAGTGCCCCAAGATGGCGGCCGGGTCGATGTCGTGGGGTAGATGGTGACCCGGGCCAGCTGGGTCCGGAGCTGGTGTCTTGTAGTGGAGGGATTGCAGGGTACTTCGGGTGGTCGTTGGTGGACTCTGGCTGGGGATGCAGGGAGAGCCAGGGTCCTGGTCCCATTGCGGGGAGGGGGGACAGCTCGAACATGCGGCCTGTCCAACATGCGTCCCCCCCAGCTGAAGGCGGTGAGAGTCAGCCATCTTCCTGGGGACTCTCCTCGCTGAGGCGGAAAAAGCGTGACAGGCCGTCGGCGTTGGCGTGGTCCTGGTCTGGACGATGTTCCACCGTGAAGTCCATCCCCTGCAGGGAGATGGACCAGCGCAACAGCTTCGGGTTCTCCCCCCGCATTTGCATCAGCCATTGCAGGGGTCGGTGGTCTGTTTGCACCCGGAAGTGGGTGCCGAAGAGGTATGGCCGGAGCTTCTTGAGTGCCCAGACTACGGCGAAGGCCTCCCTCTCAATGGTGCTCCAGCGCTGTTCTCGGGGCAAGAGGCGTCTGCTGATGAAGACCACCGGATGGTCGACCCCTTCGGCGTTGAGTTGGGAGAGGACGGCCCCCACACCATGATCGGAGGCGTCCGTCTGCACAATGAATTCCCGGCTGTAGTCGGGAGCCTGGAGCACGGGGGCCGTGCACATGGCGGTCTTTAGCTTCTCGAAGGCTGATTGGCAGTCCGGGGTCCAGTTGACGGTTTTGGGGCTCTTTTTGGAGGTGAGCTCTGTGAGGGGCCCCACGATGCTGCCATAGTCCTTCACGAACCGCCGGTAGTATCCGGTGAGCCCCAGGAAGGCCCGGACCTCCGTTTGGCTCGTAGGGGGTTGCCAGGCCTGGATGGCAGCAATCTTGAGTTGGAGAGGGGCCACCAGCCCGCTTCCCACTTGGTGTCCCAGGTAGGTCACGGACCCTTGGCCAACTTGGCACTTGCTGGCCTTGATGGTGAGCCCGGCTTGCTGGAGGGCGTGTAGAACCTCCCGCAGGTGGCGGAGGTGGTCGGTCCACTGGTGGCTGTACACAGCAATGTCGTCCAGGTAGGCGGCGCTGAAGTCTTCCAGGCCCGCCAGTACCTGGTTTACCAGCCGTTGGAACGTTGCCGGGGCGTTTTTCATGCCGAAGGGCATGACTTTAAAGTGGTAGTGCCCGTCTGGGGTAGAGAAGGCGGATCGTTCTTGGGCCCTAGGGGTGAGGCCGATCTGCCAGTAGCCCGCTGTTAGGTCGAAGATGCTCAGGTAGCGGGCGGCCCCCATCCGGTCAATTAGCTCGTCTGCCCGGGGGATGGGATGAGCGTCGGTCCGGGTAACTGCATTCAGCCCTCGATAGTCCACGCAGAACCGGAGCTCAGGGGCAACGCCCGGGGCAGCTGCCTTGGGAACCAGGACGACTGGGCTCGCCCAGGGACTGTCTGAGGGTTCGATCACTCCTAGGGTCAGCATCTTGGACACCTCGGTCTGGATGCAGGCTCGTACCCGGTCTGGTACGCGGTATGCTCGGTGTCGAATAGGAGGGCTGTCCCCGGTGTCCACATCGTGGAGGCACCAGGGGGTGACTCCGGGGGTGAGGGAGAACAGGGAGGCGAACTGCCTCAGGAGCGTTTGGCAGTCTTGGCGTTGCTCCGGGGACAGGGCCTCGGAGAGCTGGACCCCTTCCACTGAGCCATCCTGCTCGAGGGCCCTCAGTAAGTCCGGAAGGGGTTCGGAGTCTTCTTCTGTCCCAGTATCGGTAGCCATTAGGAGGCTGAGTTCGGATCGCACAAAATGGGGTTTGAGCCTGTTGGCATGGAGGACCCGTAGGGGGTTCCGGGCAGTCTCCATGTCGATTAAATAGGTGACGGGCCCCTTGCGTTCGATTACCTTGAAGGGCCCGGACCATCTGTCTTGGAGGGCACAGGGCTCAACCGGGGACATCACCCAGACCTGTTGTCCAGGTTCGAACTCAATGGAGGACGTGTGCTGATCGTACCACCTCTTCATGTCCTCCTGACTGGCCTCGAGGTTGGCTTTGGCGGTGTCTCGGAACCGCCGGGTCTGGTTGCGGAGAGCCAGGAGATACCGGTAGATGTCCGGGGGAGTTTTCTGGGGAGGCTGCTCCCAACCTTCCTTGACTAGGCTGAGGGGGCCCCGGACGGGGTGTCCGTACAGTAGTTCAAAGGGGCTGAAGCCGAGGGACTTCTGCGGGACCTCCCGATAGGCAAACAGGAGGCATGGCAGCAGTACGTCCCACTGGCGTTGAAGGGGTTCTTCTAGACCCATAATCATCCCCTTGAGGGTGCGGTTGAACCTCTCGACCAGTCCGTTTCCTTGCGGGTGATAGGGGGTCGTGAATTTGTAGGTGACCCCGCATTGCTGCCAGAGGGACTTCATATATCTGGAGATAAAGTTCGTGCCCCTGTCACTGACGACCTCCCGGGGGAACCCCACCCGGGAGAAGATCCCCATCAGGGCCCGGCCCACCACGGGGGCCGTCACAGTCCGAAGAGGGATGGCCTCGGGATAGCGGGTGGCGTGGTCTACAAGGACCAGGATGAACCGGTGTCCTTGGGCTGTTCGAGGGTCGAGGGGCCCCACAATGTCTATTCCCACTCGTTCAAACGGGGTGGTGACGACAGGAAAGGGTTGTAATGGTGCTTTGATTTTTCGGCCACTTTTTCCGCTGGCCTGGCAGGTGGGGCAGGCCTTGCAGTGGTTGGTGACATCCTTCCGCATGTGGGGCCAGAAAAAATGGGTCACCAGGCGGTCGTAGGTTTTATCCTGCCCCAGGTGTCCGGCAAGGGGGACATCGTGGGCTAAGTTCAGGAGGAAGTCTCGGAAGCGAAGGGGCACCACCAGCACCCGACTGGCCCCTAGTTCTGCAATTTTCTGCTCGCTGTAGAGCAGGTCTTGGTCCCAGTAGATCCAGTGGGCCCCCGAGGTATCCCCGGTGCTCTGGGCCAGGGCTTGCTGCCGGAGTCCTTCGAGAGAAGGACAGGTTTTTTGCTCGGCCCGGAATTGTTCCTGCGTGGGGCCTCCCTCCTGCCGCCATTGTGCCAGGTCAGGGACGTCCCGAAGCTGGTCGGGTCCTTCTTCGGTTTGGGTCAAGGGAATGGCTTCTGGGGCGGCCTCCTCTGGGATGAGCGCGGGAGGAGGTTCTGGCCACTCGGGCTCTTCTGGGCTGGGGACCGCGCGGGCGGTCATGGACCGGGTCGTGACGCAGACCCATTCGGGGAGGCCAAGCATCCCCAGGTGCTCCCTCCGTTCGACAGCTGCCCAGGGAGAGCTTTCAAGGTCGTTTCCTAGGAGGCAGTCCACGGGGGCATCATCGCGGACAGTTACTTTTAACATCCCTGTTACTCCTCCCCACTCGAAGGGGACGCATGCCATGTGGCATAGGCTTTCGGAGTTGTCGGCTGATCGAACAGGGCAAAGAATGTTCGGCAGGATTTGGTCTGGAGTGACGAGGTGGCGTCGAACCGCCGTTACACTGGCCCCGGTGTCGCGGAGGGCTTCCGCCCGGCGGCCATTGATGTTGACCCATTGACCGTACTTCTGTGTGTTGGCGGGAAGGGGGGCCCACGGAATCATGTCTCTCTCCCCTAAGCAGACCAGTGCCATGGCGGCGGGTGCCCATTCGGAGGGATCGGTCTCGTACTCCTCTTGGTCTTCCGGGATTATTTCTTCCCCTAGGGCCGCCGCTGCCACTTGGCGGGGAGTAGTGTTCGGATTCTTTGGGCAGTTGGGATCACTGGCGTAGTGGCCGGGTCGCTGGCACCTGTGGCACGTAATGTTGGCCCGGAAACCGGCCCGGACGGCAGGGCTTCCCCGGCCAACCGGGGTCGAGGGGTTTCTGGGGGGTGACGAGGGGCCGGGGTCTCTCCCCCGACCCTGACTTCCTCCTCCCCCTCGGGGGCGATACGATCTGGATACTTCGCTGGGTGCGCTCCGGCCAACTCGGGTGCTTTCCCACCGGTCGGCTTCGGCGGCGAGTTGTCGAGGGTCGGTTAGCTTGCTGTCCAGGAGGTGTTGCCGGAGCTCCACGAAGCAGTTGTTCGACAGGTGTTCCCATACGATAAGGTCAAAGAGTTGTTCGTAGGTGGTTACTTTGTTGCCCTTGATCCACCCCTCGAAGGCTCGGCTAAAAAAGTTCACGTACTCCACCCAAGTTGTACCCGGAATCCGTTTGCAGTCGCGGAACCGTTGGCGGTACATCTCAGGTGTGAGCCCGTATCGAGTGAGGAGGGCGGCCTTCATGTGGTCGTAGGAGGTCATCAGCTGGTCCGGGAGTTGCAGCAGGGCGTCCCGCCCTTCGTTGACAAACCTCCCCCATAATCCGGCTCCCCAATCGCTTCGGGGAATCCGGTGGGAGGTCATTGCCACCTCATAGGCTTTAAACCACTGCTGGATATCATCGTTCTTGTGGTATTCCCGGATGACATCTTTGGGGATGTGAACCTTGGGTTCGGTCGAGGCAGCCGGGGTCGGTCGTTCGGGGAGCCCGAGGTCTTTATTCTGTTTCTGGATCTCCAGTGCTTTGAGATTGCGCTCATGTTCGTACTCTAGTTTCTTTTCCTCTAGCTCCCTCTGTCTTTGCTTGTCTTCCCGCTCTTCCCTGAGCCGTAAGTGTTCCAGGGTTATTTTTTGTTCTGCCAGCTTGAGTTCCCCATCCAAGCGAAGTCGGGCAAGTTCTAATTCGTGGAGTCTGGTTTTTTCTCTTTCTCGGATCTCTTCCAGGGAGAGATCCGCTCTTTCTTTAGTTGGTGCGGGGCTCGTTTCGGTTGTTTGTGTTCGGGGTACGGCCGTACCCGTTTCTGCCCAAGCTTCTAGGGCTCGTTTGAAGTCTTCCTTTGTGCTAAGACCTGTGGTTGGAAGTCCAAGTTCTATGCAATATTGCTTCAGTTCCCGGTGGTTGTAGTCTTCCAATTTTTCCATCTGAAATTTTTCCGTTGTTCCGCTCTCTATTGACATGGTTGTTGTGTGTGGTGGGGCGAGTGACTTTCTGTACGATTATGCGTAGGTTCGGATCCCGTCGCTGGCCACCAATGTTAGACGGGGACCCTGAGGGTCGGCCGGATACCGAGGGAGAGATCCCCGGGGGGGGACCGTCTCCGGCGATCGTACAGACAAGTTACCTCCCTCCCCACAAACAGGCACCACACCAAGTCGAGTTCAAGGCTTTATATAAGGTTCTTAAGGCAAGGATATCAGCAATACAGGATATCTTGGACCCGGGGGTCCTCTCACTTCTAGTCTCTGTAGGGAAAGGGGGTAGCGGGACAGTCTTGGTACCGGATCGGTACAGGTAGTGGTAAAAAGGCGAGCTCACAATCCTCGAGCTGGAGTGTCTGTGGATCGGGCCGCGGCAGCGCCAGCAGGCCAAGGTGATAGTCTCATAAAGCAGAGGGCCGCGGCAGCGCCAGCCGGCCAGGACGATGGTTTCACGAGGCAGAGGGCCGCGGCAGCGCCAGCAGGCCAAGACGATGGTTTCACGAGGCAGAGGGCCGCGGCAGCGCCAGCAGGCCAAGTCGATGGTTTCACGAGGCAGAGGGCCGCGGCAGCGCCAGCAGGCCAAGACGATGGTTTCACGAGGCAGAGGGCCGCGGCAGCGCCAGCAGGCCAAGTCGATGGTTTCACGGGGCAGAGGGCCGCGGCAGCGCCAGCAGGCCAAGTCACGGATGAGTTCTTCTCGGGTCTCTCGACTCCAGGATACAACTACCTTCCTGGTCTGGTCCTGCCCCAGTTATAGGTCTGGTCCCCTTTGATGTCCGGACCCTCGCGCCTGGGGGCCGGGAGGTCTGGGATGAGGGAGTCCAGACACCCAGCAGGGGGGTGGAGCCAGCGCCCAGGCGGCCTGGGGTGATCGACACCTGGCGGAGGAGAGCCGTTGACGATTCCTTCTCCCATTGACTCGCCAAGTGGTCACTCTGCCTCCTGGGAGGATGGTGGGGCCTCGATGTCGGGGCCGGCCGGGCCCGGGGTTAGGGTCGAGTTGAGGCCACGCGGCCTCGTGCTGCAGTGCCCCAAGATGGCGGCCGGGTCGATGTCGTGGGGTAGATGGTGACCCGGGCCAGCTGGGTCCGGAGCTGGTGTCTTGTAGTGGAGGGATTGCAGGGTACTTCGGGTGGTCGTTGGTGGACTCTGGCTGGGGATGCAGGGAGAGCCAGGGTCCTGGTCCCATTGCGGGGAGGGGGGACAGCTCGAACATGCGGCCTGTCCAACATTCTCCCGGGTGGGGTTCCCCCGGGAGGTCGTCAGTGACAGGGGCACGAACTTTATCTCCAGATATATGAAGTCCCTCTGGCAACAATGCGGGGTCACCTACAAATTCACGACCCCCTATCACCCGCAAGGAAACGGACTGGTCGAGAGATTCAACCGCACCCTCAAGGGGATGATTATGGGTCTAGAAGAACCCCTTCGACGCCAGTGGGACGTGCTACTTCCCTGCCTCCTGTTTGCCTATCGGGAGGTCCCGCAGAAGTCCCTCGGCTTCAGCCCCTTTGAACTCCTGTACGGGCACCCCGTCCGGGGCCCCCTCAGCCTAGTCAAGGAAGGTTGGGAGCAGCCTCCCCAGAACAATCCCCCGGACATCTACCGGTATCTCTTGGCTCTCCGCAACCAGACCCGGCGGTTCCGAGACGCCGCCAAAGCCAACCTCGAGGCCAGTCAGGAGGACATGAAGAGGTGGTACGATCAGCACACGTCCTCCATTGAGTTCGAACCTGGACAACAGGTCTGGGTGATGTCCCCGGTTGAGCCCTGTGCACTCCAAGACAGATGGTCCGGGCCCTTCAAGGTAATCGAACGCAAGGGGCCCGTCACCTATTTAATCGACATGGAGACTGCCCGGAACCCCCTACGGGTCCTCCATGCCAACAGGCTCAAACCCCACTTTGTGCGATCCGAACTCAGCCTCCTGATGGCTACCGATAATGGGACAGAAGAAGACTCTGAGCCCCTTCCGGACTTACTGAGGGTCCTCGAGCAGGATGGCTCAGTGGAAGGGGTCCAGCTCTCCGAGGCCCTGTCCCCGGAGCAACACCAAGACTGCCAAACGCTCCTGAGGCAGTTCGCCTCCCTGTTCTCCCTCACCCCCGGAGTCACCCCCTGGTGCCTCCACGATGTGGACACCGGGGACAGCCCTCCTATTCGACACCGAGCGTACCGCGTACCAGACCGGGTACGAGCCTGCATCCAGACCGAGGTGTCCAAAATGCTGACCCTAGGAGTGATCGAACCCTCAGACAGTCCCTGGGCGAGCCCAGTCGTCCTAGTTCCCAAGGCAGCTGCCCCGGGCGTTGCCCCTGAGCTCCGGTTCTGCGTGGACTATCGGGGGCTGAATGCAGTTACCCGGACCGACGCTCATCCCATCCCCCGGGCAGACGAGCTAATTGACCGGATGGGGGCCGCCCGCTACCTGAGCATCTTCGACCTAACAGCGGGCTACTGGCAGATCGGCCTCACCCCTAGGGCCCAAGAACGATCCGCCTTCTCTACCCCAGACGGGCACTACCACTTTAAAGTCATGCCCTTCGGCATGAAAAACGCCCCGGCAACGTTCCAACGGCTGGTAAACCAGGTACTGGCGGGCCTGGAAGGCTTCAGCGCCGCCTACCTGGACGACATTGCTGTGTACAGCCACCAGTGGACCGACCACCTCCGCCACCTGCGGGAGGTTCTACACGCCCTCCAGCAAGCCGGGCTCACCATCAAAGCCAGCAAGTGCCAGGTTGGCCAAGGGTCCGTGACCTACCTGGGACACCAAGTGGGAAGCGGGCTGGTGGCCCCTCTCCAACTCAAGATTGCTGCCATCCAGGCCTGGCGACCCCCTACGACCCAAACGGAGGTCCGGGCCTTCCTGGGGCTCACCGGATACTACCGGCGGTTCATGAAGGACTATGGCAGCATCGTGGGGCCCCTCACAGAGCTCACCTCCAAAAAGAGCCCCAAAACCGTCAACTGGACCCCGGACTGCCAATCGGCCTTCGAAAAGCTAAAGACCGCCATGTGCACGGCCCCCGTGCTCCAGGCTCCCGACTACAGCCGGGAATTCATTGTGCAGACGGACGCCTCCGATCATGGTGTGGGGGCCGTCCTCTCCCAACTCAACGCCGAAGGGATCGACCAGCCAGTGGTCTTCATCAGCAGACGCCTATTGCCCCGAGAACAGCGCTGGAGCACAATTGAGAGGGAGGCCTTCGCCGTAGTCTGGGCACTCAAGAAGCTCCGGCCATACCTCTTCGGCACCCACTTCCGGGTGCAAACAGACCACCGACCCCTGCAATGGCTGATGCAAATGCGGGGGGAGAACCCGAAGCTGTTGCGCTGGTCCATCTCCCTACAGGGGATGGACTTCACGGTGGAACATCGTCCAGGCCAGGACCACGCCAACGCCGACGGCCTGTCACGCTTTTTCCGCCTCAGCGAGGAGAGTCCCCAGGAAGATGGCTGACTCTCCCCGCCTTCAGCTGGGGGGGACGCATGTTGGACAGGCCGCATGGTCGGGCTGCCCCCTCCCCGCAATGGAACCTGGACCCTGGCTCCCCCTGCATCCCCAGCCAGAGTCCCCGACGACCACCCGAAGTACACTGCAATTCCTCACCCACAAGACACCAGCTCCGGACCCAGCTGGCCCGGGTCACCATCCACACCACGGCCTCGGCCCAGCAGCCCTCTTGGGCCACTGCAGCACGAGGCCGCGTGGCCCCAACTCGACCCTCACCCTGGGCCCGGCCGGGCCCGACATCGAGGCACCAACCTCCCCCCAGGAGGCAGAGTGACCACTTGGCGAGTCAATGGGAGAAAGGAATCGTCAACGGCTCTCCTCCGCCAGGTGTCGATCACCCCCGGCCGCCTGGGCACTGGCTCCACCCCCCTGCTGGGTGTCTGGACTCCCTCATCCCGGACCTCCCGGCCCCCCCAGGCGCAAGGGTCCGGACATCAAAGGGGACCAGACCTATAACTGGGGCAGGACCAGACCAGGAAGGGAGTTGTATCCTGGAGTCGAGAGACCCGAGAAGAACTCATCTGTGACTGGCCTGCTGGCGCTGCCGCGGCCCTCTGCCTCGTGAAACCATCGTCTTGGCCTGCTGGCGCTGCCGCGGCCCACTGCCTCGTGAAACCATCGTCTTGGCCTGCTGGCGCTGCCGCGGCCCTCTGCCTCGTGAAACCATCGTCTTGGCCTGCTGGCGCTGCCGCGGCCCACTGCCTCGTGAAACCATCGTCTTGGCCTGCTGGCGCTGCCGCGGCCCTCTGCCTCGTGAAACCATCGTCTTGGCCTGCTGGCGCTGCCGCGGCCCCCCTGCCTAGGGAGACTATCATCTTGGCCTGCTGGCGCTGCCGCGGCCCGATCCACAGACACTCCAGCTCGAGGATTGTGAGCTCGCCTCTTACCACTACCTGTACCGATCCGGTACCAAGACTGTCCCGCTACCCCCTTTTCCCTACAGAGACTAGAAGTGAGAGGACCCCCGGGTCCGAGATATCCTGTATCGCTGATATCCTTGCCTTAAGAACCTTATATAAAGCATTGAACTCGACTTGGTGTGGTGCCTGTTTGTGGGGAGGGAGGTAACTTGTCTGTACGATCGCAGGAGACGGTCCCACTCGGGGATCTCTCCCTCAGTATCCGGCCGACCCTCAGGGTCCCCGTCTAACAATGAGGGAGTCCAGACACCCAGCAGGGGGGTGGAGCCAGCGCCCGAGGAGGCTGGGGGTGCTCGGCACCTGGCGGGGGAGAGCCATCGACACTTCGTACTCCCATTGACCTGCCAAGTGGGCCGTTCACCTCCTGGGTGGAGGGTGGTGCCGGGATGTCGGGGCCTGGCCAGGCCCAGGGTTGGGGTCGGGATGAGGCCGCCCGGCCGCGTGGTGCCGTGTCCAAGATGGCGGCTGGGCCGGGCAATGGTGCTGACGGTGGCCCGGGCCCTGTCCTGCGGGGAGGGAGCGAGCCCTTCATGTGGCCTGTCCAACAGCCCCTCTTGGCACACATGTGGTCTCAGGCTTGGACATAATGAAAAGAAATGAAATGAAAAGAAATTTATAAAGCGCATGGCTGCCCTTGAGCGTCCCAGCGCTGAAACCAAACACAGGACCACCACCCAAATACAACAGAAGCGAAAGCCTAAAGGGGGAAGAGATAAGTTTTCAATGCCTTGCGGAAACGCACTAAATTACACATACACATGGACAGTGGGCGCAGTATATGTAGTGTGCGCCCCTCTTGGCACACATGTGGCCTCAGGCTTGGACATACACATGGACAGTGGGCGCAGTATATGTAGTGTGCGCCCCTCTTGGCACACATGTGGCCTCAGGCTTGGACATACACATGGACAGTGGGTGCAGTATATGTAGTGTGCGCCCCTCTTGGCACACATGTGGCCTCAGGCTTGGACATACACATGGACAGTGGGCGCAGTATATGTAGTGTGCGCCCCTCTTGGCACACATGTGGCCTCAGGCTTGGACATACACATGGACAGTGGGCGCAGTATATGTAGTGTGCGCCCCTCTTGGAACACATGTGGTCTCAGGCTTGGACATACACATGGACAGTGGGCGCAGTATATGTAGTGTGCGCCCCTCTTGGCACACATGTGGTCTCAGGCTTGGACATACACATGGACAGTGGGCACAGTATATGTAGTGTGCGCCCCTCTTGGCACACATGTGGTCTCAGGCTTGGACATACACATGGACAGTGGGCGCAGTATATGTAGTGTGCGCCCCTCTTGGCACACATGTGGCCTCAGGCTTGGACATACACATGGACAGTGGGCGCAGTATATGTAGTGTGCGCCCCTCTTGGCACACATGTGGCCTCAGGCTTGGACATACAAATGGACAGTGGGCGCAGTATATGTAGTGTGCGCCCCTCTTGGCACACATGTGGTCTCAGGCTTGGGCATACACTTGGACAGTGGGCGCAGTATATGTAGTGTGCGCCCCTCTTGGCACACATGTGGTCTCAGGCTTGGGCATACACATGGACAGTGGGCGCAGTATATGTAGTGTGTGCCCCTCTTGGCACACATGTGGTCTCAGGCTTGGACATACACATGGACAGTGGGCGCAGTATATGTAGTGTGTGCCTCTCTTGGCACACATGTGGTCTCAGGCTTGGACATACACATGGACAGTGGGCGCAGTATCTGTAGTGTGTGCCCCTCTTGGCACACATGTGGCCTCAGGCTTGGACATACACATGGACAGTGGGCGCAGTATATGTAGTGTGCGCCCCTCTTGGCACACATGTGGCCTCAGGCTTGTGCATACACATGGACAGTGGGCGCAGTATATGTAGTGTGCGCCCCTCTTGGCGCACATGTGGCCTCAGGCTTGGACATACACATGGACAGTGGGCGCAGTATATGTAGTGTGCGCCCCTCTTGGCGCACATGTGGTCTCAGGCTTGGACATACACATGGACAGTGGGCGCAGTATATGTAGTGTGCGCCCCTCTTGCCGCACATGTGGTCTCAGGCTTGGACATACACATGGACAGTGGGCGCAGTATATGTAGTGTGCGCCCCTCTTGGCGCACATGTGGTCTCAGGCTTGGACATACACATGGACAGTGGGCGCAGTATTTGTAGTGTGCGCCCCTCTTGGCGCACATGTGGTCTCAGGCTTGGACATACACATGGACAGTGGGCGCAGTATATGTAGTGTGCGCCCCTCTTGGCACACATGTGGTCTCAGGCTTGGACATACACATGGACAGTGGGCGCAGTATATGTAGTGTGCGCCCCTCTTGGCACACATGTGGCCTCAGGCTTGGACATACACATGGACAGTGGGCGCAGTATATGTAGTGTGCGCCCCTCTTGGCACACATGTGGCCTCAGGCTTGGACATACACATGGACAGTGGGCGCAGTATATGTAGTGTGCGCCCCTCTTGGCACACATGTGGCCTCAGGCTTGGACATACACATGGACAGTGGGCGCAGTATATGTAGTGTGCGCCCCTCTTGGCACACATGTGGCCTCAGGCTTGGATATACACATGGACAGTGGGCGCAGTATATGTAGTGTGCGCCCCTCTTGGCACACATGTGGCCTCAGGCTTGGACATACACATGGACAGTGGGCGCAGTATATGTAGTGTGCGCCCCTCTTGGCACACATGTGGCATCAGGCTTGGACATACACATGGACAGTGGGCGCAGTATATGTAGTGTGCGCCCCTCTTGGCACACATGTGGTCTCAGGCTTGGACATACACATGGACAGTGGGCGCAGTATATGTAGTGTGCGCCCCTCTTGGCACACATGTGGTCTCAGGCTTAGACATACACATGGACAGTGGGCGCAGTATATGTAGTGTGCGCCTGTTAGACGGACCGGGAGGGTCGGCCGAGGATAAGGGGAGAGGTCTCCGGGGAGAGCCGTCTCCAGTGAATCGTACAGACAAGTAACTCCCCCCCCCACAGACGGACACCACACAATGATAAAGTTCAACGATACTTTATAGGCAATTCTTCAAGTACGGTAGAATGGTACAAGGAGGTCTGGACTCAGGGGTCCCCTCTATTCTGGTCTCTGTTTGGGAAAAGGGTAGCGGGACAGTCTTGTTACCAAAGAGATGGAAATAGCTCTCAATCCTCGAGCTCGGTGGTGTAGATGAACGGGCCGCGGCGGAGCCAGCAGGTCCCGAGATGGATGAAGGAAGACGACGGTCCGCGGCAGAGCCAGCAGGTCCCGATGAAGGTGGTGGTTACAACGGTCCGCGGCCACACCAGCAGGTCCCGACGACGATGAAGGATAGGGTAGTTCCAAAAGCCGCGGCAGCGCCAGCAGGCAAGACGAAGGTGCACAAGACAGAGCTACGGCAGCGCCAGTAGTCCGTCAAGGATGAGTTCTTCTTTGCGTCTCTCGACTCCAAGATACAACTCCCGTCCTGCTCTGGAGCTGCCCCAGTTATAGGGCTGGTGTGCTTTGATGTCCGGACCCTCGCACTTGGAGGTCGGGAGGTCCGGGATGAGGGGGTTCAGACACCCAGCAGGGGGGTGGAGCCAGCGCCCGGGGAGGCGATGGGCGAGCGGTACTTGGCGGGGGAGAGCCATCGACACCTCTTGCTCCCATTGACTGACCAAGTAGCCCGCTCACCTCCTGGGTGGATGTTGGTGCCGGAATGTCTGAGGCCTGGCCAGGCCCAGGGTTGAGGTCGATCGGGGGCCAGGCGGCCTCGTGGTGGAGTGTCCAAGATGGCGCCCAGGATGGGCGCGCAGGCCGGTAGTGGGTCGGCCTACGCGGTCAACAGGTTCGAGTGTAGGGGTCCCTGCGGGGACGGTGGACGTGCAATGGTGGTGTGTGGTACTTGCGTGGCTGGTTCGGGCCTGGTTGGGCCGGGGGAGAGCGGCCCTTCATGTGGCCTGTCCAACATGCGTCCCCCCCAGCTGAAGGCGGGGAGAGTTACCCATTCTCTTGGGGACTCTTCTCGTCGAGGCGGAAGAACCGGGACAGGCCATCTGCGTTGGCGTGATCTGGCCCAGGCCGATGTTCAACTGTGAAGTCCATCCCTTGTAGGGAGATGGACCAGCGTAGTAACTTCGGGTTTTCCCCCCGCATCTGCATCAGCCACTGCAGGGGTCGGTGGTTGGTCTGTACCCGAAAGGGTGTGCCAAAAAGGTAGGGCCGGAGCTTCTTGAGGGCCCATACCACCGCGAAGGCCTCCCTCTCTATGGTGCTCCAGCGTTGTTCCCGTGGTAGGAGTCGCCGGCTGATGAAGGCCACCGGCTGATCACGGCCTTCGGTGTTCACTTGAGACAGGACTGCCCCAATGCCATGGTCGGAGGCATCCGTCTGGACGATGAACTCCCGGCTGTAGTCGGGGGCCTGGAGCACAGGGGCGGAGCACATGGCGGCTTTCAATTGTTCAAATGCAGCTTGACACTCTGGGGTCCAGTTGACTTTCTGGGGCTGATTTTTTGACGTGAGCTCTGTGAGGGGCCTCACGATAGTACCATAGTCTTTCACGAACCTTCGGTAATAGCCCGTGAGGCCCAGGAAGGCTCGTACCTCGGTCTGGGTAATGGGGGGCTGCCAGGACTGGATGGCGGCAATTTTTAGCTGCAGAGGGGCCACCAGGCCGCTTCCCACCTGGTGCCCGAGGTAGGTTACAGACCCTTGCCCAATTTGACATTTGCTGGCCTTGATCATGAGGCCAGCTTGCTGAAGGGCGTGCAGCACTGCTCGGAGGTGGTGGAGGTGCTCGGACCACTGGTTGCTGTATACAGCGATGTCGTCTAGGTAGGCGGCGCTGAATCCTTCGAGCCCCGCCAGGACCTGATTGACGAGCCGTTGGAAGGTTGCTGGGGCATTCTTCATGCCGAAGGGCATGACTGTGAAATGGTAATGGCCATCGGGAGTGGAAAAGGCAGAACGTTCTTGTGCCCGGGGTGTGAGGCCGATTTGCCAGTAGCCCGCCGTCAGGTCGAAGATACTGAGGTAGCGGGCAGCTCCCATGCGGTCGATTAGTTCATCTGCCCGGGGGATGGGATGTGCGTCTGTCCTGGTGACCGCATTCAAGCCCCGGTAGTCGACGCAGAACCGGAGTTCTGGTGTGGTGCCGGGGGCAGCTGCTTTGGGGACCAGTACTACAGGGCTGGCCCAGGGGCTGTCTGAGGGCTCGATGACCCCGAGCGTGAGCATTTTGGCTACTTCCTCCTGGATGCAGGCCCGTACCCGATCTGGCACGCGGTAGGCCCGGTGGTGGATAGGGGGGCTGTCCCCCGTGTCCACATCATGCGTACACCAGGAAGTGACACCTGGGGTGAGGGAGAACAGGCTGGCGAATTGTGACAGGAGAACTTGGCACTCCTGGTGTTGCTCTCGGGTGAGGGCCTCTGAGAGTCGGACCCCATCTACGGAACCGTCTTTCTCCCGCGTTCGTAGGAGGTCCGGGAGGGGCTCGGAGTCCTCTTCAGCCCCATTGTCTGTGGCCATCAGGAGGCTGAGTTCTGTCCGTACAAAGTGCGGTTTCAGTCTGTTAGCGTGGAGGACCCGGAGGGGGTTCCGGGAAGATTCCAAGTCGATGAGATAGGTAGCCGGACCCTTGCGCTCGACCACTTTGAAGGGCCCTGTCCACTTGTCTTGTAGGGCGCAAGGTTTGGTGGGGGACATCACCCATACCTGTTGCCCAGGTTCAAATTCGATGGAGGAGGCATTCCGGTCATACCACCTTTTCATGTCCTCTTGACTGGCTTCTAGGTTGGCTTTTGCTAGTTCTCGGAATCGCCGGGTCTGGTTGCGGAGTGTTAGGAGGTAGCGGAAAACATCTGGTGGGTTCTTTAGAGGGGGCATCTCCCAGCCTTCCTTAACTAGGCTGAGCGGCCCGCGCACGGGGTGTCCATATAGCAGTTCAAATGGGCTGAAGCCCAGGGACTTCTGGGGAACCTCTCGATATGCGAAGAGGAGGCACGGCAGCAGCACATCCCACTGGCGACGGAGGGGCTCTTCCAACCCCCCGATCATCCCTTTGAGCGTGCGGTTGAACCGCTCAACGAGGCCGTTTCCTTGAGGGTGATAGGGGGTCGTGAACCGGTAGGTAACCCCGCACTGTTGCCAGAGAGATTTCATATATTTCGAAATAAAGTTCGTGCCTCTGTCACTGACGACCTCCCGGGGGAAGCCTACCCGGGAGAAGATCCCCATCAGAGCCCGGCCGACTACCGGGGCTGTCACAGTCCGCAGGGGAACAGCCTCCGGGTAGCGGGTGGCGTGGTCCACTAGCACCAGGATGAATCGATGGCCTTGTTTTGTGCGCGGGTCCAGGGGCCCTACGATATCGATTCCGACCCTCTCGAACGGGGTGGTGACCATGGGAAAAGGTTGCAGGGGGGCTTTCAGTTTGCGGCCGCTCTTCCCACTGGCTTGGCACGTGGGGCAAGATCGGCAATGCTGGTGTACATTGTCCCTCATTTTGGGCCAGAAGAAGTGGGTCACCAGGCGGCTATAGGTTTTGTCTTGACCCAAGTGTCCTGCCAGGGGGACATCGTGGGCCAGGTTTAGCAGAAAGTCTCTAAAACGGAGGGGTACCACTAGGACTCGGCTGGCCCCCAGCTCCGCGATTCTTTGCTCACTGTACAGCAGATCATTGTCCCAGTAGACCCAGTGAGTTCCGGAGGTATCCCCTGCGCTTTGGGCTAGCGCTTGCTGGCGGAGTCCCTCGAGGGAGGGACAGGTCTTTTGTTCTTGGCGAAATTGTTCTTGCGTGGGCCCCCCCTCTTGAGGCCACTGGTCGAGGTTAGCGAGGTCTGGAGGTTGAGCTGGTTCGGGGGGGACGTCACGGTCGGTGGTTTCGGCGGGGGCGACCGGAGGCGGTGGCGCCGGCCATTCGAGTTCCTCTGGGCGGGTGTTGGCACGGGCGGTCATGGACCGGGTGGTGACGCACGCCCAGTCCGGGACGCCCAGCATCCCCAGGTGCTCTTTTCGTTCGACTGCTGCCCATGGAGAGCTTTCCAGGTCATTACCCAGGAGGCAGTCTACGGGGGCATCATCTCGGACCGTCACCTTCAACATGCCGGAGACCCCTCCCCATTCGAAGGGGACGCAGGCCATCCGACACAGACTTTCTGAGTTATCGGCTGAACGTACAGGGCAGAGAATGTTTGGTAAGTATTGTTCGGGGGTCACCAGGTGACAGCGGACGGCTGTTACACTGGCCCCAGTGTCACGAAGGGCTTCAGCCCGGCGTCCATTGATGCCCACCCATTGGCTGTACTTCTGGGTATTAGCGGGTAGGGGGACCCGCGGGACCATGTCTCTCCCCCCTAGGCAGGCGAGAGCCATGGCGGCTGGCTCCCATTCTTGGTGTTCCTGTTCATATTCTTCTTGTTCCTCTGAGATCTGTTCCTCCCCCAGAGCAGCAGCGGCTACTTGGCGGGGTCTTGGGCTCTGGTACTGGGGGCAGTTTGGGTCGTTTGCATAGTGTCCGACTCGTTGGCATCGATGGCAGGTAACATTGGCTCGATGTCCCGGTCGCGCTGGGGTGCTGCCCCGGTTGGCCGGGGGGGTGGGGCTGGTAGTGGGGGTGACCGGAGCGTTGCTTCTTCCGCGTCCTTGGCCTCCACCTCCTCGGGGACGGTGCTGACCATTGTTGTTCCGGTTCTGTTCGGAGGACCCATTTCGACTCACTCTGGTGATCTCCCACCGGTCTGCTTCGGCTGCGAGCTGCCGGGGATCCGTTAACTTGCTGTCGAGGAGGTGCTGGCGAAGTTCAATGAAGCAATTGTTCGACAGATGCTCCCATACCATAAGATTGAACAGTTGTTCGTAGGTTGTGACCTTGCTTCCTTTGATCCAGCCCTCGAAGGCTCGGCTAAAGTAATTGACATAGTCCACCCAAGTTGTACCTGGGATGCGGGTGCAGTCTCGGAACCTCTGACGGTACATCTCGGGTGTGAGGCCATAGCGGGTGAGGAGTGCAGCTTTCATATGGTCATAGGAGGTCATCTGGTGGTCCGGGAGTTGCAGCAGGGCGTCGCGGCCCTCATTGAGGAATCTCCCCCACAGACCGGCCCCCCAATCGCTTCTATCGATCCGGTGTGCAGTCATAGCGATTTCATAGGCCTTAAACCATTGCTGGATGTCGTCCTCTCGGAAGTATTCTCGAACGACATCCTTGGGGATGTGTACCTTCTTCTCTGTTGCCCCTGGAGTGTGGGGTTGCTCGGGCACCCCTGCTTCTTTATTCTGTTTGCGTAGGTCGATTTCAGCTAATTTCCGCTCATGTTCATATGCCAGTTTCTTTTCCTCGAGCTCCCTTTGTCTCTGTTTCTCCTCTCTTTCTTCTCGGAGACGCAGGTGCTCTAAGTTGATTTTCTGTTCGGCCAACTTTAGTTCAACGTCCATTTTGAGCCGGGCCATTTCCAGCTCGTGTAGTCGGGTTCTTTCTCGTTCCTGGATCTCGTCTGGCGAGAGACCCGTTCTTCGTTCTTCAGGGGCCATGGGGGTTTGTGCTGCGATGTCTTGATCGGGGGTTCCGGCAGCCCCGGTTTCTGCCCAAGATTCCAGGGCCTGCTTAAAGTCATCTTTGGTATTTAGTCCGGTGGTAGCGATACCTAATTCGATACAGAACTGTTTAAGTTCACGATGGCTGTACTCGTCCAATTTCTCCATCTGGAATTTCTCCGTTGATCCGCTGTCTTTAGTTGACATCGTGATTCGCCGTGGGGTGAGCTACTCTCTGTACGGTTTATGCGGTGATTCGGATCCCGTCGCTGGCCACCAATGTTAGACGGACCGGGAGGGTCGGCCGAGGATAAGGGGAGAGGTCTCCGGGGAGAGCCGTCTCCAGTGAATCGTACAGACAAGTAACTCCCCCCCCCACAGACGGACACCACACAATGATAAAGTTCAACGATACTTTATAGGCAATTCTTCAAGTACGGTAGAATGGTACAAGGAGGTCTGGACTCAGGGGTCCCCTCTATTCTGGTCTCTGTTTGGGAAAAGGGTAGCGGGACAGTCTTGTTACCAAAGAGATGGAAATAGCTCTCAATCCTCGAGCTCGGTGGTGTAGATGAACGGGCCGCGGCGGAGCCAGCAGGTCCCGAGATGGATGAAGGAAGACGACGGTCCGCGGCAGAGCCAGCAGGTCCCGATGAAGGTGGTGGTTACAACGGTCCGCGGCCACACCAGCAGGTCCCGACGACGATGAAGGATAGGGTAGTTCCAAAAGCCGCGGCAGCGCCAGCAGGCAAGACGAAGGTGCACAAGACAGAGCTACGGCAGCGCCAGTAGTCCGTCAAGGATGAGTTCTTCTTTGCGTCTCTCGACTCCAAGATACAACTCCCGTCCTGCTCTGGAGCTGCCCCAGTTATAGGGCTGGTGTGCTTTGATGTCCGGACCCTCGCACTTGGAGGTCGGGAGGTCCGGGATGAGGGGGTTCAGACACCCAGCAGGGGGGTGGAGCCAGCGCCCGGGGAGGCGATGGGCGAGCGGTACTTGGCGGGGGAGAGCCATCGACACCTCTTGCTCCCATTGACTGACCAAGTAGCCCGCTCACCTCCTGGGTGGATGTTGGTGCCGGAATGTCTGAGGCCTGGCCAGGCCCAGGGTTGAGGTCGATCGGGGGCCAGGCGGCCTCGTGGTGGAGTGTCCAAGATGGCGCCCAGGATGGGCGCGCAGGCCGGTAGTGGGTCGGCCTACGCGGTCAACAGGTTCGAGTGTAGGGGTCCCTGCGGGGACGGTGGACGTGCAATGGTGGTGTGTGGTACTTGCGTGGCTGGTTCGGGCCTGGTTGGGCCGGGGGAGAGCGGCCCTTCATGTGGCCTGTCCAACAGCGCCCCTCTTGGCACACATGTGGTCTCAGGCTTGGACATACACATGGACAGTGGGCGTAGTATATGTAGTGTGCGCCCCTCTTGGCACACATGTGGTCTCAGGCTTGGACATACACATGGACAGTGGGCGCAGTATATGTAGAGTGCGCCCCTCTTGGCACACATGTGGTTTCAGGCTTGGACATACACATGGACAGTGGGCGCAGTATATGTAGTGTGCGCCCCTCTTGGCACACATGTGGTCTCAGGCTTGGACATACACATGGACAGTGGGCGCAGTATATGTAGTGTGTGCCCCTCTTGGCACACATGTGGTCTCAGGGTTGGACATACACATGGACAGTGGGCGCAGTATATGTAGTGTGTGCCCCTCTTGGCACACACGTGGTCTCAGGCTTGGACATACACATGGACAGTGGGCGCAGTATATGTAGTGTGTGCCCCTCTTGTCACACATGTGGTCTCAGGCTTGGACATACACATTGACAGTGGGCGCAGTATATGTAGTGTGCGCCCCTCTTGGCACACATGTGGTCTCAGGCTTGGACATACACATGGACAGTGGGCGCAGTATATGTAGTGTGCGCCCCTCTTGGCACACATGTGGCATCAGGCTTGGACATACACATGGACAGTGGGCGCAGTATTTGTAGTGTGCGCCCCTCTTGGCACACATGTGGCCTCAGGCTTGGACATACACATGGACAGTGGGCGCAGTATATGTAGTGTGCGCCCCTCTTGGCACACATGTGGCCTCAGGCTTGGACATACACATGGACAGTGGGCGCAGTATATGTAGTGTGCGCCCCTCTTGGCACACATGTGGTCTCAGGCTTGGACATACACATGGACTGTGGGCGCAGTATATGTAGTGTGCGCCCCTCTTGGCACACATGTGGCCTCAGGCTTGGACATACACATGGACAGTGGGCGCAGTATATATAGTGTGCGCCCCTCTTGGCACACATGTGGCCTCAGGCTTGGACATACACATGGACAGTGGGCGCAGTATATGTAGTGTGTGACCCTCTTGGCACACATGTGGTCTCAGGCTTGGACATACACATGGACAGTGGGCGCAGTATATGTAGTGTGTGACCCTCTTGGCACACATGTGGTCTCAGGCTTGGACATACACATGGACAGTGGGCGCAGTATATGTAGTGTGCGCCCCTCTTGGCACACATGTGGCCTCAGGCTTGGACATACACATGGACAGTGGGCGCAGTATATGTAGTGTGTGCCCCTCTTGGCACACATGTGGTCTCAGGCTTGGACATACACATGGACAGTGGGCGCAGTATATGTAGTGTGTGCCCCTCTTGGCACACATGTGGTCTCAGGCTTGGACATACACATGGACAGTGGGCGCAGTATATGTAGTGTGCGCCCCTCTTGGCACACATGTGGCCTCAGGCTTGGACATACACATGGACAGTGGGCGCAGTATATGTAGTGTGCGCCCCTCTTGGCACACATGTGGCCTCAGGCTTGGACATACACATGGACAGTGGGCGCAGTATATGTAGTGCGTGCCCCTCTTGGCACACATGTGGTCTCAGGCTTGGACATACACATGGACAGTGGGCGCAGTATATGTAGTGTGCGCCCCTCTTGGCACACATGTGGCCTCAGGCTTGGACATACACATGGACAGTGGGCGCAGTATATGTAGTGTGCGCCCCTCTTGGCACACATGTGGCCTCAGGCTTGGACATACACATGGACAGTGGGCGCAGTATATGTAGTGTGTGCCCCTCTTGGCACACATGTGGCCTCAGGCTTGGACATACACATGGACAGTGGGCGCAGTATATGTAGTGTGCGTCCCTCTTGGCACACATGTGGTCTCAGGCTTGGACATACACATGGACAGTGGGCGCAGTATATGTAGTGTGCGCCCCTCTTGGCACACATGTGGTCTCAGGCTTGGACATACACATGAACAGTGGGCGCAGTATATGTAGTGTGCGCCCCTCTTGGCACACATGTGGTCTCAGGCTTGGACATACACATGAACAGTGGGCGCAGTATATGTAGTGTGCGCCCCTCTTGGCACACATGTGGTCTCAGGCTTGGACATACACATGGACAGTGGGCGCAGTATATGTAGTGTGCGCCCCTCTTGGCACACATGTGGCCTCAGGCTTGGACATACACATGAACAGTGGGCGCAGTATATGTAGTGTGCGCCCCTCTTGGCACACATGTGGTCTCAGGCTTGGGCATACACATGGACAGTGGGCGCAGTATATGTAGTGTGCGCCCCTCTTGGCACACATGTGGCCTCAGACTTGGGCATACACATGGACAGTGGGCGCAGTATATGTAGTGTGCGCCCCTCTTGGCACACATGTGGTCTCAGGCTTGGGCATACACATGGACAGTGGGCGCAGTATATGTAGTGTGCGCCCCTCTTGGCACACATGTGGCCTCAGGCTTGGACATACACATGGACAGTGGGCGCAGTATATGTAGTGTGCGCCCCTCTTGGCACACATGTGGTTTCAGGCTTGGACATACACATGGACAGTGGGCGCAGTATATGTAGTGTGCGCCCCTCTTGGCACACATGTGGCCTCAGGCTTGGACATACACATGGACAGTGGGCGCAGTATATGTAGTGTGCGCCCCTCTTGGCACACATGTGGCCTCAGGCTTGGACATACACATGGACAGTGGGCGCAGTATATGTAGTGTGCTCCCCTCTTGGCACACATGTGGTCTCAGGCTTGGGCATACACATGGACAGTGGGCGCAGTATATGTAGTGTGCGCCCCTCTTGGCACACATGTGGCCTCAGGCTTGGGCATACACATGGACAGTGGGCGCAGTATATGTAGTGTGCGCCCTTCTTGGCACACATGTGGCCTCAGGCTTGGACATACACATGGACAGTGGGCGCAGTATATGTAGTGTGCGCCCCTCTTGGCACACATGTGGTCTCAGGCTTGGACATACACATGGACAGTGGGCGCAGTATATGTAGTGTGCGCCCCTCTTGGCACACATGTGGTCTCAGGCTTGGGCATACACATGGACAGTGGGCGCAGTATATGTAGTGTGCGCCCCTCTTGGCACACATGTGGCCTCAGGCTTGGGCATACACATGGACAGTGGGCGCAGTATATGTAGTGTGCGCCCCTCTTGGCACACATGTGGCCTCAGGCTTGGGCATACACATGGACAGTGGGCGCAGTATATGTAGTGTGCGCCCCTCTTGGCACACATGTGGCCTCAGGCTTGGACATACACATGGACAGTGGGCGCAGTATATGTAGTGTGCGCCCCTCTTGGCACACATGTGGCCTCAGGCTTGGACATACACATGGACAGTGGGCGCAGTATATGTAGTGTGCGCCCCTCTTGGCACACATGTGGCCTCAGGCTTGGACATACACATGGACAGTGGGCGCAGTATATGTAGTGTGCGCCCCTCTTGGCACACATGTGGCCTCAGGCTTGGGCATACACATGGACAGTGGGCGCAGTATATGTAGTGTGCGCCCCTCTTGGCACACATGTGGTCTCAGGCTTGGGCATACACATGGACAGTGGGCGTGTTGGACAGGCCGCATGTTCGAGCTGTCCCCCCTCCCCGCAATGGGACCAGGACCCTGGCTCTCCCTGCATCCCCAGCCAGAGTCCACAAACGACCACCCGAAGTACCCTGCAATCCCTCCACTACAAGACACCAGCTCCGGACCCAGCTGGCCCGGGTCACCATCTACCCCACGACATCGACCCGGCCGCCATCTTGGGGCACTGCAGCACGAGGCCGCGTGGCCTCAACTCGACCCTAACCCCGGGCCCGGCCGGCCCCGACATCGAGGCCCCACCATCCTCCCAGGAGGCAGAGTGACCACTTGGCGAGTCAATGGGAGAAGGAATCGTCAACGGCTCTCCTCCGCCAGGTGTCGATCACCCCAGGCCGCCTGGGCGCTGGCTCCACCCCCCTGCTGGGTGTCTGGACTCCCTCATCCCGGACCTCCCGGCCCCCAGGCGCGAGGGTCCGGACATCAAAGGGGACCAGACCTATAACTGGGGCAGGACCAGACCAGGAAAGCAGTTGTATCCTGGAGTCGAGAGACCCGAGAAGAACTCATCCGTGACTTGGCCTGCTGGCGCTGCCGCGGCCCTCTGCCTCGTGAAACCATCGTCTTGGCCTGCTGGCGCTGCCGCGGCCCTCTGCCTCGTGAAACCATCATTCTTGGCCTGCTGTCGCTGCCGCGGCCCTCTGCCTCGTGAAACCATCATTCTTGGCCTGCTGGCGCTGCCGCGGCCCTCTGCCTCGTGAAACCATCGTCTTGGCCTGCTGGCGCTGCCGCGGCCCTCTGCCTCGTGAAACCATCGTCTTGGCCTGCTGGCGCTGCCGCGGCCCTCTGCTTTATGAGACTATCACCTTGGCCTGCTGGCGCTGCCGCGGCCCGATCCACAGACACTCCAGCTCGAGGATTGTGAGCTCGCCTTTTTACCACTACCTGTACCGATCCGGTACCAAGACTGTCCCGCTACCCCCTTTCCCTACAGAGACTAGAAGTGAGAGGACCCCCGGGTCCAAGGTATCCTGTATCGCTGATATCCTTGCCTTAAGAACCTTATATAAAGCCTTGAACTCGACTTGGTGTGGTGCCTGTTTGTGGGGAGGGAGGTAACTTGTCTGTACGATCGCCGGAGACGGTCCCCCTCGGGGATCTCTCCCTCGGTATCCGGCCGACCCTCAGGGTCCCCGTCTAACATTGGTGGCCAGCGACGGGATCCGAACCTACGCATAATCGTACAGAAAGTCACTCGCCCCACCACACACAACAACCATGTCAATAGAGAGCGGAACAACGGAAAAATTTCAGATGGAAAAATTGGAAGACTACAACCACCGGGAACTGAAGCAATATTGCATAGAACTTGGACTTCCAACCACAGGTCTTAGCACAAAGGAAGACTTCAAACGAGCCCTAGAAGCTTGGGCAGAAACGGGTACGGCCGTACCCCGAACACAAACAACCGAAACGAGCCCCGCACCAACTAAAGAAAGAGCGGATCTCTCCCTGGAAGAGATCCGAGAAAGAGAAAAAACCAGACTCCACGAATTAGAACTTGCCCGACTTCGCTTGGATGGGGAACTCAAGCTGGCAGAACAAAAAATAACCCTGGAACACTTACGGCTCAGGGAAGAGCGGGAAGACAAGCAAAGACAGAGGGAGCTAGAGGAAAAGAGACTAGAGTACGAACATGAGCGCAATCTCAAAGCACTGGAGATCCAGAAACAGAATAAAGACCTCGGGCTCCCCGAACGACCGACCCCGTCTGCCTCGACCGAACCCAAGGTCCACATCCCCAAAGATGTCATCCGGGAATACCACAAGAACGATGATATCCAGCAGTGGTTTAAAGCCTATGAGGTGGCAATGACCTCCCACCGGATTCCCCGAAGCGATTGGGGAGCCGGATTATGGGGGAGGTTTGTCAACGAAGGGCGGGACGCCCTGCTGCAACTCCCGGACCAGCTGATGACCTCCTATGACCACATGAAGGCCGCCCTCCTCACTCGATACGGGCTCACACCTGAGATGTACCGCCAACGGTTCCGCGACTGCAAACGGATTCCGGGTACAACTTGGGTGGAGTACGTGAACTTTTTTAGCCGAGCCTTCGAGGGGTGGATCAAGGGCAACAAAGTAACCACCTACGAACAACTCTTTGACCTTATCGTATGGGAACACCTGTCGAACAACTGCTTCGTGGAGCTCCGGCAACACCTCCTGGACAGCAAGCTAACCGACCCTCGACAACTCGCCGCCGAAGCCGACCGGTGGGAAAGCACCCGAGTTGGCCGGAGCGCACCCAGCGAAGTATCCAGATCGTATCGCCCCCGAGGGGGAGGAGGAAGTCAGGGTCGGGGGAGAGACCCCGGCCCCTCGTCACCCCCCAGAAACCCCTCGACCCCGGTTGGCCGGGGAAGCCCTGCCGTCCGGGCCGGTTTCCGGGCCAACATTACGTGCCACAGGTGCCAGCGACCCGGCCACTACGCCAGTGATCCCCACTGCCCAAAGAATCCGAACACTACTCCCCGCCAAGTTGCAGCGGCGGCCCTAGGGGAAGAAATAACCCCGGAAGACCAAGAGGAGTACGAGACCGATCCCTCTGAATGGGCACCCACCGCCATGGCACTGGTCTGCTTAGGGGAGAGAGACATGATTCCGCGGGCCCCCCTTCCCGCCAACACACAGAAGTACGGTCAATGGGTCAACATCAATGGCCGCCGGGCGGAAGCCCTCCGCGACACCGGGGCCAGTGTAACGGCGGTCCGACGCCACCTCGTCACTCCAGACCAAATCTTGCCGAACATTCTTTGCCCTGTTCGATCAGCCGACAACTCCGAAAGCCTATGCCACATGGCCTGCGTCCCCTTCGAGTGGGGAGGAGTAACAGGGATGTTAAAAGTAACTGTCCGCGATGATGCCCCCGTGGACTGCCTCCTAGGAAACGACCTTGAAAGCTCTCCCTGGGCAGCTGTCGAACGGAGGGAGCACCTGGGGATGCTTGGCCTCCCCGAATGGGTCTGCGTCACGACCCGGTCCATGACCGCCCGCGCGGTCCCCAGCCCAGAAGAGCCCGAGTGGCCAGAACCTCCTCCCGCGCTCATCCCAGAGGAGGCCGCCCCAGAAGCCATTCCCTTGACCCAAACCGAAGAAGGACCCGACCAGCTTCGGGACGTCCCTGACCTGGCACAATGGCGGCAGGAGGGAGGCCCCACGCAGGAACAATTCCGGGCCGAGCAAAAAACCTGTCCTTCTCTCGAAGGACTCCGGCAGCAAGCCCTGGCCCAGAGCACCGGGGATACCTCGGGGGCCCACTGGATCTACTGGGACCAAGACCTGCTCTACAGCGAGCAGAAAATTGCAGAACTAGGGGCCAGTCGGGTGCTGGTGGTGCCCCTTCGCTTCCGAGACTTCCTCCTGAACTTAGCCCACGATGTCCCCCTTGCCGGACACCTGGGGCAGGATAAAACCTACGACCGCCTGGTGACCCATTTTTTCTGGCCCCACATGCGGAAGGATGTCACCAACCACTGCAAGGCCTGCCCCACCTGCCAGGCCAGCGGAAAAAGTGGCCGAAAAATCAAAGCACCATTACAACCCTTTCCTGTCGTCACCACCCCGTTTGAACGAGTGGGAATAGACATTGTGGGGCCCCTCGACCCTCGAACAGCCCAAGGACACCAGTTCATCCTGGTCCTTGTCAACCACGCCACCCGCTATCCCGAGGCCATCCCTCTTCGGACTGTGACGGCCCCCGTGGTGGGCCGGGCCCTGATGGGGATCTTCTCCCGGGTGGGGTTCCCCCGGGAGGTCGTCAGTGACAGGGGCACGAACTTTATCTCCAGATATATGAAGTCCCTCTGGCAGCAATGCGGGGTCACCTACAAATTCACGACCCCCTATCACCCGCAAGGAAACGGACTGGTCGAGAGATTCAACCGCACCCTCAAGGGGATGATTATGGGTCTAGAAGAACCCCTTCGACGCCAGTGGGACGTACTGCTGCCATGCCTCCTGTTTGCCTATCGGGAGGTCCCGCAGAAGTCCCTCGGCTTCAGCCCCTTTGAACTACTGTACGGACACCCCGTCCGGGGCCCCCTCAGCCTAGTCAAGGAAGGTTGGGAGCAGCCTCCCCAGAAAACTCCCCCGGACATCTACCGGTATCTCCTGGCTCTCCGCAACCAGACCCGGCGGTTCCGAGACACCGCCAAAGCCAACCTCGAGGCCAGTCAGGAGGACATGAAGAGGTGGTACGATCAGCACACGTCCTCCATTGAGTTCGAACCTGGACAACAGGTCTGGGTGATGTCCCCGGTTGAGCCCTGTGCCCTCCAAGACAGATGGTCCGGGCCCTTCAAGGTAATCGAACGCAAGGGGCCCGTCACCTATTTAATCGACATGGAGACTGCCCGGAACCCCCTACGGGTCCTCCATGCCAACAGGCTCAAACCCCATTTTGTGCGATCCGAACTCAGCCTCCTGATGGCTACCGATACTGGGACAGAAGAAGACTCCGAACCCCTTCCGGACTTACTGAGGGCCCTCGAGCAGGATGGCTCAGTGGAAGGGGTCCAGCTCTCCGAGGCCCTGTCCCCGGAGCAACGCCAAGACTGCCAAACGCTCCTGAGGCAGTTCGCCTCCCTGTTCTCCCTCACCCCCGGAGTCACCCCCTGGTGCCTCCACGATGTGGACACCGGGGACAGCCCCCCTATTCGACACCGAGCATACCGCGTACCAGACCGGGTACGAGCCTGCATCCAGACCGAGGTGTCCAAGATGCTGACCCTAGGAGTGATCGAACCCTCAGACAGTCCCTGGGCAAGCCCAGTCGTCCTGGTTCCCAAGGCAGCTGCCCCGGGCGTTGCCCCTGAGCTCCGGTTCTGCGTGGACTATCGAGGGCTGAATGCAGTTACCCGGACCGACGCTCATCCCATCCCCCGGGCAGACGAGCTAATTGACCGGATGGGGGCCGCCCGCTACCTGAGCATCTTCGACCTAACAGCGGGCTACTGGCAGATCGGCCTCACCCCTAGGGCCCAAGAACGATCCGCCTTCTCTACCCCAGACGGGCACTACCACTTTAAAGTCATGCCCTTCGGCATGAAAAACGCCCCGGCAACGTTCCAACGGCTGGTAAACCAGGTACTGGCGGGCCTGGAAGACTTCAGCGCCGCCTACCTGGACGACATTGCTGTGTACAGCCACCAGTGGACCGACCACCTCCGCCACCTGCGGGAGGTTCTACACGCCCTCCAGCAAGCCGGGCTCACCATCAAGGCCAGCAAGTGCCAAGTTGGCCAAGGGTCCGTGACCTACCTGGGACACCAAGTGGGAAGCGGGCTGGTGGCCCCTCTCCAACTCAAGATTGCTGCCATCCAGGCCTGGCAACCCCCTACGAGCCAAACGGAGGTCCGGGCCTTCCTGGGGCTCACCGGATACTACCGGCGGTTCGTGAAGGACTATGGCAGCATCGTGGGGCCCCTCACAGAGCTCACCTCCAAAAAGAGCCCCAAAACCGTCAACTGGACCCCGGACTGCCAATCAGCCTTCGAGAAGCTAAAGACCGCCATGTGCACGGCCCCCGTGCTCCAGGCTCCCGACTACAGCCGGGAATTCCTTGTACAGACGGACGCCTCCGATCATGGTGTGGGGGCCGTCCTCTCCCAACTCAACGCCGAAGGGGTCGACCATCCGGTGGTCTTCATCAGCAGACGCCTCTTGCCCCGAGAACAGCGCTGGAGCACCATTGAGAGGGAGGCCTTCGCCGTAGTCTGGGCACTCAAGAAGCTCCGGCCATACCTCTTCGGCACCCACTTCCGGGTGCAAACAGACCACCGACCCCTGCAATGGCTGATGCAAATGCGGGGGGAGAACCCGAAGCTGTTGCGCTGGTCCATCTCCCTGCAGGGGATGGACTTCACGGTGGAACATCGTCCAGGCCAGGACCACGCCAACGCCGACGGCCTGTCACGCTTTTTCCGCCTCAGCGAGGAGAGTCCCCAGGAAGATGGCTGACTCTCCCCGCCTTCAGCTGGGGGGGACGTGAGGTTCCGTGACGATTTTTACTCGTGTTTGTAACATTGTCGTAAATACATAATTGTGGTATCGGTGAACCGCAAATGATCCATTTAGTATATCCTGGTTTTTTCGCTATGCTACGAGCAAGAGCACTCCTGTTACCAACACATTTGTGATCTACCCATGGCATCCATCTTAGAACACGGAAGCCATTTTGTATTCCTTGCCCTCACATAGTCAATGGACACGCAATGACCTCTTTTCATTAAAGGACACGTAGGCTTTGGCCGGCGATTCACCTTGCAAGTGACACGTGCACCTTAGGCCAGCAACGCTGTGGCAGCATGACTCGGCAAGAGCTGCCTCCCCAGCCTGAGGCCAGTCCTGCTATACTGGTTCTTGTGTTCGTTGGCCTGATCATGATTAGGCGGCCGAAGCTGGTAACCGTGCCCATTTACGACCCACAAACATTTCTTATCCTGTCTTTCTATCTTCCACACCTGGCTCTGCTCCTTTCCTTCTGGGCCTTTAGTAGGGGGTGGTAACGAAATTTACGATGAGGCGGTCCGGGTCTTGAATGAAGAATTGACATGGGATTATGATGGACTAGTGGGAACCCCTCATTTGTAATGTTTTGACATCAGATACTGTTGACGATTCCTGTGCAACGCCAAATATTTATTGTATAAGACACGAATGTTTAGAACTGTGGTAACATGTAAAGAATTTGCCTGAAGCCCAATATTTAGTATATAAGGAACAACCCTCTTTGTACAAATCGAACAGGCTCTTAGATACTGCCCATGGGTAGTTTCTGTGACTTCTGTGTCCCTGCAGTAATAAACCTTTGGTCTTTGACGCCACCATCGAGAAGCCCGTGTTTCTGTTTATTTGTGTACCAAGACAGGTTGAACTCCGGGGTCTTCGGGTGTTGTCCCTGACACCTCTGGACGGAACCAAAAAAGTCCAGAACTCCATTTGGCGCCCAACTCGGGGCGACGTCATTCGGTACCGGTCCAAAAGCCTGAAGAATTCGAGGAGCTTCGTGTGAAGATTTCAGAGGGAGGCGCCCCACTTCATCGATCCCGGCATATCGCAAAAGTGGCCCCGACGTCCTCTTCCACGAGGGTTCCCGTTCAGACGGCTGCAGTGGTCCGTTGCCTTGACCGTCGCCCTGTCTTGGACCCGAGGTGCAGTCCTCAGTACGGCGAAACGTGACGGGTTTCTCCTTGGTGACGTCTTCAGTGCCTCAGTTAAGTATTTAGTGGTTGCTAGTTGGTTATTTTGTGAGGGTTGCTCCTATTTGGATAATCCTTTTAGTTCTCAGTTCAGTTCAGTTCTGTAAGGTTATCACTGGTTATTCTAGTTACGATAATCATTCTGTTCAGTTCAGGTATCGATACAATTGTCAGTTCTGGTAGGCCTAAGTTCTCGGTTCAAGTGCGCATCTTTTTGTGTTTTGTTTGTCTTGTGTTCCGGATTATAAAATGGTAAGTCAGAAAAATTGTATGTTGTCTTGTTTTAGTTGCAACAGTGATTCCCAGTTGGAGGACTCGTGTTTGGTTCCTCCGATTGGAACTCCCCTTTATGATCTATATTGCAAATTTGGTGTGGGCCCTATCTCTTATAACGAGATATGGATCCGCTATACAGAAAAAGATGGTGTCCTTAGTTGGCCACTACATGGTAGTTTTGAACCTGAAATTCTCGATAATCTAGAAAGAAGGTTGTTTAAGAAGAAAGCCCGGCCGGCAATGTTTGATTCTTTCCGTTATTGGCGAAAAGAATCTAAACAGAGAGAAATTAAAAAGTTGAAGAAAGAACAGAAAGAGCAAGAGTTGACTTTAGAACAGTCTGCTAGGCAGCTGCAACTCAACGAGTCTGAGAAAGCGATGGAGGTGGCCGATAGAGAGCGTAATTTAGCGATAGACAAGTGCTATCCTGCTTTACCATCGAGTACGGCTAAGATAGTAGAGGACCCTGAAAAGGATCCCCTGTTGTCTTACTTGTTACGATCACCCCCACCGTATGCACAAGGTGCTACGGCTCCACCTATACCGAATGTTCAATTACCGGTTGCTGGACAACCTGGTGTCCCTGTTCTCGCTCCCCTGAATCAAGTTCCTGTACCTCCTGTGGTCAATATTAATGTTCCTTCGACAACCCCTCTTCTAGGGTTGCCGACTTCTTTACCTATGCCTGTGTCGCTCACACCTGCTACTTCACAAGCTAATTTTCAAGCTACTCCTACTGTTCCTGATCTATCTGTTCCAACTGCTACTCTATTCACTGCCTCTGCTAATATTATGACTCCGCTTTCTGTTCGTCGAAGAATCACTGATTCTGTCTCTAATATTCTATCTCCCTTCTATAAAACTCTGATTAAGACTCCTACCTCTGACTCTGTGCAGAGACGTAGTCAGCTTCCCAGTACTGAAGAAAGAGGAATACTAGATTCCACTGCTCTTAGATGGGTTTCGAAAGTTGGAAGATATAATGTACAAAATGTATTAGATACATTTATGCAATGGAACGAACCGACACAACGATATGTGTTCGATGAAATGTGTTTCCTTCTACGTGAGGAATTGGAAGAGGATGACCCTGAATCAAATCTAGGAGAATTAATTAATGTTCAGAAAGAGTTTGCTACAGGTATGATAGTTGGACAAAATATAAAAGAAGCGATGGAACTGGTTCTAAGTTATAGATCCGACTCATCCCTTCTTTCACCGAGAGAGTTAGAGAAACGTAGTACGAAACGAAATCGTCAATATCCAATGAGAGAGGTTCCACCAATTTGGCGCGAAGCTGTGCAAGCTAATGCACCGCTTGGTATTGCAGCCGCTCCGGCCCAATTCCAGAGAGTATGGATACATATTCCATGGAAGCGAGCTGAAGTATTAGCAGTAAAACAGGCTTTGCCAGATCCGCGTAAAAATCCTGCAGGGTACTACAAAGAGTTAGCTCAAACAGTTGACGCTTGTGTATTAAATTTAACTGACATAGATCTGCTGTTTGGTAATGTAGTACTGCAACCAATTTGGGCTAAAATTCGTAAAGAGAATCATCCAGTTGCCCTAGGTGGTGACTGGGCAGCTATAATTGCAGCGGATGGTCAACAAATAGGTGGTTCTAAACCTGAACCCTTAATTGCTAATTTGCCTGGTAGAATAATCGATTTAATGAAAACCCTAATGCCAGCATTACGCGTTAACTGGGACAAATTGTCCGCGTGCAAACAGAAGAAAGACGAAAGCGTCTCCGACTTTTTCACAAGATTCGAGGAGACTTTCGTGGATCATAGTGGTCAGGATATGAGCACAGAAGGAGGCCAGAGATTATTTGTCGATAAATTTGTGCACAATCTGTTGCCAGAACTTAGTAGTAAATTAAAGAATTCTGAAAGTGCGTGGGCTGTCTCTACGACTGCGCAAATACTTGCGACTGCTCAGTACTATGAAAATAGGGATAAAGAAGAGAAGGAAAAATCAGATAAAAAGACGAAAGATTTAAAAACTAAAGTACTTTTACAACAAGCTTATCCGCCTCGCATGAATCAAACTAATATGCAGCAGGGGTCCTATCAAAGAACGGATTATAACTTTCAAAGGCCACAATACCAGTGGAATCAATGTGCTTATTGCAAAAAGGAAGGTCATTACAAAAGTGAGTGTCCAGTTCGAACACAAAATAATGATGCGGCAGCTCAGAGAGGTCGTGGTAGTTCTATGCAAAACTCTAGAGGTCGAGGACGAGGTGCTATGCCTCCACAGACAAGTGATCGCCCCTCTAATTATTTCGACCAGCGAAATGGACAATCTGCCCAACAGAATAGGTCTCCACAGTATCATGTTGAAGACTATTATGAAGCTAGTGAGGAAGGTCAGCAAAGTGAATACTAGGACAGCCATGGACAAAGAGAGGGAGTAGTATCCGTACCAGTAGATCAGAGTGGGCCTTATGTCGCAGTAGCAACATCAGGTATAGTCGAACCGTTTCTGTTGGATACTGGTGCAGCAAAAAGTTCTATCATACATGCAAAACTCCCTGGCGCACCTTTGTCTGGCTCAACAAACGTTTCAGTAGGTTTTTCGGGCGCCCCTGTTCACAACCCTGTTTCTGGTCCTTTGTCTATTTCTGTTGGACCCCGTCAATTGAAAGCACCCCTGATTTTGACGACAGGTTGTAACGAAAATCTGCTTGGTTTAGACTTGTTAAAACGCCTGTACGCGACATTGTACTGTTCTCCAGCGGGAGTACAGCTTACGTTGGGTAAAAGAATCATCTCCCCGATGTACTTGTCGATGGATGCGCTCCCACCAGAGCTGCGTTCACTCCCTGATACTCTTTGGGCGACTGGTCCTAATGATGTAGGTCTATTGGAAATTCCACCCTATGTAGTAACTTTGAAAGCAAATGTCAAACTTCCACGAATTCCACAATACAGAATCTCTAGTGAAGGTGAGCGTGCGCTCCTACTGATAGTACAAGACCTGATCAAGAAAGATGTTGTAGAAGAGACTAGAGGTAATGTCTGTAATAGTCCGGTACTGCCTATTTTGAAACGAACTGACCCTACAAAGCCTCCAGTATATAGGTTCGTAATTGATCTTAGAGAGGTTAATAAAATTGTGATCCCACAGTTTCCTGTGGTACCAGACATTACTGCATTGTTAACGTTGATTCCCGCTACAGCAGCATGGTTTTCAGTTGTCGACTTGAAAAATGCCTTTTTCAGCATTCCAATAGCCGAGGAAAGCAGAGATATTTTCGGTTTTTCTCTAGGAGGACGAAGTTTTAGATTTAAACGCGCTCCACAAGGTTATTGTGAAAGCCCATCCATTTACAGTCAAGCATTAAAAAGTCAGTTAAATTCCTTCGTACTTCCTCGTGGTTCTGCTTTAGTACAGTATGTCGATGATCTTCTAGTGGCTGCCGATGACAAGGAAACTTGCAAAACAGCTACGATTTCTTTATTGCATCACTTGTCAGATTTAAATCACAAGGTGTCACCTTCAAAAATGCAATACTGCTGCCAAGAAGTGACCTACCTAGGTCATCTCTTGTCAAAGGAGGGAAGGAAGTTGACCCCAGAGAGAATAAAAGCAATTACACAGATGAATGTTCCTAGCACGCAGAGAGAAGTGCGTGCCTTTTTGGGTATTACCTCCTATTGTAGGCAATGGATCCCAAATTTTTCTCTTTTAGCAAAACCATTAGTAGCCTTGACTAAGAAAGGTGTTCCGAGTCCGGTACCATGGTCTGTTGAATGTCAGCAGAGTTTTTCTGAGTTACGAAATGCACTGTGTTCAGCACCTGTATTGGGTACACCCGACTACAGTAAGCCATTTACGCTCTATGTCCACGAGAGAGAAGGTTGTGCATTGAGTGTTTTGACGCAGAAATTTGGTGATAAACAACGCCCTTGTGCGTATTTTTCATCAACATTAGATCCAGTAGCTAGAGCACTGCCTAGTTGCTTGAGAGCTACAGCCGCAGCTGCAGCTTCCATTCGACAATCTGCTGGTTTAGTAATGAACAACATGCTAGTAGTTATGGTTCCTCATGCTGTGGATACACTCATGAACCGAACCAAGACGCAACACCTTACCAGTGCTAGATTATCAGGCTATGAACTGACACTATTAGCTAGTCATATTCAGATCAAAAGATGCAATGTATTGAATCCAGCAACATTGTTGCCGACTAGCCAAGAGTCGAGTGATTCCGAACCACACGACTGTTGTTTCAGAACTGAGGAAGAAACAAAAGGACGAATCGATCTAAAAAATACTCCGTTGTCAGATCCAGATGGCACGTTGTATGTTGATGGGTCTTGCTTCAAATTGGAGAATGGTGATGTGACTGCTGCCTATGCCGTAACGACTTTGAATACGATTGTGGAGACTGCAAGAGTGAGTCAGAATTCTGCCCAGGCTGCAGAATTGATCGCGCTAACAAGAGCGTGCGTTTTAGCTAAGGGAAAGAGAGTGAATGTGTTCACAGATAGTCAGTACGCGTTCGGCGTGGCCCATAGTTTTGGCCGTTTGTGGAAAGAAAGAGGTTTCATTACGTCCCATGGGACTAAGATTCAACATGGTCAGCTAGTTAATGACTTGTTGGAATCTCTAACCTTACCTACTGAAGTTGCGATTGTGAAATGCAGTGCTCATAAAGCAATCACGGATGATGTTGGTCGTGGGAATGCTTTTGCTGATGAGATCGCAAAACAGACAGCTAGAAATATGATGAGTAGAATGTATGTTGCAACGTCTGCAAGATGGATTTCTGAGTCTGGAATGTGTGAAGACACAGTGGAAAGCGTGAAGGAAATTCAGAAAGAGGCGACTGAGGAGGAAAAACGTGCATGGAGAGAGAGCACGGGTAAATTGGACTCGAGTGGGTGTTGGATTGACTTGTCGGAACAACAGCGTTGGATGTTGCCTGATGCGTATGTGCTTGCAGTAGTGACGATGGCGCATGGAACAGCGCACATCAGTTCAAAAGGGATTTGTAAGATGTTGGCTCCGGTCTGGAAGAATGACGGAATTAGTAAGTGTGCAGAGAGAGTGGTAAGAAATTGTATGGTATGCTTGATGCATAATCCTGGCAAGGGAATCCCCACACCTGCAGGTCACTTCGCTCCTCCTTCCTGCCCTTTTGAAGTGATCCAGCTAGACTTCATTCACATGGACCGTTGTAATAACCTGAAATACGTCCTAGTGGTAGTTTGTGTTTTTTCCAGATGGATCGAAGCATACCCACTGAAGGACAATACTGCCTTATCCACTGCCAAAATTCTTCTTAAAGAATACTTCCCCCGATACGGAATGCCACGGATTGTATGGTCAGATAACGGAAGTGAGTTCGTAGGGAAAGTTATGCAGAGTGTGTGTGCCGGCCTAGGGATTAGGCAAAAATTCCATAGTGCGAATCATCCCCAGTCCGCGGGTTTAGTCGAGGGTTACAATGGCACCCTTAAACTGAAACTCGCTAAGATACAAGCATCCACGGGTTTGTCCTGGCCAGATGCATTGCCTTTGGCTTTGCTATCAACAAGAGCAACTGTACATTCTAGAGTAGGGCTTAGTCCTTACGAAATAGTTTTCGGTCGTCCTGCAAATGTTTGGGGGGTACCTAGACCGAAAGAATTTAAGCAGCTGGAGTACCCAATGTTAATTGATTACCTTTTCGACTTGACTGCTAAATTGAGTCTTATTCACCAACAGGTTTTCGACGCATTGCCAAAGCCACCGGAGAGTCCAGGCCATCAGCTGAAACCGGGTGATCAGGTGGTCATCCGAAATTTTGCAAGAACGAAAAATCTTCAGCCCAGATTTATTGGCCCTTTCCAGGTCCTGTTAGCAACGAGAACTGCTATTCGTGTGGCCGGAAGGAAACATTGGATCCACACGACACACGCTAAACGTGTGCCTCTGCCACTTCCTTACGACAACTGGGTAAAGAAAGGAATCGGTGCCTCTGAAACGGAACGAGTCCCCAGGTTCATACCTTTCAACGATGCAGAACTGATCACGGATTCACCAAATTCTGACTCTCCTCCTGAAACTGCTCTTTTGAACCCTGAACATTTGCCTTCTGCACCAAAAGAACATTTGCCATCTGCGAACGTGAACATTGCAACGCCAGCTGAAAATACATTGTTTCCAGATCAGACAGCTCCTGCAAAACTGAGATACAACTTACGTTCTCGCGATATGGACAAATAAAGCAGAAAACTGCCTATTTTCAGATTTGCATTTTCTATACATTGCCTCCAGCCAGGAAGTTTGCTAATACTTTGTATTGTTTCTTTTTGTTTTAAAATTGCCTTGCCGTCTGGGTAGCCGTAGGGTCGTGGCTGTGTGCCTAGTTGAATCTGCAGGGGTCTGACACAAGGTCGATCTTTCTGTTAGTTCTGGGAACTCCCAGGGCTGATAGAGGCATTTTCATCTACGTACACATCATCAGTGGTCGCGAACGGTCGTAGAAGATGGAGCTTCCTGAGCTACAACGAGAAAATGTAATTTACGTTCGCAGAAATAGACTGTACAGAATACTACACAGCAAATGCTTTCTAATGCAATGTGCAGTTACATTTTTAATTGTTTTGATGACGCTGGTGGGTGGAATCGTCTTTGGCGTACATTTGATTTTTGTGCCAATAGCTACAGTACCTCCCCTTGATCCTACTACTTCTACGGTTTCTTCTATGCATTCTTTTCACTCATTTCCTGAACACGAACAAGCTCGACGCTCAGAATTTATTAATAATACATTTGTACAGCTCTTGCATCAACACCAACTGATAGTTAATACTACAAACTGCTGGGTGTGTGGCTTGATACCTCACACTATGGATAAAGGCATTCCCTATCTAGTCTTGCCTTTTAGCTATAATGGATCATTTCAGGCCTTTCAGACCATTTTTTCATATGCCCTTGAGACCTATCCTCCGCGTCCACCACGGTCCACTAAATACAACTCAGCCAACAAAGCTTTAGTCCAGGGAATTATTGATATGATTAAAGACGTCAATAATACTCCATCTTATCCTAGAGATGAATTACTGGTGTATCTTAGTTGGAACTCTACAGAGTATCGCCTTAGTTTGGGAGAAAGCAAGCGTAAAAGCTCCACTTCAGTTTGGGTCGTGCCTCACCGAGGTCAGGTCTGTTTGCAAGGAAATGGGAGAAATCCGAGAGCTCAGCTAGGGAAGAGTGAGTGCGTTGAGACTTACGTATTTCCGTCTAACTCCTCCCCTGCCTTTCTGACTGCTAGGGGTACCTACTTCATTTGTCAGGACAGAGCATATACATGGCTGCCTGCTGACTTTTCAGGTTCATGTTATATTGCTCGATTGTTACCCCCGACATACACTGCTTCTTCAGATTATCATAAACCCAGATTAGCAAGAGGTGTCTTCAGCAAGGAAGATACCGCTGGTCAAGAAGCTGGAGACTTCTTCAAAGGTTTCCTTCCGTTTTGGGGGCCTATGGCCAATAGTAGAAATCTTCGCCAACTAACACGGGTAGTTGAATCTACTATTACGGAAACTGCAGGTGCCCTTAGTAACTTAACAGCTGAGCTTCAGGCGGATCGTCTCATGACGTTGCAGAATCGTATGGTTCTAGACGTAATACTTGCAGATCGAGGTGGGGTATGCAGAATGATCCAATCGAGCTGCTGTGTCTTTATTCCTAATAATGCTCCAACAGTCTATGAAGCAATCTCTAAGCTACACAAGATTTCCGACTCTATACACGTAGATAAGGGAAACTGGTCCTTCATGGAGTGGTTTTGGACTCTGGTATCAGCGTGGGGATGGAAGGTTCTGATGGTTATTGGTGTCATCCTAGTATTTCTGTTCTCGTGCTGTCTTATTATCCAGTGTGGTCCCGCTCTGTGTAGTCTCTGCGCTGCAACCTGTTTCAGGAAACCACCTGCATTAGGAGAAAAGGCACGAGGCAGGATGATGATACAACGACATGTCGCTGACCTAATGAGCATAGAAATGGACTCTGACTCTGATATAGACTGAGTAATTGCCTATGTAAGGGCAAAAGGAGGGTCTGAGGTTCCGTGACGATTTTTACTCGTGTTTGTAACATTGTCGTAAATACATAATTGTGGTATCGGTGAACCGCAAATGATCCATTTAGTATATCCTGGTTTTTTCGCTATGCTACGAGCAAGAGCACTCCTGTTACCAACACATTTGTGATCTACCCATGGCATCCATCTTAGAACACGGAAGCCATTTTGTATTCCTTGCCCTCACATAGTCAATGGACACGCAATGACCTCTTTTCATTAAAGGACACGTAGGCTTTGGCCGGCGATTCACCTTGCAAGTGACACGTGCACCTTAGGCCAGCAACGCTGTGGCAGCATGACTCGGCAAGAGCTGCCTCCCCAGCCTGAGGCCAGTCCTGCTATACTGGTTCTTGTGTTCGTTGGCCTGATCATGATTAGGCGGCCGAAGCTGGTAACCGTGCCCATTTACGACCCACAAACATTTCTTATCCTGTCTTTCTATCTTCCACACCTGGCTCTGCTCCTTTCCTTCTGGGCCTTTAGTAGGGGGTGGTAACGAAATTTACGATGAGGCGGTCCGGGTCTTGAATGAAGAATTGACATGGGATTATGATGGACTAGTGGGAACCCCTCATTTGTAATGTTTTGACATCAGATACTGTTGACGATTCCTGTGCAACGCCAAATATTTATTGTATTAGACACGAATGTTTAGAACTGTGGTAACATGTAAAGAATTTGCCTGAAGCCCAATATTTAGTATATAAGGAACAACCCTCTTTGTACAAATCGAACAGGCTCTTAGATACTGCCCATGGGTAGTTTCTGTGACTTCTGTGTCCCTGCAGTAATAAACCTTTGGTCTTTGACGCCACCATCGAGAAGCCCGTGTTTCTGTTTATTTGTGTACCAAGACAGGTTGAACTCCGGGGTCTTCGGGTGTTGTCCCTGACACCTCTGGACGGAACCAAAAAAGTCCAGAACTCCAGACGCATGTTGGACAGGCCGCATGTTCGAGCTGTCCCCCCTCCCCGCAATGGGACCAGGACCCTGGCTCTCCCTGCATCCCCAGCCAGAGTCCACAAACGACCACCCGAAGTACCCTGCAATCCCTCCACTACAAGACACCAGCTCCGGACCCAGCTGGCCCGGGTCACCATCTACCCCACGACATCGACCCGGCCGCCATCTTGGGGCACTGTAGCACGAGGCCGCGTGGCCTCAACTCGACCCTAACCCCGGGCCCGGCCGGCCCCGACATCGAGGCCCCACCATCCTCCCAGGAGGCAGAGTGACCACTAGGCGAGTCAATGGGAGAAGGAATCGTCAACGGCTCTCCTCCGCCAGGTGTCGATCACCCCAGGCCGCCTGGGCGCTGGCTCCACCCCCCTGCTGGGTGTCTGGACTCCCTCATCCCGGACCTCCCGGCCCCCCAGGCGCAAGGGTCCGGACATCAAAGGGGACCAGACCTATAACTGGGGCAGGACCAGACCAGGAAAGCAGTTGTATCCTGGAGTCGAGAGACCCGAGAAGAACTCATCCGTGACTTGGCCTGCTGGCGCTGCCGCGGCCCTCTGCCTCGTGAAACCATCGTCTTGGCCTGCTGGCGCTGCCGCGGCCCTCTGCCTCGTGAAACCATCATTCTTGGCCTGCTGGCGCTGCCGCGGCCCTCTGCTTCGTGAAACCATCGTCTTGGCCTGCTGGCGCTGCCGCGGCCCTCTGCCTCGTGAAACCATCGTCTTGGCCTGCTGGCGCTGCCGCGGCCCTCTGCCTCGTGAAACCATCGTCTTGGCCTGCTGGCGCTGCCGCGGCCCTCTGCTTTATGAGACTATCACCTTGGCCTGCTGGCGCTGCCGCGGCCCGATCCACAGACACTCCAGCTCGAGGATTGTGAGCTCGCCTGTTTACCACTACATGTACCGATCCGGTACCAAGACTGTCCCGCTACCCCCTTTCCCTACAGAGACTAGAAGTGAGAGGACCCCCGGGTCCAAGATATCCTGTATCGCTGATATCCTTGCCTTAAGAACCTTATATAAAGCCTTGAACTCGACTTGGTGTGGTGCCTGTTTGTGGGGAGGGAGGTAACTTGTCTGTACGATCGCCGGAGACGGTCCCCCTCGGGGATCTCTCCCTCGGTATCCGGCCGACCCTCAGGGTCCCCGTCTAACAGACATACACATGGACAGTGGGCGCAGTATATGTAGTGTGCGCCCCTCTTGGCACACATGTGGTCTCAGGCTTGGGCATACACATGGACAGTGGGCGCAGTATATGTAGTGTGCGCCCCTCTTGGCACACATGTGGTCTCAGGCTTGGACATACACATGGACAGTGGGTGCAGTATATGTAGTGTGCGCCCCTCTTGGCACACATGTGGTCTCAGGCTTGGACATACACATGGACAGTGGCCGCAGTATATGTAGTGTGCGCCCCTCTTGGCACACATGTGGTCTCAGGCTTGGACATACACATGGACAGTGGCCGCAGTATATGTAGTGTGCGCCCCTCTTGGCACACATGTGGTCTCAGGCTTGGACATACACATGGACAGTGGGCGCCGTATATGTAGTGTGCGCTCCTCTTGGCACACATGTGGCCTCAGGCTTGGACATACACATGGACAGTGGGCGCAGTATATGTAGTGTGCGCCCCTCTTGGCACACATGTGGCCTCAGGCTTGGACATACACATGGACAGTGGGCGCAGTATATGTAGTGTGTGCCCCTCTTGGCACACATGTGGCCTCAGGCTTGGACATACACATGGACAGTGGGCGCAGTATATGTAGTGTGTGCCCCTCTTGGCACACATGTGGTCTCAGGCTTGGACATACACATGGACAGTGGGCGCAGTATATGTAGGGTGCGCCCCTCTTGGCACACATGTGGTCTCAGGCTTGGACATACACATGGACAGTGGGCGCAGTATATGTAGGGTGCGCCCCTCTTGGCACACATGTGGTCTCAGGCTTGGACATACACATGGACAGTGGGCGCAGTATATGTAGGGTGCGCCCCTCTTGGCACACATGTGGTCTCAGGCTTGGACATACACATGGACAGTGGGCGCAGTATATGTAGTGTGCGCCCCTCTTGGCACACATGTGGTCTCAGGCTTGGACATACACATGGACAGTGGGCGCAGTATATGTAGTGTGCGCCCCTCTTGGCACACATGTGGCCTCAGGCTTGGACATACACATGGACAGTGGGCGCAGTATATGTAGTGTGCGCCCCTCTTGGCACACATGTGGCCTCAGGCTTGGACATACACATGGACAGTGGGCGCAGTATATGTAGAGTGCGCCCCTCTTGGCACACATGTGGTTTCAGGCTTGGACATACACATGGACAGTGGGCGCAGTATATGTAGTGTGCGCCCCTCTTGGCACACATGTGGCCTCAGGCTTGGACATACACATGGACAGTGGGCGCAGTACATGTAGTGTGCGCCCCTCTTGGCACACATGTGGCCTCAGGCTTGGACATACACATGGACAGTGGGCGCAGTACATGTAGTGTGCGCCCCTCTTGGCAGACATGTGGCCTCAGGCTTGGGCATACACATGGACAGTGGGCGCAGTACATGTAGTGTGCGCCCCTCTTGGCAGACATGTGGCCTCAGGCTTGGGCATACACATGGACAGTGGGCGCAGTATATGTAGTGTGCGCCCCTCTTAGCAGACATGTGGCCTCAGGCTTGGACATACACATGGACAGTGGGCGCAGTATATGTAGTGTGCGCCCCTCTTGGCACACATGTGGCCTCAGGCTTGGGCATACACATGGACAGTGGGCGCAGTATATGTAGTGTGCGCCCCTCTTGGCACACATGTGGTCTCAGGCTTGGGCATACACATGGACAGTGGGCGCAGTATATGTAGTGTGCGCCCCTCTTGGCACACATGTGGTCTCAGGCTTGGGCATACACATGGACAGTGGGCGCAGTATATGTAGTGTGCGCCCCTCTTGGCACACATGTGGTCTCAGGCTTGGACATACACATGGACAGTGGGCGCAGTATATGTAGTGTGCGCCCCTCTTGGCACACATGTGGTCTCAGGCTTGGACATACACATGGACAGTGGGCGCAGTATATGTAGTGTGCGCCCCTCTTGGCACACATGTGGTCTCAGGCTTGGACATACACATGGACAGTGGGCGCAGTATATGTAGTGTGCGCCCCTCTTGGCACACATGTGGTCTCAGGCTTGGACATACACATGGACAGTGGGCGCATTATATGTAGTGTGCGCCCCTCTTGGCACACATGTGGCCTCAGGCTTGGACATACACATGGACAGTGGGCGCAGTATATGTAGTGTGCGCCCATCTTGGCACACATGTGGCCTCAGGCTTGGACATACACATGGACAGTGGGCGCAGTATATGCAGTGTGCGCCCCTCTTGGCACACATGTGGCCTCAGGCTTGGACATACACATGGACAGTGGGCGCAGTATATGCAGTGTGCGCCCCTCTTGGCACACATGTGGTCTCAGGCTTGGGCATACACATGGACAGTGGGCGCAGTATATGCAGTGTGCGCCCCTCTTGGCACACATGTGGTCTCAGGCTTGGACATACACATGGACAGTGGGCGCAGTATATGTAGTGTGCGCCCCTCTTGGCACACATGTGGTCTGAGGCTTGGACATACACATGGACAGTGGCCGCAGTATATGTAGTGTGCGCCCCTCTTGGCACACATGTGGTCTCAGGCTTGGACATACACATGGACAGTGGGCGCCGTATATGTAGTGTGCGCCCCTCTTGGCACACATGTGGCCTGAGGCTTGGACATACACATGGACAGTGGGCGCCGTATATGTAGTGTGCGCCCCTCTTGGCACACATGTGGCCTCAGGCTTGGACATACACATGGACAGTGGGCGCAGTATATGTAGTGTGCGCCCCTCTTGGCACACATGTGGCCTCAGGCTTGGACATACACATGGACAGTGGGCGCAGTATATGTAGTGTGCGCCCCTCTTGGCACACATGTGGCCTCAGGCTTGGACATACACATGGACAGTGGGCGCAGTATATGTAGTGTGCGCCCCTCTTGGCACACATGTGGTCTCAGGCTTGGACATACACATGGACAGTGGGCGCAGTATATGTAGTGTGCGCCCCTCTTGGCACACATGTGGTCTCAGGCTTGGACATACACATGGACAGTGGGCGCAGTATATGTAGTGTGCGCCCCTCTTGGCACACATGTGGCCTCAGGCTTGGACATACACATGGACAGTGGGCGCAGTATATGTAGTGTGCGCCCCTCTTGGCACACATGTGGCCTCAGGCTTGGACATACACATGGACAGTGGGCGCAGTATATGTAGTGTGCGCCCCTCTTGGCACACATGTGGTCTCAGGCTTGGACATACACATGGACAGTGGCCGCAGTATATGTAGTGTGCGCCCCTCTTGGCACACATGTGGTCTGAGGCTTGGACATACACATGGACAGTGGGCGCCGTATATGTAGTGTGCGCTCCTCTTGGCACACATGTGGCCTCAGGCTTGGGCATACACATGGACAGTGGGCGCAGTATATGTAGTGTGCGCCCCTCTTGGCACACATGTGGCCTCAGGCTTGGACATACACATGGACAGTGGGCGCAGTATATGTAGTGTGCGCCCCTCTTGGCACACATGTGGTCTCAGGCTTGGACATACACATGGACAGTGGGCGCAGTATATGTAGTGTGCGCCCCTCTTGGCACACATGTGGTCTCAGGCTTGGACATACACATGGACAGTGGGCGCAGTATATGTAGTGTGCGCCCCTCTTGGCACACATGTGGCCTCAGGCTTGGACATACACATGGACAGTGGGCGCAGTATATGTAGTGTGCGCCCCTCTTGGCACACATGTGGCCTCAGGCTTGGGCATACACATGGACAGTGGGCGCAGTATATGTAGTGTGCGCCCCTCTTGGCACACATGTGGCCTCAGGCTTGGACATACACATGGACAGTGGGCGCAGTATATGTAGTGTGCGCCCCTCTTGGCACACATGTGGTCTCAGGCTTGGACATACACATGGACAGTGGGCGCAGTATATGTAGTGTGCGCCCCTCTTGGCACACATGTGGTCTCAGGCTTGGACATACACATGGACAGTGGGCGCAGTATATGTAGTGTGCGCCCCTCTTGGCACACATGTGGCCTCAGGCTTGGACATACACATGGACAGTGGGCGCAGTATATGTAGTGTGCGCCCCTCTTGGCACACATGTGGTCTCAGGCTTGGGCATACACATGGACAGTGGGCGCAGTATATGTAGTGTGCGCCCCTCTTGGCACACATGTGGTCTCAGGCTTGGACATACACATGGACAGTGGGCGCAGTATATGTAGTGTGCGCCCCTCTTGGCACACATGTGGTCTCAGGCTTGGACATACACATGGACAGTGGGCGCAGTATATGTAGTGTGCGCCCCTCTTGGCACACATGTGGTCTCAGGCTTGGACATACACATGGACAGTGGGCGCAGTATATGTAGTGTGCGCCCCTCTTGGCACACATGTGGTCTCAGGCTTGGACATACACATGGACAGTGGGCGCAGTATATGTAGTGTGCGCCCCTCTTGGCACACATGTGGTCTCAGGCTTGGACATACACATGGACAGTGGGCGCAGTATATGTAGTGTGCGCCCCTCTTGGCACACATGTGGTCTCAGACTTGGACATACACATGGACAGTGGGCGCAGTATATGTAGTGTGCGCCCCTCTTGGCACACATGTGGTCTCAGGCTTGGACATACACATGGACAGTGGGCGCAGTATATGTAGTGTGCGCCCCTCTTGGCACACATGTGGTCTCAGGCTTGGACATACACATGGACAGTGGGCGCAGTATATGTAGTGTGCGCCCCTCTTGGCACACATGTGGTCTCAGGCTTGGACATACACATGGACAGTGGGCGCAGTATATGTAGTGTGCGCCCCTCTTGGCACACATGTGGTCTCAGGCTTGGACATACACATGGACAGTGGGCGCAGTATATGTAGTGTGCGCCCCTCTTGGCACACATGTGGTCTCAGGCTTGGACATACACATGGACAGTGGGCGCAGTATATGTAGTGTGCGCCCCTCTTGGCACACATGTGGTCTCAGGCTTGGACATACACATGGACAGTGGGCGCAGTATATGTAGTGTGCGCCCCTCTTGGCACACATGTGGTCTCAGGCTTGGACATACACATGGACAGTGGGCGCAGTATATGTAGTGTGCGCCCCTCTTGGCACACATGTGGTCTCAGGCTTGGACATACACATGGACAGTGGGCGCAGTATATGTAGTGTGCGCCCCTCTTGGCACACATGTGGCCTCAGGCTTGGACATACACATGGACAGTGGGCGCATTATATGTAGTGTGCGCCCCTCTTGGCACACATGTGGTCTCAGGCTTGGACATACACATGGACAGTGGGCGCAGTATATGTAGTGTGCGCCCCTCTTGGCACACATGTGGCCTCAGGCTTGGACATACACATGGACAGTGGGCGCAGTATATGTAGTGTGCGCCCCTCTTGGCACACATGTGGTCTCAGGCTTGGGCATACACATGGACAGTGGGCGCAGTTTGGTCTCAGGCTTGGACATACACATGGACAGTGGGCGCAGTATATGTAGTGTGCGCCCCTCTTGGCACACATGTGGTCTCAGGCTTGGACATACACATGGACAGTGGCCGCAGTATATGTAGTGTGCGCCCCTCTTGGCACACATGTGGTCTGAGGCTTGGACATACACATGGACAGTGGCCGCAGTATATGTAGTGTGCGCCCCTCTTGGCACACATGTGGTCTGAGGCTTGGACATACACATGGACAGTGGGCGCCGTATATGTAGTGTGCGCTCCTCTTGGCACACATGTGGCCTCAGGCTTGGACATACACATGGACAGTGGGCGCAGTATATGTAGTGTGTGCCCCTCTTGGCACACATGTGGCCTCAGGCTTGGACATACACATGGACAGTGGGCGCAGTATATGTAGTGTGTGCCCCTCTTGGCACACATGTGGCCTCAGGCTTGGACATACACATGGACAGTGGGCGCAGTATATGTAGTGTGTGCCCCTCTTGGCACACATGTGGTCTCAGGCTTGGACATACACATGGACAGTGGGCGCAGTATATGTAGTGTGCGCCCCTCTTGGCACACATGTGGTCTCAGGCTTGGACATACACATGGACAGTGGGCGCAGTATATGTAGGGTGCGCCCCTCTTGGCACACATGTGGTCTCAGGCTTGGACATACACATGGACAGTGGGCGCAGTATATGTAGGGTGCGCCCCTCTTGGCACACATGTGGTCTCAGGCTTGGACATACACATGGACAGTGGGCGCAGTATATGTAGTGTGCGCCCCTCTTGGCACACATGTGGTCTCAGGCTTGGACATACACATGGACAGTGGGCGCAGTATATGTAGTGTGCGCCCCTCTTGGCACACATGTGGCCTCAGGCTTGGACATACACATGGACAGTGGGCGCAGTATATGTAGTGTGCGCCCCTCTTGGCACACATGTGGCCTCAGGCTTGGACATACACATGGACAGTGGGCGCAGTATATGTAGAGTGCGCCCCTCTTGGCACACATGTGGTTTCAGGCTTGGACATACACATGGACAGTGGGCGCAGTATATGTAGTGTGCGCCCCTCTTGGCACACATGTGGCCTCAGGCTTGGACATACACATGGACAGTGGGCGCAGTACATGTAGTGTGCGCCCCTCTTGGCACACATGTGGCCTCAGGCTTGGACATACACATGGACAGTGGGCGCAGTACATGTAGTGTGCGCCCCTCTTGGCAGACATGTGGCCTGAGGCTTGGACATACACATGGACAGTGGGCGCAGTATATGTAGTGTGCGCCCCTCTTGGCACACATGTGGCCTCAGGCTTGGACATACACATGGAGAGTGGGCGCAGTATATGTAGTGTGCGCCCCTCTTGGCACACATGTGGTCTCAGGCTTGGGCATACACATGGACAGTGGGCGCAGTATATGTAGTGTGCGCCCCTCTTGGCACACATGTGGTCTCAGGCTTGGGCATACACATGGAGAGTGGGCGCAGTATATGTAGTGTGCGCCCCTCTTGGCACACATGTGGTCTCAGGCTTGGACATACACATGGACAGTGGGCGCAGTATATGTAGTGTGCGCCCCTCTTGGCACACATGTGGTCTCAGGCTTGGACATACACATGGACAGTGGGCGCAGTATATGTAGTGTGCGCCCCTCTTGGCACACATGTGGTCTCAGGCTTGGACATACACATGGACAGTGGGCGCAGTATATGTAGTGTGCGCCCCTCTTGGCACACATGTGGTCTCAGGCTTGGACATACACATGGACAGTGGGCGCAGTATATGTAGTGTGCGCCCCTCTTGGCACACATGTGGTCTCAGGCTTGGACATACACATGGACAGTGGGCGCAGTATATGTAGTGTGCGCCCCTCTTGGCACACATGTGGTCTCAGGCTTGGACATACACATGGACAGTGGGCGCAGTATATGTAGTGTGCGCCCCTCTTGGCACACATGTGGTCTCAGGCTTGGACATACACATGGACAGTGGGCGCAGTATATGTAGTGTGCGCCCCTCTTGGCACACATGTGGTCTCAGGCTTGGACATACACATGGACAGTGGGCGCAGTATATGTAGTGTGCGCCCCTCTTGGCACACATGTGGCCTCAGGCTTGGACATACACATGGACAGTGGGCGCATTATATGTAGTGTGCGCCCCTCTTGGCACACATGTGGTCTCAGGCTTGGACATACACATGGACAGTGGGCGCATTATATGTAGTGTGCGCCCCTCTTGGCACACATGTGGCCTCAGGCTTGGACATACACATGGACAGTGGGCGCAGTATATGCAGTGTGCGCCCCTCTTGGCACACATGTGGCCTCAGGCTTGGACATACACATGGACAGTGGGCGCAGTATATGCAGTGTGCGCCCCTCTTGGCACACATGTGGTCTCAGGCTTGGGCATACACATGGACAGTGGGCGCAGTATATGTAGTGTGCGCCCCTCTTGGCACACATGTGGTCTCAGGCTTGGACATACACATGGACAGTGGGCGCAGTATATGTAGTGTGCGCCCCTCTTGGCACACATGTGGTCTGAGGCTTGGACATACACATGGACAGTGGCCGCAGTATATGTAGTGTGCGCCCCTCTTGGCACACATGTGGTCTCAGGCTTGGACATACACATGGACAGTGGGCGCCGTATATGTAGTGTGCGCCCCTATTGGCACACATGTGGCCTCAGGCTTGGACATACACATGGACAGTGGGCGCCGTATATGTAGTGTGCGCCCCTCTTGGCACACATGTGGCCTCAGGCTTGGACATACACATGGACAGTGGGCGCCGTATATGTAGTGTGCGCCCCTCTTGGCACACATGTGGCCTCAGGCTTGGACATACACATGGACAGTGGGCGCCGTATATGTAGTGTGCGCCCCTCTTGGCACACATGTGGCCTCAGGCTTGGACATACACATGGACAGTGGGCGCAGTATATGTAGTGTGCGCCCCTCTTGGCACACATGTGGCCTCAGGCTTGGACATACACATGGACAGTGGGCGCAGTATATGTAGTGTGCGCCCCTCTTGGCACACATGTGGCCTCAGGCTTGGACATACACATGGACAGTGGGCGCAGTATATGTAGTGTGCGCCCCTCTTGGCACACATGTGGTCTCAGGCTTGGACATACACATGGACAGTGGGCGCAGTATATGTAGTGTGTGCCCCTCTTGGCACACATGTGGCCTCAGGCTTGGACATACACATGGACAGTGGGCGCAGTATATGTAGTGTGCGCCCCTCTTGGCACACATGTGGTCTCAGGCTTGGACATACACATGGACAGTGGGCGCAGTATATGTAGTGTGCGCCCCTCTTGGCACACATGTGGTCTCAGGCTTGGACATACACATGGACAGTGGGCGCAGTATATGTAGTGTGCGCCCCTCTTGGCACACATGTGGTCTCAGGCTTGGACATACACATGGACAGTGGGCGCAGTATATGTAGTGTGCGCCCCTCTTGGCACACATGTGGTCTCAGGCTTGGACATACACATGGACAGTGGGCGCAGTATATGTAGTGTGCGCCCCTCTTGGCACACATGTGGCCTCAGGCTTGGACATACACATGGACAGTGGGCGCATTATATGTAGTGTGCGCCCCTCTTGGCACACATGTGGCCTCAGGCTTGGACATACACATGGACAGTGGGCGCAGTATATGCAGTGTGCGCCCCTCTTGGCACACATGTGGCCTCAGGCTTGGACATACACATGGACAGTGGGCGCAGTATATGTAGTGTGCGCCCCTCTTGGCACACATGTGGTCTCAGGCTTGGGCATACACATGGACAGTGGGCGCAGTATATGTAGTGTGCGCCCCTCTTGGCACACATGTGGTCTCAGGCTTGGACATACACATGGACAGTGGGCGCAGTATATGTAGTGTGCGCCCCTCTTGGCACACATGTGGTCTCAGGCTTGGACATACACATGGACAGTGGGCGCAGTATATGTAGTGTGCGCCCCTCTTGGCACACATGTGGTCTCAGGCTTGGACATACACATGGACAGTGGGCGCCGTATATGTAGTGTGCGCCCCTCTTGGCACACATGTGGCCTCAGGCTTGGACATACACATGGACAGTGGGCGCCGTATATGTAGTGTGCGCCCCTCTTGGCACACATGTGGTCTCAGGCTTGGACATACACATGGACAGTGGGCGCCGTATATGTAGTGTGCGCCCCTCTTGGCACACATGTGGCCTCAGGCTTGGACATACACATGGACAGTGGGCGCCGTATATGTAGTGTGCGCCCCTCTTGGCACACATGTGGCCTCAGGCTTGGACATACACATGGACAGTGGGCGCCGTATATGTAGTGTGCGCCCCTCTTGGCACACATGTGGCCTCAGGCTTAGACATACACATGGACAGTGGGCGCAGTATATGTAGTGTGTGCCCCTCTTGGCACACATGTGGCCTCAGGCTTGGACATACACATGGACAGTGGGCGCAGTATATGTAGTGTGTGCCCCTCTTGGCACACATGTGGCCTCAGGCTTGGACATACACATGGACAGTGGACGCAGTATATGTAGTGTGTGCCCCTCTTGGCACACATGTGGTCTCAGGCTTGGACATACACATGGACAGTGGGCGCAGTATATGTAGTGTGTGCCCCTCTTGGCACACATGTGGCCTCAGGCTTGGACATACACATGGACAGTGGGCGCAGTATATGTAGGGTGCGCCCCTCTTGGCACACATGTGGTCTCAGGCTTGGACATACACATGGACAGTGGGCGCAGTATATGTAGTGTGCGCCCCTCTTGGCACACATGTGGCCTCAGGCTTGGACATACACATGGACAGTGGGCGCAGTATATGTAGTGTGCGCCCCTCTTGGCACACATGTGGCCTCAGGCTTGGACATACACATGGACAGTGGGCGCAGTATATGTAGTGTGCGTCCCTCTTGGCACACATGTGGCATCAGGCTTGGACATACACATGGACAGTGGGCGCAGTATATGTAGTGTGCGCCCCTCTTGGCACACATGTGGTCTCAGGCTTAGACATACACATGGACAGTGGGCGCAGTATATGTAGTGTGCGCCCCTCTTGGCACACATGTGGTCTCAGGCTTGGACATACACATGGACAGTGGGCGCAGTATATGTAGTGTGCGCCCCTCTTGGCACACATGTGGTCTCAGGCTTGGACATACACATGGACAGTGGGCGCAGTATATGTAGTGTGCGCCCCTCTTGGCACACATGTGGTCTCAGGCTTGGACATACACATGGACAGTGGGCGCAGTATATGTAGTGTGCGCCCCTCTTGGCGCACATGTGGTCTCAGGCTTGGACATACACATGGACAGTGGGCGCAGTATATGTAGTGTGCGCCCCTCTTGGCACACATGTGGTCTCAGGCTTGGACATACACATGGACAGTGGGCGCAGTATATGTAGTGTGCGCCCCTCTTGTCGCACATGTGGTCTCAGGCTTGGACATACACATGGACAGTGGGCGCAGTATATGTAGTGTGTGCCCCTCTTGGCGCACATGTGGCCTCAGGCTTGGGCATACACATGGACAGTGGGAGCAGTATATGTAGTGTGCGCCCCTCTTGGCGCACATGTGGCCTCAGGCTTGGACATACACATGGACAGTGGGCGCAGTATATGTAGTGTGCGCCCCTCTTGGCGCACATGTGGTCTCAGGCTTGGACATACACATGGACAGTGGGCGCAGTATATGTAGTGTGCGCCCCTCTTGGCGCACATGTGGTCTCAGGCTTGGACATACACATGGACAGTGGGCGCAGTATATGTAGTGTGCGCCCCTCTTGGCGCACATGTGGTCTCAGGCTTGGACATACACATGGACAGTGGGTGCAGTATATGTAGTGTGCGCCCCTCTTGGCACACATGTGGTCTCAGGCTTGGACATACACATGGACAGTGGGCGCAGTATATGTAGTGTGCGCCCCTCTTGGCACACATGTGGCCTCAGGCTTGGACATACACATGGACAGTGGGCGCAGTATATGTAGTGTGCGCCCCTCTTGGCACACATGTGGCCTCAGGCTTGGACATACACATGGACAGTGGGCGCAGTATATGTAGTGTGCGCCCCTCTTGGCACACATGTGGCCTCAGGCTTGGACATACACATGGACAGTGGGCGCAGTATATGCAGTGTGCGCCCCTCTTGGCACACATGTGGTCTCAGGCTTGGACATACACATGGACAGTGGGCGCAGTATATGTAGTGTGCGCCCCTCTTGGCACACATGTGGTCTCAGTCTTGGACATACACATGGACAGTGGGCGCAGTATATGTAGAGTGCGCCCCTCTTGGCACACATGTGGCATCAGGCTTGGACATACACATTGTTGGACAGGCCACATGAAGGGCCGCTCTCCCCCGGCCCAACCAGGCCCGAACCAGCCACGCAAGTACCCCACACCACCATTGCACGTCCACCGTCCCCGCAGGGACCCCTACACTCGAACCTGTTGACCGCGTAGGCCGACCCACTACCGGCCTGCGCGCCCATCCTGGGCGCCATCTTGGACACTCCACCACGAGGCCGCCTGGCCCCCGATCGACCTCAACCCTGGGCCTGGCCAGGCCTCAGACATTCCGGCACCAACATCCACCCAGGAGGTGAGCGGGCTACTTGGTCAGTCAATGGGAGCAAGAGGTGTCGATGGCTCTCCCCCGCCAAGTACCGCTCGCCCATCGCCTCCCCGGGCGCTGGCTCCACCCCCCTGCTGGGTGTCTGAACCCCCTCATCCCGGACCTCCCGACCTCCAAGTGCGAGGGTCCGGACATCAAAGCACACCAGCCCTATAACTGGGGCAGCTCCAGAGGAGGACGGGAGTTGTATCTTGGAGTCGAGAGACGCAAAGAAGAACTCATCCTTGACGGACTACTGGCGCTGCCGTAGCTCTGTCTTGTGCACCTTCGTCTTGCCTGCTGGCGCTGCCGCGGCTTTTGGAACTACCCTATCCTTCATCGTCGTCGGGACCTGCTGGCGTGGCCGCGGACCGTTGTAACCACCACCTTCATCGGGACCTGCTGGCTCTGCCGCGGACCGTCGTCTTCCTTCATCCATCTCGGGACCTGCTGGCTCCGCCGCGGCCCGTTCATCTACACCCCCGAGCTCGAGGATTGAGAGCTATTGCCATCTTTTTGGTAACAAGACTGTCCCGCTACCCTCTTCCCAAACAGAGACCAGAATAGAGGGGACCCCTGAGTCCAGACCTCCTTGTACCATTCTACCGTACTTGAAGAATTCCCTATAAAGTATCGTTGAACTTTATCCTTGTGTGGTGTCCGTCTGTGGGGGGGGGAAGTTACTTGTCTGTACGATTCGCTGGAGACGGCTCTTCCCGGAGACCTCTCCCCTTATCCTCGGCCGACCCTCCCGGTCCGTCTAACATTGGTGGCCAGCGACGGGATCCGAATCACCGCATAAACCGTACAGAGAGTAGCTCACCCCACGGCGAACCACGATGTCAACTAAAGACAGCGGATCAACGGAGAAATTCCAGATGGAGAAATTGGACGAGTACAGCCATCGTGAACTTAAACAGTTCTGTATCGAATTAGGTATCGCTACCACCGGACTAAATACCAAAGAGGACTTTAAGCAGGCCCTGGAATCTTGGGCAGAAACCGGGGCTGCCGGAACCCCCGATCAAGACATCGCAGCACAAACCCCCATGGCCCCTGAAGAACGAAGAACGGGTCTCTCGCCAGACGAGATCCAGGAACGAGAAAGAACCCGACTACACGAGCTGGAAATGGCCCGGCTCAAAATGGACATTGAACTAAAGTTGGCCGAACAGAAAATCAACTTAGAGCACCTGCGTCTCCGAGAAGAAAGAGAGGAGAAACAGAGACAAAGGGAGCTCGAGGAAAAGAAACTGGCATATGAACATGAGCGGAAATTAGCTGAAATCGACCTACGCAAACAGAATAAAGAAGCAGGGGTGCCCGAGCAACCCCACACTCCAGGGGCAACAGAGAAGAAGGTACACATCCCCAAGGATGTCGTTCGAGAATACTTCCGAGAGGACGACATCCAGCACTGGTTTAAGGCCTATGAAATCGCTATGACTGCACACCGGATCGATAGAAGCGATTGGGGGGCCGGTCTGTGGGGGAGATTCCTCAATGAGGGCCGCGACGCCCTGCTGCAACTCCCGGACCACCAGATGACCTCCTATGACCATATGAAAGCTGCACTCCTCACCCGCTATGGCCTCACACCCGAGATGTACCGTCAGAGGTTCCGAGACTGCACCCGCATCCCAGGTACAACTTGGGTGGACTATGTCAATTACTTCAGCCGAGCCTTCGAGGGCTGGATCAAAGGAAGCAAGGTCACAACCTACGAACAACTGTTCAATCTTATGGTATGGGAGCATCTGTCGAACAATTGCTTCATTGAACTTCGCCAGCACCTCCTCGACAGCAAGTTAACGGATCCCCGGCAGCTCGCAGCCGAAGCAGACCGGTGGGAGATCACCAGAGTGAGTCGAAATGGGTCCTCCGAACAGAACCGGAACAACAATGGTCAGCACCGTCCCCGAGGAGGTGGAGGCCAAGGACGCGGAAGAAGCAACGCTCCGGTCACCCCCACTACCAGCCCCACCCCCCCGGCCAACCGGGGCAGCACCCCAGCGCGACCGGGACATCGAGCCAATGTTACCTGCCATCGATGCCAACGAGTCGGACACTATGCAAACGACCCAAACTGCCCCCAGTACCAGAGCCCAAGACCCCGCCAAGTAGCCGCTGCTGCTCTGGGGGAGGAACAGATCTCAGAGGAACAAGAAGAATATGAACAGGAACACCAAGAATGGGAGCCAGCCGCCATGGCTCTCGCCTGCCTAGGGGGGAGAGACATGGTCCCGCGGGTCCCCCTACCCGCTAATACCCAGAAGTACAGCCAATGGGTGAGCATCAATGGACGCCGGGCTGAAGCCCTTCGTGACACTGGGGCCAGTGTAACAGCCGTCCGCTGTCACCTGGTGACCCCCGAACAATACTTACCAAACATTCTCTGCCCTGTACGTTCAGCCGATAACTCAGAAAGTCTGTGTCGGATGGCCTGCGTCCCCTTCGAATGGGGAGGGGTCTCCGGCATGTTGAAGGTGACGGTCCGAGATGATGCCCCCGTAGACTGCCTCCTGGGTAATGACCTGGAAAGCTCTCCATGGGCAGCAGTCGAACGAAAAGAGCACCTGGGGATGCTGGGCGTCCCGGACTGGGCGTGCGTCACCACCCGGTCCATGACCGCCCGTGCCAACACCCGCCCAGAGGCACTCGAATGGCCGGCGCCACCGCCTCCGGTCGCCCCCGCCGAAACAACCGACCGTGACGTCCCCCCCGAACCAGCTCAACCTCCAGACCTCGCTAACCTCGACCAGTGGCCTCAAGAGGGGGGGCCCACGCAAGAACAATTTTGCCAGGAACAAAAGACCTGTCCCTCCCTCGAGGGACTCCGCCAGCAAGCGCTAGCCCAAAGCGCAGGGGATACCTCCGGAACTCACTGGGTCTACTGGGACAATGATCTGCTGTACAGTGAGCAAAGAATCGCGGAGCTGGGGGCCAGCCGAGTCCTAGTGGTACCCCTCCGTTTTAGAGACTTTCTGCTAAACCTGGCCCACGATGTCCCCCTGGCAGGACACTTGGGTCAAGACAAAACCTATAGCCGCCTGGTGACCAACTTCTTCTGGCCCAAAATGAGGGACAATGTACACCAGCATTGCCGATCTTGCCCCACGTGCCAAGCCAGTGGGAAGAGCGGCCGCAAACTGAAAGCCCCCCTGCAACCTTTTCCCGTGGTCACCACCCCGTTCGAGAGGGTCGGAATCGATATCGTAGGGCCCCTGGACCCGCGCACAAAACAAGGCCATCGATTCATCCTGGTGCTAGTGGACCACGCCACCCGCTACCCGGAGGCTGTTCCCCTGCGGACTGTGACAGCCCCGGTAGTCGGCCGGGCTCTGATGGGGATCTTCTCCCGGGTGGGCTTCCCCCGGGAGGTCGTCAGTGACAGAGGCACGAACTTTATTTCGAAATATATGAAATCTCTCTGGCAACAGTGCGGGGTTACCTACCGGTTCACGACCCCCTATCACCCTCAAGGAAACGGCCTCGTTGAGCGGTTCAACCGCACGCTCAAAGGGATGATCGGGGGGTTGGAAGAGCCCCTCCGTCGCCAGTGGGATGTGCTGCTGCCGTGCCTCCTCTTCGCATATCGAGAGGTTCCCCAGAAGTCCCTGGGCTTCAGCCCATTTGAACTGCTATATGGACACCCCGTGCGCGGGCCGCTCAGCCTAGTTAAGGAAGGCTGGGAGATGCCCCCTCTAAAGAACCCACCAGATGTTTTCCGCTACCTCCTAACACTCCGCAACCAGACCCGGCGATTCCGAGAACTAGCAAAAGCCAACCTAGAGGCCAGTCAAGAGGACATGAAAAGGTGGTATGACCGGAATGCCTCCTCCATCGAATTTGAACCTGGGCAACAGGTATGGGTGATCCGTCTAACACACATGGACAGTGGGAGCAGTATATGTAGTGTGCGCCCCTCTTGGCACACATGTGGTCTCAGGCTTAGACATACACATGGACAGTGGGCGCAGTATATGTAGTGTGCGCCCCTCTTGGCACACATGTGGTCTCAGGCTTGGACATACACATGGACAGTGGGCGCAGTATATGTAGTGTGCGCCCCTCTTGGCACACATGTGGTTTCAGGCTTGGACATACACATGGACAGTGGGCGCAGTATATGTAGTGTGCGCCCCTCTTGGCACACATGTGGTCTCAGGCTTGGACATACACATGGACAGTGGGCGCAGTATATGTAGTGTGCGCCTTGGACATACACATGGACAGTGGGCGCAGTATATGTAGTGTGCGCCCCTCTTGGCAAACATGTGGCCTCAGGCTTGGGCATACACATGGACAGTGGGAGCAGTATATGTAGTGTGCGCCCCTCTTGGCACACATGTGGCCTCAGGCTTGGACATACACATGGACAGTGGGCGCAGTATATGTAGTGTGCGCCCCTCTTGGCACACATGTGGTCTCAGGCTTGGACATACACATGGACAGTGGGCGCAGTATATGTAGTGTGCGCCCCTCTTGGCACACATGTGGTCTCAGGCTTGGACATACACATGGACAGTGGGCGCAGTATATGTAGTGTGCGCCCCTCTTGGCACACATGTGGTCTCAGGCTTGGACATACACATGGACAGTGGGCGCAGTATATGTAGTGTGCGCCCCTCTTGGCGCACATGTGGTCTCAGGCTTGGACATACACATGGACAGTGGGCGCAGTATTTGTAGTGTGCGCCCCTCTTGGCGCACATGTGGTCTCAGGCTTGGACATACACATGGACAGTGGGCGCAGTATATGTAGTGTGCGCCCCTCTTGGCACACATGTGGTCTCAGGCTTGGACATACACATGGACAGTGGGCGCAGTATATGTAGTGTGCGCCCCTCTTGGCACACATGTGGTCTCAGGCTTGGACATACACATGGACAGTGGGCGCAGTATATGTAGTGTGCGCCCCTCTTGGCACACATGTGGCCTCAGGCTTGGACATACACATGGACAGTGGGCGCAGTATATGTAGTGTGCGCCCCTCTTGGCACACATGTGGCCTCAGGCTTGGAAATACACATGGACAGTGGGCGCAGTATATGTAGTGTGCGCCCCTCTTGGCACACATGTGGCCTCAGGCTTGGACATACACATGGACAGTGGGCGCAGTATATGTAGTGTGCGCCCCTCTTGGCACACATGTGGTCTCAGGCTTGGACATACACATGGACAGTGGGCGCAGTATATGTAGTGTGCGCCCCTCTTGGCACACATGTGGTCTCAGGCTTGGACATACACATGGACAGTGGGCGCAGTATATGTAGTGTGCGCCCCTCTTGGCACACATGTGGTCTCAGGCTTAGACATACACATGGACAGTGGGCGCAGTATATGTAGTGTGCGCCCCTCTTGGCACACATGTGGTCTCAGTCTTGGACATACACATGGACAGTGGGCGCAGTATATGTAGAGTGCGCCCCTCTTGGCACACATGTGGTCTCAGGCTTGGACATACACATGGACAGTGGGCGCAGTATATGTAGTGTGCGCCCCTCTTGGCACACATGTGGTCTCAGGCTTGGACATACACATGGACAGTGGGCGCAGTATATGTAGTGTGCGCCCCTCTTGGCACACATGTGGTCTCAGGCTTGGACATACACATGGACAGTGGGCGCAGTATATGTAGTGTGTGCCCCTCTTGTCACACATGTGGTCTCAGGCTTGGACATACACATGGACAGTGGGCGCAGTATATGTAGAGTGCGCCCCTCTTGGCACACATGTGGTCTCAGGCTTGGACATTGTTAGACGGGGACCTGAAGGGTCGGCCGAGCACAAGGGAGAGGCCTCCAGTGAGGACCGTCTCTAGCGATCGCACAGACAGGTAACTTCCCCCCCACAGATGGACACCACACGAAGGTCAGGGTAACACCTTTTATAGGCAATTCTTGGAGTAGGGTGGTACGATACAAGGCGATCAGGACACGATGATCCTCTCAATTCTAGTCTCTAGTAAGGGAAGGGGGTAGCGGGACAGTCTTGGTACCCGTAGGTACGGCGGGGGAACGGTGATAGCTCACAATCCTCGAGCTCGGTGTTCGGATGGGTCAGACCGCGGCAGCGCCAGCAGGTCCCGAAGAGGTCGTAGGTGGCAACGGGCCGCGGCAGCGCCAGCAGGTCCCAACGAGGTTGAAGGTTACAACGGGCCGCGGCAGCGCCAGCAGGTCCCACGAGGATGAAGGTTACAACGGGCCGCGGCAGCGCCAGCAGGTCCCACGAGGATGAAGGTTGCAGAGGGCCGCGGCAGCGCCAGCAGGTCCCACGAGGATGAAGGTTGCAGAGGGCCGCGGCAGCGCCAGCAGGTCCCACGAGGATGAAGGTTGCAGAGGGCCGCGGCAGCGCCAGCAGGTCCCACGAGGATGAAGGTTGCAGAGGGCCGCGGCAGCGCCAGCAGGCAGGACAATAGTTCACAAGGCAGGGCTGTGGCAGCGCCAGCAGTCCGTCAAGGATGAGTTCGTCGCGGTGTCTCTCGACTCCAGGATACAACACCTTCCTGTCCTGGGGCTGCCCCAGTTATAGGTCTGGCGCCCTGTTAGACGGGGACCCTGAGGGTCGGCCGGGTACTGAGGGAGAGATCCCCGAGGGGGACCGTCTCCGGCGATCGTACAGACAAGTCACCTCCCTCCCCACAAACAGGCACCACACCAAGTCGAGTTCAATACTTTATATAAGGTTCGTAAGGCAAGGATATCAGCGATACAGGATATCTCGGACCCGGGGGTCCTCTCACTTCTAGTCTTTGTAGGGAAAGGGGGTAGCGGGACAGTCTTGGTACCGGATCGGTACAGGTAGTGGTAAGAGGCGAGCTCGCAATCCTCGAGCTGGAGTGTCTGGGGATCGGGCCGCGGCAGCGCCAGCAGGCCAAGATGATAGTCTCACAAGGCAGAGGGCCGCGGCAGCGCCAGCAGGCCAAGTCGATGGTTTCACGAGGCAGAGGGCCGCGGCAGCGCCAGCAGGCCAAGACGATGGCTTCACGAGGCAGAGGGCCGCGGCAGCGCCAGCAGGCCAAGACGATGGTTTCACGAGGCAGAGGGCCGCGGCAGCGCCAGCAGGCCAAGACGATGGTTTCACGAAGCAGAGGGCCGCGGCAGCGCCAGCAGGCCAAGACGATGGTTTCACGAGGCAGAGGGCCGCGGCAGCGCCAGCAGGCCAAGACGATGGTTTCACGAGGCAGAGGGCCGCGGCAGCGCCAGCAGGCCAGTCACGGATGAGTTCTTCTCGGGTCTCTCGACTCCAGGATACAACTGGCTTCCTGGTCTGGTCCTGCCCCAGTTATAGGTCTGGCCCCCTTTGATGTCCGGACCCTCGCGCCTGGGGGGCCGGGAGGTCCGGGATGAGGGAGTCCAGACACCCAGCAGGGGGCGGAGCCAGCGCCCAGGCGGCCGGGGGCGATCGACACCTGGCGGAGGAGAGCCGTTGACGATTCCTTTCTCCCATTGACTCGCCAAGTGGTCACTCTGCCTCCTGGGAGGAGGTTGGTGCCTCGATGTCGGGCCTGGCCGGGCCCAGGGTGAGGGTCGAGTTGAGGCCACGCGGCCTCGTGCTGCAGTGCCCCAAGATGGCGGCTGGGCCGAGGCCGTGGGGTGGAAGGTGACCCGGGCCAGCTGGGTCCGGAGCTGGTGTCTTGTGGGTGAGGGATTGCAGTGTACTTCGGGTGGTCGTCGGGGACTCTGGCTGGGGATGCAGGGGGGAGCCAGGGTCCAGGTCCCATTGCGGGGAGGGGGGCAGCCCGATCATGCGGCCTGTCCAACATGCGTCCCCCCCAGCTGAAGGCGGGGAGAGTCAGCCATCTTCCTGGGGACTCTCCTCGCTGAGGCGGAAAAAGCGTGACAGGCCGTCGGCGTTGGCGTGGTCCTGGCCTGGACGATGTTCTACCGTGAAGTCCATCCCCTGCAGGGAGATGGACCAGCGCAACAGCTTCGGGTTCTCCCCCCGCATTTGCATCAGCCATTGCAGGGGTCGGTGGTCTGTTTGCACCCGGAAGTGGGTGCCGAAGAGGTAGGGCCGGAGCTTCTTGAGTGCCCAGACTACGGCGAAGGCCTCCCTCTCAATGGTGCTCCAGCGCTGTTCTCGGGGCAGCAGGCGTCTGCTGATGTAGGCCACTGGTTGGTCGACCCCTTCGGCGTTGAGTTGGGAGAGGACGGCCCCCACACCATGATCGGAGGCGTCCGTCTGCACAATGAATTCCCGGCTGTAGTCGGGAGCCTGGAGCACGGGGGCCGTGCACATGGCGGCCTTCAGTCTCTCGAAGGCCGATTGGCAGTCCGGGGTCCAGTTGACGGTTTTGGGGCCCTTCTTGGAGGTGAGCTCTGTGAGGGGCCCCATGATGCTGCCATAGTCCTTCACGAACCGCCGGTAGTATCCGGTGAGTCCCAGGAAGGCCCGGACCTCCGTTTGGGTCGTAGGGGGTCGCCAGGCCTGGATGGCAGCAATCTTGAGTTGGAGAGGGGCCACCAGCCCGCTTCCCACTTGGTGTCCCAGGTAGGTCACAGACCCTTGGCCAACCTGGCACTTGCTGGCCTTGATGGTGAGCCCGGCTTGCTGGAGGGCGTGTAGAACCTCCCGCAGGTGGCGGAGGTGGTCGGTCCACTGGTGGCTGTACACAGCAATGTCGTCCAGGTAGGCGGCGCTGAAGTCTTCCAGGCCCGCCAGTACCTGGTTTACCAGCCGTTGGAACGTTGCCGGGGCGTTTTTCATGCCGAAGGGCATTACTTTAAAGTGGTAGTGCCCGTCCGGGGTAGAGAAGGCGGAACGTTCTTGGGCCCTAGGGGTGAGGGCGATCTGCCAGTAGCCCGCTGTTAGGTCGAAGATGCTCAGGTAGCGGGCGGCCCCCATCCGGTCAATTAGCTCATCTGCCCGGGGGATGGGATGAGCGTCGGTCCTGGTAACTGCATTCAGCCCCCGATAGTCCACGCAGAACCGGAGCTCAGGGGCAACGCCCGGGGCGGCTGCTTTGGGAACCAGGACGACTGGGCTCGCCCAGGGGCTGTCTGAGGGTTCGATCACTCCCAGGGTCAGCATCTTGGACACCTCGGTCTGGATGCAGTTGCGCACCCGATCGGGTACGCGGTACGCCCGGTGTCGAATAGGAGGGCTGTTCCCGGTGTCCACATCGTGAAGGCACCAGGGGGTGACTCCGGGGGTGAGGGAGAACAGGGAGGCGAACCGCCTCAGGAGCGTTTGGCAGTCTTGGCGTTGCTCCGGGGACAGGGCCTCGGAGAGCTGGACCCCTTCCACTGAGCCATCCCGTTCGAGGACCCTCAGTAAGTCCGGAAGGGGTTCGGAGTCTTCTTCTGTCCCATTATCGGTAGCCATCAGGAGGCTGAGTTCGGATCGCACAAAATGGGGTTTGAGCCTGTTGGCATGGAGGACCCGTAGGGGGTTCCGGGCAGTCTCCATGTCGATTAAATAGGTGACGGGCCCCTTGCGTTCGATCACCTTGAAGGGCCCGGACCATCTGTCTTGGAGTGCACAGGGTTCAACCGGGGACATCACCCAGACCTGTTGTCCTGGTTCGAACTCAATGGAGGACGTGTGCTGATCGTACCACCTCTTCATGTCCTCCTGACTGGCCTCGAGATTGGCCTTGGCGGTGTCTCGGAACCGCCGGGTCTGGTTGCGGAGAGCCAGGAGGTACCTGTAGATGTCCGGGGGAGTTTTCTGGGGGGGCTGCTCCCAACCTTCCTTGACTAGGCTGAGGGGGCCCCGGACGGGGTGCCCGTACAGGAGTTCAAATGGGCTGAAACCGAGGGATTTCTGCGGGACCTCCCGATAGGCAAACAGGAGGCATGGAAGTAGCACGTCCCACTGGCGTCGAAGGGGTTCTTCTAGGCCCATAATCATTCCCTTGAGGGTGCGGTTGAACCTCTCAACCAGTCCGTTTCCTTGCGGGTGATAGGGGGTCGTGAATTTGTAGGTGACCCCGCATTGTTGCCAGAGAGACTTCATATATTTGGAGATAAAGTTCGTGCCCCTGTCACTGACGACCTCCCGGGGGAATCCCACCCGGGAGAAGATCCCCATCAGAGCTCGGCCCACCACGGGGGCCGTCACAGTCCGAAGAGGGATGGCCTCGGGATAGCGGGTGGCGTGGTCCACGAGGACCAGGATGAACCGGTGTCCTTGAGCTGTCCGAGGGTCGAGGGGCCCCACAATGTCTATTCCCACTCGTTCAAACGGGGTGGTGACGACCGGAAAGGGTTGTAAAGGTGCTTTGATTTTTCGGCCACTTTTTCCGCTGGCCTGGCAGGTGGGGCAGGCCTTGCAGTGGTTGGTGACATCCTTTCGCATTTGGGGCCAGAAAAAATGGGTCACCAGGCGGTCGTAGGTTTTATCCTGTCCCAGGTGTCCGGCAAGGGGGACATCGTGGGCTAAGTTCAGGAGGAAGTCTCGGAAGCGAAGGGGCACCACCAGCACCCGACTGGCTCCTAGTTCTGCAATTTTCTGCTCGCTGTAGAGCAGGTCTTGGTCCCAGTAGATCCAGTGGGCCCCCGAGGTATCCCCTGTGCTCTGGGCCAGGGCTTGCTGCCGGAGTCCTTCGAGGGAGGGACATGTTTTCTGTTCGGCCCGGAATTGTTCCTGAGTGGGGCCTCCCTCCTGACGCCATTGTGCCAGGTCAGGGACGTCCCGAAGCTGGTCGGATCCTTCTTCTGTTTGGGTCGAGGGACTGGCTTCTGGGGCGGCCTCCTCTGGGATGAGTGCGGGAGGAGGTTCTGGCCACTCGGGCTCTTCTAGACTGGGGACCGCGCGGGCGGTCATGGACCGGGTCGTGACGCAGACCCATTCGGGGAGGCCGAGCATCCCCAGGTGTTCCCTCCGTTCGACAGCTGCCCAGGGAGAGCTTTCGAGGTCGTTTCCTAGGAGGCAATCCACGGGGGCATCATCGCGGACAGTCACCTTTAACATCCCCGTTACTCCTCCCCACTCGAAGGGGACGCAGGCCATGTGGCACAGGCTTTCGGAATTGTCTGCTGAGCGGACAGGGCAGAGAATGTTCGGCAGGATTTGGTCTGGAGTGACGAGATGGCGTCGGACCGCCGTTACACTGGCCCCGGTGTCGCGGAGGGCTCCCGCCCGGCGGCCATTAATGTTGACCCATTGACTGTACTTCTGCGTGTTGGCGGGAAGGGGGGCCCGCGGAATCATCTCTCTCTCTCCTAAGCAGGCCAGTGCCATGGCGGCGGGAGCCCATTCAGAGGGGTCGGTCTCATACTCTTCTTGGTCTTCCGGGACTAGTTCTTCCCCTAGGGCGGCCGCTGCGACCTGGCGGGGGGTAGTGTTCGTATTCTTTGGGCAGTTGGGATCACTGGCGTAGTGGCCGGGTCGCAGGCATCTGTGGCACATAACGTGGGCCCGAAAACCGGCCCGGATGGCCGGGCTTCCTCGGCCGACCGGGGTCGAGGGGCTCCTGGGGGGTGACGAGGGGCCGGGGTCTCTCCCCCGACTCTGGCCTCCTCCTCCTCCTCGGGGGCGATGGGGCCCGGGGTACGGTCTGGATGATTCGCTGGGTCCGTTCCGGCCAACTCGGGTGCTTTCCCACCGGTCGGCTTCGGCGGCGAGTTGTCGAGGTTCGGTTAGCTTACTGTCCAAGAGGTGTTGGCGGAGCTCCACGAAGCAGTTGTTCGACAGGTGCTCCCATACGATAAGGTCAAAGAGTTGTTCGTAGGTGGTCACTTTGTTGCCCTTGATCCACCCCTCGAAGGCTCGGCTAAAGAAGTTCACGTACTCCACCCAGGTTGTACCCGGAATCCGTTTGCAGTCGCGGAACCGTTGGCGGTACATCTCAGGTGTGAGCCCGTATCGAGTGAGGAGGGCGGCCTTCATGTGGTCGTAGGATGTCATCAGCTGGTACGGGAGTTGCAGCAGGGCGTCCCGCCCTTCGTTGACAAACCTCCCCCATAATCCGGCTCCCCAGTCGCTTCGGGGAATCCGGTGGGAGGTCATTGCCACCTCATAGGCTTTAAACCACTGCTGTATATCATCGTTCTTGTGGTATTCCCGGATGACATCTTTGGGGATGTGAACCTTGGGCTCGGTAGAGGCAGGCAGGGTCGGTCGTTCGGGGAGCCCGAGGTCTTTATTCTGTTTCTGGATCTCCAGTTCTTTGAGATTGCGCTCATGTTCGTACGCTAGTTTCTTTTCCTCTAGCTCTCTCTGTTTTTGCTTCTCTTCTCGCTCCTCTCGGAGCCGTAAGTGTTCCAGAGTTATTTTTTGTTCCGCCAGCTTGAGTTCCCCATCCAAGCGAAGTCGGGCTAGTTCTAACTCGTGGAGTCTGCTTTTTTCTCTTTCTCGGATCTCTTCCAGGGAGAGACCCGCTCTTCTTTCTTCAGTTGGTGCGGGGCTCGTCTCGGTTGTTTGTGTTCGGGGTACGGCCGTACCCGTTTCCGCCCAAGCTTCTAGGGCTCGTTTGAAGTCTTCCTTCGTGCTCAGACCTGTGGTTGGGAGACCAAGTTCTATGCAATATTGCTTCAGTTCTCGGTGGTTGTAGTCTTCCAATTTTTCCATCTGGAATTTCTCCGTTGTTCCGCTCTCTGTTGTCATGGTGGTCGTGTGCCGTGGGTCGAGTGACTTTCTGTATGATTATGCGTAGGTTCGGATCCCGTCGCTGGCCACCAATGTTAGACGGGGACCCTGAGGGTCGGCCGGGTACTGAGGGAGAGATCCCCGAGGGGGACCGTCTCCGGCGATCGTACAGACAAGTCACCTCCCTCCCCACAAACAGGCACCACACCAAGTCGAGTTCAATACTTTATATAAGGTTCGTAAGGCAAGGATATCAGCGATACAGGATATCTCGGACCCGGGGGTCCTCTCACTTCTAGTCTTTGTAGGGAAAGGGGGTAGCGGGACAGTCTTGGTACCGGATCGGTACAGGTAGTGGTAAGAGGCGAGCTCGCAATCCTCGAGCTGGAGTGTCTGGGGATCGGGCCGCGGCAGCGCCAGCAGGCCAAGATGATAGTCTCACAAGGCAGAGGGCCGCGGCAGCGCCAGCAGGCCAAGTCGATGGTTTCACGAGGCAGAGGGCCGCGGCAGCGCCAGCAGGCCAAGACGATGGCTTCACGAGGCAGAGGGCCGCGGCAGCGCCAGCAGGCCAAGACGATGGTTTCACGAGGCAGAGGGCCGCGGCAGCGCCAGCAGGCCAAGACGATGGTTTCACGAGGCAGAGGGCCGCGGCAGCGCCAGCAGGCCAAGACGATGGTTTCACGAGGCAGAGGGCCGCGGCAGCGCCAGCAGGCCAAGACGATGGTTTCACGAGGCAGAGGGCCGCGGCAGCGCCAGCAGGCCAGTCACGGATGAGTTCTTCTCGGGTCTCTCGACTCCAGGATACAACTGGCTTCCTGGTCTGGTCCTGCCCCAGTTATAGGTCTGGCCCCCTTTGATGTCCGGACCCTCGCGCCTGGGGGGCCGGGAGGTCCGGGATGAGGGAGTCCAGACACCCAGCAGGGGGCGGAGCCAGCGCCCAGGCGGCCGGGGGCGATCGACACCTGGCGGAGGAGAGCCGTTGACGATTCCTTTCTCCCATTGACTCGCCAAGTGGTCACTCTGCCTCCTGGGAGGAGGTTGGTGCCTCGATGTCGGGCCTGGCCGGGCCCAGGGTGAGGGTCGAGTTGAGGCCACGCGGCCTCGTGCTGCAGTGCCCCAAGATGGCGGCTGGGCCGAGGCCGTGGGGTGGAAGGTGACCCGGGCCAGCTGGGTCCGGAGCTGGTGTCTTGTGGGTGAGGGATTGCAGTGTACTTCGGGTGGTCGTCGGGGACTCTGGCTGGGGATGCAGGGGGGAGCCAGGGTCCAGGTCCCATTGCGGGGAGGGAGGCAGCCCGATCATGCGGCCTGTCCAACACGCCCTTTGATGTCCGGACCCTCGCTCTTGGAGGTCGGGAGGTCTGGGATGAGGGAGTCCAGACACCCAGCAGGGGGGTGGAGCCAGCGCCCGAGGAGGCTGGGGGCGATCGGCACCTGGCGGGGGAGAGCCATCGACACTTCTTACTCCCATTGACCTGCCAAGTGGTCCGTTCACCTCCTGGGTGGATGGTGGTGCCGGGATGTCGGGGTCGGGCTGAGGCTGCGCGGCCGCGTGGTGCCGTGTCCAAGATGGCGGCTGGGTCGGGCAATGGTGCTGACGGTGGCCCGGGCCCGGGACACAGGGACATCCGGGAGCAGGCGTCCCATGGGGGACGGGTTGCGGGTTTTTTCTGTGGGTAGTACCTGGAAGGCCGGGACCCGGGCCCTGTCCTGCGGGGAGGGAGCGAGCCCTTCATGGGGCCTGTCCAACATGCGTCCCCCCCAGCTGAAGGCGGGGAGAGTCACCCATCTTCTTGGGGACTTTCCTCGTCGAGGCGGAAAAAGCGGGACAGGCCGTCCGCGTTGGCGTGGTCTTGACCAGGGCGATGCTCCACAGTGAAGTCCATCCCCTGCAGGGAGATGGACCATCGCAATAGTTTGGGGTTCTCCCCCCGCATCTGCATGAGCCATTGCAGGGGCCGATGATCTGTCTGTACCCGGAAATGGGTTCCGAAGAGGTACGGCCGGAGCTTCTTGAGGGCCCATACCACTGTGAAGGCCTCTCGCTCAATGGTGCTCCAGCGCTGTTCTCGGGGCAGTAGGCGTCTGCTGATGAAGGCCACTGGTTGGTCCACTCCTTCGGGGTTCAGTTGGGAGAGGACGGCCCCAATACCATGGTCGGAGGCATCGGTCTGCACGATGAACTCGCGGCTGTAGTCGGGGGCCTGGAGCACAGGAGCGGTACACATGGCGGCCTTCAGCGTCTCGAAGGCCGCTTGACAGTCAGGAGTCCAGTTGACTCTTTTTGGGTGGTTCTTAGACGTGAGTTCCGTGAGGGGCCCCACAATGCTGCCATAGTCCCTCACAAACCACCGGTAGTATCCGGTGAGCCCCAGGAAGGCTCGGACCTCGGTTTGTGTTTCGGGGGGTTGCCAGGACTGGATGGCAGCTACCTTGAGTTGGAGGGGGGCCACCAGACCGCTCCCCACTTGGTGTCCGAGGTAGGTCACGGACCCCTGGCCGATTTGGCACTTGCTGGCCTTTATGGTGAGGCCGGCCTGTTGGAGGGCCTGCAGGACCTCTCTGAGGTGGTGGAGGTGGTCTGTCCAGTGGCGGCTGTATACTGCGATGTCGTCCAGGTAGGCGGCGCTGAATTCTTCGAGGCCCGCCAATACCTGGTTCACCAGTCTTTGAAAAGTGGCTGGAGCGTTCTTCATGCCGAAGGGCATCACTCTGAAATGGTAGTGCCCGTCCGGGGTGGAGAAAGCGGAACGTTCTTGGGCCCTGGGGGTGAGGCCGATCTGCCAGTAGCCCACTGTCAGGTCGAAGATGCTTAGGTAGCGGGCTGCCCCCATGCGGTCGACTAGTTCATCTGCTCGGGGGATAGGGTGAGCGTCGGTTCGGGTGACCGCGTTCAGACCCCGATAGTCGATGCAGAATCGGAGCTCCGGTGTAGTGCCCGGCGCCGCGGCCTTGGGGACCAGGACGACCGGGCTGGCCCAGGGACTGTCCGAAGGTTCGATGACCCCGAGGGCGAGCATCTTGGAGACTTCTTCTTGGATGCAGGTACGTACCCGATCCGGTACTCGGTACGCCCGGTGTCGGACAGGAGGACTGTCCCCCGTGTCCACGTCGTGCAGGCACCAGGAGGTGACTCCGGGTGCGAGGGAGAACAGGTTTGCGAACGGCAGCAGGAGGGCCCGGCAATCTTGACGCTGCTCTGGGGTCAGGGCCTCGGAGAGTCGGACCCCGTCCACCGAACCATCTCTTTCCCGGGTCCTCAGTAGGTCAGGGAGGGGCTCGGAGTCTCCTTCTGTGCCACTGTCGGTAGCCATCAGCAGGCTGAGCTCTGAGCGCACGAAGTGGGGTTTGAGTCTGTTGGCGTGGAGGACCCGGAGGGGGTTCCGGGGGGACTCCAGGTCGATGAGATAGGTGACGGGACTCTTGCGCTCGATCACCTTGAAGGGCCCCGTCCATTTGTCCTGCAAGGCACACGGTTCGATGGGGGACATCACCCATACCTGCTGACCCGGTTCAAACTCGATGGAGGAGGCATGTTGGTCGTACCACTTCTTCATGTCCTCTTGACTGGCCTCCAGATTGGCTTTAGCGATCTCCCTGAATTTCCGGGTCTGATTGCGGAGGGTCAGGAGGTATTTGTAGACGTCTGGAGGGGTCTTTAGGGGGGCCATTTCCCATTCCTCCTTCACTAGGCTGAGAGGCCCGCGAACGGGGTGTCCGTACAGGAGTTCGAAGGGGCTGAAGCCGAGGGACTTCTGGGGGACTTCTCGGTAGGCGAAGAGGAGGCACGGTAGTAGCACGTCCCACTGGCGGCGTAGGGGTTCTTCCAGCCCCATGATCATCCCCTTGAGGGTGCGGTTGAACCGCTCGACCAGTCCGTTCCCCTGGGGGTGATAGGGTGTTGTGAATCGGTAAGTGACTCCGCACTGCTGCCAGAGGGATTTCATATACTTTGAAATAAAGTTCGTACCCCTGTCGCTGACGACTTCCCGGGGGAAGCCCACTCGAGAGAAGATCCCCATTAAGGCTCGACCCACTACTGGGGCTGTTATAGTACGAAGGGGGACCGCCTCAGGATAGCGGGTAGCGTGGTCCACCAGGACCAGGATGAAGCGATGCCCCTGTGCTGTTCGGGGGTCCAGGGGCCCCACAATGTCTATTCCCACCCTTTCGAACGGGGTGGTCACCACGGGGAATGGTTGTAGGGGTGCCTTGAGTTTGCGGCCGCTCTTCCCGCTGGCCTGGCAGGTCGGGCAGGACCGGCAGTGGTTGGAGACGTCATTTCTCATTTTGGGCCAAAAAAAGTGAGTCACCAGGCGGTGGTAGGTCTTGTCTTGCCCCAGGTGCCCAGCCAGGGGGACATCATGGGCCAGGTACAACAGGAAGTCTCTGAAGTGGAGGGGCACCACCAGCACTCGCCCGGCCCCCAGTTCTGCAATTCTCTGCTCGCTGTACAAGAGATCATTGTCCCAATAAACCCAGTGGGCCCCGGTGGTGTCTCCTTGGCCCTGGGCGAGCGCTTGCTGTCGCAATCCCTCGAGGGAGGGGCAGGTCTTTTGCTCCTGCCGGAATTGTTCTTGGGTGGGCCCCCCTTCTTGACGCCACTGAGCCAGGTCGGGAAGCTCGGGGGGTTGTGTGGACCCCTCTGTGGTGGGGTCCGGGTGGTCGGTCTGGAGGAAGTCTTCTTCTGGAGCGATCGAGGGCGGAGGTGCTGCCCATTCGGGTTCTTCTGGTCTAGGGATGGTGCGGGTGGCCATGGACCGGGTGGTCACGCACGCCCAGTCCGGGAGACCCAACATCCCCATATGCTCTCTTCTTTCAACAGCGGCCCACGGGGAGCTCTCGAGATCGTTCCCCAGGAGGCAGTCCACGGGGGCATCGTCGCGGACAGTTACTTTCAGCATGCCGGACACTCCTCCCCATTCGAAGGGGACGCAGGCCATCCGACACAGGCTCTCCGAGTTATCTGCCGATCGGACGGGGCAAAGTACGTTTGGCAGGATTTGTTCTGGGGTCACCAGGTGACAACGGACGGCCGTCACACTGGCCCCGGTGTCACGCAGGGCCTCGGCCTTGCGCCCATTTATGCTCACCCATTGGCTGTACTTCCGAGTGTTGGCGGGCAGGGGAGTCCGCGGGACCATGTCTCTTCCTCCTAGGCATGCCAGGGTCATGGCGGCGGGTTCCCACTCGAACTGCTCCGACTCGTAGGCCTCATTGTCTTCGGAGACTTGTTCTTCTCCTAGGGCGGCGGCCGCCACCTGGCGGGGCCCGGAAACCTGGTTCTTCGGGCAGGTCGGGTCACTGGCATAGTGGCCGACTCGCTGGCATCGATGACACGTCACGTTGGCTCGGAACCCCGGGCGCATCGGGGGGTTTCCCCGGCCTGCTGGGGGCGGGGTGGAGTTAGCGGGAGCGGCCGGGACGGCGTCTCTGCCCCGGCCCGGGCCTCCTCCTCCTCCTCGGGGACGATGATGACCCTGGTTGGTTCTGTTCTGCTCATTCGGCCCACTCCGGGCCACTCGGGTGCTCTCCCACCGGTCAGCCTCGGTGGTGAGCTGCCGTGGTTCAGTCAATTTACTGTCGAGGAGGTGTTGCCTGAGCTCAACGAAGCAGTTGTTGGAGAGGTGCTCCCACACAATGAGATTGAAGAGTTGTACGTAAGTGGTTACGTTGTTACCCTTGATCCATCCCTCGAAGGCCCGGCTGAAATAGTTCACGTATTCCAACCACGTTGTACCTGGGATCCGGGTGCAGTTGCGGAACCTCTGGCGGTACATTTCGGGCGTAAGCCCATATCGACTGAGGAGGGCGGCCTTCATGTGGTCATAGGACGTCATTTGATGGTCCGGAAGCTGCAGCAGGGCATCACGGCCCTCGTTGACGAATCTCCCCCATAGACCGGCTCCCCAGTCACTTCGAGCGACCCGGTGGGCAGTCTTGGCGATCTCATAGGCCTTGAACCACTGCTGTATGTCGTCGTTTCGGTGATATTCTCGGACCACATCCTTGGGGATGTGGACCTTCTGCTCGGTAGTACCCGGGGAGTGCGGTGGCTCGGGCACCCCTAGGTTTTTGTTCAGTTTGCGTATTTCTATCTCCGCTAGTTTGCACTCGTGCTCGTATGCCAGTCTTTTTTCTTCGAGATCCCTCTGTCTCTGTTTTTCCTCTCGCTCTTCTCTGAGCCGTAAGTGTTCTAAGTTTATTTTTTGTTCCGCCAGCTTCAATTCTCCGTCTAATTTGAGTCGTGCCAAGTCTAACTCGTGTAATCTATTTTTTTCCCGCTCCTGGATCTCTTCTCGGGAGGGGCCTGTTCTCCGTTCTTCCGTCAGGGTGGTGTTGACTTCCGGGGCTACGGGGTCCCGGGGGGTTGCGGTATTCGTCTCTGTCCAGGCCTCTAGGGCGTTTTTGAAGTCTTCTTTTGTGCTTAGCCCGGTGGTAGCAATGCCTAAGTCCATGCAAAATTGTTTGAGCTCTCGGTGGTTGTATTCTTCCAGCCTTTCCATCTGGAACTTCTCTGCCGATCCGCTCTCTTTGGTCGTCATTGTGGTTTTAGTCGTAGGGTGAGTTACTGTCTGTACGGTACGCGTTGGTTCGGATCGCGCCGCTGGCCACCAATGTTAGACGGGGACCTGGAGGGTCGGCCGAGCACAAGGGAGAGGCCTCCAGTGAGGACCGTCTCTAGCGATCGCACAGACAGGTAACTTCCCCCCCACAGATGGACACCACACGAAGGTCAGGGTAACACCTTTTATAGGCAATTCTTGGAGTAGGGTGGTACGATACAAGGCGATCAGGACACGATGATCCTCTCAATTCTAGTCTCTAGTAAGGGAAGGGGGTAGCGGGACAGTCTTGGTACCCGTAGGTACGGCGGGGGAACGGTGATAGCTCACAATCCTCGAGCTCGGTGTTCGGACGGGTCAGACCGCGGCAGCGCCAGCAGGTCCCGAAGAGGTCGTAGGTGGCAACGGGCCGCGGCAGCGCCAGCAGGTCCCAACGAGGTTGAAGGTTACAACGGGCCGCGGCAGCGCCAGCAGGTCCCACGAGGATGAAGGTTACAACGGGCCGCGGCAGCGCCAGCAGGTCCCACGAGGATGAAGGTTGCAGAGGGCCGCGGCAGCTCCAGCAGGTCCCACGAGGATGAAGGTTGCAGAGGGCCGCGGCAGCGCCAGCAGGTCCCACGAGGATGAAGGTTGCAGAGGGCCGCGGCAGCGCCAGCAGGTCCCACGAGGATGAAGGTTGCAGAGGGCCGCGGCAGCGCCAGCAGGCAGGACAATAGTTCACAAGGCAGGGCTGTGGCAGCGCCAGCAGTCCGTCAAGGATGAGTTCGTCGCGGTGTCTCTCGACTCCAGGATACAACACCTTCCTGTCCTGGGGCTGCCCCAGTTATAGGTCTGGCGCCCTTTGATGTCCGGACCCTCGCTCTTGGAGGTCGGGAGGTCTGGGATGAGGGAGTCCAGACACCCAGCAGGGGGGTGGAGCCAGCGCCCGAGGAGGCTGGGGGCGATCAGCACCTGGCGGGGGAGAGCCATCGACACTTCTTACTCCCATTGACCTGCCAAGTGGTCCGTTCACCTCCTGGGTGGATGGTGGTGCCGGGATGTCGGGGTCTGGCCAGGCCCAGGGTCGGGGTCGGGCTGAGGCCGCGCGGCCGCGTGGTGCCGTGTCCAAGATGGCGGCTGGGTCGGGCAATGGTGCTGACGGTGGCCCGGGCCCGGGACACAGGGACATCCGGGAGCAGGCGTCCCATGGGGGACGGGTTGCGGGTTTGTTCTGTGGGTAGTACCTGGAAGGCCGGAACCCGGGCCCTGTCCTGCGGGGAGGGAGCGAGCCCTTCATGGGGCCTGTCCAACAGACATACACATGGACAGTGGGCGCAGTATATGTAGTGTGCGCCCCTCTTGGCACACATGTGGCATCAGGCTTGGACATACACATGGACAGTGGGCGCAGTATTTGTAGTGTGCGCCCCTCTTGGCACACATGTGGCCTCAGGCTTGGAAATACACATGGACAGTGGGCGCAGTATATGTAGTGTGCGCCCCTCTTGGCACACATGTGGCCTCAGGCTTGGACATACACATGGACAGTGGGCGCAGTATATGTAGTGTGCGCCCCTCTTGGCACACATGTGGTCTCAGGCTTGGACATACACATGGACAGTGGGCGCAGTATATGTAGTGTGCTCCCCTCTTGGCACACATGTGGCCTCAGGCTTGGACATACACATGGACAGTGGGCGCAGTATATGTAGTGTGTGCCCCTCTTGGCACACATGTGGTCTCAGGCTTGGACATACACATGGACAGTGGGCGCAGTATATGTAGTGTGTGCCCCTCTTGGCACACATGTGGTCTCAGGCTTGGACATACACATGGACAGTGGGCGCAGTATATGTAGTGTGTGCCCCTCTTGGCACACATGTGGTCTCAGGCTTGGACATACACATGGACAGTGGGCGCAGTATATGTAGTGTGCGCCCCTCTTGGCATACATGTGGTCTCAGGCTTGGACATACACATGGACAGTGGGCGCAGTATATGTAGTGTGCGCCCCTCTTGGCACACATGTGGTCTCAGGCTTGGACATACACATGGACAGTGGGCGCAGTATATGTAGTGTGTGCCCCTCTTGGCACACATGTGGACTCAGGCTTGGACATACACATGGACAGTGGGCGCAGTATATGTAGTGTGCGCCCCTCTTGGCACACATGTGGCCTCAGGCTTGGACATACACATGGACAGTGGGCGCAGTATATGTAGTGCGTGCCCCTCTTGGCACACATGTGGTCTCAGGCTTGGACATACACATGGACAGTGGGCGCAGTATATGTAGTGTGCGCCCCTCTTGGCACACATGTGGCCTCAGGCTTGGACATACACATGGACAGTGGGCGCAGTATATGTAGTGTGCGCCCCTCTTGGCACACATGTGGTCTCAGGCTTGGACATACACATGGACAGTGGGCGCAGTATATGTAGTGTGCGCCCCTCTTGGCACACATGTGGCCTCAGGCTTGGACATACACATGGACAGTGGGCGCAGTATATGTAGTGTGCGCCCCTCTTGGCACACATGTGGCCTCAGGCTTGGACATACACATGGACAGTGGGCGCAGTATATGTAGTGTGCTCCCCTCTTGGCACACATGTGGTCTCAGGCTTGGGCATACACATGGACAGTGGGCGCAGTATATGTAGTGTGCGCCCCTCTTGGCACACATGTGGCCTCAGGCTTGGACATACACATGGACAGTGGGCGCAGTATATGTAGTGTGCGCCCCTCTTGGCACACATGTGGTCTCAGGCTTGGGCATACACATGGACAGTGGGCGCAGTATATGTAGTGTGCGCCCCTTTTGGCACACATGTGGTCTCAGGCTTGGACATACACATGGACAGTGGGCGCAGTATATGTAGTGTGTGCCCCTCTTGGCACACATGTGGCCTCAGGCTTGGACATACACATGGACAGTGGGCGCAGTATATGTAGTGTGTGCCCCTCTTGGCACACATGTGGTCTCAGGCTTGGACATACACATGGACAGTGGGCGCAGTATATGTAGTGTGCGCCCCTCTTGGCACACATGTGGTCTCAGGCTTGGACATACACATGGACAGTGGGCGCAGTATATGTAGTGTGTGCCCCTCTTGGCACACATGTGGTCTCAGGCTTGGACATACACATGGACAGTGGGCGCAGTATATGTAGTGTGCGCCCCTCTTGGCACACATGTGGTCTCAGGCTTGGACATACACATGGACAGTGGGCGCAGTATATGTAGTGTGCGCCCCTCTTGGCACACATGTGGCCTCAGGCTTGGACATACACATGGACAGTGGGCGCAGTATATGTAGTGTGTGCCCCTCTTGGCACACATGTGGTCTCAGGCTTGGACATACACATGGACAGTGGGCGCAGTATATGTAGTGTGCGCCCCTCTTGGCACACATGTGGCCTCAGGCTTGGACATACACATGGACAGTGGGCGCAGTATATGTAGTGTGCGCCCCTCTTGGCACACATGTGGTCTCAGGCTTGGACATACACATGGACAGTGGGCGCAGTATATGTAGTGTGTGCCCCTCTTGGCACACATGTGGTCTCAGGCTTGGACATACACATGGACAGTGGGCGCAGTATATGTAGTGTGCGCCCCTCTTGGCACACATGTGGCCTCAGGCTTGGACATACACATGGACAGTGGGCGCAGTATATGTAGTGTGCGCCCCTTTTGGCACACATGTGGTCTCAGGCTTGGACATACACATGGACAGTGGGTGCAGTATATGTAGTGTGTGCCCCTCTTGGCACACATGTGGTCTCAGGCTTGGACATACACATGGACAGTGGGCGCAGTATATGTAGTGTGTGCCCCTCTTGGCACACATGTGGTCTCAGGCTTGGACATACACATGGACAGTGGCCGAAGTATATGTAGGGTGCGCCCCTCTTGGCACACATGTGGTCTCAGGCTTGGACATACACATGGACAGTGGGCGCAGTATATGTAGTGTGTGCCCCTCTTGGCACACATGTGGTCTCAGGCTTGGACATACACATGGACAGTGGGCGCAGTATATGTAGTGTGCGCCCCTCTTGGCACACATGTGGCCTCAGGCTTGGACATACACATGGACAGTGGGCGCAGTATATGTAGTGTGCGCCCCTCTTGGCACACATGTGGTCTCAGGCTTGGACATACACATGGACAGTGGGTGCAGTATATGTAGTGTGTGCCCCTCTTGGCACACATGTGGTCTCAGGCTTGGACATACACATGGACAGTGGGCGCAGTATATGTAGTGTGTGCCCGTCTTGGCACACATGTGGTCTCAGGCTTGGACATACACATGGACAGTGGCCGAAGTATATGTAGGGTGCGCCCCTCTTGGCACACATGTGGTCTCAGGCTTGGACATACACATGGACAGTGGGCGCAGTATATGTAGTGTGCGCCCCTCTTGGCACACATGTGGCCTCAGGCTTGGACATACACATGGACAGTGGGCGCAGTATATGTAGTGTGCGCCCCTCTTGGCACACATGTGGCATCAGGCTTGGACATACACATGGACAGTGGGCGCAGTATATGTAGTGTGCGCCCCTCTTGGCACCACATGTGGTCTCAGGCTTGGACATACACATGGACAGTGGGCGCAGTATATGTAGTGTGCGCCCCTCTTGGCACACATGTGGTCTCAGGCTTGGACATACACATGGACAGTGGGCGCAGTTAATGTAGTGTGCGCCCCTCTTGGCACACATGTGGCCTCAGGCTTGGACATACACATGGACAGTGGGCGCAGTATATGTAGTGTGCGCCCCTCTTGGCACACATGTGGTCTCAGGCTTGGACATACACATGGACAGTGGGTGCAGTATATGTAGTGTGCGCCCCTCTTGGCACACATGTGGTCTCAGGCTTGGACATACACATGGACAGTGGGCGCAGTATATGTAGTGTGCGCCCCTCTTGGCACACATGTGGTCTCAGGCTTGGACATACACATGGACAGTGGGCGCAGTATATGTAGTGTGCGCCCCTCTTGGCACACATGCGGTCTCAGGCTTGGACATACACATGGACAGTGGGCGCAGTATATGTAGTGTGCGCCCCTCTTGTCACACATGTGGTCTCAGGCTTGGACATACACATGGACAGTGGGCGCCGTATATGTAGTGTGCACCCCTCTTGGCACACATGTGGCCTCAGGCTTGGACATACACATGGACAGTGTGTTGGACCCGGCCTCATGGCGTGGTCCTACCCCTCCCGCATGGCGGGCCCAGGACGACATCAGCCCTCCTCCGGACCTCGGGCGGCCCCTTCTGCCCGACCCTGCACTCCCCAACACCACAGATCCGGCTACCATCCCGGATCCCCATCATCGGCCTGACCCCAGCGTAGGCCCATCACGACCTAAGCACGAGGCCGTGCCCGACTCCATCTTGGGCCCACCACGTCACGACCACGTGGCCTCGGCCCCAGCCTCGGCCCCAGCCAAGCCCAGACATCGAGGCACCAAGATTCACCCAGGTGGTCGAGTGGCCACTCGACAGATCCCGGAGGGAGAGGAGTTTCGATGGCCCTCCAGCCGTCCCCGGACGCCTGGTATCGATCGCCCTCCGGCCTCCCTGGGCGCTGGCTCCTCCCCCCTGCTGGGTGTCTGGACACCATCATCTCGGCCCCTCTGGCCCCCAGGCGCGAGGGTCCGGACATCAAAGGACCTCCGTCCTATATCTAGGCCCGCCCCGGAGTAGGACGCCAGTTGTATCCTGGACTGGAAGCCCTGCTGACGCTGTCACAGCCGACACCAGACGAACTCAGCCGTAACCCGACGACCTTCTGAGAGCCTGCTGGCGCTGCCGCGGCCTACCTTGCTGAAACATCTGAGAGCCTGCTGGCGCTGCCGCGGTCTACCTTGCTGAGACTTCTGAGAGCCTGCTGGCGCTGCCGCGGCCTACCTTGCTGAAACATCTGAGAGCCTGCTGGCGCTGCCGCGGCCTACCTTGCTGAGACTTCTGAGAGCCTGCTGGCGCTGCCGCGGCCTACCTTGCTGAACCATCTGTTAGCCTACTGGCGCTGCCGCGGCTCGACCTCTCGGAACCCCCCGGCTCGAGGATTGAGAGCTGTGCGTAGGGTATCCCGTCCTCCGCCCAGAGTAAGATTGTCCCGCTACCTTACACCTCTTTGCGAGACTTTACAGATCCCTCGATCTGCTTGTACATACTACTAGAAACCCGCAACCTTTTACTAGCTATAAAAGCTTAAGAACTTGACCTCTTGTGTGGTGTCCATCTGTAGTGTTGTGATTACTCTGCTGTACGATCCTAGGAGAGGACCCTCATTCAGGAGGCCTCTCAGTAAACGCTCGGCTACTTCTCGACGGAAGGGTGGACCTAGGGGTGGTCAGTCAGACATCTTCTGCCTCCCCCGGGTCGCCTTTCTAACACAGTGGGCGCAGTATATGTAGTGTGCGCCCCTCTTGGCACACATGTGGTCTCAGGCTTGGGCATACACATGGACAGTGGGCGCAGTATATGTAGTGTGCGCCCCTCTTGGCACACATGTGGTCTCAGGCTTGGACATACACATGGACAGTGGGCGCAGTATATGTAGTGTGCGCCCCTCTTGGCACACATGTGGCCTCAGGCTTGGACATACACATGGACAGTGGGCGCAGCATATGTAGTGTGTGCCCCTCTTGGCACACATGTGGTCTCAGGCTTGGACATACACATGGACAGTGGGCGCCGTATATGTAGTGTGTGCCCCTCTTGGCACACATGTGGCCTCAGGCTTGGACATACACATGGACAGTGGGCGCAGTATATGTAGTGTGCGCCCCTCTTGGCACACATGTGGCCTCAGGCTTGGACATACACATGGACAGTGGGCGCAGTATATGTAGTGTGCGCCCCTCTTGGCACACATGTGGTCTCAGGCTTGGACATACACATGGACAGTGGGCGCAGTATATGTAGTGTGCGCCCCTCTTGGCACACATGTGGTCTCAGGCTTGGACATACACATGGACAGTGGGCGCAGTATATGTAGTGTGCGCCCCTCTTGGCACACATGTGGTCTCAGTCTTGGACATACACATGGACAGTGGGCGCAGTATATGTAGTGTGCGCCCCTCTTGGCACACATGTGGTCTCAGGCTTGGACATACACATGGACAGTGGGCGCAGTATATGTAGTGTGCGCCCCTCTTGGCACACATGTGGTCTCAGGCTTGGACATACACATGGACAGTGGGTGCAGTATATGTAGTGTGCGCCCCTCTTGGCACACATGTGACCTCAGGCTTGGACATACACATGGACAGTGGGCGCAGTATATGTAGTGTGCGCCCCTCTTGGCACACATGTGGTCTCAGGCTTGGGCATACACATGGACAGTGGGCGCAGTATATGTACTGTGTGCCCCTCTTGGCACACATGTGGTCTCAGGCTTGGACATACACATGGACAGTGGGCGCAGTATATGTAGTGTGTGCCCCTCTTGGCACACATGTGTGTTGGACCCGGCCTCATGGCGTTTTCCTATCCCTCCCGCATGGCGGGCCCAGGACGATATCCGCCCTCCACCAGACCTCGGGCGGCCCATTCGGCCCGATCCTGCACGCCCCAACCCCACAGGGCCGGCTACCATCCCGCGCAGGCCTGACCCCAGCGTAGGCCCATCACGACCTCAGCACGAGGCCGTGCCCGACTCCATCTTGGACCCGCCACGTCACAACCACGTGGCCTCGGCCCCAGCCCAGGCCCCAGCGAAGCCCCGACATCGAGGCACCAAGATCCACCCAGGTGGTCGAGTAGCCACTCGACAGATCCCGGGGGGAGGGGAGTTTCGATGGGCCTCAGCACGAGGCCGTGCCCGACTCCATCTTGGACCCGCCACGTCACAACCAAGTGGCCTCGGCCCCAGCCCAGGCCCCAGCAAAGCCCCGACATCGAGGCACCAAGATCCACCCAGGTGGTCGAGTAGCCGCTCGACAGATCCCGGAGGAAGGGGAGTTTCGATGGGCCTCCAGCCGTCCCCGGACGCCTGGTATCGACCTCCCTGGGCGCTGGCTCCACCCCCCTGCTGGGTGTCTGGACACCATCATCCCGGCCCCTCTGGCCCCCAGGCGCGAGGGTCCGGACTTCAAAGACCTCCAGACCTACATCTGGGGCAACCCTGGATTAAGACTTCAGTTGTATCCTGGACTGGAAGCCCTGCTGACGCTGTCACGGCCGACACCAGACGAACTCGTCCGTAACCCGACGACCTTGCTGAACCTTCCGAGAGCCTGCTGGCGCTGCCGCGGCCTACCTTGCTGAACCTTCCTGTTAGAAAGGCGTCCCCGGGGGAGGCAGAAGATGTCTGACTGACCACCCCTAGGTCCACCCCTCCGTCGAGGAGTAGCCGAGCAGTTGCTGAGAGGCCTCCTGAATGAGGGTCCTCTCCTAGGATCGTACAGCAGAGTAATCACAACACTACAGATGGACACCACACAAGGAGTTAAGTTCTCAAGCTTTTATAGGGAATAAACGGTTGCTGGTTCTTGGCAGTATGTACAAGCAGACCGAGGGGTCTGGAAAGTCTCGTAAAGGGGGGTAAGGTAGCGGGACAGTCTTATTCTGGGCGGAGGAAGGGATACCCTACGCACAGCTCTCAATCTTCGAGCTGGGGGGTTCCGAGATGTTCGAGCCGCGGCAGCGCCAGCAGGCTTGCAAGGTGGTTCAGCGAAGTAGGCCGCGGCAGCTCCAGCAGGCTCTCGGAAGGTTCAGCAAGGTAGGCCGCGGCAGCCCCAGCAGGCTCTCGGAATGTTCAGCAAGGTAGGCCGCGGCAGCGCCAGCAGGCTCTCAGATGGTTTCAGCAAGGTAGGCCGCGGCAGCGCCAGCAGGCTCTCGGAAGGTTCAGCAAGGTAGGCCGCGGCAGCGCCAGCAGGCTCTCGGAAGGTTCAGCAAGGTAGGCCGCGGCAGCGCCAGCAGGCTCTCAGATGGTTTCAGCAAGGTAGGCAGTGGCAGCGCCAGCAGGCTCTCTGTTAGACGGGGACCCTGAGGGTCGGCCGGATACTGAGGGAGAGATCCCCGAGTGGGACCGTCTCCTGCGATCGTACAGACAAGTTACCTCCCTCCCCACAAACAGGCACCACACCAAGTCGAGTTCAATGCTTTATATAAGGTTCTTAAGGCAAGGATTTCAGCGATACAGGATATCTCGGACCCGGGGGTCCTCTCACTTCTAGTCTCTGTAGGGAAAAGGGGGTAGCGGGACAGTCTTGGTACCGGATCGGTACAGGTAGTGGTAAGAGGCGAGCTCACAATCCTCGAGCTGGAGTGTCTGTGGATCGGGCCGTGGCGGCGCCAGCAGGCCAAGATGATAGTCTCCCTAGGCAGGGGGCCGCGGCAGCGCCAGCAGGCCAAGACGATGGTTTCACGAGGCAGAGGGCCGCGGCAGCGCCAGCAGGCCAAGACGATGGTTTCACGAGGCAGAGGGCCGCGGCAGCGCCAGCAGGCCAAGACGATGGTTTCACGAGGCAGTGGGCCGCGGCAGCGCCAGCAGGCCAAGACGATGGTTTCACGAGGCAGTGGGCCGCGGCAGCGCCAGCAGGCCAAGACGATGGTTTCACGAGGCAGAGGGCCGCGGCAGCGCCAGCAGGCCAGTCACAGATGAGTTCTTCTCGGGTCTCTCGACTCCAGGATACAACTGGCTTCCTGGTCTGGTCCTGCCCCAGTTATAGGTCTGGTCCCCTTTGATGTCCGGACCCTTGCGCCTGGGGGGCCGGGAGGTCCGGGATGAGGGAGTCCAGACACCCAGCAGGGGGGTGGAGCCAGCGCCCAGGCGGCCGGGGGTGATCGACACCTGGCGGAGGAGAGCCGTTGACGATTCCTTTCTCCCATTGACTCGCCAAGTGGTCACTCTGCCTCCTGGGGGGAGGTTGGTGCCTCGATGTCGGGCCCGGCCGGGCCCAGGGTGAGGGTCGAGTTGAGGCCACGCGGCCTCGTGCTGCAGTGGCCCAAGATGGCGGCTGGGCCGAGGCCGTGGGGTGGATGGTGACCCGGGCCAGCTGGGTCCGGAGCTGGTGTCTTGTGGGTGAGGAATTGCAGTGTACTTCGGGTGGTCGTCGGGGACTCTGGCTGGGGATGCAGGGGGAGCCAGGGTCCAGGTTCCATTGCGGGGAGGGGGCAGCCCGACCATGCGGCCTGTCCAACATGCGTCCCCCCCAGCTGAAGGCGGGGAGAGTCAGCCATCTTCCTGGGGACTCTCCTCGCTGAGGCGGAAAAAGCGTGACAGGCCGTCGGCGTTGGCGTGGTCCTGGCCTGGACGATGTTCCACCGTGAAGTCCATCCCCTGTAGGGAGATGGACCAGCGCAACAGCTTCGGGTTCTCCCCCCGCATTTGCATCAGCCATTGCAGGGGTCGGTGGTCTGTTTGCACCCGGAAGTGGGTGCCGAAGAGGTATGGCCGGAGCTTCTTGAGTGCCCAGACTACGGCGAAGGCCTCCCTCTCAATGGTGCTCCAGCGCTGTTCTCGGGGCAATAGGCGTCTGCTGATGAAGACCACTGGCTGGTCGATCCCTTCGGCGTTGAGTTGGGAGAGGACGGCCCCCACACCATGATCGGAGGCGTCCGTCTGCACAATGAATTCCCGGCTGTAGTCGGGAGCCTGGAGCACGGGGGCCGTGCACATGGCGGTCTTTAGCTTTTCGAAAGGCCGATTGGCAGTCCGGGGTCCAGTTGACGGTTTTGGGGCTCTTTTTGGAGGTGAGCTCTGTGAGGGGCCCCACGATGCTGCCATAGTCCTTCATGAACCGCCGGTAGTATCCGGTGAGCCCCAGGAAGGCCCGGACCTCCGTTTGGGTCGTAGGGGGTCGCCAGGCCTGGATGGCAGCAATCTTGAGTTGGAGAGGGGCCACCAGCCCGCTTCCCACTTGGTGTCCCAGGTAGGTCACGGACCCTTGGCCAACCTGGCACTTGCTGGCTTTGATGGTGAGCCCGGCTTGCTGGAGGGCGTGTAGAACCTCCCGCAGGTGGCGGAGGTGGTCGGTCCACTGGTGGCTGTACACAGCAATGTCGTCCAGGTAGGCGGCGCTGAAGCCTTCCAGGCCCGCCAGTACCTGGTTTACCAGCCGTTGGAACGTTGCCGGGGCGTTTTTCATGCCGAAGGGCATGACTTTAAAGTGGTAGTGCCCGTCTGGGGTAGAGAAGGCGGATCGTTCTTGGGCCCTAGGGGTGAGGCCGATCTGCCAGTAGCCCGCTGTTAGGTCGAAGATGCTCAGGTAGCGGGCGGCCCCCATCCGGTCAATTAGCTCGTCTGCCCGGGGGATGGGATGAGCGTCGGTCCGGGTAACTGCATTCAGCCCCCGATAGTCCACGCAGAACCGGAGCTCAGGGGCAACGCCCGGGGCAGCTGCCTTGGGAACTAGGACGACTGGGCTCGCCCAGGGACTGTCTGAGGGTTCGATCACTCCTAGGGTCAGCATTTTGGACACCTCGGTCTGGATGCAGGCTCGTACCCGGTCTGGTACGCGGTACGCTCGGTGTCGAATAGGAGGGCTGTCCCCGGTGTCCACATCGTGGAGGCACCAGGGGGTGACTCCGGGGGTGAGGGAGAACAGGGAGGCGAACTGCCTCAGGAGCGTTTGGCAGTCTTGGTGTTGCTCCGGGGACAGGGCCTCGGAGAGCTGGACCCCTTCCACTGAGCCATCCTGCTCGAGGGCCCTCAGTAAGTCCGGAAGGGGCTCAGAGTCTTCTTCTGTCCCATTATCGGTAGCCATCAGGAGGCTGAGTTCGGATCGCACAAAATGGGGTTTGAGCCTGTTGGCATGGAGGACCCGTAGGGGGTTCCGGGCAGTCTCCATGTCGATTAAATAGGTGACGGGCCCCTTGCGTTCGATTACCTTGAAGGGCCCGGACCATCTGTCTTGGAGTGCACAGGGCTCAACCGGGGACATCACCCAGACCTGTTGTCCAGGTTCGAACTCAATGGAGGACGTGTGCTGATCGTACCACCTCTTCATGTCCTCCTGACTGGCCTCGAGGTTGGCTTTGGCGGCGTCTCGGAACCGCCGGGTCTGGTTGCGGAGAGCCAGGAGATACCGGTAGATGTCCGGGGGATTTTTCTGGGGAGGCTGCTCCCAACCTTCCTTGACTAGGCTGAGGGGGCCCCGGACGGGGTGCCCGTACAGGAGTTCAAAGGGGCTGAAGCCGAGGGACTTCTGCGGGACCTCCCGATAGGCAAACAGGAGGCAGGGAAGTAGCACGTCCCACTGGCGTCGAAGGGGTTCTTCTAGACCCATAATCATCCCCTTGAGGGTGCGGTTGAATCTCTCGACCAGTCCGTTTCCTTGCGGGTGATAGGGGGTCGTGAATTTGTAGGTGACCCCGCATTGTTGCCAGAGGGACTTCATATATCTGGAGATAAAGTTCGTGCCCCTGTCACTGACGACCTCCCGGGGGAACCCCACCCGGGAGAAGATCCCCATCAGGGCCCGGCCCACCACGGGGGCCGTCACGGTCCGAAGAGGGATGGCCTCGGGATAGCGGGTGGCGTGGTCTACAAGGACCAGGATGAACCGGTGTCCTTGGGCTGTTCGAGGGTCGAGGGGCCCCACAATGTCTATTCCCACTCGTTCAAACGGGGTGGTGACGACAGGAAAGGGTTGTAACGGTGCTTTGATTTTTCGGCCACTTTTTCCGCTGGCCTGGCAGGTGGGGCAGGCCTTGCAGTGGTTGGTGACATCCTTCCGCATGTGGGGCCAGAAAAAATGGGTCACCAGGCGGTCGTAGGTTTTATCCTGCCCCAGGTGTCCGGCAAGGGGGACATCGTGGGCTAAGTTCAGGAGGAAGTCTCGGAAGCGAAGGGGCACCACCAGCACCCGACTGGCCCCTAGTTCTGCAACTTTCTGCTCGCTGTAGAGCAGGTCTTGGTCCCAGTAGATCCAGTGGGCCCCCGAGGTATCCCCGGCGCTCTGGGCCAGGGCTTGCTGCCGGAGTCCTTCGAGAGAGGGACAGGTTTTCTGTTCGGCCCGGAATTGTTCCTGCGTGGGGCCTCCCTCCTGCCGCCATTGTGCCAGGTCAGGGACGTCCCGAAGCTGGTCGGATCCTTCTTCGGTTTGGGTCAATGGACTGGCTTCTGGGGCGGCCTCCTCGGGGATGAGCGCGGGAGGAGGTTCTGGCCACTCGGGCTCTTCTGGGCTGGGGACCGCGCGGGCGGTCATGGACCTGGTCGTGACGCAGACCCATTCGGGGAGGCCGAGCATCCCCAGGTGCTCCCTCCGTTCGACAGCTGCCCAGGGAGAGCTTTCAAGGTCGTTTCCTAGGAGGCAGTCCACGGGGGCATCATCGCGGACAGTTACTTTTAACATCCCTGTTACTCCTCCCCACTCGAAGGGGACGCAGGCCATGTGGCATAGGCTTTCGGAATTGTCGGCTGATCGGACAGGGCAAAGAATGTTCGGCAAGATTTGGTCTGGAGTGACGAGGTGGCGTCGGACCGCCGTTACACTGGCCCCGGTGTCGCGGAGGGCTTCCGCCCGGCGGCCATTAATGTTGACCCATTGACCGTACTTCTGGGTGTTGGCGGGAAGGGGGGCCCGCGGAATCATGTCTCTCTCCCCTAAGCAGACCAGTGCCATGGCGGCGGGTGCCCATTCAGAGGGATCGGTCTCGTACTCTTCTTGGTCTTCCGGGATTAGTTCTTCCCCTAGGGCCGCCGCTGCAACTTGGCGGGGGGTAGTGTTCGGATTCTTTGGGCAATTGGGATCACTGGCGTAGTGGCCGGGTCGCTGGCACCTGTGGCACGTAATGTTGGCCCGGAAACCGGCCCGGACGGCAGGGCTTCCTCGGCCAACCGGGGTCGAGGGGTTTCTGGGGGGTGACGAGGGGCCGGGGTCTCTCCCCCGACCCTGACTTCCTCCTCCCTGTTAGACGGGGACCCTGAGGGTCGGCCGGATACTGAGGGAGAGATCCCCGAGTGGGACCGTCTCCTGCGATCGTACAGACAAGTTACCTCCCTCCCCACAAACAGGCACCACACCAAGTCGAGTTCAATGCTTTATATAAGGTTCTTAAGGCAAGGATATCAGCGATACAGGATATCTCGGACCCGGGGGTCCTCTCACTTCTAGTCTCTGTAGGGAAAAGGGGGTAGCGGGACAGTCTTGGTACCGGATCGGTACAGGTAGTGGTAAGAGGCGAGCTCACAATCCTCGAGCTGGAGTGTCTGTGGATCGGGCCGTGGCAGCGCCAGCAGGCCAAGATGATAGTCTCCCTAGGCAGGGGGCCGCGGCAGCGCCAGCAGGCCAAGACGATGGTTTCACGAGGCAGAGGGCCGCGGCAGCGCCAGCAGGCCAAGACGATGGTTTCACGAGGCAGAGGGCCGCGGCAGCGCCAGCAGGCCAAGACGATGGTTTCACGAGGCAGTGGGCCGCGGCAGCGCCAGCAGGCCAAGACGATGGTTTCACGAGGCAGAGGGCCGCGGCAGCGCCAGCAGGCCAAGACGATGGTTTCACGAGGCAGTGGGCCGCGGCAGCGCCAGCAGGCCAAGACGATGGTTTCACGAGGCAGAGGGCCGCGGCAGCGCCAGCAGGCCAGTCACAGATGAGTTCTTCTCGGGTCTCTCGACTCCAGGATACAACTGGCTTCCTGGTCTGGTCCTGCCCCAGTTATAGGTCTGGTCCCCTTTGATGTCCGGACCCTTGCGCCTGGGGGGCCGGGAGGTCCGGGATGAGGGAGTCCAGACACCCAGCAGGGGGGTGGAGCCAGCGCCCAGGCGGCCGGGGGTGATCGACACCTGGCGGAGGAGAGCCGTTGACGATTCCTTTCTCCCATTGACTCGCCAAGTGGTCACTCTGCCTCCTGGGGGGAGGTTGGTGCCTCGATGTCGGGCCCGGCCGGGCCCAGGGTGAGGGTCGAGTTGGGGCCACGCGGCCTCGTGCTGCAGTGGCCCAAGATGGCGGCTGGGCCGAGGCCGTGGTGTGGATGGTGACCCGGGCCAGCTGGGTCCGGAGCTGGTGTCTTGTGGGTGAGGAATTGCAGTGTACTTCGGGTGGTCGTCGGGGACTCTGGCTGGGGATGCAGGGGGAGCCAGGGTCCAGGTTCCATTGCGGGGAGGGGGCAGCCCGACCATGCGGCCTGTCCAACATGCGTCCCCCCCAGCTGAAGGCGGGGAGAGTCAGCCATCTTCCTGGGGACTCTCCTCGCTGAGGCGGAAAAAGCGTGACAGGCCGTCGGCGTTGGCGTGGTCCTGGCCTGGACGATGTTCCACCGTGAAGTCCATCCCCTGTAGGGAGATGGACCAGCGCAACAGCTTCGGGTTCTCCCCCCGCATTTGCATCAGCCATTGCAGGGGTCGGTGGTCTGTTTGCACCCGGAAGTGGGTGCCGAAGAGGTATGGCCGGAGCTTCTTGAGTGCCCAGACTACGGCGAAGGCCTCCCTCTCAATGGTGCTCCAGCGCTGTCCTCGGGGCAATAGGCGTCTGCTGATGAAGACCACTGGCTGGTCGATCCCTTCGGCGTTGAGTTGGGAGAGGACGGCCCCCACACCATGATCGGAGGCGTCCGTCTGCACAATGAATTCCCGGCTGTAGTCGGGAGCCTGGAGCACGGGGGCCGTGCACATGGCGGTCTTTAGCTTTTCGAAGGCCGATTGGCAGTCCGGGGTCCAGTTGACGGTTTTGGGGCTCTTTTTGGAGGTGAGCTCTGTGAGGGGCCCCACGATGCTGCCATAGTCCTTCATGAACCGCCGGTAGTATCCGGTGAGCCCCAGGAAGGCCCGGACCTCCGTTTGGGTCGTAGGGGGTCGCCAGGCCTGGATGGCAGCAATCTTGAGTTGGAGAGGGGCCACCAGCCCGCTTCCCACTTGGTGTCCCAGGTAGGTCACGGACCCTTGGCCAACCTGGCACTTGCTGGCTTTGATGGTGAGCCCGGCTTGCTGGAGGGAGTGTAGAACCTCCCGCAGGTGGCGGAGGTGGTCGGTCCACTGGTGGCTGTACACAGCAATGTCGTCCAGGTAGGCGGCGCTGAAGCCTTCCAGGCCCGCCAGTACCTGGTTTACCAGCCGTTGGAACGTTGCCGGGGCGTTTTTCATGCCGAAGGGCATGACTTTAAAGTGGTAGTGCCCGTCTGGGGTAGAGAAGGCGGATCGTTCTTGGGCCCTAGGGGTGAGGCCGATCTGCCAGTAGCCCGCTGTTAGGTCGAAGATGCTCAGGTAGCGGGCGGCCCCCATCCGGTCAATTAGCTCGTCTGCCCGGGGGATGGGATGAGCGTCGGTCCGGGTAACTGCATTCATCCCCCGATAGTCCACGCAGAACCGGAGCTCAGGGGCAACGCCCGGGGCAGCTGCCTTGGGAACTAGGACGACTGGGCTCGCCCAGGGACTGTCTGAGGGTTCGATCACTCCTAGGGTCAGCATTTTGGACACCTCGGTCTGGATGCAGGCTCGTACCCGGTCTGGTACGCGGTACGCTCGGTGTCGAATAGGAGGGCTGTCCCCGGTGTCCACATCGTGGAGGCACCAGGGGGTGACTCCGGGGGTGAGGGAGAACAGGGAGGCGAACTGCCTCAGGAGCGTTTGGCAGTCTTGGTGTTGCTCCGGGGACAGGGCCTCGGAGAGCTGCACCCCTTCCACTGAGCCATCCTGCTCGAGGACCCTCAGTAAGTCCGGAAGGGGCTCAGAGTCTTCTTCTGTCCCATTATCGGTAGCCATCAGGAGGCTGAGTTCGGATCGCACAAAGTGGGGTTTGAGCCTGTTGGCATGGAGGACCCGTAGGGGGTTCCGGGCAGTCTCCATGTCGATTAAATAGGTGACGGGCCCCTTGCGTTCGATTACCTTGAAGGGCCCGGACCATCTGTCTTGGAGTGCACAGGGCTCAACCGGGGACATCACCCAGACCTGTTGTCCAGGTTCGAACTCAATGGAGGACGTGTGCTGATCGTACCACCTCTTCATGTCCTCCTGACTGGCCTCGAGGTTGGCTTTGGCGGCGTCTCGGAACCGCCGGGTCTGGTTGCGGAGAGCCAGGAGATACCGGTAGATGTCCGGGGGATTTTTCTGGGGAGGCTGCTCCCAACCTTCCTTGACTAGGCTGAGGGGGCCCCGGACGGGGTGCCCGTACAGGAGTTCAAAGGGGCTGAAGCCGAGGGACTTCTGCGGGACCTCCCGATAGGCAAACAGGAGGCAGGGAAGTAGCACGTCCCACTGGCGTCGAAGGGGTTCTTCTAGACCCATAATCATCCCCTTGAGGGTGCGGTTGAATCTCTCGACCAGTCCGTTTCCTTGCGGGTGATAGGGGGTCGTGAATTTGTAGGTGACCCCGCATTGTTGCCAGAGGGACTTCATATATCTGGAGATAAAGTTCGTGCCCCTGTCACTGACGACCTCCCGGGGGAACCCCACCCGGGAGAAGATCCCCATCAGGGCCCGGCCCACCACGGGGGCCGTCACGGTCCGAAGAGGGATGGCCTCGGGATAGCGGGTGGCGTGGTCTACAAGGACCAGGATGAACCGGTGTCCTTGGGCTGTTCGAGGGTCGAGGGGCCCCACAATGTCTATTCCCACTCGTTCAAACGGGGTGGTGACGACAGGAAAGGGCTGTAACGGTGCTTTGATTTTTCGGCCACTTTTTCCGCTGGCCTGGCAGGTGGGGCAGGCCTTGCAGTGGTTGGTGACATCCTTCCGCATGTGGGGCCAGAAAAAATGGGTCACCAGGCGGTCGTAGGTTTTATCCTGCCCCAGGTGTCCGGCAAGGGGGACATCGTGGGCTAAGTTCAGGAGGAAGTCTCGGAAGCGAAGGGGCACCACCAGCACCCGACTGGCCCCTAGTTCTGCAACTTTCTGCTCGCTGTAGAGCAGGTCTTGGTCCCAGTAGATCCAGTGGGCCCCCGAGGTATCCCCGGCGCTCTGGGCCAGGGCTTGCTGCCGGAGTCCTTCGAGAGAGGGACAGGTTTTCTGTTCGGCCCGGAATTGTTCCTGCGTGGGGCCTCCCTCCTGCCGCCATTGTGCCAGGTCAGGGACGTCCCGAAGCTGGTCGGATCCTTCTTCGGTTTGGGTCAATGGACTGGCTTCTGGGGCGGCCTCCTCGGGGATGAGCGCGGGAGGAGGTTCTGGCCACTCGGGCTCTTCTGGGCTGGGGACCGCGCGGGCGGTCATGGACCTGGTCGTGACGCAGACCCATTCGGGGAGGCCGAGCATCCCCAGGTGCTCCCTCCGTTCGACAGCTGCCCAGGGAGAGCTTTCAAGGTCGTTTCCTAGGAGGCAGTCCACGGGGGCATCATCGCGGACAGTTACTTTTAACATCCCTGTTACTCCTCCCCACTCGAAGGGGACGCAGGCCATGTGGCATAGGCTTTCGGAATTGTCGGCTGATCGGACAGGGCAAAGAATGTTCGGCAAGATTTGGTCTGGAGTGACGAGGTGGCGTCGGACCGCCGTTACACTGGCCCCGGTGTCGCGGAGGGCTTCCGCCCGGCGGCCATTAATGTTGACCCATTGACCGTACTTCTGGGTGTTGGCGGGAAGGGGGGCCCGCGGAATCATGTCTCTCTCCCCTAAGCAGACCAGTGCCATGGCGGCGGGTGCCCATTCAGAGGGATCGGTCTCGTACTCTTCTTGGTCTTCCGGGATTAGTTCTTCCCCTAGGGCCGCCGCTGCAACTTGGCGGGGGGTAGCGTTCGGATTCTTTGGGCAATTGGGATCACTGGCGTAGTGGCCGGGTCGCTGGCACCTGTGGCACGTAATGTTGGCCCGGAAACCGGCCCGGACGGCAGGGCTTCCTCGGCCAACCGGGGTCGAGGGGTTTCTGGGGGGTGACGAGGGGCCGGGGTCTCTCCCCCGACCCTGACTTCCTCCTCCCCCTCGGGGGCGATACGGTCTGGATAATTCGCTGGGTGCGTTCCGGCCAACTCGGGTGCTTTCCCACCGGTCGGCTTCGACGGCGAGTTGTCGAGGGTCGGTTAGCTTACTGTCCAGGAGGTGTTGCCGGAGCTCCACGAAGCAGTTGTTCGACAGGTGCTCCCATACGATAAGGTCAAAGAGTTGTTCGTAGGTGGTTACTTTGTTGCCCTTGATCCACCCCTCGAAGGCTCGGCTAAAAAAGTTCACGTACTCCACCCAAGTTGTACCCGGAATCCGTTTGCAGTCGCGGAACCGTTGGCGGTACATCTCCGGTGTGAGCCCGTATCGAGTGAGGAGGGCGGCCTTCATGTGGTCGTAGGAGGTCATCAGCTGGTCCGGGAGTTGTAGCAGGGCGTCCCGCCCTTCGTTGACAAACCTCCCCCATAATCCGGCTCCCCAATCGCTTCGGGGAATCCGGTGGGAGGTCATTGCCACCTCATAGGCTTTAAACCACTGCTGTATATCATCGTTCTTGTGGTATTCCCGTATGACATCTTTGGGGATGTGAACCTTGGGTTCGGTCGAGGCAGACGGGGTCGGTCGTTCGGGGAGCCCGAGGTCTTTATTCTGTTTCTGGATCTCCAGTGTTTTGAGATTGCGCTCATGTTCGTACTCTAGTCTCTTTTCCTCTAGCTCTCTCTGTCTTTGCTTGTCTTCTCGCTCTTCCCTGAGCCGTAAGTGTTCCAGGGTTATTTTTTGTTCTGCCAGCTTGAGTTCTCCATCCAAGCGAAGTCGGGCTAGTTCTAATTCGTGGAGTCTGGTTTTTTCTCTTTCTCGGATCTCTTCCAGGGAGAGACCCGCTCTTTCTTTAGTTGGTGCGGGGCTCGTCTCGGTTGTTTGTGTTCGGGGTACGGCCGTACCCGTTTCCGCCCAGGCTTCTAGGGCTCGTTTGAAGTCTTCCTTCGTACTCAGACCCGTGGTTGGGAGACCAAGTTCCATGCAATATTGCTTCAGTTCTCGGTGGTTGTAGTCTTCCAATTTTTCCATCTGGAATTTCTCCGTTGTTCCGCTCTCTGTTGTCATGGTGGTCGTGTGTCGTGGGTCGGGTGACTTTCTGTACGATTATGCGTAGGTTCGGATCCCACCGCTGCCACCAATGTTAGACGGGGACCCTGAGGGTCGGCCGGATACTGAGGGAGAGATCCCCGAGTGGGACCGTCTCCTGCGATCGTACAGACAAGTTACCTCCCTCCCCACAAACAGGCCCCACACCAAGTCGAGTTCAATGCTTTATATAAGGTTCTTAAGGCAAGGATATCAGCGATACAGGATATCTCGGACCCGGGGGTCCTCTCACTTCTAGTCTCTGTAGGGAAAAGGGGGTAGCGGGACAGTCTTGGTACCGGATCGGTACAGGTAGTGGTAAGAGGCGAGCTCACAATCCTCGAGCTGGAGTGTCTGTGGATCGGGCCGTGGCAGCGCCAGCAGGCCAAGATGATAGTCTCCCTAGGCAGGGGGCCGCGGCAGCGCCAGCAGGCCAAGACGATGGTTTCACGAGGCAGAGGGCCGCGGCAGCGCCAGCAGGCCAAGAAGATGGTTTCACGAGGCAGAGGGCCGCGGCAGCGCCAGCAGGCCAAGACGATGGTTTCACGAGGCAGTGGGCCGCGGCAGCGCCAGCAGGCCAAGACGATGGTTTCACGAGGCAGAGGGCCGCGGCAGCGCCAGCAGGCCAAGACGATGGTTTCACGAGGCAGTGGGCCGCGGCAGCGCCAGCAGGCCAAGACGATGGTTTCACGAGGCAGAGGGCCGCGGCAGCGCCAGCAGGCCAGTCACAGATGAGTTCTTCTCGGGTCTCTCGACTCCAGGATACAACTGGCTTCCTGGTCTGGTCCTGCCCCAGTTATAGGTCTGGTCCCCTTTGATGTCCGGACCCTTGCGCCTGGGGGGCCGGGAGGTCCGGGATGAGGGAGTCCAGACACCCAGCAGGGGGGTGGAGCCAGCGCCCAGGCGGCCGGGGGTGATCGACACCTGGCGGAGGAGAGCCGTTGACGATTCCTTTCTCCCATTGACTCGCCAAGTGGTCACTCTGCCTCCTGGCGGGAGGTTGGTGCCTCGATGTCGGGCCCGGCCGGGCCCAGGGTGAGGGTCGAGTTGGGGCCACGCGGCCTCGTGCTGCAGTGGCCCAAGATGGCGGCTGGGCCGAGGCCGTGGTGTGGATGGTGACCCGGGCCAGCTGGGTCCGGAGCTGGTGTCTTGTGGGTGAGGAATTGCAGTGTACTTCGGGTGGTCGTCGGGGACTCTGGCTGGGGATGCAGGGGGAGCCAGGGTCCAGGTTCCATTGCGGGGAGGGGGCAGCCCGACCATGCGGCCTGTCCAACACTCCCCCTCGGGGGCGATACGGTCTGGATAATTCGCTGGGTGCGTTCCGGCCAACTCGGGTGCTTTCCCACCGGTCGGCTTCGACGGCGAGTTGTCGAGGGTCGGTTAGCTTACTGTCCAGGAGGTGTTGCCGGAGCTCCACGAAGCAGTTGTTCGACAGGTGCTCCCATACGATAAGGTCAAAGAGTTGTTCGTAGGTGGTTACTTTGTTGCCCTTGATCCACCCCTCGAAGGCTCGGCTAAAAAAGTTCACGTACTCCACCCAAGTTGTACCCGGAATCCGTTTGCAGTCGCGGAACCGTTGGCGGTACATCTCCGGTGTGAGCCCGTATCGAGTGAGGAGGGCGGCCTTCATGTGGTCGTAGGAGGTCATCAGCTGGTCCGGGAGTTGTAGCAGGGCGTCCCGCCCTTCGTTGACAAACCTCCCCCATAATCCGGCTCCCCAATCGCTTCGGGGAATCCGGTGGGAGGTCATTGCCACCTCATAGGCTTTAAACCACTGCTGTATATCATCGTTCTTGTGGTATTCCCGGATGACATCTTTGGGGATGTGAACCTTGGGTTCGGTCGAGGCAGACGGGGTCGGTCGTTCGGGGAGCCCGAGGTCTTTATTCTGTTTCTGGATCTCCAGTGTTTTGAGATTGCGCTCATGTTCGTACTCTAGTCTCTTTTCCTCTAGCTCTCTCTGTCTTTGCTTGTCTTCTCGCTCTTCCCTGAGCCGTAAGTGTTCCAGGGTTATTTTTTGTTCTGCCAGCTTGAGTTCTCCATCCAAGCGAAGTCGGGCTAGTTCTAATTCGTGGAGTCTGGTTTTTTCTCTTTCTCGGATCTCTTCCAGGGAGAGACCCGCTCTTTCTTTAGTTGGTGCGGGGCTCGTCTCGGTTGTTTGTGTTCGGGGTACGGCCGTACCCGTTTCCGCCCAGGCTTCTAGGGCTCGTTTGAAGTCTTCCTTCGTACTCAGACCCGTGGTTGGGAGACCAAGTTCCATGCAATATTGCTTCAGTTCTCGGTGGTTGTAGTCTTCCAATTTTTCCATCTGGAATTTCTCCGTTGTTCCGCTCTCTGTTGTCATGGTGGTCGTGTGTCGTGGGTCGGGTGACTTTCTGTACGATTATGCGTAGGTTCGGATCCCGTCGCTGGCCACCAATGTTAGACGGGGACCCTGAGGGTCGGCCGGATACTGAGGGAGAGATCCCCGAGTGGGACCGTCTCCTGCGATCGTACAGACAAGTTACCTCCCTCCCCACAAACAGGCACCACACCAAGTCGAGTTCAATGCTTTATATAAGGTTCTTAAGGCAAGGATTTCAGCGATACAGGATATCTCGGACCCGGGGGTCCTCTCACTTCTAGTCTCTGTAGGGAAAAGGGGGTAGCGGGACAGTCTTGGTACCGGATCGGTACAGGTAGTGGTAAGAGGCGAGCTCACAATCCTCGAGCTGGAGTGTCTGTGGATCGGGCCGTGGCGGCGCCAGCAGGCCAAGATGATAGTCTCCCTAGGCAGGGGGCCGCGGCAGCGCCAGCAGGCCAAGACGATGGTTTCACGAGGCAGAGGGCCGCGGCAGCGCCAGCAGGCCAAGACGATGGTTTCACGAGGCAGAGGGCCGCGGCAGCGCCAGCAGGCCAAGACGATGGTTTCACGAGGCAGTGGGCCGCGGCAGCGCCAGCAGGCCAAGACGATGGTTTCACGAGGCAGTGGGCCGCGGCAGCGCCAGCAGGCCAAGACGATGGTTTCACGAGGCAGAGGGCCGCGGCAGCGCCAGCAGGCCAGTCACAGATGAGTTCTTCTCGGGTCTCTCGACTCCAGGATACAACTGGCTTCCTGGTCTGGTCCTGCCCCAGTTATAGTCAAGTCAAGTCAAAAAGGCTTTATTTCGACATAAAAAATATCTTAAAAAGCATACATACAATTAAAATTCATTTTAAACAATAGGAATAGGACATATAAAAAGACTCCTTACATGATTAAAATCAGCAAATAAAAACATGATTAAACTATTTGTCTAAGTCTTTTTGACCGAATCCGCCATGCCCACCCAAGATACTTCGAGGTGGCGCATGCATAAAATGAACGAGTGTCTGAAAGTAGTATCCTTAGTGCCATATTACAATGTCTTGTTCCCAGTGTAAGGCACATGGGTTTTAGCCATTTCGACCGTGGAACTTTATAGACAGGACACTCGAATAAAAAGTGAGGGACAGATTCATAGCGCTGTGGGCAGAAAGGGCACCACGGGGCAGTCTGGTGGGGAATTTTCCAATGACTTGTGAGTTCCATTAAGGGAAGAAGACCTATTCTAAATTTGAAATACAAGGATCTTTCCCATGGGGCTGAAATAATGTCCAAATACAGTTCTCTGAGGGGGGCATCTTTAAACTCCATAAAATTTCTAGACGATTTACAAATCGTTACAGAAGAGTTTCTTTTATTTGCCACCCATTTCCAATAGAGTTGTTTTAACATTAGTTTGGGCGGAGCCGTCTGTTGATGCCATGCTTCTTCTAGGCCCAGATTGGCAAGTAGTGCTTTGATGTCCCTTAACCATTTTATTTTTGTCCAGCCAGTGGATTTAATGATCTCACGCAGGCCATCCGCATAACTTGACAGCTCAGGGACTCTCCAGATGCGGGTCCACAGAAGCAAGGGGCGTAACTTAGCTTGGTCCTCAATCGCCCGACAGCCCATATCTAATTGCAACGGCAGGATAGGGACAGAGGGACCGAGGGACATCAAACTTCTCAAAAAGGTGTTCTCAGCACGAGTAAGATCTTTCATGTTTGACGTTCCCCAGAGTTCCGCCCCATAAAGAGCGGCACTTACTCCTCTGGCCGAATAAATATCCATTACTGCTGCTATAGGTTTCGTGGAGGCTGCTCTTTGCTCTTTCAACAGAGCCCCAGTTACTCTTTTCAAACTTAACAACATTTTGGTCAAATGATGGTCCCATTTCATCGAGTCCACCAGTCGAATACCCAAGTAATCAAACGTCTTGGTCCTTTCCAATGCAACAGACCCCAATGTTGGTGGGGGGCCAAGTTTTTGCGGGGGATTCAGGATAAGATACTTTGTTTTGTCTGTGTTAATACAGAGTCCTCTTTGCTTGCAAAAGGCATCAAAACCAAAGAGAAGCTGCTGAAGTCCCATCGGGGATTTTGACAGAAGTAAAGTATCGTCCGCAAAAAGCAGGGTAGGAATTAAACGACCTGCCAGACGGGGTGCATCAGCTGGTGTCCTGGTCAAGCAATCCACCACCCCGTTCACGTAGAGCGAGAAGAGTGTTGGTGCAAGTACGCACCCCTGTCTTACACCTCTATTCACATCTATTCTTGAGGTCTTTTCACCATTCGGCCCCCAGCGAATTTGGGCATAGTTTTTTTCATGGAACCTCATAATCAAGTGGAGCAGGTAAGATGGCATGCCAAGGTCACACAAAACCTTCCATAAGTTATTTCTAGGGACCAAATCGAAGGCTGTGCGGAGGTCGATGAAGGCCAGATATAAGGTACCCTTCCCAATCACGACCACCTTCCAATAAATCATAAGTAGCCTTAATGTTTGTTCGATTGTTCCCGTGCCAGCTCGGAACCCAGCCTGAAAATCTGAAAGAATCTTGTTTTCCTCTGCCCACTGCTGGACTCTGGCTAAAAGAACCTTGCCTGCTACTTTCTGCGAACAATCGATCAGGCTAATCGGCCTGTAGTTCGCTGGGTCTTCTCTTGAGCCTTTCTTATGCAGAGGGACCACCTCCGCAGCCATCCATGAGGCGGGCAGGGGTGCACCCGCCATAGCAGCATTTAAAACTGATGCAATTAACATACTCCAATTGCCCAAGTCCATACGAAGCAGGTCACCAGGAAGGCCATCGGGGCCAGCCGCTTTACGCGGCACAAGAGATTTTATGGCACCTTCTGTTTCTTTCCTAGTGAACAGGCTTTCCTCGAAACTCCCATCACCTCGAGAGATATGAGGTAGAGCGAAGTCCATTACCTCTGCTACAGGAGCTGTATACAATCTTGAAAAATGTAAATACCATCGATCCTCAGTTATGTTACAAGTAATGACAGTATCTAGGGGTCTGTTTTTCTTGCGTATTAGATCCCAAAAGCCTCTTGCATTTTTTCCACCACTGGCAACACGAAGTTCCTGCCAAAATGCGTCTTCCCAGTCTCTCCTTGCCAACTTTAGCTCTGCTTTGTAACTCTTGCGTTCAGTGCCTATTAGGGTAGCATCTCCACTTTTTACAGCCAATATTAGTGCTTTCTTTCTGGCACGACACTCTTTTGAGTACCAGCCAAAATTCCCATGCCGCTTATCAGGGTTATTAGATCCCCTTTTTATCTTAGCTTTGAATAGGCCCCCAATTGACGTCGAAACCTCACTAAACATTGCTGTAATATGATTTGGACTGACAGTCTCATTTTCCAAAATTGCACAGGCCGCAGAGGCAACAGCACGAATGCAGGAGAGTTTTTCTTCATCGATTGCCACTTTATCCCACTTTAGACGTCTTAGACAGTTTGAGGGGACCACCCCTCCCAAAGGCATTGGCTCAGGTGCATCACGATCTCCACTAACTAAATGACTCTCCCACCACCAGCGTGTTAGGGATAGAGAAAGTGCATTATGGTCACTGTCCAGGGAGGGTAAAACTATCATGTCCATCATGTGGGCCCAGAAAGAGAAATTTAGAAGGATGTAATCTATCCTGGATGAGTGCCCAACCCTATTGTATGTGTGTTCCCCTGCTATATCTGAGCGTGTTCTCCCATTGGCCGCTCTCAGGCCATACTCAAGAGTGAGGGAGTTTAGCTGAATAATTCTGGGCGTCCATCTATTTATTATTGGAAGGTCTAATGACGGGACGCCTCTCCTTGAATCTTCATCATACAAATCCAGAGATTCATCTGGCAACAGAGGCTCAAAAGTGCAATTGAAGTCTCCCATGACCATAATTAACGAGTCTCCACTGCACTCACCTAGAATTATCTCTAAAGCAGAAAGAGTTGGTGACAATGCTCTCCCAGAGGCCCCACGTGTATAGATATTAATGATCTCCAATTTCTCGGCTTTCCCTGGGCATGTTATAGTCAAGCGCATCAAATCTGGGGATTTTTGGGGATGATGGTGTACTCTCCATCCTAAGGAAATATTTACCCAAATTAAGAGACCTCCATAAGGGCGACCTCTTCCCGAAACAGGGATGCCTGCCGGGACAAAAAAAGTAGCATAACCCACTCTGTGCCTTGGTTCCACGCACCACGTCTCTTGAAATGCACAGACTGAGTGGGGCTCAATAAGCGCCACCCAGTCCGGGATATCCAGTTTGTTATTTAGGCCTGCCACATTCCAACTAATAACTTTCAGGGTTAAATGATGCAAGGATTCCACAAACCCTTCTACTTTATCCTGTATAGTCTGAGATTGTGCTCCATCCGCTAACTCAATAGTCTCAGGCCAATCGCCTGAGAAGGAGGGCACAATTGGATTAAGCGAGGGTTGGGGTACAGGAACATTAAGCAAGTTTACCCGCTCGGCTATGTGTGGTGTATTAACCCTGAGCAGGGGAGTGTTAGAAGCTACTATATCACCAAGTCACCAACCCCAGCCCTGGAATGGGGCTGCTTGGGTGGGTGTCCACTCCCTTGCTCTGGCATCCAGGGTTGGGTTATGTGGGAGCCATCCACCTCTACCCCCACCTTGCAAGAAATTCTTATACCCCATTAGGGGAGGGGGGTGATAGAAGTACCCCAAGTCCCTGGTTTGGATGTCGCAGAAATTATGCTGCGACTGCTGGCTGCAAATCATGCCTGCTACTCTAGGATCATTAAAATTAATCAGCACGCAGTCCCCCATTAGGTTTTTACGTCTATTACCAATCCAACCCACACGTCGGACAAAAGCTATTCTACCATCAATGTGCCCTGGGAGGGGTCTATTTGCTTTGAGCCAGGAGAGCGTTTTACGTTTAAGGTCAGAATATAACTCATTGGAACCTTCTTCGAGCTCAGGAACCCCCGTTAAAATCACCACATAGGGCTTACAACCAGGGGGGAGGCTAGCATTAGGGGTTTGCCTTTTTACCCTATCCTTAACAGGGGATTTTACTACAATTTTTACTGGAGGGTTGGATACAACCTTGTTAGCAGGAGTGGGAGGGGATGGTGTTATATCACCCTTTGTTGTGGTCGGTATATTTCCTGCTGCCGTGGCAGTTGGAACTAAGGACTTGGTGTTAGAAACAGGGTTGACCCTAAGAGCCTTAGTGGCTTGGGAGCTAGATTTGTTCCTTGTGTGTACCAAACTAGGCACAGGGTTTGGACTTGGTTGACCATGTAAGTTTCCACTCTTAGAATGCTTGGGTTGAGAAACCGTGACTGGAATAGGCGTCTTTTGACAAGGTAAAGACTCTGGGTGGGCCCTAGAAACAGGGGGAGCTATAGAGACAGCACCACCTGTTAACCCTCCATTATCTTCAGCCTGGGCCTTAGCGTGAAATTTAACTAAGGATTTCACAGCATAAAAATTGTCCAGCGTTGCCTGTTCAAATGTAGCTAGTTTACGTGTGAGACTATCAATCTTTTCAACAAGGGGCAGCACCACAGACTTGATTAAGCGCTCAACCTGAGGGAAAATACTGGTATCTACTGAGGCCATCGGGCCAGGGGTGTCCTCCACATTAGAAGCTCTAATAAAGCTCGTTATCGATTTTTGCTGTGGGGCTTGATACGTACCGGTACCCCCTTTAGGCATGGTGTGCCTCATAGCTTTCCTGCGTGGTTTTTGGAAGCCCCCCCTGCTGGGGCTTGCAAGGCGCTTTCTCTTTTTCTGTTGAAATGGTCCTGAAACTGCTTTCCCTACAAGTGTATTTTGCTGAGCCACTACTCTGGGAGTGCTAGCTACAGTGTGTTCAACTAAAGGTGGTGTGTTTAGGACCTCGCTAGCCTCGCTAGGCAATTTTGGTGGACTTAGAGCTATGAGGGTTACGGAGTTAGAATCCAGAGATTGTTCCCCCAGCGATTGGTCAGTGGTGGCAGATGAAATATTAAGTGTGGGATCAAGAACTATACTTGGTGCGGTTGTGGACACCCTTTCTAAACTTGCCCTAATCCGACTTAATCTCTCATCAATAAATGAGGAATCAATAATCACCAATGAGGTTGGGGTAGCATGCACGGGACTAGGAGCCAGAGCAATAGCACCTAAAGATGAACGCTTGTCGGGCGTACCCACCAAATCCCATGGTAATCTTTGTTCAGCTAGGGTTATCTCCTTTTCTACTAATGTGACTGCTCGGGTTATAAATTGGTCCATAGTACCTGTGACGACTTCTCCCGCAGGTTTCTTAATCTTGCTAGAGCGGGTACCTGAAGCCATTCTCTCGTTAGATTCGTGTCCACTTTCCAGAGCCAAGAGATGTGGCCCGGCCCGGCCTCTTCTGGCCCCTGATGGCCTAAGATGGTCCCGCCCTTGTCCCGGGCTTCTCCCGGTCGCTCCCACTCGCTCCGGCGAAGCGGTGATCCTGCACTCCTTAAGAGGCTGCAGCTATGTGATAGGCGGGGGGGGCGTGGCCAGCGGGGAGAGCAGCCCAGGTGTTGCTAGTTGGGCGCGCAGGGGCTCCTGGTCACTGGAGTCCCCTGCTTAGCTCGCAGCCCCGCTGGTTCTCTTACCTGCCCCCGCGTTTCCTCCTTGGCTCCTCTGGGCAATCCTTGGCAAAGCAACGACGCGCTGCGGGACCCGCGAAGCGGGTCCGGCGAGTCGTGAGGGTGAGAGCAGGGTGAGAGCAGGTCCGCTGGGCAGCTTGTGCAGAACGCTCCTCCGTCAGGCAACAAGATACGCTAGAAAGTGTCCCGCAAACACAGAGGCAGCAGCAGCTTTTGGCTCCGTTGGCGGGGGGGCGTGGCCAGCGGGGAGAGCAGCCCAGGTGTTGCTAGTTGGGCGCGCAGGGGCTCCTGGTCACTGGAGTCCCCTGCTTAGCTCGCAGCCCCGCTGGTTCTCTTACCTGCCCCCGCGTTTCCTCCTTGGCTCCTCTGGGCAATCCTTGGCAAAGCAACGACGCGCTGCGGGACCCGCGAAGCGGGTCCGGCGAGTCGTGAGGGTGAGAGCAGGGTGAGAGCAGGTCCGCTGGGCAGCTTGTGCAGAACGCTCCTCCGTCAGGCAACAAGATACGCTAGAAAGTGTCCCGCAAACACAGAGGCAGCAGCAGCTTTTGGCTCCGTTGGCGGGGGGGCGTGGCCAGCGGGGAGAGCAGCCCAGGTGTTGCTAGTTGGGCGCGCAGGGGCTCCTGGTCACTGGAGTCCCCTGCTTAGCTCGCAGCCCCGCTGGTTCTCTTACCTGCCCCCGCGTTTCCTCCTTGGCTCCTCTGGGCAATCCTTGGCAAAGCAACGACGCGCTGCGGGACCCGCGAAGCGGGTCCGGCGAGTCGTGAGGGTGAGAGCAGGGTGAGAGCAGGTCCGCTGGGCAGCTTGTGCAGAACGCTCCTCCGTCAGGCAACAAGATACGCTAGAAAGTGTCCCGCAAACACAGAGGCAGCAGCAGCTTTTGGCTCCGTTGGCGGGGGGGCGTGGCCAGCGGGGAGAGCAGCCCAGGTGTTGCTAGTTGGGCGCGCAGGGGCTCCTGGTCACTGGAGTCCCCTGCTTAGCTCGCAGCCCCGCTGGTTCTCTTACCTGCCCCCGCGTTTCCTCCTTGGCTCCTCTGGGCAATCCTTGGCAAAGCAACGACGCGCTGCGGGACCCGCGAAGCGGGTCCGGCGAGTCGTGAGGGTGAGAGCAGGGTGAGAGCAGGTCCGCTGGGCAGCTTGTGCAGAACGCTCCTCCGTCAGGCAACAAGATACGCTAGAAAGTGTCCCGCAAACACAGAGGCAGCAGCAGCTTTTGGCTCCGTTGGCGGGGGGGCGTGGCCAGCGGGGAGAGCAGCCCAGGTGTTGCTAGTTGGGCGCGCAGGGGCTCCTGGTCACTGGAGTCCCCTGCTTAGCTCGCAGCCCCGCTGGTTCTCTTACCTGCCCCCGCGTTTCCTCCTTGGCTCCTCTGGGCAATCCTTGGCAAAGCAACGACGCGCTGCGGGACCCGCGAAGCGGGTCCGGCGAGTCGTGAGGGTGAGAGCAGGGTGAGAGCAGGTCCGCTGGGCAGCTTGTGCAGAACGCTCCTCCGTCAGGCAACAAGATACGCTAGAAAGTGTCCCCAGTTATAGGTCTGGTCCCCTTTGATGTCCGGACCCTTGCGCCTGGGGGGCCGGGAGGTCCGGGATGAGGGAGTCCAGACACCCAGCAGGGGGGTGGAGCCAGCGCCCAGGCGGCCGGGGGTGATCGACACCTGGCGGAGGAGAGCCGTTGACGATTCCTTTCTCCCATTGACTCGCCAAGTGGTCACTCTGCCTCCTGGGGGGAGGTTGGTGCCTCGATGTCGGGCCCGGCCGGGCCCAGGGTGAGGGTCGAGTTGAGGCCACGCGGCCTCGTGCTGCAGTGGCCCAAGATGGCGGCTGGGCCGAGGCCGTGGGGTGGATGGTGACCCGGGCCAGCTGGGTCCGGAGCTGGTGTCTTGTGGGTGAGGAATTGCAGTGTACTTCGGGTGGTCGTCGGGGACTCTGGCTGGGGATGCAGGGGGAGCCAGGGTCCAGGTTCCATTGCGGGGAGGGGGCAGCCCGACCATGCGGCCTGTCCAACACTCTCGGAAGGTCGTCGGGTTACGGATGAGTTCGTCTGGTGTCGGCCGTGACAGCGTCAGCAGGGCTTCCAGTCCAGGATACAACTAAAGTCTTAATCCAGGGTTGCCCCAGATATAGGTCTGGAGGTCTTTGAAGTCCGGACCCTCGCGCCTGGGGGCCAGAGGGGCCGGGATGATGGTGTCCAGACACCCAGCAGGGGGGTGGAGCCAGCGCCCAGGGAGGCCGGAGGGCGATCGATACCAGGCGTCCGGGGACGGCTGGAGGCCCATCGAAACTCCCCTTCCTCCGGGATCTGTCGAGCGGCCACTCGACCACCTGGGTGGATCTTGGTGCCTCGATGTCGGGGCTTCGCTGGGGCCTGGGCTTGGGCCGAGGCCACTTGGTTGTGACGTGGCGGGTCCAAGATGGAGTCGGGCACGGCCTCGTGCTGAGGTCGTGATGGGCCTACGCTGGGGTCAGGCCTGCGCGGGTGGACCGGGATGGTAGCCGGCCCTGTAGTGTTGGGGCGTGCAGGATCGGGCCGAAGGGGCCGCCCGAGGTCTGGTGGAGGGCGGATATCGACCTGGGCCCGCCATGCGGGAGGGGTAGGACCACGCCATGAGGCTGGGTCCAACACGCGTCCCCCCCAGCTGAAGGCAGGGGAGAGTCACCCATCTTCTTGGGGATTCGCCTCGCCAAGGCGGAAGAATCTGGACAGGCCGTCAGCATTGGCGTGGTCGTTGCCGGGGCGATGCTCCACGGTGAAATCCATTCCCCGCAGCAAGATGGACCAGCGCAGCAGCTTCGGGTTTTCTCCCCGCATCTGCATCAACCAACGCAGGGGCTGGTGGTCGGTCTGGACCCGGAAGTGGGTGCCGAAGAGGTAGGGCCGGAGCTTTTGAGGGCCCACACCAAGGCGAAGGCTTCCCTCTCGATGGTGCTCCAGCGTTGCTCTCTCGCCAGCAGGCTTCGGCTGATGAAGGCCACAGGTTGGTCGATTCCTTCGGGGTTGACTTGGGACAGGACCGCCCCGATGCCGTGCTCCGAGGCGTCGGTCTGGACTACAAACTCTCTGCTGTAGTCGGGGGCCCGTAGCACAGGGGCGGTGCACATGGCAGTCTTTAGAGTCTCAAAGGCCGTTTGGCACGCAGGGGTCCAGTGCACCCTCTTTGGTAGCTTCTTGGAGGTCAGTTCGGTCAGGGGCACCACAATGCTCCCGTAGTCTTTTATTAACCGACGGTAATATCCAGTGAGCCCCAGGAAGGCTCGGACGGCGGTCTGGGTGACTGGGGGCTCCCAGTCCCGGATGGCGTCGATCTTTGGTTGGAGGGGAGCCACGTGGCCGCTCCCCACTTGGTGTCCCAGATAGGTCACAGTCCCTTGGCCTATCTGGCACTTACTGGCTTTGATGGTGAGTCCGGACCGCCGAAGGGCCGTCAAGACCGTCCAGAGGTGGGTCAGGTGCTCACCCCAGTGAAGGCTGTACACAGCAATGTCATCGAGATAGGCAGCGCTGTACTCCTCTAGTCCGGCCAGCACCTGGTTCACGAGTCTCTGGAAGGTTGCTGGTGCGTTCTTCATGCCGAAGGGCATCACCTTAAAGTGATAGTGGCCATCGGGGGTCGAGAAGGCTGATCGTTCTTGTGCACCCGGGGTGAGGCCGATCTGCCAATACCCCGCCGTGAGATCGAAGGTGCTGAGGAATTTGGCAGCTCCTAAGCGATCGATTAGTTCATCTGCCCTGGGGATAGGATGGGCGTTGGTTCTGGTGACTGCATTCAGCCCCCGGTAATCAACACAAAACCGGAGCTCCGGAGCTGTCCCGGGGGCGGCGGCTTTAGGGACCAGGACAACGGGACTGGCCCAGGGACTGTTGGAGGGTTCGACTACCCCCAGAGCTAACACCTTGGCCACTTCTGTTTGGATGCAGGCCCGAACCCGGTCGGGTACTCGAAAAGCTCGGTGTTTCACGGGCGGGCTGTCTCCGGTGTCCACATCGTGGACACACCACCGGGTGACCCCCGGAGTGAGGGAAAACAGATCCGCAAACAGCCCCAGCAGCTTCCGGCAGTCTTGTTGCTGCTCTGGGGTCAGAGTAGAGGAGAGCTGGGCCCCTTCGAAGGAGCCGCCTTTCTCGGAGGTGCTGAGGAGGTATGGTAGTGGGTCTAAGTCGTCTTCTGCTCCGTCATCGGTCGCCAGCAGCAGACTTAGTTCAGTGCGTGCACAGTGCGGCTTGAGTCGGTTAGCGTGGAGAACCCGGAGGGGGTTCCTGGGGGATTCCATGTCCACTAAGTAGGTGACAGGGCTCTGACGCTCCACCACCTTGAAGGGCCCCGTCCACTTGTCCTGGAGGGCACAAGGTTCGACCGGGGACATGACCCAGACCTGCTGGCCCGGCTCAAATTCGATGGACGAGGCGTACTGGTCATACCAGCGTTTCATCTCCTCCTGACTAGCCTCCAGGTTGGCCTCGGCAAGTTCCCGAAACTTCAGAGTCTGATTGCGTAGGGTCAGGAGGTACCGGTAGACATCAGGTGGGGCATCTCGGGCTGCCGTCTCCCAGCCTTCCTTGACCAGGCTGAGGGGGTCTCGGACCGGGTGCCCGTACAGGAGTTCGAAAGGGCTGAACCCCAGGGACTTCTGGGGTACCTCTCGGTAGGCGAACAGGAGGCAAGGCAATAGGACATCCCATTTGCGCCGGAGGGGCTCCTCTAGGCCCTTGATCATCCCCTTCAGTGTCCTGTTGAATCGTTCGACTAGCCCATTTCCTTGGGGATGATACGGAGTGGTGAACTTATAGGCGACCCCGCACTGCTGCCAGAGGGACCGCATATGCTTCGAGATAAAGTTGGAGCCCCGATCACTCACGACTTCCCGAGGGAAGCCGACTCGGGAGAAGATGCTCATGAGGGCTCGGCCCACCACGGGGGCCGTGATGGTTCGGAGGGGGATGGCCTCGGGATAGCGGGTAGCATGATCCACCAGGACGAGGATGAAGCGGTTCCCCTGCGAGGTGCGAGGATCCAGGGGCCCTACGATGTCGATCCCCACTCGCTCGAAGGGGGTGGTGACCACGGGAAAAGGTTGGAGCGGGGCCTTCACCTTCCCCCCGCTCTTTCCGCTGGCTTGACAGGTCGGGCAGGTCCTGCAGTGGTTATGCACATCGTTCCGCATTTTCGGCCAGTAGAAATGGGTCACCAGGCGGCTGTAAGTTTTGTCCTGCCCCAGGTGCCCGGCGAGGGGCACATCATGTGCTAAGTTTAGGAGGAAGTCTCTGAATCGGAGGGCCACGACTAGCACCCGGCTGGCCACTAGTTCGGCAATCTTCTGTTCGCTGTAGAGAAGGTCGTTGTCCCAATAGACCCAGTGGGACCCCACGGGGTCTCCCGCGGCTTGAGTAGCGGCTTGCTGTCGGACCCCCTCAAGGGAGGGGTAGGTTTTCTGCTCCTGCCGGAACTGTTCGCGAGTGGGACCCCCTTCTTGGCGCCATTGCACGAGTTCGGGGAGGTGTTGGAGTTCGGGGGGATTTTCTTGGTCGGGCTCTTGGGAGCCGTGTTCCAGGCCAGGGTCCTCGGGGATGACGGGTGGCGGCGGTGCGGGCCACTCCGGCTCTTCAGTCGAAGCTTCCCCCGCTGGGGTGGAGGCTCGGGCGGACATGGAACGGGTGGTCGCACAGACCCACTCGGGAAGGCCTAGCATCCCTAGGTGCTCTCTTCTTTCGGCGCCTGCCCAGGGGGAACTTTCCAGGTCGTTCCCAAGGAGGCAGTCCACGGGGGCATCATCGCGGACAGTTACTTTTAGCATGCCCGACACTCCCCCCCACTCGAAGGGGATGCGGGCCATCTGGCACAAAGTCTCTGAGTTACCTGCGGACCGGACTGGGCACAGGACGTTAGGCAGGATCTGTTCGGAGGTCACCAAATGGCAGCGGACTGCTGTTACGCTGGCCCCAGTGTCACGGAGGGCTTCGGTTCGGCGACCATTGATGGTGACCCACTGGCGGTACTTCTGGGTGTTGCCGGGGATTGAGGTAACGGGTTTTTAGGAACCCGCTGGTGTCAGGGGATAACACCCGAAGACCTCTGAGTTCCCTTGTTCCGGACCACAGAAACACGTAGTCTTCTAGTCGCAGTCAAAGATCAAGTTTTATTGGTAGCTACCAAGTAACACGTGTCCCAGAAGTACACCACACAGACTGTTTGTTTTTACAGAACCAGCCGTCTCCTTATATATCAAATATATGGCTTCAAGCAAGAATTCTTGATTTTATGGTATGGCAACACACATATTTCTACAACAATACAAAGAGCGAAGTCATGTAAGCAAGCCCATATTTTAGATGTCCAGTTTGCTGATAGATTACCCAGTTGGATCGGGAACTCCCATCAGATATAGATGAACCACCAATAAAAGGAAGGTACAACCCAGCCATAAAAGGGCCATAAACAAGATACGGGGACAGGTGCGTGTTTGAAGGAAACATGGGCTGTATGTAGTGAATGGTTCGTGGAATGTTATGCGTAGATGCTATCGTATTCGGCCACTGGGCGAGGAGCTGCCTAAACAGGTTTGGCCGAAGACAGTGGAGTCAGTTGGGACAGGTCAGGGGAAAGTCACGAAAGGTGGACGTGTCTATTTGGATCACGCTCGACCTTTAATTGACTTATCATGAGGGCAAGATGCAAGATGGATGCCGTTCACAAAATGGAGTTTAAGGGATGGGACGGAAACTGTGATTTAGGGGTGTTGGCAACCCTCGATTGTAACGCAAATACATAGGAATGATGTCCTAATCATTATCGGTTCGTAGACACCAAATCGTCTCGGTACGTTGAGGTTTCGTGACACGGGTATTGGACCTCGATATCGGGAAAACCACAGGGTCCGGATTTTGGGAACCACAGACCCTCCTTTTGCCCTCATATAAGGCAATAACTCATGCTAATCTGAGTCCAAATCGGTATGAAGAAATTCGTGGAGATGTTGCTGGAGCATCATTCTGCTACTCAGCTCGTCCTGTGACACAGACTTCCGTACACACGAGGTAGCACAGAGGCCACATAGTGCAGGAGCACACTGTATACACAAGCAAAACATGAACAGAAGTGCCAAGATCATCCCGATGAAAATCAAAGTTTTCCATCCCCAGGCAGTGATCAGTTCCCAGAACCACCCCAGCAGGGACCAATCCCCTTTCTCAATGTGAAGGGAACCAGATATTTCGTGTAGTTTGGAGATGGCCTGGTATACTGTTGGTGCGTTATCAGGGATGAAAATGCAGCAACTGGATTGGATGACTCTACACACACCACCACGATCGGCGAGTATAATGTCTAAGGCAATTCGGTTCTGAAGGGTCATAAGTCGATCCGACTGAAGCTCTGTTGTCAAATTGCCAAGTGCTCCGGCCGTTGTGGTCACGGCGGATTCAACTATCCTCGCTAACTGGCGAATATTCCTGCTGTTCACCATAGGCCCCCAAAATGGCAGAAAACCCTTTGCGAAGTCAGCGAATTCCTGACCCACGGTGTCGTCTTTACTCACGACACCTCTAGCTGTCCTTGTCCGGTGGTAATCTGCTCGGGCCGTGTAGGTAGGAGGCAGCAGAAATGAAATAAAACATATACCTGAGAAATCAGGGGGCAACCACGTGTAGGCTTGGTCGTGGCAAACGAAATACGTGCCTTTAGCTGCCAAGAGTATCGGGGAAGTTCGGGAAGCAAATACATATGTTTCCGTGCAAATGCTCTTTCCTAACTGTGCTGTGGGGTTCCTACTAATACCCTGTAAGCATAAGTGACCTCGGTGGGGAACTATCCAAACTGGGCGAGATTTCTGTGCTGCCTGGCTCTTGACCAGGTAAACCCCATGTTTGGTCACATTCCAACGGGTGTAGGGACTCAGTTCATCTTTGGGGATTGTCAGATAGGTGTCGATATCCCTACTCATGTTCCTTATCCCTGCAATTAGTGCCTTGTTACTGGAGTCGCTCGCAGCGGAACGGGTCGGGTATGGTTCTAGGGCGAATAGGAACATGGTCTGGAAAGCCCACAGAGAACCATAGTAGCTGAATGGCAAAACGAAGTATGGGATACCCTTATCGGTTGTGTGTGGCATAAGTCCGCATATCCAACAGTTTGACGTGTTCATTATGGACTGGTGTTGGTGTAGAAGCTGGATAAAAGAGTTGTTTACAAATTCGAGTCTTCGGGCAGACTTGTGTTCAGGTAAAGGGTGAAAGTAGTGTGGAGAAATAGTGGGAGGAGGTGGTGTCTGGGTGTCATTCGAAAAGGTAACTTTAAATACGAACAAGGTATAACCAATAAAAAACACAAGTATGCTACATAACATTAAAACACATAATATCAGGAATCTTCTTCTGGACAGTATCGTGCATAACTGTTTTTCAAAGTTCGTGAGTCTGACAGGTCTCTCTACCCTTGGAAACTCCATCCTCTAGTTGCTGCCCGCGGTGGTTGATTGATTCTCCCAGGGAGCGCGCTCTGCTCAGTCCGGGGTAACTCCCGTGGACCAATCAGAACCGTGGACCTAGAACTTCCCAGTTGCCCTCCCCAGACTTCAACTGCGACCCTAGCAGCAGAACCGGATGGCGGTTCGAAAAATCAAAAATGAGCTAGTTCCCTTGGGACGAGAGAGCTGAAAATTCAAAAATAGTTCTTAGGGGAGAAGAGGAAATTACATGAGATCAAGCTTTTATTAGTTCTTTTGTCTAGACCGCAGGTTGTATCGTCGTTTCCCAGGTACGGTGTGATCTTCAAACAGCGTTTCAGGGTCAGTAGTGTCCAATTGCATAGATGGTGACACAAGTCCTTGCAAAATATGATCACTCTTCTTTTCGGTGCTAGTTTCTTTCAAACGGGCATCGCTGAAAGGGATGAAGCGAGGTACGGATTCTGTCTCAGAGTCAGCAAGTCCTTTGTTGACCCACCGGTCGTATGGAAGGGGTAGAGGGACCCATTTGCAGTGGGCCCCATGTACCCAGTTCTTCTTGCCTTCAACCCGAACAGCAGATCTTGTTGAAAGTAGTACCAGGTGCGGTCCGGTCCACCTCGGTTGTCCGTTGTTGGTGCGCTGAAAATTCCGCAACAAAACCCACGAACCGGGTTCGATGAGGTGACCTGGATCGTCAGAGGCTGGTGGAGAAGAACTGTGAACCTGTTGGTGTAAAACACGCAATTTAGTTGTCAATTCGCACAAATAGTCAAGCAGTACGGGGTGCTCTATCTCGCTCAGTTTCTTGGGTCTTGGCACGCCCCAGACGTTGGCTGGGCGGCCAAACACGATTTCATGGGGGCTAAGTCCTAACCTGGAGTGGACAGTCGTCCTGGTTGACAAAAGTGCTAGAGGCAAGGCATCAGGCCATTTAAGACCTGTACTGGCTTGGATTTTGGCTAGTTTGAGTTTCAGAGTGCCATTGTAGCATTCTACTAATCCAGCCGATTGGGGGTGATTCGCAGAGTGGAATTTTTGGTGTATGCCTAGACACTCACACACTCTCTTCATCACGCATCCTACGAATTCACTTCCGTTATCACTCCAGACAATTCTAGGCATACCGAATCTAGGGAAGAACTCTTTGACAAGGGCTTTGGCAGTCGATAAGGCGGTGTTGTCCTTAAGGGGGTACGCTTCCACCCACCTTGAAAAGGCGCAAACAACAACGAGAACGTATTTCAGGTTGCTGCACCTCTCCATGTGGATGAAATATAGCTGCAAAACCTCGAACGGGTACGTTGGAGGCGCAAAATGACCAGCTGGAGTTGGCGTTCCCCTACCGGGATTGTACTTCAAACATACCATACACTTTCTGACCACGTTTTCTGCGTACTTTGGGATATTGCTATTCTGCCATACTGGGGCCAATAGTTTACATATTCCTCTCGAATTGATGTGTGCCATTCCGTGAGCCATCGTTACCACTGCAAGTACGTATGCATTAGGTAGTAACCATCGCTGGTGTTCCGATAGTTCGACCAAACAACCATTCGCATCCAATCTACCTGTGCTTTCTCTCCATTCATTCATCTCGTTCTCAGTGGCCTCGGCTTGTATTGATTTTACGCTTTCAATGGTGTCCTCACACATTCCTACATCAGTAGTCCATCTAGCGGGACCCGTGACATACATCCGATTCATTGTGTTCCTTGCAGTTCCCTTCGCAACCTCATCTGCAAATGCATTTCCGCGGCCAACATCATCCTGAATCTTTCTGTGCGCACTACATTTTATAATGGCGACTTGTAGGGGCAAGGTGAGTGACTCAAGGAGCTCATTAACTAGCTGACAATGTTGTATCTTTGCACCATGGGACGTAAGGAATCCACGTTCACGCCATAATCTCCCAAAACTGTGAGCCACACCAAAGGCATATTGGCTGTCAGTGTACACATTCACTCGCTTTCCTTTCGCCAGCACACATGCTCTAGTAAGCGCTATCAACTCTGCAGCTTGTGCAGAACTGTGGGGAATGCGTGCAGTCTCTACAATGGTGTGTAACGTCGTTACGGCATATGCTGTAGTCGTATCACCATTCGGCAACTTGAAACATGAACCATCAACCCATAGAGTATCATTGCATTCGGGAAGGGGAGTGTCCTGTAAGTCTACTCTCCCTTTTGTCTCTTCCTCTGTCCTGAAACAGCAGTCATGCTTGTCAATCTTGTCTGTCTCTGTCGGGATGGGTAATAACGTAGCGGGATTGAGTGTATCACACCTCTTTATATGGATGTGACTTGCTAGCAGGGTAAGTTCGTAACTGGATAGTCGAGCGCTAGTAAGGTGTTGTGTCTTTGTCCTATTTAGTAAAATGTCTACTGCATGCGGAACCATAACGATCAGAGTGTTATTCATGACTAATCCAGCAGACTGTCGAATGCAGACAGCTGCTGCGGCTGTTGCTCTTAGACAACTTGGCAGTGCCTTAGCCACTGGATCCAGAGTTGCCGAAAAATACGCGCATGGGCGCTGTTTGTCCCCAAAGAGTTGCATTAAGACTGATAATGCACAACCTTCTTTTTCGTGGACATACAATGTAAAAGGCTTACTGTAGTTGGGGTTTCCCAACACAGGAGCCGAACACAATGCATCGCGCAACTCGCGGAAACTCGTCTGACAATCTTCAGACCAAGGCATAGGTTTAGGCGTGTCTTTGCGGAGTAGTGACAGTAAGGGTTTGGCTAGTAGTGAGAAATTCGGTATCCATTGTCTACAGTACAATGTAATGCCCAAAAAGGCTCGAACCTCTGTCTGTGTCCTTGGGGCACTTAGTTCTGTAATTGCCTGTATTCTTTCTGGTGTCAGTCTCCTTCCCTCCTTCGATAAGATGTGACCTAGGTAGGTTACTTCTTGTCGACAAAATTGCAGTTTTGAAAGGGAGACTTTGTGCTTCATGTCACATAGGTGACGTAATAGCGACAACGTAGCTTCCTTGCAAATCTCTTCAGTGTCTGCAGCGATCAGTAGATCGTCTACGTACTGAATCAATGTTGACCCATCTGGCAGTACAATTGTGTCTAATTGTGTTTTCAGAGCCTGACTGAATATTGATGGACTTTCGCAGTAGCTGTGAGGAGCGCATTTGAAGCGGAAGCTTCGTCCTCCTAAATTGAAGCCGAAAAGGTCTCTACTCTCTTCGGCGATCGGGATGCTGAAGAAAGCGTTCTTCAGGTCAATCACCGAGAACCAAGCTGCTGAAGCTGGAACCATTGTCAATAAAGCAGTAATGTCGGGGACGACTGGAAACTGCGGTATAACTACCTTGTTTACTTCTCGGAGGTCAATCACAAACCTATACACAGGGGGCTGTGAAGGATCAGTACGTTTCAAGACCGGTAAAACTGGACTGTTACAAATGTTTCCTGTTGTTTCCTCGATAACATCTTTATCGACCAAATCATAAACGATCGTTAACAATGCCTGTTTGCAGTCGTTAGAAATTTTGTATTGGGGAATACGTGGCAATCTGACGTTTGCTTTCAAAGTTATGACATACGGTGCTATTTCTAAACGACCTACATCGTTGGAACCATTAGCCCATAGTATATCTGGAAGTGATGACAATTCGGTTGGGATACCTTCTTTTGACAAGTACATTGGAGAAATGACTTTTCTCCCTAAAGTAAGCTGTACTCCCGAGGGAGAACAGTACAAAGTCGCGTACAACCTCTTTAGCAAATCCAATCCTAACAAATTTTCACCGCAACCTGTTGTAAGAATGAGGGGTGCTTCTAATTCACAGGGGCCAACAGAAACGGAAACAGGACTAGAGATCGGGTTTCTAACAGGGGCGCCAGAGAAGCCTACGGAGACATTCATTTCGCCAGACAAAGGTGCACCAGGAAGTTTTGAGTGCATAATAGAACTTTTTGTAGCACCAGTATCCAGCAGAAATGGCTCTGACACTCCTGAGGTAATTACCTCGACATAAGGTCCATCCTGATCTACTGGAACTGAAACAACTCCCTCTCTTTGTCCATGGCTGTCCTAGCGATCGTTACCCTCATTGTCGTGTTCGGTGTAATAGTCGTCAGCATAGTACTGAGCTGACTTGGACGATGAATTACCCCGTTGATCAAAGCTATTCATTGATTTCTGAGGTGGAAAAGAAGTTCTATTCTGAGTGAAATTTCCACGGCCTCTACCTCTAGAGGCATGCTGAACACCTCTTTCCCTTACACCTTGTGCACCGTTTAAACGTCGTGCGAGAGCCGGACAATTATTCCTAAAATGGCCCTCTTCTTTGCAATACGCACATTGATTCGGGCCGTACGTAGGACGCTGATGGGAAAGCTCGTTTCCTTGCGCGTCTCTAGAGTACTGCAGATTCTGTTGATAATTAGGCTGGCTAGCCATACGAGGCTGATAGGCCTGTTGGAGAAGAACTTTAGTTTTCAAATCTTTCGTCTTTTTGTCTGCCTTGTCTAACTCGTCTTTACGCCTATTTTCATAGTACTGGGCTGTTGCTAGAATCTGCGCTGACGTAGAGACAGCCCAAGCACTTTCTGAGTCTTTTAGTTTAGCACACAATTCAGGAAGCAAATTGTGTACAAACTTGTCTACAAACAGTCTTTGGCCACCCTCGGTAGCCATATCCTGACCACTATGGTCAGTGAAGGTTTCCTCAAATCTCGTGAAGAAGTCAGACACATTCTCGTCTTTCTTCTGCTTGCACGCGGATAGCTTGTCCCAGTTTACACGTACTTCAGGCATAATTGTCTTCATGTATGCGATAATTCTACCAGGAAGTTCAGCTATTAGCGGCTCAGGCTTGAAACCACCGATTTGTCTAGCATCTGTAGTCGCAATGTTTGCCCTTGAGTCACCTAATTCTTGGTCATGATCCGTATGACGTATCTTACTCCATAAAGGATGTGGAACAATGTTCCCAAACAACATGTCTATATCCGCTAAATTCATTATACATGAGCTTGCAGTTTGGGACAACTCCTTATAATACCCAGTCGGGTTTTTACGGGGATCGGGTAGTGTCTGCTTGAGTGCTAGAACTTCGGATCTTTTCCAGGGGACATGTACCCATACACGCTGGAAATGAGGCAGAACCGTTGGAACTGCGTTTGCATCACCTTCCCTCCAAACCGGAGGAACCTCTCTCATAGGGTACTGTCTCGCTCTTTTCCTACTATACGTACCACTGTCAGAGGATGACCCAGAATTACCACCTGTACTTCGATGTGATAATAATATCTCTACTGCTCTTTCAACGTCGGGACCAACTATCATACCCTCCCCAAATTTAAATCGTAACCTACACAACTCCTGCAGGTTGCTCTTCTGACCATTATCTTCCAAATCCTCACACAGGAAAACACACATCTGCTCAAAGACGTATCTTTGCGTTGGTTCATCCCATTGACGGAAAACGTTCATGACAGACTCTACATCATATCTCGCTGTATCCATAGCCCAATTTCGTGCTAACTTATTCAATGTTTCCCTTTCCTGATAATCAGGCATTTGGCTTCGTAATTGTCTTCGTTCCGTGTTAGGGGTCGTTTTAGGCAACCGAAAAAGTGGTGAAGGAAAGTTAGTAACAATGCTGGCCATTTTATGCCAGACGAAAGGTGAAAGTGGAGGAATAGCTGGTAGTAGAACAGAGTCACGCAAAGCAGAAACAGAAATGTTCGTAGAACGAGTATCAGAGAGACTAGAAGGTGCGCTAGGCGAAATTTTAGAAGGAACGGTAGGAGAAATAGATGTGATCGGTGAGCCTTGAGGAGGCTGTGCCAAAGAAACAGGAGCCAGCTGAAGAGTAGCTGGTGAGTGCGGTAAAGGAGCCTGTATTACAGCTACCAAGGGTGCAACGAAAGGTTGCTGAGGTGCTGTGGCATTTTGTGCATAGGGTGGCGGAGAATTTAATAGGTGGGACATCAATGGATCTTTCTCGGATCCTTCCTGTTGACCTTTTCCTCTATTTGGCAGCATTGGGTAACATTTATCTATCGCTAGTTTCTTGCTCCTAAGCATCTGTTCGCTCTCCTGCTCTTCCTCGTTATCTCTGTATGCAACGGCAGCTTGCACCATTGACATACCTCTTTTATTCTTTTTTGCTAGTCTTATTTCTTTCTGTTTGGCTTCCTTGCGCCATAAGCGGAAAGAGTCAAACATTGCCGGCCGGGCTTTCTTCTTGAACAATTTGACCTCTAAGTTATCTAATATTTCTTGGTCGAAACTACCATATTGGGGCCATTTTAAAACACCATCCTTGCGGGTGTATTTTATCCATACCTCGTTATATGTGATAGGACCTACGCCGTGCTTCACATAGAGTTCATACATTGGAGTTCCAATTGGAGGAACCGGACAAGAATCTTCCAACTGGGAGTCCTTACTACAACCAAGACAAAACAAGTTTCCAAGTTTGCTAAAACCAGGTATCTTCGCTCACTGGTCTAGCTTCAAACTTCAAAGGATTATCTGTTACGATATTTCTCGTGAATACACGAGTCCTTCGGCTTTGGGGCTTGCAAGTTCCAAATCAAGTCGTATCTCAAGGATACCAAAAACTAAGAACAAACTAAGGACTAGGAGACGCTCCACTTATACTTAACTGAAGTATTTGAAGATCGATGACGTCGCTAGAAGACTCGTCTATCGTTTCGCTCTACCAAGGATCACTGGGTCCAAAGCAAGGCGATAGTCAGGGCAGCAGTCCTTCGTAGCCGTCGGGACGCGGGGAACCTCGCAGCAAAGACCTTCGGAACCACGTCGACATACAGGGGTCGCTGAAGTGGCTGGCCGTCCTCTGGAATTTTCACACGAAGCTCCTCACGAACATCTGGCTTGGACCGTCACCGCTTGATATCGCCCCGAGTTGGGCGCCAACTGAGGTAACGGGTTTTTAGGAACCCGCTGGTGTCAGGGGATAACACCCGAAGACCTCTGAGTTCCCTTGTTCCGGACCACAGAAACACGTAGTCTTCTAGTCGCAGTCAAAGATCAAGTTTTATTGGTAGCTACCAAGTAACACGTGTCCCAGAAGTACACCACACAGAGAGTAGGTTCTTGGGAGACTGTTTGTTTTTACAGAACCAGCCGTCTCCTTATATATCAAATATATGGCTTCAAGCAAGAATTCTTGATTTTATGGTATGGCAACACACATATTTCTACAACAATACAAAGAGCGAAGTCATGTAAGCAAGCCCATATTTTAGATGTCCAGTTTGCTGATAGATTACCCAGTTGGATCGGGAACTCCCATCAGATATAGATGAACCACCAATAAAAGGAAGGTACAACCCAGCCATAAAAGGGCCATAAACAAGATACGGGGACAGGTGCGTGTTTGAAGGAAACATGGGCTGTATGTAGTGAATGGTTCGTGGAATGTTATGCATAGATGCTATCGTATTCGGCCACTGGGCGAGGAGCTGCCTAAACAGGTTTGGCCGAAGACAGTGGAGTCAGTTGGGACAGGTCAGGGGAAAGTCACGAAAGGTGGACGTGTCTATTTGGATCACGCTCGACCTTTAATTGACTTATCATGAGGGCAAGATGCAAGATGGATGCCGTTCACAAAATGGAGTTTAAGGGATGGGACGGAAACTGTTATTTAGGGGTGTTGGCAACCCTCGATTGTAACGCAAATACATAGGAATGATGTCCTAATCATTATCGGTTCGTAGACACCAAAATCGTCTCGGTAAGTTGAGGTTTCGTAACACGGGTATTGGACCTCGATATCGGGAAAACCACAGGGTCCAGATTTTGGGAACCACAGGATCGGGCCTCGGGGGATTAGGTCGTGAGTCCCCAGGCAGGCTAAGGTCATGGCGGCGGGCTCCCACTCGGCCTGCTCGGGGCCGTTGTCCGCTTCCTCACTACCTTCTTCACCCAGGGCCGCGGCCATTATCTGGCAGGCTGGGGGCCCGGTGGTGCCGGGTCGCTGATTCATCGGGCAGAGGGGGTCATTCGCGTAATGACCCTGTCGCTGGCATCTGTGGCACGTAACATTCGGTCGGGGCCCTGGTCTGGTTGGGGGGCCCCCTCTCTGGCCCCAGGGTGGCGACGTGGAGGCAGGGGATGACCCCTGGGGGGCGTCTCGTCCCCGACTCTGGCCTACTCTGCCGCCTCGGGGTCGGTGGTTTCCCGGAGATCCCCGGCCGGAGTCTTCCGTCGGACCCCGGCCGACTCGGGTGCTCGCCCATCTATCCGCCTCGACAGCGAGTTTTCGTGGCTCAGTCTGTTTGCTGTCGAGGAGCTGTTGCCGGAGTTCGATGAAGCAGTTATTGGATAGGTGTTCCCACAGAATGAGGTCAACCAACTGCTGGTAGGTGGTGACCTGACAGCCCCGAGTCCACCCCTCGAAGGCTCTGCTGTAATAGTTCACGTACTCCACCCACGTGGTACCGGGGATTTTTTGCAGTCTCGGAATCGCTGCCGGTACATTTCGGGGGTGAGTCCGTAGCGAGTGAGGAGGGCGGCCTTCATGTGCTCGTACGAGGTCATCTCGGCGTCGGGGAGCTCTAGCAGGGCGTCCCTCCCTTCATTGATAAACTTCCCCCACAGGCCGGCGCCCCAGTCCTTCAGGGGTACTCGATGGGCGGTCATGGCGACCTCGTAGGCTTTGAACCACTGTTGGATGTCGTCGTTCTTATAGTACTCTTTGACGACATCCTTGGGTAGGTGCACCTTCGTGTCCACCGGAAGGGAGTGAGGTCTTACCCCCGGCGATGGCAGACTCATTTGCCTTGGCATTAAGTTTCATTTCTTTGAGGACGCGCTCGTGCTCGAGTATGAGTTTTTTCTCCTCGAGGGCTAACTTCCTTTCTGCCAGGTGGATTTCTCCTTCTTGTCTGAGTCGAGCAAGATCCAACTCGTGGAGCCGGTTCCTCTCTCGTTCTCGGGCGTCTTCGTGGGAGAGGCCCGTGTCTGGGTTTGCGGGTCTCCCTCCTGCCGGGTTCGTCTCGGCCTCCGTGCCTCCGTTCGGGCCCGGGTTATCTTCCCTCGGGGGTGGCGCCTCGCCGGCGTCCACCCAGGCCTGCAGGGCCGATTTAAAGTCTTCTTTAGTACTTAAGCCAGTGGTAGCGATGCCTAAGTCCTTGCAGAATTGCTTTAGCTCCTTGTGACTGTAGTCTTCCATTTTCTCTTTCTGGAATTCTGTACTCATGGTTGCAGTGGTTTTTCTTTTTTTCCCTTGGTAGTGAGCGAATTACTCTCTGTACGATCTGCGTGGGCTCGGATCCCAGCGCTTGCCACCAATGTTAGAAAGGCGTCCCCGGGGGAGGCAGAAGATGTCTGACTGACCACCCCTAGGTCCACCCCTCCGTCGAGGAGTAGCCGAGCAGTTGCTGAGAGGCCTCCTGAATGAGGGTCCTCTCCTAGGATCGTACAGCAGAGTAATCACAACACTACAGATGGACACCACACAAGGAGTTAAGTTCTCAAGCTTTTATAGGGAATAAACGGTTGCTGGTTCTTGGCAGTATGTACAAGCATACCGAGGGGTCTGGAAAGTCTCGTAAAGGGGGGTAAAGTAGCGGGACAGTCTTATTCTGGGGGGAGGAAGGGATACCCTATGCACAGCTCTCAATCCTCGAGCTGGGGGGTTCCGAGATGTTCGAGCCGCGGCAGCGCCAGCAGGCTTGCAAGGTGGTTCAGCGAAGTAGGCCGCGGCAGCGCCAGCAGGCTCTCGGAAGGTTCAGCAAGGTAGGCCGCGGCAGCGCCAGCAGGCTCTCGGAAGGTTCAGCAAGGTAGGCCGCGGCAGCGCCAGCAGGCTCTCAGATGGTTTCAGCAAGGTAGGCCGCGGCAGCGCCAGCAGGCTCTCGGAAGGTTCAGCAAGGTAGGCCGCGGCAGCGCCAGCAGGCTCTCGGAAGGTTCAGCAAGGTAGGCCGCGGCAGCGCCAGCAGGCTCTCGGAAGGTCGTCGGGTTACGGATGAGTTCGTCTGGTGTCGGCCGTGACAGCGTCAGCAGGGCTTCCAGTCCAGGATACAACTAAAGTCTTAATCCAGGGTTGCCCCAGATATAGGTCTGGAGGTCTTTGAAGTCCGGACCCTCGCGCCTGGGGGCCAGAGGGGCCGGGATGATGGTGTCCAGACACCCAGCAGGGGGGTGGAGCCAGCGCCCAGGGAGGCCGGAGGGCGATCGATACCAGGCGTCCGGGGACAGCTGGAGGCCCATCGAAACTCCCCTTCCTCCGGGATCTGTCGAGCGGCCACTCGACCACCTGGGTGGATCTTGGTGCCTCGATGTCGGGGCTTCGCTGGGGCCTGGGCTGGGGCCGAGGCCACTTGGTTGTGACGTGGCGGGTCCAAGATGGAGTCGGGCACGGCCTCGTGCTACGGTCGTGATGGGCCTACGCTGGGGTCAGGCCTGCGCGGGTGGACCGGGATGGTAGCCGGCCCTGTAGTGTTGGGGCGTGCAGGATCGGGCCGAAGGGTCGCCCGAGGTCTGGTGGAGGGCGGATATTGACCTGGGCCCGCCATGCGGGAGGGGTAGGACCACGCCATGAGGCCGGGTCCAACACTTCCGAGAGCCTGCTGGCGCTGCCGCGGCCTATCTTGCTGAACCACCTTAGAGCCTGCTGGCGCTGCCGCGGCCTACCTTGCTGAACCTTCCGAGAGCCTGCTGGCGCTGCCGCGGCCTATCATGCCGAAGGGCATCACCTTGAAGTGATAGTGGCCATCGGGGGTCGAGAAGGCTGATCGTTCTTGTGCACCCGGGGTGAGGCCGATCTGCCAATACCCCGCCGTGAGATCGAAGGTGCTGAGGAATTTGGCAGCTCCTAAGCGATCGATTAGTTCATCTGCCCTGGGGATAGGATGGGCGTCGGTTCTGGTGACTGCATTCAGCCCCCGGTAATCAACACAAAACCGGAGCTCCGGAGCTGTCCCGGGGGCGGCGGCTTTAGGGACCAGGACAACGGGACTGGCCCAGGGACTGTTGGAGGGTTCGACTACCCCCAGAGCTAACATCTTGGCCACTTCTGTTTGGATGCAGGCCCGAACCCGGTCGGGTACTCGAAAAGCTCGGTGTTTCACGGGCGGGCTGTCTCCGGTGTCCACATCATGGACACACCACCGGGTGACCCCCGGAGTGAGGGAAAACAGATCCGCAAACTGCCCCAGCAGCTTCAGGCAGTCTTGTTGCTGCTCTGGGGTCAGAGTAGAGGAGAGCTGGGCCCCTTCGAAGGAGCCGTCTTTCTCAGAGGTGCTGAGGAGGTCTGGTAGTGGGTCGGAGTCGTCTTCTGCTCCGTCATCGGTCGCCAGCAGCAGACTTAGTTCAGTGCGTGCAAAGTGCGGCTTGAGTCGGTTAGCGTGGAGAACCCGGAGGGGGTTCCTGGGGGATTCCATGTCCACTAAGTAGGTGACAGGGATCTTATTCTTACGCTCCACCACCTTGAAGGGCCCCGTCCACTTGTCCTGGAGGGCACAAGGTTCGACCGGGGACATGACCCAGACCTGCTGGCCCGGCTCGAATTCGATGGACGAGGCGTTCTGGTCATACCAGCGTTTCATCTCCTCCTGACTAGCCTCCAGGTTGGCCTCGGCAAGTTCCCGAAACTTCCGAGTCTGATTGCGTAGAGTCAGGAGGTACCGGTAGACATCAGGTGGGGCATCTCGGGCTGCCGTCTCCCAGCCTTCCTTGACCAGGCTGAGGGGGCCTCGGACCGGGTGCCCGTACAGGAGTTCGAAAGGGCTGAACCCCAGGGACTTCTGGGGTACCTCTCGGTAGGCGAACAGGAGGCAAGGCAGTAGAACATCCCATTTGCGCCGGAGGGGCTCCTCTAGGCCCTTGATCATCCCCTTCAGTGTCCTGTTGAATCGTTCGACTAGCCCATTTCCTTGGGGATGATACGGAGTGGTGAACTTATAGGCGACCCCGCACTGCTGCCAGAGGGACCGCATATGCTTCGAGATAAAGTTGGAGCCCCGATCACTCACGACTTCCCGAGGGAAGCCGACTCGGGAGAAGATGCTCATGAGGGCTCGGCCCACCACGGGGGCCGTGATGGTTCGGAGGGGGATGGCCTCGGGATAGCGGGTAGCATGATCCACCAGGACGAGGATGAAGCGGTGCCCCTGCGAGGTGCGAGGATCCAGGGGCCCTACGATGTCGATCCCCACTCGCTCGAAGGGGGTGGTGACCACGGGAAAAGGTTGGAGCGGGGCCTTCACCTTCCCCCCGCTCTTTCCGCTGGCTTGACAGGTCGGGCAGGTCCTGCAGTGGTTATGCACATCGTTCCGCATTTTCGGCCAGTAGAAATGGGTCACCAGGTGGCTGTAAGTTTTGTCCTGCCCCAGGTGCCCGGCGAGGGGCACATCATGTGCTAAGTTTAGGAGGAAGTCTCTGAATCGGAGGGGCACGACTAGCACCCGGCTGGCCACTAGTTCGGCAATCTTCTGTTCGCTGTAGAGATTGTCGTTGTCCCAATAGACCCAATGGGACCCCGCGGGGTCTCCCGCGGCTTGAGTAGCGGCTTGCTGTCGGACCCCCTCAAGGGAGGGGCAGGTTTTCTGCTCCTGCCGGAACTGTTCGCGAGTGGGACCCCCTTTTTGGCGCCATTGCGCGAGTTCGGGGAGGTGTTGGAGTTCGGGGGGATTTTCTTGGTCGGGCTCTTGGGAGCCGTGTTCCAGGCCAGGGTCCTCGGGGATGACGGGTGGCGGCGGTGCGGGCCACTCCGGCTCTTCAGTCGAAGCTTCCCCCGCTGGGGTGGAGGCTCGGGCGGACATGGAACGGGTGGTCGCACAGACCCACTCGGGAAGGCCTAGCATCCCTAGGTGTTCTCTTCTTTCGACGCCTGCCCAGTGGGAACTTTCCAGGTCGTTCCCAAGGAGGCAGTCCACGGGGGCATCGTCGCGGACAGTTACTTTTAGCATGCCCGACACTCCCCCCCACTCGAAGGGGATGCGGGCCATCTGGCACAAAGTCTCTGAGTTATCTGCGGACCGGACTGGGCACAGGACGTTAGGCAGGATCTGTTCGGAGGTCACCAAATGGCAGCGGACTGCTGTTACGCTGGCCCCAGTGTCACGGAGGGCTTCGGTTCGGCGACCATTGATGGTGACCCACTGGCGGTACTTCTGGGTGTTGCCGGGGATCGGGCCTCGGGGGATTAGGTCGTGAGTCCCCAGGCAGGCTAAGGTCATGGCGGCGGGCTCCCACTCGGCCTGCTCGGGGCCGTTGTCCTCTTCCTCACTACCTTCTTCACCCAGGGCCGCGGCCATTATCTGGCGGGCTGGGGGCCCGGTGGTGCCGGGTCGCTGATTCATCGGGCAGAGGGGGTCATTCGCGTAATGACCCTGTCGCTGGCATCTGTGGCACGTAACATTCGGTCGGGGCCCTGGTCTGGTTGGGGGGCCCCCTCTCTGGCCCCAGGGTGGCGACGTGGAGGCAGGGGATGACCCCTGGGGGGCGTCTCGTCCCCGACTCTGGCCTACTCTGCCGCCTCAGGGTCGGTGGTTTCCCCGAGATCCCCGGCCGGAGTCTTCCGTCGGACCCCGGCCGACTCGGGTGCTCGCCCATCTATCCGCCTCGACAGCGAGTTTTCGTGGCTCAGTCAGTTTGCTGTCGAGGAGGTGTTGCCGGAGTTCGATGAAGCAGTTATTGGATAGGTGTTCCCACAGAATGAGGTCGACCAACTGCTGGTAGGTGGTGACCTGACAGCCCCGAGTCCACCCCTCGAAGGCTCTGCTGTAATAGTTCACGTACTCCACCCACGTGGTACCGGGGATTTTTTTGCAGTCTCGGAATCGCTGCCGGTACATTTCGGGGGTGAGTCCGTAGCGAGTGAGGAGGGCGGTCTTCATGTGCTCGTACGAGGTCATCTCGGCGTCGGGGAGCTCTAGCAGGGCGTCCCTCCCTTCGTTGATAAACTTCCCCCACAGGCCGGCGCCCCAGTCCTTCAGGGGTACTCGATGGGCGATCATGGCGACCTCGTAGGCTTTGAACCACTGTTGGATGTCGTCGTTCTTATAGTACTCTTTGACGACATCCTTGGGTAGGTGCACCTTCGTGTCCACCGGAGGGAGTGAGGTCTTACCCCCGGCGACGGCAGACTCATTTGCCTTGGCTTTAAGTTCCATTTCTTTGAGGACGCGCTCGTGCTCGAGTATGAGTTTTTTCTCCTCGAGGGCTAACTTCCTTTCTGCCAGTTGGATTTCTCCTTCTTGTCTGAGTCGAGCAAGATCCAACTCGTGGAGCCGGTTCCTCTCTCGTTCTCGGGCGTCTTCGTGGGAGAGGCCCGTGTCTGGGTTTGCGGGTCTCCCTCCCACCGGGTTCGTCTCGGCCTCCGTGCCTCCGTTCGGGCCCGGGTTATCTTCCCTCGGGGGTGGCGCCTCGCCGGCGTCCACCCAGGCCTGCAGGGCCGATTTAAAGTTTACTTTAGTACTTAAGCCAGTGGTAGCGATGCCTAAGTCCTTGCAGAATTGCTTTAGCTCCTTGTGACTGTAGTCTTCCATTTTCTCTTTCTGGAATTCTGTACTCATGGTTGCAGTGGTTTTTCTTTTTTTCACTTGGTAGTGAGCGAATTACTCTCTGTACGATCTGCGTGGGCTCGGATCCCAGCGCTTGCCACCAATGTTAGAAAGGCGTCCCCGGGGGAGGCAGAAGATGTCTGACTGACCACCCCTAGGTCCACCCCTACGTCGAGGAGTAGCCGAGCAGTTGCTGAGAAGCCTCCTGAATGAGGGTCCTCTCCTAGGATCGTACAGCAGAGTAATCACAACACTACAGATGGACACCACACAAGGAGTTAAGTTCTCAAGCTTTTATAGGGAATAAACGCTTGCTGGTTCTTGGCAGTATGTACAAGCAGACCGAGGGGTCTGGAAAGTCTCGTAAAGGGGGGTAAGGTAGCGGGACAGTCTTATTCTGGGCGGAGGAAGGGATACCCTACGCACAGCTCTCAATCCTCGAGCTGGGGGGTTCCGAGATGTTCGAGCCGCGGCAGCGCCAGCAGGCTTGCAAGGTGGTTCAGCGAAGTAGGCCGCGGCAGCGCCAGCAGGCTCTCGGAAGGTTCAGCAAGGTAGGCCGCGGCAGCACCAGCAGGCTCTCGGAAGGTTCAGCAAGGTAGGCCGCGGCAGCGCCAGCAGGCTCTCAGATGGTTTCAGCAAGGTAGGCCGCGGCAGCGCCAGCAGGCTCTCGGAAGGTTCAGCAAGGTAGGCCGCGGCAGCGCCAGCAGGCTCTCGGAAGGTTCAGCAAGGTAGGCCGCGGCAGCGCCAGCAGGCTCTCAGATGGTTTCAGCAAGGTAGGCCGCGGCAGCGCCAGCAGGCTCTCGGAAGGTCGTCGGGTTACAGATGAGTTCGTCTGGTGTCGGCCGTGACAGCGTCAGCAGGGCTTCCAGTCCAGGATACAACTAAAGTCTTAATCCAGGGTTGCCCCAGATATAGGTCTGGAGGTCTTTGAAGTCTGGACCCTCGCGCCTGGGGGCCAGAGGGGCCGGGATGATGGTGTCCAGACACCCAGCAGGGGGGTGGAGCCAGCGCCCAGGGAGGCCGGAAGGCGATCGATACCAGGCGTCCGGGGACGGCTGGAGGCCCATCGAAACTCCCCTTCCTCCGGGATCTGTCGAGCGGCCACTCGACCACCTGGGTGGATCTTGGTGCCTCGATGTCGGGGCTTCGCTGGGGCCTGGGCTGGGGCAGAGGCCACTTGGTTGTGACGTGGCGGGTCCAAGATGGAGTCGGGCACGGCCTCGTGCTGAGGTCGTGATGGGCCTACGCTGGGGTCAGGCCTGCGCGGGTGGACCGGGATGGTAGCCGGCCCTGTAGTGTTGGGGCGTGCAGGATCGGGCCGAAGGGGCCGCCCGAGGTCTGGTGGAGGGCGGATATCGACCTGGGCCCGCCATGCGGGAGGGGTAGGACCACGCCATGAGGCCGGGTCCAACACTTCCGAGAGCCTGCTGGTGCCTGCGCGGCCTATCTTGCTGAACCACCTTAGAGCCTGCTGGCGCTGCCGCGGCCTACCTTGCTGAACCTTCCGAGAGCCTGCTGGCGCTGCCGCGGCCTATCTTGCTGAACCATCTGAGAGCCTGCTGGCGCTGCCTATCCTGTCGAACCATCTGAGAGCCTGCTGGCGCTGCCGCGGCCTACTTCGCTGAACCACCTTGCAAGCCTGCTGGCGCTGCCGCGGCTCGAACCTCTCGGAACCCCCCAGCTCGAGGATTGAGAGCTGTGCGTAGGGTATCCCTTCCTCCGCCCAGAGTAAGACTGTCCCGCTACCTTACCCCCCTTTAAGAGACTTTCCAGATCCCTCGATCTGCTTGTACATACTGCCCAGAACCAGCAACCGTTTATTCCCTATAAAAGCTTGAGAACTTAACTTCTTGTGTGGTGTCCATCTGTAGTGTTGTGATTACTCTGCTGTACGATCCTAGGAGAGGACCCTCATTCCGGAGGCCTCTCAGCAACCGCTCAGCTACTCCTCGACGGAGAGGTGGACCTAGGGGTGGTCAGTCAGACATCTTCTGCCTCCCCCGGGCACGCCTTTCTAACATTGGTGGCAAGCGCTGGGATCCGAGCCCACGCAGATCGTACAGAGAGTAATTCGCTCACTACCAAGAAAAAAAACAAAACACTGCAACCATGAGCACAGAATTCCAGAAAGAGAAAATGGAAGACTACAGTCACAAGGAGCTAAAGCAATTCTGCAAGGACTTAGGCATCGCTACCACTGGCTTAAGCACTAAAGAAGACTTTAAATCGGCCCTGCAGGCCTGGGTGGACTCCGGCGAGGCGCCACCCCCGAGGGAAGATAACCCGGGCCCGAACGGAGGCACGGAGGCTGCGACGAACCCAGCGGAAGGGAGACCCGCAGACCCAGACACGGGCCTCTCCTACGAAAATGCCAGAGAACGAGAGAAGAACCGGCTCCACGAATTGGAGCTCGTTTGACTCAGGCAAGAAGGAGAGATCCAACTGGCAGAAAGGAAGTTAGCCCTCGAGCAGCTACGGCTGTAGGAAGGTAGATCCCTGACTATGGTTGCCCCCAACTTTTTGCCTGGTGTTTTGCTGGTTTTCTGACTTAGTTGACCTGGGGCCCTGCTATTCAGGACCCCAGGCCCACTGCTCTCTCTGTAAAATGGATTCCATGTACCTTAGGTACATATCTAATTGGATACTGAGTCACCTTATCAGTCCCTGTACAGTGTACCGTAGGTACCCAGGGCATAGGTGTACCCAGGGCCTACCAGGGGCTGCAGCATGTATTATGCCACCCTGGCTGGCCATCCAAATCTGACACAACTGGCTGCCTGACAGCTGGGGCAAGGTGGTGTAATCACCCTTTGCTTTAGATATAGTATACCTATATCTAACCCTAAAAATGGACACACAGATCTCCTATCAGTCACTCCTATGGCAGGCCTTGACAATCCTGAAGGCAGAGTGCTTGGAATCATGTGAGATAGTGCTCTGGCATTAGCTGAGCCTGTCTTAGGCTTTCGGGATCCATCCCTTAGCCGTTTCCATGATATCGCATACCATATACTCTTAAGTGCATTATAATCCTCGCGGTTATATGCCAACTCTGGTATCGCTTTATCAAAACATGTCGAGTAAGGTGTCATACGAATTGGAATACTAACCCCTCGCCAATTCTGGCGACGGGGTTAGCATTCCACCCTTCTAGAGGGACACGACATGTATGTAACCTGTAACCCCGGGTAAAGTCAGACATAGCCTCAGCTCCACAAGATGGATGCTGCCACCGAGACACAAGTCTGCCCTCCTGCTGCTGGGAGTCCTCCCAGCACAGGAGGCAAGGACAAAGGGTTTCCTGCCAGGGGCGGTGCCAGCACCGTCCCAGACAGGGTTTTGTGTATTCTAGGTAGGCAGGGCTTTAGAGGAAGGTGAATGCAAGTGGCACCCCGGTGCTCACTGTGCATAGGCCGGCTGAAACCAGTTCCATGGGCACTCCAGCCCCTGGCCTGGGGAAAGCCCGCCAAAGGAGAGGGGTGTAACCACCCCCCTCCTAGTCCCACCCATAGGGCAGGACTTAGTCGCGTGCCAGCCCCTTTTTGCAGGATAAAGGTAGGAACTGGCCCCCTTCCAAATCAGATCATCTTTGAATCCTGAAACTACTTTCCACGAAAGGAACTCAAGACTTCTTCCCAAGATTCTCCCTTGTGACTAAGGAGTAGTCACCCTGCAGCAGCAGGCACCAACCAAGCATCGCGGTTTGTTGCCAGTCTCTCCTTCGGATCAAGACTGCTCCAGCACGACGAGAACCGGCTTCCCTGGCACCTCTGACCTCAACCTGCATCATCAGCCCAGCTGTGACCCGTGGGTGCGACGAGACCTCGAGGGACCGGCCATCTTCAGAACTGCACGACGCTTGTCCAGCACGACTCCCGAGTGACCCTCGACTGAGTGCTTTGGGGTAAGAGAAGCCCCGACCCTGAGCAGCTCCAGCACCGAAGTCCAGCCCCCCTGCATCCACGAGATCTGCGTGGGGCCCTTCTGCTCTTGACTGCTCACCGCGTTGTCCAGGTCACTTGCCCGTTGGCTAGTGACCCCTTCACGACGCTTCACGACAACAAACACTGCTGGTCTGGTTGCTCCAGACTAGCCCTTGCTCCCCTCCAAAAGAGGAGCACCCTGGACCCTCCTGGTCCACTCAAGACGCCATTTTAGGTCCACCGCGTGGGCCTTGCATTTGCCAAGACTTGTTGCCCAATCCTGGGTCCAGCGACGTCGACAGCAAGAACCTTCGTGGGACAGCTCGCACCTCCATCCTGGTCGCCGACAACGCCTCCTGGTCCGAGAGACTGCAGAGCCCAGCAGCGCCCACTCACCTGGCTGAGGTGACTTCGTCCGGTGCCATCCTGGTGCCCCCTCAAATCACTGGCTAGTGATTCAGAACTTGGTCCCCTCTGCTTACAGGTTTCTTCTTACCTGATCCAGGCTTGGATCACTCCAAACTTTCTTCACTGGCCGCCTGCCAGCAACTCTTTCTTCAGGCTCCTGGTTCATCAACGAAGAAACCCGACGACACTTGAACCCTATGCAGCCGCAGCCCCTGGGCTAGGTAAACCGAGTACTCCGGTGCTCCAGCGTAGGCCCACTCTCTAAGTGTCTAGATCCACTTTCGTTTTTGACCTACCTAGTCGGGTTCGCCCGAAAACACTAACTTTGCAGTTACTAGGATCCATAGACTTTGTTCCGCATTACGCGTGAGAGTTCCCACTCTGCACACGACATCCCTAGGTCTCCTGCTAGTAATCTAAAGGTTCAGTAGTCCAGTCCTAGCGATCCCAAAGCCTATGAGAGTAGTACTTATAATAAAGGGGCTTGTAAAGCGCTTGGTGACGCCATCCCGGCGTATCCCCGAGTATCCCCTTACCTGCTAGTAATTTCGCATTCCACTTTTGTAGTATATGGTTTTTCGTGCCCCTCGGGCATTGGTGTAAATTGTGCGACTTAAAGTATTTTCGTAAGAGTTTTGTTGTGTGCTTAGCTCCCTGACTCATAAAGAGTTCAGGGTAGTCTTGTTATAAATAAATATCTGTTTATTTTCATAACAACTTGTGTGGTGTCATTTCACTTGGTGTTCAAGGGGTAATGTGATGGTAAAACAGCTGGCTTAACACGCCCTCTAGAGTCTTAGCCTTAGACTGCTCGTATCCATGCTACTAGGATAGCTGGTCTATAAGGTTGACTTACAACCAATCATCAATAAGGGTTGTTTGGACTGATACAAGGTGCTCACTAGAATAGTGAACATTATATATCAGGCCAACTTCTCACATTGGTGAGCAGCGGTTGGGACTTGAGCTTGCTGTTGTTTTACCACACATATCCTAAGAATATCATTGTGAAAGATCACATAAGTACTAAAGGTACATATAACTTAGCTTAGAATACTCTGAGTTCTACTGAACCAGCTGTTGTAGCTCCTAGGGCCTAGCACACCCTAAACTACAACTCTAGCAAGGGATCAGTAGGCAAACATATAGTGTAGGTAAGTGCACCACTTACACCTCACTAGAAAAGCATGTCTACCCATGGAGAGTCTTCAGAGACTCCCCTTGTGGTTATTGACCCTCCACAGGTCACTTCAAGATATGCAGCTCTCAGTTTCCAGGAGATGAGACAGGTGTGTACCTCCAGGAAACTGAAACAGGGGTCTAACCCCACCATTCCCTTTCTGATAGGACTCTTAGAGGCCTATGATACGAGAAAGCTTTCTCAGCTAGATGGGAATATGCCAGCCTTAGAGGGTACCACTGGGGATCCAGACCTCCACAACACTGTAAATGCAGTTGAGGAGGAGGATCCTGAGGAACTCTCTGGGGATGAGGTAGACAAAGGTCTTGAGGTAGTCAGAAGGCTAACTAGGGCCAACATAGACTTGCTTGGGCTAGGATCTGGGGGACCCCCAGTACTGACCCTAAGTAGGCCTAACCTTGGAGTTAGGAGAGATAGATCTCTTTCTAGGGACTCCAATAGATCTCTGCACTCTAATGCCTCTTCTCAGAGGAGGAGGAACTCTCCCCAGAGGAGATTGACTTCCCCTCAGAGAATGGAGCATGAAGCTAGGATGAGACAGGCTACTCTGAGGATTGAAAGGGAAGAACTTGCCCTGGCCAAAGAGAAGCTTGCCTTTGCAAGAGAGCAGCAGATGAGTGGGTTAGCTCCCACTGGTGGCAGCAATCTCCCAAGAGATAAAGAGAAGGGTTTAGATACTAAACACCTGACTAAGATAGTGCCCCCCTTTAACCCCTTGCATGCTCATGACGGAACGGTTCCGTCATCAGCGTCGGTGCTCCGGTGCTGATGACGGAACATTTCCGTCATGAGTCAATTTGATTTATGACCCTTCAGCACTGCAGCGAAATTCGCGCAGCACTGAAGGGGTTAAGCAAGGGGATGACATCCAGAAATGGATGGCTGCTCTGGAGAGGGCCTGCACTGTGCAGTGCATTCCCCAGAGTCAGTGGGCAGCTATACTGTGGCTCTCCTTTGATGGTAAAGGTAGAGATAAGCTCCTCACTACAAGAGTAGAGGATGCTAACGATTACCAGGTCCTGAAAAATACACTGGTTGATGGGTTTGGTTTAACCACTGAGCAGTACAGGTTGCTGTTCAGAGACACCCAGAAAACTCAGTCTCAGGACTGGTCTGACTTTGTTGATTGTGCCACTAAGGCTTTGGAAGGCTGGCTACTGGGTAGCAAGGTTACTGACTTCACAGGATTGTATAATCTTATTATGAGAGAGCAAGTCTTAAATAATTGTCAGAACCAGTTATTACACCAGCACCTGGTAGACTCTGATCTGACCTCTCCACAAGAATTGGGTAAGAGGGCAGACAAATGGGTCAGAACCAGGATTAGGCCCAAGAACCAAGGTGGTGACCAGAAAAAGGAATCAACCAAGCCTCAAGAGAAGGGTGGGAATAAATCTCCAGATCAAACCACATCAGGGCCCCAAAAATCCTCTGAGGGGGGTGGGTCCCAGAATCCTTCTAATAACCAGAAGAAACCTTATTGTTATCCCTGTAAACAGGTGGGTCATTTGAAAACTGACAGCAGTTGCCCAAAGAATAACAATAAGGAGAACATACCCCCAAGTAACATTCCCAAACCTCCTGTTACTATTAGTAGTAATCCCCCAGGTGGTGGGAGTCCCCCCAAGAATTTGGGTGCATTTACTTTGGGAGTTCCTGGGGACTCTGGCCTAACCAGGTCCCCAAACTTAGATACTCTTGTCTGTGAGACTGGCATGGGGTTTGCCAACTTCACAACTTGTCCCAACACTTTGGGCAAGTACAGACAGGAGCCCCTCATCAATGGTATAAAAGTTGAGGCCTATAGAGATACAGGGGCTAGCATCACTATGGTGACTGAGAGTCTAGTCCCCTCAAGGCAACTTTTACCTGGTGCCACATACCAGGTGACCAATATTGATGGAGTACAGAGAGATCATCCCATGGCAGTGGTCAATCTCAGCTGGGGAGGTGTCACTGGCCACAAGAGAGTGGCAGTGTCACCAAACTTGCCTGTAGATTGCCTACTGGGGAATGATTTAGAGCTCTCAGCCTGGGCTGAAGTAGAGCAAGAAACCCATTTTAGAATGGTAAACATCCATGGTAAGGTTAGTGGGGCAGTGATAGCTACAGCCCCAGTCCAAGATATCCTCCCTTATGAGGTCAGGAGGGCTGTGCCAGTCACAGCCCAATCTCAGACAACTTCCTTCCCAGAACAGGTTGTCAAGGCTGTGATGGTCACAGCCCACACCCAAACTGAGCCCCCTCCTGAAAAGGTTGGGAGAGTTGTCATGGCCACAGCTCAAACTCAGACAGATGATAGTGTTGTGAAGCCTGAAACTATGGATCACTCCACTCAGACAGAGAGCATCGAGGAGGAAGAGAAATCTCCCTCCCACCAGACTTTAGGAAAGGGTCAGCCTCCTCAGGGAACTGATCTGACCCCTTGTGAAGAAACTGCCACAGAGGTAGTCAGGCCTAGCCTGGCAGAACCCCTGATGTCAGTGGACCCTTCCAAGGTGGGACCCAGTCTGGAGCAGGTAACCTGCCCCTCTCTACCCTGCCTCAGTCAGCCCAGGGCTGTAGAGGTCAGGGAGGCCAGTGTTGGACCCCAAAGGGCCCCCTGTCCAAAAGAATTCCCCAATCAGCAGATTAAGGGCACTGAAGCTAGTAGTCCTAGCCAAGTGAAAATAAAATCAACTCCTGAGGGATCCCCCTTAAATTTAGTTAGGGACCTCCCACAGATGGACACTGTTGGGCACAGCCAGACCTGGGACCTGAGGGCCCCAAACCTGACCTGTCCCTCCAGTAAGCCAAACAGAGGGACCCAACCTCCAGCTGTAGGCAGCCAGAGGTTGACCCTGAGAGCCCAAAACAACTCAGTCTTGGAAAGAAAGGCCTCTATGGTGGAAAATGATTGGAGGAAGCTGAGCCCAAAATTAGTGGAGCCTCACTTCAGTACTCCATTTCAGCACCAGCCTTTTCCTTTGCCAAAACACACCACAGGTAGAGATTCCCTATGGTGGAGACCCTCAGGTACCCTTAGGGTGAGGGATTGCTTAGTGGACCATGAGATAGGGGGTAACCATGCCAGTGCTGGTACTTCCTTATATGGCCACTCAGGCAATATAGGCTTACCTGGCAAGGATAGCCTTATCTCCTTTCGTTTGGGGGGGGGGTTATGTAGGAAGGTAGATCCCTGACTATGGTTGCCCCCAACTTTTTGCCTGGTGTTTTGCTGGTTTTCTGACTTAGTTGATCTGGGGCCCTGCTATTCAGGACCCCAGGCCCACTGCTCTCTCTGTAAAATGGATTCCATGTACCTTAGGTACATATCTAATTGGATACTGAGTCACCTTATCAGTCCCTGCACAGTGTACCTTAGGTACCCAGGGCATAGGTGTACCCAGGGCCTACCAGGGGCTGCAGCATGTATTATGCCACCCCTGGCTGGCCATCCAAATCTGACACAACTGGCTGCCTGACAGCTGGGGCAAGGTGGTGTAATCACCCTTTGCTTTAGATATAGTATACCTATATCTAACCCTAAAAATGGACACACAGATCTCCTATCAGTCACTCCTATGGCAGGCCTTGACAATCCTGAAGGCAGAGTGCTTGGAATCGTGTGAGATAGTGCTCTGGCATGAGCTGAGCCTGTCTGCGGCTTTCGGGATCCATCCCTTAGCCGTTTCCATGATATCGCATACCATATACTCTTAAGTGCATTATAATCATCGCGGTTATATGCCAACTCTGGTATCGCTTTATCAAAACATGTCGAGTAAGGTGTCATACGAATTGGAATACTAACCCCTCGCCAATTCTGGCGACGGGGTTAGCATTCCACCCTTCTAGAGGGACACGACATGTATGTAACCTGTAACCCCGGGTAAAGTCAGACATAGCCTCAGCTCCACAAGATGGATGCTGCCACCGAGACACAAGTCTGCCCTCCTGCTGCTGGGAGTCCTCCCAGCACAGGAGGCAAGGACAAAGGGTTTCCTGCCAGGGGCGGTGCCAGCACCGTCCCAGACAGGGTTTTGTGTATTCTAGGTAGGCAGGGCTTTAGAGGAAGGTGACTGCAAGTGGCACCCCGGTGCTCACTGTGCATAGGCCGGCTGAAACCAGTTCCAGGGGCACTCCAGCCCCTGGCCTGGGGAAAGCCCGCCAAAGGAGAGGGGTGTAACCACCCCCCTCCTAGTCCCACCCATAGGGCAGGACTTAGTCGCGTGCCAGCCCCTTTTTGCAGGATAAAGGTAGGAACTGGCCCCCTTCCAAATCAGATCATCTTTGAATCCTGAAACTACTTTCCACGAAAGGAACTCAAGACTTCTTCCCAAGATTCTCCCTTGTGACTAAGGAGTAGTCACCCTGCAGCAGCAGGCACCAACCAAGCATCGCGGTTTGTTGCCAGTCTCTCCTTCGGATCAAGACTGCTCCAGCACGACGAGAACCGGCTTCCCTGGCACCTCTGACCTCAACCTGCATCATCAGCCCAGCTGTGACCCGTGGGTGCGACGAGACCTCGAGGGACCGGCCATCTTCAGAACTGCACGACGCTTGTCCAGCACGACTCCCGAGTGACCCTCGACTGAGTGCTTTGGGGTAAGAGAAGCCCCGACCCTGAGCAGCTCCAGCACCGAAGTCCAGCCCCCCTGCATCCACGAGATCTGCGTGGGGCCCTTCTGCTCTTGACTGCTCACCGCGTTGTCCAGGTCACTTGCCCGTTGGCTAGTGACCCCTTCACGACGCTTCACGACAACAAACACTGCTGGTCTGGTTGCTCCAGACTAGCCCTTGCTCCCCTCCAAAAGAGGAGCACCCTGGACCCTCCTGGTCCACTCAAGACGCCATTTTAGGTCCACCGCGTGGGCCTTGCATTTGCCAAGACTTGTTGCCCAATCCTGGGTCCAGCGACGTCGACAGCAAGAACCTTCGTGGGACAGCTCGCACCTCCATCCTGGTCACCGACAACGCCTCCTGGTCCGAGAGACTGCAGAGCCCAGCAGCGCCCACTCACCTGGCTGAGGTGACTTCGTCCGGTGCCATCCTGGTGCCCCCTCAAATCACTGGCTAGTGATTCAGAACTTGGTCCCCTCTGCTTACAGGTTTCTTCTTCCCTGATCCAGGCTTGGATCACTCCGAACTTTCTTCACTGGCCGCCTGCCAGCAACTCTTTCTTCAGGCTCCTGGTTCATCAACGAAGAAACCCGACGACACTTGAACCCTATGCAGCCGCAGCCCCTGGGCTAGGTAAACCGAGTACTCCGGTGCTCCAGTGTAGGCCCACTCTCTAAGTGTCTAGATCCACTTTCGTTTTTGACCTACCTAGTCGGGTTCGCCCGAAAACAATAACTTTGCAGTTACTAGGATCCATAGACTTTGTTCCGCATTACGCGTGAGAGTTCCCACTCTGCACACGACGTCCCTAGGTCTCCTGCTAGTAATCTAAAGGTTCAGTAGTCCAGTCCTAGCGATCCCAAAGCCTATGAGAGTAGTACTTACCTGCTAGTAATTTCGCATTCCACTTTTGTAGTATATGGTTTTTCGTGCCCCTCGGGCATTGGTGTAAATTGTGCGACTTAAAGAATTTTCGTAAGAGTTTTGTTGTGTGCTTAGCTCCCTGACTCATAAAGAGTTCAGGGTAGTCTTGTTATAAATAAATATCTGTTTATTTTCATAACAACTTGTGTGGTGTCCTTTCACTTGGTGTTCAAGGGGTAATGTGATGGTAAAACAGCTGGCTTAACACGCCCTCTAGAGTCTTAGCCTTAGACTGCTCGTATCCATGCTACTAGGATAGCTGGTCTATAAGGTTGACTTACAACCAATCATCAATAAGGGTTGTTTGGACTGATACAAGGTGCTCACTAGAATAGTGAACATTATATATCAGGCCAACTTCTCACAACGGCTAGAAGGAGACCTAGAAGAAAGGCGAAGACAAAGAGACCTCGAGGAGAAGAAACTCCTGCTCGAGCACGAGCGCGTCCTCAAAGAAATGGAATTTAAAGCCAAGGCAAACGAGACTGATCGCTCCGGGGGGAAGACCTCACCTCCCCCGGGGGACACAAAGGTGCACATACCTAAGGATGTCGTCAAATAGTACTATAAGAACGACGACATCCAACAGTGGTTCAAAGCCTACGAGGTCGCCATGACCGCCCATCGAGTACCCCTCAAGGACTGGGGCGCCGGCCTGTGGGGGAAGTTTATCAACGAAGGGAGAGACGCCCTGCTAGAGCTCCCCGACGCCGAGATGACCTCGTACGAGCACATGAAGACCGCCCTCCTCACTCGCTACGGGCTCACCCCCGAGATGTACCGGCAGCGATTCCGAGACTGCAAAAAAATCCCCGGTACCACGTGGGTGGAGTACGTGAACTATTACAGCAGAGCCTTCGAGGGGTGGACTCGGGGCTGTCAGGTCACCACCTACCAGCAGTTGGTCGACCTCATTCTGTGTGAACATCTATCCAATAACTGCTTCATCGAACTCCGGCAACACCTCCTCGACAGCAAACTGACTGAGCCACGAAAACTCGCTGTCGAGGCGGATAGGTGGGCGAGCACCCGAGTCGGCCGGGGTCCGACGGAAGACTCCGGCCGGGGATCTCCGGGAAACCACCGACCCCGAGGCGGCAGAGTAGGCCAGAGCCTGGGACGAGACGCCCCCCAGGGGTCATCCCCTGCCTCCACGTCGCCATCCTGGGGCCAGAGAGGGGGCCCCCCAGCCAGACCAGGGCCCCGGCCGAATGTTACGTGCCACAGATGCCAGCGACAGGGTCATTACGCAAATGACCCCCTCTGCCCGATGAATCAGTGACCCGGCACCACCGGGCCCCCAGCCCGCCAGATAATGGCCGCGGCCCTGGGTGAAGAAGGTAGTGAGGAAGAGGACAACGGCCCCGAGCAGGCCGAGTGGGAGCCCGCCGCCATGACCTTAGCCTGCCTGGGGACTCACGACCTAATCCCCCGAGGCCCGATCCCCGGCAACACCCAGAAGTACCGCCAGTGGGTCACCATCAATGGTCGCCGAACCGAAGCCCTCCGTGACACTGGAGCCAGTGTAACAGCAGTCCGCTGCCATTTGGTGACCTCCGAACAGATCCTTCCTAACGTCCTGTGCCCAGTCCGGTCCGCAGATAACTCAGAGACTTTGTGCCAGATGGCCCGTATCCCCTTCGAGTGGGGGGGAGTGTCGGGCATGCTAAAAGTGACTGTCTGCGACGATGCCCCCGTGGACTGCCTCCTTGGGAACGACCTGGAAAGTTCCCCCTGGGCAGGCGTCGAAAGAAGAGAGCACCTAGGGATGCTAGGCCTTCCCGAGTGGGTCTGCGCGACCACCCGTTCCATGTCCGCCCGAGCCTCCACCCCAGCGGGGGAAGCTTCGCCTGAAGAGCCGGAGTGGCCCGCACCGCCGCCACCCGTCATCCCCGAGGACCCTGGCCTGGAACACGGCTCCCAAGAGCCCGACCAAGAAAATCTCCCCGAACTCCAACACCTCCCCGAACTCGCGCAATGGCGCCAAGAAGGGGGTCCCACTCGCGAACAGTTCCGGCAGGAGCAGAAAACCTGCCCCTCCCTTGAGGGGGTCCGACAGCAAGCCGCTACTCAAGCTGCGGTAGACCCTGCGGGGTCCCACTGGGTCTATTGGGACAACAACCTTCTCTACAGTGAACAGAAGATTGCCGAAATAGGGGCCAGCCGGGTGCTGGTCGTGCCCCTCCGATTCAGAGACTTCCTCCTAAACTTAGCACATGATGTGCCCCTCGCCGGGCACCTGGGGCAGGACAAAACTTACAGCCGCCTGGTGACCCATTTCTACTGGCCGAAAATGCGGAACGATGTGCATAACCACTGCAGGACCTGCCCGACCTGTCAAGCCAGCGGAAAGAGCGGGGGGAAGGTGAAGGCCCCGCTCCAACCGTTTCCCGTGGTTACCACCCCCTTCGAGCGAGTGGGGATCGACATCGTAGGGCCCCTGGATCCTCGCACCTCGCAGGGGCACCGCTTCATCCTCGTCCTGGTGGATCATGCTACCCGCTATCCCGAGGCCATCCCCCTCCGAACCATCACGGCCCCCGTGGTGGGCCGAGCCCTCATGAGCATCTTCTCCCGAGTCGGTTTCCCTCGGGAAGTCGTGAGTGATCGGGGCTCCAACTTTATCTCGAAGAATATGCGGTCCCTCTGGCAGCAGTGCGGGGTCGCCTATAAGTTCACCACTCCGTATCATCCCCAAGGAAATGGGCTAGTCGAACGATTCAACAGGACACTGAAGGGGATGATCAAGGGCCTAGAGGAGCCCCTCCGGCGCAAATGGGATGTCCTACTGCCTTGCCTCCTGTTCGCCTACCGAGAGGTACCCCAGAAGTCCCTGGGGTTCAGCCCTTTCGAACTCTTGTACGGGCACCCGGTCCGAGGCCCCCTCAGCCTGGTCAAGGAAGGCTGGGAGACGGCAGCCCGAGATGCCCCACCTGATGTCTACCGGTACCTCCTGACCCTACGCAATCAGACTCGAAAGTTTCGGGAACTTGCCGAGGCCAACCTGGAGGCTAGTCAGGAGGAGATGAAACGCTGGTATGACCAGAACGCCTCGTCCATCGAATTCGAGCCGGGCCAGCAAGTCTGGGTCATGTCCCCGGTCGAACCTTGTCCCCTCCAGGACAAGTGGACGGGGCCCTTCAAGGTGGTGGAGCGCAAGAGCCCCGTCACCTACTTAGTGGACATGGAATCCCCCAGGAACCCCCTACGGGTTCTCCACGCTAACCGACTCAAGCCACACTTTGCACGCACTGAACTAAGTCTGCTGCTGGCGACCGATGACGGAGCGGAAGACGACTATGACCCACTACCAGACCTCCTCAGCACCTCCGAGAAAGACGGCTCCTTCGAAGGGGTCCGGCTCTCCTCTACCCTGACCCCAGAGCAGCAACAAGACTGCCGGAAGCTGCTGGGGCCTCACTCCGGGGGTCACCCGGTGGTGTGTCCACGATGTGGACACCGGAGACAGCCCGCCCGTGAAACACCGAGCTTTTCGAGTACCCGACCGGGTTCGGGCCTGCATCCAAACAGAAGTGGCCAAGATGTTAGCTCTGGGGGTAGTCGAACCCTCCAACAGTCCCTGGGCCAGTCCCGTTGTCCTGGTCCCTAAAGCCACCGCCCCCGGGACAGCTCCGGAGCTCCGGTTTTGTGTTGATTACCGGGGGCTGAATGCAGTCACCAGAACCGACGCCCATCCTATCCCCAGGGCAGATGAACTAATCGATCGCTTAGGAGCTGCCAAATTCCTCAGCACCTTCGATCTCACGGCGGGGTATTGGCAGATCGGCCTTACCCCGGGTGCACAAGAACGATCAGCCTTCTCGACCCCCGATGGCCACTATCACTTCAAGGTGATGCCCTTCGGCATGAAGAACGCACCAGCAACCTTCCAGAGACTCGTGAACCAGGTGCTGGCCGGACTAGAGGAGTACAGCGCTGCCTATCTTGATGACATTGCTGTGTACAGCCTTCACTGGGGTGAGCACCTGACCCACCTCTGGACGGTCCTGACGGCCCTTCGGCGGGCCGGACTCACCATCAAAGCCAGTAAGTGCCAGATAGGCCAAGAGACTGTGACCTATCTAGGACACCAAGTGGGGAGCGGCCACGTGGCTCCCCTCCAACCAAAGATCGATGCCATCCGGGACTGGGAGCCCCCAGTCACCCAGACCGCCGTCCGAGCCTTCCTGGGGCTCACTGGATATTATCGGCGGTTTATAAAAGACTACGGGAGCATTGTGGTGCCCCTGACCGAACTGACCTCCAAGAAGCTACCCAAGAGGGTGCACTGGACCCCTGCCTGCCAAACGGCCTTTGAGACTCTAAAAACTGCCATGTGCACCGCCCCAGTGCTCCGGGCCCCCGACTACAGCAGAGAGTTTGTAGTCCAGACTGACGCCTCGGAGCACGGCATCGGGGCGGTCCTGTCCCAAGTCAACCCCGAAGGAATCGACCAACCTGTGGCCTTCATCAGCCGACGCATGCTGGCGAGAGAGCAACGCTGGAGCACCATCGAGAGGGAAGCCTTCGCCGTGGTGTGGGCCCTCAAGAAGTCCAGACCGACCACCAGCCCCTGCGTTGGTTGATGCAGATGCGGGGAGAAAACCCGAAGCTGCTGCGCTGGTCCATCTCGCTGCAAGGAATGGATTTCACCGTGGAGCATCGCCCCGGCAACGACCACGCCAATGCTGACGGCCTGTCCAGATTCTTCCGCCTTGGCGAGGAGAATCCCCAAGAAGATGGGTGACTCTCCCCTGCCTTCAGCTGGGGGGGACGCGTGTTGGACCCGGCCTCATGGCGTGGTCCTACCCCCCCCGCATGGCGGGCCCAGGACGATATCCGCCCTCCACCAGACCTCGGGCGGCCCCTTCGGCCCGATCCTGCACGCCCCAACCCCACAGGGCCGGCTACCATCCCGGTCTACCCGCGCAGGCCTGACCCCAGCGTAGGCCCATCACGACCTCAGCACGAGGCCGTGCCCGACTCCATCTTGGACCCGCCACGTCACAACCACGTGGCCTCGGCCCCAGCCCAGGCCCCAGCGAAGCCCCGACATCGAGGCACCAAGATCCACCCAGGTGGTCGAGTAGCCACTCGACAGATGCCGGGGGAAGGGGAGTTTCGATGGGCCTCCAGCTGTCCCCGGACGCCTGGTATCGATCGCCCTCCGGCCTCCCTGGGTGCTGGCTCCACCCCCCTGTTGGGTGTCTGGACACCCATCATCCCGGCCCCTCTGGCCCCCAGGCGCGAGGGTCCAGACTTCAAAGACCTCCAGACCTATATCTGGGGCAACCCTGGATTAAGACTTCAGTTGTATCCTGGACTGGAAGCCCTGCTGACGCTGTCACGGCCGACACCAGACGAACTCGTCCGTAACCCGACGACCTTCTGAGAGCCTGCTGGCGCTGCCGCGGCCTCCCTTGCTGAACCTTCCGAGAGCCTGCTGGCGCTGCCGCGGCCTACCTTGCTGAACCTTCCGAGAGCCTGCTGGCGCTGCCGCGGCCTATCTTGCTGAACCACCTTAGAGCCTGCTGGCGCTGCCGCGGCCTTCCTTGCTGCACCTTCCGAGAGCCTGCTGGCGCTGCCGCGGCCTATCTTGCTGAACCATCTGAGAGCCTGCTGGCGCTGCCGCGGCTCGAACCTCTCGGAACTCCCCAGCTCGAGGATTGAGAGCTGTGCGTAGGGTATCCCTTCCTCCGCCCAGAGTAAGACTGTCCCGCTACCTTACCCCCCTTTAAGAGACTTTCCAGATCCCTCGATCTGCTTGTACATACTGCCCAGAACCAGCAACCGTTTATTCCCTATAAAAGCTTGAGAACTTAACTTCTTGTGTGGTGTCCATCTGTAGTGTTGTGATTACTCTGCTGTACGATCCTAGGAGAGGACCCTCATTCCGGAGGCCTCTCAGCAACCGCTCGGCTACTCCTCGACGGAGAGGTGGACCTAGGGGTGGTCAGTCAGACATCTTCTGCCTCCCCGGGGACGCCTTTCTAACAATGCATATAGTCAACACTCGATTGAAACGTAATTTAAGTTCCTAAAAACAAAGAAATAAAGAAATTATCATCTCTGATAATCTGTGCTTAGAGGTTTTATCATACAGCAAAATAAATACTAATTTTAATCAACAATACATCTCCTTTTATATTAAAGTTTCTAATTCTGGAGAGATATTGTTTTTTAGTTAGATCTACAATTTTTTCTTTCTTATTTCCTACACCTTCCCTCTGGGGGTGTCTTTCAAATCTCTAGACACTGCTACCCAGACCAGAGGTTGCCTTGGATAAGGCTGGCATATAGAACGTTATTGGACACCCGATGACTATGCCATAACGCTGAATGTGGAGCGGAGAATAGATATACACCGCAAATAACAACTCAGTGTTTATGAGGGTGATCCATTAAAACCAATGGTCATACAGCTACAAGTGTCCATTCTCCTTTCTGATTAATTGATTATTGTAATGGGGAACTGAATGGACCTCGATTCCTCCTCCCTACTACCTGATTACGTATCAGACGACCTCTATTTGACTTCAATGGATAGTTCAAGGCGTTGGGCAACCCCAGAATGACATAGGAGGGGAAGCGTGGGATTTCTGTGTCAAAGTGGGCGTCAACCTCGCTCAAAACCTGTTGCCAGTAATCCTGGAGGAGCCTGCACTCCCAAAGTATGTGTGTTAATGTGCCCAGTTGACCACAACCCCGCCAGCATAATGGGTCCTTGCTACTATCCATTTCATACAGGCGCTCTGGAGTATAGTACCAATAGGTTGCCACCTTCGTAAGGGTGTCAGTAAGCCCCATGTGGTAGGCCGAGTGCTGCGCTCTATAGTATATTCCTCCCATTCCTTATGCGTGAGTGCTCTCCCCAATTCCCTCTCCCAGCGTACCCTACTCGCGCTGTAGGTGTATCTGTGTTTGAGCATGAGTGTTTTGTAGAGATCCGAGATTAGCTGCTTGTCAGTCGTACGCGAGATCAGCCAGCGTTCAAAGTCCGTCAGGCGCCTGTCTGCTTCAGATCTAATCGCGGGATGGAGGGCCCAGTGGAGTCTCTCGGATTCCGGGAGACCAAACTCCCGACGGAACTGTGGGAATGGGATCGCTCCCTCAGGTCCATATATATGGCAAAGAGCACGGCAGCCAGCCGGCTTCCAACCTTCGAAGGCTATCTTGTCCATCCCTGGCTGGAAGTCGGGATTGCCTAGGAGGGGAGTGAGCGGCGATGGTATGGTGGTAAGGCCTTGCGAAACCCCCACCTGGTCCCATTTCTCTAACGGGACTTGCGTGATGAACGACGCATAGAGGTTGGGTGGTCTGTGCGCCCGGTGCATGAACGGTATCTCTTGCAAGGTTCTCCCGGCAACCACCTGGTCTTGAAACAACCAGTGTTTCCCAGATTCCCAGTGGACCCATTCCGCCAGAAAACGTAATTGCGTTGCTTGAAAGTATGTGGCTAGATTTGGGATCCCGATTCCTCCATGCTCCGGTGCAAGCATCGCTATCTGCGACTTCAGACGAGGCTTCCTCCCATTCCAAATAAATTGTGAGAGCTCGGACTGCATCAGTTTAATCCAACCTTTGGGTAGAGTGAGGGGTATAGTGCGGAAGATATAGAGTATCTGGGGGAGAATCGTCATTTTGACCGCCGCAACCTTGCCGAGCCATGACAGCGGATAGTATTTCCACTGTCCCAACTCGCGTCTGACTGTCCGTCGCAGTTGGGAGTAGTTAATATCAACCGTGGTCTGAAGAGAAGGGGCTAATTGTATCCCGAGGTACGGGACCGCCTCCGTGGCCCACTGCAAAGGAAATGCGTCTTGAATTGTGGTGCGCGTGTTTGGCTCTAGGGACAGGTCCAGGGCCACCGACTTCGTCATGTTTACTTTGAAGCCCGACACTCGTCCAAACCTGGCAAGGTCGTCGAGGCAAGCTGGGAGAGAACTCCGGGGTTCGGCAAGGGACAACAGAACGTCATCAGCATACAGACTAATGGTGTGCACATCCCCTCCAAACTTGATCCCCTTGACCTCCGGGTCCATGCGAATCAACTGCGCCAACGGCTCCATATAGAGGGCAAACAGTAAGGGAGATAACGGGCATCCTTGTCTGGTGCCCTGTTCGATCTTAAATCGGGGTGAAGAGTAGCCGTTCATTCGGACCGTTGCAGAGGGATATTTATAGCAGCTCATAACTCTGGTTCTGAACGTGGGTCCCACCCCAGCCCTTATCAATACCTTCTCCAAGTAGGGCCAATGCACTCTATCGAATGCCTTCTCGGCGTCGATAGCCAGCATCATGTATTCACCTTGCGTTCGGGAAGCTTTCTCCAGAAGATGGAGGGCTCTTTTGGTATTATCGGAGGTCTGTCGCTCCGGAATTAATCCAGACTGGTCCAGGTTAATTAGTCCCCCCATGCATGGGCCCAATCTGGCGGCGAGGATCCCCGTATAGAGTTTGAGGTCAACATTCAAGAGGGAGATGGGTCTATATGCTCCACAGTCCGTGTGACCCTTGCCAGGCTTAGGTATAACCGCAATGGAGGCCTCAAGGAGTTCTCAGGGGATCGCCCCTTCCTCCGCAAAGGAGGTAAAGAGTCTGGAAAGGAGCGGGGCCAGCTGAGCACAGAAGGTTTTATAAAAACTCGCTGGGAAGCCGTCCGGGCCAGGTGCTTTGCCCGTTTTAAGTCGGGAGATAGCTGAAATAACCTCCTCTGGCCGGACGTCTTTCTCTAGGCAGTCAATTTGGCTTGCGTCAGGGCTGGCAGTGGGAGTGACGCCAGAAAATCCAGTTCTGCCTCCGGGTCAGGTGTAGTAGCCCTATATAGTTCGGCGTAGTAGGCACTAAAGGCCCCAGCTATTGCTTGATCCCCAGTGGCAGGTAAACCATCGCTCCCTTTCAGTTCCTGGACCTCCCGTTTCTAAGTGATTGTGCGTAGCTTGTGCGCGAGGAGGCGTCCGCATCTGTCCCCCCAGTGTAATATGCATGTTTGAGCCTTAAGGCCGCGCATTCCGCCCTATCCAAATCTAATGCCGCCAATTGCTGACGGGCAGCCTTCAACTGACGCCATATTCGTGGGGCCCCAGTCCTCCTATGCATCTGCTCTAGTACCCTAGTTTTCTGAGTGAGCTCGTCTCTCTTGGCTTAGCGTTCAGCATTCTCCGCCGCCGAAATCGAAATACATTCCCCCCTCACGACCGCCTTCAGTGCCGCCCACTGAGTAGCCAATGTGGTGTCGTCATTGCTATTGTGGGATAGGTAGTCTTTTATCGCCCCTTGGAGTTTGGCAACTGCTTCTCCCCTATGTAACAAGGATTCCCGCAGCCTCCACACCCTATTAGAGCGCGGTGCCACCGGCCCGGACAGGGTGATAGTGACCGGTGCGTGGTCAGAGAGAGAGGCTGTACCGATCTCGACACTAGTGATAAGTGATTGCGTAGGTGTTGAGACAAGCAGATAATCCAGGTGTGCATATGTTTTGTGTGCAGCTGAAAAGTAAGTGTAGTCCTTCTCCCCGGGATGGAGCGCGCGCCATGAATCTACTAACCCCAGTTCCCGCAAACGAAGTAGGCCCGCTGTTGATAGCGCCCCCACCTAACTAGTGCGCTGGCATGACCTATCTAGCAGATTATCAAAGACTAAATTTAGGTCCCCTCCCAGTAAAAGGTGGCGGTGGCTTCAGTAAGCGCTTTATGCAGGAATTTCTCTTGACCCTCATTGGGCCAATCGTGTAGTGCAAGTCGCCAATCGCAAACCTATAAACCAACAATCGGCCTTTAATTTCCGCAATTTTACCCAGTACTTTGCCTCTAAACTTGCGCGCAACTAGGATTGCCACTCCGGCCTTCTTTTCTGGACAGGAGGAATAGAACTGAATGGGAATTTACTAGACTGAAGGCGGTGACAATCCTTAGCCAGTAGATGTGTTTCTTGTAGGAGGCAGATGTCTGCCTGGGACTGTTCCAGAAACAGTAGAACAGCTTTACGCTTTACCGGATTGTTCAGTCCTCTCACGTTCAGCGTGAGAACAACCACTTCACTCAACACCATCTATGGGAATGTGACCCCCACGCTGCCATGATATCGGGCTCAATCTGACCCGCCCGAGGATCCCAGCGCCAACCGCTGCACTAGCAACCAACCTTCCAGGACATCGAACAGCCCACTCCTCTACTGACCATTGACCAACACCCACCCCCCCACCCCCTCCACCCTCCCCACCCCACCCCCTCCAACCAACCCAACAACCTCCCCCTTCCCCCCTCCCCAAACGGTAGAACGTAGAAAATGAACATGTCCATTGTCCACACTTGACAGATCAGTGTGGAAAACAAGTTGGGGAACTGTGTCCGGATCCATTGAATCCCCCACCCGCCGCCGACCGTGGCTTCACTCCTCACCCACGCTCAGGGAGTCCCGGGCGGTGAGATCAAGGTTCACCCGTTATCTGTCGCCGCCAACTCCAACGCCGCTGTCTCGACCGCCGCTCGCTGACCCTCCTGAATCTCTTCTGGGGGCGGACGTCTCGGCCTGTGCCTCCTCCGTTGCTGCCGCCATTGACCCGTGGTCCCGGACGCCGAGACCCCCCCTGTGTGGGAGCCTCCCTCTTCCTTGGGCTCCTCAATGCCCAGGAGTTGGCACGCTTCTCTGAGCGACCTGAGCTGGCACACCTTGTTGTCCCATTTGAACACCAGGTGGAACGGGTGTCCCCAGCTGTACGGTATGTTGAGGCGTCGCAGCTCGTTGGTGACTGGCTTGAAGACCCTGCGTTTTTCCAATGTAATGGCGGCCAGGGCCTGGTATAGGGTCGGAGAGTGACCGCCAAAGGAGATGGACTCCATCCGTCGAGCCTTGCGGAGGACCTCCTCCTTGGTTCGGAAGTCTTGGACGCAGACTAAAATGTCTGCCGGGAATGCAGCAGCAGCTCTGGACGGGCCAGTCTGGTGTGCTCTGTCCAAGCGTATGTCCGTATCCGCCGGCCTGCCCAAGATGTGATTGAAGAGGCCTTGTGTGAAATGGAAAAGGTCTTCAGTGTCGGGGGAGTGTTTCACCCCTCGGATCCGAATGTTATGCCCCGAGAGCGGTTCTCCAAATCCTCGGCGTGGGATAGTAGGTCGACCTGTTGATCATGTATGCGCATGATCTCCTGCTGCAGCGCCTCAATCTCAAGATCTCGGCTATCGCTCTTCGTCTCTAGGTCCGCCACTCTCTCTCCTATGGCATCCGTGTCTCAGCGGAGCTCCCTAATCTCCTCCTTCAGCTCTGTTTTAAGGAGTCGGAGGTCCTCCCGCAGGCCACTGAACAGGGACTCCAGGAAAGTTTTAGTGATGGGCTCCTCCGCACACTGTTGGTTCCTAATTGCTGCCCAGGGACGTGGGGATCCGTCTTCTTCCCCGCCGTGGTGGGGGTGAACAGGTCCTTGATTGATCTGTCTTTGCGCACTCCCGCCGCGGACATGTCCCCTGGCCCCGCGACAGGCGAGGAGCGGCGCGACGTGGGAAGCGGCCCTGGTTTATTCGTGCACAAGGGCCTCGGTCTTTGCAGACGGGATCGCGATCCTCAGCCCTGGAGCCTTACTGTGGAGCCCGCCGGCACCACCCTCCTCAACTTCGGGGGTCGCCGGGCCCGGCCCCAGTTGCCTCCCTGGGTCTTGCCGTTCAGCCCCTACCGCAGGAGCCCGGGTGTAGCTCTCGACCCAGACCCCTCCGCCCGATCTCAGGCCTCAGGGGTGAACTGCTGCTAAGCTGCAGCTAACATCTGTCACTCCGTTATGTGGGTGTGTGTCTATCAATGGCAGGCAGGGCCACGACACCGATGGTGCCCGTTGCTGGTCGCGTTGCAAGATGGCGGCCGGTAGTATGCCACTCCGTGGAGGCCACGGGCCGACCAACCATCTCTCCGGATCAGTGATGAACCCGCCCTCGCCGCCTGCCGTTTGCTCCCTCCGTCTGCTTCATCATCTCCCCGTTAGGCGGGCCACTCCACAACACTGTAGCGCCACGGCCCCGTGCTGTGCAAATCCGGGGGGGGGGGCCTCGCAGAAACCCACCGCTCCTCACCTCCGTGCACCTGCGGGTGGGTCCCACATATGCGCTCCTGGTGCTCGACTGTGGGCCGCTGCCACTTACCGGTCACCTCGACTCCCTCTTCCCCCGCGGGGCCGGTGGCGGCAGGTCCGCAGCAGCCCCCCGGTGAAGAACCCCAGGGGGCCTCGCGCTGTATCGCGCGTGCCGGACCCGCCACCAAAGCACCGGTCTGTGGTGAGCCGCGGCCCGCTCGGGATGCGTCAATGCCGGGCACACAGCTCCACCCACCTCGGCCTCGCTCTCACCACTCGAGTCTTCACAGGCCCCGCCAGGCCGCACCCGCTCAGCCCGAACTCGGCGTCCCCCAGGCGCCGCCGCTGTCCGCTCCGTGCCCCGCCGACAGTTGGGACCCAGGCACAGCAAACACGCCACATGGGAGTCCAAACCAGGGCAGGGGGGTGCTATTTAGAGCGCTCTAAAGGCGGCCGGCGGCGGGAGCTCCGAGAAGCACGTCCGCTCACACCGCCATCTTGGCCACGCCCCCCAGTTTGACCATGTTTAAAGGGTAAGTACAGCACTTTACTGTTCTTGAGCAAGGGTAAAGTGTACAGATTTCTAAGTACAGCAAAACAGATAGGGCAAAAATTGAGTGAAAATAGCACCAAGCATGATTGGTATTCAAGGCTGTACACAAATTCAAGTATTCTGTCTGGGGAAGTGAATTCTAGGTCAGGCCAACCATAAATCATTGAAAGAGATCTTTGGGGAAAAGGGCTTGAACTCTGCCTCCGGCCATATAAGGTGATGGATCATCAATCTACAGGAGTTTACGTTTTCCAATAGAATTCATCTGGAGAATAAAAAACAAAGAAGCTGATTGTATTTCTGGGCCTATTGCAAACAATCAGAGTGCAATCCAAGGAATAGTGGAAGACAAAGACGATTTAACAATAACAAAGGTTTGCATAATATCTGATGGAGTAATTGCAGAGGGCGAATGGAAAGAAAGATTTGACAATACTGTGATTCTTGGGAAGGTGAGACAGTACCTCGATGAAGGCTTGCCCTACAAGAACACAGTCAAGAGTGAATTCAGGGCATATTGGTGTGTGAAAAACAAACTGTCAGAAATAGATGGCTGTTTGTTTAGGCCAACCAAGCAAATTCTTCAGTGGGTGTGCGTAACAAACTCATCAACATGGCACTTGAAGGCTACTTTGGAGACTTTAAAACAAAAAAAGCAGGTCAAGGATGGACTTCTGGTGGCCTGGTATGGACATCCAAATAGAAATGGTTATAGGTCAGTGCGTGTTGTGTAACGCAAGTGACAACGTTTTAGTCGTTAGAAAGCTTCCCATACATATCCACAATCTCCTGGATAAACCATAGAATGATCTGACCAGGGACATAATTAGTCCTTTATATGGATACATCTTAGTACCATATATAATATTTTTAAAGGTTTGGTCAGTTTAACCATGTTTAAAGGGTAAGTACAGCACTTTACTGTTCTTGAGCAAGGGTAAAGTGTACAGATGTCTAAGTCCAGCAAAACAGATAGGGCAAAAATTGAGTTAAAATAGCACCAAACATGATTGGTATTCCGGGTTGAACACAAATTCAAGTATTTTGTCTGGGGAAGTGGATTCTAGGTCAGGCCAACCATAAACCATTGAAAGAGATCTTTGGGGAAAAGGGCTTGAACTCTGCCTCCGGCCATACAAGGTGATGGATCATCAATCTACAGGAGTTTACGTTTTCCATAGAATTCATCTGGAGAATACAAAACAAAGAAGCTGATTGTATTTCTGGGCTTATTGCAAACAATCAGATAGACAGATAGATATATTTATTTGCACAATTAATTAAAATCATTACAATTCAGACAAAACTAGAAGATAAAACGAAGATTTCAGTGCTCAGTTTAAAAGAGAAAAAAACGCAAGTTCATGTCTGACTCGGTGAAGTATTATGGGGGGTATCTGCCGGTAGCATTAGAATAATCTTAGTCATGAATTTCACAAAGCGGGCGGCCATTTGTGCTGAGTCCCCCTTCATGCATTTCTCTAGTGCTTCATGGCAGGAACGCACATGGAGAATTCTCCACATGGGACGCAGCCAGAAAGTGCGAAGGGGGAGTAAAGTTCTGCAGATACAAAGAACATGGATTAAGTTTTCTACCCCATTGTTGCAATAACGACACTGAGAGGAAATGCCTGCTTTGTACTTTCTTCCATAGCTGTACCCCACCAGAGGGATTAGCCCAAAACGTAGTCTCATTAACTGATGTTTCACTAAAAGGCTCATGGAAGATGACATGTGGTGTGGAAGGGTTTTTAGGTCATAGAGTTTTGACTCCCAGCAACCATGCAATAGCTTTTACAAGGATATTGAATTGTGTTCCATTGATAATATTTTTGCTTGTTTGGTCGGGGCTTTGGTGAGAATCCCTATGGCTAGCGAGCTTAACTACAGATCATGGGCTTCTAAAGCGTCCAAACAGAATATTAAAAATGTATTCCAAGAAGTGGTGGGAATATTTAACAATGACCAAATGCAACTCTTTCGTGTCGAGGCTTGGGCTCTATTTGCTTTTGCACAATAGGAAATGAATCTTGCTTTCATGATCCAGTTTTGAGAAAACAAGCGGAACTCCATGCGAATTTGGGCATGTGAGGTCGAATGGGGTAGGTGAAACCCTCTACGAAAGCAAACTGATTGCATTCTGTCCAACCAGGTAAATATTTTATCTTTAAAAGTAGTAGCGCCGAAAGCTACTGTTGTTAATAATTTGGCATCTATCGTTTGATTAGTGGAGTGAGGTCAAGAGAGTGTAGAGCATTCTTAGTTCGTAGGAAGGCCCCCTCCAGGCTATGGGCCACACTTTGCATCGCTGCGATTTGCGAAGTTGTGACTACCTCAATGGATCTACCAGAGATGTACCAGGGACGCTGTCTCGCACGGCTTCTCCAGACTATCATCACCTTAGTTTTGGAGACATTGATCTTCAGTGCATTGATCTCACAATATGCAAGGAAGAGAAAAGGCGTTGAAGGCCCACCTGTGTTTGATCAAGTAGGATCGTATGGTCTGCATATTGCATTGACTGGATTTTAACAAATGCGATTCTTGGAGGGAAAGCATGAGAGCGGGCGAGCCACTCCGGTAGATCTGCAAGATACAAATTAAAAAGTAGAGGAGCCAAAATGCATCCCTGCTTTAGGCCTTTGTTGGTCGTGATTTTATTGGTTGTAGACCAGCCAGCGGAGATTTTTATTTTGACCCAAGTATCATAATACAGAGCGATGAGGGCATTCAATAGGGTCGGGGAAATACCATATTTGAACAATTTCTCCCAGAGCTTGGTACGATCAACGCTGTTAAATGCCTTTTGGAAATCGATAAATCTCAAAGACAGCGATTTTCCTTTTGTTGCAAGTGTGACGTCGATCAAATGGGCTAAGAAAATCAGATTGTCCTCAAGGTGGCAGCCCTTTTGAAAGCTAGTTTGTGTGTAAGGTATTCAGTTGTGATCTCCCACCCAGCTGGTCAAGTCTTATAGTAAGACGCTTGCATAGGCCTTTCCATCAACATCGAGGAGTGCAATCATCCGATAGTTATCAAGATTAGATCGCGGACCTTTTTTGTAGATAGGGATGAGGAGAGAGCCACGCCACGAATCGGCAATGGAATCACCCAGTCTACATGTCTCGAATAGAGGAGCCAGAAGCGCTGCCCACTTATAAGTCGACACTTTGTATACCTTAGTTAGTAGCCCATTTGGGGCAGGGGCCCCTCCTGGACGCATTCGTTTTATAATAAGGGCAACTTGACTTGGGGTAACCTTAATAGGTGATGAGCTACCAGTGAGGGGATTAAGAGGGATGGAGCAATATTAGTCACACCAATTATTTTTGCCAAGCTCAACGTAGAGAGTTTGGATGTGGGCCTCCCATTCAGGTGGGGAGACATTCAATATGGTGGATGATTGGCCTTGTCTAGTAGCCTTGTTTACCCGATTCCAAAATCTCTTTTGATCTTTTGATTTATTGATTTCATGGGCAAGTGTCCTGCACTGTTCTTCTTTTATCCTTTTATCGTTAAACCTTAATATCCTATTCTCTTTACGGGTGGTTGAAATCTTCCTACGTAGGGACTCATAGTTCAGGCTAGTATATGTGCTTTTACGCAAAAAGATATTTAGTTTATTTTTAATACTCTGTATGCTGAGCTTGAGGTCGCTGTGGCGAGGTACAGATGAGCAATAATTGTTTGAGTATTGAGCACTCTTTACTGATAGATATTTTGTTAAGGGCCTCCACTACCTGTTCCCACTGTGGTAGCGTCAGCTGGTTGCTAGGCTCTAGATTTAAGTTTTCCAAAAAGTTGAGCACCTAATCTTCAATTGCCTCTTGTTGGTCCAGAGTCCAGTGTAGTTTTCTAATTGGCTCCTATGTTGAGTCTTTCCCTATAAGATCGGTTTTTGGTTGGAAACTATGCTTTGATAAAACCTTGCATGTTAAGATTGCATGATCACTTTCCAATGAGGGGGTTACCACAAATTCCTGAACTAGTTGGAAGTGGGCGACCGAATTCAATATGTCGTCCAGGGTTGCCATTCTGAATGGAGATGTATGGGTATAAACAGCAGGCTAGTCTTACTCCAAACTACCATTTAGGATACTGAGCCTCAGTTGATTTAAACTTGTGGCCACCTTTGTCAATTGGTTATCCTTTCGTTTGAACTGGCATTGTATGTCTGGAATGGCCCATATTTGGTTTTCCAATGAAGTTAGATGCTAGATGTTAGTCAATGCTTTTACAGGACTCTGTTCGCCTAGCTGAGCCTAGCCGTGCCGTGCCTAACCACGCCCCCCCAGACCAAGCCAAGCACAGAGATCGTCGATAGACCGAGCGGAGCGGAGTGGTGTAAACGAAAAGCAGCGCGGGGACTCGGCGCTGGAATCTACGGAGATATTCTGCTGCGGTCACCTGCGGCAGTCGCGCAAACGCGATAACCGCAAAGATCTCCCCCCCAGCCGCAGACATCAGCGGAGCCCACGGGGGTGCGAGCTCTTGCCTGACGGCCTGACAGCATCAAGAGTAAAGCGGCAAGTAAGATAACCGCCATAATCCTCCCCCCCCGCCGCGGATAGCTGCGGAGTATACGAAGAGCTGCAGCGAGGGACGGGGGGCGGGCGGGAGTGGAAGCTGGAGCAGCGTGCGTTGGAGGGACACAGAAAAAACAGCTGCTGCTGCAGCTGCTGCTGAGAACGCTATCGCCCCTAGGTATAATCAGCCACCGGACTGCAGAGTCGGACTGAAAGCAGGCTCAGCAGAGCTGACAAAGACTGTATACCGCAAAATCCTGAAAAAGGAAGCTGACAACAAGGGCAGCGTAACAGACGCCTCAGACAGCACAAAGAGCATAAAGCCTAAAAACCCACAGAGAAGTGGGAGAATTTAAATTGTCCAGAGATATAAGTGGGGCAAGGCAGCAGGCAGCGGGCGGAAGGCAGCTAAGGCTGAACAGAGGTAAGTGAGCATTTATTTTTTTTATTTTTTTTTAATATAAGTAATATTTAAGTGTTACCACCTTCAGTATAGCAACAGTTTTGTGCCTAGAAATGGCACCCAAAAGAGGCCAAAAATTACCGGACGAATTAGGAAAGAGTAAATCACTGGAGGGCTCAAAATCTCCAGTTGAAAGCCAGGAAAGCCATGCATCATCCATGGAAAATAGTAAAGGGAGACGAAAGAAAAGAAAAGTTAAAAGAGCAACGAAGAATCCCATGAAGGCAAAAAGAGGATGCAACCAAATATCTAATAAACAGAAGGAGAACACGGCAGCATCAAAGTCCGTAAAAGAGTTTGTAGGCAAACACTACAAATCATCAAATCCAGCAATAACATCGGCTTTAGATGAAGATATAGTGGAAATTGGCGCAGTTAGTGGCGAAAACTTAAGCTTATCAGACGAAAAGAAGAGACGGGCAAATAAAGGTGAATCCCTGGAAGAAGCCGACCCCGATAACGAGGAGGTAGGGTCGATCCGCAATTCTTTGAATCAGACACTGCAGAGCCAAAACCACCAAATCTCGGCGCCACGTCTATCATCTTCACCAAAGATGTTCTCACAACTGTCAGTAGGGATTGAGGATCACAGGGGTAACGTAGACCAGAATCAGAGTGCTATCTGGGGAGGTGCACCAGACCAATTCCATCAACATCCTCCACTGCAAATACCCCCAACACAGCAAGATAGCTTAAAGGTAAGCTATCCAGCAATCCCAGCCAGAAATATGACACAGGTCTCGGAGCTCTCCGAAACTCCCACGTCCTCACTGATGGAGTTAATCTTATTAATGCAGAAAGCACTCCAAGGAATCCTGGAAGTAACGCTCTCGAACAACGGAGTGTTAAAAGCGCAGAAACATCACCTAAAGAAAATTGAAGATGAACTTGGAGAAATAAAAAGCCAATTGCCAAGTATGGTAATGCCAACAGATACAGTCCAACCAACTGAGGAAAGTGACAGGATAGTTCTGGAAGAAAAAAGTGTGATATCTCTGGGAAGCCAAATGAAACTCGCAGAACAAACAGCAAAGGATTCAGTAAACACTATGGACAATGTGTACATCTCAAGAAGACCTATGCTGATAAAAAGATGCAGAGGGTATATCACACTTGGGTCCAGGAACAGGATAAGAAGAATCAGGCAAAAGAAAATAGCAGGATTAAGAAAAGAGAAAGATCCATTGAAGGGGACGAAGAAGTCAGGATTAAAAGTATCAGCCCTAACATTTACAACGCATAGACCTGTTCAGGCAGAGGCAAAACCTCCTATGCCCCCCAAAACCCCGAGGGCGTCAAGGAAAAAGAAGACGCATCGGGAGGTAATTGAGATCCCTCCCCCCACCCGCACGATAAGCCAAAGAGCAAGGCCAAGGGAAGAGCGGTCTATTAATCAAAGGACGATAAGACCACAGATACATGATGAATCCAATAGGAGAATCAAATGTCGGAGAGGAGGGAGAACAAGCATTAACCAACAAGTGAACGAAACGAATAAAAACCTATGGGAGAGAGCAGATAACAAATGGTTATTCCTGGACCTGATAACAGCAGGGAGGAAAGGGAAGCCGATAAGAAATACAAACCCCCCGAATAGAGCACAGATTTTATCCGCATTTGCAAAATGCGGCAGCCTGAGAGGGATCGGTACTAAAGACCTCCAGCAGGTTGGTTTTGAAGAAAATAAGCAGGGAAAGGAAATAACAAAAATCACCCTATATTCAGACCTGGTAAAAAGGGCAATCCTGAAAGCCACAAATGGAATAATGCAACAGGGAATAAGGATTATCCCCGAGAGTGAGATAAAAACCGCGAAAGATAACAACTTTCTAAAACAGCATGCCGGGCTCCAGAAGAGACAAGTGACTCTCTATAAAGAATCAAAAGACGACCGAAGCTCGCTGAACATCGTAATCGATAACACAGGCAATGACTCTTCATGGGGTAACTGGTCGTTATATAACACCCCCGCGGGGGAAAGCATTGAAAGAAGCACCGTGGATACAGAGGATGAAGGCGGTTTGAGCGATGTCGAATAGGATGGTGGGGGTTCGCAAGATCTAGGTCTCTTATCTTGGAATATAAACGGGCTAGGCAACGAACAAAAATGGGAATATATAAAGGAATCCATAATTAAAGTAGACATTGCCTGCCTACAAGAGACCTGGTTATGCGACGATACCCCAACTCTGGTCGGTTATGCCCATATTCATCAACCTGCCATAAAGAAAAATCGCGGGAGGCCGTCTGGGGGCCTGTTGACATTGGTATCAACAAAAGTAATGAGGGAAATAAAACTGTTGAAGACAAAATGTAAATGGGTCCAATCTAGCAGGATCGAACTCATGACGGTGGAGCAAAATTATAAAATGTTGATTTTATTAAACGTATACATGCAGTGGGAAAATGGGGAGGAGTATGAAAGGGAAATGAGATTTTTTAAAGAGGATGTAGACAGTACTCTAGAAAATTATCCCGCAGACATAATAATGATTTTGGGGGACTTCAACCATAAATTGAACCCAAAAAAGGCTGACATTTGGAACAGGGAACAGTTAGAGGTATACGGTATAAACCCGGCAAGGTTCCCAGCCGGGGAAACAGCGAGACAAGACCGTGATTTAACAAATATGCTAGGAGGCAGGGGCTTCCATTGTGTAAACGGAAGAACAGAGTCTGATATACCAGCAGAAAAAACGTTTATCCTAGGGCATCAGAAGTGCCCAATTGACTATATCTTTCTACAGGCCTGGAACTTTCACCAGATTAGGCACTTCAAGGTAGCTCAGAAAGAGGTGAGCGACCACAAACTCCTACACATAGTATTAGCGGGGGGCAGGACATTACAACGAGAAACTGTGATTAACCTGGAGGTTGAGTATCCTAAACGAGTGACGACACGTTTAACAGAGGAATACTTAGAAAAACTGAAGGCCACGCAAATAAAAATGGCCCCCGAAAACTATGAGAATAAAAAACTGGAGTGGTTTATTGTAAAATTAGAAGAAGTAGTTCAATGCCTAGAGATAAAATTAAAAGGAAACAAGCCAATAAGGGCAAATCAACTAAACCGTGGCAAAGGGTTCTCGATGGCGTGCCAAAATAAGAAAAGGGAGATAAGAGCTGAACAAAGGAAACAAAAAAAGAAGTTTACACAAGAGAGACATGACTACCTAGCTAAGCTGAAAAAAGAATTCAAGCAAATGGCACGCGATGCAAAAAGGTTACATAAAGAAAAATGCTGGCTAGAACTTTTAACTGCCATAGAGAATAAAAATCTAAGGCAATTCTGGCAGCTAGTAAAGGCAGCAGCTGGAACAATAGAAGGTGAACTAAACTGTGTGGTGAGTGAGGCAGCATGGGACTCTTATATAAGAGAATTGTACGGGGCGAGGAGGCCTAGAGAGGAGATGGAGGCCAAAACATGGCAAGTTATCTCAGAAGATCTTCTAGTTAAATTCAATGAAGAACAAGTCAAGCTCACAATAAAAGAACTTAAGTTAACTCGGGCAGCAGGCCCAGACAATTTACCTGCAATAATTTTGAAGACCGAGGTTAAATGGTGGGCAAGATTCCTTGCAAAGATGTTCCAGGTAGTGTTAAAAGAAGGAGTAATACCTCCAACCTGGAAGGGGGCCATAATCAGGCCGATCCATAAGAAGGGGAGCAAGGATGCGCCAAAAAACTATCGGCTGACTTATCTCCTAGATATTGGAGAGAACGTTTTCTCTAAAATTGTCCTAAAACAACTGAATACATGGGTTGAGGCATGCCAAATAATACCCATAGAACAGGGTGGCTTTAGACCGGGCCACTCGACAATAGACCACGGGTTTGCCCTATGGGCGATGGCGAGGAAGTCGACGGAACAAAATGGCAAGTTATGCTGTTGTTTCGTCGACTTCAAAGCAGCCTTTGACTCTGTGGATCGGGCTAGCCTGTGGGATACATTAAAGAGGTTAAACATCCCAAAAGACCTCCTTACCATAATAACAGAACTCCATAGGGAAAACTGGGGGCAAGTAATAAAAGATACTGGGGGCTCCCTAACCCCCAAAATACCCATCGCAAATGGGCTAAGACAGGGATGCGTGCTGGCCCCCCAGCTCTTTTCGATTTTTCTGTCAGATCTCCCGGCATACCTTGAGGTGGAGGGTAGTGCCAGCCCCAAAATGGACGGAAACAAGATACCCTGCCTATTGTACGCGGATGACCTGGTGATAGTAGATCAGACCGAGAGAGGCATCCAAAGGAAGTTAAATGCCTTTAATACTTACTGTGCCAAGAAACTCTTAACTATTAATCTGGATAAAACTAAAACCCTATGCTTTGGGAAAAAGCCAAGCAGATTTAGTTGGTTCATAGGGGACCTCAAACTAGAGTCAGTAAATGAGTACCGTTATTTGGGTATCTGGTTTGACAGCACTTTAAATTGGAATACCCATCTGGAAACGCAAAAAGCAAAGGCACTCTCCTCCATATGTGGCCTAAAAAGGTTCAATGGGGACTATGGCGAGAAGTCACACCGACCAATGCTGAGAGCCTTTGAGGCAATGATCCCCCCGCAAGTTTTATATGGCGCAGAGATCCTTTATTTGAGCGGTAAGGGATCTTGGGACATGATAGAGGGAAACTGCATAAAAAGGCTCCTATCTCTTCCTCAATCTGCAATGATACAAGCCATCAGAACTGAAATAGGTACAAAGTCCTGGGTGATATTAACCCAGATGGCCGTGATCAGATTCTGGAAGAGACTAGAAGACCCTGAAAGTAAAAAAGTAGCATTTTGGTGTCGCAAAGAAATTCAGAAAAGCGAGTTAAAATGGGCAAAGTCCAGTAGGGAAAAATTGAAGGGAATCTGCAACTCACTTGAGATCGATTTGGATCTGAGTTCATATCAAATCCCGATTTCTAAAGGCGATCTGAAGCAAAGGGGGAAAGAGGTCTCGAAATCAACTGATATAGGTTACCTAACAATGAAAAAATCTGTGGCGCATATGCTAAATGCGTGGTCCGAGGAAAACTGGTTCCCATACCTCGATAGATTGCCCAATCGTGGCTTCAGGCAAGAGATCTTGAGGCTTCGAATTGGTATCAACCCATGGGTAATAAACAGAGACCTCAATATAAGAATGTTAGATCAGGAAGGTTACTGTAGGTGTAATTTGGGAACCAAGGGTGATCTGATGCATTTCCTGTTAGACTGTGCAGTACTTCTAGAACATAGAAAAATCTGGTTGCGCCCAGTATTTATAGATTATGAGGTAAAAACAAGGTTACAGGCGGCCAGCCTCCTAACTGAAATCCCCTATATTGATATTGTAATTGCCCTCGGGAAATTTTTAAAGGAGGCCCTGAGTGCGCTGAGGGCCAAAGAATAACTTGTAGTACTGTATGGTTTTTAGCGGAATGATTCCCTGGAGTAATAAGAATGTGTATAGGTTTTAATACATAAAATATGTTTTAAGATAACTGTAAAGGCACTGATCTTTTGTATTTTTGATAATGGCGTGTATGATATTTTTAACGGATACGTTTTTAAAATAATAAGTGTATGATTTTATGACGCATACTCCATTCGGCGATATGCTCACTGTATTGTTTAAAGACTAAGGTCACAATAAACATATATTTTTGACTTTGACTTTGACTAGAAGGGAGGGATCCTGTTTTTTCCCCATTAAGTTGGCATTAAAGTCTCCCATTATTAGCCATATGTCATTCGGGAAATGTTCGAAAAGATCTCTCATAATGGGAAGAATTTTGTTCAGAGTAGTCTGTTGCCTGGTTTTAGAGGGGTGCAGATAGATAGAGCCAAGGATAATAGTATGTTGTTTGTTGGGCTTTTTCCCATCTATTGTGGCTCAACATTAATGAAAATGAAGTCACATTGCCCTTCACGAATCATGGAGACCTTTAGAGCCAGATTATTCTTAAGAGCAATTAATACGCCTCCTGACGCATGCCCACCTACTTGAGACGCGATTGCACAAAATTCATAAACGGTGTAATCCTCCCAGGTGATTCTTTGCACGGACCAGGTTTCTTGCAGAGCAACAATATCATAGTTTCTTAGAAAGGAGATGTTACTCTTGCCGCTTTTTCATTTGTTAGTCCTCGGATATTCCAGGAACAGATACTGAGGTGGGGGGCGTTTTCGTTGCCAGTTTTATGACCACTTACGATGTTATGTGCTTCACACTAGGGCCTTGGAGAGCCAGGACCAGTCTAGGGGATTCTGTTGTTTTAGTGCACATTGGCGTGGGCCTCCTATTCTGGATGTTGTTATTTGAAGCGGGTTTTTTTCCACGGTGCTGGTTGGGAGGCTGCTAATGGGCCACGCAATACTGAAGTAGTCAACTGACTGGGTGTACCACTACTTGCCAGGGTTGAGGTGTTGTAGTCCTTTGAGGGATTTGGGACTCTATCCCTTAGAATGACAGGGTTTTTGATTTTAGTCATGAGACTGATGTGGATGCCACAGTGGCCAACCTATCTTTATTCGATAGTAGGGCTGTGGCTATATCTTTACTATGGAAGGTTACTACCGTAGTCTTGTTAACTTGACCCTGCTCTGTGATAACTCTGCTGGGCGTTTGGAAAACCTACCGGCTGCTGACTTGTTGTGTGGGCGTTGTTTACTCCCTGCCCTGCTCCTCGTGCTGTTGTGCCGGGCTGTGGGCTGTGATTACCTGTCTACCCCGCTGCCGCATCCTCCATCTACGCAGCCGCCGAGGGGGGGGGACCACAGCCCCCAGAACACACAGCAGGTACCGCCCCCTCCCACCTACTGCCACTTTCGCGCCCGGAGGCGCTTAAAGAACCAGAGCTCCCTCGAAGGAGTGGGAGCTCCGTGATAACTCTGCTGGGCGTTTGGAAAACCTACCGGCTGCTGACTTGTTGTGTGGGCGCTGTTTACTCCCTGCCCTGCTCCTCGTACTGTTGTGCTGGGCTGTGGGCTGTGATTACCTGTCTCCCCCGCCACCGCATCCTCCATCTACGCGGCCGCCGAGGGGGGGACCACAGCCCCCAGAACACACCGCAGGTACCGCCCCGCCCACCTACTGCCACTTTCGCGCCCAGAGGCGCTTAAAGAACCGGAGCTCCCTTGAAGGAGTGGGAGCTCCGAGATAACTTTGCTAGGCATTTGGAAAACCTACCGGCTGCTGACTTGTTGTGTGGGCGTTGTTTACTCCCTGCCCTGCTCCTCGTACTGTTGTGCCGGGCTGTGGGCTGTGATTACCTATCTCCCCCGCCGCCGCATCCTCCATCTACGCGGCCGCCGAGGGGGGGACCACACCCCCCAGAACACACCGCAGGTACCGCCCACCTACTGCCACTTTCGCGCCCGGAGGCGCTTAAAGAACCGGAACTTCCTCTGCGTCGCGGGACGTGCGCGGGCGGTGCTGGGCGAACCCCGGGCAAAGGGCGGGCCATCTGTGGCCGTTTGGGGCAGGACGAGGCTGGGCTGGGCCATGGCCTTTGGTCTTCAGGTTACATGAACACTGTACCTGAGTGCCATCAACCTCGCCAAAGTGAGACATTGTTTTGCTATTTTATTAATATTTTCACGTGTGTCAGTTGTAATATGTGAATCACAAGGCAATAGGACAAGGAGTTAAAATAAGCCTCTCACCACTGTAGTTTGATTCCAATGCTGGTATTTTGTTTATATATTCGAACACATTAAGAGTTAACTGCCAACACCAAAAATGTCGAAATCCAAAGTTGTTAAAACGCCCACTACTATGGCGACGTTAGACAACTATCTTGTGAAGGTTGTGAATAAGATTAATAGTGAACGATGTAAATCGCTAGGCAAGGGGACCAACTCTATCTCACCACCTACATCGCCTATTTCACTGTCTGTTTCCACACCGGATGATAGTTGTGATCCTGAACAACCTGAATCATTAGATATGGAAGACCCTGCCCGTACATTTATAGAACCAGTGCCTAATCAGGACAAACCGGGTGTTTCTGACGATTCTCCAACTCAGCGCTCCCCGGCCCGAGAACACAGAGAGTATTAAGATCACATAAGAATATTCAAACTAAACGGGGGGGGCCGCAACAACAAAAGAGCAGAATCGCCACCCATTAGTGTTGGAAGCACTACTGAGGCAACAGTTAACAATGCCACAGTTAAAATAGACACGGAGCAATTAGATTTTTTGATCGGCATTATAGATGCAAAAATTGCTAAGTTAGTTAAGCCGCTGATGGCCAAACTTGACCTGATTTCTGCGGAAGGGTCCTGGAGGTAACAATGAGACCTCTAAGCTTCTCAATGGGGGATCACGTACAGTTGAACCTGCTGTACTTGCAGCTCAGGAAACTGTACGTAAAATCCCATTGCCCGCAGCAGGCCCAGTGAGAAAAATAGGAAGAGAAGAAGTGACGAATAGCTGCTCGGCCAACCCACAACCAGACTTACCACCGGAATGTGCACCGTTCGTGGCAGTCCTTACCAATGTTCCACCTATAAGAGAGACTGGCCACTTAAATTAGCCAGAAACTCACGATTCTTTGAAGAATAAAACTGTGTCATGGCTTAACCGAGAATGTGGGTTCCCAGTGGCATTATCACATCAGATTTTAACCACTAGAAGAGTCTCCTGGATAGGTAGATCTCAAAAAAATATTAGTGGCGACTGTGTCATTGTTAATTTTACAAATCCACATCTTGCTAACACTGCATTGTTAAGAGCCACCTCCTTACCCCATAACGACCAGGGTATTACACTCCGACCACTGGGACACTTTTACAGGCACTTAACCCAGCAGTCCTCTAATGTTTCCTCTAGGCGCAGAAGAAATAGCACTGTTGGGCACAATGTCAGTGGGGTTGCTACATCCAATCGTTATCAACCCCTGAGTGGTCTAGACTCAAACGATTAACTCGAACCTGGCTGGACCCACTCTCCATCTGTTGTAGAACCCTGTCTACCGGTCGTGGGGGCAGAGGCCGGAGTTGCAAGAAACTCTGTGAGTGTATGTGGTGGTGGCAATTCTAACATTATAGATATTTTGGGGGTTGCACAAGGTGGCTGTAGTGATGGCATGTCGGCAGCTAAGGTCCCTCGTCATGGAACTAGGTTCCTTAGCTGGAACATTGCCGGGTTAAATAACAAGGCAGATGACGCTAAGTGGAGGGATTGTTTTACTGATTGTGACATTATCGGGCTCCAGGAAATGTGGGATACAAAAAATATCTTTCTCCTGGACGGGTACGTGGCCTTTTGGTCACCAGCAGTTGCTTCCCCTATGGGGAGGGCGAAGGGTGGACTCTTAACCCTTATTTCGTTAAAACTTGAGGGCACTTACACTAAAGTGGAGACAGGTTCACCATACTGCTTGGCTGTGGAAATTTTAACAAAAACCTTTGATAACTGGCTCATTGTCAACTTTTATAACTCCTTTGATAAAGCCTTTTTTTAATGAACATCTAGTCAGTCTACATGATGTCTTAGATCTGTATAATGTTAATAGCATAAATTGTTATTCGGTTATAGTGCTTGGAGATTTTAATGTTCACTGTTGCAATGGTAATTGTTATGTCTGGGATTGTTTAGGACCAGCAAATCAATATAACATCCACTTTGAGCATTCCCCGCAGGGATCGTATTTAGAAGAATAGGTGACTAGAAATGATCTGATCTACCCTACCCAATCTAGAGGGGACGTTCCAACTTTTAAGGGTAAAGGTTCTGGGTCCACCATTGACTATATCTTTGTTAGCACAAATGTGGCTAATAGGGTTTGTCAGTATAATGTTTCCTGGTCTCCATAACCCTGTAAGGCTGACTTTGAAGGTTGACTTAAAGAAAAAAGACAAAACCAACTTGACAATAGGAATGTCAGATTTAAGCCCCACTGATCAAGCTCGACGTCTGAAATGGTGTCAGTGGTGCCTGGGGACTTTGTGGACAATTTGCTGGCAAAGGTTGGGCAAGATATGTCTACCTGCTTAACAGATGGTATAGTCGGTGAAGAAGTCCTTATGGCCTTTAAGAGAATCTGTACCCAGATCGATAATGATCTCAAAAAAGTAGTCAAGGGGCCATCATCGAATGGGGAGAAATGGTTTGATAAAAATTGTTCAATAGCCCATCATAACTTGATGGTAGCATTGAAATCCAATCCCCCTGATAAAGTGGAAGTAGCTGCCCTTAGGAACTCATACAAATTGGCACAAAAAAAGCGGAAAAATTAAATCAGGGAGGAGGCCTGGAATGAGCTCCTATCCATTGACGTTATTAAAAATAGTGCCAAATTTTGGTCAGTGATTAATAAGCCTTTTTTCAAGGACAATAGCAACAGTGAGCCGGATTGTGGCATTCAGGAACAAGAATGGTTCAGTCATTTTAAAAATGTTTATGATGGGGAAGGGATGCCGGCAGGTCCAGTCCTAAATATTGAAAATTATATACTGACTTTTACAGAGCTAGAGGTAGCGCAAGCCATAATGCAAATGACGAGTAATAAGGCTCCGGGACCAGATGGAGTCCCGGCAGACCTTTTTAAAGCAGACGTGAAGACCTGGGCAAAGATATTGTACAATGTCTTTGTCAATGCTTGTCATTTGGGCCTGCCTCCTACATGGGCAAGATCTGTCATCATACCAATATATAAGAAAGGGAATAGAGGTGACCCAAGTTGCTATCGCCCAATATCCCTAATTGACTCCTCAGTAAAAGTACTTGGCAGGGTGGTCTTAAGCCAACTGAATAGCTGACTTGAGGAAACGGAAACGCTTCCTGTAGCCCAGTACGGCTTCAGAAAAGGGATGGGCACAATAGATCAATGCCTAAACTTGCAACTTTTAATAGGCAGATATACGGTGGCGAAGAAGGGTGCACTATTTCTGGCCTTCATGGACCTGTCTTTGGCCTTCGACCGAGTAAACAGGTCAAAGCTGTGGTCCAATCTTTTAACCCTAGGTGTAGACAAAAACATCGTCTATTTTTTAGCGGACCTGCACAGGGATTTATCTGCAACGGTGAGGTATGACCAGCGGGGTAATTGTACGGAAGGTATTCCCATTTTAAATGGAGTCAGGCAGGGGTGCATTTTTTTTTTTTTTTTAATTTTTTATTTTTGAGTCCTCATATAATGCCACCAGAAGTATAACTCTAGAAGGGCTTTCTCCGGGCTACCACCTCAGACTTAATTGTTTCCGCCCTGGAGTCTGCAGGCAACCAACGAAGATCGCCCAGAGGTAGGTTCAATATGTTGGAACTGGGGTCACCAGTCCCCTAGGGTAGCATGGCACGAGCGGGTAGGCATCAGAAAGCATTTGTGTTAAGCGACCATGCAGCACACGCAACCACTGAATCAGAAACATGGGCACGCAATTATTGACACCACTCCAGTGAGCTTGTATACAAACTCAAGTCAACTTTATTAAGATAGAGCAGGATCAGGGTATTAGGAATTCATCATAAAATTAGCTTATTAGCTTTCCATTAAAATACATGTGTGAGAACACTTGGCACTAAATTCTGGATGGATAACTAATAAATATTAAATATTAAATAACCACAGGCCTGTCCTTGGCCTGGTTTCTCATCATCACCTGTAAGAAATACATCATAAGGTCATAAATACAACACTGCGTTAAGTAATGAGGAAGCATTTCACTAAAGGTGTAACATCCTATTAGCCTCAGCATTAGACTCCTCCTCCCCTATCAGGGGTAAAACTTATGAAGGCATAAAGGATGTATCATAACTAACTTTAGGCTTCAACAAATATAACACTCAAGAGGCAGAACATTTCATTATAAATAAATGACCTCTTGTGTAGGTTAAACCATCTCCTTATTTAGGAATAAAACACCTCCCTGGGGAAACCCAGCGTTTCATTTAGGCATTTCAACATAGTATACATAAAACGTTCCCTTAAAGGCAGAGCATTTCTCTATGTGACACTCTTTGTTAGAAGTTAGGCCCTTCCACCTTACATGAGTGACAACCAGCTGCTCAATAAGGAATCAGGTATGGTCTTCTGGTTTACCCCCTTGGAGGTATGTAATCAACTTTTACTTGTAAAACACACTCCTGTAGGAATAACGTTTTCTTAGATAACTGAAAGGCATCGTACTAGGCAGAGTTAGACATTTAACTACCTAGTGCCAATTATTCCTATAGGGCTTTCCATCCTAATATGCAAGGCTAAACATTTCCTTATGTGGAACAGTTAGTTAACCAAGGTAAACCTCTCCTTAATCAGGAGTAAACACTTCAGGGAAATAGGAACAACCCTTCCCTAATCAGGAATCAACATTACCCTAGACATCAAGCATAGGCATTTTATATAGCAAGTACGGGCATCCTTTTAGGTAAACACTTCACTGGGTAAACATCCCATTAGAACCTGGACCCCAATTCACTAGGTATGGCCCCCCCATGGCCTTTCTAATATAAAGGGTCTCCATAGGCAATTCAGCAGGGCTAAAAATAGATTCCTGGCACAGTTCAAAGGCCCAGTAGGCCTGTAAGCACTTTCTTTCCCCTCCCCTCCACCAAGTGATACCCTCACGGTGTTTAGGGGTCCTGGCCCAGGTCAGGGGACTCTCCGTTAATCTGGGCCAACGGGGCCCAACAACAATCTTCCCCAGGGGAGGGGCGAACTCGAGGTCTCATGCGACCTTCCGCCCTCCTCCCCGGGGGTTTACCTGCCTTCTTCGGCCCTTCTCGGGCCCTTGCATAGGTTCTGGAGCCTCACACGACCGGGCGCGGTGCAGGGAGCAGCTACAGAACTCCAGCGCCGGTCGCGAGGCAGTTCCGAGCGTTGCAGGGCAAATCGGAGGGGGCTCTCAGGCTTCACGACCCCCTCCGCGACGAGTGCTGGGCCCGGGCGTCTCTCCCCGGGACTCGGGCCGGGAACTGGGAGGCTCGGCGGACAAATCCGGAATTAGGAAGACGGGGGCGCGGCTAGAGACGCGGCGCCCCTGTCACGTGATGCAGGCAAGAGCTTCGGGGCCTGTCAGGCCTAGCGCGGCCCAAGAGAAATTCCGGCGGCCCTCTTCTCACACCGGGGGCCGCCGCAACAGGACACAAAACAGGGCAGGAGGCCCCCAGGCAATCGGAGCGGCCTCCCCAAGACTCCGGGGGCCGCTGCAGCCACTGCACGCGATCGGTTCCGCTCCACAGGCCAGTTGACAGGGCGTGCTCGTCAGCCCTTCACAGTGCTCCAAAGGGGGCCCAGCAGGGAAGCAATTACCAGCGCTTTTTACACAACACCACAGGTGAGCGCTGGAGAGGAAATTGCGCGCTTGCTGACACAGCGCTTCAGGGGTGGGGGAGGACGTCAAACAGTACAGGACACAGCAGCTCGTGGCACCAGTGCCTGGGCAGTTATAGCGCTTGTAAGGCAACTTCTTTAATAGCGCTTCCAGTCCTCCACGCCAGGGTACAAAGCAGAGCAGCACTCAGTGATTTTAGCGCTTTCCCAGTTTACTTCGAAGCGCTTTCCCAGCACTGTTCACAGCAGACATTCACCACAGCGCTTCTCAAGGAGGCTGATCACAGTCGTCCAGGCACAGGTCACAGTGCTCTATAGGCACAGGCAGTCTTTAGCGCTTCATAAGGGTTCTGGCTAGGAATGCAGCAGGACAGCAGTCCCAATAATAATTCAGTTCAGAGCCTGTCAGTACAGGTAGTTTAGTCAGGGATAGCTAAACACAGCTCAGGCAGAACATATAGTTCAGTAGAACCCGCAGGACAGACCACACGTCCGTGGCAAATCAGAAAGAGAGATCCCAGATGGCGTCAGGGGGCACAAGGAGCAACACAGCGCCAATACCTGGGTGGTTCTTCAAATGTCCTGTGGTGATTCTGTCTCTTCTTGGCGTTTTATGTTCCTTGCGCCTTTGTAAGTTTCTTGGTTACTTCTTGGCGCAGCTGTTTCTTGCGCCCTTGTAAATAGCAGTTGGTTTCTTGTTTCCTTTGGTTTCTTATTTCTTGAAGGGGAGGGTAAATTGGTGGCTGGTGTTCCAAATTCTTCTCAGCCAATCCCTTCAAGTGGTCCCTGGGGGTTCCCTTCCGCTGGGCTAGGTCAGGGGGGATTTACAGGAGTCCTCAATACTTGTAAGGCAGCACTCCAAGCCCTGTCACTTCCAGTATCATAGTCCCTGACTAGGCCCCTCTGCCTAAACTCCTGCGTAGGTTCTTCCCCAGGTCTCCCTTCAGCTTCTCTTCTCAGGAAAGTTCCCTCCCTTTCCTTTTATACTGCCAGTGGACAGTTGATAGTGTCAGTTGGTGTCAGTTGGTGTCAGTTGGTGTCACCTCACCTCTCCCAGAAGGTTCCAGAGGCTTCCAGGAGGTTCCACCATTCTACCTGTGGACAGGCTGGCAGGCTAAGATGGATACATTGCCTGAGGGTTCCAGCCAGCCCCTGGCTACTAGAATGCGCCCACTAAACCACGCTGCTGCAGCAGTGGTCTGTGGCGGCCATGTTAGGGGTAGGAAGTACCTGTACTTTAACACTAGTTTTACACTACACAGGCCCTTCTCCACCACACAAGGCCTATACACTGTTGTTTCAATAGGGGCATTCTAAATTAACAGGGGATAAAAAACGAAAAATTTTGGGGAAAGGGCCAAGTCTCACACCATCCCACTCCCGTTTATGGTGATTCTTGCCCTGCGGGAGGATAGGACCAAAAAACCTCTGGCATAATCATCGGGCTCGGTTCCGTTATTTATGGACACTAAAGGAGAGTTAAGTAGAGAGTCCCTTACATGAGTCCGATAAGGGTCTTTCACGTAATGATTTGACATTTGCACATGGGGTACCAGAGTTAGAGTCGAGGTGGGTAGTGGGAAATCAAACTTGAGCGTTTGAGTGTCTGGCTGACGTGTTCCACTGGGTTCTACTTTATTTATTTCAATGGACGACCAGTCCAATAGGCTTATGTGCTGAGATGTGAAGCTTACTGAGCTGGTAGACGAAATCCAAATTGGAGATTCTAGTATAATCTGTGCTGGGTCATGAATGGGGACGAGGACTTTGTCCTTTTGCAGGTCCGAGAGCACCAGCCGTTCGACTGGTTCTTGATTGGCCCTGACTAGCTTCAGTTTGACGGGGGTATTGTCAAGCAATCTGGGCACACTCCGGTTTAGGCTGTTGTTTTGCAGGTTATCCTGATTATTTTCTTGAGATACTCTTTGCGGAGAGAGAGGAGAGGTTTTTACTGGGGCTAAGAGTCTCCCTTGAATTGATTACCAACAGGGGATAGACTTGCCCGTGGCTCTTCACGTTGGATACAGGATTTTGAGGTCTCCAACTAATGAGGGGGTTTTCAGGAGTGAGCATTATGGCTTCTTTAATAGGCCTCTTGAAATAGTCTCTTATGTCGCCAGTGTCTCTAATATCACAATTATTCCGATCAACTGACGTTGAGGCATGTCCTTGTTGCGTTCTCTTAGGAGATTCTTGTTTTTTTTGTGACAGGTGCATTGGGGTATTACAAATCCTGTACGATGTCATCATCACAGGCTCTTCATGCCCTTCAGATTTTCCCTCCAGGGTCTGGTTCACTCTTTTTCCTTCTTTGGGATATAGCATTTTCGCTTTCTGTCATTTGGCAGTCTTATGCAGTCGGTGGGAGTTTTGCAACTGTGCAGAGTTTCTTGTTTGCATTCTTTATTGTTTTTTTGTTGTTTTTGTTTGTTTCTCAGGTGCACCTACCTCCGTCCTCCTTCCTCTTTGTGCTTTTTAAAGCTTAGGGCCGAGCAGTGGGCACTAGTTTCAGGGAATTGATCTAAAAAACCCAGAGATCAAACAAGCCCAGGAGACCCCACTGGCACTTGGGTTAGTTTGAGATTATAGAGAAAATTTTAGATTTGAACTTTGGGTTAGTTGTAGCCAGCAAGGCTGATGAGGTAATAGCTCGAAGGACCCCACCAAATGGCTAAACACTCCCGTTTATCTGCTGCTAATGTACCATGGCACTACAAAGACTTAGCCTGGAGTTTAAGCCAGATTCACTGTTCTTTTACTCCTTGCTTCGTTTGCAGGGTTGGGTTGGATTGGTGGTGCAACTAGTACTCCATTACTCCATGACTCTATCACACCATTGCACCCAATGATAGAGTCATCACCAGCCTCCAACCAAGTTGCCCAGGGGCAGGAGGCCGTGTTCTTCTTTTCCCCTGTCCAGCGTCTGGACCAATGATTTGATGGCCACCACCCTCACTGTCTGAGCCCGTGCCTGCCTGGCTCTGTGGCTGCCTGTGTGTGTGTGGGGGGGGGCAGAATCACGTTCAATTCAGCCACTGCACAGCTCTACTGCAAGCCACACCTTTCCCCGGGGGTATTAACAGTGTCCTGTGGGATGGCTCTGTCGTGTTTTGGCAGCTCCTGAGTTAGCGTTTAGCACAGCTACACGGTCTTTTCTGTTAACTTGACCAAAACGAACGGGGGCCATTTTGAATCCCTCTGACTTCCGTTTCATATGAACACGCTGCCTCGTGGTCAGTGTGCCCTTTCGTCCTTTCTCGATACCCATGGTCACTATTCTGCTCGGCAACAGGCTATTTTTAGTACTGGTCAAGCGCACATGCGCACTATGCATCAACTGGTCACTCTTTAGGAATGTTCACACTAACTGACCAGTGCCGTTGAACTCCTCCCACGTGCTGGCTGTGTTCCAAAAATGACCTTATATGTACCTAAAATGTGTAACTTGTAACCGCCTATCTTTTTATTGCTATTAAACTATATAAAAGAGGTCGCGCACCGATGTTCGGTGTGCTACTTCTTACATTGCCGAAGGGTGCTGTAGGAATGTATCACCACCCCATGGGGTCTTAATAAACTTGTCTTTTACCTTTTCCAGTGTCCGTGCCAACTTCTATACTAAGGCGTTCGAGAGTTTAGCAGAGTATGTAGGCCTGATTTGAACCCAACACCACAATTGGCGACCACGAAGGGACTCATCGGCGACTCGGATGCCCGAAGGAGAGGTCGTGACGAAGGTCAGGAAACTCGCCATGGACGCGTACGCTGCCACTGAGTGACCCGAGTCTTGGCACCCACGGTGTGTTTTCCCTTCCTTCCGATCTGACCTTCCAGGTGGCGCCGGTCCTCGACTGAGATTCTGATCTTGGATTGTCGTGATGTGCCGTTTTGGCTGATTTGACCACAGAACTTGGCAGTTGGACTTTGGACGTTTGAAAATATTTGGTAAGCTTTTGAGCGGTGAGGTAGTCTACTGACACTTACTGTGGCTTTTTGAAACTTTGAATTTGAATTTGAAATTTGTTAGCTGACGTTTTGAATGTTTGAATTTGAATTTGAATATGTGAAGTGCACCTCACATAGGCAGGCATGTAGGGATATTTCTCTGATTTATTTGATTTGAACGGTACACCGCGTTAGGTGACATTTTTGTAGTATCACATTTTCGTGGTACTTTTTGGAACATGCCTGTTTTTAGCACACTCCGTAGGATGTGCTGTTCTGAAAATGGTACCAATTATCGATTAAGTGAAAAGCAGCCGGCTCCCCCAGAGGGGACTCCAAATCGTGAAATGTATGTCAAATTCGGTATTCCACCTATAATGTATAGTACATTATGGCATAAGTATACTAAGACTGATCGTGAATTACAGTGGCCGCTATATGGGTCGTTTGACCTTCGAAAGGTACAGTATGTAGAGCAGTGTTTGTTTCAGCGAAGGTCTAGACAAGATATGTTTGATTGTGTGCGTATGTGGGAGAAAGAGGTGCGTGAACGAGCGAAGCGTGAGGAAGCCTTGGCGGAGAAAGTGCAGCGGAAGGCTGCACATGACAAAGCTTTACAGCTACAGGAGAAGGAATTACAGGAAAAGAAAGTGAGGGAGAGACGAGAACGCAATTTACAGGTTAATGGTCAATTCCCTATCAGGCGTCCTCTTTATCCAGTCCTTACTAATGAAACAGATGATTTTTCATTACTAGATCGTTGTCCGCCTCCGTACGTCGTACCTACGGCTCCGAACGAGGACTCGGACGAGGATAGTGATCGAACACAGCGTACCAGGTTACATGCGGAACGAGCTGCGGAATTACGTTCATTTGCACGAAAACTAAATATTAATACTGTTACTGTTTCTGACGTTACTGAACAAATGGAACAGTGGCCTGATAAGGAACGACTGTATTTTTTAGATCATTTTGGAGATGAAGTTGTTGAGCGGTATAGAAAATATTCTCTCGAGTTAGAACCAAAGGAGATATCCAAGGGTCGTGAGAATTTTCGTAAAGGTCTTTTTGTTCTTTCAGATGCGGACGACTTCTTCAAGCGTTTGATTGAACTGCGTAATGAGGCGACACGACTACGGGAGTTGGAAAAGTCGAAGAATTCGTCTACGTCCGGAGCGACGGGGATATCCAAAGAATGCCCTATCTTTGAAACAGATAAGATCGCTGCGATTAATGTTAGACCTATGCGAGAAGCTGCGCCTTTATATGTCCCTCATAAAGGGGATGGCACAGATGATGATAAAAGATCCAAAGACGCGAAAGGGTATTTTGTATATAATTGGGTTTATACGCCTTGGAATAGAGCAGATGTCATGGCGCTTAAGAATGCTTTACCTGATCCCCGTAAAAACCCTGCGGCTTTTTATGAAAATGTTGAAAGTGCAATTTCTTCATGTATCATGACGTTAGTTGATATTGATCTATTTTTCGGGTTGATATTGCCCCCTGATATGTGGAGAGCGATTCGTAGGTTTGATGACCTCACGACTCTCGGGGCCACTTGGAAAGATCTTGTTCAGGCTGATTTAGATAGAGAACCAGCATGTAAGCCGTGTCAATTAATATTAGACCTTCCAGGGGCCATACTAACAAAACTAAAGACTCTTGCTCCCGCTAAAAAGATTGATTGGACTATATTAGCCTCTTGTAAGCAGAAAGCGGATGAATCAGTTTCCGATTTTTTCTCTCGCTTCGAGGAAGCGTTCCATGATTACAGTGGTCAATTATTGACAGAAGATACTGGCAGGCATTTATTCGTTGATAAGTATGTGGCTAACCTCCTACCGGAGATTGCGAAACGATTGAAAGCGAGTGAAAGTTCATGGACCACAGCAACCCCTGCTTCTTTATTGACTATGGCTCAATATTATGAAAGACAGGAATTAGAGGCAAAAGAAAGTAGTGAAAAGAAAGCAAAGGATTTGAAGACGAAGGTAATGTTAGCCCAGGTTCAGGCTCCGAGAGGAAATAACAGAGGAGGGCGAGGATCATACAGTAATGCTCCTCCCCCTCGTTCTGACATTTCTGTGAATCAATGTGCATACTGCAAACAGTTTGGGCATTGGATTGCAGACTGTCCGGTGTTTCGAGAGCAGCGTAATTTGAGGGGACGAGGAAGTGGAAGGTCTAGGAATTATTATGGAGGGTCAAGAGGAGGTTATGGCACGAATGATCGAGGAGGCTATGGTACGAATGATCGTGGAGGATATGGAGCAAGGGGTCGTGGTCAGTCTGATTATAATACGTTTGATAACCGCAATCAATATCAGATAAATGAGGGTGGTCCTGCTGAACCACGGGATGAGCATTATGCATAGGATTGCGTAGGATGGGGTGTGGAATCGGTTGAGGTACCAGTTGATCAAAGGGGTCCATACATAGAAGCACATGTTCTGGGTTCCACTGATCAATTTCTGGTCGATACAGGAGCTACTCGTAGCGCTTTGTCCAAATACTTGGTTCCAAGGGCTCCCCTGTCTGGCGAGGTAATTACAGCAATAGGGTTCGATGGAACACCTACTTCTAGCCCATTGTCTCAACCAGTTGCATTTCATGTTAATAAATTTGCTGCCCCATGTCCCTTTTTGTTGTCTCCAAATACACCAGATAATATTATTGGACTCGATATGTTAAAACACTTTCGAGCTACTATTCGCTGTGCCCCAGAAGGAGTGCGAGTTGTGTTGAATGAGAATTACCCAGACTTTGAGCGAGTGTGTTTTCTCCATGAATCTGAAGTATTGGCCTCCTTACCAAACACGTTGTGGGCCACTTCTGACACGGATGTGGGGCAGATGTTAATCCCTCCAGTACGTATTACTGTAAAGGAGGGAGTATCTCTACCACGTGTCCCACAATATAAGATTTCCAGAGAAGGAGAACTTGCTTTGATGCACATTGTGAACGATTTGATTTTGGCAGGAGTAGTTGAGGAAGTCCCCTACAATGTTTGCAATAGCCCAATTTTACCGATTCTTAAAAGAGATACAGATGCTAAGGTTTACCGTTTCATTATTGATTTGAGGGAAATAAACAAGATAGTAGTGCCTCAGTACCCGGTGGTGTCTGACATCACCACGTTGCTTACGTTGGTTCCATCGACGGCAACTACTTTTACAGTCATCGATTTGAAGAATGCCTTCTTTTCGATCCCTGTACATCCTGACAGTCGATATCTATTCGGCTTTACATTAAATAATAAATCGTACAGATTCTGTCGAATTCCTCAAGGCTATACTGAAAGTCCTAGCATTTATAGTCAGGCATTAAAAAGACAGCTTGATTCCTTTGACTTACAAGAGGGAGTGGTTCTCATTCAATATGTAGACGATATCTTACTTGCTGCAGACACGCCAGAACAATGTGAGAAGAGTACCTTTTCTTTGCTTTCCTTCCTGGCCAAACATAATCATAAAGTTTCGAAGAAAAAGCTACAATATTGTAGACCAAAGGTGACCTACCTCGGTCATCTTTTGTCTAAGGAGGGCCGTGCATTGACACCAGATCGAATTCAAGCAATCCTAGATACTCCAGTCCCTCGCACTCAGAAGGATGTTCGCGCCTTTATAGGTTTGACGTCTTTTTGTAGGCAATGGATATTGGGTTTTTCACATATCGTTAAACCATTGTTGGCATTGTTGTCTAAAGATACACCGATTCCCATTGAATGGACGGATGAATGTCAGAATGCTTTTGAGCAATTGAGACAAGCTCTTTGTTCTGCACCAGTGTTGGGTACACCTGATTACACGAAGATCTTTACATTATATGTACACGAGAAGGATGGGTGCGCATTGTCAATGTTAGTGCAGACACACGGAGACAAACAGAGGCCTTGTGCATACTTCTCGGCGGTACTCGACCCTGTGGCTCGAGGATTGCCTGGATGTTTTCGAGCAGTTGCAGCAACAGCAGTTGCGATACGACAAAGTGAGGGAATAGTTTTGTCACACAAATTGTTGGTGCTAGTTCCCCATGCGGTAGATGCGTTACTGAATCAAACAAAAACGCAGCATCTAACCAGTGCCCGTTTGACAGGATATGAGCTAACATTGTTGGCGCCGCACATCACACTAAAGCGGTGTGCGACACTAAATCCTGCTACTTTACTGCCGGATCCTGTTGCTGAGACCCAGAAGGAAGAACAACATGATTGTGTTTTTCTGACTGAGTAACAGACAAAGGGTCGTATCGATTTACAGGATACGCCATTTCCAGATGTAGATGGGGAACTGTGGGTTGATGGATCGTGTGTGAGGTTACCAGATGGTACGACTTCCGCAGCTTATGCGATCACGACACTTAAGACCGTGGTAGAAGCAGCACGAATACCCCAGAAATCGGCTCAAGCAGCTGAATTGATAGCCTTAACGAAAGCATGTGAGTTAAGTGCTGAGCTATGTGTGAACATTTACACGGATAGTCGTTACGCTTTTGGAGTAGTGCATGATTTTGGCCTACTTTGGAAGGAACGAGGATTCCTGACTTCACACGGAGTACACATCATGCATGGAGAGTTGGTACGCGATCTCCTGAATGCACTGTTATGCCCAAAGAAAGTTGCAATAGTCAAGTGTAGTGCACACAAAAAGGTGACGGACAAAATAGGGCAAGGCATTGCTTTCGCAGACCGCATTGCGAGAGAGACCGCTATGCTGCAAAATAATTTCCCCATGTATGTGGTGAAGTCACAAGCTGAGCGGTGGCATGATGCTAGAGAAGAAATACTAGATATACAGAAGTCAGCATCTGAGGCAGAACGTATGAAATGGGCCACTGAAGGAGTATTGGATGATGAGGGTTGCTGGCGTAGTAAAGATATGGAGAGATGGAAACTACCCATGGCCTATTTACAAACAATGGTGCAAATGACACACGGGCTGGCACACATTGGAGCTCTCGCAATTACTAAATTGCTTACACGAGTTTGGGAAAATGCTGACATTGCTAGCACGGCTAAGAGAGTAGTGCAGACCTGTCTGATATGTTTGCAGCACAATCCTGGACAAGGGACTCATACTCCTAAAGGAGGGTTTGTTCCACCTACTGCACCATTCGAAGTACTACAAATGGATTACATCCAGCTGGAACGCTGTAATAATCTCAAGTATTTCCTAGTAGTGGTGTGTGCCTTCAGCAAATGGATTGAGGCTTACCCTACGAAAGACAATACAGCATTGACAACAGCTAAGGTGTTACTCAAGGAGTACTTCCCGCGCTACGGTGTTTGTAAACTTATGTGGAGTGATAATGGCCCTCATTTCATTGGAAAAGTAGTGGAATACGTCCTGAAAGGATTGGGAATCAAGCAAAGATTCCATGCTGTCTTTCATCCGCAATCAGCAGGTTTAGTAGAGAGATATAATGCAACTCTGAAGCTGAAGCTAGCAAAGATAGTGGCATCGACATCTCTGAAATGGCCGGACGCTTTGCCTCTGGCATTGCTGTCCATTCGGTCAGTGCCACATTCTCGATCTGGCCTCACACCCTACGAAGTGGTGTTTGGAAGGCCTATGAATATTTGGGGAGTTCCAAAACCTCGTTTGATACATGATATGCCTTGTATAATGATGAACGATTATCTGGCACGATTAACAAATGATTTGCTTTCTATCCATCAACAGGTTCGAGAGGCGCTCCCTGATAACTCCACTGGTGAGGCTCACGATCTCCGCCCTGGGGACCACGTGATGGTCAAAGTATTTGAACGATCCAGCAGTTTGGAACCGAGATGGCATGGCCCTGAGCAAGTGCTGCTGGCTACGCGAACTGCTGTGAGAGTCACTAACAAGAAGCGGCGGATACATTCAACGCACTGCCGACGTGTCTCTCCGGATCTGGTGAGCCCTGTGGTGCTATCCGACTACAGAAAGATTTTGGATACAGAAAAGAGCCCAGCTGTCACGCCTGATGAATTGGAGGGAGCCTTCCCGGACCACGTTGTTTCTGATAAAGTGAAGTACAATCTACGCCCCAGGAAATAAGATTCCTTTTGTGTTTTTGAAACTGGTTGGTAACCGCTCTGAGGTTTGTGAAACGGAAGCCGGGAATATCAAGGGGGGGGGATCAGTTCTGCCCAGTGTAGCGACACCCGTCTTGAATCCCGGAGAACAAATCAACGGCAGCCTCGGTTCAGAACCATCGTTTTTATTTTTCCCGCTTAGTGTTGTTTTCTTGAAGAGTATTGTTTTGTGAACTATGGCATCTCCTTCGACACGAAGAGGGAGAATTCTTGGTGTTGTTTTTTTTGTCTTGACCGTAGTGGTGATCGCAGTATTAGCTTGGACTATAGAACTGTTGTTTCCTGTACGAGAACATTTGCTGCCCACCACTCCAAGTCCATCTGAACATTTTCATTTCACTCTGCCTTTTCACGAAGAAAGACATAGGCAGACTTATTTGAATAACAGCTTTATTAAGATTTTGCATCATACTCATAACATGACCAACACGTCCAATTGTTGGGTATGTGGAATGTTGCCCGGACATCAGAAGAAGGGAGGAACACCACTCATTCCTCTCCCGTTTTCTCATAATGGTTCTTGTCATGCTTGGTACACTCTTCTTTTTACTCTGCGATGGCCAACGAAAGGTGGACTACTTTTTCGGTTGAATAAAATATGCTATAACGACAAAGACGGCTATCCACACGCTGAAGGAACTAAGTTTGAATGGGAAGAGTACCGTCCGGACAATGTTTCTACACCTCGTGTATATACGAATCAAAGACTTATAAATGTGACGAGCTCGCATATGATAACAGTCATTGATACAAAAGCAGATTTGTGTATTAGAAATAAAGGTACAATCCCTGTAGGCCGCAGTGAATGTAATATTACACTTACCTTTGATACACCAATTGGAATTGCATTTGTAGCTTCACATAACACATATTTCATTTGTGGAAATAAGGGATACCATCGTCTACCATTGGGATGGTTGGGAACGTGTTATATAGCTTTTGTATTACCACCTGTATTTATTGCTCCTCCCATGTACCACAATGATTACGTTCTGTACCATGATTTCATACTAAACAGGGTCAAACGAACAGTAGATCTTGATGAAATAGACCAGACTGATACCACTTTACAACAATATGTAGATTTCAATTTGGGGTTATTTTCATTCGTAGGAGCTGCACTGAATAGCAGGAAGATAAGGCGGCTTACGCGTGTGGTGGAAGCAGTCGCTAACGAAACTGCCTCCGCTTTAGGGAATATTACTGAGGAATTGCAAATTACCAGAATTGTGGCGCTCCAGAATCGAATGGTTCTAGATGTGATACTAGCTGATAGAGGTGGAGCATGCCGCGTCATCGGAAGTAGTTGTTGCGTGTACGTACCAGATAACTCACCTTCTGTATATGATTCGATTACAAAATTACATAAGATAGCTGCTGAGATCCACCCAGAAAATGGAACATGGACCTTTTCTGGTTGGTTCTGGACCCTGCTTAGTACTTGGGGTTGGAAATTATTAACGATTCTCTGTGTTTTTATTGGAGTACTATTTTTCCTTTGTCTATGTATTCAATGTGGCCCTACATTATGTTCTGTATGTATCACAGCCTGTATTCCGTCCAAACGAGCTATTGATAAGCAAGAGAAACTGATCAATGATGAAGTATTGAAAATAATGGCTATTAACATTGAGGATGAACATTCTGACTACGTCCACTATGAGGTAGCTTTTGCTAAACGCTAAAAGGGCCGTCTGTCGTGTTTTGGCAGCTCCTGAGTTAGCGTTTAGCACAGCTACACGGTCTTTTCTGTTAACTTGACCAAAACGAACGGGGGCCATTTTGAATCCCTCTGACTTCCGTTTCATATGAACACGCTGCCTCGTGGTCAGTGTGCCCTTTCGTCCTTTCTCGATACCCATGGTCACTATTCTGCTCGGCAACAGGCTATTTTTAGTACTGGTCAAGCGCACATGCGCACTATGCATCAACTGGTCACTCTTTAGGAATGTTCACACTAACTGACCAGTGCCGTTGAACTCCTCCCACGTGCTGGCTGTGTTCCAAAAATGACCTTATATGTACCTAAAATGTGTAACTTGTAACCGCCTATCTTTTTATTGCTATTAAACTATATAAAAGAGGTCGCGCACCGATGTTCGGTGTGCTACTTCTTACATTGCCGAAGGGTGCTGTAGGAATGTATCACCACCCCATGGGGTCTTAATAAACTTGTCTTTTACCTTTTCCAGTGTCCGTGCCAACTTCTATACTAAGGCGTTCGAGAGTTTAGCAGAGTATGTAGGCCTGATTTGAACCCAACACCACAGCTCAACCAACGGATTACTGGCCCTAAGACTCGGCCCCAAACACTGCAATTGCTCCACTCCACTCTCCACTCTCTGAGCCCTGAGCCCCAACACGGCTGATGCCTGATACACTCTCCGCTCCGCACACCGCAAGCTGCTCCCAGTCCTGCTTCCACGGGGGGGAGGGGTGCTGACTGGGGGTCAATCGAGTCACAGGGTCCAGCCGCCAGCCGCCAGCCGCCAGCCGCCAGAGACAGAGACAGAGACAGAGACGCTAGCCACTCCGCGCTGGAAATGCCAAAATGCCGCAAATGCCTGCAGCCGTTTGCACCAAGGAGAGTAGGTACAGCAAAGCACTAGCAGCGGTGCAAGGACCGTTCAGAGACCGTTCAAAGGTTCAAAGGTCGTGCCTGCCGAGTCACCGCTGCCGCTGCTGCAATCCAAGGAATAGTGGAAGACAAAGACGATTTAACAATAACAAAGGTTTGCATAATATCTGATGGAGTAATTACGGAGGGCGAATGGAAAGAAAGATTTGACAATACTGTGATTCTTGGGAAGGTGAGACAGTACCTCGATGAAGGCTTGCCCTACAAGAACACAGTCAAGAGTGAATTCAGGGCATATTGGTGTGTGAAAAACAAACTGTCAGAAATAGATGGCTGTTTGTTTAGGCCAACCAAGTAAATTCTTCAGTGGGTGTGCGTAACAAACTCATCAACATGGCACATGAAGGCTACTTTGGAGACTTTAAAACAAAATAAGCAGGTCAAGGATGGACTTCTGGTGGCCTGGTATGGACATCCAAATAGAAATGGTTATAGGTCAGTGCGTGTTGTGTAACGCAAGTGACAATGTTTTAGTCGTAAGAAAGCTTCCCATGCATATCCACAATCTCCTGGATAAACCATAGAATGATCTGACCAGGGACATAATTAGTCCTTTATATGGATACGTCCCAGTAACATATATAATACTTTTAATAGATCTCTACTCCAGAGAAATTAAAATTGAACCAGACACCACAGCAAAAAGTGTCATAAAAATTCTAAGTGGAATTTACACATGATAAGGACTACCCTCGACAATCACGACAGACAACGGGTCACAGTTGTGCTTGAAGGATACGCAGATGTTTATGAATGAAAATGGCATCACTCACCTATGGTCGTCATTATACCACCCTGAAATGAGCAGGACTGTAGAAGGTTTTATGAAAACCATAAAAAAAGGGTACTCTACTTACTTTACACCAGCAGTCACGGTGGGGAAAGGTCGCCATTCAGGTGACCTGCATATTTGGGTCAAGGAGAATTTGAACTGCGTAGTTACCACCCATAAAGTCCCTTCTAACGACATCTTGCACATTTCCTTAAAAAGTCCATCTGGAGGCACAACTCTTGAACTTTTTTGTGTCTACTCAAGAGGGTTACAGGGCGGCCTGATCTCGCCCACAATAGAGTTGTTGGATGCAAGACTGTCAGATCTCCCCACCACATCTAAAATACTAGTGGGAGGGGATTTTAATTGTACGTTCGAACCTCTGGACGATGAAGAGAAATTAGGTTGCAGCTCAGAGGACAGGAGGCAGATCATACCCGCTTTAACCCTCCCTCCCATCGAGAAATGGACAGCCAGAGCTATCCAGCTGAATGCCTTATCTCTTGAGCATAATCTACGGGCCCTAAATGGGCGAACCATCTCAGACCAGGACGGGGCAATGACCTACAATAGGATAGGTTGCCCTTCTAGAATTGATTATATCCTCCTGGATACTCAATATTGGTCCGATTTAGTAGATATGGAGGTTAGGCAGTCCTCTGATAGTGATCATAATCCATTATGTATGATAATCCATTGGGCAAATAGGATTGGCAAGAGTGGTGGTCCCGAGTTGATTACAAAAGAGGATTTGCCCTCGAATTGTAATCGGAAGCTAAAATGGAACATGGTTAAGTGTGAAGAGGGAAACTTAACAGTATAAAAGAGCTAGTCCTAGTGGAAACCCATAGCCTTGCAGCTGTTGCTTCTGCAACGCTTAATGCTCCTGCCTCGGTTCTACAAGCTTCGTATAAGAAGCTAACAGATAAAATAGGAGAGTTCTTCATGAAGAAACTACAGGGGAACTCTGAACCGAAACAAAAAACCCCTACAGGTAATCCTTGGTACACGACAAGCTGCAGAGCTAAGAGGAGGGCAATAATGCAAGCTATAAGAAATAAGGACCCCGTAGCAGTGAGACTAGCAAGAAAAGAGTACCATAAAAGCATTACCTTAGCTAAAAAGGATTGGGAGGAGGAACACTGGCAGCAGCTTAAGGATGCAGCTTGGGGAAAAAATGCTATTGAGTTCTGGAAATTGATCAATGTTCTTGATAGAAGGGGGCTGATCCGATTCCAAATCATATAAATGAACATCAATGGCACTCTCACTTTTTAAAACTATACTGCGAGGATAGCCTGCAAGACCATACAATATCCACAGTAAAGGAAGCACTAAGTATATCTGGTTTGGAAATAGGATGTAAGAAAGAGTCCTTCTCTACACGGGAGGTCCATAACGCGATCCTGAAAATAATACCAGGGAAGGCGGCCGGCCCAGATGACCTTCCGGGGGATTTACTATTGCACAACCCCATAATATATGCAGACCTTATAGCCTCTCTAATGAACCTAATCCAGTATGGCCATCCTGTCCATGAATCCTGGAAGGGTGCGGAGGTCATCACCATGTATAAGAAAGGTGATAGAGATGACCCTGCCAACTATAGACCAATAAGTCTAATTGACACCATTCAAAAGGTTGTTGGCAGGGTCATCATAAATCGAATTTAGACGTGGCTAATAGACGATGGTATTCTGACCCACTTTCAGGCGGGGTTCAGACGAAATGTTGGTGCTATGGACCAGGTATTCCGGTTCTGCGCAGTCTATTGGAAAACAGTGTCTATCTACAAGGGAAGCTTGTATCTGGCTTTCATAGACTTGAAAACAGCATTTGATGTCATCCCCCGTGTTAAACTTTGGGAGGTTCTATTAGGTATGGGCTTGCCTGTTTATCTGTTGCAATATATCATCAAGCTCCGCGAAGACAATTATGCAAGGATTCGGTGGGGGAATCAAGGCCCATTGACAGAGAGGGTACCAGTCAATAGAGGGGTGCGGCAGGGCTGTGTAATGGCACCGACATTGTTCTCCCTCTTTATAAATGGGGTGGTGTACCATTGTCCGGGAGGAACCCTCGGATGCCCCTGTCCTAGCCGGAGAGAAAACCCCCACACTCCTCTTTGCGGATGATACCCTCTTGATGTCCAAAACCCCTATGGGTCTTCAAAAATTGCTTGACCGTTTTAGTATCTTTTGTAAAGACCACGGGCTAATGGTCAACACCACGAAAACAAAACTGATGGAACTATCTGCTAAAAGGAATCGGAAGAAAGCCCATCTCTCCTTGAATGGTACCCCCCTAGAAGTGGTGGATGAATTCGATTACCTTGGGGTTAGGCTTTGCAACAATATGAGATGGGACTCTCATATAACCAAAATGGTCCTAAATCTTAAAAGGGTCTCCGGAGCCATTTTAAAGAACCAGCGTCAATCAATCAGTAGACCAGTAGCACTCGCTTTGGCAGTTTATGAGGGGAAAGCTTTAGCTTCTGCAGTTTATGGCTCTGAACTATGGGGCGCGGAGAATAGCAAGGTGCTGACTATTGCAGAAAATAAGTTTTTGAGAGACCTAGTCTCCCTTCCTCCCTCGACTCCCTTGAAACCATTATTTTATGATATGGGCAAAAGACCAATTTTAGAAGTAGTTCAACTATGTCCTGTGCTATTCTGGGTACGACTTAGACAAACCCCTGAATTAGCAAATTATGCCCTAGTGCTGGACGTATTAATTACCTTGAACACAGCCGGCAAAAAAGGTGGCTAAACAACTTAAAAAAGCTGGTGGAATCTATAGGTCTGGCTGAATCTTGGGTCTCGCAGTCCCCTCCCACTAAACAAATTGTTTAAAAACTATACTGGGAATGGGCTGAGGGCAAAGATCTCACTATCTCAAGCTGGGGACCTTTAACGAACAACTTCTTTAATCATAAACCCAGCAGAAAGTTGAAACCCTTTCTGGACTTTATTCAGACCCCCAGAGATAGAACCCTGTTCTTGAAATTAAGATATGGCACCCTACCTTTAAAAAAATTTATGGAAGGGTGGAAGGGCAGGAGGGTTTATGATCTAAAATGTCCAGGTTGCTCATGTCCGGAAGAATCCCTTGGCCATTTTTTGTTTGCTTGTAATGCCTATAAACATGCCAGGGCAAAATGGCTGAAACCTGTCTGTAGGGAGATGGGCGTTAGAGACCACAGATCAGCTCTGCGTATTATTCTAACCAACACTACCTCAATGTACATAGTTTACGGGATAGCTAAATACTTGGCCAGTGCTTGGTTCAAACGATCGAGGCTGCTTTTAACGTCTGACCAGATTCCTATTTAAGAATGTATCCTTTATACAAATTTCTGTAGACCTTTTTCCATATTTTAATAGCCTGTAACAATGGTATTTACTTTTAATAGTTTTGTAGTAATACTTGGTAACTGTTTAATGTGATTTTACGTCTGTACTTTTATGATATATTTTTATCGAATAAAGTATTACAACGAAATTAAGTAGCAAATGCAAACAATTTGTGTTAGAAAATGGAAATATTCAACAGACTCAAAGCTTTCCCCATACACTGCACTAAACCACACTAAATACCCTATAGAAACTGTTAAAAGGCAGGAAGTCACACTCACAACTCGTTCAAGCACGGATACAGTAGCATAAAGGTCAGGCACAGATCCATACCAAGCAGCCCTGGAGACAAGGTGAGAAGAAACTTCAGTAAGTAAGAAAGAAAAGAAATGACCAAGTCCAGCTTGCCAGAGAAAGCAAAACTTAGCCATTTCTATGTTAGAACACAGTTCAACACCCAATACTTTTATAACATTTCCAGTATCAAATGTTGTTCATTTATATTCTGTGGAAAGTGCTCTAATAAAACCTAATGTAAAAAGTCCATTTAAGGGAGAATGGACCCAGCCACTATGGGGCCTTCTGATTAGGATAAAGGAGCTCAAAGAGAGGAGGTGATCCGGTGTTCCGGCAGCGTCATCTGCTCTGCCCCCAGCCCCGCTCCCTTCCCAGCGGGGACTGGAACAACCCCCAAAGGCACGGCGTGCCCTAACCATGTGCGGCCTCTCTGCCATGGGCCTTGGGTCAAGAAGGGAAATGTGCCCCTTTGACCGCTGCTGGGGCAATGTCAATGACAGCATTGTCAGGGTTCAAGGTGCACCGGTGCCACGCCCCTTTTGCATCATTGGGAGCTGATTTCAGCATTGGACTAGATTCAACGTAATAATTCCAACCTGAACTGAGCCTGTTTGATGTAGACACAGTCTGCTAAAGTCAGGCTCCACACAATTTGTGTTTACCTTTGATTATATTAGTTAATATTGGGAGATTTCTTCACCAGTGCTAAGACACCATTTCATATTTTCGTTTATTCACAGCCAAACATTGATAGTTAAGCGAGTGAAAGCACATAAAATAGACTTGTAAAGTCAATTCAATTCATGAAGCTTTATTCGGTACATGTAAAATGACCATAACCTAGGTAACGTGGCGCGAGCAGCAAGGCCAAACTTGGAGGCGATGTAAGTTAAGTATTTGCGCACGCACCCCAGCAACAACAACCAAAGGCCCACCACAAAGGAAACTCCACACAAGGTTATATAAAAATAGCCTTTGTATTACACCAAAACACATTAGATAAAACACACACTTTACAATATGCCAGAGGCACGGGCAGAATTTACAGGGGATATGTACAAGACAGGGCCACCTGGACCACTGTCAGGAATCAGAAGTAGCACCTTCAGAAATAGCACTTAGAATGTAAAATATAAATTTACTTTAGCACAAAATAGCACACAACCAGTAATCACTGGTAACCAGGACCTCACTAGCACCACCTGTACTAGGGAGAAAACAACCACCTATGTATCACAATACCTGTAGGGGTGTAAGAACAGAACACATGATGCAATGCATAACATTCATTCAGAGGTGTAAGGGAGGAAAACACATGATGCATCACAATACATTCAGAGGTGTAAAAACAATAACAATTGCGCCAAACTCACGTAAGTCACCACCTGTGACTGTCCCTAGGCCCTCTGGCCTCTCTGGGGCTAGGACGCCCTGTTTCCAATGTCAGGGGGGGCCTAAACGTGGCAGCTGCCCACAAAGTGCTGGGCAGCTGGGTGGCACAATGATGGAGCCAATGTTGGAGCCTCGCAGGCTCTGCAGAAATCACTTGTGCCCCCTAAGCCCCTCCGGGCTCTAAAGCAACAATGGCCGCCATTGGAGTCCCCCTCCTGGGGACTCGAAGCACAAGTGGGGCACCTGGGGCCTCTCCTGGCTCTGCATAAGCAAGATGCCCCCTGAGCCCCTCGGGCTCAACACAAAAATGCCCCCTGGACGCTTCGTAGCGCTTCTGTGCGCTTAAGCAGGGAGAAATCGACCGCCCCTACCAAATCTCACGCATCTCGCGTGAGTCGCGTATCCCCCGAGGCACACTCACCGGTCTCGAGGCGGCGGTCTTCTTCACGAGAGCTCCCGCTCCTCGGGGCTCTCTGCAGACTTCTCCCCTGGGCTCTCCCTCGCTTTGGGAGCCTGGGGGGGACAAGGAAAGACGCCGGCTTCTCCCCTTACCGGAGCACGGGGTGGCCTCCCGTCTGCTTCCGGTTGCCTCTCTCCTGCCCCCGGCCTGCCTGACTTCCAGGTCGCGGCTGCGGGGCGGGACTTCCGGTCGGCCTGCTCCCTGATTGGCCGGCCGGCAGGAACACTTCCGGGTCGTCGCGGGCAGCGCGGCGGCCCGTCTCCGGTGCTTCTAGGCGGGGGATGAATTTACCGAGGGGTCGGCACCCTCGAGGAAAATGCAAAAACGGGCAGCAAGGTCCATGCCAGGGTGGGCACCTGCCAGGTGACAAAACCCTCGAAAATAAGCGAGGTGGCACTCGCTTGGGGCGGCCAATGCCGGGTGGGCACCGGCCTCTTCAAATAAAGCGCTCCCCAGCGCTACAAGCCACAAGAAAGCGCTCCAAAGCGCTATAGCAGAACAAAAGCGCTCCTAGGCGCTAGGAGGAATCTGCAAGCGCTTCCAAGCGCTAAGAGGCAATTCCAGCGCTCCCAGCGCTAGAGGACAGCCCAAAGTCCAGCAAAAGTCCTCCAGGGGGGCAGGGGGGGGCAAGGCTGGGCCCAGAGCCAGCACACTGGGTCTCCAAGCAGGGAGACACCCCAAGTGGCGGTCCTCTGGCCCAGCAGCAGCAACAACAGCCCCCTCAGGGGATCCTGGAAGAGAACAACATCTGTGGGGACACAGCCCCATTTTTATACACCATTTCCCTTTGTCTGAAGGTGCAGGGTGGGGGCGGAACCAGTCGCAGCTGGTTCTTGAGTACTCTGTTTACCTCAACCACCCTCTCTATTCACTGGCAGGGCTTGGGTCGTTAGACATACTACAGGGGGGCGGAGCCAGCATTGTGTGGGGAAAACCCAGCCCATCCAGGACACAGGTACACTCCTCCCACACATCACTCATGCTAATCTCACACTCACCACCGGGCAGACCCATCCAGACTTCCTGGAGCCTGGCATGCCAGCCAGCTCCAGCCAATCACACGCCAGCACCCTCACAGCACACGTACAGCCATGTCTAGAAATGGCGCTTCCCTACTAGACACATACATGCTGCCTACACCGTTGCGCAGCATTCACTCACACGAGTTCACACTTACCAGACTCAAGCCTGTACACCCCACGCATCAGGAACTACCAGGGACACATACATTCCCCATGCATTCCTATGGGCGGGCAGGCCTAGCTCAGCACATGCACTCACAGTGCGCACGCACTTTCCACTGGGACACAGTGAAAGTGCGCAGAATCCCAAAAATCACCATTGCCAGGTCACCATTTCACGCAAAAAGTCTAGGGGTGAACCTGCCCTAAGGGCCAAAGTCCAACACAACCCCCTTCCAGCCAAAACGCAGGGTAGAACAATCACCACCGTGATGGACTTCCCTGCTTGGGGCGAAAGAACACGGATGCGGGCCCGCAACTGCAGGGACACCCTCCTGTTCTACGCCACGGTGAACCCATGGGATTCCTTCTAAACACACTGTCTGGACCAACTGGGCTACCCCACTGGTACTCCCAAGCTGTCCGCGGCCAGGCCCTGGGCCACCCAGGTGCCACTGGTCCATGCCAATTCGCAGAGCGGGGGATAGTAACCCTTGGCCCATAGGAGCCATTCTCCACTCTTCCTGTCTGCAAGACAGGACTAGACTGCCACTGGTACTCCAGCCTAGGGCCTACAACCTCAGGCGGACCAGGAGTCTCAGGGAAGGCTCTCCTCCCCTTACCTCTTCTCCTAGGGTTCCTCCTCCTCCGGCAAGGGGTACACCTAGAACGCCATTCCAACCCAGGGCTTATCCACTCAGGTTGCACCGCGGTCAGAGGTGGGCTCTCCCACCCCGCACCCCCTACCAGAGGTCTGCCCTCTCCCACATGGAGAAGTTCCTCTGGAAGAAGAACCGGTCAGGACACTGGTTACAGTCGTCCTACCCTTCAGGTCAGGCTGACCCTGAACCTGGCCTCCCAACCTCCGGTCTAAAACCTTTGGTGGAACAATTGCCTGGCACTCCAGGACTTCAGGGGACTCACACACAATCCCCCTGAGGCTAACAAATGACAAATCTGTTGTGTGACTGTCTGTCTGGCGCAGATCTCCCGCCCTCTGTCCACCTGACAGTGCGTGACGATCCCCCAGACCAGAAGTGGTGTCACCATGGTCACTACACGGGAACCTAGCCCAACTGGGTAGTCCCTGACCCACTGGTCCTTCCACTGGGGAACTCCCCCAATCACTCCTCACTCTGGACTCCTGTACCCTCCCTACCGGAGCGGTACTGCCAGACTCTAGAACCACAGGAGCTCTGGTTACAGACGCTCCAGGTCCTCTACTCACTAGGAGATCCTCCTCAAATGGACTATCAGGACAGCCTAGGTCCTCAACCTGGTGTTCCCTCAAGAAACCATCCAAGTCCTGAGGCAGGGCTTCGGCCGTCTGGGGAACCTCGGTCTCCCCCTCACTCCTGCTCCACTGAGCCAGGCAGTGAGCCCCTACACCCTCCTCGCTATCCTGGGACCTAGCTGGGCTACACTGAGCCTCTTCCACCACGCTGGGCTGGAAGATCCCTGAACCACTACTTTTGGAGTCACTCACCAATGACTCTAGAGAACCTCTGGCCCTTTCCCAGCGGTCTGCTTCCACGGCAAGCTGCTCTGAACAAGAAGACCCATATTCCAACAGGTGTTGGCGCAACTCTGGACAACAAACACTGAGCAACTGCTCTTTGATAATCATTCTGTGCAATACATCAAAATCATCTTCCGTGCGAACTTGCACCCAATCAATCAGTGTCGCATTACATTCATCCTCAAACTCTTCCCAAGACTGGTGAGACAGTCTCCTAAGATTCCTGAACTTCAACCGATACTCCTCTTCTCGGGAAACAGGTACCATGCTTGGGGAACTGGGAGTGGGACTTTCTACACTGAGATTTAAATAGCTGCCACCACTGGACTTAACCCTCCCTGGGGAGTCCAGACACTCAACACTGCGCGCAGGGGATAGTCTACCCTCCAGAGCTGCTTTGCCTCTGGTGGAGGCCCTCTCAGCCTCCTCTATCCTTTCCTGCGCTAAGACCCTCTCGGTCTCTAGCTGTTGCTTCTTAACCTCCAGCTGTTGCTTTCTAACGCCCAGCTGTGCCATAGCCTTGGCATGCTCCAACCTGAGCTTTTCTAAAGCCAGCTGGTGCTCCCTTTCTCTCCTCCTATCTTCCAGCTCCTCTGGGTACAGGTAAAGGAATGAGGCGCTGCCTCCTACGCTGGACCCAGCAAGGGACTCCCTATCTATGGGGTCCTCACTATCTGCTGGCGTCCCTGTGCTATCATTTTCTTCCTCCTCCTCAGACTCTTCAGGGCTCCCCTCCGACCCACCACCCTCATGGTGTGAGACCCGGGCCCTCTCCTCACTGTGCTCACGCTCCCAGTCCTCCTTCTCCCATTGGATTAGGTTACCCCTAAGTTGGAACTGGGTGTCTGACTCATTCACTGCAATGTCTCTCTCTTCGCAAAACTCTCTCAGTTCATGCAAAAACAGACCCCAGACATTAAAAGCAGACTCCATCTTGGCAAGATGCTCACAGACACGTGCAAGACAGGGGACTTAACTGTCAGAGCTGAAGCAAGAGTACAAATTACAAAGGTATTCAGCAAGCTCTCTACCCCAGAGAACTCACACTCACTTGCTTAGTGCCACACACCATTCATCCACACAACCCTCCCCTCGGACTGGTAAGGCAGTTTCTACCACCCCTGATTCCTCAACCTGACCACAAGTGACACAGGTACCGACTCTGGGCGCAGGGTGGGGGGACAAATGCACTGGACACAATTGCACAATGGATACCTTCAGGAGAAGAAAATATGAAACTTCCAAAAAAACAATCCCCTAAAATGTGGTCATCTAAAATGCAGAGTTTTGTGGTGCAGCCAGCTGCTACTAAGGTACAAGGCAAACACAAATCCTTATCCTCACCGCTTGCCGCCAATGTTGGAAATGGGATCCCCGGCTGGCCAGGGCTTTCGCCAAAGTCAGTCAGAGACCACCACTCCCAAGTCAGGGCAAGGGAGTTACACGCCAAGATAACCCCTGCTCACCCTCTAGGTAACGTGGCGCGAGCAGCAAGGCTAAACTTGGAGGCGATGTAAGTTAAGTATTTGTGCACGCACCCCAGCAACAACAACCAAAGGCCCACCACAAAGGAAACTCCACACAAGGTTATATAAAAATAGCCTTTGTATTACACCAAAACACATTAGATAAAACACACACTTTACAATGTGCCAGAGGCACGGGCAGAATTTACAGGGGATATGTACAAGACAGGGCCACCTGGACCACTGTCAGGAATCAGAAGTAGCACCTTCAGAAATAGCACTTAGAATGTAAAATATAAATGTACTTTAGCACAAAATAGCACACAACCAGTAATCACTGGTAACCAGGACCTCACTAGCACCACCTGTACTAGGGAGAAAACAACCACCTATGTATCACAATACCTGTAGGGGTGTAAGAACAGAACACATGATGCAATGCATAACATTCATTCAGAGGTGTAAGGGAGGAAAACACATGATGCATCACAATACATTCAGAGGTGTAAAAACAATAACAATTGCGCCAAACTCACGTAAGTCACCACCTGTGACTGTCCCTAGGCCCTCTGGCCTCTCTGGGGCTAGGACGCCCTGTTTCCAATGTCAGGGGGGGCCTAAACATGGCAGCTGCCCACAAAGTGCTGGGCAGCTGGGTGGCACAATGATGGGGCCAATGTTGGAGCCTCGCAGGCTCTGCAGAAATCACTTGTGCCCCCTAAGCCCCTCCGGCCTCTAAAGCAACAATGGCCGCCGTTGGAGTCCCCCTCCTGGGGACTCGAAGCACAAGTGGGGCACCTGGAGCCTCTCCTGGCTCTGCATAAGCAAGATGCCCCCTGAGCCCCTCGGGCTCAACACAAAAATGCCCCCTGGACGCTTCGTAGCGCTTCTGTGCGCTTCAGCAGGGAGAAATCGACCGCCCCTACCAAATCTCACGCATCTCGCGTGAGTCGCGTTTCCCCGAGGCACACTCACCGGTCTCGAGGCGGCGGTCTTCTTCACGAGAGCTCCCGCTCCTCGGGGCTCTCTGCAGACTTCTCCCCTGGGCTCTCCCTCGCTTTGGGAGCCTGGGGGGGACAAGGAAAGACGCCGGCTTCTCCCCTTACCGGAGCACGGGGTGGCCTCCCGTCTGCTTCCGGTTGCCTCTCTCCTGCCCCCGGCCTGCCTGACTTCCAGGTCGCGGCTGCGGCCTGATTGGCCGGCCGGCAGGAACACTTCCGGGTCGTCGCGGGCAGCGTGGCGGCCCGTCTCCGGTGCTTCTAGGCGGGGGATGAATTTACCGAGGGGTCGGCACCCTCGAGGAAAATGCAAAAACGGGCGGCAAGGTCCCTGGCAGGGTGGGCACCTGCCAGGCGACAAAACCCTCGAAAATAAGCGAGGTGGCACTCGCTTGGGGCGGCCAATGCCGGGTGGGCACCGGCCTCTTCAAATAAAGCGCTCCCCAGCGCTACAAGCCACAAGAAAGCGCTCCAAAGCGCTATAGCAGAACAAAAGCGCTCCCAGGCGCTAGGAGGAATCTGCAAGCGCTTCCAAGCGGTAAGAGGCAATTCCAGCGCTCCCAGCGCTAGAGGACAGCCCAAAGTCCAGCAAAAGTCCTCCAGGGGGCCAGGGGGGGGCAAGGCTGGGCCCAGAGCCAGCACACTGGGTCTCCAAGCAGGGAGACACCCCAAGTGGCGGTCCTCTGGCCCAGCAGCAGCAACAACAGCCCCCTCAGGATCCTGGAAGAGAACAACATCTGTGGGGACACAGCCCCATTTTTATACACCATTTCCCTTTGTCTGAAGGTGCAGGGTGGGGGCGGAACCAGTCGCAGCTGGTTCTTGAGTACTCTGTTTACCTCAACCACCCTCTCTATTCACTGGCAGGGCTTGGGTCGTTAGACACACCACAGGGGGGCGGAGCCAGCATTGTGTGGGGAAAACCCAGCCCATCCAGGACACAGGTACACTCCTCCCACACATCACTCATGCTAATCTCACACTCACCACCGGGCAGACCCATCCAGACTTCGTGGAGCCTGGCATGCCAGCCAGCTCCAGCCAATCACACGCCAGCACCCTCACAGCACACGTACAGCCATGTCTAGAAATGGCGCTTCCCTACTAGACACATACATGCTGCCTACACCGTTGCGCAGCATTCACTCACACGAGTTCACACATACCAGACTCAAGCCTGTACACCCCACGCATCAGGAACTACCAGGGACACATACATTCCCCATGCATTCCTATGGGCGGGGAGGCCTAGCTCAGCACATGCACTCACAGTGCGCACGCACTTTCCACTGGGACACAGTGAAAGTGCGCCGAATCCCAAAAATCACCATTGCCAGGTCACCATTTCACGCAAAAAGTCTAGGGGTGAACCTGCCCTATGGGCCAAAGTCCAACAAGTACACACACCATGTTTGACAAATAAAGGTTTCAAATAGGCTGTTCTTGACTTGTAAAGTCAAGATTGTTGTGATGCACTTGCAGCACGCCCTTGTCCCTCTCTCCCACTTTCTTCATACGTCTAAAAAGAAAATGTTTTGGTTGAAACGCTCCAATTCAAAGTGTACTATGCCGAGTACTCCTCATTGTAAAGGTCTAAGCTCTATTCAGTGGTTGAGATGGGGATTTATGTTATAATGCATCAGTTCATCTGAAAGCACAAAGACCACAATTGCCAATCAGGTAAATGCAAATGTGGAAATGGAAAATATGCTAGACAACTATAGTCACAAAATACTCAACCCGCTGCCAATGCACCAGCTTATCCAACACACATGCAACAAAGATACAAGCATTCATTCCAGACACAGTACCCATACCACAAATCAGGGCCAGGTCCCATGAGCAGCCTTAGATTTATGAAGAATTAACAACCATCTATTAATTAGTTGCCACTTCCAAAGTATATATTATTTGGATAGTGGCTGTTGGTCTTTTCACCAGATTTTTACAGTCAGACTTCACATAGTTATATGGTGCTATCATAGTTTTTTTTTTTAATGTTGCATAACAGTGACTGCTGTCCAACATGGTTTAAAGTAATCAAAAACAAAAAGCTTTGGTGTGGCCAGTATTGCCTCTTCGTACCACTTTTTTAGGTCTCTTAGGCATGCAGTATACACTATAGCAGGGGGAAGCTCTGCCCACTTTCCGGCATTAATTTTGATTGGCTTCAGTGATGAATTCTGCATTTTGATTGGTTTTTGGCTTGTTGGTCCCGCCTCCTGACAGCCATGTCATCCTTATTGTTCTTCTAATGCTATCACCCCTTTACTTCAAAAACTGTCTTGATTCCCTGCCTCTCCTCATTCCCTCCCCCAGTCTGTAACTTCTTGGACCACAACCACCACTCACCCCCTCCCAGTCGTGCCTTCTTTCATGCCTGCACTTCAGTTTAAAATGCAATAGGTCTTGGGTAAATACGAGTCCTATTGCATTTTCAAGGCTTGCTTGTCATGTGATTGGTGGGTGAATTCGCACTCGGTCTTGCATGCGCGCAATGCCTTACATAGTACGCATGCGCATCAAAATGGTGGCGTTTTCCCAATTCACGGCGGGAGGCAGAGACACCACAAGCAGTGAAGCAGGACGAGATGAAGTGCGGCGGGTTCCACTCCCTCCTCCCCACCCAAAGATCACCCGCCTGACTACTCTTCTTCGGTCTGCAGGTAGGTGGCTTGGGTGCGGCCTGCAATTGTGCCCTGTAAGCCCTGTTTGTAAAGAGATTATACTTGTTTAGACTGCGGCGTGAAGCCCCGTGGATGGCAGTCAGACAACTAGCGTCTTGCAGTACGTGGTAGAGATTCCCTTTTTGCAGGGATTCTGCTCGTATACAGAACTGTGCACAGAGACCCAGGACATCAGTGAATTGTGGTGGACCAAAAAACCCACCTCAGTACCTAGAACCCCTAACCGACAGTGTCACATTAGCTCTTTGTCCTATAGCAAAGGATGTCAATGATTAACAACCTAGAACATGCAACTTAGGTTACTCTCAGGAACGGTGGGAATCAAGAACACTCTTTCGTTATATTTTCATACCAGTCCAAAACATGGGTGAAAAAGAGACACGATAACGTTTAAAAATTTATTTTAACGACGTGCACTAAGATGCAGTACTTTTGCTAACATGAGCAGGCATATGATTAAAAATAATACGATCAGCATTGTTACAATTCCATAAAACACAAAAGGAGAAATCATATTATAATGATAGTGGAAAACAGGTCCTATAGTGCCTTGTATGCCACCCTCCCTAGCTAGGAAGTATGTTTTATAAAATATACAAGGTCTCTCAGGCTTGAATGGGTAACCCTATACCTCCAAGAGCAGCAGGAGTTAATCACATCGGGATCTGCCAAAGCTCTCGTTCTCTGCATAACTGATTTTTTCCAAGTGTCTAAAATCATGTATGCAGTGCAATATTAAAGGAGCCAGAATTCCAGCTAGCTGCAGCTATGTGCATGTTGGGTCAAGATCATGAGCCAATCAGTCCGAACAACACCTAACCTTGTTATGATAACCTTGGAGGCTTCAACACTCACTGTGCAGACTAAGGTCGAGATGTAAGTCTAGGGACATTGAAAACCAGCCTTTCTAATGTGAAGCGATTCATGTAGCCTAACTTACAACAACAGTTACATATAGTGTCACGTGCAAAAGCAGCAAAAAGGTAAAATGGTGTTTAAACTTCTAATAAGCCTATGCTAACATAGCAATGTGTGCAATCAAGGCCCTGCCTGCACTACACCCTTACTTTGCTACCAGGTTGATTGCGACTTTCGTTTTTGTTTAAAACGACCAACACAAAAGTCCACAGTGACCCACAGCCATAAAACCCTTGCGTGTCCTGGTTTCCCTGTGTTCAACCCTCTCTACCTGGGCTGCCGCCCGCAGCTGTTTTACCTGCAATCCTGTATGCGGGATGTTAACTTTCAAGAGGAATGCTTCTGGCATAGGCTCCATGGTAACTATATATATATATATATATATTGTCTTTATTGTCTGATTAATTAAAATCATTACAATAAAACAATACAGTTCATAAAACATGGCAATTTCTGACATTCCTTGTAATGAGGAAGTGTTAACATATCTTTATAACTGTTAGAAGTACATAAAATATCATAAAAAGGCATTTTGTTCATAACCAAATATAAACATTACATTTCATTATTATTCCCCATACATATTAATAAACCAGAAATCAACAGAAGAAAATGGCAGTAAGGGATGCTGGCGAGCCGAACCACCAAGCTATACGAATTTGCTATTTAAACATGCACAGATCAAAGCTGCCCATCTCATTAGTCCACTGCCATAGGACTCAACAATTACTAAACAATCTTAGATACAGAGAGGCAACATAACAGTTATAAAAGGCATAAATGCACAATGTGGTAAGCAAATCCAAATTCTTTCTTCGTTTTTAATACTGAATTTTTTAATCTTGTCTTTTCGTCACATTGAATGCCAAAAGGTATTTCAAAACCAGCAGCACAGCCAGAACAGCCAACGCGTTTCGCCCCACAAGGGGCTTCCTCAGGGCTGTTAATACAATATCAATGGGTCATGTTTGTGACCAATATAAACTAAGGACATGAGAAGTGTGTTTGTACATCATGTTAATAAGAATTAATATTATTTATCTGCTTATCTCTTCTTGTATTTGAATGTTACCTGATTGGCCCTTATCATGAATATAATGAGATTTACATGTATTATGACTAGTGAGGTCTGGTAATTTATGTGGCACAAAGGTTTTAGAAAACATTGTTGAAGATATAAATATGGGTACTGAGCATTTCAATCATGGACTGCTAATATATTGTTAACTCCATAATTTGTCACCTTATGTGTGTGCACACTTCGGAACCGGACATACTGTTTCATCATTTATCTATCCATCTACTATTTTTAACAAAGTATTTCTATACTCACATCTTTCTTTTGAAGCACACACATTCACGAAGATGGTTGCTTTATGTCTGTCATACTCGGCAATAATGTGGTGCGTACTGTGATCTGTACCGCCACCGATATGGGCCTTTCCTTATACTTGAAAGACTTTCACAAAAAACATCAGTGGTAGTGTCACCCGACCAGTAGGGAGAACGTCTGTACATAGAGTTAATACATCTCATAAAATTAGTAGTACACGTGAAATGTGTTACATAAAAGGTATTATCTGCTCAAAAGGGTGCTCATGTAGTCTGATGCACACCCACCACCCGGAGTGTTAAACAGCACAAAGTGCCAAATATCAAAGAGAAAAATGCAAGCAGGCCACACAGCACACCTAAAAATGTTTTTTCCCAATTCACAATTAATCTAGGAAGACCTATATAAGTGTCATAGAGCTAATCAAGAAGCAATATTCTATTTTGAGTTAATTCACAGTTGACAATATGCAAAGTCCAGAGTACTAAGGGTAGCTTCAAATTCAGAGATCCAAGCCAAGAGGTAATCTTCTAACTCTTTATTGTATATCCATAGACATATAAAAAAACTTCATAGCTCACACCGCCGACACGTGTTTCGTCTCATGGAGACTTTTTCAAGGCAAAAGTATTAAATGTATATACGTGTTCGTATTTCGACTCTGATGGTCAGAACGTATCCCTTAAGTAGCGGTTACTCACAGATGGTCATGGAGTAGACCACCCAACCAATATTCCTCTCCTAAATGTTATATCTGTGTGGAGAGTCTCTGTTGTTTGAACAGCCGTTGTGATATGTCAAGATTGTTTAGTCAGAGGAAGCCAAATCAGGCTGCAAAATATCTCATACTGTTGGTCAGCACCTCAATAGGTAATAATATTCGATAATCTTAGTTCACGGCTAAGTACGCTATTTCCAATTGTTATACTACCACTCCACTGTTTCTTCGTAAGTAAAAGGATATTCTTGAGTGGAGGGTCCTCTTCAGTATAAATGTGCGCGTATTCAGGACCTTGATAAGTCTCTCCGATAGTTAATGGCCAGCCAACCTCCAGTACCGATAGCGATACTGGAGGTTGGCTGGCCATTAACAATCGGAGAGACTTATAAAGGTCCTCAATACACGCACATTTATACTGAAGAGGACCCTCCACTCAAGAATATCCTTATTACCTATTGAGGTGCTGACCAACAGTATGAGATATTTTGCAGCCTGATTTTTGCAAACTTATGTCTTATTAATTGTTTTCTTATCTGTAAAATGTATGGTCACTGTCTTATGGCCTGACTCTAAAAAATTTGCATAGATAAAGCGTTTAGAACTTTCCTCGACTCTGTGGTTTATTACAGGAAAGGTAAATTGTTTAAATGCTACTGCTACTTATTAAAATCTAACACGCTTTCGATCCCTAGTACTTAAAACATAAGTGACAAGGATTGGTAAGTCATGGTTTACAGGTATAAGTCCTAAAAGGACTCAAAGTACTGATAGACTGTAAGTAAAGGAAAAGGGAACACGCAGGACTGCTAGTTCAATAGTATCAATGTTTTATGGGCCCAGGTGAATATGGTAAAACTGAGGTAGTGGTCCTGCGCTCTATCAGTATATTTTCTGCTAGCAGAGCGACTGTTTGGGTTTAGTTAAAGAGGTAGTTAGTTGTGTGTTGATTATTGATTGTATAGTGATTTTATTGATGTATGTATTAATCAAAACCTGTTTTTGTATTGTTTTATGTTGTCTGAAAGCCCAGGGGTATTGTATAGCGGGTGGTACATGGAAGCCACACTGCAGTGAGGGTTACTTGCCATGATCAAGTAAGTGCGGAAAGTTAGGTAAGACTTAAAGCACTAGTAAGGGATCATTTCTAGTACAAAAGTGAGAGTGATTGGTAACAAAGGAGTTCGCTGGTGGAACTTTGGTCTTATATCACCTAGAAAGGGCAATTCCGAAGGAGTAGCTGGTTCTTTTTGCTTAAGTGAAGAGTAAACAGAAGGTTGCTTTACTCGCAGCAAATGAAGGGTAGACGGAATTGAGTTTACTCATTGTGAAAGAAATTGTCTTTTCTTTTGAAGTTAGTCAATCAGGCACAGTAGCGAATCTTTTTATGTTATTAATTAATAAAATGTGTGTTTGAATTTTAAAAAGAAATTGAGTTATCGTATTACCTTACAAAGGAGGAGTAGTCGTGGGTGCTGCACTTACGTCATAGAGAGCCATGCTGGGATTGGTAGAAACAGCGGGTGTGCAGCCATGAGGAGAACGGGATACACAACACAGAAAAGCCACGCAATCATTTGTTAACTCTGCTTGTAAGTTAAATACTCATTGGTCATTGAAAATACGAGACGCGCTAGTATTTGAGAAATATCTCTGCAAAGTAAACATAGTAAATTAATTGAATTTATTGAAAATCCCGTAGAAAACCTAAACAGCGGTATATGTGGCATTTAGATCCAGCAATCATAGTAAATCGCTCAGATATAAGATATTTAGGTTTTGCCAGAGAACAGAGTATTAGAGGAAGACCATATAATATGTACGGAGAAAAAAGAAAAATGTTGTTTATGTAGAAAATCAAGAACTACTTTAAAAAAGATAAACCAGCAAAAATGAGAGAGGGAATTATTATTCCACCACCAAAAACACCCGCATCATACATGATGATAGAAAGGGGATATCACACTTGTGTGTGGTTAGAGAATTGGATAGAATACACCAAGGACGATGGCATATTAGCATTTCCAGAACATGGTACATTTAATGGTAAAATTCTGCACAATCTACGTACTTGCATGAATGAGTTAGACCCCAGACCGCGATTAGCGCAGTATGAAGCCCTAGAAGTGTGGGAGACAGAGGCTTTTGAGTGAGGCAGATCTCAAAGTTACAGAAGTTTTAACCGATTTCATCCCATATTTCAAAAAGATACTAGAGGAAAACAAATGAAACAATGGAGACAGTCTATGCTAGTGGAAGGATTGTATCCTATTTTTACCACAGAAGAACCGACTGGAAGTAAAAGTCCTGAGAAAACAAGACATTTACCGCTATATGTATCAAGCTATTTAGCATTCGCAAAGGCCGAAATTCTGCGAATTTCGGCCTTTGCGAATGCTAAATAGACAAATGGAATGTATCAAACAAGTTTGATGCAAAATAAGGATTAGCAAAATTTGCTAATCCTTATTTTGCGATTGCACTTAAGGAATTGCAAATTTTGCGATTCCTTAAATGCAATGTATCAAACAAATATTATGGGAAAAATGCCATTAAGGATTAGCAAATTACCACCAACTTCTAGTTGGTGGTAATTTGCGAATTCTTATCAAAAAGCTTTTTTGAAAAAAACCAAAGGTGCCATATGACGCCCATACATGCCCTTAGGGCATGTATGTGCGCCATATGCCCCCAAATGTCTTTTTCAGGGGTGCAGCAGGGTGTTCTTGAGACACCCCTGCACCCTTGGAAAAATCCCTAATTTGCGATCAGCAAATTGCTAATTGCAAATTGCACTTTCATTCCTATGGGCCTCCTGGCCCATGGAAATGAAGGGGTAATTTGCGAATGACAATTTGCTAATCTCAAATTAGAAATGCTAAGGAATCGCTATTGGAAAGCGATTTTGTACATACATACCGTTTTGCATTTCCTAAATAGCGATTCCTTAAAATTCGCTATTTAGGAAATGCAAAATGGTTTGTTGATACATATAGCGGATAATGACTAGTGGTGGTGATTCAGATGAGGAATATCTAGATGATTTGTTAATGAAAAATCCACCACCTTACCAAGAATAAACTAATAGAGTTACTCCTAGTGCTCCGTTTCTACTACCACCTTTGGTTCTGCAGATTATACATGAAACCTCATTAGAAAACGTATTACAAGAAAGAGAGAAAGAAGCATTAAACAAACAATGTAGTGAGTTAATTGAAGTTTTGACAATACCCGTAACTATAGGTCCCGTAGTTCCTCTATATGGAGATAAGCAAATTAGTCCTAGAACTCCCATTAATTTATTATTTATTTATTTATTTAGAAGTTTCATATTGCGCTGGCCAGACCCGAGGGCATCGGCGCGCTTTACAACAGAAATTAAGCTGTAATCACATAAGAAAAGCATAGTCCCACAAAAATGTTCAGCGAACCTATTGAGCTGCACGTCATTGAGGTGAGGAAGTCCTGGGATAGCCTGGATGAACGCACACTAGTACAGCCTAGAAAAGAAACTCTAATAGTTGATGATCAAGCAAGTGAATGCGAATCAGTAATTTCCCTGATGGATTTACCTGTACGAGAACCAGTGAGTGACTCAATCAGGAAAATTACTCCAAGAGCTTCAAAAGAGGTACAGTTCAAAACATCTTCAGGAACGAGAAGTGCAACTGTAGTAAGTCCTGATGAATTAGAAAGATGGACCAGAGATTTAGAAAAGCCAAAAGCACAGCCAAAAGTATTGGACATTTTTCAATTAAAAGTAGAAATGGAAGAAATTGTAGCAGGAAATGTAGGATTGGATAGGCTAAATTCTTTCAATGAAGATGAATTATTGTTTATATTCAGAAGTATTACTCGAAAAACAAAAATATAGCATGAAAAATTAATGAATTTGGATTCTGAAATGGGAATTGACATTGGTAAATCAATGGTATTACAGAAACCGTATAGAGATGAATTTTCTGACAAAGATTTAGAAAACAGGAATGTGTCAGGACATAAATTACAGATAAAGGAATTGTTGTCGTTGTTACAGAAATGGGGAGAGTAGACAAATGGAAAGCTAGATGGACAAAGTAGAAGGAAGAAGCTCAGGCAAATAAAACTGCTTCTGAGTACTGGATAAAAGAAACAGAAAAGGCTGAAAGCTTGTGTCCAATGAGAGAAGTGCCAGGAGGAGGTTATGTACATGTCCCATGGTCTGGACAAGATATTTTATCATTTACTAATGACTTCGCAAAGCATAGAGAAAAACCTGTTGAATCGTACCGGAAAGTTGAAAGGTTTGTGAAAGTGTTTAAAGTTCTATTAAAAGATTTAGATGGTTTATTTGACATTGTTGTCCCAGCTGATTTGTGGTGTGAATGTAAAATTACAGTGGATTGGCCAAATGATGAATACCCTACAGATCCTAAAACAGGAGCCTAGTCAGGAGAGGTAATAAAAAAGTATAGTCAGGTAATAACTTATTTGAAGGGAAAGATACCTCCAAAAAAGACAGATTGTACTAAAATAGACAGAACTACTCAAAATAAGTGTGACTCTGTACATGCATATTATGAACGCCTATTGCAGGTATTTAAACAGTACAGTGGTTTAGAAAAATTGACAAAAATGACATGACACATTTTATATAGCGGTTTGTGTCCAAATTGAAACCAGAAATCTCTCAAACGATTTAAGAACATAAATTACATTGACAAGCGAAGCCCGTCGACGAGATTCTCGAGTATGAAAAATACTGTGAGGATAAAATTGATAACAAGCGAAAAAAGATTAGAGGAAAAAGTCATGTGGGCTCAAGTAAAAATGACAGTTCAACAGGAACTTCAGTTAAATCAGCAAGCTAACAAACAGAAAAGAGGGAATGGACAAGGTGAAGGTATTGGAAGTAAACCTAGTGGAAAAATGAGTATAGAACAGGCAAAGAAAATGTTTCCCTGTTATGGGTGGAGAAAATTGGGGCATTGGAGAAACAAGTGTAAATTAGTACAGAATAATAATGTCCAAAATCAAAATTTAAATCCACAGACGCAGAATGAGGTGTCAATGAGACAGCCACAACAGGTAATACAGAATCAGTTACCTCAAGCTCCTATGCCAGATTTTATGAGTCAAGACAAATACAGTGGGGACACCTGATTTCGAGAGGGAAGTGGTAAGAAAAATATGGTAACACCACAGTTTCCTTCACAGGACACATTTTTTGAAGACGAATACTGACGGTGCCTGAGAGGGGGGGAAGAGGATTGCGTACTTGGCGCATCCCTGCCGGTAGATCAGTCAGGTCCTTACATTGAGGGAAAAGTGAAGGGAAATGATATTACCTTTTTGTTGGTCACTGGTGCTACTCGTTGTACTGTGAGAATAGCAGACATCCCAAACCTATCCCTCTCGGGAGAAGCGATCCAAGTAGTGGGAGCGTTTCTAATAAATTAGGGCTCCTGTCACAGAACCAAATGGAAGTTTGTATCGGTAATTTTAGAGGAATGCACACGTTTGTAGTGTGTGATTCCAGTCCTGTAAACTTACTAGGGAGGGATCTCCTGTGCAAGATGAATTGCACAATCCTTTGCACACCCAATGAGTAGCCTCACACATATCTATGTGTATTAACATGTTTCACTGACAAAAGATCCAGTACTAAATATCAAGTTACAACAATATCAAGTGAAAAATATAGATGTTAAAAATATTGTCTTTCTAATTAAAAGTTCAAAATATTAGATAGTTTTTCAGAATAACGACTGTTAAATGAATATGAATTGAAATGGTAAGCATTAATTGAATAAATATTGATTCTAATAAAATTAAATATAGGTAATAAGTAGCTTAAAAATTATAACAATTATGATTATTTTCAAAATTTAAAAAGAAACATATATAATATTAAAATCTTTATATACATGTATCTAATTTAAAAACTGTATTTCAATATATACATAAATATCTAATAACATAAAATATTTAGTAAACAAACCGTTACATTTCAAATAAGAAAATTCAAACAAAATAAAATGTAGACTTTGCTAAAAATTCATAAAATATTAAAAAAAGTAATATACATATTATATCATTTTAATTAACCAAAAACATATTAATAAAACTGTAAACAATGTAAACTGAACAAAAGCATTTTAAACATAATTTATATACTATTCCCATTAGAACTTATAAAAAGTAGACAAAGGGCCTAATTTCAATGTCTGTTAGAAAGCCTTTTTCCATCAGTCAATACATTTACGCCTTTCTGAAATGGACTGGGTGCCCCTAAACATCTCTGTATGGTGTGCCTGGCACACAGTGCAGAGAGGTTTACAAACTTTCATTTTTCAATGGGTGCTTGTGCTATGAGCTTTCTCAGCCTGCCGCTCAAGCTCCCATTGAAAAATGGAAGTTTGCGACTACACCATGCGGGGTCATATCCTAATGGAGTTGTCGGAACCACCGACCTATGATCAGGTTCCTTCCCCCGAAATGGCCTCCGACTGACATCATATTTAGGCCCAAAGTGTTGTAAGTCTGTAACATTTACAAGTATCACTTCAGTTAATGCAACAGGTGGGAAAGTGTTGGATTGCGGAGGGGTAAAATTTACTAGCGCCACGCCCATGAGTGCTACAGTAGGCAAAGTGTTGGATTGCGAAGGGAGAAAAATTACTATTCCCACTCCAGTCAGTGCAACAGTAGGGAAAGGGTTGGATTGAAGAGGGGTAAAATGTACTATTCCCACTCCACTCAGTACAACAGTAAGTACTGTGTTGGATTGCAGAGGGTTAAAATGTACTATTCCCCAACCAATGAGTGCGACAGTAGGGAAAATGCTGGATTGCAGAGGAGTAAATTCTCACTTTAGTCAGAACACAAGTAGGGTGCTTGAAAGTGGAGGGGTAAAATGTACTATTCTCACTCCAGTCAGGTGAACAGAAAAACAAACTAATTTAAAAAACAAACTAAAGAAAGAAAAATATAAATATGTACAAAAGAACTACATTTATATTTAATATTACATATCAAAAGAAATAAAATCATATTACAATTTTAAATGAATAGCACACAACAACAAATATTATTATAAGTAAAATACAAAAATAACTTTTATACAAATACATATTTTTATTTGGGAATTATTTATTAACAAAAACATATTTAGTAAATAATTGTAATCTAGTTACTTGTCACTCTGTAACCCCACTAATCTCACAACCTGCACTTAAAAATATTTCCACTATTAATATAAGTATTTTTCAGGAACTAATTATCATTTATTTAGGCTCTACAATGTGCGACCCTTGACCTTCTGGTAGGTCGCTCCCCCTCCGCTGCAGCACCACCAGTGACTCTGCCTTCCTGCTGCCGCCTCCTGCTTGCTGACTCGTGCTTGCTGCCCCCGTGCCTGACGCTCTCCCCTCTGCTGTGTGCCTGTGCCCCTTCCCTTCTTTTTTGTACACAGTGTGCCTGTGCCCCCACCCTTCTTTTTTGTAGCCTGTGTGCCTGTGCCACAGCCCTTTATTTTTAGGCCTGCTTCCTGCCCTTTTCCTGACAAGCTTCCCGCCGCTGCCCCCCCCTGTGGCCCCGCCCCTCGTGCCCATTCACTGCCCGCATTCCTGCCTCCCGCCTCCTAGCTGGTCCTCACCCCTCCCCCCTTAAATGGTGGCCGCTGTGCAGCCACGCTGCTGGCGCGCTGAAGGCGCGCCTAAGGCAAGCCCGTCTGCGCCTGTCCGTGCCTGGACAGCGCCCAGGGCCAGAACCCCTGGCCCTCACAACACCCGCAACGCACGCCACCGCTACGATGCCAGCACCCTCATCGCACTCAACCACGGACGCACCCCCAACTGCTACAAGGCCACCCCCCGGCGCACCCCCTTCACCTGCCAGAACTGCAACTTCTCCTGCAACAACAACGCCGAGACCACCACAGCAGCGGAACCCAACCAACTAGCAGCGTGGAGGTCTTTGGGTGTCCACTGACTCGTGAACTATTTTGGCAAGAACTACTGTGAACTGCGGGTTCTGGTGGAGTGACGTGGGGCCCTTACCTGTTACCGGTATCCTGGACTTGTAGAGAGACCCCGGAACACCGAGGCAGACTCCAAGTCCCAGGAATCTTTGCCTGACAACACCTGGGCCGGGAACAAGCCACGCCCTTTGAGGTTCCTCCCATATAAACATTTCACACACTCCCGTCGGGGAGCGCGCGGGAGCGTGTGGGACCGTTTGTGACCGTTTGTGACCGTTAGTGGCCGGGAGTGGTCGGGTCCGGCCACCCCTTTTGGGTTCGTGAATTGGTGTTCCCATAGTCTGCTCCTCGTATACGGGAAAATCAGTATAATCTCCAAGTACTCTTCATTGTGTAATTCATAGAGCTGTATGTGTCAGCGTTTGTCGACAGCACATAACATTAACCCCTGTATACATAGTGATAAAGAATGGGGAAGAAAAATCCTGCGTTATCTGTCCCGGCCCCAAAACAAAAAGCTGTCCTAAATCCTCCCCTGCCCAGTCTGACAGCAATTGATGGTATGCTGCAGAAAACCATGGGGTGGTGGCTAAAGCCATTGAAAATACAGAACGCCGCTTCTCGCTCCCTTCTGGCTCTCTTCCTCCTTTGCCATTTACTAATATATCGACGTTCACTATTGGCACCATCTTTTGTTGCTCTTCCAAGGGTCCACCATACTTCAACAATTCAGGACACCACCCCTACAATGGCTAATGCAACCCCCGAGTTTATGCCCTTACCACCAAGATTATTCCCGACCCACCCCTTCAGACAGAGGATTCTAGAGCCAATGGGTCCTGTGACACGCCATTAAGTTCAATCTCGGTTTCTGCCTCGTCGCCGAGTGTAAATAACGACACCCCGCGGGTAACAACTAGAGGGCAGAAGGCTAGGCATAAGTCAAAACACACTTATAAAGAAGGCCTAACTGTAAAAAACATTAAGGGGAATCTAGGTGCGAATAAGCAAAAGAAAGTTGCTGCTAAACATAATGTAGCAAAAGGGAAAAATGTTAATAACATCGTACCCGACACTGTATCTACCTCAAACAATGATAGGGGTCCTTATGTCTCAATCACAGAAAATCCAGTCATTCTCCCACCTTTTCCCTTACACAATGAGGGACTACTGGATAAAATGGAAATCCTTATGAAATCCTTAATGGCACCACTCCTGGAAAGGGTAAAGCGCATAGGGGAATAAATAGATAATCTGGAGCATGTAATGAAAAACAGCCCCACTACCCCAGGGCAACTAACTGACAGTGCACACACAAAGGCTACAGACCCACTACCGCCCTCAAGATCCAAAAATACTGGTTCCAATAACACTATCCAGCTATCACCTGACGTAGGCCCCTAGTTGCTCAAACAATTAGGAACACTGAAAACACGGGTAGACTCTCAAAGAGGGCTCCGTGGGCGGCTGAACTCAAGGATATAGAAATAAGGGAGGGTGCCCTTTGTAAGGCCACAGTATCTCTGGGACAGGTGAATAAAAACCTCTGTGCAGCCAAGGATTTTTCCCTGCCTGTAAACCAAAGAGGTCATTTCCACACATCGACCTACCCCACAATCAGCACCATATACCGTAGTGCTAGTTGGTGTCCCGGAGCTGCCCCAAGAAAAATCAGAAACTTATCCTGAGCTAAGAAATAAAGCCGCACACTGGCTAAACAAGAATAGGCCCCTTCCGTTTGACACATCTGGGGAAATACTATTTGCGAGAATGTTAAGCTGGATTGGCCACAGAAGAAAGGATCTTTTTGGGACTGTATTGTCATCAATTTTAGGGACAGGCGGGTGGTCCAACATATATGTAACTGGCCGGTTCAGTTTGGTGGGAGTGAAATCAGTACCAGGGATTTGAGTTTTTTCTATCCCCAATCCCCCTCTTCACCGACAACCACGCGTTACAGGGGATCAGCAAACACAAAACTGATGGAAGGGGCTAGAATTAGATATAATATTCCAACTTTTAACTATTTTGATAAGCTCTCCGATCTGGAAAGGGTGGATTGACTTCAGTCGGAGGGTCTCTCTTTTAATATCACGACCAGCGTATCTACCCCTTGTGTACACCAAGATAATTCGGACCAAGATCGTGCTGTAATTGAAGAAGTTCCCCCTAATGTCACCCATGCCAGCCATCCTAAGGAAAATATGGGAATGGGCCCCGAACTTGTAATAAACAAGGACGACCCATCCCTGAAAATACTATTCTGGAACGTTGCTGGTCTCCGTGCAAAGGTTGTGAATGACATCTGGCTGGATTTCGTTCACAACTTTAGCATTTTACAAGAAACATGGGCGCCATCCTAATTACACATTGAGGGCTACAAAACGCATTTCTCTCCTGCTCTACCTTCTATCTCTGGTAGAGTAAAAGGAGGACTCACTATCTTTGTATCTAATATCCTTCAATTCATAAGCATATTTCCCATTAGATTGGATTTAAATTTCCAAATACTTATTCTCCATCAGAATAACACTAATGCACTGGTAATTGTGAATTTTTATAATAACTTCCCTGTGGACGATTTAATAAAAGCTATAAAGGAAATATATTCCTGCGTCCAGGACCTAACCAATGAGGTACAAAAGGAGTTGGCCATAATATGGGGTGGGGACTTCAATCAAACTCTTTGTAAGCAGAGCACAAATACAGTCGGTGGTATTGCCGATGAACACGGCGACCCGGTAACCCATTTTCCCCACACTTCAGTCTGGTTTTGCCTGAACGAAACCATGTGTGGCTTAGATCTTGCCCTTGTTAACGACCTGATGAACCTTCCTATACCCGTTATACCTACTTTTAACGCCAGAGGCAGGCCAAGTGCAATCGATTTTATTTTTATCTCTGTGATAGTGGGAAAAGATCTACTTAACTGTAAAACCTATGACATCACTATCAGCGACCACTACCCAAATACTATCACCTTAAAGCCATAAAGAAACACGAGAGGTTTAACACCAAGACGACCCTAAGTCAAAAGAACTTAATACTAGATATATTAAATGGCTATTCCTTAAGGTAGGAAAAAGTGGATCCGCTGGATATTACAGCAAGACTGGTCATAAATCTTAGACCAACCATCAATAAATGTCTTGACCCAGCCACTACTAACGAGGGAATCATGGCAAATTTTGCCATATTGTTAACAACAATAAAGGAAATCCTATTCGTAAAACGAAAAATGGCAAAGTTAAAACTAAGGGACGGTTTGACAGCTCCTGCACAAAAGCCTATCAGAACCTAAAAGCAGCCTTAAACAAAAAGGACAGAAACACCAAGGAAATTGCAGCTCACAGGAAGAACTATAATCAGGTCCTAAAATGTAGGAAGAATAGCCTGAAAAAAGAATTTTGGGAACCATTGCATAGATCATGTACCCTAAGGGACAGCGCCGCCTTCTGGAAGGTTGTGAAGTCTCCATTTCTATCAGACACAACGGCTAATCCCAGTATTGACGTTGCGATCGACGAACAGCTTTGGGTTGACTATTTTGAGCGGATATTCAGCCTTCCATCGACCGCAATGCAATCAACTTCAGCTGGGTCACATTTAACACCCTTTCCGTTGTCCATTCACATTTCACACGAGGAGGTGGAGCTCGCACTGATGGCCAGTGAAAATGGCAAAGCGCCAGGACCCGATGGGGTTCCAATAGATCTTTTTAAATTTAACAAGGATCTATGGTCACCAATTTTAACTAGGGTTCTTCAAGCATCTTGTGCCCTGGGACTTATTGACTCGTGGTCCCAATCAATTCTTGTGCCCTTCTTTAAAAAAGGGGATCACTAATCACCATCTTGCTACCGGCCTATTTCCCTGTTGGATTCACTGGGGAAAGTGGCTGGCCGCGGTATTTTAGAGCGATTTGGGTTCCGTGAGGGCCTGGAACAACAGAGCAAGCCCTGAATCTATTCTTATTAATAGGCAAATACGTAAACGCTAAAGGGGGGCACTATATATGGCATACGTTGATCTCTCAGCAGCTTTTGACTGCGTTAACCACAACAAGCTGTGGAGTATCTTAGCGTACATGGGAATAGAGAAGCCCCTTATAACTCTCTTGCGTGAACTCTATTCAGACGCCACAGCTAGAGTTAGATACGGCCTGGGGGGCGAGTTAACAAAGTCGTTCAGAGTGGAGCGCGGCGTAAGGCAGGGCTTATGTCCTGGCCCTGTTTTTATTCAATCTATACGCTAACGGCCTGGAAAAAGCCATTCTAAAAGGGTCCCAGGACCTGCCCACCATAAATAATTGCCCTATACCAGTTTTACTCTATGTGGACAATGCTGTAATCCTAGCCCGTACCCCCATGGAATTACAGCGTGCTCTAGTGAAATATTACACATTTATGGCCAACCTCGATTTGAAGGTTGACATTAAAAATACGTTCGTTAGGTCCGCTGGGTCGAGGATTAAGACTAAGAACATTAAGGCCATGTACATTGAAAATCAAAAACTAGAGAGCACAATCACGTATCCTTATTTAGGCATCGTATTTGATCACAAATGATCCTGGAAGTATGCCATTGAATCCAGGAAACTTATGTTCACGAGGACAACAGCTGCCTTAGCTAACTTTGCCAATAAATTAGGCTGACGACCTACGTTACAACTCTTGGAAATTTATAGGGCAAAATGTATATCCAGTGTGACATACGGGGCCGGTGTTTGGGGATATGCCAAGGTCGAGGAGGTGCAAAGGGTCTGGCTCATCTAGAATCCCTACGGCTGTCTAGCGAGGTCTGCAAAGTTACAGTGCAACACTCGCTACAAATCCAAACAACTATGGCGGTTCAGCCTTATCTAACCTATAATCTATTGGGCTAAGATAGATTCTTGTTAACTAGGTTCAGAATAAACATCTTTCACCACCTGGTCACTTTTCCAAAAATTAACACCTGGGGAAAAAATCTTTAAAACTTTGTCCTTGTGACGAAATTTCTCCCCAGACGACGCTCCATACTACACTGTTTTGTAAATTTTATCAGGATCTGAGGAAACAGTGGCTAACACCAATTTTAAAAGTCTACGCAGGTGCCGTCCGGCATTTCTTGCCCTTCAATTTTTAGATGCTGAACCCTTTGCCAAACTGATAGCAAAATTCCTGAAACTGGTTGTTAAGCATAGGCAGAACGTGGAATAATTGAAAAGTAACATGGGCTGTCCCTTTCCCAACTTGAGGTTCTCTGTAACAGATAACACCTGTCTTGGCTGCGTTTTCCATTAATTTTGGTGTATTGAATTTTTATATTTGTTTTTAACTCCCTGTTTTTTCTTTTTAAGATTAATGTCATGTTTTTGTGCATGTATCTAGCACTTTATACATTTTACATTGAAGCTCTCTTGCTAGGAGTTACATCCTAAGAAAAATAGTTGTCAGTTTTTTACTGATGGAAGTTTTATAGAATTGTATGGTGCTAATTTTAAATTTGCTATTCTTATGATATTTCATTACATTGATTACACCTTTTTAATCGCATTTTCTATGTATTTGCAAATATATTGTGCTTTTATGGCTGTTTTCCTACATCCGAATAAAGCTTCTTTGACTTTGACTTTGACCAACCAACTACGATGCATCCTGCTCAACACCCGCTCCGCAAGCAAGCACGCCGTCGAGCTCTGGGACCGGCTCACCACCACTTCACCAGACTTCGCCTTCTTGACCGAGACCTGGATGAATGATGCCTCCACCACAGACTTCGCAGTGGCCATCCCCGATGTATACAAGATCTCGCGCAGAGACCGCACCAATGGAGCCGGGGGAGGCACCGCCATAATCCACAAGAACTCCATCAAAGCCTCCAGAACATGCACTTCAGGATCCACACCGACCCCAAAACCACCATCAGAGGCACCCTCATCTACAGACCACCAGGCCCACGTCCCCAATTCTTCAATTCCATCGTCGACTTCATCAGCATGCATGCCCTGACCTCCACCAACTACATCCTGCTCGGCGACCTGAACTACCACAACAACAGCAATTACTCCACCCTGATCGACAACCTTGCCACCCTCGGACTGAGTCAGATTGTCACTACCCCGACCCACATCGCCGGTCACCCGCTTGACGTCATCTTCACCGCCAGCCCCCACGTTGCCTTCAGCCACACTTCAGAGCTCACCAGGACCGACCACCACTGCGTCCACTTCACCTTCCAGAAACCCGTCTCCCACCACCGCACTCTACAGATCCCCTGCCGATGCTGGGGAAAAATCACCAAGGAATGACTAGAAACACACCTCGCTCTCCACCCACCGACCAGCCCCACCGACCCCGAGGAGGGGGCCCGCACTCTAAGACTCTGGATGGAGGACTGCGCCAACACCGTAGCACCCATGAAACAACCCACCGACAGAGACACCGGCCAGAGAGCCAGCTGGTTCACCCCGGAGCTCCTAGCCTCCAAACGCACCTGCCGGAAACTGGAGAACATCTGGCTCAACGACAGAACACCCGCCAACTGCACAGCCCACAAAGACGCTATCCGCAACATCACCACCTCATTAGGACCACCAAAAATGCCTCATTCAAAGACCGCCTCGACAACAACGCACACAACAGAAAGAGCTATTCAACATTGTGAAAGAGCTCTCCACTCCCAGCTCCTGCACCAACGACATTCCGCCATCACAAGCCCTGTGCGACACCCTCGCTGCCTTCTTCCACCACAAGATCACCGACATCCACAATAGCTTCACCCCCCGGATGCACCCCACGGACCCCGCCACGATGAACACCCCGAACCCACCGACCATGACCCCCTGACCACTTGGACCAACGTGAGCACCGAAGACATAACTAGGACCATGAGCACCATCCACTCAGGCTCCCCATCTGACCCGCTCCCCCACCACATCGCCAACAAATCCATCAGCATCATCGCACCCCACCTGCGTAACATCATCAACCTCTCCTTCGAGACCGCTACCTTCCCGAAGAGTTGGAAACACGCCGAGATCAACGCCATCCTGAAGAAACTCAAGGCTGACCCGAGCGACCTCAAAAACGTCTGGCCCATCTCCCTGCCTCCGCTCCCTGCGAAAGTCATGGAAAAGATCGTCACCACCCAGCTCACCCACTACCTAGAAGACAAAAGCATCCTGGACTCCTCCCAGTCAGGCTTCCACAGCAACTACAGCACTGAGACCGCCCTCATCGCCGCCACAAATGACATCAGAATCCTACTTGACAACAACATCCTCCTGGACCTCTCTGCCGCCTTCGACACCGTCTGCCACCACACACTGCGCACACGCCTCTACGATGCAGGGATCCGAGGAAAGGCCCTGGACTGGCCCACCTCCTTCCTCACTGACAGAACCCAAAGAGTCCGCCTCCCCCGTTCCACTCCGAAACCACCACTACCATCTGCGGCGTCCCCCAGGGATCCTCACTCAGCCCGACTCTGTTCAACATCTACATGGCCCCCCTCGCTCACATCGCCAGACTACACGACCTTAATATAATCTCATACGCCGACGACACCCAACTGATCCTCTCCATCACCAAAGACCCCCTCACCACCAAATCCAACCTACAGCAGGGCATGAAGGCCGTCGCCGAGTGGATGGAGGCAAGCCGACTTAAACTGAACACGGAGAAGACAGAGGTCCTCATCCTCGGACCCAATCCCTCAGCGTGGGACGACTCCTGGTGGCGAGCATCACTGGGAACCCCCCCAGCACCAACCAACCACTCACGCAACCTAGGGGTCATCCTCGACTCCAAGCTCAGCATGACCAACCAAGTCAATGCATTCTCCTCTTCCTGCTTCCACACCCTCCGCGTGCTTCACAAGATCTACAGATGGATCCCGATGGACACTCAGAAAACCGTCACCCACGCCCTCGTCAGCAGCCGACTCGGTATGCTGCAGAAAACCATGGGGTGGTGGCTAAAGCCATTGAAAATACAGAACGCCGCTTCTCGCTCCCTTCTGGCTCTCTTCCTCCTTTGCCATTTACTAATATATCGACGTTCACTATTGGCACCATCTTTTGTTGCTCTTCCAAGGGTCCACCATACTTCAACAATTCAGGACACCACCCCTACAATGGCTAATGCAACCCCCGAGTTTACGCCCTTACCACCAAGATTATCCCTGACCCCGACTATTTTTCCAAATGAGGCCATTCCCGACCCACCCCTTCAGACAGAGGATTCTAGAGCCAATGGGTCCTGTGACACGCCATTAAGTTCAATCTCGGTTTCTGCCTCGTCGCCGAGTGTAAATAACGACACCCCGCGGGTAACAACTAGAGGGCAGAAGGCTAGGCATAAGTCAAAACACACTTATAAAGAAGGCCTAACTGTAAAAAACATTAAGGGGAATCTAGGTGCGAATAAGCAAAAGAAAGTTGCTGCTAAACATAATGTAGCAAAAGGGAAAAATGTTAATAACATCGTACCCGACACTGTATCTACCTCAAACAATGATAGGGGTCCTTATGTCTCAATCACAGAAAATCCAGTCATTCTCCCACCTTTTCCCTTACACAATGAGGGACTACTGGATAAAATGGAAATCCTTATGAAATCCTTAATGGCACCACTCCTGGAAAGGGTAAAGCGCATAGGGGAATAAATAGATAATCTGGAGCATGTAATGAAAAACAGCCCCACTACCCCAGGGCAACTAACTGACAGTGCACACACAAAGGCTACAGACCCACTACCGCCCTCAAGATCCAAAAATACTGGTTCCAATAACACTATCCAGCTATCACCTGACGTAGGCCCCTAGTTGCTCAAACAATTAGGAACACTGAAAACACGGGTAGACTCTCAAAGAGGGCTCCGTGGGCGGCTGAACTCAAGGATATAGAAATAAGGGAGGGTGCCCTTTGTAAGGCCACAGTATCTCTGGGACAGGTGAATAAAAACCTCTGCGCAGCCAAGGATTTTTCCCTGCCTGCTAAACCAAAGAGGTCATTTCCACACATCGACCTACCCCACAATCAGCACCATATACCGTAGTGCTAGTTGGTGTCCCGGAGCTGCCCCAAGAAAAATCAGAAACTTATCCTGAGCTAAGAAATAAAGCCGCACACTGGCTAAACAAGAATAGGCCCCTTCCGTTTGACACATCTGGGGAAATACTATTTGCGAGAATGTTAAGCTTGCTGGGCCACAGAAGAAAGGATCTTTTTGGGGACTGTATTGTCATCAATTTTAGGGACAGGCGGGTGGTCCAACATATATGTAACTGGCCGGTTCAGTTTGGTGGGAGTGAAATCAGTACCAGGGATTTGAGTTTTTTCTATCCCCAATCCCCCTCTTCACCGACAACCACGCGTTACAGGGGATCAGCAAACGCAAAACTGATGGAAGGGGCTAGAATTAGATATAATATTCCAACTTTTAACTATTTTGATAAGCTCTCCGATCTGGAAAGGGTGGATTGACTTCAGTCGGAGGGTCTCTCTTTTAATATCACGACCAGCGTATCTACCCCTTGTGTACACCAAGATAATTCGGACCAAGATCGTGCTGTAATTGAAGAAGTTCCCCCTAATGTCACCCATGCCAGCCATCCTAAGGAAAATATGGGAATGGGCCCCGAACTTGTAATAAACAAGGACGACCCATCCCTGAAAATACTATTCTGGAACGTTGCTGGTCTCCGTGCAAAGGTTGTGAATGACATCTGGCTGGATTTCGTTCACAACTTTAGCATTTTACAAGAAACATGGGCGCCATCCTAATTACACATTGAGGGCTACAAAACGCATTTCTCTCCTGCTCTACCTTCTATCTCTGGTAGAGTAAAAGGAGGACTCACTATCTTTGTATCTAATATCCTTCAATTCATAAGCATATTTCCCATTAGATTGGATTTAAATTTCCAAATACTTATTCTCCATCAGAATAACACTAATGCACTGGTAATTGTGAATTTTTATAATAACTTCCCTGTGGACGATTTAATAAAAGCTATAAAGGAAATATATTCCTGCGTCCAGGACCTAACCAATGAGGTACAAAAGGAGTTGGCCATAATATGGGGTGGGGACTTCAATCAAACTCTTTGTAAGCAGAGCACAAATACAGTCGGTGGTATTGCCGATGAACACGGCGACCCGGTAACCCATTTTCCCCACACTTCAGTCTGGTTTTGCCTGAACGAAACCATGTGTGGCTTAGATCTTGCCCTTGTTAACGACCTGATGAACCCTCCTATACCCGTTATACCTACTTTTAACGGCAGAGGCAGGCCAAGTGCAATCGATTTTATTTTTATCTCTGTGATAGTGGGAAAAGATCTACTTAACTGTAAAACCTATGACATCACTATCAGCGACCACTACCCAAATACTATCACCTTAAAAGCTGTTGGACTTTGGCCCTTAGGGCAGGTTCACCCCTAGACTTTTTGCTTGAAATGGTGACCTGGAGATGGTGATTTTTGGATTCTGCGCACTTTCACTGTGTCCCAGTGGAAAGTGCGTGCGCACTCTGAGTGCATGTGCTGAGCTAGGCCTGCCCGCCCATAGGAATGCATGGGGAATGTATGTGTCCCTGGTAGTTCCTGATGCGTGGGGTGTACAGGCTTGAGTCTGGTATGTGTGAACTCGTGTGAGTGAATGCTGCGCAACGGTGTATGCAGCATGTATGTGTCTAGTAGCGAAGCGCCATTTCTAGACATGGCTGTACGTGTGCTGTGAGGGTGCTGGCGTGTGATTGGCTGGAGCTGGCTGGCATGCCAGGCTCCAGGAAGTCTGGATGGGTCTGCCCGGTGGTGAGTGGGAGATTAGCATGAGTGATGTGTGGGAGGAGTGTACCTGTGTCCTGGATGGGCTGGGTTTTCCCCACACAATGCTGGCTCCGCCCCCCTGTGGTGTGTCTAATGACCCAAGCCCTGCCAGTGAATAGAGAGGGTGGTTGAGGTAAACAGAGTACTCAAGAACCAGCTGCGACTGGTTCCGCCCCCACTCTGCACCTTCAGACAAAGGAATGCACTGTATAAAAATGGGGCTGTGTCCCCACAGATGTTGTTCTGCTTTTGGATCCTGCCAGAGGGGGCTGTTGCTGCTGCTGGGGCCAGGAGGACCGCCACTTGGACTGTCTCCCTGCCTGGAGACCCAGTGTGCTGGCGCTGGCCCAGCCTTGTCCCCCTGCCTGCCTCCAGCCCCTGCTGGAGCCCTGTCCTGTCCTCCAGTGCTGGGGAGCACTGAGGACTTCATTGCCTGCAGCCTGAGAGCGCTGCTCTCTGCCCTTCAGCGCTAGGAGCTCTGAGATCGCCTGCCTAGCGCTTGGAACCGCTGGATTTTACCCCCAGCGCCTGGGAGCGCTTTTTGCTGCTGTTTAGCGCTTACGAGCGCCTATTTTTGCCTGCAGCGCTTGGGAGCGCTGTGGTCTGCAGAGGCCGGTGCCCACCCGGCCTCCGATCGCCCCGTGTGGTGGTGGGACGGCGCGGGTGCCACCCCGCTCATTGCCGTATTATTTTGCCCAAGTGCCGATTTGTTGGATTCACGAGGGAGCCCACTCCTCGGATCCTGGGAAGCCGCCTGCCTGCCGAAAACGGGCCGCCGCGCTGCCCGCGACGACCCGGAAGCACTGGGCCGGCTGGCCAATCAGAGTGCGGCCCCAGAAAGGCCGACCGGAAGTCCCGCCTCCCCCGCCGAGCCGCGAGAGAGCCTGCCGAGGCTCCCCGAGAGGAGAGGAGAGCCCCGGGACCAGCGGGAGAGACCCGCCGCCGCTGGAAAGCCCAGCGCCAGACCGGTAGGTGCCTGCAGAGGAGGGGGGGAGCGTCGGGACACCTTGCCGGTGTCCGCCCCGCCCCCTCTCTGTAGCGCGACCTCGCGCCTATGTGTTGTTGGAGCCTGAGGGCTCCGGGGGCATTTCTTACTTCACGAGCCCTGAGAGGCTCTGAGCGCCCCACAATCACGTCGAGTCCCCAGAGGGGGGACTCCCAAAGAGAGGCGCCCGTGTGTTTCGAGCCTGAGGGCTCAGGGGGCATCTCCACGTTTTGGAGCCACGAGGTGCCCCGGGGGCACCAGTTGGTTTAGAGCCCAGCGTGGCTCTTGGCGAACATCACTGCTTTGGGTCCCCAGAGCGAGGGACCCCACAGCCCAGCGAGGCTGCACCTTTTGTTGCTGGAGCCCTGAGAGGCTCAGCAGCCCCCTTACTTGTGTAAGAGAGCCTGAGAGAGGTTCACCAGTGCCACAGTGGTGGTTCTTTGAGCCCAGAGAGGCTCCAACTTTGCGCTAACTTTCCCTGCTCCAGTTGCCCAGCACTTTGTGGGCAACTGCCACGTTTAGGCCCTGACATTGGGACACCGGGACAGTCACAGGTGGTGACTGGTGAGTTTGGGGAAATTGGTATTTGCTATGCACCTCTGAATGTATTGTTTATGCGTCATGTGCCTTTACACCTCTGAATGAATGTCATGCATTGCATCATGTGTTTTCCTCTTACACCCCTACAGGTATTGTAATACATAGGTGGTTGTTTTCTCCCTAGTACAGGTGGTGCTAGTGAGGTCCTGGTTACAAGTAATTACTGGTTGTGTGCTATTTTGTGCTATATTCTATGTACTAAGTGCTATTTCTGAAAGTGCTATTTCTGATTCCTGACAGTGGTCCAGGTGGCCCTGTCTTGTAAATATCCCCCTGTAAATTCTGCCCGTGCCTCTGGCACATTGTAAAGTGTGTGTTTTATCTAATGTGTTTTGGTGTAATACAAAGGCTATTTTTATATAACCTTGTGTGGAGTTTCCTTTGTGGTGGGCCTTTGGTTGTTGTTGCTGAGGTGCGTGCGCAAATACTTAACCTACATCGCCTCCAAGTTTAGCCTTGCTGCTCGCGCCACGTTACCTAGAGGGTGAGTAGGGGTTATCTTGGCGTGTAACTCCCTTGCCCTGACTTGGGTGTGGTGGTCTCTGACTGACTTTGGCGAAAGCCCTGGCCAGCCGGGGATCCCATTTCCAACATTGGCGGCAAGCGGTGGGATAAGGATTTGTGTTTGCCTTGTACCTTAGTAGCGGCTGGCTGCACCACAAAACTCTGCATTTTAGATGACCACATTTTAAGGGGATTGTTTTTTTTGGAAGTTTCATATTTTCTTCTCCTGAAGGTATCATTGTGCAATTGTGTCCAGTGCATTTGTTCCCCTGCCCCGCGCCCAGAGTCTGGTACCTGTGTCACTTGTGGTCAGGTTGAGAAGTCAGGGGTGGTAGAAACTGCCTTACTAGTCCGAGGGGGGGGTTGTGTGTGGATGAATGGTGTGTGGCACTAGGCAAGTGAGTGTGAGTTCTCTGGGGTAGAGAGCTTGCTGAATACCTTGTGAATTGTGTACTCCTGTGTTAGCTCAGACCCCTAGGTTCCCTGTGTGATCTCTTCACTAGAACGTCCGCCAGAATGGTGCCTGCTTTTGATGTCTGTGATCTGTTTAGATACAGTATGGGAGAGTTGGTAAGGTTCTGTGAAGAGAGAGACATAGGGGTGGATGAGTTAGACACTCAGTCCGAACTTAGGAGCAGCCTGATCCTATGGCAAAAGTGTCAGTGGGACCTTGAGCGCAGTGAGGAAAGGGCCCGGGCTTCACACCAGGAGGGTGGTGGGTCTGTGGGGAGCCCTGAAGATTCAGAAGAGGAGGAAGAAAATGATAGCACAGGGACGCCAGCAGATAGTGAGGACCCCATAGATAGGGAGTCCCTTGCTGGGTCCAGCATAGGAGGCAGCGCCTCATCCCTTTCCCTGTCCCCAGAGGAGCTGGAAGATAGGAGGAGAGAAAGGGAGCACCAGCTGGCTTTAGAGAGGCTCAGGTTGGAGCATGCCCAGGCTATGGCACAGCTGGGCATTAGAAAGCAACAGCTAGAGACCGAGAGGGTCTTAGCGCAGGAAAGGATAGAGGAGGCTGAGAGGGCCTCCACCAGAGGCGAAGTAGCTCTGGAGGGTAGACTATCCCCTGCGCGCAGTGTTGAGTTTCTGGATCCCCCAGGGAGGGTTGGGTCCAGTGGTGGCAGCTATTTAGATTCCAGTGTAGGAAATCCCAGTCCCAGTTCCCCCAGTCTGGTACCTGTTTCCCAAGAGGAGGAGTATAGGTTGAAATTCAGGGGCAGTAGGAAGCTGCCTCACCAGTCGTGGGAGAAGTTTGAGGATGAATGTTGTGGAGCACTGTGGGCTTGGGTAGAGGTTCACCCTGACTCTGATTTTGAAGTCTTGTTTGATCTTATAGTCAAAGAGCAGGTGCTCAGTGGTTGTTCGCCAGAGTTGCGCCAACACCTGTTGCAAGTTGGATTTACTGATACAGAGTTACTGGCAAGGGAAGCCGACCGCTGGGAAAGGGCCAGAGGTTCTCTAGAGTCATTGGTGAGTGACTCCAAAAGTAGTGGTTCAGGGATCTTCCAGCCCAGCGTGGTGGAGGAGGCTCAGTGTAGCCCAGCTAGGTCCCAGGATAGCGAGGAGGGTGTAGGGGCTCACTGCCTGGCTCAGTGGAGCAGGAGTGAGGGGGAGACCAAGGTTCCCCAGACGCCCGAAGCCCTGCCTCAGGACTTGGATGGTTTCTTGAGGGAACACCAGGTTGGGGACCTAGGCTGTCCTGTTAGTCCACTTGAGGAGGATCTCCTAGTGAGTAGAGGACCTGGAGTGTCTGTAACCAGAGCTCCTGTGGTTCTAGAGTCTGGCAGTACCGCTCCGGTAGGGAGGGTACAGGAGTCCAGAGTGAGGAGTGATTGGGGGAGTTCCCCAGTGGAAGGACCAGTGGGTCAGGGACTACCCAGTTGGGCTAGGTTCCCGTGTAGTGACCATGGTGACACCACTTCTGGTCTGGGGGATCGTCACGCACTGTCAGGTGGACAGAGGGCGGGAGATCTGCGCCAGACAGACAGTCACGCAACAGATGTGACATTTGTTAGCCTCAGGGGGATTGCGAGTGAATCCCCAGAAGTCCTGGAGTGCCAGGCAATTGTTCCACCGAAGGTTCTAGACCAGAGGTTGGGAGGCCAGGTTCAGGATCAGCCTGACCTGAAGGGTAGGACGACTGTAACCAGTGTCCTGACCGGTTCTTCTTCCAGAGGAACTTCTCCAGGTGGGAGAGGGCAGACCTCTGGAAGGGGGTGCAGAGGGTGGGAGAGCCCACCTCTGACCCCGGTGCAACCTGAGTGGATAAGTCCTGGGTTGGAATGGCGTTCTAGGGGTACCCCTCGCAGAGGGAGGAGGAACCCTAGGAGAAGAGGTAGGGGGAGGAGAGCCTTCCCCGAGACTCCTGGTCCGCCTGAGGTTGTAGGCCCTCGGCTGGAGTACCAGTGGCAGTCTAGTCCTGTCTTGCAGACAGGAAGAGTGGAAAATGGCTCCTATGTGCCAGGGGTTACTACCCCCCGCTCTGCGAATTGGCATGGACCCGTGGCACCTGGGTGGCCCAGGGCCTGGTCCTGGCCGCGGACAACTTGGGAGTACCAGTGGGGTAGCCCAGTTGGTCCAGACAGTGTGTTGAGAAGGAATCCCATGGGTTCACCGTGGCATAGAACAGGAGGGTGTCCCTGCAGTTGCGGGCCCGCGTCCGTGTTCTATCGCCCCAAGCAGGGAAGTCCATCACGGTGGTGATTGGTCTCCCCTGCGTTTTGGCTGGAAGGGGGTTATGTTGGACTTTGGCCCTTAGGGCAGGTTCACCCCTAGACTTTTTGCTTGAAATGGTGACCTGGAGATGGTGATTTTTGGATTCTGCGCACTTTCACTGTGTCCCAGTGGAAAGTGCGTGCGCACTCTGAGTGCATGTGCTGAGCTAGGCCTGCCCGCCCATAGGAATGCATGGGGAATGTATGTGTCCCTGGTAGTTCCTGATGCGTGGGGTGTACAGGCTTGAGTCTGGTATGTGTGAACTCGTGTGAGTGAATGCTGCGCAACGGTGTATGCAGCATGTATGTGTCTAGTAGCGAAGCGCCATTTCTAGACATGGCTGTACGTGTGCTGTGAGGGTGCTGGCGTGTGATTGGCTGGAGCTGGCTGGCATGCCAGGCTCCAGGAAGTCTGGATGGGTCTGCCCGGTGGTGAGTGGGAGATTAGCATGAGTGATGTGTGGGAGGAGTGTACCTGTGTCCTGGATGGGCTGGGTTTTCCCCACACAATGCTGGCTCCGCCCCCCTGTGGTGTGTCTAATGACCCAAGCCCTGCCAGTGAATAGAGAGGGTGGTTGAGGTAAACAGAGTACTCAAGAACCAGCTGCGACTGGTTCCGCCCCCACTCTGCACCTTCAGACAAAGGAATGCACTGTATAAAAATGGGGCTGTGTCCCCACAGATGTTGTTCTGCTTTTGGATCCTGCCAGAGGGGGCTGTTGCTGCTGCTGGGGCCAGGAGGACCGCCACTTGGACTGTCTCCCTGCCTGGAGACCCAGTGTGCTGGCGCTGGCCCAGCCTTGTCCCCCTGCCTGCCTCCAGCCCCTGCTGGAGCCCTGTCCTGTCCTCCAGTGCTGGGGAGCACTGAGGACTTCATTGCCTGCAGCCTGAGAGCGCTGCTCTCTGCCCTTCAGCGCTAGGAGCTCTGAGATCGCCTGCCTAGCGCTTGGAACCGCTGGATTTTACCCCCAGCGCCTGGGAGCGCTTTTTGCTGCTGTTTAGCGCTTACGAGCGCCTATTTTTGCCTGCAGCGCTTGGGAGCGCTGTGGTCTGCAGAGGCCGGTGCCCACCCGGCCTCCGATCGCCCCGTGTGGTGGTGGGACGGCGCGGGTGCCACCCCGCTCATTGCCGTATTATTTTGCCCAAGTGCCGATTTGTTGGATTCACGAGGGAGCCCACTCCTCGGATCCTGGGAAGCCGCCTGCCTGCCGAAAACGGGCCGCCGCGCTGCCCGCGACGACCCGGAAGCACTGGGCCGGCTGGCCAATCAGAGTGCGGCCCCAGAAAGGCCGACCGGAAGTCCCGCCTCCCCCGCCGAGCCGCGAGAGAGCCTGCCGAGGCTCCCCGAGAGGAGAGGAGAGCCCCGGGACCAGCGGGAGAGACCCGCCGCCGCTGGAAAGCCCAGCGCCAGACCGGTAGGTGCCTGCAGAGGAGGGGGGGAGCGTCGGGACACCTTGCCGGTGTCCGCCCCGCCCCCTCTCTGTAGCGCGACCTCGCGCCTATGTGTTGTTGGAGCCTGAGGGCTCCGGGGGCATTTCTTACTTCACGAGCCCTGAGAGGCTCTGAGCGCCCCACAATCACGTCGAGTCCCCAGAGGGGGGACTCCCAAAGAGAGGCGCCCGTGTGTTTCGAGCCTGAGGGCTCAGGGGGCATCTCCACGTTTTGGAGCCACGAGGTGCCCCGGGGGCACCAGTTGGTTTAGAGCCCAGCGTGGCTCTTGGCGAACATCACTGCTTTGGGTCCCCAGAGCGAGGGACCCCACAGCCCAGCGAGGCTGCACCTTTTGTTGCTGGAGCCCTGAGAGGCTCAGCAGCCCCCTTACTTGTGTAAGAGAGCCTGAGAGAGGTTCACCAGTGCCACAGTGGTGGTTCTTTGAGCCCAGAGAGGCTCCAACTTTGCGCTAACTTTCCCTGCTCCAGTTGCCCAGCACTTTGTGGGCAACTGCCACGTTTAGGCCCTGACATTGGGACACCGGGACAGTCACAGGTGGTGACTGGTGAGTTTGGGGAAATTGGTATTTGCTATGCACCTCTGAATGTATTGTTTATGCGTCATGTGCCTTTACACCTCTGAATGAATGTCATGCATTGCATCATGTGTTTTCCTCTTACACCCCTACAGGTATTGTAATACATAGGTGGTTGTTTTCTCCCTAGTACAGGTGGTGCTAGTGAGGTCCTGGTTACAAGTAATTACTGGTTGTGTGCTATTTTGTGCTATATTCTATGTACTAAGTGCTATTTCTGAAAGTGCTATTTCTGATTCCTGACAGTGGTCCAGGTGGCCCTGTCTTGTAAATATCCCCCTGTAAATTCTGCCCGTGCCTCTGGCACATTGTAAAGTGTGTGTTTTATCTAATGTGTTTTGGTGTAATACAAAGGCTATTTTTATATAACCTTGTGTGGAGTTTCCTTTGTGGTGGGCCTTTGGTTGTTGTTGCTGAGGTGCGTGCGCAAATACTTAACCTACATCGCCTCCAAGTTTAGCCTTGCTGCTCGCGCCACGTTACCTAGAGGGTGAGTAGGGGTTATCTTGGCGTGTAACTCCCTTGCCCTGACTTGGGTGTGGTGGTCTCTGACTGACTTTGGCGAAAGCCCTGGCCAGCCGGGGATCCCATTTCCAACAAAAGCCATAAAGAAACACGAGAGGTTTAACATCAAGACGACCCTAAGTCAAAAGAACTTAATACTAGATATATTAAATGGCTATTCCTTAAGGTAGGAAAAAGTGGATCCGCTGGATATTACAGCAAGACTGGTCATAAATCTTAGACCAACCATCAATAAATGTCTTGACCCAGCCACTACTAATGAGGGAATCATGGCAAATTTTGCCATATTGTTAACAGCAATAAAGGAAATCCTATTCGTAAAACGAAAAATGGCAAAGTTAAAACTAAGGGACGGTTTGACAGCTCCTGCACAAAAGCCTATCAGAACCTAAAAGCAGCCTTAAACAAAAAGGACAGAAACACCAAGGAAATTGCAGCTCACAGGAAGAACTATAATCAGGTCCTAAAATGTAGGAAGAATAGCCTGAAAAAAGAATTTTGGGAACCATTGCATAGATCATGTACCCTAAGGGACAGCGCCGCCTTCTGGAAGGTTGTGAAGTCTCCATTTCTATCAGACACAACGGCTAATCCCAGTATTGACGTTGCGATCGACGAACAGCTTTGGGTTGACTATTTTGAGCGGATATTCAGCCTTCCATCGACCGCAATGCAATCAACTTCAGCTGGGTCACATTTAACACCCTTTCCGTTGTCCATTCACATTTCACACGAGGAGGTGGAGCTCGCACTGATGGCCAGTGAAAATGGCAAAGCGCCAGGACCCGATGGGGTTCCAATAGATCTTTTTAAATTTAACAAGGATCTATGGTCACCAATTTTAACTAGGGTTCTTCAAGCATCTTGTGCCCTGGGACTTATTGACTCGTGGTCCCAATCAATTCTTGTGCCCTTCTTTAAAAAAGGGGATCACTAATCACCATCTTGCTACCGGCCTATTTCCCTGTTGGATTCACTGGGGAAAGTGGCTGGCTGCGGTATTTTAGAGCGATTTGGGTTCCGTGAGGGCCTGGAACAACAGAGCAAGCCCTGAATCTATTCTTATTAATAGGCAAATACGTAAACGCTAAAGGGGGGCACTATATATGGCATACGTTGATCTCTCAGCAGCTTTCGACTGCGTTAACCACAACAAGCTGTGGAGTATCTTAGCGTACATGGGAATAGAGAAGCCCCTTATAACTCTCTTGCGTGAACTCTATTCAGACGCCACAGCTAGAGTTAGATACGGCCTGGGGGGCGAGTTAACAAAGTCGTTCAGAGTGGAGCGCGGCGTAAGGCAGGGCTTCTGTCCTGGCCCTGTTTTTATTCAATCTATACGCTAACGGCCTGGAAAAAGCCATTCTAAAAGGGTCCCAGGACCTGCCCACCATAAATAATTGCCCTATACCAGTTTTACTCTATGTGGACAATGCTGTAATCCTAGCCCGTACCCCCATGGAATTACAGCGTGCTCTAGTGAAATATTACGCATTTATGGCCAACCTCGATTTGAAGGTTGACATTAAAAATACGTTCGTTAGGTCCGCTGGGTCGAGGATTAAGACTAAGAACATTAAGCCATGTACATTGAAAATCAAAAACTAGAGAGCACAATCACGTATCCTTATTTAGGCATCGTATTTGATCACAAATGCTCCTGGAAGTATGCCATTGAATCCAGGAAACTTATGTTCACGAGGACAACAGCTGCCTTAGCTAACTTTGCCAATAAATTAGGCTGACGACCTACATTACAACTCTTGGAAATTTATAGGGCAAAATGTATATCCAGTGTGACATACGGGGCCGGTGTTTGGGGATATGCCAAGGTCGAGGAGGTGCAAAGGGTCTGGCTCATCTAGAATCCCTACGGCTGTCTAGCGAGGTCTGCAAAGTTACAGTGCAACACTCGCTACAAATCCAAACAACTATGGCGGTTCAGCCTTATCTAACCTATAATCTATTGGGCTAAGATAGATTCTTGTTAACTAGGTTCAGAATAAACATCTTTCACCACCTGGTCACTTTTCCAAAAATTAACACCTGGGGAAAAATCTTTAAAACTTTGTCCTTGTGACGAAATTTCTCCCCAGACGACGCTCCATACTACACTGTTTTGTAAATTTTATCAGGATCTGAGGAAACAGTGGCTAACACCAATTTTAAAAATCTACGCAGGTGCCGTCCGGCATTTCTTGCCCTTCAATTTTTAGATGCTGAACCCTTTGCCAAACTGATAGCAAAATTCCTGAAACTGGTTGTTAAGCATAGGCAGAACGTGGAATAATTGAAAAGTAACATGGGCTGTCCCTTTCCCAACTTGAGGTTCTCTGTAACAGATAACACCTGTCTTGGCTGCGTTTTCCATTAATTTTGGTGTATTGAATTTTTATATTTGTTTTTAACTCCCTGTTTTTTCTTTTTAAGATTAATGTCATGTTTTTGTGCATGTATCTAGCACTTTATACATTTTACATTGAAGCTCTCTTGCTAGGAGTTACATCCTAAGAAAAATAGTTGTCAGTTTTTTACTGATGGAAGTTTTATAGAATTGTATGGTGCTAATTTTAAATTTGCTATTCTTATGATATTTTATTACATTGATTACACCTTTTTAATCGCATTTTCTATGTATTTGCAAATATATTGTGCTTTTATGGCTGTTTTCCTACATCCGAATAAAGCTTCTTTGACTTTGACTTTGACCAACCAACTACGATGCATCCTGCTCAACACCCGCTCTGCAAGCAAGCACGCCGTCGAGCTCTGGGACCGGCTCACCACCACTTCACCAGACTTCGCCTTCTTGACCGAGACCTGGATGAATGATGCCTCCACCACAGACTTCGCAGTGGCCATCCCCGATGTATACAAGATCTCGCGCAGAGACCGCACCAATGGAACTCCATCAAAGCCTCCAGAACATGCACTTCAGGATCCACACCGACCCCAAAACCACCATCAGAGGCACCCTCATCTACAGACCACCAGGCCCACGTCCCCAATTCTTCAATTCCATCGTCGACTTCATCAGCATGCATGCCCTGACCTCCACCAACTACATCATACTCGGCGACCTGAACTACCACAACAACAGCAATTACTCCACCCTGATCGACAACCTTGCCACCCTCGGACTGAGTCAGATTGTCACTACCCCGACCCACATCGCCGGTCACCCGCTTGACGTCATCTTCACCGCCAGCCCCCACGTTGCCTTCAGCCACACTTCAGAGCTCACCAGGACCGACCACCACTGCGTCCACTTCACCTTCCAGAAACCCGTCTCCCACCACCGCACTCTACAGATCCCCTGCCGATGCTGGGGAAAAATCACCAAGGAATGACTAGAAACACACCTCGCTCTCCACCCACCGACCAGCCCCACCGACCCCGAGGAGGGGGCCCGCACTCTCAGACTCTGGATGGAGGACTGCGCCAACACCGTAGCACCCATGAAACAACCCACCGACAGAGACACCGGCCAGAGAGCCAGCTGGTTCACCCCGGAGCTCCTAGCCTCCAAACGCACCTGCCGGAAACTGGAGAACATCTGGCTCAACGACAGAACACCCGCCAACTGCACAGCCCACAAAGACGCTATCCGCAACATCACCACCTCATTAGGACCACCAAAAATGCCTCATTCAAAGACCGCCTCGACAACAACGCACACAACAGAAAGAGCTATTCAACATTGTGAAAGAGCTCTCCACTCCCAGCTCCTGCACCAACGACATTCCGCCATCACAAGCCCTGTGCGACACCCTCGCTGCCTTCTTCCACCACAAGATCACCGACATCCACAATAGCTTCACCCCCCGGATGCACCCCACGGACCCCGCCATGATGAACACCCCGAACCCACCGACCACGACCCCCTGACCACTTGGACCAACGTGAGCACCGAAGACATAACTAGGACCATGAGCACCATCCACTCAGGCTCCCCATCTGACCCGCTCCCCCACCACATCGCCAACAAATCCATCAGCATCATCGCACCCCACCTGCGTAACATCATCAACCTCTCCTTGGAGACCGCTACCTTCCCGAAGAGTTGGAAACACGCCGAGATCAACGCCATCCTGAAGAAACTCAAGGCTGACCCGAGCGACCTCAAAAACGTCTGGCCCATCTCCCTGCCTCCGCTCCCTGCGAAAGTCATGGAAAAGATCGTCACCACCCAGCTCACCCACTACCTAGAAGACAAAAGCATCCTGGACTCCTCCCAGTCAGGCTTCCACAGCAACTACAGCACTGAGACCGCCCTCATCGCCGCCACAAATGCCATCAGAATCCTACTTGACAACAACATCCTCCTGGACCTCTCTGCCGCCTTCGACACCGTCTGCCACCACACACTGCGCACACGCCTCTACGATGCAGGGATCCGAGGAAAGGCCCTGGACTGGCCCACCTCCTTCCTCACCGACAGAACCCAAAGAGTCCGCCTCCCCCCGTTCCACTCTGAAACCACCACTACCATCTGCGGCGTCCCCCAGGGATCCTCACTCAGCCCGACTCTGTTCAACATCTACATGGCCCCCCTCGCTCACATCGCCAGACTACACGACCTTAATATAATCTCCTACGCCGACGACACCCAACTGATCCTCTCCATCACCAAAGACCCCCTCACCACCAAATCCAACCTACAGCAGGGCATGAAGGCCGTCGCCGAGTGGATGGAGGCAAGCCGACTTAAACTGAACACGGAGAAGACAGAGGTCCTCATCCTCGGACCCAATCCCTCAGCGTGGGACGACTCCTGGTGGCGAGCATCACTGGGAACCCCCCCAGCACCAACCAACCACTCACGCAACCTAGGGGTCATCCTCGACTCCAAGCTCAGCATGACCAACCAAGTCAATGCAGTCTCCTCTTCCTGCTTCCACACCCTCCGCGTGCTTCGCAAGATCTACAGATGGATCCCGATGGACACTCAGAAAACCGTCACCCACGCCCTCGTCAGCAGCCGACTCGGTATGCTGCAGAAAACCATGGGGTGGTGGCTAAAGCCATTGAAAATACAGAACGCCGCTTCTCGCTCCCTTCTGGCTCTCTTCCTCCTTTGCCATTTACTAATATATCGACGTTCACTATTGGCACCATCTTTTGTTGCTCTTCCAAGGGTCCACCATACTTCAACAATTCAGGACACCACCCCTACAATGGCTAATGCAACCCCCGAGTTTACGCCCTTACCACCAAGATTATCCCTGACCCCGACTATTTTTCCAAATGAGGCCATTCCCAACCCACCCCTTCAGACAGAGGATTCTAGAGCCAATGGGTCCTGTGACACGCCATTAAGTTCAATCTCGGTTTCTGCCTCGTCGCCGAGTGTAAATAACGACACCCCGCGGGTAACAACTAGAGGGCAGAAGGCTAGGCATAAGTCAAAACACACTTATAAAGAAGGCCTAACTGTAAAAAACATTAAGGGGAATCTAGGTGCGAATAAGCAAAAGAAAGTTGCTGCTAAACATAATGTAGCAAAAGGGAAAAATGTTAATAACATCGTCCCCGACACTGTATCTACCTCAAACAATGATAGGGGTCCTTATGTCTCAATCACAGAAAATCCAGTCATTCTCCCACCTTTTCCCTTACACAATGAGGGACTACTGGATAAAATGGAAATCCTTATGAAATCCTTAATGGCACCACTCCTGGAAAGGGTAAAGCGCATAGGGGAATAAATAGATAATCTGGAGCATGTAATGAAAAACAGCCCCACTACCCCAGGGCAACTAACTGACAGTGCACACACAAAGGCTACAGACCCACTACCGCCCTCAAGATCCAAAAATACTGGTTCCAATAACACTATCCAGCTATCACCTGACGTAGGCCCCTAGTTGCTCAAACAATTAGGAACACTGAAAACACGGGTAGACTCTCAAAGAGGGCTCCGTGGGCGGCTGAACTCAAGGATATAGAAATAAGGGAGGGTGCCCTTTGTAAGGCCACAGTATCTCTGGGACAGGTGAATAAAAACCTCTGCGCAGCCAAGGATTTTTCCCTGCCTGCTAAACCAAAGAGGTCATTTCCACACATCGACCTACCCCACAATCAGCACCATATACCGTAGTGCTAGTTGGTGTCCCGGAGCTGCCCCAAGAAAAATCAGAAACTTATCCTGAGCTAAGAAATAAAGCCGCACACTGGCTAAACAAGAATAGGCCCCTTCCGTTTGACACATCTGGGGAAATACTATTTGCGAGAATGTTAAGCTTGCTGGGCCACAGAAGAAAGGATCTTTTTGGGGACTGTATTGTCATCAATTTTAGGGACAGGCGGGTGGTCCAACATATATGTAACTGGCCGGTTCAGTTTGGTGGGAGTGAAATCAGTACCAGGGATTTGAGTTTTTTCTATCCCCAATCCCCCTCTTCACCGACAACCACGCGTTACAGGGGATCAGCAAACACAAAACTGATGGAAGGGGCTAGAATTAGATATAATATTCCAACTTTTAACTATTTTGATAAGCTCTCCGATCTGGAAAGGGTGACTTTTAGAAGTGGTGAGGCGTAAATGTATTGTGTGACATACCCGCATTCGAACTACCTTTGCATTAACCATGGTGGGACAACACAATAACACCCTGCTCACTGCTGTCATGTTTTATTTGCCCCAAACGTAACCTGCACCAGGCATCATCACAGGGTGAATTGTTTTTATAGCGCTCTGTCGCCTGAATGGGCCATGGTTGGTTTGTAAGTACACAGAGTATATGGCAACTTCAGACTGTCTATAAACAAGTAAACAAGAATATAGTTGTTGTCACATAGTCTATTGCGTGCTTGTTATGTGCTATGCTTTGCATCAGGCGCATTGACCCTCTGTGCTTGCTGAGTCAAACCTGTGGTCATGCTGCACAGTGCACACAAATCACCCTAGCAAGTGCACAAACCAACATCAATTCACTGCCATTATACCCTGGGACTACTGGGGTGTAAAATGTGCCCTTCAGCGGGTGCATTATCCTCATAAAATATTTTATTAAGCAATCTGTCTGTAAATAAGCCAGAACAGCTTTGCTGTTACATTTGTCAGTAGGGACAAAGTTTGTAAAAACAGAAATGCATAAACGAACAGTCAGTCTCTGCATTTGCTGCACTGCTTCCGAGCATGTTCTGCAGCTCTAAAATGTAAGCATCATATATTCAGAGGTGAGACCAGAACTCTTAGAAATTAATCTTTTACACTGACATCAGAAGTGCAAGTCAGTGCCCACTATAGCAGGTGCAGCGTGTACTTCCACGTGCCGGTACAGTATGCGTCATTGTAACCATACCCTTGGATCCTCAAAGACACACATGGAATAGCCCAACAGTAAGTGAAGCCACTTCAACAGACCGAAAACTCTTGAAGAGCCGGCCTTTGACCTGAATGCTAAACCACATGTAAGCAATTAACAATAAGGCACGGAGTAGCGTGCTTCCACGGCCGAGAGGCCTGACAAACTTTAGTACTACGGGCATATACTTCCTTTGCATTATCCACACACACAGGTGTTCTAACACTCTTATGATGCACCGCACAGCTGCTTTTTAGCTCATAACCATACATTACAGGCATTCCAAGTCACTCACCATTATGCTTCCCTAGCAGATTATGGCCTCTAAATGTTCTTATAATTTCCTCTACTGAAATACCTCGGACCCAAATTAATTTAATCATCGTTCCAGCATACATAATTGAAAGTAATTGAATTGAAAGTAAACTTATAAATGCGCAACTTTGCCCGAAGGCATCAAGGCACCTACAAAGAAAATCAGAAAAAAGAAGAAAGAAAAGGCTAAAAACCCAAAGCTAAGGATATGCTCTGCCAAAGAGCCAAGTTTTTAGAGCCTTTCTAAAAGAAGGCATTGAAGGTAGAATCCTGATCTCCAGGGGAACGATATTCCACCATCTTGGAGCAAGATTGGAGAAAGCTCTGCCTCCCCATTTAGCTCTGCGCACCCGAGGTACAGTAAGGAGCAATTTCGACGCGGAGCGAAGGTTCCTCTCAGGAGAGTACAAGGAGAGGAGATTTTTTATACCTCCAGTCTCCTTCTTGTTTAAGGCGCCATACGCCAGGCATAACACTTTGAATGAGATCCTGGCATCAATGGGGAGCCAGTGCAGAGATTTCCTGGCAGCGGTCGCAGACGACCTCTTCGGAAGATCCAGGACAAACTTCATTTATTTTTTGCATTTGTATGGCGCGCAGCTACCCAACAAGGGTTTCCCGGCGCCGATGACAGAATTTAAGCAAGTTTATGAAGGAAGGTAAGTGATGGTGGATTATTTCTGGAAGAGCCAGGTCTTTAGCTGTTTTCTGAAGATGTTATACCTGTCTTCTTTCCGGATATGGGGGGGGAGTTTGTTCCAAAGTGTGGGCCCTATGACAGCAAAGGATCTACCTCCCATTCTTGCAAATTTGAACTTTGGGATGGAAAAGTTTGCAGCATTTTGCGAGCGTAGTGCTCTCGCCGGAGTGTAGGGAGTGGCGAGGGTTTGGAGATATTTAGGGGCGGTACCAGATTTGATCCTAAACATATAGCTCAGGGCTTTGAACCTAATACAGCTTTCCACCCTGAGCCAATGTAGGTCTTTTAGGTGGCTGGACACACTGGAGGTTTTTGGGATATTACAGAGTAGCCTAGCCGCTGAATTCTGGACCACTTGTAATCGGTTAATGACAGCTTTGTTTGAGCCCAAGTAGAGAATGTTGCCGTAGTCAATCCTTGATGTAATAAGTGCATTGACTACGGACTTTTGGGTGTCGAGGGGCAACATCCAAAGGATCTTCCTTAGCCATTTTAGGATGGTGAAGCAGAGGCCTACCACTCTGTTTGCCTGCTGCTTCATGGACAAGGTGTTATCGATGATGACTCCCAGATTTCTAACTTGAGTGGCGGGAGTAGGGATGGAACCGAGCTCAGAGGGCCAGTGAGAAGCGTTCCAGAGGTCTTTGTTTTTCCCCAAAAGGAGGACCTCGGTCTTGTCTCCATTGAGTTTCAGCTGGTGTGCGGACATCCAGCTAAAGATGTTATGGAGACCTTGATTAAGGCGAGATGGAAGAAGTGGGTTTGCTTCTGACAGGGAGAAGATGATTTGGGAATCATCAGCGTATGTCATGAGGGTGAGGCCAGATTCATCCGCTAGATCAGCCAAGGGCCGGAGGTAGAGATTAAAAAACAGAGGGCTTAGGATGGAGCCCTGTGGTACTCCATGGGGGGCGCTCATTTTATCCGAGCAGGCTATTGGGGATGTGATTTGGAAGGTTCTCTGTGACAAGAAGGACTCAATCCATTTTAGTGCATCGCCCCTGATGCCATTTCTCCCCAGGGTGGCCAGCAGTTTGGCGTGGGAGATGGTGTCGAAAGCCGCACTCAAGTCTAGTAAAATGAGTGCGACTGTCTGGCCTTCGTCCAGGAGTCTCCTGATGTTTTCGGTAACTCCTAGTAGGGCGGTTTCAGTAGAGAAGCCGGCCCTAAACCCAGATTGCGAGGGATGGAGAAGACTGTTTTCTTCGGTGAAGAAGGTGAGGGCAGAGTGAATATGTCTCTCCAACAATTTTGAAAAAATAGGGAGGAGGGAGATCGGCCGGTAGTTTGAGGAGAGCTCCGGGTTTGCAGTGGGTTTTTTTAAAAGTGGACTGACCATAGCGTGTTTCCACATTGAGGGCACTACGGCGAGTTGAAGAGAAGAATTTAGAGTTTCAGCAATAATGGACAGAGCAGGGACGTCCAGGATTTTAAGAATAGAAGTGGGTACCGGATCACAAGGGGAACCTGATTTAACAGTTTTGAGGGTGGAGACTAATGACTCTATGGTAAAAGGAGGCCAGGATTCAATGATGTTAATGTCGTTTGGCCAGAAGGGAGTTGATTCACCAAGGTCATGGGTGGGGAGGTTACTCCTAATGCCAGAGATGATATTCTCGATTTTCTCTTTAAAGAAGGAGGCAAGATCTTGGCATTGTTTTTTGTCCAAGGGTCGAGCTGAAGCTGCCGTTTTTTCCCCTGCGAGGTTTTTTACCGTGTTGAATAGCATTTTTGCTTTGTTTGTCGCAGTATTGATGGTTTTGGCCACATGAAGGGCTCGGGCTTTGTTGCAGGCTGAGTGGTAATCATTCCTGGCTTTGTGGTACGTGATTTTTTTATCATGAGCGTAATCTTTCCGCCAATTTCTTTCAAGGGTTTTGCATTTTGATTTCATGGTTTTTAGGGAATCATTAAACCAAGGAGCCGGGGGGCGGTGGATATTGCTTTTTTCTTGGGATAGGGGAAGACATCTTTCGACGGCGTTTTCTAGCCAGGAGTGGGTGGCCAGATCAATATTTTCCATGTCCGTGCCTGGACCTGGAAGCTGGCTTTCTAGAGTACGATTAAGTTCCTTCACATCTAGAAGTTTCCAGTTCCTTCTCATAGATGAGGGCCGAATGGTGTTTGTAATCGGTGATGTAGGTAATTTTAAGCAAAAATGAATAAGGTAGTGATCTGACCAGCAAATCGGAGTCGTGTCTAGCCAGGAGAGTTGAGGGATGTTTGTGAAAACGGGGTCAAGCAGATGCCCCGCCTTGTGGGTAGCCCCAGTGTTAATTGGGGATAAATGTAATGCAGCTAGATCGTCGAGTAAGGACAAACTTCGCCGCAGCATTTTGCACCAATTGGAGACCTCGCAACAGACCTTTATTGGCCCCTGCATATAAAGCATTGCAATAGTCGAGCCTAGATGTTATCAAAGGTACGACCGTCTGTTTTAACTGTAACATACAGTTAATTATTACACTTTCATCGAGCCCCACATTAAGATAACTCCCTCAGAGGCGTGAGGACATCGCAGTGACGCCTCAAAATAGGATTCCTTTCAATAGTGACCATTTACCCAGGCATAATAGAGGATGGGCCGGAGCCAAGATTGCTGCGCACAGTGACAAACTTTGAAAAATGTCTGTTTCTGCAGTGTTAAATAGCGCTAATTCGCGCTGAATGCATTGAAGCTTTTTACATGAGCCCCAGGTACCTTACGAACAGGAAAGGTCACATTTTTGTTTGTTAGGCTCCAGCATTAAGCGATTTGCGCAGATTCACGGGATGTTGTGAAACGTCGGGAGTGAGACTGCTATCCCCTGCCCTCCGCCGTCACGAAGTTGCACCAGTCTCTGCCCAGTCAGGTTAGTTCGACCCCTGGAATCACGCGGAGGTGGGGGCCAAAGGGGGAGTTTTAAAATAAAATAAATCTATCCTACCTACGTAGGTCCGCGCCGCCTTGAGTCCCTTCATTGGCACCTACACAACACCCGGATCACTGGCAAGTGGCAACACCTCTCAACCCCTCTCAGCCAATCCTGGCGCTGCTCCAGTGCCAGGATTGACTTAGAGCAGGGTTACGCTCTGCCCGCCTGCCCATTAGGAGATCGACCCTCGCTCTCCTAATGGGCATGCGCAAGACAGAGCAGACACTAGTGCGCATGCGTGGGCACAGAGGAAAAATGTGCCTCCTCTCCCACTCATGCGCACTTGTGCTGCTGCTGCATGCTACCCCTGTTCTGACTATCGTGATGATGTCACTCAACATGACGCTGGACCGCCCATCCCCTTCAGAGTCTGAAGGGGGTGGGCGGTCCAGCGTCTTGCTGACTGTCTGACATGATTTACAGACTCAGTTCTCCCTCGCGTCTCTGAACTTAAGTTCAGAGACGCTGAGGGAGCTGCGGGCGTGGACAGCTTGTGGGGCAACGCCCCAATGCCCTCAATGGACGCACCGCCACTGCTTGAGACCCTAGCGGGTAAGCAGTGTGCTTTACAAATTCCCTGATTGACTGATTGATTGATTGAATGTCGGGTGGACTTGCGTCCCCTCGAGACCCTTTCAGTGAGGGAACCGCCTGCAGCACAAGCTTCCATAAAAGTTAAGTTTTTGCACATCATGGTGCCTACCACATTGTGCAGTGATGTGAAGGGCAGGCCATGACCGGAGGGCCAGGGGAAAGGGGGCCCTGTTAGGCCCCCAAACGGCACTTCCCAACAGCAGCTCCATGTCGGAAAGGCTGACATGGGACTGCTGTTGGAAAGTGCCATCATAATCCCCATGGTGGCAATGCTGTCCGTTAGGGATTATGAGGCCCTTTGGACTGGGCGGCGGGCTCCTTGACCCTATTGGAACCCTGTGGGACTAACCGGCTGGTTTAAACTCTGACTGCCGTCTCTGGAAAACAACAGTCAGAGTTTAAACCTTAGATGTTAGTTTACCAACCAATATCCAAATCAGTCCATTTGCAACTTGTAATAAGGTCGGCGGTGCTAGGCATTGGCGCAGCGAATGCGGCATTGTGCTGTCACCGCTGCACCAAACTCATAATCAGGCCTACAGACTTCAGACAGGGAATGCTTTGCTTTTTCAGTGTCTATTTGTACCTGATCATTAGAATGCATTGTTTTTTTTTTTTGAGTCCTCATTTCACCGTTGGCAAACACAAATAAACACTAACAGCCCTAGTTGTGTCCTGGGCGCCTCGGGCTGAAGTTATTGTTTATGCCTTGGGCCGGCCCGGCCAGCCCATTTTGTCCAGGGCATGGTGTAATCATAGGACCCCGAGGCTTTAGACCAACCTCATTTCATTTCCCCACTCTATTAGGGGATCCCGCACCATTCTATTTACATTTTGTGTCATACCAACTTCCAGGCGTGCTATTCTCAATACAGCTCTAAGCCAATTCTCGTACGGGGGGGCTCGGGTCTTTCCAGGTCTTACAAATCTCTCTGCGGGCAACAAGAACAAGGTTAAAAAATAAAGCCACTTGTGTTTCCCTAAACCTGCAAACAAAATCCAAGTCTAACCCCCAAAAAATTCTAACTGTGTTCAACTTAATTTTAACCTTATAAATGCCCTCCAAAGCTCTCTCTACATTGGCCCAAACAAGGTCTAAGCTGGGACATTGATAGAATGTATGGATATCATCGGCCTCTAGTAAACCGCATCTAGGGCAACAGCATGGTGAAGAGGCAAACTTAGCTATCTTTTTGGGGGTGTGATACAGCCTATTTAAGGCGAAGAAATGTTTTTTCTTGAGAGAGGCAGAAATAACAAATCTGTAGAGATAGTGGAGAGTTGTTTTGTATAGTGTACTTGAAGCGACCTCTAAGGGAGATGAGTTCCAAACAGTATGCAACGATGGTGTATGTCCTTCCTCGACCTCAAGCATACTTCTGTACCAATAACCCACTTCTTTTTTCTTATGCCCTGGTGTTAAAAGGGTGGATTCACTGTCCCAATTACCACAAATGTTAGGCTTCTCTACAGAAAACCAAGAGCAAAGTTGTATGTATTTGAATCTGGAGAAAGAATCTCATGTCAGACCACACTGTTATGCCAGCCCTCTTAAGAGGAATAGAGAGACTATCTTTAAGGCATATTGGTAAGCCAGGGGAGTCCAAACTGGAGGTAAGTCAGAATAGTATTTTATGCCCCATCTTGCCTTTACTCTGGTCCAAACTAAAAATGCCATTTTTCAAAACGTTTAGACGTACCTTTTTATTGAACTTTGGTGCCCCAAACTTATGCAAAATACCGGGCCCTCCCTCTTCCTGATGAGCCATGATCCCCAAGATCTTTCCCCAGTTGGATTCATCTGGGTTAGAGAGGAGACTACGGATATTCTTTAGTTGGAAAGCAAGAGCATACCCCAGAACATCTGGAAGAGCTTGACCCCCTTTAACAGTCTTCTTTTCAATTTCTTCCATGATAGCCTGGAGTTCTTATTAGCCGAGATGAAACTTCCAATATTTCCCTGGATTCTACCGAGCATTTTTTCAGGGAAAACCATGGGTATCATATTAAAAAGGTATGTTAACTTGGGCAGTATCACCATTTTAATCAAATTGACTCGGCCGTATATCGTCAGAGGGAGGTTCTGCCATCTCAAAAAAAGCTGATCAATATCTTTGGCCACCCTCTTTATGTTAATCTGGGGTATATTGGTTATGTCAGGAGTTATTAGTATGCCCAGATATCTGAACTGAATACTTTGAACTGCTTGCCAGTTGTTAATCCCCCAACACATTGTTTCAGTTTTTAAGTTGTTAATAAGGTAGCCTGAGTGTTGGCCAAAATCAGACATTATCTCCTCTACTCTGGGGAATACCTCTGCCGGATTGCTTGTATAAATCATGAGATCATCCGCGTACAACGTTAGCTTACAACTGTACTCATCCACTTTGAACTGTGTTATCCGGTCGTCCAACCTCAACGCTTGTGCCAGAGGCTCAATATAGAGGTTGAACAGGAGGGGCAAAATAGGACACCCTTGCCTTGTTCCCCTGCTGATGTTAAAACGAGATGTCAATAGACCATTCAACAAAATATTAGCCGAAGCACCCTCATAGCAGCCTCTCAGTACATGGGGGAAGATTGTCCCAAGCCCCATGACATTCAGGACATCCCATAGGTAACCCCAGTTGACACGGTCGAAGGCCTTCGCGACATCATATGCAGCCACAGCCAGGGACTCTGACCGTGCCGCAGCCAGATCAATGCTGCTAATCAGCTGGGAAGTCAACTCATGAATGTGCCTACCAGGCATAAAGCCCTTTTGGTCGGAATTAATGAGTAGGGGAGCCAGTTTGGCCAATCTCCCTGCCAAAATACTGGTAAAGATCTTGTAATCCGCATTTAACAGGGAGATTGGCCGAAAAGAGTCTGCCTTAAGAGGGTCCTTCCCGGGCTTTAGTATAAGGACAATTGTAGACTCCTTCCAAGATGGTGGTGCCCTACCCTCCAGGCTATATACGTAATTAAAAAGTTCACAGAGTCTTGGGAGGAAAGCATGCTGAAGAACTTTGTATACATCGCCAGGGAGGGCGTCAGGACCGGCTGCTTTGTTATTTTTATTCTTTTTTATATGAAGACTAACTTCTTCATTCGTAAATGGTCCATTCAAGATCTCGCGCCCTTCGTCTGTCAATTTGGGTAGGGCCATACTCTCTAACCACCGAAGTGTATTTGTAGCACTTGGAGACTGTTCTTCCTTGTATAGTTCAGAGAACATGGTAGGAAGGCATTCTTTCATGTCCTCTTGTTTGGAAGACACGGTGCCCTGGTCATCGATAATTAATTTGTTGATGTTATTTCTCACCCGGTCTGCCCTTATCTCGCTGGCCGAGGTTGCCCCTGGTTTTTCTCCATACTCACAGTTTTCCATAGAGTAGACAGCCCACTGTGCTTTGACCTTCTGGTCCAACAACCATCGATATTCAGATCGGAGGCATTCTAGATCTACCAGGATCTGTGGTAAGTTATCTACATGTGATATCTGCCTTAAGCTCTCTAGATTGGAGATTTTGTCTTCTAAGATTTTAAACTTCAGTTTCTGTTTCCTGTTATAAGAACAGATCAGGCTATGGAACTGGCCTCGAATATAGGCCTTATATGTGTCCCATACTATTTCAGTTGGCGCTGATCCCCAATTATCAGAGAAATAGTTGGTAGTGGATGTAGAAACCATAATAACCATATTGGATCCTTTAGGGCTGTATGTTTTAAAGTCCACCTGGAAATGGTCGCTCTGGTAAACACCCCTTTTGAGAGAATGAACATCACAGGGGCATGGTCAGATAGTATACTTGGCAATATTTCTACCTCTACTAATTTGTCCAGACATAATCTATCCATAAGAACATAGTCTAGTCTAGAGGCATGCCCATGCTTTTTACTAAAATATGTAAAACCCGGCCCATTCCCCTTCTTAGCTCTCCAGGCATCGATTAGACCAAGCTCGTGCATCATGTTTTTCATGGCACGTCGAGATCTCGGAGCTGCAATATGGCGGCTATAGTTGGAAGTGGAGAAGCGTGGCTCAGTGGTTAGAGGCGGCAGACCCGGAAGCTGAGATCGGCCGTGGACCAGGGTTCGATTCCCCGCCTCGGCAGGTCTCGGGCTCAAAATTCCACGGACTCGACAATTCTCGCTCCGGTGCCTACTCGACTCACGGGGTCACACTCTGCGACTCTGGGCAATAGCTTGCTTAATCTCCACTACGGCCCCTCGCGGCGGGATGCCTGGCTTTCACCTTGTGGATACCCTGCCGGTGTATCTCACAGGGGAATACCAGGACGGGTTCCCTAAGCAAGCGCCTTGATACCTTCGGGTGATACGTGCGCTATATAAGTCGCAATACATTTACATTTACAACGGTCCTGCTGGGGGTCGAGAAGGACATTAAAGTCCCCTCCTATAACTATAGGGGTATTAACCACAACCAGAGTAGACTGTATTTTTAATATGATAGAAGGATCGTCTATGTTTGGTCCATAGTATGATACAATGGTTAGTTCCCTTCCACTAAACTCGGCCCCTGCTAGGACCCACCGCCCTTACTGATCTGTTGAACTAAACTTTAAGGTGCCACCCCTACCCACTTTAATCAAAATGGCAACTCCTTTGATAATCACGGACTGCCCGGAGCAACAAAATGTATCTATCCATCTGATCTTTCCAAAAAGTTCCCTTACCTCAGTGATACTCAAGTGAGTTTCCTGGAGAAGAATTATTTTAGCTGAAGACTGGTCTAGATATTTTAAAATTAACATACGCCTCCGTGGACAACGAAACCCTTTAACATTCCAGGTAATACAGGATGTTTTATTATCCGCCATCATCTGATCTCTCTCCCCCTGGAGCCTGGTACGCCCACTTTTCTGAATAGAGATACCCACTAACTATTCTGAAATAAGGATATTTTTTTATTTTTTTCCTATCATCACCCACCCTCACCTCCCCCCACCCTCCCTGGGGAACCCTCCCTTCCTTCATGAGCATTAAGCTCCTTGACGGGACCCTCTCCCCCCCCTGGTCTGTATGGATTAGTAAAAGAAAAAGTGTGTTTTTTTTCTAGAGTGATTTAGCTTAATTAGCTTGGTGTATCAACAGTGAATATATTGAAAATGAGAAAAGGAGACAAAGAAGAAAAGAAAATAGAAATATAATATTCATACTATCCCTACCGCCTGACTACCAGCTGCAATGCCTCACTATTCCCCTCTTTATCACCCCCCCCTGATTTTTACAATCAGACTGTCTGCTTCTTCTTCATGACGGATGTTATGCATGTGATTATTCCACATTAAGCTGAGTGAGGCGGGGAATCTAAGCTGGGCACGCGCCCCCAATGAATTCAGAGTCGTAAGTCTCTTTCCCATCTCCCATTGTTTTGTCGCAGTAATGTGAGAGACATCAGAGCGTATTGTAAAAGAGAAGGGGGTAGAAAAGGATGTTGATCTTATTGAGCCTGCTTTAAGGGCCAAGGAAAGAATCTTCTCTTTGATGGAATATGTCAGAAAATTGACAAGGATCTTCCTGGGACGCTCCTTCGCAGGGTTCCTTCTATACGGATCCCGATGAACTCTCTGGATGTCCGTCAATAAGTCTTGATCAACATCTGTTGAGTCCTTTAAGATTGTAGTTTTGAGAACAGCAACGATAAACGCCTTTATATCCTTTCCCTCGAGATCCTCGGGGACATTCAGGAATTTTAGATTATTCTTCCTTGAATGATTTTCTAATCTTTCAAGGTCATCCTGCATTTCTCGATTTTGTTGAGCCAATTTATCCATGGCGTCTGAGGAAGCGGCAATTGCTTCTTTGATCTTAGGGAGCTCTGCTTCTAGGGCGTCAGTCCTTAAGGAGACCTCCTCCACATTTTTGGCCACGGCCTCACACGAGGCCTGAATGGCCATCTGATTCGTCTCTGATATGGAGAAACACTTCCCTATGTCCTCCCTCAGGCCCAATAAAATAGCTGCCAAGGACCCCGGGGTAAAATCTATCGTAGGGGTATCACTAGCAGATGCACTGCTATTAGTTGGGCCTGTGCTCTCTGGGTTATGATTACTGCCGACCTCCTCTTGATTAGATGAGTCATTCTTGGATTCTCCCGGATCTCTCACAGCTATATCCTGCTCCTCTTGACCATCATGAACATCGTAGATATCTAGAGCGGAAAAGCTATTGGAAAGTTCTATTGCGGGATGAACTGTGTCCGCTAATGGCGATGATGACATCTGTATCTTGTGGCTAGACTTAGATATTGTGCCTTTAATTAGGCCGGGTCACCCCTCCTGCTCCCGACGCCTCCTGACGCCTCCTGCTGCCACTGCCCCGAGCGAGCCAGCCGCCGCTGAGCCGCCCGCCTGTGCCGTTTTTCCCGCCGTTTTTCCCGCCGCTGCCCCCTGCGGCCCCGCCCACCTTCACCCCATTGGCCCACCCGCTCCCGCCACCCAGCTGACCCGCCCTCCCGGCTCCTGATTTATGACGCCCACAGAGCGACAGGCGCAGCGGACGCGCGCAGCGGGAGCACCGAATGAGCGCCGAAGGTGCGCCAAAGGTAAGCCCGTCTGCGCCCGTCTGCGCCCGTCTGCGCCTGGCCCGCGCCCAGTGCCAGGACCCCTGGCCCCCACCAACGGAAGCCGACCCGACGAACCTACGACGCCACCGACCTCAACGCACTCAACACCGGCCGAACCCCGGGCTGCTACCGAGCCACACCGAGACGCACCCATGGACCCTTCAGCAGCCACTCCTGCAAGTTCACCTGCACCCGGACCTGCACGGCACCAGCACCCACCAAACCGAGCACCAGCAGCACCCACCTGAAGTGCATCCTGCTCAACACCACAGGCACGCCGTCGAGCTCTGGAACCTGATCGACACCACACCCCCAGACATCGCCTTCCTCACAGAAACCTGAATGAACGCCTTCTCAGCGCCCGACATCGCCATCGCCATCCCGGACGGCTACAAGATCATCCGGAGGGACCGCATCAACCAGACAGGAGGAGGCATCGCCATCATCCACAGGAACACCATCCGCATCACAACCAACACCGACGACACCCTCGCACCCGCCGAGCACCTGCACTTCCAGATCCACGTCAACCCCAAGACCACCCTCAGAGGCACCCTCATCTACAGACCCCCGGGACCACGCACACAATTCAGCGAAGACATCGCCGACTTCATCAGCCCACACGCCCTCCCCTCCGCCGACTACATCCTCCTCGGGGACCTCAACTTCCACCTGGAGAACAACAACGACCGCAACACCACCACCCTGCTGGACAACCTCGCCAACCTCGGACTCAAGCAACTGGTAGACACCCCACCCATTACGCCGGACACGCGCTCGACCCGGTCTTCTCCTCCAGCAAGGACATCGCCTTCAGCCACGCCACGGGACTCCACTGGACGGACCACAGCTGCGTCCACTTCAGCTTCAGAAGGACCACGCTCCACCATCAACAGCAACAGATTCCCCGCAGAAGCTGGAAAAAGATCACTGCAGACCAGCTCGCTACCTCCCTGAGCAAGAACCCTCCCACCAGCACAACGAAAACACCACCAACTGATCCAAGCCACCAAGAAAACCGCATTCAAGGAACAACTGGACAACAATGCACACAACAGCAAGGAACTCTTCAACATCGTGAAAGAGCTCTCCAACCCCAACGCCGGAAACAACGACACCACCCCTTCGCAAGACCTCTGCAACTCCCTCGCCTCCTACTTCCACAACAAGATTGCGGACATACACAACAGCTTCAGCACCCAACCGACGCACGCCACGACCGAACCACCGCCCCCCACCACCACCCTCCGAGCCTGGACCCCGATCAGCACCGAAGACACCATCCGCACGATGAACTCCATCCACTCCGGATCTCCAACAGACCCCTGCCCTCACCACGTCTTCAACAAGGCCGACGCCGTCATCGCGCCCCACCTGCGGGACATCATCAACACCTCCTTCGACATCGCCACCTTCCCGGAGAGCTTGGAGCACGCCAAACTCAGCGCTCTACTTAAGAAACCATCAGCCGGCCCCACCGACCTCAAGAACTACCGCCCCATCTCGCTGCTCCCGTTCCCGGCAAAAGTCATCGAGTAGACCGTCAACAAGCAACTGGCCGCCTTCCTCGAGACGAACGGTTCCCTCGACTTCTCGCAGTCTGGCTTCCGGGCCAACCACAGCACCGAGACCGCCCTGATCGCAGCTACCGATGACATCCGAGCCCTGCTCGACAACGGAGAAACAGCGGCCCTCATCCTCCTGGACCTCTCCGCAGACTTCGACGCTGTCTGCCACCGTACCCTAGTACAGCGCCTCAGCAACATCGGAATCCAGGAGAAGGCACTGGAGTGGATCATCTCCTTCCTCGCCGGAAGGACACAGAGAGTCCGCCTCCCCCCATTCAGATCGGAGGCCACCAAAGTCATCTGCGGCGTACCACAAGGATCGTCGCTCAGCCCCACGCTGTTCAACATCTACATGAGCCCCCTCGCAGCCATCACACGCCAGCACAACCTCAACATCATCTCCTACGCCGACGACACCCAGCTGATCCTCTCCCTCACCAACGACCCCGCCACCGCCAGAGCCAACCTGCACGAAGGGATGACAGACGTAGCCAAATGGATGTCGAACAGCCGCCTGAAACTGAACTCGGACAAGACTGAAGTCCTCATCCTGGGATCCTCACCCTCCGCCTGTGACGACTCCTGGTGGCCCCCCGCCCTGGGCAGCGCACCCAAACCAACAGACCATGCACGCAACCTGGGCTTCATCCTGGACTCCTCCCTCTCCATGACCAGACAAGTCAACGCCGTCTCCTCGTCGTGCTTCAACATCCTGCGCATGCTACGTGAGATCTTCCGATGGATACCCACCGAGACCAGGAAGACGGTCACCCAGGCCCTCGTCACCAGCCGTCTGGACTACGGCAACTCCCTCTACGCCGGAACCACCGCCAAACTCCAGAAGAGACTCCAGCGGATCCAGAACACCTCTGCACGACTCATCCTGGACATCCCCCGCCGCAGCCACATCTCCAGACACCTGAGAGACCTGCACTGGCTCCCGGTCAACAAGAGAATCACCTTCCGGCTCCTCACCCACGCACACAAAGCCCTACACAACCAAGGCCCAGGATACCTCAACAGCCACCTCAACTTCTACGCTCCCAAACGCCAGCTTCGATCGACCAGCCACGCCCTCGCCGCCGTCCCCCGCATCCGAAGAGCCACCACAGGAGGAAGGTCCTTCTCCTACCTGGCAGCCAAGACTTGGAACTCCCTTCCGACCCACCTCCGCCTGACCCAAGACCACCTTGCCTTCAGGAAGCAGCTCAAGACCTGGCTGTTCGAACAGTAGCGGACCGCCCCCCCACCCCCCCCCTCCAGCGCCTTGAGACCCTCCGGGTGAGTAGTGCGCTATACAAATGCTTTGATTGATTGATTGATTGTTATCTCGCCCTCAGTGTTCAATGCAGTCGGTGCAGTATCTGCCTGTGTTTTACTCGAAGTAGGAATTACATTATTTACATCAATTTCAATTAGAGTAGGTGCAGCATTAATTGCAGCCATTATCTTTGACTTTTCAGAGCCGGACGAAGAGAGGACCTTGTAATAGGATTTCAACGATGGGGTTACTCTCACTGAAGCAGAGGTACCGCCTTTAGCTTGCCTCCAGCCCCTTCCTCTTCCAGGAGGAGTATCTGCTCCAGAATGTCCCCCACCCTCCCTTTCCCTCTATGTGTAGTAGGCTTAACCTGAATTATAGGTGGAGAAATGGATGGGTATTAATTTAGTGGATTTTGTGGAGCTGATGTTAAGTTAGCATCCCGATTTCCTAATGTACAGCGGGTAACTCTCGTTTGATGTACATTTCTTTGGGCTAATACCGATACGGTTGCCGAGCCCAATTCTAGCATGGGAGCTTCGGGATCACAAACCACTGCACTTTCGACGTCTGTCTCCATGCAGGACTTCTTCCTGCTATCGGATTGGGGATCGCTAAAAAGATCAGGATACAGCACCCACTGCCAGAGTACTGATTGCGTTCGTCCCCAATATCAAAACTTGTTATGTTCGGGTTGCCGACTATCTTATTCCGATTCCAGGCTTCTACTTTCTTGTAGTCCTGAACTGTCCCAGCTTTTAACACAAAATCGAACAGTTCCTCAAATAGGGGGTAGCTATTGCGATACACTTGAAGGGTTTTCACATGATCCGAGTTCGCTACCTCTGCTCCGAAAACGGGTCTGATCACCCTGCCCGTGTTTCTTCGCCACAGTCGTGCGGCGCCTAGCTCTCGGAGCCAAGCCGGCTCTGAAAGGTGGCCACCCCCTTCACAAAAGACCATCCGTGTTTTCCAACACTAGTGACAGCCGGTAATCTCTAAAAAAAACACACAAAAAACCCCTGCAGTCGTAGGGGAGAGTCAGCAGGAGGCGGGAAGCTGAAACGCCAAACTTTTAAGCACCAGCTCGGCTTTGACACACACGTTCACAAAGAAAGAAAGAATCAGCCCCGTCAGAGCCTAGGAGGGACCCAGAGAAAATACCTTACTCGCCCAGATTCTTCTCCACTTCTCCGCTGTGAAAAAAACTGAGCAGAAACGCACCAGACACGGAGAGACCGGCAAGCTGCTGCCAGACTCAGAACGCCATAATCGCCATACATAGGGGGAGGAGCTCCGTCACGGCCGTTAGCTTCCGGCTGTCATGTTCCCCATTAGAATTCATTGTTACGTGAGTGTCTTAGAAAATAATTGTACGGGCACATAGGTCCTCATGTTGTTATGCAGCCATAGAAAATCTATGTGTGTGTAAAAGCATAAGCTTTCTTTGACATATAGCACATCAATGGGGTTCTACATTCAATTCATGACATAATGTTGTCCATTGGTAAAATGACCATCACAATTTTACGATTGTGCATGTGTCCTCGTGTTCAGATTTACAGATTCTGAAACCATTGCCGTAGTATCTGTGGTTTTCCCTCTTACAATGTGTGTCACAGAATAATTATCAAGATCCTTTTGGAAATCATAATGAGCCCTATGCTCATGTATCTGCTTTTGTGGTTCCTTAGGGTGTCACACCAGTTGCACACTGACTCATGGTGCCTGTACAGAGGATGTGTGTATTCATGTTGTAGTCTACATTGTTTTGGCTGGGAAGGGATAGCACATTCTCCATGGCATAAATGTTTTCATTAGAAAAATGTATGTTGCACTTAGTAGTGACCTGCCTTACTTCATATATATGAGGCTTTGCAATGTTATGCAGACATATTTCCCATTACCCTGTTGCCATGAAATGAGCATGTGCTCCACCAAAGCATCATGACAGTCCCTCATCCCATTAGACTGGCTTATGTGGGCCACACTGACTTATTCAGTGTCAACATGTGCAACTTGTTCACTATATGTTGTACTTTATCGATTTTATATTTGAAGTGCAATGGGGTGACAGCAACAATGTATGCACAGTGGAATTCAATACATGAGCAGTTTGACAATGTTTTCCAACATAATTGAATTCCTTGCGGTATGTTGTGTGTTTGAGTTGTACTTACCAATTAGCAGGCCATCCCAATAGGTCCCATTCTAGACACCCTAAATGATGGCATATTGGCAGCAGATGCAGGAGTCGTGCGCACTGCCAGGGCACTTTGCAAGTACAATAATAAATAAGCCCAGATAGTCCACGATTGTGTGCACAAGCATTGCATAGGTGTGATTCCTGTTGTGGTAGATTGTGCAGTTTCCGCAGGAGGCACATGTGTGCAGTCCATTGCCCTAACATATGCAGAAATCCAGCAATGGCGTACAAGCCTTGCTTGTTGTCCTGTTGTTGCTGCACAGTGTTGGTGAAGTATAGGTATTGTGGCATGATGCTTATGATGGCATCCAGGACGGTGGAGAAGAACCTGGGTAGGATGCCCAAGATACTCCTGCCACTCTAGAGATGGTGGGTTGGAAAGTTCCTGATGCCAGCATATGTCGAATAGAAAGTAGTTTTGCCTGTGGAGGGATGTTGTTGAAGGGCTGGGATGTGGGTTGCAGCCTTGTTACCAACCGGTACAGGAGACAGATATTGAGTCCCCTTCTTGAGCCTGGAATGGGCACTGACGTCCTCTTGCCTGAGGTCTATGAGGGTGATCCTCTGACTGCATTTCCGCTCCCTTTTCCAGCATTGCCTCTGTGGTGGTGGTGGTGATGATAGTGGCCTCCTTGGTGCTCCTGGCTGCAATAGCTGAAGATCCATGGCACAGTTGAGCTTGCCAAGCATGATGTGAGTCTGTTCTACTTTTACACAAGTGTGTTAGCAGAATTTATAGGACCAGGTATTTCCTAGCAGTAGAAATCTGCCCCTAATGGGACCTAGTTGCATATTTCATTTTTAGTGACTTTCAGGATAATTCTTGTATGTATGGTGGTGTATGTTTTGCTATTTTTTCTGTGGGAACATTTACCTTGCATATCATTTTCAATAAGTCCCACTAGTCGAACTGGCATTGTTTAAAATAACCTCTAACTGTGAAAAAGGTCACTAGAGAGTTCTAGTGGCACTTTGTAGATATGTCAATAAAAATTAAAAAAAAATATTGCAGCATCAACAAAATGACACTATGGCAGCATTAAATCCTTGTGAATAAGCCCCTTGATGTCTACACTTATGATTCGATTACGATCTTGTTAGGAAAGCATTCCGATCGATTTGGTTCCGGAATGTTATCCAAATGAGTCAACCGCGAGCTGACTGATGAGAGAGTATGACGCGTTGTATGTTAACTCCCACGACTCATCCGGAGTTCAATCTGTCTGATCGATCAGTCCAAAAATCAGCCAAAAGCGACCAGCTCGTACGTAAATGCTGAAATATTGCATTGCGTGCATAAAGCAGACTCTGTTTTTTCCAGCGAACGGTTGATGATGCATGCTATGCAGTTTTTGAACTGTCTCAGTTTTTGTCACAAAAGGCAACTGGAAAATGTTAAATATTGTCAAAACGAGGATTGGCAACCACCCCAAAAAGTCTAAATCATTAGCCACACCCACCAATCCACCTAAAAAAAGGGCTAAACAGATGACCATGATCCATTACAACAAAAGAACGGCTTAGAGGACACATAAATAGCCATTGATTCACTGCTCTCTGCCTCATTTACACTCTTCATCCACCACACAACTTGCACACATTTATTTGTTGTCGAAGGACACCCTCAAACACATACTCTTTTACTTATTCACACTCTACCCCACCTCCATCTTCAACCTCCCCCTCACCATGTCCCTAAAGAAGCACCCAAGGTTCACAGAGAAGTAGTTGGAATGCTTGTAGATGACATTCTTAGAGCAGAGGCGCAGTTATTTGGGAACCTAGTCCAACAGATCCCCCGGTCCCAGAAAACTAGGATGTGGGAGAGGATAGTCAACAAGGGGAATGCTCAAGCACCTTGCCTGCACACACTGGATGATACCAGAAACAGGTAATATGTTGTGCAAAAGTAGGTCAAGAACTGGTGGTGGCCCTCCTGTACTACCTGTGAATTTCACTTCCTGTGAGGAGACAATGTGTGCCATCCTTCTGCTGGAGGGCATCCATGGTATACCAGGAGCACAGAGTCTGGTGAGTACCTACTCAATTGGCCACTAATGTTACCAATTAGACATCCACAGGCATCACTGTCAAGGATACAGTGATGCAAACTACTGCCAGCAGTCCCGCCGTCAGCTGCCTCCCTGCCTCTCTGCCTGGTCTTCTTCGCGTCCGGAGCCACAAGAGCCCACAAGCCAATCACAGCACCAGGAGGTGCATAGAAACCAGGAGCGGGATCACGTAGCGCGGGTCCCACTGTCAGCTGCCTCCCTGCCTGGTCTTCATCACAGCCGGAGCCGCAAGAGCCCACAAGCCAAACACAGTACCAGGAGGCCCTTAGATAACAGGAGGGGGCTCCCGCAGTGCGGGACATGCGCGGACGCACCTGGGCAAAGCCCAGGCCAAGGGCGGGCCCAACTGCGCCCGTGAGAACCCAAAGGAGGCTGGGTTGAACCAACTCTTTTGGTCAGTTTCTTTCAGGAAACTTACATAACTAAAGGTCCCCACTAATGGGTCGTGACTAAAGAACTATCGTTTCCTGCCCTATATGAGAAACAAGTAAGACTCATTCTTATTTCTTATACATCATTCTGTGAATAACATGCTATTAAAATGGGGAAACAAAAGATAAGAGAAAGCCAGACAACTAATTCTTTGTGGAAGCCCAAAAAGACAAACATACCTCTGCTAAATTATCTCACAGGGGCCGTAGGTGTATTGGAAAAAAAGATATCCTCAGTAGAAGAAACCTTAAACGCGGACTCCTCGTCTATTCCATCAAATGACAAATTAATGGCACAAAGGGGTGTGAGGGTGGATGAAAACTGCATTCAGGTTAACACGACTGCAGAGAAATGGATAAATGGATGTGTTCAGATTATTCCAGATGAAATATGCATTAGTGACCTAGACACTGATATTTCACCCCCTTTAAAAAAACTTTGTAACCCCTTGAGTCTAGAGAGTCCTGATATCATCACAGGTGGAACACACCCGATCCCAAAAAAAACTAAAACATCTAAGATTGCTATTAAAAAACAGAAGGGAGAAAAGGGTGAAATTCAGTCTAATACAAGCAGTGAAAATATGCCATGTTAAAAAAAAAAACACAACATTTGCCTACACCACCCTTACTTTTAAATAATCTTCATTGAATAGGTCAAATGACCAATTCTTTGGTTTGACCCAGTATCTTTATTTATACCATTCAATTTTATACTTTTCTTTTTGAAGACTGTTTATGCATGAAAATAGGAACAACTGTACATTCATGTATTTACACTAATATACAATACAATTTACACACAAAAGATTGACATTCCATACATACACTAAATCAAAACAACATCATACATCCCAAAAACAATGTTTTATACAGACAAACATCATATGTTTACATATATATTTTTTGTTCCAAAAAATGAGGGACAAAGTCAAAGACAAGGGGCACAATCAATAAATGAAAAAAGCTTTAAACTAGCAATTGCTAGTATGCATTATCGATGAGAAAATGCACTCCTTCAAATTCACCGACGCGTTTCGAAACCAGGAAACCAGTTCCCGGAATCTCATCAGGGCTTTGTCTCTTTTCTATGTGAGATGTAAAGAAAACAATAAAGTTTTATTTACAATGACTCCTCTCTATTTTACGTTACACTATTAAAGTTGTCGATATTTAAAATTGTACCTATATCACTCTTCCAGGTTTTCAAAAAAACGAGAAGGACTTTAATTAATTCAGACGCAACACTGGTGGTGCTTCCTCTCAGGGCATATTTTCAGGTCTGGCTCTTATTTCACAACCAATTCTAGCGAGAGAAATGGACACTATTAGTGATTTAAACACCCCATAAAAAACTCACGAGTGACGCTTGTAGCTCACCGCGTCTGTCACGTACCTTTCCAATAGTGAATAAATCTAGCGTGAACACTTTCATTTTTGGTCAAAACTTAACCGGCGTCTTCCATTGCAAAACAAGCAACAAAAGGAAAGAATGAAAGCATTTTTAACCTTATGCCCCCAAGTGTTTACTAGGTCGTTTCTCAATGTCTCACGGACACGCTGATGAAAGCGTACCTGTTTACAGTTGTCGCTTTCTCTGCCGGCTTGCAGCCACCATGAATAGTGAAGTGACAGGACTCAGAAATAAATCTAAATTCGTTCCTAGTCAGAACATTCCAAAACAAATACATGCATTCGAACAAGTGTTGCTATCATCTATCAATAAACTTGAAAAAACGAAGAGGTATGTCCAACAAAATTTTTTTAACAACAAAATTAATAAGGTGTATGAGACATCCTCGGTCTCTGTTATGACAGAGAAGTCAGACTCTGCGTAAGTACTGTACGGGCACAGTCACTTCCCCGCTTTCAACCAATCGTGCAGCACGAAGCGTTGGCTGAGATTGTTAAATACAAATCTGGGGCACCAGATGACCCATGCCTCCCCAAGCTGTGGAAAATGATTTCCCCTTTTTTGGTAGACACTCTCACTCATATTTGGAACACCTCTTTGGAGACTGGGATTTTCCCTGATGGCTGGAAACATGCTACATTGCTTCCACTGAAAAAGAAACCAAATGGAGCCAAAGAGGATCTCAGTAATCTTAGGCCAATTTCGCTTTTACCGGCACCGGGGAAAATGCTAGAGAAACTAGTACAACGTCAGCTGAACTGTTTTATTGAAAGCAATGCGATCCTGCATGAAACACAATCTGGCTTTCGGCCGGGTTTCAGCACAGAGACTGCCCTTATAGAGGTGGCGGATTCAATTAGATGGGCTTTAGATTCAGGGGCATCAGCAATGCTGGTGCTCCTGGATTTATCTGCGGCTTTCGACACGGTCGATCATGCTAGACTGCTTCAAAGACTGGAATATATCGGGCTGGGCGAGAAGGTGTGTGCTTCTGTGCAGTCTTATCTAAGCGCCCGCCCACAGAAGGTCGCCCTACGCCTGTTTTCATCCACACCTAAACCATTGTGGTGTGGGGTTCCCCAGGGCTCTGCTCTAAGCCCCCTGCTCTTTAATGTGTACCTATCCCCCCTTTTCACTTTAATAGCCAACTTGGGTGTCAAAGCGATATCATACGCGGATGACACACAGTTGTTTTTTTCTTATCAAGAGCTGACAGCTGAGGTCTTTAGTAATTTTAAGGGCTGTCTTCGAGACATTGCCATCTGGATGAACTCGAATAAATTGAAATTGAACGCAGGGAAAACTGAAGTAATCTTCTTTGCAAAGGGGCCAGTGCCCTTGCCTGATCTCTGGTGGCCTACTAAAATGGGGCCCCCGCCCTCCCCCAGTACTAGTGCCAAACATTTGGGCGTGAGATGGGACGCTGACCTCTCCTTCTCTGCCCATATTCATCAAATTGCAGTGAGCTATTTCACTAAACTTAGAAACCTTCAAAAGTTCTTGGACCCTCTGCGGAAGATTGCAGCAAATTAGTAGTCCATGCCACTGTAACATCGAGGCTGGACTACGCCAATGGACTCTATCTCGGTTTACCTAAGTATGTGATTTAGCGACTACAGATAGTGCAGAATGCGGCGGCAAGGTTGATTAAACATATTCCTTTTAGACATCATATCTCCCCGCATCTGCGCATTCTTCACTGGCTGCCTGTGGCATCCAGGATTGATTTTAAAGCCTTGACATTGACCTATCGTGCTCTGCAGGGTAAGTGCCCAAATTATCTTAAAGCTAGATTCCTTAGCTACAGGCAGGTACGGCCTCTGTGGTCGAATGCTCTGAACTTGATCTCTGTCCCCCGTTTCGCCAAGGTTCGCCTTGGTGGAAGAGCTTTCTCGGCGCGATCTGCTAAATTATGGAACACTCTATTCCCAATGCTATCTCTGAGCCCGTCTTTAGGAAAAAGCTAAAGACATAGCTTTTTAATCAGTAAAATTTACTTTTTATTTGTTTTGTTACTACTCAGTTTATCGTGTTATTTACTGAGCGCCGGAACACCTCCTTGTGAGGTAACTGTTCGCGCTATACAAACTTCTGTATTATTATTATTATTATTAAAATATTGATCACAAACAACAAGCAGCAATTAAGGGTTTGAAGGAAGATTCATCGGTGGTAGTAAAACAATCCGACAAAGGCGGGGCGGTGTTAAACTGGCCCCGTGATATGTATCTGATGGAAGGATTTAAACAGGTTAAGAATTAAATTTGGTATCGTCAACTACCGGATGATACGGTTAGACAGATCCAAGACATAATTGCAGTAATCTTACAATTAGGGAAAGACGGAGGATTCTTAGGGCCGAAGGAATATGACTATCTTTTAAAAGAAATTCCCAGGACCCCCGTCCTATACCTCTTGCCAAAGATTCATAAGAACTTGAGTGAACCCCCTGGTCGCCCTATAATCTTGGGGTGTGATTCTTGCCTCGAGTCTATTTCGAAGTATGTGGACTTCTTTTTAAAGCCATTCCTCAAAGAGGTTAAATCCTACCTAAGAGACATCACAGATTTTTTTATTTTTTTTATAATAATATTTTATTCAAACAAAAAGCAGAGTCAGCATCCAATAGTCATTTGATACAGTACAGAATCAATACAATGGGCATTATGTCATAAAAACATATTATATCAAGGATTATTGTGGCGTTGGGGTCCAGCCCTGTCCATTTCCATATCAGCTGTGGGGGAACTACAGATCTCACCCCTATACGTATTCCAATGTCCCCACTTTTTGTCCCATTTCTTGGGACACCCCCTGACCTTATACACAGTTTTCTCCGCAATCATACATCTGTCCATCTCCGATACCCATCCCACTAGTAGTGGCCTTTGTGGGGCACCTCATTGCATCGCCGCTGCGCGCTTTACCAGCAGAAAACCCAAAGCCACCCACTGGAGCTCTATTTCCGTCAGGTCTGTGGCGCCCCATATGCTGAGGAGCCCCTCTTTAGGTGACAAAGGGATGGGCTTTCCCAGTGCATCAGTCATTTTTCAGGTCGCTCTCTCCCATAGGTGCTGAATTACAGGACAGTCCCACAGGATATGATAAAAGGAGCCTGTGAGTCCGCATCCTCGGAGACACAGATCGTCAGGACGCCTGCCTATCTTAGCTAAGAGGGGTGCAGACATATATGCCCCATGTAGGACTTTCAGCTGGATCAATCTGAAACGATGATTGATCGCTGTTTCCCTGTGGGACATCAATGCCGACGTCCATTCGTCATCATCTAGGTGTCCTACGTCCCCCTGCCACTTGTCTCGCAGGGTCTGGAAGGAGTCAGGCATGTTGTTGCATAGTTTGCGATAGATGCATGATATTGCCTTAGCCTGAAGGGGCTCTGAAAGCAATCTGTCCTCGAGGGGTGAGGCTACCAGAAGGGAGGAAAGATCAGATATGTTTGTGAGAAAGCATGCTTAATTTGGAGGTATCGGAAACCTCGCCCTGGCTTAAAGTGTGTTTCTTTTGGAGGTTGGTGAAGGTCAATAATTTCCCCTTGTGAATCATGTCACCCAGTGTGGATATGCCTATCATATCCCATTTATCAAAGACCATCTGGTAACAAAGGGAGCCGAGTTTTTTGGGATGCCCATAGCGGTGTGGCCTTGGTAAACATGCCAGACCACCCCATACTCCCTTTGGCGCGGTGCCATATAGCTATTGTTTGTGTCATGGGACCTACATATCGATTACGGGGAGGTTTACCATATAGAGCTCCAAGGTAACCCTCTCGTCCCGTTTGATAGCGTTCTAGGTGAAAGGCCGGGTTGGTAGGCGGCCCATGGAGCCATTAATTAGTGGCCACTAATTGGGAAGCCCAGTAGTAAAGGCGCATGTTTGGTAAGGCGATACCCCAATCATACCATCCTTGGGTAAGTTTTATGAAGTGCTATAGGGGGGGTCTTACTGTCCCACAACAGGAGGCGAAGGTCTCCCTCTAATGAGCGAAAGTAGGAATCGGCAACAGGAAAGGGGCAGTTTTGAAGGACATAAAGAAACCGCTGGAGCGCCAACATTTTGAAGAGAGCTGCCCTGCCGGGGAGGGGCAAGGGTAGTGAGCGCCAATGGGATATATCACTGTGGAGCCTTTGAAGTGGACCTTTTAAATGACGGTCGTAGAATATTTTGGGATCTGGGGTAATGAAGATTCCGAGGTACTTAAACCCATCTTGGGATATGGCAATAGAATATCCTCGCGGGAGGGTGGGCGGAGGGCCATGCAATCCGTAGAACACCGATTTGGACCAGTTGATTGTTCAGACATGGCCATATGCAAATCAGCCTTGACCCTGTGCCTAATGGGAACAGTACAGCCTGAACTGCCAAGCCATGTCTTCCCTGGACCGTAATCAAGCATCCAAGGACTGGTTTCTGGCTATCAGCTGTCTTCAGCCAGGATAGCTTGACTCCAGTGGTGTGGAGAGCATGGAACTCACGTCTGAGCATACCCATCCCACTTGAGGTGACAAATGCAAAATGATGTAAGGCATCGCGCGCATGCAAGACCGAGTGCGAATTCACCCACCAATCACATGACAAACAAGCATTGAAAATGCAATAGGACTCGTATTTACCCAAGACCTTTTGCATTTTAAACGGAAGTGCAGGCATGAAAGAGGGCACGACTGGGAGGGGGTGAGGGGTGGTTGTGGACCAAGAAGTTACAGACTGGGGGAGGGAATGGGGAGAGGCAGGGAAACAAAACAGTTGTTGAAGTAAAGGGGTGATAGCCTCGGAAGAACAATAATGATGATATGACTGTCAGGACGCGGGACCAACAAGCCAAAAACCAATCAAAATGCAGAATTTATTATTGAAGCCAATCAAAATTAATGCCGGAAAGTGGGCAGAGCTTCTCCCTGCTATATTGTATACTGCATGCCTAAGAGACCTAAAAAAGTGGTATGAAGAGGCAATGCTGCCACACCAAAGCTTTTTGTTTTTGATTACTTTAAACCATGTTGGACAGCGGTCACTGTTATGCAACATTTTCCCGCTGCGCGCTGCATTTTGAAAAAAGCCGCGTTCCATGACGAGCTCAGCTCGTCATCAGCGTGCGAGCGGCGTAACTCATGACGAGCTGAGCAATGATAGCACCATATAACTCTGTGAAGTGTGACTGTAAAAATCTGTTGAAAAGACCAACAGCCACTATTCATATAATATATACTTTGGAAGTGGCATCTAATCAATAGATGGTTGTTAATTCTTCATAAATCTAAGGCTGCTCATGGGACCTGGCCCTGATTTGTGGTATGGGTACTGTGTCTGGAATGAATGCTTGTATCTTTGTTGCATGTGTGTTGGATAAGCTGGTGCATGGGCAGTGCGGATTGAGTATTTTGTGACTATAGTTGTCTAGAATATTTTCCATTTCCACATTTGCATTTACCTGATTGGCAATTGTGGTCTTTGTGCTTTCAGATGAACTGATGCATTATAACATAAATCCCCATCTCAACCACTGAATAGAGCTGCACACAATTCGACCTTTGACCTTTACAATGAGGAGTACTCTGCATTGTACACTTTGAATTGGAAGGCTTCAACCAAAACATTTTGGTTTTAAACGTATGAAGAAAGTGGGAGAGAGGGACCAGGGCGTGCTGCAAGTGCATCACAGCACTCTTGACTTTACAAGTCAAGAACAGCCTATTTGAAACCTTTATTTGTCAAACATGGTGTGTGTACTGTTAACCAGGCTATGAGTTTAATTTTTAATCTGGAATTTGTCGATGTTTGTTTTTATACTGCAACCTTTCTTAATCAGTCTTTCAATGCACGTAAAAGTATGATATTTTAGCCTTTTGTACATATATTCTTTTATCGTATGTTTTATCTATTGGATTATGAATTATGTTATATTTATATTATGTATCTGTCTTGTTGGCGCTTTTATGGTCATTTTACATGTACCGAATAAAGCTTCATGAATTGAATTGACTTTACAAGTCTATTTTATGTGCTTTCACTTGCTTAACTATCAATGTTTGGCTGTGAATAAACGAAAATATGAAATGGCGTCTTAGCACTGGTGAAGAAATCTCCCAATATTAACTAATATAATCAAAGGTAAACACAAATTGTGTGGAGCCTCACTTTAGCAGAGTGTGTCTACATCAAACAGGCTCCGTTCAGGTTGGAATTATTACGTTGAGTCCAATGCTGAAATCAGCCACCAATGATGCAAAAGGGGCGTGGCACCGGTGCACCTTGAACCCTGACAATGCTGTCATTGACATTGCCCCAGCAGCGGTCAAAGGGGCACATTTCCCTTCTTGACCCAAGGCCCAATGCAGAGAGGCCGCACATGGTTAGGGCACACCGTGCCTTTGAGGTTCGTGCTAGTCCCCGCTAGGAAGGGAGCGGGGCTGGTGACAGAGCAGATGACGCTGCCGGCACCAGCCCCGACCTCGCGTGCTGATTGGGGAATCGCGCGGATGCCCCATAAGTCCTTCAAGAAATTCCAGGGAAAGTGAAGCAGGTTCAGCCGGTTCCTGGTGGTCGGCACCCCCCTCTAAGGGGGCCTTGGAGTGGCGGGGCTATCTTTTCCTCGCCACTTCCATTGCATCGCCTGCATCGCCCCGCCGGCTGCCCCATCACAGCAAGGGGTCTTCTGAAAGTGTGTTTTCACTGATTTTTGGACCGCTTTCTCATGTTTTATCTCCTCTTCTCTAAAGGTTTGCAGTGCTGGCAAGTCGAACAGGAGGGAAAGCAGTGCAATGGGAATCAGCTGTTTCTGCTCTGCTATTTTTTTGCATGTTATTGCCGCAAATGTTTTTTTTGGTGGCCTTTTGTAGGAAGGGTCAGGGATTCCAGAATATCCATCTTTTCCTCTGCAGCAATTTGTTTTTCTGGAGTGCTTTGCTTGCAAGGGGTTGATTGAGTTTACCATTTGCCCCCTTTCTTTCAGCAGCGGAGATGGTTTGGTACCTGTGTGCTGCAGAATTTAAAGTGTGCAGTGCACAGTATTTGGGTATTAGGCAGTTAGGTTGCATTGCCTGGAGGGTGTATACATTGGTGAAGTGTGGTGTGTTTAGGTCTGGGTGTAGAACACCAATAGCAGAGACTCTGGGGCCCTTGGATCCTGGTGGGAGAGTCCCTTCTGAGGGGGTGACTGAGAGGGCTCCAAGTGAGGTAGAATCAACCGCAATGGATTGCACACCGCTAGCCCCTCCTCCGGATCGCCCCTAAGGATTCTGGTATGTATAGTTCATAAGTAGTTCACCTCAGTAGGTGCAAGTAAGTACATGGCCCGGGTTTCGGGATATCTTCCCTCATCAGTAGAGTACGTAGCTGGGGTGGAAAAGAAGGCCGCCAAGCAACCGTCACAGGCCTTGATGCCTAACCGACACGCAGGTGTGTCATCCAGAAGCTCGTCAGCTTAAAGGCTCAAGGGAGCCCATTTGTAGAATCAACCGCAATGGATCGCACACCGCTGGCCCCTCCTCCGGATTGCCCCTAAGGATTCTGGTACGTATAGATCATAAGTGGTTCACCTCAGTAGGTGCAAGTAAGTACTTGTTGTTGTGAAGAGCTCTAGACCCGAGACATGGCGCGGGTTTCGGGATATCTTCCCTCATCAGTAGAGAACGTAGTTGGGGTGGAAAAGAATGCCGCCAAGCAACCGTCACAGGCCTTGATGCCTAACCGGCACGAAGGTGCGTCATCCAGAAGCTCGTCAGCTTAAAGGCTCAAGGGAGCCCATTTGTAGAATCAACCGCAATGGATCGCACATCGCTAGCCCCTTCTCCGGATCGCCCCTAAGGATTCTGGTACGTATCGTTCATAAGTGGTTCACCTCAGTAGGTGCAAGTAAGTACTTGTTGTTGTGAAGATCTTTAGACCCGAGACATGGACTGGGTTTTGGGATATCTTCCCTCATCAGTAGAAAACGCAGTTGGGGTGGAAAAGAAGGCCGCCAAGCAACCGTCACAGGCCTTGATGTCGTAGTTTGACAGCGATTGGGTTAGCATTTGCTTCAGCTACACAAGCTTTTCACTGTTAGCTTGACAATATTCCGGAGGCCATTTTGTATTCCCGGCCTCCATTTTGAGTGAATGCGCTGCCTCGTGGTCAGCATGCCCTTTTGTCCTTCCTCTCTCCCGATGACCTTTTTGTCTGCCCCGCAACTGGCTATTTTTAGCAATGGTCAAGCCCGCACATGCGCATTTAGGCCTTCAAGGTTAATGATCGGTCACTGCTTAGGAATGTTCTTCAAACTGACCAGTGGTACTAAGCTCCTCCCATCAGTTGGCTCTGTTCCAAAAATGCCATTATATGTACCTAAAGTTGTGTAAAGTGTGTACCGCCTATTTTTCAAATTCCTGCAAACTGTATAAAAGAAGCCACGTACTCAATGTTCAGGGTGATACTCCCTACATTGCTGAAGGGTGCTGTAGGATTGTACCACCACCCCATGAGTCATAATAAACTTGTCTTTTGAATTTCCAGTTTCCGTGCCAACCTTTATTCCAAGGTATCGAGAGGTTTTGCAGAGTATGTAGGTCTGTTGAAACCCCATACCACAAATTGGCACCCGAATAGGGACTCATCGGCGACTCGGATGCCCGAAGGATTGGTCTTGACGAAGGATTGGAAACCCGCCATGGACACGCGCGCTGACACTGAGTGACCCGAGTCTTTGCACCCACTGCGTTTTTTCCTTTTCTTCCGATCTGACCTTCCAGGTGGTGCCGGTCCTCGACTGAGATCCTGATCGTTGGGTTGCCGTGCAGTGACTGTTTGGCCGATTCGAGAACTTGGCAGTTGGAACTTGGACATTTGGAATATTTGGTAAGCTTTGGATTGGTAAGGTAGTCTACTGACACTTACTTTGGCTTTTTGGATTTGTTTGAGTTAGCTAACATTTGGATCTATGTTTTATACTATATGTGGAGTGCACCTCACATAGGCAGGTAATGTGGAGGTATTTCTCTGACTTTGTGTTTGTTTGAACGGCACACTATGTGTAAAACACTTTAAATGCCATTTAGTGCAATATCGCGTTTTCGTGATATTTTTGACATGCCTGTTTTTAGCACGCTCCGAGGAATGTGCTGTCTTGGAAATGGTACCAGTTATCGATTAAATGAATCTCAGCCGGCTCCCCCAGAGGGGACACCTAATCGTGAAATGTATATAAAATGTGGCCTCCCCCCTATTATGTATAGTACCTTATGCCGATCATGAATTGCAATGGCCACTACATGGATCGTTAGATTTTCGAAAGGTTCAGTATGTGGAGCAGTGTTTGTTTCAGCGCAGGTCTAGACAGGATATGTTTGATTGTGTGTGTATGTGGGAGAAAGAGGTGCGTGAACAAATGAAGCGTGAACAAGCCTTGGTGGACAAGGAGCAGCGAAAGGCTGCCCATGTTAAAGCTTTACAGCTACAGGAAAAGGAATTACAGTACCAGAAAGATAGGGAGATACGAGAGCGTAATTTACAAATTAATGGTCAGTTTCCTTTTCGACGCCCCCTTTATCCTGTCCTTCATAATGAATCTGATGATTTTTTATTGTTAGATCGTTGCCCGCCTCCATACATTATGCCTACAGCTCCAGATGTGGATCCTGATTCATCTGACGATCAGGATGAAAGGAGGGATACTCGTTCTATGCCTTCTGCTGAGCGAGCTGCAGACTTACGCGGGCTGGCTCATAAATTTAATGTTAATGTCATTTCTGTTTCAGAGATTAAAGATGATATGTGTAAGCGGTCTGAAAAAGAGCGATTGTATTTTCCGGAACATTTTGGGCAAGAAGGTGTTGAGCGGTTTAGAAAGATTTCACCTGAGTTGGAACCTAAGGATATAGCAATTGGTTGTGATAATTTACGTAAAGGTGTTTTTGTTCTCACAGACGCAGATGGTTTCTTCCGACGCCTGGTTCAGCTATGGGACGAGATGTTACGACTACGGGAGTTGAGAAAGGCATCGGGTTCGACTACGTCTGAATCGACAATTGAGTCCAGGGTGTGTTTTATCTTTGGAGCAGTTAAGAGTGATACAGTTCACGTTATGCCTATGCGAGAAGCTGCGCCTTTGTATGTCCCTCCCAAAGGTCAAGGTACAGATGATAATAAGTTGTCTGTGGATTCGAAGGGCTATTTCGTATATAATTGGGTTTATACTCCTTGGAATAGAGCGGATGTTATGGTGCTTAAAAAGACTTTGCCTGACCCGCGGAAAAATCCGGCAGCTTTCTATGAGGGAGTAGACGGAGCTCTTTCTTCATGTATTATGACATTAGTTGACGTTGATCTTTTCTTTGGGTTAATATTGCCTCCCGATAGGTGCAGGGCAATTCGTAAATTTGATGACCGACAGATTTTAGGAGCAGATTGGAAGGATATAGCACAGGCCGATTCGGATAGAGAACCTGCGTGTAAGCAATGTACATTAATTTTAGAACTCCCGGCGGCTATTTTGAATTAATTAAAAACGCTCATTCCCCCTAAAAAGATTGATTGGACGATGTTGGCCTCTTGTAAACAGAAGCCAGATGAATCAGTTTCTGATTTCTTTACACGCTTCGAGGAAGCGTTCCATGATTACAGTGGTCAATTATTAACAAAGGACACGGGCAGGCATTTGTTTGTCGATAAGTATGTGGCTAATCTCCTACCGGAGATTGCAAAGCATTTAAAGGCTAGTGAAAGTTCATAGACCACTGCAACTCTCGCTTCCCTCCTAACTATGGCTCAGTTTTATGAACTACAGGAATCGGAGGCTAAGGAAAGTAGTGATAAAAAGGCGAAAGAATTGAAGAGGAAGGTGATGTTGGCTCAGGTTTACGATACGCAGCCGAGGGGAAATGATCGGGGTAGACGTGGGTCTTATGGCCCGCCTTCTTCCCGCTCTGATATCTCTGCAGATCAGTGTGCATACTGTAAACAGTTTGGACATTGGCTTTCAGATTGTCCGGTGCTTCAAGAACAGCGTATTCAGCGTGGTCGAGGAAATAATAGGTTTCGGAATAGTTATTCAGGTCCGAGGGGTGGTGCGAATGATCGTGGTAGGTTTGAAGCTATGGGTCGTGGTCAGGCTGACTATAATACTTTTGATCGACAGAATCAGTATCAGAGAGCCGAGGGTGAGTCTTCTGAGTTTCCGGATAATACGTATGCATAGGATTGCTTAGGATGGGTGTTAGACCTGTCAGCCCTAGGGTGGTCTTTCCCTGTGTTTTTTTGCCCTTGCCTCATTTTTCCCACCTTCTTTTTGTTGGCCCTTAGGTCTTCGGGCACCTTTTCATGGCTAATCTATGTTAGGGTGCAGGTGCACTCTACTTCAAACATGGCTGCCACTGGCCCCTGGTACTGCAGCATGGTCTTTTTAGTGTAGCACCCTAGTTGCCAGGAGCTGGCTGGATCCCCATACAATGTTGCAATGCCAGCCACCCATCCTCTGTCCATAGGTAGAGTGGGGAAGCTCCTGGAACCTTCCAGAAGAAAGGCAGAGTTGATGTTTGCCGCCTTAGAGAGTGGTCACCTGACCTGGGCATACTTAAGCAAGGGAGGGAACATTTTTAGTCAGTTGGGGCATCACTGACCTGGGGAACCCACGCAGGAGTTTTAGGCGGGAGGGCCTAGATAGGAATCTATGCTACTGGGAGCGACAGGATTTAGGTGCTGCCTCTTAAGCTGGGTGAGGTGTCCTAGACCAGCCCCCAGATCTGGCCCAGCGGTAGGGGACCCCAGTCAGCCTCTAACTCACACCCCCCCTCCAACTTCAAGAAACCAACATCTAAGGGCACAAAACAATCCACGCACCAAGAAGCCTACTTTGCTGTGACCAGAGACTGCTGGGGGATCGACCAGGTACTGGACTGGGCTGCCCTGCGCCCTCCCCGCCTTCGTCTGTGTCCTTCTGGCCTTACCTGTCTCCCCCTGACTGAACTGCTCTGCTGTCTCTGCTGAACTGTGTGAGAAACGCTATATCCTGTGCCCCCCCTGGTCAGCGCTGTGGTTGAGACTGTCTGTCCTGTCAGGAGGATGGAGGTTGCCTTCCCTCCTGCCGGCCCGATCTGCTGACTGACCCCCACTGCCCAGAGCTGTTGTCGTGTTTTGGCAGCTCCTGAGTTAGCGTTTAGCACAGCTACACGGTCTTTTCTGTTAACTTGACCAAAACGAACGGGGGCCATTTTGAATCCCTCTGACTTCCGTTTCTTATGAACACGCTGCCTCGTGGTCAGTGTGCCCTTTCGTCCTTTCTCGATATCCATGGTCCCTTATTCTGCTCAGCAACAGGCTATTTTTAGTACTGGTCAAACGCACATGCGCATCATGCATTTACTGGTCACTCTTTAGGAATGTTGGTACTAACTGACCAGTGCTATTTAACTCCTCCCACATGCTGGCTGTGTTCCAAAAATGACCTTATATGTACCTAAAATGTGTAACTTGTGACCGCCTATCTTTTTATTGCTATTAAACTGTATAAAAGAGGTCGCGCACCAATGTTCGGTGTGCTACTTCTTACACTGCCGAAGGGTGCTGTAGGAATGTATCACCACCCCATGGGGTCTTAATAAACTTGTCTTTTACCTTTTCCAGTGTCCGTGCCAACTTCTATACTAAGGTGTTCGAGAGCTTAGCAGTGTATGTAGGCCTGATTTGAACCCAACACCACAATTGGCGACCACGAAGGGACTCATCGGCGACTCGGATGCCCGAAGGAGAGGTCGTGACGAAGGTTAGGAAACTCGCCATGGACGCGTACGCTGCCACTGAGTGACCCGAGTCTTGGCACCCACGGTGTGTTTTTCCTTCCTTCCGATCTGACCTTCCAGGTGGCGCCGGTCTCCGACTGAGATTCTGATCTTGGATTGTCGTGATGTGCCGTTTTGGCTGATTTGACCACAGAACTTGGCAGTTGGACTTTGGACGTTTGAAAATATTTGGTAAGCTTTTGATTGGTGAGGTAGTCTACTGACACTTACTGTGGCTTTTTGAATTTTGAATTTGAATTTGAATTTGTTTGAAGTTAGCTAACGTTTGAATCTTTGAGTTTGAATTTGAATATGTGAAGTGCACCTCACATAGGCAGGCATGTAGGGATATTTCTCTGATATTATTTGATTTGAACGGTACACCGCGTTAGGTGTCATTTTTGTAGTATCGCGTTCTCGTGGTACTTTTTGAAACATGCCTGTTTTTAGCACACTCCGCAGGATGTGCTGTCCGGAAAATGGTACCAATTATCGATTAAGTAAAAAACAGCCGGCTCCCCCAGAGGGGACTCCAAATCGTGAAATGTATGTCAAATTCGGTATTCCACCAATAATGTATAGTACATTATGGCATAAGTATACTAACACTGATCGCGAATTACAGTGGCCACTATATGGATCGTTTGACATTCGAAAGGTACAATATGTAGAGCAGTGTTTGTTTCAGCGAAGGTCTAGACAAGATATGTTTGATTGTGTGCGTATGTGGGAGAAAGAGGTGCGTGAGCGAGCGAAGCGTGAGGAAGCCTTGGCGGAGAAAGTGCAGCGGAAGGCTGCACATGACAAAGCTTTACAGCTACAGGAGAAGGAATTACAGGAAAAGAAAGAGAGGGAGAGACGAGAACGCAATTTACAGGTTAATGGTCAATTCCCTATCAGGCGTCCTCTTTATCCAGTCCTTACTAATGAAACAGATGATTTTTCATTACTAGATCGTTGTCCGCCTCCGTACGTCGCACCTACGGCTCCGAACGAGGAATCAGACGAGGATAGTGATCGAACACAGCGTACCAGGTTACATGCGGAACGAACTGCGGAATTACGTTCGTTTGCACGAAAGCAAAATATTAATACTGTTACTGTTTCTGACATTACTGCGAAAATGGAACAGTGGTCTGATCAGGAGCGACTGTATTTTTTAGATCATTTTGGAGATGAAGTTGTTGAGCGGTACAGAAAATATTCTCTCGAGTTAGAGCCAAAGGAGATATCCGAGGGTCGTGAGAATTTTCGTAAAGGTCTTTTTGTTCTTTCAGATGCGGACGACTTCTTCAAGCGTTTGATTCAACTGCGAAATGAGGCGACACGACTACGGGAGTTGGCAAAGTCGAAGAATTCGTCTGCGTCCGGAGCGACGGGGATATCCAAAGAATGCCCTATCTTTGAAACAGATAAGATTGCTGCGATTAATGTTAGACCTATGCGAGAAGCTGCGCCTTTATATGTCCCTCATAAAGGGGATGGCACAGATGATGATAAAAGATCCAAAGATGCGAAAGGGTATTTTGTATATAACTGGGTTTATACGCCTTGGAATAGAGCAGATGTTATGGCGCTTAAGAATGCTTTACCTGATCCCCGTAAAAATCCTGCGGCTTTTTATGAAAATGTTGAAAGCGCGATTTCTTCGTGTATTATGACGTTAGTTGATATTGACCTGTTTTTCGGGTTGATATTGCCTCCTGATATGTGGAGAGCGATTCGTAAGTTTGATGACCTCACGACTCTCGGGGCCACTTGGAAAGATCTTGTTCAGGCTGATTTAGATAGAGAACCAGCATGTAAGCCGTGTCAATTAATATTAGACCTTCCACAGGCCATACTAACAAAATTAAAGACTCTTGCTCACGCTAAAAAGATTGATTGGACTATGTTAGCTTCTTGTACACAAAAAATGGATGAATCGGTTTCTGATTTTTTCTCTCGCTTCGAGGAAGCGTTCCATGATTACAGTGGTCAATCATTGACAGAAGATACAGGCAGGCATTTATTCGTTGATAAGTATGTGGCTAATCTCCTACCGGGGATTGCGAAACGATTAAAAGCGAGTGAAAGTTCATGGACCACAGCAACCCCTGCTTCTTTATTGACTATGGCTCAATATTATGAACGACAGGAATTGGAGGCAAAAGAAAGTAGTGAAAAGAAGGCGAAGGATTTGAAGACGAAGGTAATGTTAGCTCAGGTTCAGGCTACGAGAGGAAACAATAGAGGAGGGCGAGGATCGTACAGTAATGCTCCTCCCCCTCTTTCTGACATTTCTGTGAATCAATGTGCATACTGCAAACAGTTTGGGCATTGGATTGCAGACTGTCCGGTGTTTCGAGAGCAGCGTAATTTGAGGGGACGAGGAAGTGGGAGGTCTAGAAGTAATTATGGGGGGTCGAGAGGAGGCTATGGAACGACTGATCGAGGAAGTTATGGCACGAATGATCGCGGAGGATATGGAGCAAGGGGTCGTGGTCAGACAGACTATAATACGTTTGATAATCGTAATCAATATCAGATAAATGAGGGTGGTTCTGCTGAACCACGGGATGAGCACTATGCATAGGATTGCGTAGGATGGGGTGTGGAATCGGTTGAGGTACCGGTTGATCAAAGGGGTCCATATATAGAAGCACATGTTCTGGGTTCTACTGATCAATTTCTGGTCGATACAGGAGCTACTCGTAGCGCCTTGTCCAAATACTTGGTTCCAAGGGCTCCCCTGTCTGGCGAGGTAATTACAGCTATAGGGTTCGATGGAACACCTACTTCTAGCCCACTGTCTCAACCAGTTGCATTTCATGTTGATAAATTTGCTGCCCCTTGTCCCTTTTTGTTGTCCCCAAATACACCAGATAATATTATGGGACTCGATATGTTAAAATACTTTCGCGCCACTATTCGCTGTGCCCCAGAAGGAGTGCGAGTTGTGTTGAATGAGAATTACCCAGAATTAGAACGAGTGTGTTTTCTCCATGAATCTGAAGTACTGGCCTCTTTACCGAAAACGTTGTGGGCCACTTCCGATACGGATGTGGGGCGGATGATAATTCCTCCAGTACGTATTACTGTAAAGGAGGGAGTATCTCTACCAACTGTCCCACAATATAAGATTTCCCGAGAGGGTGAACTTGCTTTGATACACATTGTAAATGATTTGATTTCGGCAGAAGTAGTTGAGGAAGTCCCCTACAATGTTTGCAATAGCCCCATTTTACCGATCCTTAAAAGAGATACAGATGCTAAGGTTTACCGTTTCATTATTGATTTGAGGGAAATAAACAAGATAGTAGTACCTCAATACCCGGTGGTGTCCGACATCACCACGTTGCTTACGTTGGTTCCTTCGACGGCAACTACTTTTACAGTCATCGATTTGAAGAATGCCTTCTTTTCGATCCCTGTACATCCTGACAGTCGATATCTATTCGGCTTTACATTAAATAACAAATCGTACAGATTTTGTCGAGTTCCTCAAGGCTATACTGAAAGTCCTAGCATTTATAGTCAGGCATTAAAAAGACAGCTTGATTCCTTTGAATTACAAGATGGAGTGGCTCTTATTCAATATGTAGATGATATCTTACTTGCTGCAGACACGCCAGAACAATGTGAGAAGAGTACCTTTTCCTTGCTTTCCTTCCTGGCCAAACATAATCATAAAGTTTCGAAGAAAAAGCTGCAATATTGTAGACCAAAGGTGACCTACCTCGGTCATCTTTTGTCTAAGGAGGGCCGTGCATTGACACCAGATCGAATTCAGGCAATCCTAGACACTCCAGTTCCTCGCACCCAGAAGGATGTTCGTGCCTTTATAGGTTTGACGTCTTTTTGTAGGCATGGATATTAGGTTTTTCACACATCGTTAAACCATTGTTGGCATTGTTGTCTAAAGATACACCGATCCCCATTGAATGGACGGATGAATGTCAGAATGCTTTTGAACAATTAAGACAAGTTCTTTGTTCTGCACCAGTGTTAGGTACACCTGATTACACGAAGATTTTCACATTGTATGTACACGAGAAGGATGGGTGCGCATTGTCAGTGCTAGTGCAGACACACGGAGACAAACAGAGGCCTTGTGCATACTTCTCGGCGGTACTCGACCCTGTGGCTCGAGGATTGCCTGGATGTTTTCGAGCAGTTGCAGCAACAGCAGTTGCGATACGACAAAGTGAGGGAATAGTTTTGTCACACAAATTGTTGGTGTTAGTTCCCCATGCGGTAGATGCGTTACTGAATCAAACGAAAACACAGCATCTAACCAGCGCCCGTTTGACAGGAAATGAGCTAACATTGTTGGCGCCGCACATCACACTAAAACGATGTACGACACTGAATCCTGCTACTTTACTGCCGGATCCTGTTGCTGAGACTCAGAAGGAAGAACAACATGATTGTGTTTTTCTGACTGAGGAACAGACAAAGGGTCGTATCGATTTACAGGATACACCGTTTCCAGATGTAGATGGGGAACTGTGGGTTGATGGATCGTGCGTGAGGTTACCAGATGGTACGACTTCCGCAGCCTACGCGATCACGACACTTAAGACAGTTGTAGAGGCAGCACGAATACCCCAGAAATCGGCTCAAGCAGCTGAACTGATAGCCTTAACGAAAGCATGTGAGTTAAGTACTGGACTATGTGTGAACATTTACACGGATAGTCGTTATGCTTTTGGAGTAGTGCATGATTTTGGCTTACCCAGGAAGGAACGAGGATTTTTGACTTCACACGGAGTACACATCATGCATGGAGAATTGGTACGCGATCTCCTGAATGCACTGTTGTGCCCAAAGAAAGTTGCAATAGTCAAGTGCAGTGCACACAAAAAGGTGACGGACAAAATAGGGCAAGGCAATGCTTTCGCAGATCGCATTGCGAGAGAGACCGCTATGCTGCAAAATAATTTCCCCATGTATGTGGTGAAGTCACAAGCTGAGCGGTGGCATGATGCTAGAGAAGAAATATTAGATATACAGAAGTCTGCATCTGAGGCAGAACTTACGAAATGGGCCACTGAAGGAGTATTGGATGATGAGGGTTGCTGGCGTAGTAAAGATATGGAGAGATGGAAACTACCCATGGCCTATTTACAAACAATGGTGCAAATGACACACGGGCTGGCACACATTGGAGCTCTCGCAATTACTAAATTGCTTACACGAGTTTGGGAAAATGCTGATATTGCAAGCACGGCTAAGAGAGTAGTGCAGACTTGTCTGATATGTTTACAGCACAATCCTGGACAAGGGACTGATACTCCCAAAGGAGGGTTTGTTCCACCTACTGCACCATTCGAAGTACTGCAAATGGATTACATCCAGCTGGAGCGCTGTAATAATCTCAGGTATGTCCTAGTGGTGGTGTGTGCCTTCAGCAAATGGATTGAGGCTTACCCTACGAAAGACAATACAGCATTGACAACAGCTAAGGTGTTACTCAAAGAGTACTTCCCGCGCTATGGTGTTTGTAAACTTATGTGGAGTGATAATGGTCCTCATTTCATTGGGAAAGTAATTGAGTACATCCTGAAAGGATTGGGAATCAAACAACGATTCCACGCAGTCTTTCACCCACAATCAGCAGGTTTGGTCGAGAGATACAATGCAACTCTGAAACTGAAGCTAGTAAAGATAGTGGCATCCACATCTCTGAAATGGCCGGATGCTTTGCCTTTGGCATTGCTGTCCATTCGATCAGTCCCACATTCCCAATCTGGCCTCACACCCTATGAAGTGGTGTTTGGAAGGCCGATGAATATTTGGGGAATTCCAAAACCTCGTTTAATACATGATGTGCCTTGTATAATGATGAACGATTATTTGGCACGATTAACAAATGATTTGCTTTCTATTCATCAACAGGTTCGAGAGGCGCTCCCTGATAACTCCACTGGTGAGGCTCACGATCTCCACCCTGGGGACCACGTGATGGTCAAAGTATTTGAGCGATCTAGCAGTTTGGAACCGAGATGGCATGGCCCTGAACAAGTGCTGCTGGCTACGCGAACTGCTGTGAGAGTCACCAACAAGAAGCGGTGGATACATTCAACGCACTGCCGACGTGTCTCTCCGGATCTGGAGAGCCCTGTGGTGCTATCCGACTACAGAAAGATTTTGGATACAGAAAAGAGCCCAGCTGTCACGCCTGATGAATTGGAGGGAGCCTTCCCGGACCACGTTGTTTCTGATAAAGTGAAGTACAATCTACGTCCCAGGAAATAAGATTCCCTTTTGTGTTTTTGAAACTGGTTGGTAACCGCTCTGAGGTTTATGAAACGGAAGCCGGGAATATCAAGGGGGGGGGGATCAGTTCTACCCAGTGTAGCGACACCCGTCTTGAATCCCGGAGACCAAATCAACGGCAGCCTCGGTCCAGAACCATCGTTTTATTTTTCCGCTTAGTGTTGCTTTTGAAGAATATTGTTTTGTGAACTATGGCATCTCCTTCGACACGAAAAGGGAGAATTCTTGGTGCTGTTTTTTTTGTCTTGACCGTAGTGGTGATCGCAGTATTAGCTTGGACTATAGAACTATTGTTTCCTGTACGAGAACATTTGCCGCCCACCACTCCGAGTCCATCTGAACATTTTCATTTTACTTTGCCTTTTCATGAAGAAAGACATAGGCAGACTTATTTGAATAACAGCTTTATTCAGATTTTGCATCATACTCATAACATGACCAACATGTCCAATTGTTGGGTATGTGGAATGTTGCCCGGACATCAGAAGAAGGGAGGAACACCACTTATTCCTCTCCCGTTTTCTCATAATGGTTCTTGTCATGCTTGGTACACTCTTCTCTTCACCTTGAGATGGCCAACGAAAGGTGGACTACTTTTTCGGCTGAATAAAATATGCTATAACGATAAAGATGGCTATCCACACGCTGAAGGAACTAAATTTGAATGGGAAGAGTATCGTCCGGACAATGTTTCTACACCTCGTGTATATACGAATCAAAGATTTATAAATGTGACGAATTTGCATATGATAACAGTCATTGATACAAAAGCAGATTTGTGTATTAGAAATAAAGGTACAATCCCTGTAGGTCGCAGTGAATGTAATATTACACTTACCTTCGATACACCGATTGGAATTGCATTTGTAGCTTCACGTAACACATATTTCATTTGTGGAAATAAGGGATACCATCGTCTACCATTGGGATGGTTAGGAACATGTTATATAGCTTTTGTATTACCACCTGTGTTTATTGCTCCTCCCATGTATCACAATGATTATGTTCTGTACCATGATTTCGTGCTGAACAGAGTTAAACGAACGTTAGATCTTGATGAAATTGATCAGACTGATACCACTTTACAACAATATGTAGATTTCAACTTGGGGTTATTTTCATTTGTAGGAGCTGCACTGAATAGCAGGAAGATAAGGCGGCTTACACGTGTGGTGGAAGCTGTCGCCAATGAAACTGCCTCTGCTTTAGGGAATATTACTGAGGAATTGCAAATTACCAGAATTGTAGCGCTCCAGAATAGAATGGTTTTAGATGTGATACTAGCTGATAGGGGTGGAGCATGCCGCGTCATCGGGAGTAGTTGTTGTGTGTACGTGCCAGATAACTCCCCTTCTGTGTATGATTCAATTACGAAATTACATAAGATAGCTGCTGAGATCCATCCAGAAAATGGAGCATGGACTTTTTCTGGGTGGTTCTGGACTCTGCTTACTACTTGGGGTTGGAAATTATTAACGATTCTCTGTGTCTTTCTTGGAGTACTATTTACCCTTTGTCTATGTATTCAATGCGGCCCTATGTTATGTCTGTATGTATCACAGCCTGTATTCCGTCCAAACGAGCTATTGTTAAACAAGAGAAACTGATCAACGACGAAGTATTGAAACTAATGGCTATTAACATTGATGATGAACATTCTGATTATGTTCAGTATGAGGTAGCTTTTGCTAAACGCTAAAAGGGCCGTCTGTCGTGTTTTGGCAGCTCCTGAGTTAGCGTTTAGCACAGCTACACGGTCTTTTATGTTAACTTGACCAAAACGAACGGGGGCCATTTTGAATCCCTCTGACTTCCGTTTCTTATGAACACGCTGCCTCGTGGTCAGTGTGCCCTTTCGTCCTTTCTCGATATCCATGGTCCCTTATTCTGCTCAGCAACAGGCTATTTTTAGTACTGGTCAAACGCACATGCGCATCATGCATTTACTGGTCACTCTTTAGGAATGTTGGTACTAACTGACCAGTGCTATTTAACTCCTCCCACATGCTGGCTGCGTTCCAAAAATGACCTTATATGTACCTAAAATGTGTAACTTGTGACCGCCTATCTTTTTATTGCTATTAAACTGTATAAAAGAGGTCGCGCACCAATGTTCGGTGTGCTGCTTCTTACACTGCCGAAGGGTGCTGTAGGAATGTATCACCACCCCATGGGGTCTTAATAAACTTGTCTTTTACCTTTTCCAGTGTCCGTGCCAACTTCTATACTAAGGTGTTCGAGAGCTTAGCAGTGTATGTAGGCCTGATTTGAACCCAACACCACACTGTGTCAGAAATTGCCCCTCGGGCCCTCCCGGTGACCCGCGCTGCGAAGCCCCCCAAGTGCTTCCCGGGATCGGCGCTAGCGCTGTACCTTGGTGCCTTGAGGCACTTGAGGAGAGTTTGCCCCCGCGGCGTCAGCGCCACCCACACGACGCCTCAGAGGTGCTGCTGGCCTGTCCTGTGGCCACCTGCCCCCGCGCTGTGACTAGCGCCGACGTTGACCCCCCACGGCGGCCCCCGGTGCCAGGAGAGGGCCACCACATCGAGATCGCCGGGCCACGTTAGACCTGAAGCCTGCCTAGGCCCCGGTCACGTGAGCGGGAGCGCTGCCGCTTCATCGGCCGCGCCCCCGACCAAGCTGCACCACCATTGGCTGTCACCGCCGGGCCCCGCCGATAAGGCCTGGCGCTCAGTGAAAGCCGCGCCCACCGCGGAGGGGGCCGCTGAGCCAGAGAGCCCCCTCTGGTCGTTCCCCAAACGCTGGTCCTGCCTCGTCCCGGCGCCGGGGCTCCAGAACTGCCCCCGCGCCACACAGGGCCGGGTGAGGCCCCAGGAGGGCTGGAGCTCCTCCTCCTGCCCCAGAGTCCACGCAAGGGCCCCGGAGGGCCGAAGATAAGAGGTAATCCCAGTGGAGGAGGGCAGAAGGCCGGTTTTAGGCCCCGAGTTCGCCCCTCCCCTGGGGAGCATTGTGACTGGGCCCTGTTGGCCCCAATGAGCCCCAAATAGGCCTGAGAAAGGCGTGAGGTGTGCTGGGGGCCAAATACTGTGCATGCCGGGAGAACAGGCTCATCCTTAATTAACTGTTTCCAGCACTTGGTAGTAGGATTATTCACTCCATCGACTGTGGGTGCTTGGTGGCAGTTAGGCTGCCTTTACTGTTTATGCCTGCTTTCATGTTTTCAAGCCTGCTAATGGAATGGTTATCTTTTCCCTGTACTGAATTTCTTGCAGGGGCGGGCCTCTACAGTTCCTGAAGGGGTTAAGTTCTGATCCTCAATGATTCATTACAGTACTACTTTTATGATCTGACTTGGGTTACTAAATTGCCGCTATTTACAAGGGGAAGTGTTTATGGTTGCTGCCTACATGTTTATCCATGGTTTATGAAACTACCTTTTAGCCTGCGGTATAGCATAACGCAACAGGCTGTATTACTGCAAGATTTCTGCTGTACTGAGAGTACTTAATGAAATGTTTTGCCCTGTTACAGGAAATGCATTTTGAAAGGCGTTCATGAAATGTTTTAATGAGGTACTTTAATGAAATGCTAATGATTTGCTAATGCACTAATTGCTTTGATCTAAAGCCTATATAAAAGAACTTGATTTTCAATCACAACTCCTGGTGTGGTCTCCATTATTGCGAACACTTCTTGTCTCAGTGGATGCGTGTGTTGAGTAGCTGCTTTACACGTAAACCCCTGGCCGCCTTCCTGCTCGAGCCAAGCTACCCCCCGGAGAACTGGTGGTCCCAGTTCTTACATTGGTGGCGAGCGGTGGGATCCAGGACCTGTAGCTACCTAACACCCTCCAGTGGGACAGAGTGCGCTGCAATTAATTGGACACCTGTGGTGCCTACAAGCTAACTCAATTGCCCACCACTGTCTAAGTCTGCAAAGTGTGTAGGAACCTGTGTTGACCCAGCATTGTTGCCTAAGTCCTAGAATTTTTTCTTTCAGGTTATCTGGGTCCCCACCTGACAAAATGGAGTTCCAGCTGGCTGACCTCGATAGGTACACAGCAGTGCAGTTAAGGGAGTTTTGTCAGGGGATGGGGCTGCCTGGGGGGACGAGAGCTGTCAAAGAAGAGCTCCGTACCGCCTTGAGGGCATGGGTAAGGGCCCACCCAGAGGAGAGAGAGGATGAGGAACCAGAGGAACAGGACACACATGGGGAGGTGGACACTCAAGGAGACCCAGGCCTACTTAACATTGACATGTCAGACAATGTGTTGCCAGGAAGACGTTCCGGGGCAGGGAGTAGTGTATCTAGGGAGAGTGTGTCGCCGCAAGAGTACGAGGACAGGAGGGAGGAGAGGCGATTGAAGTGGGAGCGTGCCAAGTTAGAGCACGAGAGGGAGAGAGAAAGGGAAGATAAGAAACTGGCTTTAGAGAGAGAAAGACTAGCTATGGAGGAAAGGAAACTGGCGCACAAGCTTCAGCTCAAGGAAATGGAGCTGAGAGCACTAGAGTTGGGTGCGCCAGGAAGTCCGAATGGTGGCAGCATACCAGAGGCTCAGCAGGAGCCCAGATTCTGGTTACCTAAGGAGGTGATAGCGAGCTACACCAAGGGGGATGACATTGCCAGGTGGTTGGAGGCGTATGAAGTGGCCTTGACTGCCCATGGGGTGCCTGAGAAACACTGGGGAGGTGGTTTGTACCGGTATATACCTCCTGACGTCAGGGGCTCACTCCTGTATCTGGATAAGGCAGACCAGTTTAGGTATTACCCCATGAAGGAGGTGCTTATTAAACATTTTGGTCTCACCCCCGAAAGGTATCGCCAGAGGTTCCGTGACAGCCATAAGCTGTTCACGCAGAATTGGGTGGATTTTTTTGAGTATGCCCGTAAGGCTCTGTATGGTTGGGTGCGTGGCAGCAAGGTGCATGATTTTGAGGGTCTATGCAATCTTTTTTTGAGAGAGCACCTCTTGGATAAGTGTTTTCCGGAGCTACGCCAACATCTGGTGGACTGCAAGCTTACTGATCCCCGTGAGCTTGCGGAGGAGGCGGATACTTGGTTCAGCACCCGGGTGTCACACAAGGGCCCCGGGGGAGATGGCCCGAAAGGCAGACAGGGCGCCCCTCAGAAGAAAGAGGGTGGAGATAAAAGACCGGAGTTCTCACGAGGCCCACAAACTAGACAGTTTGGGAAAGGAGTAGGTACCCCATCTCAGAACCGTTCCCCAAAACCCACTTACCCTGACAAGAGTCAGCAGCCAAAAGTGGTCCGGTGCTATGAGTGCGGAGAGGTCGGACACTACAAGGGAGATGCTCAGTGTCGCAAACGACCCCCAGCCCCCACTGGTGGCAAGAGTCCCGGGGTGGCTAGCGTAGCGCTTGGGATGGAGCTGCCCCTAGATAGGGAAGGGGAGTGGACAGGCCTGACCCTGGTTTCACTTGGGGATAGAGAGATGGTCCCAGTGACGCCCTTACCATCAAATACTGCTAAGTACCAGGAGAGGGTGAAGGTCAATGGGGAGGAGGTGGACGCTCTGAGGGACACAGGAGCCAGCATGGCCACCGTAGTGAGGCGGCTGGTGTCCCCTGAGCAGGTAGTACCTGATGTGTACCATCAGGCCGTGTTGGCTGACGGCAGAATGAGCTACTATCCCGTGGCTCAAGTTCCCTTTGAGTGGGGAGGAGTGTCAGGCCCGTTGAGAGTTGTGATCAGCCCTGCCTTGCCCGTGGACTGTCTGCTCGGTAATGACCTCGAACATACTGCCTGGAAGGAAGTGGAGTTTAAGGCCCACACTGAGATGCTGGGGTTACCATGGTGGACTTGCGTAGTCACGCGGTCCATGGCTGCCCGGCAAGAAGCTCAACCCGGGTTGGAGCCTGAGACAACGGCCCAACCCAGTGCCGGTCCAGAGGAGAGTGTTGTGGAGGACACACCCCGTGTGATGGATGAGGAGCCCGCGGAGGTAACCCCGAAGTCCGTGGAGGTGGATGTCGTTCCCGTGGGGGACTTGCCGACCCTTGCCGAGTGGCATGTAGAAGGAGGGCCTACCCGGGAAGAATTCTGTTGGGCGCAGAAGGAGTGCCCCACGCTTGAAGGCATGCGGCGACAGGCCGAAGCCCAAGCGGTCAACCAAGAGACTGGCAGTTATCACGTGTATTGGGAGGATGGCCTCCTGTACAGTGAGCCAAGGGTTCCGGTGCATGGATCCTCGAGGGCCTTAGTGGTCCCCCAGGGTTACCGGGCCTTTTTGTTGGAAATGGCGCATGAGATACCCTTAGCCGGACACCTGGGCCAGGACAAGACCTTTGCAAGGCTAGTCCCACATTTTTATTGGCCTAGAATGAGAGTTGCCTCTGACACCTATTGCAAGACCTGCAAGACTTGCCAGGCCAGTGGCAAGACGGGGACCAAAGTGAAGGCCCCATTGGAACCACTCCCAGTGGTCGCGACCCCTTTCGAGCGGGTTGGAATCGACATCGTTGAGCCGTTGGACCCTCCGACCTCTGCGGGACATCGGTTCATCCTGGTGTTGGTGGACCACGCCACTCGGTACCCGGAGGCCATACCTCTGAGGACCGTTACTGCACCTGTGGTAGCGCGGGCCCTGATAGGGATATTTACCCGAGTGGGATTCCCCAAGGTTGTGGTGTCGGACAGAGGCACAAATTTCATGTCAGCCTACATGCAGGCCATGTGGAAGGAGTGCGGAGTGACCTATCGATTCTCCACTCCTTACCACCCCCAGACTAACGGGCTCGTAGAGCACTTCAACAAGACCTTGAAGGGGATGATCTGGAGCCTGCCAGAAGACTTGAGGCGGAAATGGGACATCCTCCTCCCTTGCTTGCTGTTCTCATACCGCGAGGTACCCCAGAAGGGAGTCGGGTACAGCCCCTTCGAATTGCTCTATGGCCATCCCGTTAGGGGTCCCCTCAGTCTGGTCAAAGAGGGGTGGGAGAAGACTTCGAAGAAGCTTCCCCGTGATGTTGTCAGCTACATGCTGGCATTACACAGTCAGATGGCCAAGCTGTGGAAGGAAGCCTCAGACAACTTAGAGGCTAGCCAAGCTGTCATGAAGGAGTGGTATGACCGCAACGCTCGGACGGTAGAGTTGGACGCTGGACAGAAGGTGTGTGTCATGGAGCCTGGGGAGCTTAGTGCCCTCCAGGACCGGTGGACTGGTCCGTACGAGATTGTGGAGCGTCGAGGCCAGACCACCTACGTCGTTGACTTGAAGACCCCCTGTCAGCCCCATCGGGTGCTCCACGTCAACCGCCTGAAGCCTCACCATGAGCGATCGGAGCTTGCTCTCCTCATGGTGACGATGGGAGCGAGGAGGAGGAAAGTGAGCCTCTTCCTGACCTTCTAGCAGCTCAGGAGAAGGATGGTTGAGTGGAGGGAGTTGTCCTCTCCCCATCCTTGACCCCAGAACAACAGAGGGACTGCCGCCAGGTATTGGCGCAGCACGCCTTGTTGTTCTCCCTCACGCCTGGAATTACACATCTGTGTACCCATGATGTGGACACAGGGGACAGTCCGCCAGTGAAAGCCAAGTCTTACCGGCTGTACGAGAAAGTGAAGAACAGCATCCAGGGTGAGGTGACCAAGATGCTGGAGCTGGGAGTGATCGAACCCTCCAGCAGCCCGTGGGCTAGTCCGGTTGTGCTGGTGCCGAAAGCGGCTCCACCGGGCACCACACCGGAACTTCGGTTCTGTGTGGACTATCGGGGGTTGAACTCTGTCACCAAGACAGATGCTCACCCGATACCACGGGCGGACAAGCTGATTGACCGGATGGGAGCAGCCAAGTACCTCAGCACCATCGACTTGACATCAGGGTACTGGCAGATTGCCATGGCCGATGGAGCGAAGGAGAAGACAGCGTTCTCCACCCCCGAGGGCCACTTCCAATTTCGAGTAATGCCCTTCGGGCTCAAGAATGCTCCGGCCACCTTCCAGCGGTTGGTGAACCAGGTGCTATCTGGCCCGGAGTCCTTCTCAGCGGCGTACCTGGATGACATAGGTGTCTTCAGTAGCACCTGGGAGGACCATCTAGAGCATCTCCAGGAGGTGCTGCGGGCATTGCAACATGCTGGTCTCACCATCAAGGCTAGCAAGTGCCAGATTGGACAGGGATCTGTCGTGTACCTGGGACACCTGGTGGGCGGGGGTAAGGTGCAACCCCTCCATGCCAAAATTGAGACCATCATGGCCTGGGAGCCCCCTAAAACTCAGACTGAGGTCTGAGCTTTCCTCGGCCTCACTGGCTATTACCGCAGATTTGTCAAGGGATATGGCACCATCGTGGCCCCCTTGACCGAGTTGACGTCCAAAAATCAGCCACGCAAGGTCATCTGGACGGCTGCTTGTCAGGAGGCATTTGAAACACTGAAGCGCGCGATGTGCACCGCTCCGGTGCTGGCCACTCCGGACTACCAAAAAGAATTCATCGTGCAGACAGATGCCTCAGAGCATGGCGTAGGCGCCGTGCTGTCGCAACTCAACGATGATGGCCAAGACCAACCTGTGGCCTTCATCTCCAGAAGACTCCTCCCTCGGGAACAGCGATGCAGTACCATCGAGCGAGAAGCCTTCGATGTGGTCTGGGCTTTGAAGAAGTTGAGGCCATACCTTTTTGGCTCTTACTTCCTAATTCAGACTGACCACTGTCCCCTTCGCTGGCTCATGCAGATGAGAGGCGAAAATCCCAAGTTGCTAAGGTGGTCCATTTCCCTACAGGGGATGGACTTTAGGGTGGAACATCGGCCCGGAGATGACCACGCCAATGCTGACGGTCTCTCCCGGTTTTTCCTCCTTAGCGACGAGAACTCCCTAGAGGTTGGGTAGTTCTCCCCTCTTTCGGCTGGGGGGGATGCATGTTAGACCTGTCAGCCCTAGGGTGGTCTTTCCGTGTGTTTTTTTGCCTTGCCTCATTTTTTCCACCTTCTTTTTGTTGGCCCTTAGGTCTTCGGGCACCTTTTCATGGCTAATCTATGTTAGGGTGCAGGTGCTCCCTACTTCAAACATGGCTGCCACTGGCCCCTGCTACTGCAGCATGGTCTTTTTAGTGTAGCACCCTAGTTGCCAGGAGCTGGCTGGATCCCCATACAATGTTGCAATGCCAGCCACCCATCCCCTGTCCATAGGTAGAGTGGGGAAGCTCCTGGAACTTCCAGAAGAAAGGCGGAGTTGATTTTTGACGCCTTAGAGAGTGGTCACCTGACCTGGGCATACTTAAGCAAGGGAGGGAACTTTTTTAGTCAGTTGGGGCATCACTGACCTGGGGAACCCACTCAGGAGTTTTAGGCGGGAGGGTAGATAGGAACCTAAGCTACTGGGAGTGACAGGATTTAGGTGCTGCCTCTTAAGCTGGGTGAGGTATCCTAGACTAGCCCCCTGATCTGGCCCAGCAGTAGGGAACCCCAGGGTCCATCTGCAGTGACTGAGGGAAACTCAGTCAGCCTCCAACTAAACCCCCCCCTCCAACTTCAAGAAACCAACATCGAAGGGCGCAGAACCATCCACGCGCCAAGAAGCCTACTTTTCTGTGACCAGAGACTGATGGGGATCGACCAGGTACTGGACTGGGCTGTCCTGCACACTCCCCGCCTTCGTCTGTGCCCTTCTGGCCTTACCTGTCTCTCCCTGACTGAACTGCTCTGCTGTCTCTGCTGAACTGTGTGAGAAACGCTATATCCTGTGCCCCACAGGTCAGCGCTGTGGTTGAGACTGTCTGTCCTGTCAGGGGGATGGAGGTTGCCTTCCCTCCTGCCGGCCCGATCTGCTGACTGACTGTGTGAGAAACGCTTTATTCTGACCCCCACTGCCCAGCGCTGTGTCAGAAATTGCCCCTCGGGCCCTCCCGGTGACCCGCGCTGCGAAGCCCCCCAAGCGCTTCCTGGGATCGGCGCTAGTGCTGTACCTTGGCGCCTTGAGGCATTTGAGGAGAGTTTGCCCCCGCGGCGTCAGCGCCGCCCACACGACGCCTCAGAGGTGCTGCTGGCCTGTCCTGTGGCCGCCTGCCCCCACGCTGTGACTAGCGCCGACGTCGACCCCCCTCGGCGGCCCCCGGTGCCAGGAGAGGGCCGTCGAATCGAGATCACCGGGCAGCGTTAGGCCTGAAGCCTGCCTGGCCCCAGGTCACGTGAGCGGGAGCGCCGCCGTGTCATCAGCCGCGCCCCCGCCCAAGCTGCACCACCATTGGCTGTCACCGCCGGGCCCCGCTGACAAGGCCCGGCGCTCGGGGAAAGCCGCGCCTCACCACGGAGGGGGCCGCTGAGCCAGAGAGCCCCCTCCGGTCATTCCCCAAATGCTGGTCCTGCCTCGCCCGGCGCCGGGCTCCACAACTGCCCCGCGCCGCACAGGGACGGGTGAGGCCCCGGGAGAGCTGGAGCTCCTCCTCCTGCCCCAGAGTCCACGAAAGGGCCCCGGAGGGCCGAAGATAAGAGGTAATCCCAGGGGAGGAGGGCGGAAGGCCGGTTTTAGGCCCCGAGTTCGCCCCTCCCCTGGGGAGCATTGTGACTGGGCCCTGTTGGCCCCAATGAGCCCCAAATAGTCGCAAGGCCTGAGAAAGGCGTGAGGTGTGCCTGGGGGCCAAATACTGTGCATGCCTGGAGAACAGGCTCATCCTGAATTAACTGTTTCCAGCACTTGGTAGTAGGATTATTCACTCCATCGACTGTGGGTGCATGGCGGCAGTTTAGGCTGCCTTTACTGTTTATGCCTGCTTTATGTTTTCAAGCCTGCTAAGGGAATGGTTATCTTTTCCCTGTACTGAATTTCTTGCACTGGCGGGCCTCTACAGTTCCTGAAGGGGTTAAGTTCTGATCCTCAATGATTCATTACAGTACTACTTTTAAGATCTGACTTGGGTTACTAAATTGCCGCTATTTACAAGAGGAAGTGTTTATGGTTGCTTCCTACATGTTAATCCATGGTTTATGAAACTACCTTTTAGCCTGCGGCATAGCATAACGCAACAGGCTGTGTTACTGCAAGTTTTCTGCTGTACTGAGAGTACTTAATGAAATGTTTTGCCCTGTTACAGGAAATGCATTTTGGAAGGCGTTCATGAAATGTTTTAATGAGGTAATTTAAAGAAATGCTAATGATTTGCTAAAGCACCAATTGCTTTGATCTAAAGCCTATATAAAAGAACTTGATTTTCAATCACAACTCCTGGTGTGGTCTCCATTATTGCGCCCACTTCTTGTCTCAGTGGATGCGTGTGTTGAGTAGCTGCTTTACACGTAAACCCCTGGCTGCCTTCCTGCTCGAGCCAAGCTACCCCCGGGGAACTGGTGGTCCCAGTTCTTACAATGGGGTATGGAATCGGTTGAAGTACCAGTAGATCAAAGGGGTCCATATATTTTACCGCATGTTTTGGGTTCTACTGAGCAGTTTCTGGTCGATACAGGAGGTACTCGTAGCGCTCTGTCCAAACAATTGGTTCCAAGGGCTCCCCTGTCTGGCGAAACGATTACATCAATAGGGTTCGATGGAACGCCTTCCCTTAGCCCATTGTCTCAACCCCTTCCATTTCAAATGCATAAGTTCAGTGCCCCATGTCCATTTTTGTTGTCTCCAAATACACCAGATAATATTGTGGGACTTGATATGCTCAAGCACTTTCGAGCAACAATAAGCTGCGCTCCTGAAGGGGTGCGGGTTTTTTTGAATGAGAATTACCCAGAGTTTGAGAGATCGTGCCTCCTTCAGGAAGCCGATGCGTTAGCCTCCCTTCCAAGTACTTTATGGCCCACTTCTGCTACTGATGTAGGACAGATGATTATCCCTCCCGTACATATCACTGTAAAGGAGGGAGCGCTATTGCCCCATGTACCACAGTATAACATTTCTAGAGATGGCGAAGCTGCTTTGACTAATATCATAAATGACTTGATCGCTGTAGGAGTGGTGGAGGAAGTTCCCTATAATGTTTGCAACAGCCCTATGCTTCCGATCCTAAAGAAAGATACCGACACTAGGATTTATTGTTTTATTATTGATTTAAGGGAAGTCAATAAGATAGAAGTACCCCAATATCCTGTGGTGTCCGATATTACTACCTCACTAACTTTGGTCCCACCCACAGCCACCACCTTCTCTGTTATCGATTTGAAGAATGCTTTATTTTCGATTCCCATTCATCCTGACAGCCGGTATCTCTTCGGCTTCACTTTAAATAATAGATCATACCGATTTTGTCGAGTTCCTCAAGGCTATACAGAAAGTCCTGGTATTTACAGTCAGGCTTTGGAAAGACAGCTTGACTCTTTTGAGTTGCTGTCTGGGGTGGCTCTTATTCCATATGTTGATGATATTTTGCTACCAGCTACACGCATGAACAATGCGAGGAGAGTACTCTCTCCCTGATTTCTTTCCTTGCCAAGAATAACCACAAGGTTTCCAGAAAGAAATTGCAATATTGTAGACCTAAGGTGATCTACCGCGGTCATCTTCTGTCTAAGGAGGGGCGTGCACTAACATCAGAACGAATTCAAGCGATTTTAGACACACCAGTTCCTTCCACTCCGAAAGATGTTCGTGCTTTCATAGGTTTGACGTCCTTTTGCAGGCAGTGGATATTAGGATTTTCACACATTATAAAACCTTTGTTAGCGTTGTTATCCAAAAATACACAGACTCCCCTTGAATGGACAGATGAATGTCAGAATGCTTTTGAACAATGGAGACAGGCCCTTTGCTCTGCATCAGTGTTAGGTACACCAGATTACACAAAGATTTTTACATTATATGTACATGGGAAGGATGGATGCGCATTATCAGTTTTAGTGCAGACACACGGAGCTAAACAGCGACCTTGTGCGTACTTCTCAGCAGTACTTGACTCCGTAGCACGAGGATTACCTGGGTATTTTCGAGCAGTTGCAGCAACAGCAGTGTCTATACGACAGAGTGAGGGAATAGTTTTGTCGCACAAATTGTTGGTGTTAGTGCCCCATGCGGTAGACGCCTTACTGAACCAAACGAAAACACAGCATCTGACTAGCGCTCGTTTAACAGGATACGAGTTAACGCTGTTGGCGCCACATATTACACTGAAGAGGTGCGCCAATTTGAACCCTGCTACTTTACTGCCATATCCTGTTTCTGAGTCCCAAGAGGAAGAACAACATGATTGTGTTTTTCTGACTGAAGAACAAACAAAGGGCCGTATTGACTTACAGGATACGCCACTTCCAGATGTAGATGGGAACTGTTTGTTGATGGATCATGTTTAAAGCTTCGAGCAGTTGCAGCAACAGCAGTGTCTATACGACAGAGTGAGGGAATAGTTTTGTCGCACAAATTGTTGGTTTTAGTGCCCCATGCGGTAGACGCCTTACTGAACCAAAGGAAAACACAGCATCTGACTAGCGCTCGTTGAACAGGATACGAGTTAACGATGTTGGCGGCAGATATTACACTGAAGAGGTGCGCCACTTTGAACCCTGCTACTTTACTGCCATATCCTGTTTCTGAGTCCCAAGAGGAAGAACAACATGATTGTGTTTTTCTGACTGAAGAACAAACAAAGGGCCGTATTGACTTACAGGATACGCCACTTCCAGATGTAGATGGGGAACTGTGGGTTGATGGATCGTGTTTAAAGCTGCCAGAAGGTACAACTTCCGCAGCCTATGCAATCACGACACTTAAGACAGTGGTAGAGACAGCTCGCATACCACAAAAATCGGCCCAAGCAGCTGAACTGATAGCTCTAACGAAATCATGTGAGTAAGTGCTGGATTATGTGTGAATATTTACACTGATAGCCGCTATGCTTTCGGAGTAGCGCACGATTTTGGCCTACTCTGGAAGGAGCGAGGGTTTCTGACTTCGCATGGGTGCAAATCATGCATGGAGAGTTAGTACACGATCTCCTGAATGCACTATTATGTCCAAAGAATGTAGCGATAGTCAAATGCAGTGCACATAAAAAGGTGACAGGTAAAATAGGTCAAGGAAATGCCTTTTCAGACCGTATAGCGTAAGAGACTGCAATGTTAAAGAATGTCTCTCCCATGTATGTGGTGAAATCACAGGCTGAGCGATGGCATGACGCCAGAGAGGAAATATTAGACATACAGAAATCGGCTTCTGAAGCAGAACTAGCAATTTGGGCAACAGAGGGAGTGTTGAATGACGAGGGCTGCTGGCGTAGCAAAGATATGGAGAGATGGAAATTGCCTGCCGCTTATCTGCAAGCAATGGTTCAAATGACACATGGGCTGGCACATGTTGGAGCTCTTGCAATTACCAAATTGCTTACACAAGTTTGGGAGCATCCTGAGATTGCCACCACGGCTGAGAGAGTAGTGCAGACCTGCTTGATATGTTTACAGTACAATCCTGCCAAAGGGACGTATACTCCTAAAGGAAGGTTCGCTCCACCTACTGCACCATTTGAAGTGCTGCAGATGGATTACATCCAGCTTGAACGCTGCAACAATCTTAGGTATGTCTTAGTGGTGGTGTGTGCCTTCAGTAAATGGATTGAGGCCTACCCTACGAAGGACAATACAGCGTTGACAACAGCTAAGGTGTTACTCAAGGAGTACTTCCCAAGATTTGGTGTTTGTAAATTTTTGTGGAGCGACAACGGTCCCCATTTTGTGGGGAAGATCGTGGAGTATGTCCTGAAAGGATTGGGGATAAAACAAAAATTCCATGTTGTGTTTCATCCGCAGTCAGCAGGTTTGGTGGAGAGATACAATGCTACGTTGAAGCTGAAGCTAGCAAAGATTGTGGCATCCACGTCCTTGAAATGGCCGGACGCCTTGCCCTTAGCATTACTATCTATTAGATCAGTGCCACACTCCCAATCTGGCCTCACACCCTATGAAGTGGTGTTTGGAAGACCTATGAATATTTGGGGAGTTCCTAAGCCTCGCCTAGTACATGATGTGCCTTGTATAATGAAGAACGATTATTTGGCACGATTAACAAATGATTTGCTTTCCATCGGAGAGGCTCATGATCTCCGACCTGGGGACCAAATGATGGTCCGAGCATTTGAGAGGTCCAGCGGCCTAGAGCCAAGATGGCGTGGTCCTGAGCAAGTGTTGCTCGCAACCCGAACACCAGTGCGAGTTACGAACAGGAAGCGGTGGGTGCATTTCACTCATTGTCGCCGTGTCTCTCCGGATCTGGTGAACCCTGCTGTGCTGTCTGATTATCGGGATATCTTGGATGCAGAAAAGAGCCCAGCCACTACGCTCAGCGAATCTGAGGAAGCCTTCCCGGACCCTACTGTTTCTGGTGCAGCGAAGTATAATCTGCGATCGAGAAAGGCAGCTGTTTTTTGCGAGACTGGTTGAGTTACCGCCCTGAGGTTTGTTAAAACGGAAGCAGAGAATATTAAGGGGGGGGGGATCAGTTCTGCCCAGTGTAGAGACACCCGTCTTGAATCTCGGAGAAGAAACCAGCGGCTACCTTAGGGCTCAGCACTCATTTTTATTTATTTTTTAGTTTTATTTTGATTATTGTGTTTTGAGACTATGGCACCTAATACGATGAGAAACAAGAAAATTCTTGGTGCTGTGATTTTTGTTTCCATAATAGTGGTAATAGCAATAATAGCTTGGGTCGTAGAATGAATGTCCCCTGCGAGAAAATATTTGCTGCCTACCAGTCCAGTTCCATCAGAGCATTTTCATTTTACTTTGCCTTATAATGATGAAAGACATAGACAAACTTATTTGAATAACAGTTTTATCCAAATTCTACACCACACCCACAACATGACGAACACTACAAACTGTTGGGTATGTGGAATGTTGCCTGGACACCAAAAGAAAGGAGGAACTCCACTTATTCCTCTTCCATTTTCTCATAATGGTTCTTGTCATGCCTGGTACACTCTCCTCTTCACCTTCAAGACAATGACTCACACCCTCACTAGGTTGGCGTGGGGGGGCAAACAACCTAGGGTACAGTGGCAAGTTCTAATGCTTCCGTATGAACAAGGCGGTTTAGGGGCCCCGGACCTAGAAAGGTACTATAGGGTTGCTCAAGCGACACATTTGCATACATGGATACACGGGGATCGTAATGTCCCGCACGTGATCCTAGAGACACTGTTCACAGACCCCCTCCCTCCCCCGGCTACGATATTTGAGCCAGCTACGCACCGGATAGGATTTTTGGACTCCATTGTAGCGACAAACCATGCCTGGCACTCTCTGGCCAAGAGTCATGACTGCGCACTCCTGTACTCCCCTCTTGTACCGATAGAGTGGGTGGTGTGGATAGCGCCGCTGCGGGAGAAGGGGGTCTTGCGCGCCCTTCAACAATTAGGTATTTCCAAGCTGGGTGACTTGTTCAAGGATGGAACGGTAATCACCTGGGCCCAGATTGTCCCTTCCCAGACCCCGGTAACGTTGCTGCACCGGTTTCACTTCCATAGGGTCCGTGCAGCGCTTCAGGCTTTGCTAGGTCCGACCATGGCGGAACCTCCTGAATTACCGGAGCTGTCTTACGTTATAAGGACCCCGTCATCCAGCAACCTGATTTCGCGGCTATACAAGGCAGGGCAGCTTCACGGGCAGCAGACGCCCCCTAAAGCCCGATTGGCATGGCAGCGGGACCTACAGACGGAGATAAGCGACTCAATGTGGCAATACTGCTGTCGCAACACTAAAAAAGCATCACTTAATGCACGACACAGGCTCATTCATTTTAAATTTCTACAAAGAGTATATTATACTCCAGAACGCCTGCATAGATACGACCTTCGACAGACTCTGGAATGTGAGCGATGCCACATGCTGGTTGCGGACTTCCTGCATCTGGCATGGACTTGTCCAGGTATTAACAAATTCTGGGCAGACGTTTTTATTGACCTGGATCAAATACTAGAGATTGAGCTCCCAGTTGACCCTGCGTTGGCATTGTTGGGTCATACCAGGACCCTCCCCCCAGCGACACGACACCTGGCTGATATGGGTTTACTTATGGCTCGACGAGTGGTGGCACAGTGTTGGATGCGGGGCCCGCTCCCGACGAAACGCAGATGGAGCAGGGACATGCTGTATGGCTGCACACAGTCACAGCTCTATAGTGAACTCCTACCCCCAGTTAGTAGACCAAAAGATTTTTGGGACCTGTATTTAACTTACAAATACAATCAAGACACCGCGGTTCCAGATCAGGAGGACACGGAGGAGCGGCATGAAGGGGAGGAGGGCCCCGAGGATTAGATACACAGTAAACGGGGGCTCATGGGGGTTAGAAGGCAGGACACCTGGGACTCCGAAGAGGCTGGTGGGACACGGAAGACCTGCGAACACTCACTTTGGGCCACACGTGGAGCGGGGGAGCCTGGCAGGGGAAGATACTTGATTAATGGGGAGGGTCCAGGAAGGGCACGGACATGAGTGGGGGGGGCGGGGCACAGTGGAGACGGGTATGCAGTGGAGGCAGACACAGGGGCAGTCAGGGGGGAGGGGTGGGGTTGGGCGGGATCGTTGCGTGAGTAATGTTAGACCCGGTTATCGCTGGCAGACATGCACACTTCAGGGTATACTCTCACTACATAGTAGACATAACATCCACCCCTACCATGGTTGAAGGGGACAGGGCGGGAGACGTCGACACGCTCAGAATACACACTAAGTCGTGCTATATCAGGCCTGCGTCTCCGGACCCCTTGGGATGTCGGTGTGTTGATTCTGCGAACTGTTTGTGCTATGTATTTATGTAACACTAATTTGCTGCCAGCCCCAGGGTTGTAGGCGGAATGCTGTGTGTATGCTCTACCGACGAATAAAAGTTTATACCCCAAAAAAAATAGCAACTACCGATCCCTAACCCACGTGAGATCGTGTGGGAGGAGTCTCTCGACTGGTGGGCCCACGGCAGACCGTCCATGTGGGGCCTGCTGCTGAACGGGCGGGCTGAGCGCGGCTCAGCTGTGTCGGACAGAGCCACGACCAAAATTGCGGCCATGCAGAACTAAAACCTACCGAGCAGCCGGCGAACGCACGGGGCCTGAGTCCTACACTGTACCCTCCTGCAAGCTGGTGAGGGGTACTGTTGGCACTCGGCGACACCCGTGCGGCGGCTCCTGCACACGCCTGCCGCGCGGCTTATATTGGTGGCTGCGCACCCGGCCCGGACCTTACGGGGGAGGAGATTGTTGCCCAGAGGGCGCTTACAGAACTGGCCCACGGCCCGGCGGACCCCTAGGGAGCGCAACGCCCCTTAAAGCGAGGTTGAGCGGAACCAACCTGCCTTCCGGGTGGCTGTGGAGCGCGGACGCCCGGTTGCCCAGCTTGCAGCTTGCAGGCCCTTGGGAGGCAAATAACATGGCGGCCATGGAACTGGCCTGACGCCCGTGGAACCGAGGACGGGGAGCGGCGCTTCCAGCCTGCGGATTGCCAGCGACCGGCCCGACCTGCAGTGAGACCCAGCGGAGTACACGCAGCCTGAGGGGGTCGCGCCGGTGGAGAGGAGTACGGGCGGAGCGGTCCCGCTCCTTCGACCCGCGCTGCCGGCTGCGGGTTGGTCGGGGTGAAGAAGACGGGAGACCGGCGTCCGTCGCTTTTACGAGGCCCGAGAGGTGGGAGACACTTTCACAGAGGTCCCTCTGGCGGCCTCAGGCTGGAGGATTACCAGATTGCTCACTGGGGAGCGCGACGTTCTCCTCTCTGCCCAGCCATTTCCTTGGGTGCTGTGACTTGCGAGAGTTCCTGTTGGGGCCATCGGGCTGGAGAGAGAGGTGCCCATTGCGCCGGTACACAGGGAGGGCACCACGAGTGCTCGGACCCCGCGGGGGGCGGCCTATCCGTGGGCCCACCTGCCCCCTAGCTACCTGAAGTCTTGGCAAGCCGAACACCGTAATAGCACCCACGGAGGGCTTTTCTTACCGAGCGCAGGAGCACGCTGAGGTACAGAACGGCCACGGGCTGGACCTTCGCGGCGATGCCCACTGGCTGACGGGGAGTTGGTGGAAGCTCGGGGCTGGGCCACACAGCTGCACATTGGAGGATCGCCGGGCCCTACCGCCTTGGCCGTGGGCTTCGTGCCGGCGGGCATTGCCAATAAGACGTAGATTATTAGGATCTGGGGTACATATCAAAAACAGGCCACGACGGATGGTTCGGGGCGGCGCGGGCTGGGAGCCACCTGTGAAGTGGCGCAGTAGCAGCGGAACTGGAGAACTACTGATGGGCCGCACCTGGCTTCACGGGGTGTGCCGGGCGGGCCCCCCCCTGTGACTGGCCCTCAGGCGGTTGAGGCTGACCCTTCCTTGGGTCGCTTGCAAGATCGGCTAGTGCGGAGACGGCCCGGTCGAGGGTCGATGAGACTGGAAATCTCACTGTTGAACCTGCTCTTGACACTACCGCTGAATGGACTATCGTGCTCTGTGGAGATCCCCGCTGATTCATCTCGCCACCCGCTGAGGCCTTCTTGCGCCGGAGAGCGGTGGAACCCTGGTTGGTGCCGCCCTGAACTGGTGTACCTGTTATACCCTGTTGGCAAACTGCTGGTGGGCTCTCTATGACTGTTCTTTAGAGCTCGAGTTGTGCGCACCCAGGTGAAATTCATCCCGGTGGACGGGGGCCCATTGGCCGAGGTGGGCCTCGGCGAGATTCGCCTGTCACTGGATGACTCGGCGTCCGCTCATTGCGGACAACGTTGGACGCCACTTCTGACATGGGGAAACTGAAAGGAGCCAAGGGCACCACGCAATCCACGTTGGACAGAGATGCCGGACAAGGGAGATCAGCCAGACCCAGAGACGCCACGGGATCCACACCTGCAACACCAGCTGGACAAGATCTTGACGGCGATAACGGATACACGTGCGGCACTCCAACAAGACATACCGCAAGTGGCAACGGGGCTCCGATTGCTCAGAGCGGATCACGGCAAGCTCTCTGATAGGGTCAAAGAGGTGGAAAGCACAGTTCGCACCCTGGAGCCAGCGCAAAAAGCCCTCTCAGCCACTATGACTGATGTGTTGGACCGAATAGACGCACTGGAGAAAAGAGCAGAGGACGCTGAAGGGCGCAATCGCCGGAACAACATCCGAATTGTAGGACTGCCAGAAAAAATTGAAGGGGGAGATATGGTCCGCTTTCTTGAAGATTGGCTCTGAACAGCTGTGGCGCCGGAAGGGTTATCCCCTTTTACACACTGGAACGGGCGCATAGGGTCCCATCCCGACTGCTGCAGCAGGGCCGCCCCCGCGCCCAGTGGTTGCGCGGCTGCTGCACTACCGGGACAGAGACCTGTTGCTTCACAATGCCCGGTTGAACGGCCCCTTCCAGTTGGAAAACAGTAAGATCAACATCTTTCCGGATTACACTTATGACACACAGCGTAAATGTGCCTCTTTCCTGGCGATCAAACGAGAGCTGAGAAGTGAGAGCATCCAATACTCCTTATTATTCCGGGCCAGACTCCGAATAATAGTTGATGACACTACCAAATTCTTCGATACACCAGAAGACGCATGTAGTTGGCTGGAACTGTACAGAGCCGGCAGGGACGGTCTTGGCTCACACCTTGCAGCGGTGCCTGAGGAGCAGCCACGACGGAAGTCCAGACAGATACGCAATAGGCATAGGGGACTTGGGCGACCTTCATTGCTGGAGACGGCAGCGGAGCGACGGGGTGTTCTGGAGGTGGTGTCCAGCATATCGGGGTCGCAAGATGCTCCCATGACGGAGGGCACAGAGTCTGGCAGAGGCGATGACCACTCAGACACTGAGTGCTCGGAAACTGACAGTGTGCCTCTGCCCACGGCCACCCCAGAGACGGCTGAAGGAATACTAGATGAACAATGAGAACTCAGGTGAGCTGTTGTGGTTGGGGAACGAACTATGGTGAACTGATTTCTACGCAGTGAGAAAGGGAGTTGATTGCTTGTTTACAGGAGGGTGAAGGGTGAAGCTTTGAGTTGAACGAAATTCTTTAGGGCTCGATCGCTCGCGGTAAGCTCGAGTAGAAGGTGGCTTCCCGTTGGTACTCGGCCCCCCATATTGCCCCTAAGGCACGCCTGCGGTGACTACCGTTGGGTTTATCTGACTGTTTCTTTTGGGAGTGTTTGGATGGGAACTAGATTGTGATCTTTGGGTCCTGTTCTGGGGGGAGGAGTATTTGGGGAATGTTATTTTTTTGGGGGGTGGGCACGCCATCTGTGCTGGGGATGTTTCACATTTGAACTAACCCTGGGCGTAGTTCGCGTAGTAGCGCTACGCGAAGCTACGCGAAGTGCACTTCGCACTACGCGAACTTCACGTAGCACTACGCGAGCTGCGTAGTAGCATGTTCGCACTGTGCAAGATGCGTTTTCAATGATTGCAAAGTGCGGACAAGCATCCGGCACTATGCAAGCATTGAAAACGGAATCTTGCACAGTGCGAGCTGTAGTTTTCTGTTGCTTGAGTAGATTATTACTCGAGCGGCAGCTTTCTCAACGCGAACAGGTAGTTTCTCATTGAGAGCGGTCGCGAGCATGCGCAACCACTCACAATGAGAAACCTGACCTCCTCGCGTTGAGAATCTCGCCGGGATGTCATTTTGCTTGCTCGCGGTCGCGAACATGACGTTCAGGACCACGAACAACCAAAAAATGACCGCTGCACTACGCTACGCTGCACTACGCATGTTCGCACTGTGCTACGTGCAGCTCGCGTAGTGCGAAGTTGCGAAAACTTCGCAAACTCCGCGAGCGTAGCGTAGTGCTTCGCCCAGCGTTAATTTGAACCACGTGGAAATTGGGTGGAGAAGCAGGCACGGGACATTGTGGGACAATGGGTGAATTGTCTAACTTGAAATGCATTACCTGGAATGTACGGGGGCTACATACCATGATGAGACGGCACAAAGTACATGCCTATTTGATACATACAGGGGTCCAAATAGCGTTATTGCAGGAAACACATTTAACAAAGGCAGAGGGGATAGCATTGCACGCAGATGGAGAGGCCAAATATACAACACTACATATTCAGCTTATGCTAGGGGCGCGCTAATTTGGATCAGGGCTGGAGTCCCTTTTCAGGTTGCCAAGCACGTGGTAGACCCTGAGGGGCGGTTTGTGGCTATAGCGGGAAAACTGGGAGGCAGAGACATTAACATTTGCAGCATTTACGCACCCAACATGGACCAGTTAACCTTTCTTGCGACACTGTCAGGCTCTCTGGCCCACTTCTTAGTAGGACCACTGCTGATAGGAGGCGACTTCAACTCAGTGTTAGATGTTGCCCTCGATAGATCACACCCCACGCTGGCGGACTCCCCGGCGCATCGCATAGCTAAGGGTAGATTGGAGTGCCAATCAAGATGGTGTCCAACTGATATTTGGCGCGCTCAGTACCCGCACACCCGTGATTATTCCTTTTTCTCGGGAATCCACAAGCTCCATGTGAGGATAGATGCCCTGTTGTGCTCCTCAACGCTGATACCAACAATTGCAAAAACCGAATATCTGACGAGGACGATCTCTGATCACAATCCTTTACTGATTGATGTGCGGTGGTTTCCGGGCATCTCCTGTGTTCCTACCTAGAGGTTACACCCCGAAATGCTAGAAGACCCACTTTTCCATAAAGATTTAGAGGAAAGGATAACCCAATACTTCGAACAGAATGATGGCATGGCTAGGGAGAGAGCGGCGGAATGGGATGCCTTCAAGGTAGTAGTAAGAGGGTTTTGTATAGCTAAAAAGGTGGGAATACGTAAAGTGCTAAAGGACGACCTTGATAAGACAGACAAGAAACTCAGAGAAATGGAGCTCTTGTGACCTGGACACCCTGAGCTACAATAGCAGAGCGCAGCAGCGAAAGAAGCAGTAGCAGTTGAAGTAGAAAGGCTGCGTAGCTTCGACCACAAGACATACATAACCAGATCCCACGCAGAGGGAGACAAGTCAGGAGCCTTGTTGGCCTGGCTTGCCAACCCCATGAGACGCAGCTCCCCTATAGTATCCATGCGTACGGCTGAGGGCGTCGAAGTATACACCCAACCTGAAATCCTGCGCAGTTTTTCAAGCTATCATGAGACTCTATATCAGAGTAAGTTGATAGCTGGTCCTTCGGCCATAGATGAATTTTTAGAAGAACTCCCCTTTCCGGTGTTGGATCCTAAGCAAGCGAAGAACCTGGGCAAAGATATTGAGCTAGGTGAAATCCGTTGCGCCATAAAACAGATGGCACGCAATAAAACTCTGGGACTGGACGGTTTGCCCATTGAATTTTACGCCAAATACGTAGAACTATTGGCTCCACGTCTATTGGTAGTCTACAGAGAGGCGAAACAATTGGGTTGTCTACCACACACTATGCGCGAAGCGTTAGTAATCCCTCTATTTAAACCCGATAAAGAGAGCAACGATACGGCGTCCTACAGACCGCTGTCGATGCTCACAACAGATTACAAAATCTTGAGTAGCATTTTAGCATCCCGACTGTTGGAGCACATGACCACACTGGTCCATGAGGACCAAGCGGGCTTCATACCTAAGCGCAACACCACTGTGAACATACGCCGCCTGATACGCCTATTGGAATAGGACCATGTAGAAGCGCCCCACCCCATGATACTGTCGGTCGACCTGGAAAAGGCATTCGACAGCCTCGAATGGGAATACCTCTGTAAGGTACTCAGGCGCTATGGGGTGGGTGAGGAGTGCCTGCAGTAGACTTCTGTGCTGTATGCTTCAGCAATGGTTAGAGTAAAATCGGGCGTGCTGCTATCACCACAATACTCGGTGGAAAGAGGCACGAGACAGGGATGTTCGTTGTCCCCGTTGCTATTTGCACTGGCGGTGGAGCCCCTCGCAATGTCGATCCGTACAGGAGCTCATTATGGGGGATTGCGGAGCTTGACGGGGCAACAGTTAATTTCCCTGTACGCTGACGACCTTTTGCTCTTTCTTGAGGATGCCGACGGAGCCCTGGCGGGAAACGACAACCTATTGACCACCTTCGGTGAAATCTCTGGCATCAGAGTAAACTTGTCCAAGACATGCTTGTTCCCAGTACGCAAGGGGGAGACCCAGCCCACCATGACCAGGGCGATCAAATGGGAACCCAGCTGTCTAAAATATCTGGGGGTCTATATCTACCACACCCCAACCGATATCTTGGAGGGCAACATCTCTCGCAGTATCAGAACGCTGAAGGGTAGTATGTCCTTCTGGGCTACCCTCCCACTATCGGTAGTGGGTCGTATAGCACTGCTGAAAATGGTGGCACTTCCACGACTATTATATTATTTTAGGATGCTCCCCGTTTGGATCCCTCCTGCTGTCTTCCGGCTCCTGAAGTCATTGGTAGTGTCTTTTCTCTGGGGAACGGGCCGACGTAGAGTGACTCTTCCAACACTAATGAGACCTAAATCAGAAGGGGGGTTAGCTGTTCCCGACTTTGAAGTGTATTATTTAGCGGCTCAAATACAGATATATACCCAGGAAATAGCACGCGAGTTCCGAGGACCAGAGAATAAACGGGGCCTGGGAATACCTAGACATGTACTCTCCTATATAGCTATGCAACAGAGACTAGCCCTTAGTGATCTTACGCAAGAAGAACGAACAATTAGACTATGCTGGTACCAAAGACAACGTTGAGCGGGAGTGACCCACCCATATGCCCCCGAAATTCCGCTGGGGATGCTAACAGCGTTACCGCATGGCGGAGATTGGTTGCAGTTGCTGAAATGGGAGGAGGCGGGGATTCAAGTCCTGGGTGATCTTTATGAAGACGGAGCGCTACTGTCGTTTCCGGCGCTCTTAGATCGCTATGACCTACCTAGAGGTGACTTTCTGCTGCATTCGGCGCTCACGCGTGCAATACAGGCACACTGGAAGGGGGGGCTTGATGAACCAAAAACGACGATGGCCTGCCAATATACCATGATGGTGGCTGGAACGGTTAAGGCAGTTACGTGCCTATTCACCAGAATGCTTAATGAGGGATTACCTCCACTAGAGACGCTTAGGAGTAATTGGGAAGCTGACATAGGGAAAGAAATTCCCGAGACAGTATGGGCGCAGCTGCTGCGCCGGGCCTGGAAGAGCACGCTCAATGCGCGATTTCAACTAGTCCACTTTTATATCCTTCACCGGGCATACTTGACCCCGGGGAAGATCAAAAAATACTTTGCTTTAGATTCCGCGGCTTGCCCCAGATGTAAGGCAGTTGGAGTGGAGCTTGACCACATGCTATGGACCTGTCCTAGTTTAGAACTTTATTGGAAAACAGTGGGGGATACTCTTAACGAGGTGACAGAGCGCGATTTACAGTTTGACATGGCTGTTGGGGTCCTCCATTGGTTTCCGCATACTCCTGAAAACAAGGTTACAAGCAAATTCATAGATATGGGACTTATCCTTGCGAAGCACGAAATCACACGACACTGGAAGGCACAGACGGGTCCAGCGGATGCTAAATGGCACAATGAGTTCCTTAAATGGGCTGGTGGGGAGAGCACATTGAGGTTTCAATTGGCACGGCGACAGCAGAACGACAAGGCTTTAGAGACTGCGCATGCGTGGGAGGCCCTTGTACAATCCTTACGTGACTATGATACACGACGTGACCCGGAAGACTAACACTGTGACTGGACTATACCCCTATAACATGACAGGTACACTGCATGATTCCTTTACTGACAACTCCTGTGCTTCAGACCCACAACGACTGTCCTGTTAACAATGCACCGATGGTGAGAACCGGGAGGGGAGGGGGAGTTAAGTTTCACTTTTGCATTCCTTTTGTGCACTAAGGACAAAGTAGATAGGATTGCCCTTTACAGGATTGTATTCCGTTGGCCATGCTCATTCTGGGGGCCACTATCTAGCACTCTCTTGTACGGACCCACTCACGTACGATTGGGGGATATGGTGTAGTGTGTTTTATCTATGTTCCTGAATCGATATTCCTATTCTTTGCCCTTGTCCGGTTATAAATCAATAATATCCCTACAACGGTATAGAAACCCTTTTCATAGTTTAGTCATAGCGCATGCTGTCACATTAAGCAAGCCTATTCCTCCAGCCCCCTAGAACGCACACCGAGTTGTTAAACAAATTCAAGCCTCCAGCAACCTGGGAAATCCCCGCTGCTTTGTTTTGATTTTGTCCGAGAACTCCTGTAAAGCACTGTAAGAACGACCAGTTCTTAGTGACATCTTTATTGACGTCTTATGTCCAGCCTTACGTCAAACCCGGCACCTTTCAGGTATAAATATACCAACGTTGCCTTAAGCAAACACACGGTGGTGATGAATCTGGAGCAGCTACTACTTGCCCGAGAGCCCAGCTGATGCGAGAGCCCACGGACGCTGCCCCTCCCTTTTGACGCGCTGAGAAAGACGCTGTCTTTTCTCCTGCCGAGAAATCCAGCCTCCGGCGTTTCCAGCCTACCTTTGCGGGTGACTGGGATACAGAGTCCTGAGAGAGAGATACCAGCCCTCCTGCCTTCTAATACCCAGGTACTGAACTGACTAAACCCTTACAGAGAATTCTTGAGTCAGATTCTTGGCAAAACAAACTTAACTTAAACTGCTACTTACTTACTCCTTCCCACGTATTAGGCTTAGGTCAGGGACACCGGGGTAGGCGTAGTTAGAAGCTCCAGTTGAGTACGATTAGTCAATGTATATATGTATGTATCTATTTTATCCATTTTAAAGTATCAAATGGCTAAGAAACCATATCAATGCTTTTACAGTATTATTTCATAATCCTGCTTTTACTGGATGCACTTTACTTAACTATAAGTATTGCAATTGTAGCAATTCATTTCTCTTGTATGAGGAAAGAGACTGCTCAATAAATAACACCTTTTATTGAAAACGCCCGTCTCTCTTTTTCTCTGCAATCTGGTGAAACTAAGTACGCACCTTTGACTGAGTGAAATAGCTGTCTTTTGTTTTCACACGACTCTAGAGATATACTCTTATTAAGGGAGAGCAAAGTTGTCATGTTTTATAGTTGTCAGAAACTAAATCCCTTCTTGTCTATCCAGGGAGGTTCAACTCCTCCTCGCCTATTCGAGAAAGTTTCTAGTGAACTCTGAGCTAGCTGGCAAAAAACTTAAGTCTAATATAGTCAGTAGAGACCTAGTTAACCTCAGTCCTACGTCTACACTACTGAATATAATATTCCAATGCGCAGAGCCTATTGGGACTATAGGAACTACACTACATGGTGCCCAACGTTTGGTAAGGCGATAAATCTAACGCAAGACGTTAGAGTAACTCAGTCGTGCTTTTTCACACAGACCCTTTCTCCCGTAAATACTCCAAAGACGTCTGGAGTGGGTAAAAGGTTAAAAATACGCCGGAACTTAGTAGGAAGAGATTTCTATGTATAGTTTTTGGTTTATTCAACGTTGAAGGATACAGTGTTCCAAAATATTGTGCACCTAATCTTTGTTTCCTTGAAAACTTGATCTGCAACAAAAAAACCTTCCTGTCAGTAAAATGTCAGACGGTGAAGGAGATAGGGAGACAGCTAGAATAGCAGCTCGTCTCCTAGAGGAAGACAATAGTCTCCTGCAGAGCGACCCGGATGCAATACTGATCCCGATCAACATAAGAAAAACTATAACTCTTAAACTAATAGAAAATGGACTGACATCGAGAGGTGGTACAGTCATATTCATAATTGAGGCACATGAATATCGGCAGACAGAGGTATTCTATTCATGGATAAACTTTCCAGCAGCAAACGCTGTCACTCATGAGTTCCACTATTACAAAATAGAGGAACCACCGGATATCTACACTCCTTTCGAGGAGGTGGAAATCCCATTAAAATACCAAGAGCACCTGCTCTGGTTTAAAGGCGCCCTAAAACATAATAATCACATCACCAGGCTCGGTCCACTAGGTAGACCAGGAGCAATGTGGCCGGTTCTAGCCAGCTACACACCACATCCAGACATTGAAAAAATGTCAAGTGAAGAACTCTTAGTTAAAATAAAAGAATTAACACAGGCATATAGAGAGTTGGTTCAATTGGCAACAGAGGATATAACTTTCCTCCAGAAATTGAAAGAAACAGATATAGCAGAACAGCCATTTGAACTTGCCAGAATCATAAAAATCCTATGAAGAGCCAGGAAGAGATAGTTTGGGTGGGAAACCAGTAAAACCCCAACTAACTGAAAATCCTGAAAAGATATTTATTAAAAATAATCTAAACACTCCAAAAAAGAGCTGGGATGGAAATAAACAATCCACTCCTAAAGAAAAAAGATTCCAGTCCAGAGGAAAGTCTCCTCAGGGGAGAGAAAGATCTCCGGACCAAGGACACAAGTCTCCCCAGAGGGAGCCCTCTGAGAAAAGATACAACCTTAGAAATAGGGATAATTTGAAGAAACCTGATAGATATCAAGATGTTGATACACGTCCCTCTCGATCTTTTCAGACTTCCTCACAGAAATCGGAAAGAAGAGGACGGCCAGAACACATGGAAGAGCACGTCAAGTCCAAAGACAAAGAACCTGCTCATCAAAGTAAAAAACTACAATTTCCAAAAAAGAAGGTAGCCAGCATTAAAATAATCAAACATGCCGAGGATCCTGAGGACACAGCTGAAAAATGGAGAGTGGGCTCAGACAATGCTAAACAGCGCAGCGGAAGTGAGCATAGCTCGCAAGATCCTGATGAATCATCTGAAGACCGTGGACACGAATGAATACATTCAGGTGGAAACTGCAGACACCAGAGTTAGCAAACCTCATAAAATATACAAAATAACATTACGTATAGAGGGATATAAGACTAGGAAAATAAGGGGTCTATTTTGGGATAACCTCTCCAAAGGCTATGACATCCTTTTAGCTGAAAAAGACTGGCCACCGGAGTTTGTCAGGGAGTGCCCTCATGGCGAAGAAATGATTATGCCTGTCTTCTCAAATCACATTCCAATACATAAAAAATATACACTTGCAAGAAAGTGGGCAGTAGCCCAAGCTCCTGCATTATATAAAAACCATGTTGGATGGGATGAGGACTCTCCTCCTCACAAAATCCAGTTAAAATGTCAACCAACTGCACAAAGGCAGTACCCAATTAAGAAAGAAGCTAAAAAACAGGTCAGGGAGATCTTAGATCAACTTGAATACTAGGGGGTGATTGAAACATGCACCTCACAAATGAACAATCCTTTGTTTCCTGTCTCCAAGCCAGACGATTCATATCGTCTAGTTTTGGACTACAGACACCTTAACTCATGTTGCAAAACTTTTGCAGTACAAAACTCACATAGTGCAGCACTAATGAATAACATAGTGCGCAAAAAAATACAAAACAACATTAGACATCTCTAATGGATTCTTTTGTCAAAATATAGCACCTGAAAGCAGGTATTTGACCGCTTTCTCAATAATGGGCTTGCAGTAAAAATTCTGTCGACTCCCACAGGGGTTCAAGAACAGCCCAGGATTATTCTCAGCAAGAGTAACAGAGTTACTACAAATATATGATGATGAGGCATTATCTTATGTCGATGACATCTATCTAACAGATGATGACTTGGATACTCACTTGAAAAGAGTGAACACCATAATACTTGGGTTCGCGGCAGAGGGTTACAAATTCAACTTTAAAAAGTCACGAATTGCCCATCTAACTGTCCTGTTTTTAGGATATGAATTATCAAGTGAAGCCAAAAGCTTGGCAGACAACTTCTTAGAGAAGTGCGCTGTAATCCAAGCACCAAGAACGCTGAAGAACTTACAATCAATTCTAGGTTTCCTGAATTTCGGAAGAACTTACATTCTAAATTATGCAGAGAGGGTTAAACCTCTCTATGAACTAATAAAACCAGATTTTAAAACAATCAATTGGTCTCAAAAACACACAGAATTTTGAGATCATTGCAAACAGACATGTTAGCTAAAACAAAATTGCAAACACGCGATAACACTCGCAACCTTGTGATCCGGGTCATCCCAGGAAGATGCGGATTCACATACCTAACCTCAAATGAGGGAGAAACTGTACCAATAGCATACAAATCACATTTGTACACAAAAGCTGAAATGAAATTTAGCTCAACGGAAAAAAATTCTAACTGCGGTTCAGACTGCGGTAGCAAAAGAAAGAGCCCTAGCACAAGGTAAACGAATAATCATCGTTACACAAGTACCAGCCCTAGAAGCGGTAACAAAGGCAAGCATTCCAAATGCTTAAGCACTACATCCTAGATGGATCCAATGGGTTAATTCTCTTGCTGCAACAGACGTGGTCTACGAATTTGATCCTAATTTAAAAACACAAGAATTTCTCCAATATGAATTTGAATGTCCTCTGCCGACCGAAATCTTGCCTCTTGAACACTATGGCTGTATAATATATACAGACGGATCAGCACAGCCCGCAGTTGGGGGTAAACAAGCTTACAGTGCTGCGTGCGTGATTGTTAAAGGTCGTTGGCACGAAGGAAAATTTAGACCACTGGTCACTAAAACACAATCTCTAGGAGATTGTACAGCTCAGCGAGCTGAACTACTAGCATTTAAGATGGCGCTTGAAAATACTGATCGCGAATTCCCCACACTCATAGTGTGCGATTCATATTATTGCGTTCAGTCTTATAATGAGTACTTGCAGAATTGGGTTCTAAATGGTTTCAAAGATGCAAAGGGCGGCACAATCAAGCATAAAACGCTTTGGGAACAAGTAGTTCTCTTACAAAAGGAACTACATGATGGCGTTCACGTTGCAGGGAATTCATTGGCTGATGAGGCCGCGAAGGCAGCTGTGCAAACGGCTTCCGTAGCTGCTATCACTCGGTCAAAAACAAAAATAGACAGCGAGATATTACAAGCTGTCAGTGCTATCAGTAAATAATGCGATAAAAACACTCCCGAAAGGCTTTCCAGTAAAGTACTCATACATAACTGATGGGAATAACGTTCCATTTGCTCGAATCCCTGGAGTGGGGGATAGGGAAATTCCAAACATGGAACATAGGTTAGGACTAATTATAGCGGCACACAAAGGGCTCGCATCTGCACACGCTGGTGTCTCGGCCACAGTATCTTTATTAAAACAGAGATACTGGTGGCCACAAATGAGAAGACAAACTAGGAACTCTGTTCCAGATTGTGAAATATGCCAAAAAATGAAAGTTTCAACGGTAAAAAGACCGGCACAGATGCCCCTTCTGATCTCATATAAACCATTAGCGTGTGTTTACCTGGACCACTGTGGTCCCTTACAAAGGGATGGCAACTATAAATACATCATGGTCGCAGTGGACTCCTGCACGAGATTCATTTGGATGTGGCCCCAGCGCTCTGCTGACGCCAGAACTGTTATAAAAGATTTGCGAGTCTTTATCGGCACATACGCAATTGGCATGCTACACTCTGACCAGGGTCCTGCTTTTAGCTCTCGAGCTTATAAGGAGGCCATGACCAGCATGGGCATTGCATTGGGGTATTCTTGTCCCTTCCATCCTGAGGGAAACGGGCTTGTGGAAAGAAAAAACCGAGACATAAAGCAATCTATAACGGCAAAGGTATTAGGTTTGGGGGTTGGGTGGGTCAAACATTTAATAAGTGTCCAACGTAGTCTTAACAATCTGCCAAGAAATTCTCTAAAAGGTTTCAGTCCGTACGAACTATTGTTCGGGACTAGAATGCACATCCAGGATCTCGATAGTCAAACTTCAGTGGTAGAAGGAAAATGCTTTGATATCAAAGATCGTTTGGCTATTTAACAGGACTTAAATGAAACAAGAAAAGACCTGAGCAACATAAAGTTGAAACAACAGCCAACAGCCACTGAAGAGAAACCACCTGTCCCAGCAAGGCCTGTCTCGATTCCAAAGATTGGGGATCTGGTCAGAGAGAAAATCGCGGTGAAGAAGGAATTTGGGTCTTCTTACAGAAAAGCAGTACCTGTCTTAGTTGTCAACGGAACAAGATCAGTTGTACTACCGCCCCTTGCTGGTAAAAAGGAGAACCGAGTTGTATCCATCGACCTGGTTAAACCACAATCATGTGGCCAATAATAAGTAGTAGGCCAAGTGGACTTCCAAGAAGTAGCAGAACACCAAAGTTTGCTACAAATCAAGAGGTTCAAACTGAGAGACTAATCACATTTGATAAACCTACAGTGAATCAACAAGGACCATGCAACAAAGCCATGGAACTTATGCCTCTTGAAACCCAAATTGCAACAATTCGTCAAGAAACACCTGTCTACAACGATGTAGCCACAGACTATGCTAATAAAACAAAGAAAAATCCAGAAGCAATTCCAATAATTGACAGAACTGCATCAGGCAACTTCATCAACTTTGATGACTTTTCTGAGGATCCGAGTGAACCTGAGGAACAGCCAACAACAACAAAAACTTTTAAAGACAAAACTAAGGAACTCTTTCATCAACTAAAAGAAACCTATCTGATTTCCCCATGGATTGAATTTTGGGTGGTGCTAGGTGTACTTTTCCTCCTGCTTTGGCTCATCATGGTGCTATGCTTGAGACACTTCATTGAAGGAAAATATGTTACAATGGACACAGCAAGCCAGAATATCAACATGGTCCTAAAGCCACACAAGTCTTCACACATCGAGAAAAGAGAACTTTCTTCAGTAAACTTCACAGCCAATCCGATACCCGGTGGGGTAGCATGGGACAAAACAGATTACGATATATATGGCCCGGTCGAGCTCTTGAAGTATCCTCATCAATTTAAGGTTTCATTAAGTGACTTTGTAAAACCGAGTACATTCTCTGATGATTGGGATTTTGAAAGTATTAATGATATGATGTCAGACAATGAGAACATTGTGCACCACCAAAAGGTAGTTCAAAAACATTCTATGAGAAATTCCCATACTTCTCAGGGTTTAACACAAGTGAAGCAGAAACATTTTATTTGAAACTGTTAAATAAGACAGGAATGAAAACCATGCTGACAAATACAAAATTAATCTACTCAGAATCATTTTTTGAAAAAATGAATACATTTGGTTTTGATTTTTGGAACAATAACATTGAGACAAAAACCATCTGGGGTATTAAAGATTGGCAAGTGCAAGGTATAGAATCATTATTCAGAGCCTGCATGATCCCAGAACAAATTATATTTTTGAATGACACAATTCAACAAACAACCTGTCTTGGCCTAGCCAAAATTAAAGACTTAAACAAACCGTCTATTCCAAAGCCAACACCTGACAGTAATAGCACTACAGATGTTGAGATAGACGTATTCCATATTTTAAACCAAAACAGAACACATCCTGATTGGAAAAAATTTTTGATCTGGCCCACAGACACAAATAACTGTCAAGATAGATTCCTGAACAAAATACAGGGGTTCAAATTGACCAGGCCAGACACTAGATACTCCCAGCGACAACATCCAGGGATAGTAACAACATACAGTGTAGGAAAACTCTGCCTTGAATGGCTACATACATCCACACTGGCAGAAATTAAGCAACACTTAACTTTACTAAAAGAAGGTGCTGACTTGCGTGATTTCATTATGGGACCACGCAAACAGCGTCAAAAACGTTTCATAGCGGCCTCTATATATGCAGCTTATAACGAAGTTTGGAAAGAAACTCAAATTGAAACAGCAAAGAAAATACGGGAAATTGACCGTATTAATTTAGAAAAATCACTTTCTGTTGTGGACAAAGGGTTAATGACTCTGTCCTCCAGAATATATTCACTGGACAGTATTGTATCATCTGCAATCGATATAATAGAGCAGGACATGCTAATGTTACAACATGGTCAGTCCCAATTGCGTTCTATTGTACAGCTTGGCTGGACGTTACAAACTCTGCGTTCAGGCTACGTGCCTTTGCGTTTAATCAACACAACGTCACTGTTCTCTATCTTTAACCTTACTGATATACAAATCAGCTTGGCACAAAAAGGAGCAGAATATACAATTCTGAGCATTGAAAAACTTGAGAGATTACCATTGACAATGTCAGAACGACCTGTCATTGAATGGATAACACACGGAATCATAACTATTCAGATAACAACTTTCCAATTTCGATACTGCCAAAAGTATATACAGGCAGGCCAGTATGAAAGGTTGGGTAAAGGATACATCAAGTCATCATGGAAATTACCTTACACTCACACATGTTATAGTGAAAAAGGACAGAATGTATTTCTTAGTGGTGATAATTGTGAAAAATCACTAAGTGGTATACTTCTGTGTCAGGGTATAAATCTACATGGGGCCTGTGAGGGGACTTCAAATAACCTTTCATGTCACCAGCTTGGCACACCTGCAACTCGAATAGAGCCATTCTTTAGACGGCTTTCGAACGGGAGCTACATTCTAATAATGGACCACAGATGTTGTGGCCTGGTGCCAGGAAAAGCTTATCTGGTAAGCGTTTCGTCCAGGGTCACTTGCTGTATGAAAATATTGTATCCAAACGACACTCCAGAGTTTTGAACCACGTGGACATTGGGTGGAGAAGCGGGCACGGGACATTGTGGGACAATGGGTGAATTGTCTAACTTGAAATGCATTACCTGGAATGTACGGGGGCTACATACCATGACGAGACGGCACAAAGTACATGCCTATTTGATACATACAGGGGTCCAAATAGCGTTATTGCAGGAAACACATTTAACAAAGGCAGAGGGGATAGCATTGCAGCGCAGATGGAGAGGCCAAATATATAACACTACATATTCAGCTTATGCTAGGGGCGCGCTAATTTGGATCAGGGCTGGAGTCCCTTTTCAGGTTGCCAAGCACGTGGTAGACCCTGAGGGGCGGTTTGTGGCTATAGCGGGAAAACTGGGAGGCAGCGACATTAACATTTGCAGCATTTACGCACCCAACATGGACCAGTTAACCTTTCTTGCGACACTGTCAGGCTCCCTGGCCCACTTCTTAGTAGGACCACTGCTGATAGGAGGCGACTACAACTCAGTGTTAGATGTTGCCCTCGATAGATCACACCCCACGCTGGCGGACTCCCCGGCGCATCGCATAGCTAAGGGTAGATTGGAGTGGCAATCAAGATGGTGTCCAACTGACATTTGGCGCGCTCAGCACCCGCACACCCGAGATTATTCCTTTTTCTCGGGAATGCACAAGCTCCATGTGAGGATAGATGCGCTGTTGTGCTCCTCAACGCTGATACCAACAATTGCAAAAACCGAATATCTGACGAGGACGATCTCTGATCACAATCCTTTACTGATTGATGTGCGGTGGTTTCCGGGCGTCTCCTGTGTTCCTACCTAGAGGTTACACCCCGAAATGCTAGAAGACCCACTTTTCCATAAAGATTTAGAGGAAAGGATAACCCAATACTTCGAACAGAATGATGGCACGGCTAGGGAGAGAGCGACAGAATGGGATGGCTTCAAGGTAGTAGTAAGAGGGTTTTGTATAGCTAAAAAGGTGGGAATACGTAAAGTGCTATAGGACGACCTTGATAAGGCAGACAAGAAACTCCGAGAAATGGAGCTCTTGTGACCTGGACACCCTGAGCTACAACAGCAGAGCGCAGCAGTGAAAGAAGCAGTAGCAGTTGAAGTAGAAAGGCTGCGTAGCTTTGACCACAAGACATACATAACCAGATCCCACGCAGAGGGAGACAAGTCAGGAGCCTTTTTGGCCTGGCTTGCCAACCCCATGAGACGCAGCTCCCCTATAGTATCCATGCGTACGGCTGAGGGCGTCGAAGTATACACCCAACCTGAAATCCTGCGCAGTTTCTCAAGCTATTATGAGACTCTATATCGGAGTAAGTTGATAGCTGGTCCTTCGGCCATAGAAGAATTTTTAGAAGAACTCCCCTTTCCGGTGTTGGATCCTAAGCAAGCGAAGAACCTGGGCAAATATATTGAGCTAGGTGAAATCCGTTGCGCCATAAAACAGATGGCACTCAATAAAACTCTGGGACTGGACGGTTTGCCCATTGAATTTTACGCCAAATACGTAGAACTATTGGCTCCACGTCTATTGGTAGTCTACATAGAGGCAAAACAATTGGGTTGTCTACCACACACTATGCGCGAAGCGTTAGTAATCCCTCTACTTAAACCCGATAAAGAGAGCAACGATACGGCGTCCTACAGACCGCTGTCGATGCTCACAACGGATTACAAAATCTTGAGTAGCATTTTAGCATCTGATCCAGCGGGCTATAGAAAATATATCATAAACTACGCTACCCAACTTCATAACCTATAAACAAAATTCTATACTAAATATGGACCCATTCATGAACCAGATATATTTTGGGCCTACTGAATCAGGTGGTCAGAATAAATCTATATACATATTATCTACACACTATATACATATTTATACATTTGCAGAAAGAATATTGTCATTAGAATAAAACCCAATCATTTAAACGACCACCATAGGCGACGTGATCTAGCTAATGGTAACCTACACTTCTGAATAACCAAGACCAGCTTGTTTGTCAAAAGTAAGATTTTATTTTCTAAATTATGGTATATAAGTTGTAAGTTTTATAAATGAAATTTATTTGCAATATAGCAAGCATGATGGTAAGAAATATGAGAAAAATACAATTTAAGCAATTGAATCAATTTAAAGAAAATTATATAAAATTTAGCATTTCTAAAACCTATTTCCCTAACTGAGCTAAATAGACAGAAATTAAAGTAAAGATCTTTGAGGATTCTTACGTGCTCCACGCAAAGTCCAGCAGCACATCACCCTCATCGGAAAGTCAGAAAGCAGCAGCCAGCCCAACCCTAAGGGCATGACTTTTTATACCTTTCTACGCTAACTAAACTGGTAAAGGAAAGTTTTCAGAAATACTCGACGTCCCATTGGCTGAGAGTGACAAGTGACATGTCACCCGATTCTTAAAAAGTTCCACAAAATCATGTCTTACAAAGACCATTGTCTCTTCCACGTGAAGCCAGAAGCTTCCTACGATTGCAACTTTGTATTAAGTCATCCTCGCAGCTTCCATAGTCTTTCAGTGCAACTTCCGCGGATGCCAAGTAAAGGGCTGACAAAAAGTTCACTTTCGACCTTGGCCATGTCCGACAGAATGATGTCAGCTCATCAGTTTTTGCTTTGTGAATGCAGCCTCAATAAACGTTTTAATTCAGAATGGGCGTCTCGTGACTTTCTGCAGAATTATGGATCAGCTCTTTTTGTGCGGTTCAATTAGCTAGGCCCAAAAGCAGGCAACTTATGATTTCTAGTATAAAACAAACACAAGAAAAGTATTAATGTAAGAAATAATGTATATTCTGTATCCACCCCTTGGTTTACTAATTAATTAACCCACCCAATTAATCAAAATGTTACCTAGCCAATGCAAACAAATAAAGCAGCGTTTATATTTACCAGTCTCCGTTTTTCTATGAGACCCATATGCACCTAGAATAGTAGAAATGACATCACACAAACAAGGAAAAGCAAAACAAGCACATGCTTATTTTAATTTTGCAGTAGTTAGTAATGACAAAAACGAAAACAATAAATTATTTTATTATTTTGCACGAACAAAAAGATGCAACAAATATGCACGTTTATGAGCACACATGTTAATCCCCCCACGTGTAAAGTTTAATCTAAGTTGTATTAGTACGACATATCACAAATCATTAATAATTTTATTCATGTTATGGAAATGTGACTTTGCGAGTTTAAACAAAATTTTGTTTTCTATCTCGCTCCATCAACTCCCTCATCTGGTGATTAACAAATCACCACACCAGCACTCAAAATTTTGATAAACTAAATTTATTAGAAATCGATTCAAATTCATTTGTATCAGTAAACCTAAAAGTCTGTTTCAGCATAATCTTTGCAATTAACATGACGCTCTCTATGTAACTCCTGTAACTCAATCTCCCTTTCCTCTTCTTTTCTGAGTTTATAGATTCTCTTCTTTTCCTTCATATGTTTCTTTCTTTTATGTAATAAACAACCTACTTTAGTCAAAATAAAAATGAATACTATTATAATCAAAGGTGCCAGAATCTTGCCAAGAATTGAACTTCCGATATTATGAAACCAGTTTTTAATTGCTTGAAATCTCTTTGAAAGTTTCCCTGTAAAATCTTCTTCTTCTAAAGGAATTATTTCTGAATGCATTTGTGTAATATTCTTAATATACATTTCAATATTTTTACTTTCATCCGGTATATATGTACAGCAATGTTGGACATGTAAAATGCCACAGACTCCTCCCTCTTTTGCTAGGAGTATGTCCAAAGCAAGACGATCTTGAATTACCATGGATCTAATAGCAATAACTTCAACATTCACTAATTGAAATCCATCAGCAGTGTCAGTTGATAATCTATCAACTATAGTGGACAATTTTCTGATTCTCCCTGCATTTAGGGTTATACCAACAAAAGGTATTACAGCTTGAAAAATATCTCCCAGAACTTCAGTAAAAGTTTCTCTTTTAGCTCTATTTACATAATTATGAATTTTAAACAATCCTTCTGAATCTCTGTCAACATGAAACACTTTAGGAAAAACAATTCCCACATAACAAGTTCCATACCAATGGTCTGGAAGGTTGTAATAGGCTTTGTCACCACAAACAAAATAAATTCCAGGAAAGATAGGATCTTTTCCACCTTTAAATCCCCAACCTCCCATTATCAGATAAGTATCTTCACAGTTGCTTGCACCTACAAAATAATTATCAAAAAGTGTGTTATCTCTTCTAATGCAAAGCTTTCCACTAACTGGTTTGTCTATGTGAATTGCAATATTTTCAAGCATTTTGCCATTTAATTTCTCATCCTCTTTTTGCCAGAAGGATGACTTAGTCTGCTTGACTAATTCATTTCTCTTATAAATTGCTCTTCTCTCCTCAACCATATTCAAGAATTTCTTTCCTTCGGCACTTAATTTACATGTTAGATTATTCTTGTAAGCATATTCATAAGTAAGTTCGTTAGTAACAAGGAAATATTCTCTCAATTGTTTTGCTTTCTTATGCTTATTTAGAGCATTATCAATCTTAACATTAGCAAAAATGTCATCATAATTTGAATAGTAATATTCTAAACGACCAGTTTGATAAAATAAACTAGTTAATACACTACATGTAACAGCATAAGTGAGAGGAAGCATATTATATGTTACTCCCTCAGAAACAGAAGCAGGTAACTTAACACATACATAACAGTCCTTTGCATCCATTACCTTGACATATTCACTCAAAAGCTTTGTGAAAGTATTGCTTGAAAAATCACCTATTGATTTATCTTGATGGATGTTAGGCTGATGATCAATAACTTTTGCGGATGTACTATGTTTAGTTTGGCCAACCAGAGCTTTGCTTGTTATGTTAACTTTGTGTAATTCTCTATTCATCTCTAAAGGTATAATCACAGCTAGTACTAACCAGAGCAGAACTAAAATGAGCAGACACACCAGGGTCATCTTACAGCATCTCTTAAAAACAGAACATTTTGAAGTGCTCTCCTTAACGTAAGGCATTTTTAGGTTAGTTTTAGCCTCAAAAATAAAAATAAATTTTAAAATTTATATACACCCCCCTTTTAAAATATATTTTTCTTTTATGACCCTAAACAAGATTTCTTCGACCTTATGTCATACATAAGTTTTCTTCAACTAAACAGTTTTTCTTCGACCTTGTGTCAACTAACAGAATTTCTTCAGCCTTTTGCCAATTTAATAAATCTGTACTTCAATCATTGTCACTAATTTCTTGGATTTCGTTTTCTTCTTCACTACTATCATATATGTCAATAACAGGTGGAATTACTAAGTAAGTCCACTCAGGAGACTTGTATTTCTGGTTTGGTCTAATTATTCTCTTCCCTTTTCTCGATATCACTTCGATTTTTCTTCCAACTCCAACTTCTTTTCCTGGACTCTTTTGACTACTGATTTCTTCAACTTGTTCTATTGGCTTTTTAATCAATCTTACTCTCAGTCTTCCACCAGGCCAGTAGTCTGCTTTTCTCACGTACTTCTTCTTTGGTTCAGAATTATTTGATTCTGACTTCCAAGTCCTTTTCTTTCCGTTTTCACTTCCACCCTCCACGTCACTCTCTTCAGTTTCGTAGTCTGAAATTTCAATAGACTCAGGAACTTCTCTATTCGGCAATTTCACTCCTTCAGGAACTTCACTTTGTCTTCCATCACTGGTACTCGGTAATTCGTTCTCCTCTTCCTCAATTACCTCTAGCTTCCCAGATTTTGGATTTCTGTTCCTTACTTCAGAGTTTGTTCTCTGCCTTTCGATACTCTCCTGGTCTGAAACTTCTTTTGGTTCAGCTTCTTTGTCTTCAATATAGACAACCGAATCCTCAGTTATCTTTCCTTTTAACAGATTCTCTTCACCTTCAGAATCTATTTCAATTATTTCTAAGTCTTTTCTTGTCAGATTTCCATTCACTGGCACAGTTTCCAGATGTCGACTTTCTTGTCGATCTTCAGAATCTGGAATTACTTCACCTTCTGTTCTGTCTTCTGCTTCAGAATCAGAGTCATCTGTGGTATCACTTTCAACATCAGAATTCTCAGGAGTTGGTATTGGAATAGTATGACTTGGATGAATCCAGCGCTTCAATCCTCTACACTTTACAGCATTAGTAGTGATCAAGATTACCTGCCTAGGTTTCTGCCATCTAGGAGATAGACAATTCCTCCTCCGATGTACTTTCGTTCTGACCCAGTCTCCAGGTCTCAGATCATGTGTCAAAACTTTTTCATTTGATTGAGCTTCAGTTCCCACCTGATTAGACACAGAAGTTACCATATCAGATAACCTTTTACAGTAATCCAAAATTGCACTGTCATTTATGCTCAACAGTTTACCTACAGGTACAAAAGCTTGCCTCATAACTCTTCCCATCAAAATTTCATGAGGACTCAAACCTGTCTTTTTATCTGGTGTACTTCTTATTGACATCAAAACAAGTGGAAGAGCATCAGTCCACTTAACACCTGTCTCAAGACACATTTTTCCAATTCTGTTTTTGATAGTTCCATTTATTTGTTCAACTACACCTGATGCCTCTGGTCTGTATGCACAGTGTATTTTCTGCTCAATGCTCATAGCTTCACAAATTAACTTCAACAGTTTGTTATCAAAATGGCTTCCTCCATCACTCTCAATAGTGACTGGAAAACCGTACCTTGGGATGATTTCTCTGAGCATTAGTTTTGCTACTGTAATTGAATCACAATGTCGTGTAGGAAAAGCCTCTACCCATCTTGAGAATAAGCATACAATTACAAGTACATATTTCAAACAGTTGTGTAAGGGCATTTCAATGAAATCTATTTGTAACCTGGTAAAGGGACCACCCTCTCGACCAATTATTCCTGTCCCCACCACTGATTTCCTGTTTGGATTCATTTGTTGGCATGACAAACACCTTTGACAAAAAGATTCTGCAATGGTTCTAAATTTTGTATTGAACCATGTTTCTCTAAAAAGTCTGACCATAGAATCTCTTCCTAAATGTGCTGGACCATGATATAATCTGGCCATGTCAGAAATCAAACAATTTGGTAAAACTACTCTGCCATCTTTGTAAACCCACACTCCATCTTCATCACGTGGTCTACAATCTGATCTTAACCATAGGTCTTTTTCCTCATCATCTGCTTCATTTTGTAAATCTCTAATCTCATTCCATGTTTCTACAACAGTTGTTAGCATTAATGAATTTGAATCAGTTTCTGTACTTCTATTCCGATTGTAAGAATAATTTTTCCTTGCGCAGTACTTTGCTGTTTCGTCTGCGAAGGCATTTCCCTTGGAAATATAATCAGTTCCTCTAGTGTGCGCTGCACACTTGACTATGGCAATTTCTTTTGGCAATTGTATTGCTTCAATTAATCTTCTAATGAAAACTGCATTTTTAATTGGTGATCCTGTTGATGTCATGTATCCTCTTTGTGACCAGAGTTGTCCATAATCATGCACAACTCCGTATCCATACTGACTATCAGTAATAATGGTAACTCTTATATCTTTTGATATTTCACATGCACGAATTAAAGCAATCAATTCAGCCACTTGTGCTGAACGAACTCCTTCAAGACATGATGCTTCTTCAACATCTTCGACTGTACAAACTGAGTATGAAGCTTTTAAAACACCTCCTTCGGATCTTAAGCATGAGCCATCTACAAAGTAGACAAAATCCGATTCAGGCAAAGGTCTGTCTTTGATGTCTTTTCTGGGTTTAGTGCAGAATTCCATGACATCTAAACATTCGTGTTCTGTCTCAATGTCATCAACAATTTCGGAATCAGGCAGTAATGTAGAAGGATTCAAATTCAAACATCTTGAAATCGAAACATTATCTGCTCCCAGTATGATTTTCTCATACTTTGTCAATCTGCTACTTGTTAAATGTTGAGTCTTACCTCTTGTCAGTAATATTTCAACTGAATGAGGCACAAAAACTTTCACAGGAAATCCCATAATGATTCCTTCACTTTGTTCTAGGCTGATACTTGTAGCTGCAACTGCTTTCAAACAACCTGGTAATGCTTTTGCAATTGGATCAAGAACTGCAGAGAAGTATGCAATAGGTTTCTTTAAATTTCCATGTCTCTGAATTAACACAGATAATGCACATCCTTCTCTCTCACTGCAATACAGTTCAAAATCTTTCTCATAATTTGGCATACCCAAAGCAGGAGCTTGGCATAAGCTCTTTTTCAGGTTCACAAAAGATTCCATCTCAGCATTATTGAGAATAATTGGATCCTTTACATCTGATTTGGTTAGTCTTTGTAGTGGTTTTGCAATTACTGAAAATCCACTTATCCATTGTCGACAGTAACCTACCATTCCTAGGAACATTCTGACCTGTCTTTGTGTTTTTGGTGGTAACATTGCTTGAATCATTTTTATTCTCTCTATTGTTACTTGTCTTTTTCCCTTTGCAATTCTGTGACCAAGATATTTTACTTCTTGTTTGCAAAACTGTAGTTTAGCTGGGGACACTTTATGTCCTTCTTCTGCAAGGCGATTTAACAGAATTATTGTGTCTGTTACACAATTTTCTCTTGTCTTTGCAGCTATTAACAAATCATCAATATACTGCACCAACGTAGACCTACCTGGTAAGTCTAAATCTTCTAATGATCTTTTTAACAATTCATTAAAGATTGAAGGACTTTCTGTATAGCCCTGAGGGATTCTTGTCCATCCAAGGGTCCTACCTTGGAATCTGAAAGCAAAGATTTCATAACTGTCTGGGTGTAAAGGAACAGTAAAGAATGCATTGCAAAGGTCAATGACTGTATACCACTCAGCATCATGTGGAATCTGAAATAGAATTACTGCTGGATTTGGAACCACAGGACAACATGGAATGACAATTTGATTAACCTTTCTCAAATCTTGTACGATCCTAAATGTTCCGTTAGACTTTTTAACTCCCATAATTGGTGAATTACAAGAACTACTCTTCATTTCTTTTAATACACCTTGCTTGATTAATTTTTCAATTACAGGTGTAATACCTTCAATTGTTTCTGTCTTCATTTTATACTGTGGAGTGTTTGGAAATTCTATTCCCTGCTTCAATGCAATTTTAACAGGATCTACGTTTTTCATCAGACCCATCTCATTTCCAGTAAAATCCCATATTTCAGATTTCACTGTTTCCTTTAACTCTTCAGGTAAATCCTTTTCTTCAAATGCAGGAAACAATTTTGTTTCTTCTGCTTCCATCATCATCATTGTCATTCTATACAAACCATCTTCCTCCATTGTTTGTAACTCAACTCCTTCAGGAGAACAATATATTCTGCAATTCATTTTACATAGGATGTCTCTACCTAATAGATTTACTGGACTACTATTACAAACCACAAATCTGTGTTTGTCTCTGTAATTTCCAATTTCAACTGGTACTGGATCAGTTAAGTCTGTTTTAATTTGCTGATTACTTACTCCCACAACTTGGATGGTATCCCCAGAGAGAGGTAGGTTTTCAATTTCCACTGATCTAACAGTAGAACGGGTAGCACCAGTGTCCACTAGAAAAGTGATGTCTACATCATTAACTTTCCCGTTTACATAAGGACCAGACTGGTCAACCTCAAGAGTGGCTCCAACAACACACTCTTCCTCCTCTCTCGGGCACCGTCAGCAATAATCATCAGAATCACTGTCTTGGCTTTCTGTTAATAAAAATTGTTGTGAAGCATTTTGCATTTGAACCCTTTGCTGCTTTTGCTGTTTTTGTGGTTTTATTACCTGTTCACATCCCTGAAATCCCACGTTTGGATTATATTTTTGAACTCCCCCACAATTCGGAAAAGGTGGTTGTGGCAACTGGTCTTGACGATTATTCACCTGTTGTTGTTGCTGTTGTTGTAACTGTCGCTGAATATTAAATTCATTTAACCCCTGTTGCATCTGTAGCTGTTGTTGCAGGTTAACACCATTCTGCATCTGTGGATTCAATAAGGGATTCTTTAAGTTTTTAGGAGGATGAGGACACTCGTCCCTCCAATGTCCAATTTCGCCACAATTAAAACAAGGTAATCTTTGTTTCAGTTCTTCTATCTTTGGGCTAAATTTCTTTGGGAAATTATTACCTTTAAACTTTCCTTGTGTCTGGTTTGCATTTCCAGTTTGAACAAAATTAGTGTTCTTATTTCCCATGCTGGCAATCTGTTGCTCAGCCACCTTTACCTGAGCCCACATGGCTTTCTCCTTCAGTTTCTTCTGTTTTACTTCTAATTCATCGCTACAATATTTTGCTTTTCTCAAAATATCATCTATAGATAGTGCTTGCCATCCGACAATACTAGTTCTGATCATTTCTCCAATTTCGGGTTTTAGTCCATAAACAAATCTATAGATAAAATGACTCATGTCTTTTTCATCTAATTTTTCATAACCACTGTATTGTTTAAAGATTAACAATAGTCTTTCATAAAAAGAATGAACTGATTCTTTTGTTTCCTGTTCTGTTCTTTCTATTTTAACCCAATCAACTTCTTTGGGTGGAATTTTGTTTTTCATCCAAACAATTACTTTCTCATAGAAATCCATTACAACTGGATTTGGGGCACCTGTTTCTTTAATTCGCTCAGGTTCTGTTTTTGGCCAACTAATAGATATTTTGCATTCTGTCCAAAGATCAGATGGAACTACAATGTCAAAAAATCCATCTAAATCAATCCACAGAACTTTTGACACTTTGATAAATCTATCGACTTGCCTGTACCACTCAACAGGTTTCTCTCTTAATTTTGGAAAGTCATTTGTGAATAACAGAATGTCTTGTCTCGACCATGGGACATGAACATATCCTCCACCTGCAACTTCTCTCATTGGAAATTGTTTTGACAATTTTTCCAATCTTTCATCTTCCTTCCTTTTGGTCCATTTCACTCTCCATTTGTTCAGTTCTCCTAGCTTTTTGATATAGACAATTAAATCTTTAATGTGAACTATTCTTCCCATTGAGTTCAAACTCTCAATGTCACTTTCTGAAAAATCTAATCTGTAATGCTTTGCAAAATTCTTTTGTTTACTTACATCGATTTCAAGTTCTGCAGCTAGATCCTCTAATTGATCATATTTATTTTTCGTTTTCCACTGAATACTTTTGCAAATGAATAGTAGCTCATCATCCCGATAGTAATTTAAACTATCTGGGCCAATTGTTCCAATTATTAATTCTTCTATATTCGCTTTTAATTTGGCCACATCAAGTTTTGGTGTGGTTACCCTGACTTCAGGACTTCCTACATCTGACATAGCACCCATTGGTGTTTTTGGAGATAAATCCTCATTAAAGGTTAAATCAGGCATTCTTGATCTAGAAGTGTTTAATTCAGTCAAGTCTGAATAAAATTTTTCAGCAGGTTTTTGAATTTCTGTATTTAAAGGAATAGTTAATCCAGTTTTGTTTGTATTTCTTTGATCAAATACAGGCTGAACAGGACCTATTGTTACTGGAACTGTGACAGCTTCCATGCCTTTTGTCATTCTTTTAATTAATTCTTCTTTAGACCTTAAATATTCATTATAATCATCATCCTCAACATTTCTCGTCTCTCTTGCATAATCTTTTGGAGGTTCCCTTGCTCTTGGAGTCATTGAAAAATGTCTACCCTCATTTCGAGCATTCTCGAATTCTGGTCTTCTAGGAGTTTCAGTGATTTCACAATTATTTGGATAAAGTTTAGGAGCTTCACTAATTGGAGGTGCACTCGGTGAAGTTTCAGTAGAAACCACCGGAGTAGACCATGATCTAGGAGATCTCAAAGGCTGATTAGGCTGTTTATTTCTAGCAGTTGTATATATTTCTTCCATAACTGCATCCTCAGATTCACTTTCCATAGATTTCCCTGTAGGTGAACCCATTACCATTTCATGAATTAAATACAATCCTTCACTCATGTTTCCCTGTCTCCACATTCGCAATCTATCTTCATGAGTTTCTCTTTTCCATGATGGATTTTTAGAAGGTCTTTTAATTCCACTAGCTTCTCTTTGTAACTGATACATCTCATCTTCCCACTCAACTAAAGCTTCAAATTGAGTTGGTCTCGGCTTTGGAACAAGAGCATTCATTTTCTCTCGTAAATTTCTTAAAACCCTTACATTAAATGAACCATCATCAGGCCAAGCCAAAACACCATCGTTTTTAGTATAGCGTTTCCAACTGTCAAACCATAAGACAGTATGATATCCGTATTCACCTTCCATGTACGCTGCAGGTGTTTTATACTTATGAAGTAGTTTACCACCTCGCGTTTCGATTTTCTTGTCAGGTGAAAATAAATTCTTAAATTTCTGAAATAATGTTGTCTTTTTCTCAACATGTTTAAAATGATAACTCATTTTAAAAGGTTAAATTTAATTCACAAAATCGTTCGTAAAATATTTCCGGGATGTTCCGCAAAACAACCAATCCGTGCGCGAAACACACCAACAAGCCAATGGCAGTTGAGCTACGTCACTTTTCTGCTCAACCAATAAATTTGGAGAATTTCCGAAGGACCAATCAGCTCACAGGCCGTCAGAGACTCAGTAGCCAATCAGAATACAGTTTGTGACGTAGGTCACCCAATCCCAGCGCGGCTCTGTGACGTACACAGCAGCTGCGGTTTCTCGCTTCTCACTCCTGGCGCTTACCCCTCCTTCACATAAAACTTTTCACAGCGCCATTTTAAGAACACTTTTCAGTGTAAATTAATTCTTAACAATGACTATAAAGACAACATCTGTTCGTTTCACTAATTAGGATAGTTTACACACATTCAAGTATCCACACTTCGGAATAGACGGCGCTATTCACACTAAGGATAATATTCAATTGTCAGTAGAGTAACCTTACCCCACCCTTCTAACACGTATAATTATGAACTCGCTTTGCTCTGAACCCACCGCGAAGTGAAAGTTCTAAGAGTTCCACTTGAACATAAAATACAATTCAAACTCGCACTTTTACACGGAAAATTCCCTAAATTCAAACACACATGAAATCCGTACAGGACTCTCACCTGTTTATAGATATCATGCACCGTTAGCAAAATAACGACGTTATCCGTACAGGGCTCTCACCTGTTTATAGATATGAAACATGTACCCGTACAGGACTCTAACCTGTTTATAGATAATCATGCACCGACGTTAATTTTACCCTTCACTCAAGCTCGGATATAACTAATACTCTCATCACAGTGAGTTTTATGGAAGGCGCTTTGTCCCTATTCTCATGCTGCTTTAATTTCTTAGAAAACCCTCACTATACAAGATTCAGACCTAGCCCTAAAACTGTGCTGCTCGGCGACAACACTATGGTACACGGCGATACCTCTTGTGATACTCGGCGATATCACTACAAACAGAACAGATGGCTTGCGTGACTAATTTCTCGCCACACAATCTATACCGGTATAGCTTACAGATAGGCACGAAAAACGAACTTAACAAGTGTTAAAACATCGATCCTATTTCCATACCATGACGCAACTCTTAGCAACCAACATGTTACCTTGGTTACCCCTTAGCAACCATCCTCTGCTACCAGAGAATTGATCCAGCGGGCTATAGAAAATATATCATAAACTACGCTACCCAACTTCATAACCTATAAACAAAATTCTATACTAAATATGGACCCATTCATGAACCAGATATATTTTGGGCCTACTGAATCAGGTGGTCAGAATAAATCTATATACATATTATCTACACACTATATACATATTTATACATTTGCAGAAAGAATATTGTCATTAGAATAAAACCCAATCATTTAAACGACCACCATAGGCGACGTGATCTAGCTAATGGTAACCTACACTTCTGAATAACCAAGACCAGCTTGTTTGTCAAAAGTAAGATTTTATTTTCTAAATTATGGTATATAAGTTGTAAGTTTTATAAATGAAATTTATTTGCAATATAGCAAGCATGATGGTAAGAAATATGAGAAAAATACAATTTAAGCAATTGAATCAATTTAAAGAAAATTATATAAAATTTAGCATTTCTAAAACCTATTTCCCTAACTGAGCTAAATAGACAGAAATTAAAGTAAAGATCTTTGAGGATTCTTACGTGCTCCACGCAAAGTCCAGCAGCACATCACCCTCATCGGAAAGTCAGAAAGCAGCAGCCAGCCCAACCCTAAGGGCATGACTTTTTATACCTTTCTACGCTAACTAAACTGGTAAAGGAAAGTTTTCAGAAATACTCGACGTCCCATTGGCTGAGAGTGACAAGTGACATGTCACCCGATTCTTAAAAAGTTCCACAAAATCATGTCTTACAAAGACCATTGTCTCTTCCACGTGAAGCCAGAAGCTTCCTACGATTGCAACTTTGTATTAAGTCATCCTCGCAGCTTCCATAGTCTTTCAGTGCAACTTCCGCGGATGCCAAGTAAAGGGCTGACAAAAAGTTCACTTTCGACCTTGGCCATGTCCGACAGAATGATGTCAGCTCATCAGTTTTTGCTTTGTGAATGCAGCCTCAATAAACGTTTTAATTCAGAATGGGCGTCTCGTGACTTTCTGCAGAATTATGGATCAGCTCTTTTTGTGCGGTTCAATTAGCTAGGCCCAAAAGCAGGCAACTTATGATTTCTAGTATAAAACAAACACAAGAAAAGTATTAATGTAAGAAATAATGTATATTCTGTATCCACCCCTTGGTTTACTAATTAATTAACCCACCCAATTAATCAAAATGTTACCTAGCCAATGCAAACAAATAAAGCAGCGTTTATATTTACCAGTCTCCGTTTTTCTATGAGACCCATATGCACCTAGAATAGTAGAAATGACATCACACAAACAAGGAAAAGCAAAACAAGCACATGCTTATTTTAATTTTGCAGTAGTTAGTAATGACAAAAACGAAAACAATAAATTATTTTATTATTTTGCACGAACAAAAAGATGCAACAAATATGCACGTTTATGAGCACACATGTTAATCCCCCCACGTGTAAAGTTTAATCTAAGTTGTATTAGTACGACATATCACAAATCATTAATAATTTTATTCATGTTATGGAAATGTGACTTTGCGAGTTTAAACAAAATTTTGTTTTCTATCTCGCTCCATCACATCCCGACTGTTGGAGCACATGACCACACTGGTCCATGAGGACCAAGCGGGCTTCATACCTAAGCGCAACACCACTGTGAACATACGCTGCCTGATACGCCTATTGGAATAGGACCATGTAGAAGCCCCCCACCCCATGATACTGTCGGTCGACCTGGAAAAGGCATTCGACAGCCTCAAATGGGAATACCTCTGTAAGGTACTCAGGCGCTACGGGGTGGGTGAGGAGTGCCTGCAGTAGACTTCTGTGCTGTATGCTTCAGCAATGGCTAGAGTAAAATTGGGCGTGCTGATATCACCACAATACTCGGTGGAAAGAGGCACGAGACAGGGATGTTCGTTGTCCCCGTTGCTATTTGCACTGGCGGTGGAGCCCCTCGCAATGTCGATCCGTACAGGAGCTCATTATGGGGGATTGCGGAGCTTGACGGGGCAACAGTTAATTTCCCTGTACGCTGACGACCTTTTGCTCTTTCTTGAGGATGCCGACGGAGCCCTGGCGGGAGCCGACAACCTATTGACCAACTTCGGTGAAATCTCTGGCATCAGAGTAAACTTGTCCAAGACATGCTTGTTCCCAGTACGCAAGGGGGAGACCCAGCCCACCACGACCAGGGCGATCAAATGGGAACCCAGCTGTCTAAAATATCTGGGGGTCTATATCTACTACACCCCAACCGATATCTTGGAGGGCAACATCTCTCGCAGTATCAGAACGCTGAAGGGTAGCATGTCCGTCTGGGCTACCCTCCCACTATCGGTAGTGGGTCGTATAGCGCTGCTGAAAATGGTGGCACTCCCACGACTATTATATTATTTTTGGACGCTCCCCGTTTGGATCCCTCCTGCTGTCTTCCGGCTCCTGAAGTCATTGGTAGTGTCTTTTCTCTGGGGAACGGGCCGACGTAGAGTGGCTCCTCCAACACTAATGAGACCTAAATCAGAAGGGGGGTTAGCTGTTCCCGACTTTGAAGTGTATTATTTAGCGGCTCAAATACAGATATATACCCAGGAAATAGCACGCGAGTTCCGAGGACCAGAGAATAAACGGGGCCTGGGAATACCTAGACATGTACTCTCCTATATAGCTATGCAACAGAGACTAGCCCTTAGTGATCTTACGCAAGAAGAACGAACACTTAGACTATGCTGGTACCGAACACAACGTTGAGCGGGAGTGACCCACCCATATGCCCCCGAAATTCCGCTGGGGATGCTAACAGCGTTACCGCATGGCGGAGATTGGTTGCAGTTGCTGAAATGGGAGGAGGCGGGGATTCAAGTCCTGGGTGATCTTTATGAAGACGGAGCGCTACTGTCGTTTCCGGCGCTCTTAGATCGCTATGACCTACCTAGAGGTGACTTTCTGCTGCATTCGGCGCTCACACGTGCAATACAGGCACACTGGAAGGGGGGGCTTGATGAACCAAAAACAACGATGGCCTGCCAATATACCATGATGGCGGCTGGAACGGTTAAGGCAGTTACGTGCCTATACACCAGAATGCTTAATGAGGTATTACCTCCACCAGAGACGCTTAGGAGTAAATGGGAAGCTGACATAGGGAAAGAAATTCCCGAGACAGTATGGGCGCAGCTGCTGCGCCGGGCCTGGAAGAGCACGCACAATGCGCGATTTCAACTAGTCCACTTTTATATCCTTCACCGGGCATACTTGACCCCGGGGAAGATAAAAAATACTTTGCTTTAGATTCCGCGGCTTGCCCCAGATGTAAGGCAGTTGGAGTGGAGCTTGACCACATGCTATGGACCTGTCCTAGTTTAGACCTTTATTGGAAAACAGTGGGGGATACTCTTAACGAGGTGACAGAGCGCGATTTACAGTTTGACATGGCTGTTGGGGTCCTCCATTGGTTTCCGCATACTCCTGAAAACAAGGTTACAAGCAAATTCATAGATATGAGACTTATCCTTGCGAAGCACGAAATCACACGACACTGGAAGGCACAGACGGGTCCAGCGGATGCTAAATGGCACAATGAGTTCCTTAAATGGGCTGGTGGGGAGAGCACATTGAGGTTTCAATTGGCGCGGCGACAGCAGAACGACAAGGCTTTAGAGACTGCGCATGCGCGGGAGGCCCTTGTACAATCATTACGTGACTATGATACACGACGTGACCCGGAAGACTAACACTGTGACTGGACTATACCCCTATAACACGACAGGTACACTGCATGATTCCTTTACTGACAACTCCTGTGCTTCAGACCCACAACGACTGTCCTGTTAACAATGCACCGATGGTGAGAACCGGGAGGGGAGGGGGAGTTAAGTTTCACTTTCGCATTCCTTTTGTGCACTAAGGACAAAGTAGACAGGATTGCCCTTTACAGGATTGTATTCCGTTGGCCATGCTCATTCTGGGGGCCACTATCTAGCACTCTCTTGTACGGACCCACTCACGTACGATTGGGGGATATGGTGTAGTGTGTTTTATCTAGGTTCCTGAATCGATATTCCTATTCTTTGCCCTTGTCCGGTTATAAACCAATAATATCCCTACAACGGCATAGAAACCCTTTTCATAGTTTAGTCATAGCGCATGCTGTCACATTAAGCAAGCCTATTCCTCCAGCCCCCTAGAACACACACCGAGTTCTTAAACAAATTCAAGCCTCCAGCAACCTGGGAAATCTCCGCTGCTTTGTTTTGATTTCGTCCGAGAACTCCTGTAAAGCACTGTAAGAACGACCAGTTCTTAGTGACATCTTTATTGACGCCTTATGTCCAGCCTTACGTCAAACCCGGCACCTTTCAGGTATAAATATACCAACGTTGCCTTAAGCAAACACACGGTGGTCATGAATCTGGAGCAGCTACTACTTGCCCGAGAGCCCAGCTGATGCGAGAGCCCACGGACGCTGCCCCTCCCTTTTGACACGCTGAGAAAGACGCTGTCTTTTTTCCTGCCGAGAAATCCAGCCTCCGGCGTTTCCAGCCTACCTTTGCGGGTGACTGGGATACAGAGTCCTGAGAGAGAGATACCAGCCCTCCTGCCTTCCAATACCCAGGTACTGAACTGACTAAATCCTTACAGAGAATTCTTGAGTCAGATTCTTGGCAAAACAAACTTAACCTAAACTGCTACTTACTAACTCCTTCCCACGTATTAGGCTTAGGTCAGGTACACCGGGGTAGGCGTAGTTTGAAGCTCCAGTTGAGTACGATTAGTCAATTCAATTCAATTTCAAAGCTTTTATTCGATTTGTAAGTACAAATCATACAAGCAAAACTTATGATACAAATCGTTACATTAAAATTATTATAAGAAGGCAAAGATATACAAGAGAGCTCTGGAAAATTTCATATGAGGAGAGAACGAATAATAACAACACTAAACATCAGTTCATATTTGGAGATATGGTAGTAAACCTTATAAATTACAAAGTAAACTTAAAAGACAGATAAGTACAGACAGGACGGTGTAAATGTATAGCAGCTTTAGGCACTTCCTGGCAGCTGTACTTTTTCGAATAAAATTGGCTTCAGGTGCAATATATACGTTAGATAATAATTAAACATTAAAGGCTAGAAGGCAGGGGAGCATACCTGTGCAAACAAGGCTAAAAGTAATTATCGCAGAAAGTACTCTTCCTAGCAGCTATACATTTGAATCAAACCCAGAGTGAAATGGCATTTTGCATAATTATTAGCCGCAAACTAAATATGAAAACAAATGAGTACAGACAGGAACATATGAAATTATGGCAATACAATGCATTTCCTGGCAGCTGTACATTTCAGAATAAAAGTGGCAACAGAAAAACAAATATCCACGCTCTCTAGGGCTGATAGTAATGCAAGGGCATTCTTAAAAGACCGTATATTGTATTTGATAAAAATGGGTTTTAGGTACCTTATTCTTAAAAAGTGATAACATTTACAAAAAAGTAAAAAATGGCAGCAGCTCTGGCGTGAAGTGTTGTCGCATGGGCAGGGAGTTTCTGATTTAAGTTTCTGTACTGGGAACGCAACAAGATGGTGTACGATACCCAACCTAACACGAGTTAAGACAAATTGGTGAGATGGACGGTTGACTATTGAAAGATAGACTTGGAACCCCGATGGTAAACTAAGTTCCTTATAAAACTTCACAGTAGCCAACTTGCCATACACCTCATCTCGCCCTTTCTTTTTATACTTTAAAAAAGTTTGTTTAATTTCTTTTTTGGGTATTTCAACCGCCAATTCAGGGTCAAGGAAAACATCGATGTCAAACAGAGTTTTGTACCAGAAGTGGATATATTTCAACCAAAGAATGCGTGATGAGAAGTCCAAACCTATACAATCAAGAATAATTTCTTGAGTGAATCGAGTCTCTGACTTAGCCCAAATAGAGCGCCACAACAAAAGTGGGCGGACGGCTGCTAAGTCAGAAATAAACTCGACCCCAACCTCGTCATGGATTAGTTGAACTGAAGCAGAATGGGGGACACATAACACTCTTTTTAAAAACTTATTTTCATCTTTTTGTAGGAGAGTGCCATTAGTCAATGTATATATGTATGTATCTATTTTATCCATTTTAAAGTATCATATGGCTAAGAAACCATATCAATGCTTTTACAGTATTATTTCATAATCCTGCTTTTACTGGATGCACTTTACTTAACTATAAGTATTGCAATTGTAGCAATTCATTTCTCTTGTATGAGGAAAGAGACTGCTCAATAAATAACACCTTTTATTGAAAACGCCCGTCTCTCTTTTTCTCTGCAATCTGGTGAAACTAAGTACGCACCTTTGACTGAGTGAAATAGCTGTCTTTTGTTTTCACACGACTCTAGAGATCTACTCTTATTCAGGGAGAGCAAAGTTGTCATGTTTTATTGTTGTCAGAAACTAAGGGCCAGATGTAGGTCGGTCGGTAACGGCCGAAAATCGGTATTTTCGGCCGTTACCGACCGGAAAATCAGATTTGGTATGTAGGGCCCAGAATTTTACAGATTCGGTAAATTTACCGATCGGTAAATTTACCGAATCTGTAAAATACCGAATCGGTATTTATACCTATTCTGTATTTTTGATATGTAGGTGGGACTCTTCTGAGTCCCACAACCTTTACCGATTCTGTATTTTACCATCAAATATATTTGATGGTAAAATACCGATTCAGGTGTGCATGCACTTGTGTGCATGCACACCTGTGCCATATGACAGGCAGACCTGCCCTTAGGGCATGTATGCCTGCCACATGGCACCCGAGCCTGTTTTGGGGGTGCCAGAGGGTGTCAAAGTGACACCCCCTGCACCCTTGTGGAAATCGGTATTTACCGATTCGGTAAATACCGAATCGGTAATGCCCATTCATTCCTATGGGCTTCATAGCCCATAGGAATGAATGGGCATTACCGATTCGGTATTTACCGAATCGGTAAATACCGAAATCATCCGATTCGGTATTCCAGCACATCTGGAATACCTACATGTCGACCCCATAGATTTACCGATTTTTAATTACCGAATCGGTAAAATTCGGTAATTTAAAATCGGTAAATCTATTTCACCTACATCTGGCCCTAAATCCCTTCTTGTCTATCCAGGGAGGTTCAACTCCTCCTCGCCTATTCGAGAAAGCTTCTAGTGAACTCTGAGCTAGCTGGCAAAAAACTTAAGTCTAATATAGTCAGTAGAGACCTAGTTAACCTCAGTCCTACGTCTACACTACTGAATATAATATTCCAATGCGCAGAGCCTATTGGGTCTATAGGAACTACACTACATGGCGCCCAGCGTTTGGTTAGGCGATAAATCTAGCGCAAGACGTTAGAGTAACTCAGTCGTGCTTTTTCACACAGACCCTTTCTCCCGTAAATACTCCAAAGACGTCTCGAGTGGGTAAAAGGTTAAAAATCCGCCGGAACTTAGTAGGAAGAGATTTCTATGTATAGTTTTCGGTTTATTCAACGTTGAAGGATACAGTGTTCCAAAATATTGTGCACCTAATCTTTGTTTCCTTGAAAACTTGATCTGCAACAAAAAACCTTCCTGTCAGTAAAATGTCAGACGGTGAAGGAGATAGGGAGACAGCTAGAATAGCAGCTCGTCTCCTAGAGGAAGACAATAGTCTCCTGCAGAGCGACCCGGATGCAATACTGATCCCGGTCAACATAAGAAAAACTATAACTCTTAAACTAATAGAAAATGGACTGACATCGAGAGGTGGTACAGTCATATTCATAATTGAGGCACATGAATATCGGCAGACAGAGGTATTCTATTCATGGATAAACTTTCCAGCAGCAAACGCTGTCACTCATGAGTTCCACTATTATAAAATAGAGGAACCACCGGATATCTACACTCCTTTCGAGGAGGTGGAAATCCCATTAAAATACCAAGAGCACCTGCTCTGGTTTAAAGGCGCCCTAAAACATAATAATCACATCACCAGGCTCGGTCCACTAGGTAGACCAGGAGCAACGTGGCCGGTTCTAGCCAGCTACACACCACATCCAGACATTGAAAAAATGTCAAGTGAAGAACTCTTAGTTAAAATAAAAGAATTAACACAGGCATATAGAGAGTTGGTTCAATTGACAACAGAGAATATAACTTTCCTCCAGAAATTGAAAGAAACAGATATAGCAGAACAGCCATTTGAACTTGCCAGAATCATAGAAAAATCCTATGAAGAGCTAGGAAGAGATAGTTTGGGTGGGAAACCAGTAAAACCCCAACTAACTGAAAATCCTGAAAAGATATTTATTAAAAATAATCTAAACACTCCAAAAAAGAGCTGGGATGGAAATAAACAATCCACTCCTAAAGAAAAAAGATTCCAGTCCAGAGGAAAGTCTCCTCAGCGGAGAGAAAGATCTACGGACCAAGGACACAAGTCTCCCCAGAGGGAGCCCTCTGAGAAAAGATACAACCTTAGAAATAGGGATAATTTGAAGAAACCTGATAGATATCAAGATGTTGATACACGTCCCTCTCGATCTTTTCAGACTTCCTCACAGAAATCGGAAAGAAGAGGACGGTCAGAACACATGGAAGAGCTCGTCAAGTCCAAAGACAAAGAACCTGCTCATCAAAGTAAAAAACTACAATTTCCAAAAAAGAAGGTAGCCAGCATTAAAATAATCAAACATGCCGAGGATCCTGAGGACACAGCTGAAAAACGGAGTGTGGGCTCAGACAATGCTAGACAGCGCAGCAGAAGTGAGCATAGCTCGCAAGATCCTGATGAATCATCTGGAGACAGTGGACACGAATGAATACATTCAGGTGGAAACTGCAGACACCAGAGTTAGCAAACCTCATAAAATATACGAAATAACATTACGTATAGAGGGAGATAAGACTAGGAAAATAAGGGGTCTATTTTGGGATAACCTCTCCAAAGGCTATGACATCCTTTTAGCTGAAAAAGACTGGCCACCGGAGTTTGTCAGGGAGTGCCCTCATGGCGAAGAAATGATTATGCCTGTCTTCTCAAATCACATTCCAATACATAAAAAATATACACTTGCAAGAAAGTGGGCAGTAGCCCAAGCTCCTGCATTATATAAAAACCATGTTGGATGGGATGAGGACTCTCCTCCTCACAAAATCCAGTTAAAATGTCAACCAACTGCACAAAGGCAGTACCCAATTAAGAAAGAAGCTAAAAAACAGGTCAGGGAGATCTTAGATCAACTTGAATACTAGGGGGTGATTGAAACATGCACCTCACAAATGAACAATCCTTTGTTTCCTGTCTCCAAGCCAGACGATTCATATCGTCTAGTTTTGGACTACAGACACCTTAACTCATGTTGCAAAACTTTTGCAGTACAAAACTCACATAGTGCAGCACTAATGAATAACATAGTGCGCAAAAAAATACAAAACAACATTAGACATCTCTAATGGATTCTTTTGTCAAAATATAGCACCTGAAAGCAGGTATTTGACCGCTTTCTCAATAATGGGCTTGCAGTAAAAATTCTGTCGACTCCCACAGGGGTTCAAGAACAGCCCAGGATTATTCTCAGCAAGAGTAACAGAGTTACTACAAATATATGATGATGAGGCATTATCTTATGTCGATGACATCTATCTAACAGATGATGACTTGGATACTCACTTGAAAAGAGTGAACACCATAATACTTGGGTTCGCGGCAGAGGGTTACAAATTCAACTTTAAAAAGTCACGATATGGAGACAGCTACACCCGAATGATAGGGATTATTCATATTTCTCCCACGCGCACAAGACGTATGCACGGTTGGACTACCTTTTGGTTACATCCCCAGTAAAGACGCTGGTCTCGGGAGCGGAGATGGGGGTGATCTCCCTTTCGGACCATGCTCCGGTTGAGGTTCTGCTTGATATGCCTCCGACGGCCCCTCGCCCTCGGACATGGCGCCTTCGTGACACGCTGTTGCACAGGAAGGAGGTAGTGGCTCGCATTGAGACGGTGATTAAAGAATTTCAGTCTCATAATGACAACACTGACACTAGTCGGGCTACGCAGTGGGCGGCCTTGAAGGCGGTTGTCAGAGGGGAATTCATTGCGATCTCATCGGCGGAGAATAGGGCGCGGCAGGCCAAACGGGAGGAACTTACAGATCGGGTGAGAGAGCTGGAACAGATCCACCGCAGGACGGGGGCTCCCCGAATTTGGCGGCAGCTCAAGGAGGCCCGAAAGCTTCTGACAGCCCTGGATTTCGACCGGGCCGAGTATGCAGCGTTACGGCTGCGGCACACCTTTTACACCGGTGGGGACCGGTGTGGCCGGTTATTGGCAAATAGGCTCCGAGCGGCGAGGCAATCTCAGCTTGTCAAAGGCATCACTGACCCATCGGGGCGACTGGAGACTGATGACGCGCAGATTGCGGCTGTCTTCCGCGGGTTTTATGAAGATCTTTATTCAGGGACTCCCCCGAGTGAGGAGGCCCTGGATGCATATTTGGGCTCGGTTGCCTTGCCCTCTCTAGAGCCGGTACAGGCGGACCACTTAGACAGAGATATCCGGGTTGAGGAGGTGATCTCCGCTATTGCCAGGCTCAAGCATGGTAAGGCACCAGGGCCGGACGGCTACATTGCACTATTTTACAAAACGTTCTGCACTACGCTGGCTCCCGTCCTGACACGTCTGTTCAACTCCTTTGCGGAACATGGGGCCATTCCACCTGATCTGCTCCGAGCCACCATCTCGGTAATCCCTAAGCCCGGTAAGGATCCGACAAAGTGCGGATCGTATAGGCCGATCTCCCTTTTGGATATTGACCTGAAGTTATATACAGGGATTCTAGCAGCTAGACTGGCACTCCACCTACCCGGACTGGTCGATCCCGATCAAGCGGGTTTTGTCCCCGGACGACAAACGGTGGACAATACGAAACGTGTAGTACATTTGCTGGAGAAAGCATCTCGGCTTTCTGGGGAGCGGATGCTGTTAGCAGTGGATGCGGAGAAGGCATTTGACCGCGTCCACTGGCCTTACTTGGAACGGGTGCTGCTCAAAGCAGGTATCGGAGAGAAATTCCGCTCCATGATTCTCAATTGCTACAATCGCCCGTCAGCGGTGGTCCGGGTCAATGGGTGTGCCTCAGCCTCCTTTAGCATTGAACGGGGCACCAGGCAGGGCTGCCCGCTCTCGCCTCTGCTTTTCGCGCTGTACATGGAGCCATTAGCCCAGCGGATGCGGGATAACCCAATGGTGACTGGCATACGAATGGGGGGCTTTGACCACGCTATTAGCCTCTACGCTGACGATGTTATTTTGACCATTGACCGGCCTCGCGTGGCCCTGCCTGCGAGTATGGAGGAACTGGCCTCTTTTGGCATCGTGTCCGGGTTCAAGATGAACATGGGGAAATCGGTGGCGCTGGATGTCTCCCTCGAACCGGACACTAGGTTGTATCTGCAGCAACGGTTCCCTATGCTCTGGTCCTCGGGAGCGGTGCCGTATCTGGGGATCCAGATTGCCCCTACCTTGCCGGCCATGGTCTCAGCAAACTACCGGATTCTAGGTGCTAAGATTAGGGAGGAGTTGAGCCGGTGGAACCGAGGCATTCTTTCCTGGCTTGGCAGGATAGCTGCTGTCAAGATGACGGTGTTGCCTCAGGTACTATACCTTTTTCGGGCTCTGCCGCTCCAGCCACCGGTGGGATGGATCTCGCAGCTCCAGGCGGACGTATCTCGGTTTGTCTGGCAGGGTAAGAAGCCTAGGATGCGTCGAGCCCTCTCGTTGCTGGCCCCAGAGGCTGGTGGGTTGGGTATCCCTGACTTCCGCAAATACTTTCAAGCTGCTCAATTGCGCTACCTTGTAGAGTGGAGTAAATGGGATTCTGATAAGCATTGGCTTTTTCAGGATCAGTCGGTAGCGGGGAGGCCCTTGCAGGAGATCCCTTTCCTGCGTCGCCCACACCGGCCTAAAAACCTCTACGCCTCCTTTGTCACGAGAGTGCCTCTGCGGGTATGGGACGCTACTGGCGTTCTGCGCGGTCTTACCACGTTTCCGTCTCCACTCACCCCGCTGGTGGACAACCCGGACTTTACCCCGGGGATGGAAAAGGGGGCTTTTACGGAATGGCGTCAGGCGGGATGTAGGGCCTTATGTCATCTATATGGCCCGGAAGGGGTTCACCCCTTCCTCCAACTCCGTCAGGAGTTTTCGCTTCAGGAGACGGAGCGACTTCATTATCTGCAGGCTCGCCACTGGGCTCTTCAGCCGCAGGTGAGAGGAGCGGCCGACCGGCCTTTTCTCCCCTATGAACATTGGCTCATGACGCGGACTTCGGTCTCCAAACTGATCTCTGATTTGTATAAACTACTGCAGCCACCAGCGACACACCTTTATCACCCCGGGAGGGAGCGATGGGAACGGGAGTTGGGGAGGACACTAAGCCATAAAGAATGGGAACACATATCATACAGAGCGAGGCATTCCGCTTATCACATGGGGCTCACGGATACACTAACGAAAGTTTCTACCTACTGGTATTACACGCCTGAACGAGTGCGAGAGTTTGATCGCAGTAAGGATGATGCATGCTGGAGAGGATGTGGGCTCCGAGGTACTCTCACTCACATACTTTGGGACTGCCCGCTTCTGGAGCCTTACTGGAGGGAAGTGCTGGATGAAATTGATTCTAGCTTCGAAATTGAATTGCCCCGCTTCCCTGCCTACACTCTGTTGGGGCTTCCGAACGATCTAATGTACCCCCTTCGATCTCGCAGGGGCAGACAGATTGCGATAGCCCTGGGTTCCGCAGTCCAGAACATTTTAATACACTGGCACACGGCCACGATCCCGTCTATCACTGGCTGGCTTCACAGATTGTGGCACGTGTTGGGTATGGAGAAAATGTCTCTTACAGTGGCGGGGGATGTGGATCAGTTTAGAGAACTCTGGCAGCCCTTTCACTCCCTGTTGCTTACTGAATTTCGGGAGCTCACCTGTCCCAAGTATCTCCGCCTTCTCAGGCTCCCGATTCCGGAGGGCTCTGTTTCATGATCTCCCTATGGACTGGTCGTCGTTGATACTGAGGCTTTGATGTGTGTCACGATTTAGGAACTGTGCACTGGACGAGGGGTGGGGGGGGGTGGGGGTGGTTGGGAGTTGGGGGGGCAGTTGGGAGGGGGGGGTTTTGTTGGAAATGTCATGGCACATTGAGGCGACATTTGTACTATGCTACTGAGTGATCGGACTTCACAGGGTGTTACTTGTTGCTGCCGCTTTTGAACTCTGGCACTGCGCCCTGCTATGTCTTTTGTATCATCTGTCTGTCTTTATGTGTCGTGCTGAATAAAATACTTTAAACCTAAAAAGTCACGAATTGCCCATCTAACTGTCCTGTTTTTAGGATATGAATTATCAAGTGAAGGCAAAAGCTTGGCAGACAACTTCTTAGAGAAGTGCGCTGTAATCCAAGCACCAAGAACGCTGAAGAACTTATAATCAATTCTAGGTTTCCTGAATTTCGGAAGAACTTACATTCTAAATTATGCAGAGAGGGTAAAACCTCTCTATGAACTAATAAAACCAGATTTTAAAACAATCAATTGGACTCAAAAACACAAAGAAATGTTGAGATCATTGCAAACAGACATGTTAGCTAAAACAAAATTGCAAACACGCGATAACACTCGCAACCTTGTGATCCGGGTCATCCCAGGAAGATGCGGATTCACATACCTAACCTCAAATGAGGGAGAAACGGTACCAATAGCATACAAATCACAGTTGTACACAAAAGCTGAAATGAAATTTAGCTCAACGGAAAAAATTCTAACTGCGGTTCAGACTGCGGTAGCAAAAGAAAGAGCTCTAGCACAAGGTAAACGAATAATCATCGTTACACAAGTACCAGCCCTAGAAGCGGTAACAAAGGCAAGCATTCCAAATGCTAAAGCGCTACATCCTAGATGGATCCAATGGGTAAATTCTCTTGCTGCAACAGACGTGGTCTACGAATTTGATCCTAATTTAAAAACACAAGAATTTCTCCAATATGAATTTGAATGTCTTCTGCCGACCGAAATCCTGCCTCTTGAACACTACGGCTGTATAATATACACAGACGGATCAGCACAGCCCGCAGTTGGGGGTAAACAAGCTTACAGTGCTGCGTGCGCGATTGTTAAAGGTCGTTGGCACGAAGGAAAATTTAGACCACTGGTCACTAACACACAATCTCTAGGAGATTTTACAGCTCAGCGAGCTGAACTACTAGCATTTAAGATGGCCCTTGAAAATACTGATCGCGAATTCCCCACACTCATAGTGTGCGATTCATATTATTGCGTTCAGTCTTATAATGAGTACTTGCAGAATTGGGTTCTAAATGGTTTCAAAGATGCAAAGGGCGGCACAATCAAGCATAAAACGCTTTGGGAACAAGTAGTTCTCTAACAAAAGGAACTACATGATGGCGTTCACGTTGCAGGGAATTCATTGGCTGATGAGGCCGCGAAGGCAGCTGTGCAAACGGCTTCCGTAGCTGCTATCACTCGGTCAAAAACAAAAATAGACAGCGAGATATTACAAGCTGTCAGTGCTATCAGTAAATAATGCGATAAAAACACTCCCGAAAGGCTTTCCAGTAAAGTACTCATACATAACTGATGGGAATAACGTTCCATTTGCTCGAATCCCTGGAGTGGGGGATAGGGAAATTCCAAACATGGAACATAGGTTAGGACTAATTATAGCGGCACACAAAGGGCTCGCATCTGCACACGCTGGTGTCTCGGCCACAGTATCTTTATTAAAACAGAGATACTGGTGGCCACAAATGAGAAGACAAACTAGGAACTCTGTTCTAGATTGTGAAATATGCCAAAAAATGAAAGTTTCAACTGTAAAAAGACCGGCACAGACGCCCCTTCTGATCTCAGATAAACCATTAGCGTGTGTTTACCTGGACCACTGTGGTCCCTTACAAAGGGATGGCAACTATAAATACAGCATGGTCGCAGTGGACTCCTGCACGAGATTCATTTGGATGTGGCCCCAGCGCTCGGCTGACGCCACCACTGTTATAAAAGATTTGCGAGTCTTTATCGGCACATACGCAATTGGCATGCTACACTCTGACCAGGGTCCTGCTTTTAGCTCTCGAGCTTATAAGGAGGCCATGACCAGCATGGGCATTGCATTGCGGTATTCTTGTCCCTTCCATCCTGAGGGAAACGGGCTTGTGGAAAGAAAAAACCGAGACATAAAGCAATCTATAACGGCAAAGGTATTAGGTTCGGGGGTTGGGTGGGTCAAACATTTAATAAGTGTCCAACGTAGTCCTAACAATCTGCCAAGATATTCTCTAAAAGGTTTCAGTCCGTACGATCTATTGTTCGGGACTAGAATGCACATCCAGGATCTCGATAGTCAAACTTCAGTGGTAGAAGGAAAATGCTTCGATATCAAAGATCGTTTGGCTATTTTACAGGACTTAAATGAAACAAGAAAAGACCTGAGCAACATACAGTTGAAACAACAGCCAACAGCCACTGAAGAGAAACCACCTGTCCCAGCAAGGCCTGTCTGGATTCCAAAGATTGGGGATCTGGTCAGAGAGAAAATCGCGGTGAAGAAGGAATTTGGGTCTTCTTACAGAAAAGCAGTACCTGTCTTAGTTGTCAACGGAACAAGATCAGTTGTACTACCGCCCCTTGCTGGTAAAAAGGAGAACCGAGTTGTATCCATCGACCTGGTTAAACCACAATCATGTGGCCAATAATAAGTAGTAGGCCAAGTGGACTCCCAAGAAGTAGCAGAACACCAAAGTTTGCTACAAATCAAGAGGCTCAAACTGAGAGACTAATCACATTTGATAAACCTACAGTGAATCAACAAGGACCATGCAACAAAGCCATGGAACGTATGCCTCTTGAAACCCAAATTGCAACAATTCGTCAAGAAACACCTGTCTACAACGATGTAGCCACAGACTATGCTAATAAAACAAAGAAAAATCCAGAAGCAATTCCAATAATTGACAGAACTGCATCAGGCTACTTCATCAACTTCGATGACTTTTCTGAGGATCCGAGTGAACCTGAGGAACAGCCAACAACAACAAAAACTTTTAAAGACAAAACTAAGGAACTCTTTCATCAACTAAAAGAAACCTATCTGATTTCCCCATGGATTGAATTTTGGGTGGTGCTAAGTGTACTTTTCCTCCTGCTTTGGCTCAACATGGTGCTATGCTTGGGACACTTCATTGAAGGAAAATATGTTACAATGAACACAGCAAGCCCGAATATCAACCTGGTCATAAAGCCACACAAGTCTTCACACATCGAGAAAAGAGAACTTTCTTCAGTAAACTTCACAGCCAATCCGATACCCGGTGGGGTAGCATGGGACAAAACAGATTACGATATATATGGCCCGGTCGAGCTCTTGAAGTATCCTCATCAATTTAAGGTTTCATTAAGTGACTTTGTAAAACCGAGTACATTCTCTGATGATTGGGATTTTGAAAGTATTAATGATATGATGTCAGACTTAGTTATGTCAGCAAAATTTACAGAACATGATTATTTACAAGGTTCATCGAATTATGATCAGATGTACTGCTACAATCACTATGGTAACCATTATCTGCATAAATCTGCTCAACCTAGAAATGTTTTAAATTATAATCAATGGGAACATTGTGCAACACCACCAAAAGGTAGTTCAAAAACATTCTATGAGAAATTCCCATACTTCTCAGGGTTTAACACAAGTGAAGCAGAAACATTTTATTTGAAACTGTTAAATAAGACAGGAATGAAAACCATGCTGACGAATACAAAATTAATCTACTCAGAATCATTTTTTGAAAAAATGAATACATTTGGTTTTGATTTTTGGAACAATAACATTGAGACAAAAAACATCTGGGGTACTAAAGATTGGCAAGTGCAAGGTATATAATCATTATTCAGAGCCTGCATGATCCCAGAACAAATTATATTTTTGAATGACACAATTCAACAAACAACCTGTCTTGGCCTAGCCAAAATTAAAGACTTAAACAAACCGTCTATTCCAAAGCCAACACCTGACAGTAATAGCACTACAGATGTTGAGATAGACGTATCCCATATTTTAAACCAAAACAGAACACATCCTGATTGGAAAAAATGGTTGATCTGGCCCACAGACACAAATAACTGTCAAGATAGATTCCTGAACAAAATACAGGGGTTCAAATTGACCAGGCCAGACCCTAGATACTCCCAGCGACAACATCCAGGGATAGTAACAACATACAGTGTAGGAAAACTCTGCCTTGAATGGCTACATACATCCACACTGGCAGAAATTAAGCAACACTTAATTTTACTAAAAGAAGGTGCTGACTTGCGTGATTTCATTATGGGACCACGCAAACAGCGTCAAAAACGTTTCATACCGGCCTCTATATATGCAGCTTATAACGAAGTTTGGAAAGAAACTCAAATTGAAACAGCAAAGAAAATACGGGAAATTGACCGTATTAATTTAGAAAAATCACTTTCTTTTGTGGACAATGGGTTAATGACTCTGCCCTCCAGAATATATTCACTGGACAGTATTGTATCATCTGCAATCGATATAATAGAGCAGGACATGCTAATGTTACAACATGGTCAGTCCCAATTGCGTTCTATTGTACAGCTTGGCTGGACGTTACAAACTCTGCGTTCAGGCTACGTGCCTTTGCGTTTAATCAACACAACGTCACTGTTCTCTATCTTTAACCTTACTGATATACAAATCAGCTTGGCACAAAAAGGAGCAGAATATACAATTCTGAGCATTGAAAAACTTGAGAGATTACCATTGACAATGTCAGAACGACCTGTCATTGAATGGATAATACACGGAATCATAACTATTCCGATAACAACTTTCCAATTTCGATACTGCCAAAAGTATATACAGGCAGGCCAGTATGAAAGGTTGGGTAAAGGATACATCAAGTCATCATGGAAATTACCTTACACTCACACATGTTATAGTGAAAAAGGACAGAATGTATTTCTTAGTGGTGATAATTGTGAAAAATCACTAAGTGGTATACTTCTGTGTCAGGGTATAAATCTACATGGGGCCTGTGAGGGGACTTCAAATAACCTTTCATGTCACCAGCTTGGCACACCTGCAACTCGAATAGAGCCATTCTTTAGACGGCTTTCGAACGGGAGCTACATTCTAATAATGGACCACATATGTTGTGGCCTGGTGCCAGGAAAAGCTTATCTGGTAAGCGTTTCGTCCAGGGTCACTTGCTGTATGAAAGTATTGTATCCAAACGACACTCCAGACTAAGGGTGGGCGTAGTTCGCGAAGTAGCGCTACGCGAAGCTACGCGAAGTGCACTTCGCACTACGCGAACTTCACGTAGCACCACGCGAACTGCGTAGTAGCATGTTCGCACTGTGCAAGATGCATTTTCAATGATTGCACAGTGCGGACAAGCATCCGGCACTGTGCAAGCATTGAAAACGGCATCTTGCACAGTGCGAGCTGTAGTTTTCTGCTGCTCGAGTAGATTATTACTCGAGCGGCAGCTTTCTCAACGCGAACAGGTAGTTTCTCATTGGGAGCGGTCACGAGCATGCGCAACCACTCACAATGAGAAACCTGACCTCCTCGCGTTGAGAATCTCGCCGGGATGTCATTTTGCTTGCTCGCGGTCGCGAACATGACGTTCAGGACCGCGAACAAGCAAAAAATGACCTCTGCACTACGCTACGCTGCAGTACGCATGTTCGCACTGTGCTACGGGCAGCTCGCGTAGTGCGAAGGAGCGAAAACTTCGCAAACTCCGCGAGCGTAGCGTAGAGCTTCGCCCAGGGTTACTGCAGACAGGGAGGGAAAAATTTGGCCCAGTTTGAAAATCTCTTCTATTCGAATTGATACTTTAAGCAGAATGAAGTCTGTTCTTCTACAGACGCCAGTGCACTTGACGTCATCATAAGAAACATATGATCTCCAAGTTGCAAGGACAACGGCAGAGATACATAACCTTTTATCAACAAATTGCCCCCTACACTTCGCAGAAATGCTAAACGAAATCTTAAACATTTCTGATACGAATGGTATCGCAAGTGTATTTAATACAATTTTTTCGGGACTGTTGACACCTTTCAAAGCAGTCCTGGGCATCTTTCCTAATTTTGTCCATTCACTCTTTGGCGGCCTTCCACTCCTGTTGGGACTCGTAGCAGGCATTTTATTTTTGATACTCCTGCTTCGTTATGGCAAGCCATGTCACAGACAAGACTCCAGCAACAATGGAAGAAACGATCCTAGCTATACGCTATCGGGACCGCATAACTATAGTCCTTGGATTAGCCCGGCAAAGAGATCTGAATATGACCTGGTTTCTTTCATTCAGACCAATCTGGCAGAACTGTATCCTACCTGTGTTAAGATGTATGCTGTGCGGAGAAGAATGCGTGTTAGACGTCTGTCTCACACTACAATCAGAAGTACCTTTGGATACGGATACTTTGCTGAGTCCAGTAAAGGCTCATGCATCGTGTTGTCCCCAGCGGTTACCCATCCTGATGACGGCATTCGTTGAGACTTCACCACTGCGATTAAAGGGTAGTGAAGTGCAAGATGAAAGCAGCATCAACCAGGTACGACCTTCTGTGAGCACTGCTGATCATGTCATCGATGATAGCAATCATTCTCACGACTGCACAGTTGCGGCATTTTCCAACTTGGTTGAACTTTCACCTGAAGCGGTAAACTGCTTTTTTGAAAGTCTGTCTGAAATGATGTTCTCCCCTGAGCAGAAAGAATTAACTTTTAAGCAAACGAGCACTCAGCGTTCCCTGAACTCTGAATTCAGCCTTCAGCTTTGAAAAACAAAAGCTTCTGAAAATATTTGTAACTGTTTTGACTTCTTCCCTTGAAAAACAAAATTATTTTTTTTCCCCGATTCCAAAATATTTACTTTTTTTTGGCACTCATCCTCTGCTTAAAGTAGAACTATTCTTAGAAAACAGAGCTTCTATTTTTAGGAACTCTAGAGACAATATATTACCTCAGCCTCTAGCATATTTACAAATAACTGTATCTATATGTGATGAAATGGTCTCGCACTTTTCTTTTCTGTATCAAGAGCCATTTCATGTGTAATTTTCGCAAATCATTCATGCTGATATATATATGCATCCTTTTTAATGAATGATTACTCTGCTTGAAAGCATACAGTACCTATACTCAGTTTTTGTGTATTTCGCATATGCCATTTCAGATGCAAACAATGTATTTTGGGGTGGATCAGTATACACATGCACCGTTATATATGTTTACTATTGCTTAGTTTAGTAATTATGGACATGAATTCGTGGAGTGGGTGTAGTGTGTTTTATCTAGGTACCTGAATCGATATTCCTATTCTTTGCCCTTGTCCGGTTATAAATCAATAATATCCCTACAACGGCATAGAAACCCTTTTCATAGTTTAGTCATAGCGCATGCTGTCACATTAAGCAAGCCTATTCCTCCAGCCCCCTAGAAAGCATACCGAGTTCTTAAACAAATCCAAGCCTCCAGCAACCTGGGAAATCCCCGCTGCTTTGTTTTGATTTCGTCCGAGAACTCCTGTAAAGCACTGTAAGAACGTCTTATTTCCAGCCTTACGTCAAACCCGGCACCTTTCAGGTATAAATATACTAACGTTGCCTTAAGCAAACACACGGTGGTGATGAATCTGGAGCAGCTACTACTTGCCCGAGAGCCCAGCTGATGCGAGAGCCCACGGACGCTGCCCCTCCCTTTTGACGCGCTGAGAAAGACGCTGTCTTTTCTCCTGCCGAGAAATCCAGCCTCCGGCGTTTGCAGCCTACCTTTGCGGGTGACTGGGATACCGAGTCCTGAGAAAGAGATACCAGCCCTCCTGCCTTCTAATACCCAGGTACTGAACTGACTAAACCCTTACAGAGAATTCTTGAGTCAGATTCTTGGCAAAACAAACTTAACTTAAACTGCTACTTACTTACTCCTTCCCACGTATTAGGCTTAGGTCAGGTACACCGGGGTAGGCGTAGTTAGAAGCACCAGTTGAGTATGATTAGTCAATGTATATATGTATGTATCTATTTTATCCATTTTAAAGTATCATATGGCTAAGAAACTATATCAATGCTTTTACAGTATTATTTCATAATCCTGCTTTTACTGTATGCACTTTACTTAACTATAAGTATTGCAATTGTAGCAATTCATTTCTCTTGTATGAGGAAAGAGACTGCTTAATAAATAACACCTTTTATTGAAAATGCCTGTCTCTCTTTTTCTCTGCAATCTGGTGAAACTAAGTACGCACCTTTGACTGAGTGAAATAGCTGTCTTTTGTTTTCACACGACTCTAGAGATATACTCTTATTCAGGGAGAGCAAAGTTGTCATGTTTTATGGTTGTCAGAAACTAAATCCCTTCTTGTCTATCCAGGGAGGTTCAACTCCTCCTCGCCTATTCGAGAAAGTTTCTAGTGAACTCTGAGCTAGCTGGCAAAAAACTTAAGTCTAATATAGTCAGTAGAGACCTAGTTAACCTCAGTCCTACACTACTGAATATATTATTCCAATGCGCAGAGCCTATTGGGACTATAGGAACTACACTACAATGGGAACTGCTACAATTGATGTGTGTTTTGTGACAAAAATCTAATAAAATTTGTTTAAATAAAATAAATAAATAATGATAAAGATGGTTACCCACAAGCAGAAGGAACTAAGCTCGAGTGGGAAGAATATCGACCGGACAATGTGTCTTCACCTCGTATTTTCACTAATCAAAGAACTGTGAATATGTCTAGTTTATTTGTGATTACTGTTATTGAAGCAAAAGCTGATCTTTGTGTAAGAAATAAAGGTACTATTCCGGTAGGAAAGAGCGAATGTACTACTACTCTGGCATTTGACACACCCAATAATATTGCTTTAGTAGCATCACGTAACACTTATTTTATTTGTGGAAATAAGGGCTACCACCGCCTTCCGATTGGGTGGTTAGGAACTTGCTACGTATTCTTTGTATTGCCCCCTGTGTTTATCGCCCCACCAATGTACCATAATGATTTTGTGTTATATCACGATTTTATATTAAATAGAGATAAAAGGACATTAGATATTGACGATGTGGACCACACAGATACTGCTCTACAGCAATATGTTGACTTTAATTTAGACCTATTTTCATTTGTAGGTGCAGCCCTAAACAGTAGAAAAATAGGACGGCTAACACGTGTTGTGGAAGCTGTCGCCAATCAAACTGCCTCTGCTTTAGGGAACTTAACTGAGGAGCTTTAAATTACTAGAATTGTGACGCTCCAGAACCGAATGGTTCTAGACGTAGTATTGGCTGTTCGTGGGGGTGCATGTCGCATCATCGGTAGTAGTTGTTGTGTGTACGTCCCAGACAACTCGCCTTCTGTATATGATGCTATTTCTAAACTACACAAGATCGCTGCTGAAATCCACCCCGAAAATGGTACATGGACATTTTCAAATTGGTTCTGGACTTTGCTTAGTGCCTGCAGTTGGAAACTATTGACTATTCTTTGTGTTCTTATTGGTATACTCTTTTTCCTTTGTTTATGTATCCAAAGTGGCCCTACACAATGCTCCGTATGTATCACTGCTTGCATTCCGTCCAAACGAGCTATTGCCAAAAATGAGCAAATGGTCAGCAATGAAATAACGAATATAATGCTAATTAACATTGATGATGAGCACCCTGATTACTTCAGATATGAGGTAGCTTCAGCTAAATGCTAAAAGGGCCGTCTGTCGTAGTTTGACAGCGATTGGGTTAGCATTTGCTTCAGCTACACAAACTTTTCACTGTTAGCTTGACAATATTCCGGAGGCCATTTTGTATTCCTGGCCTCCATTTTGAGTGAATGTGCTGCCTCGTGGTCAGCATGCCCTTTTGTCCTTCCTCTCTCCCGATGACCTTTTGGTCTGCCCAGCAACTGGCTATTTTTAGCAATGGTCAAGCCCGCCCATGCGCATTTAGGTCTTCAAGGTTAATGATCGGTCACTGCTTAGGAATGCTCTCCAAACTGACCAGTGGTACTTTTAGAAGAATCACCAAACGATATAGTTGTTGTAAAAGTAGATTTATTGTAAAAGAGTAAGGACCTCTGGGACACAGCTTCACCTTACCACATAGGCTTGGAAACTGCCCTTCCAACCCTCCAACTCCTGGTAACCTAGTAACCCCAAGGTTCTACATGTTCAACACAATTCATAAAGAAACAACATGCATGTAAAATATAACACATCTCCCTTTTTTAAATGAAAACAAAATAAATAAAATAAACAAATAAAGCCTATGACAATAAAGAAATATTTCTATGCACAAACATAGTCATCAAATTTTGTAGGTCTTACATGACAACGTTCTGAAGATCTTCTAATCAAGGTATTGGAAACATCATGAGCATGAGAAGATGATTCCTTTTTGTCAAGCATCCCATCAACATTAGAACATGTTCTTTGATGAGACCTCGCAAACACTTCCAGCTCAGTAACAGAACACAATTACATTTTTCTTGTGTTCCACGAATTTCCGTCATCTAACATCACACTGTTCCCCTTTACACAAACCACTTTTTTTTGGAGATGACCATTTCGACCAACCCTTCCTGGATTTATCACCCACAAACACTCTGACAAACATGCCTTGAGTAAAGACACACTTGGGCATGACAATGTTCTTATTGTGGCGATCACAATAATCCTTTTGATACTTCTGTACCCTCTCTTGTAATTTTCCTAAATCTACATCATGTTAACCAGCTCTGTTCATCCATGCTGGCACAGCTTGAGAACAAGGAACCCTTCCCTTAAGAAGAGAAAAAGGTGTTTTTTAATTACAGAATGGGGTGTTGTGCGATACGACCACAACATGTTCCAAACATGATCCCTCCAAGGATCCCCATTGGTGCATGCCAACTGAACACATTCCACTAACACTCTATGGAAGGGTTCAACAAGACCATTGCCCCTTGGATGATAAAGAGCAGTGGTGCTGTGCTTTATAGCCCATCTACCCAAAAAGGACTTAAACTCATCTGAAATAAATTGTGGCCCATTATCCGTGATAATTTTAGCTGGACACCCTTCTCTTCTAAAAATGTCCACAAATATCTATAGCTAACTTCTCCCAGGGACCCTTGGGCAATGAGGATGACACAATTTCAGTCTCCCTAGAACAATGAGTCTTGTCACTACATACGCACGCAATGCAATCACGGCCAAAACGCTCCATTTGAATATCCATGCCTACCCACCAGAAATTCTCCCTACACTTCCTTTTCAAAGCAGACATGCCTCCATGTCCCTCATGCAAAATCTTTAACAACCTTTCTCTTAAACTAACAGGCACTACCAACCTATCCCCTCTCCTGAGTAAATCATCAATGACGTTCAATTCTGACCATACTAACTTGAATGGCAACAGATCCTTATGTGCTCTCCAACCTTGTTCATCACACAAAACATCTCTTACTTTCCCTAAAACTTCATCTTCATCTAAAGCCTTTTTCCAATCTGCTAGACTAATGGCACTGCATACGTCCTCCACCTCAGCTACAATCCAATCATCCTCCTTAAAATCTTGTCCAACATCCAAAGGTAACCTTGATACACAATCCGCATTTACATTCTTTGCCCCAGGAATATATTTAATGTCAAACACATATTCCTGAAGGCGATACAACCATTTAGCTATCCTTGGAGTAGCTTTGCTTGCTCCCTTTGTAGAAAAAAGATATATCAAAGGTTTATGATCTGTATGCAATTGAAAATGGTTTCCCCATACAAACATTATGAAATACTGAACACCCCACCAACAGGCTAGAGCTTCCTTCTCAATTGTAGAATAAGTGAGTTCCGCACCCTTCAACGTGCGAGACGCAAAAGCTACAACTCTTTCTACACCATCATGTATTTGAATAAGTACAGCACCTAAACCATAGTTACTGGCATCCATAGAGACAATAATTTGATCGGCAGGATCAAATGGTTTCAGAGAGACAGCATTTGCAATGCATTTCTTGATGGAGTCAAAACTTTGTTGACAAGCAACTGACCATTTAAATTTGACCCCTTTCTTCATCAATTTCCTAAGTTCATACACTCTGTCAGAAAAATGATCTACAAACTTAGAATAATATTCGGCAAGGCCAAGAAACAACCTTAACTGGTCCTTATCCTTTGGAGCCGGTGCTTTTTCAATCGCTTCTACCAAATTTTGTTTGGGTTTGACACCCTCATTGGACAAGGTGTGACCTAGATACTCAACCTCTCTCACGCCAAATTTGCATTTTTCCCTAGCCACTGTCAGACCAGCATTCGCTAGTTTCTTGAGAACTTTTTCTAGATTACAATCATGATCGGATTCATTTACTCCCCTAACCAAAACATTGTCCTGAAATACTACCACTTTATCTAAACCAGACAAAATCGACTGCATCACCCTTTGAAATACATCCGAAGCTGACGCCAACCCAAAAGGCATGCGTATAAATTGAAAAGCTCCTTCAGGAGTAATAAAAGATGTGACATGTTTGGAGTCTTCATGCAATAAGATTTGGTGGTACGCATTTGATAGATCCAAAGTAGTAAAATGTGAACCCCCTTTCACAGAGGCCAATAACTCATTTATCCGGGGAAGAGGAGGGCGGTCAACTCAAATTTTATCGTTCACATCTCTTAAATCGATGCACATCCTAATCTTGCCATTAGGTTTTTTAGCTAAAACAATCGGACTTAACCAATACGACGCCTCGATGGGTTCAATCACCCCTGCATTACAAAGTCTATGTAGTTCTTCTTTCAATTTGTCTCTTAAAACAAAAGGCACATTTCTAACTTTATGTACTTTGGGAACAGCATACTCTTTAAGAATTATCTTGTGCTTGAATTTTTTAAGGCAGCCCAATTTTTCACTGAATAACTCAGGAAATTTGGTATACCATTTGGAGGTATCACCAGAAGACACTGCTAGTACCTGTAAAGGGTGATTTGGATTTAAAATAATACCAATAGCTCTTTGATCTTTCCACCCCAACAGAGACTTGCCTTTATGAACTATATACAGTTTTACTATAGTTTTCCTACCACAAAATAACAATTCCGTTTCAATAAATCCAATAATAGGTAATTTACACCACAATAACCTTTTGGAAGTACATCTTTTGATTGTAATTCCTTCAATTTTCCTCCTATACTTTCCCACATAAATTTGTCAATTATGGTAAACGGAGAGCAAGAATCCGCCCATACTTGGACATCCTTGCCCCTTAACTTAATGTTGCATTTAGGAGGACGATAACCCTCATGTTTATCTACATCGCATTCCAGAACTTGTTCATGTTCAATTATCATGACTTCAAAGTCATCATCCTCAGCAATGTCATCATTATGATCTATGTCCACCCCGTGATCAAAATTGTCAACCAGATTGACTGCACTCTGAGACGGACCATATGTCTTACATCATCTTGCAAAATGTCCTCGTTTTTTACATTTATGACATCTAGTTTTGATGGCAGGACAAAAATTTGCATCAGCAGTATGCTTTGGACTACCACATCTAAAACAATATTTGGTTTTAGGTTTGGAAACATCTCGTTTACTATCCGTAAAAGTTTTTTGAAAACTCTTCTTCTGAGTTTTATTCACAAAATGAACAGATTCATTATCTTGCACAACTTTTTTTGAAACACCATTGAGTTCTTTCATGTACCTGGAAGTATTTTCCATTCTTTTGGCAACTGACAAGGTTTTTTCTAAAGTGGGGTCTTTTAAATCAAGAAGTTTCTCCTGTATTCTGAGATCTGACATTCTATTAATCAATTGATCTCTTATAATATCGTCTTTCATGGTATTAAACTTACACGTGACTGCTAACAGTCTTAAACTCGGTACGTATTGCTCAATGGTTTCACCAGACGATTGTGCACGTGAGGAAAATTTGTGTCTTTCGACAACCACACTAACTTTTTTACAAAAATTATCTTCTAAAGCCTTTAAAGCAAGTTCATACACATCCACATTACTATCACCAGAAGACTCACTATCAATAATAGTTTCCACACGTACCGTTTCCATTAGTGGCAATGTTTTCAATACATTTCTTCCCTCAAGACCCAAAAATTGTTTTAAAGTAGCCAATTTTCTTTTTGAAACATAGACATCACCGCCAATGGCTTCCAGGTAGGTCTCGAATGTTTCCTTCCAATGCTCCTATAGCATGCATGGTTGACCAGGACTTTGTAAGAAAAATGGTGGCGCTGGAATAATTTGGGAAGACATGCTCATATTAAAATAGATGAGTATTAACTATTGTTTTCCGGAAATATAAATATAATTAAAACATTTGGAATACTCAAAACAACAATTATAAATGTGATATGTCTAATAATTACACAAATGTTGTTGGTATACCAGAGATGTTGATTTGGTGTGTGTATCACCGTTGAAGATAGGAAACACACAAAGATTCTTAGTGTGTGTATCACTGAAAATTGCTGAAAACTTCCAAATTCTTGCCAGGACAACGAAAAGATTAAATGAAAATATAGATGTGCGTATCACCGTTGAAGATAGTTACGCACAAATGTGGACAAAACAGTGAATAAACCAATGAAGATAGAAAATTCTCGATATTATATCCCAACCCAAAATGGCGGCACGTTTATTCACGTACGTCGGGAAGAGACGTTGGCAGTAGAAACGAGGTTTCAGAGAAAAAAAAAGTTCCAAGTTGAAGAAGAATAACAGCGTCACAGAAGAACAGCTAAGAATGTCTGCGCGCGTAGCTGTCAAGCAGTCAGCACGGGGATGGTATCAAGAAATTCAAAGGTAAAAATCAACTTTTACGATCACGAACAGTGAGAGAAAATGTATGCTCAAGGTCAAAATGATGATAAAACGCTGGCGGAATACACAACACTAGCAAGTAGTACAACTGAATTTCAATCCGGATAAAAATACCACGCAAATGTGATAATAAAGCAATGATTGTTTGCAGCTTGACCGGCAGAATCAGTTTAAGTTAAGTTGTAGAATCACAAGATGTAATTAATCCGCCCAACATGTGCAAAATAGTTTAATTTTGCCTTAAGCATTCACTAAATCCAAAAGAAAAAAAGGGATTAGGGCACAAAAACTGGTGCACAAAGTTCGCAAAGGTTTAAAATAATTGGATGCCTCAAGAAAAATGATTAACGTCCAGTTTTAGAAGCATTCCGTGTCACAAATACCTTATCCAGAGGTCACTCTGTAGTTAAAAATTTCCAGAATATCGTTGTAAAAAGTTTTCTAGCTCACCGAAGGTGTTCTTCAGTGAAAAAATCCATCCCATCCTCCGTCGCCAGTTTTGAAGAATCACCAAACGATATAGTTGTTGTAAAAGTAGATTTATTGTAAGAGAGTTAGGACCTCTGGGACACTGCTTGACCTTCCCACATAGGCTTGGAAACTGCCCTTCCAACCCTCCAACTCCCGGTAACCTAGTAACCCCAAGGTTCTACATTATTATTATTATTATGCATTCTTATATAGCGCTCGATTACCCGTAGGCATCTCGGCGCTTGCCTTGGGAACCCGTCCTGGCTTTTTTACCCGTACTGGGCATCCCCAAGGTGAAAGCCAGGCATCCCGCCACGGGGGGGCCATAGTGGAGATTAAGCAGCTAATGCCCAGAGCTGCAGAGTGTGAACCCGTGATTCGAGTAGGCACCGAAACGAGAATTATCAAGTCCGTGGATATTTGGGCTCAAGACCCTGCCGCGTCGGGAATTGAACCCTGGTCCCGGGTCTGACCTCTGCTTCAGGGTCTGCCTCTTCTAACCAGTGAGCCACACTTCTCCACGAACACAATTAATAAAGAAACAACATGCATGTAAAATATAACAGTACTAAAGTCCTCCCATCTTGGCTGTGTTCCAAAAAATCCCTTATATGTACCTAAAGTTGTGTAAAGTGTGTACCGCCTATTTTTCAAATTCCTGCAAACTGTATAAAAGAAGCCACGTACTCAATGTTCAGGGTGATACTCCTTACATTGCCGAAGGGTGCTGTAGGATTGTACAACCACCCCATGGGGTCTTAATAAACTTGTCTTTTGCATTTCCAGTTTCGTGCCAACTTCTATTCCAAGGTATCGAGAGTTTTTGCTGAGTATGTAGGTCTGTTGAAACCCAATACCACATTGATGCGTAAGACGCACGCAGGTGCGTAATCCAGATGCTCGTCAGCTTAAAGGCTCAAGGGAGCCCATTTGTAGAATCAACCGCAATGGATCGCACACCGCTAGCCCCTCCTCCAGATCGCCCCTAAGGATTCTGGTACGTATAGTTCATATGTGGTTCACCTCGGTAGGTGCAAGTAAGTACTTGTTTTTGTGAAGATCTCTAGACTCGAGACATGGCCCGGGTTTCGGGATATCTCCCTCAGCAGTAGAGAACATAGTTGGGGTGGAAAAGAAGGCTGCCAAGCAACCGTCACAGGCCTTGATGCCTAACCGGCATGCAGGTGCATCATCCAGAAGCCCGTCAGCTTAAAGGCTCAAGGGAGCCAAATTGTAGAATTAACCGCAATGGATCGCACACCGCTAGCCCCTTCTCCAGATCGCCCCTAAGGATTCTGGTGTGTATAGTTCATAAGTGGTTCACCTCAGTAGGTGCAAGTAAGTACTTGTTGTTGTGAAGATCTCTAGACCCGAGACATGGCCGGGTTTTGGGATATCTTCCCGCATCAGTAGAGAACGTAGTTGGGGTGGAAAAGAAGGCCGCCAAGCAACCGTCACAGGCCTTGATGCCTGACCGGCACGCAGGTGCGTCATCCAGAAGCTCGTCAGCTTAAAGGCTCAAGGGAGTCCATTTGTAGAATCAACAGCAATGGATCCCACACCGCTAGCCCCTCCTCCGGATCGCCCCTAAGGATTCTGGTACGTATAGTTCATAAGTGGTTCACCTCAGTAGGTGCAAGTAAGTACTTGTTGTTGTGAAGATCTCTAGACCCGAGACATGGCCCGGGTTTCGGGATATATTCCCTCATCAGTAGAGAACGTATTTGGGGTAGAAAAGAAGGCCGCCAAGCAACCGTCACAGGCCTTGATGCCTAACCAGCATGCAGGTGCATCATCCAGAAGCTCGTCAGCTTAAAGGCTCAAGGGAGCCCATTTGTAGAATCAACCGCAATGGATCGCACACCGCTAGCCCCTCCTCCGGATCGCTCATAAGGATTCTGGTACATATAGTTCATAAGTGGTTCACCTCAGTAGGTGCAAGTAAGTACTTGTTTTTGTGAAGATCTCTAGACTCGAGACATGGCCCGGGTTTCGGGATATCTTCCCTCATCAGTAGAGAACGTAGTTGGGGTGGAAAAGAAGGCCGCCAAGCAACCGTCACAGGCCTTGATGCCTAACCGGCACGCAGGTGCGTCATCCAGAAGCTCGTCAGCTTAAAGGCTCAAGGGAGTCCATTTGTAGAATCAACCACAATGGATCGCACACCGCTAGCCCCTCCTCTGGATCGCCCCTAAGGATTCTGCTACGTATTGTTCATAAGTGGTTCACCTCAGTAGGTGCAAGTAAGTACTTGTTGTTGTGAAGATCTCTAGACCCGAGACATGGCCCGGGTTTCGGGATATATTCCCTCATCAGTAGAGAACGTATTTGGGGTAGAAAAGAAGGCCGCCAAGCAACCGTCACAGGCCTTGATGCCTAACCAGCATGCAGGTGCATCATCCAGAAGCTCGTCAGCTTAAAGGCTCAAGGGAGCCCATTTGTAGAATCAACCGCAATGGATCGCACACCGCTAGCCCCTCCTCCGGATCGCCCATAAGGATTCTGGTACATATAGTTCATAAGTGGTTCACCTCAGTAGGTGCAAGTAAGTACTTGTTGTTGTGAATATCTCTAGACCCAAGACATGGCCCGGGTTTCGGGATATCTTCCCTCATCAGTAGAGAACGTAGTTGGGGTGGAAAAGAAGGCCACCGAGCAACCTTCACAGACCTTGATGCCTAACCGGCACGCAGGTGCGTCATCCAGAAGCTCGTCAGCTTAAAGGCTCAAGGGAGCCCATTTGTAGAATCAACCGCAATGGATCGCACACCTCTAGCCCCTCCTCCGGATCGCCCCTAAGGATTCTGGTATGTATAGTTCATAAGTGGTTCACCTCAGTAGGTGCAAGTAAGTACTTGTTGTTGTGAAGATCTCTAGACCCGAGACATAGCCCGAGTTTCGGGATATCTTCCCTCATCAGTAGAGAACGTAGTTGGGGTGGAAAAGAAGGCCGCCAAGCAACCGTCACATGCCTTGATGCCTAACCGGCACGCAGGTGCGTCATCCAGAAGCTCGTCAGCTTAAATGCTCAAGGAAGCCCATTTGTAGAATCAACCGTGTTAGAAATGGGATCCCTGGCTGGCCAGGGCTTTTGCCAAAGTCAGTCAGAGACCACCACTCCTAAGTCAGGGCAAGGGAGTTACACACCAAGATAACCCCTGCTCACCCTCTAGGTAACGTGGTGCGAGCAGCAAGGCTAAACTTGGAGGCGATGTGAGTTAAGTATTTGCGCACGCACCCCAGCAACAACTCCCAAAGGCCCACCACAAAGGAAACTCCACACAAGGTTATATAAAAATAGCCTTTGTATTACACCAGAACACATTAGATAAAACACACACTTTACAATGTGCCAGAGGCACGGGCAGAATTTACAGGGGATATGCACAAGACAGGGCCACCTGGACCACTGTCAGGAATCAGCACTTTTAGAAGTAACACTTTTAGAAATTGCACTTAGAATGTAAAATTACTTTAGCACAAAATAGCACACAACCAGTAATCACTGGTAACCAGGACCTCACTAGCACCACCTGCACTAGGAGAAAAACAACCACCTAAGTATCACAATACCTGTAGGGGTGTAAGCACATAACACATGATGCAATGCATAACATTCAGAGGTGTAAGGAACAAGGCACATGATGCATTAAAACACATTCAGAGGTGCAGGGGAGGAAAACACATGATGCATCAACAATACATTCAGAGGTGCAGAAAAAGAACAATTGCGCCAAACTCACATAAGTCACCACCTGTGACTGTCCCTAGGCCAACTGTCCCAAAGTCAGGGGGGCCTAAACGTGGCAGCTGCCCACGAAGTGCTGGGCAGCTGTGTGAGACAATGGTGGGGACAACGCTGGAGCCTCGCAGGCTCTTCCCAAACAACTGTCCCCTTGGAGCCTCGCTGGGCTCTTCAACAACTGTGGGGCCCCCTGAGCCCCTCGTGGGCTCCCAGTAACCAAAATGCCCCCTTGAGCCTTCTGGGGCTCATCAACACATGGGGCCGCTTGGGGGAGAAAGAAGACAGCTCTAGCAATCATTGGAGTCTCTCACGGGAGACTCGACACAACCAACTGCCCCCCACGAGCCTCGCAGGCTCTAGGACGATGTGGCCACAGATGTTGGAGTCCCGCTTGGGGAACTCTTAAGAACCAACTGCCCCCGTCAGTGGAGTACCCCCCTTCTTTGGGGGACTCGAGATTCAAGGAAAATGCCAACAAGAGCCTCAATGGCTCTAAAACAATGTCCTCGCGCTGGAGGGGAGGGGCGGGCACCGGCAATGTGCCCCGACGCCCCCCTCTCCTCCAAGCTGCACCGGAGCCCCACTCACCGGTTCTCCTGCGGCGGGCGGCTGCTTCACAAGAGCTCCCGCTCCTCGGGGCTCTCTGCACACTTTTCCCCTCTCTCTCCTGGGCTCTCCCTCGCTTTGGGAGCCTGGGGGGGGAAAAGGAAAGACGCCGGCTTCTCCCCTCACAGAAGCGCGGGGTGGCCTCCCGTCCGCTTCCGGTTGCCTCTCTGTCCTGCCCCCAGCCTGCCTGACTTCCGGGTCGCGGCTGCGGGGGCGGGACTTCCGTCGGCCCGCTCTCTGATTGGCCGGCCGACCAAGCACTCCCGGGTCGTCGCGGGCAGCGCGGCGGCCCGTTCCAGGCACTCGTAGGCGGGGATCAATTTACCAAGGGGTGGGCTCCCTCGAAGTCAAATCGAAAAATGTCGGCAATGTCCCTGGCAGGGTGGGCACCTGCCAGGGGACAAAATACTCGAAAATAAGCGAGGTGGCACTCGCTTGGGGCGGACAATGCCGGGTGGGCACCGGCCTCTGCAGACAAAGCGCTCCCAGCTCTAGAGGGGTGAACACAGCGCTCCCAAGCGCTACAGGGCAAAAATGCAGTGCTCCCAGGCGCTAGAGGGGAAGGTACAGCGCTCCCAAGCGCTGCAAGTCAAGTAAAAGTGCTTCCAGGCGCTAGAAGCACAGAAGGGCTTCAGTGAGTCTTTTCAGGCAGGGAGGGGGCAAGGCTGGGCCCAGAGCCAGCTCACTGGGTCTCCAGGCAGGGAGACAGTCCAAGTGGCGGTCCTCTGGCCCAGCAGCAGCAGCAGCAGCCCCCTCATGCAGGATCTTGGAAGAGAACAACTTCTGTGGGGACACAGCCCCATTTTTATACAGTAAATCCTTTGTCTGTAGGTGCAGGGTGGGGGCAGAACTGGTCGCAGCTGGTCTGTGAGCACTGCTGATGGGCTCAACCACCCTCTCTAATTACTGGCAGGGATAGGGTCATTAGTCGCACCACAGGGGGGCGGAGCCAGCATTGTCAGGGGAAAACCCAGCCTCATTCAGGACACAGGTGCACTCCTCCCCAGCCATCAGCATGCTAATCTCACACTCACCACCGGGCAGACACATCCAGCCTTCCTGGAGCCTGGCATGCCAGCCAGCTCCAGCCAATCACACGCCAGCACCTTCACAGCACACACCTAGCCATGTCTAGAAGTGGTACTTCCCCACTAGACACATACAAGCTGCACATACCATCGCGCAGCATTCACTCCCACGAGGTCACACATACCAAACTCGAGCCCGCACTCCCCACGCATCAGGAACTACCAGGGACACACACATTCCCCATGCATTCCTATGGGAGGGCAGGCCTATCTTACTCCACGCACTCAAAGTGCGCACGCACTTTCCACTGGGACACAGTGAAAGTGCGCAGAACCCAAAAATCACCATCACCAGGTCACCATTTAAAAGCAAAAAGTCTAGGGGTGAACCTGCCATAAGGGCCAAGTCCAACACAACCCCCTTCCAGCCAAAGCGTAGGGTAGACCAATCACCACCGTGATGGACTTCCCTGCTTGGGGCGCTAGAACACGGACGCGGGCCCGCAACTGCAGGGACACCCTCCTGTTCTATGCCATGGTGAACCCATGGGATTCCTTGTCAACACACTGTCTGGACCAACTGGGCTACCCCACTGGTACTCCCAAGCTGTCCGCGGCCAGGACCAGGCCCTGGGCCACCCAGGTGCCACTGGTCCATGCCTATTCGCAGAGCGGGGGGTAGTAACCCCTGGCACATAGGAGCCATTCTCCACTCTTCCTGTCTGCAAGACAGGACTCGACTGCCACTGGTTCTCCAGCCTAGGGCCTACAACCTCAGGCGGACCAGGAGTCTCGGGGAAGGCTCTCCTCCCCCTACCTATTCTTCTAGGGTTCCTCCACCTCCGACGAGGGGTACACCTAGAACGCCATTCCAACCCAGGGCTTATCCACTCAGGTTGCACCGGGGTCAGAGGTGGGCTCTCCCACCCTCTGCACCCCCTTCCAGAGGTCTGCCCTCTCCCAACTGGAGAAGTTCCTCTGGAAGAAGAACCGGTCAGGACACTGGTTACAGTCGTCCTACCCTTCAGGTCAGGCTGATCCTGAACCTGGCCTCCCAACCTCTGGTCTAAAACCTTTGGTGGAACAATTGCCTGGCACTCCAGGACTTCTGGGGATTCATACGCCATCCCCCTGAGGCTGACACATGACCCATGTGTCGTGTGACTGTCTGTCTGGCTCAGATCTCCCGTCCCCTGTCCACCTGACAGTGCGCGAAGATCCCCCCAGAACAGAAGTGGTGTCACCCTGGTCACTACACGGGAACCTAGCCCAACTGGGTAGTCCCTGATCCACTGGTTCTTCCACTGGGGAACTCATCCCCCATTCACTCCTCACTCTGGACTCCTGTACCCTCCCTACCGGAGCGGTACTGCCAGACTCTTGAACCACAGGAGCTCTGTTTACAGACGCTCCAGGTCCTCTACTCACTAGGAGATCCTCCTCAAATGGACCTTCAGGACAGCCTAGGTCCCCAACCTGGTGTTCCCTAAAGAAACCAACCAAGTCCTGAGGCAGGGCTTCGGGCGTCTGGGGAACCTCGGTCTCCCCCTCACTCCTGCTCCACTGAGCCAGGCAGTAAGCCCCTACACCCTCCTCGCTATCCTGGGACCTAGCTGGGCTACACTGAGCCTCTTCCACCACGCTGGGCTGGAAGATCCCTGAACCACTACTTTTGGAGTCACTCGCCAATGACTCTAGAGAACCTCTAGCCCTTTCCCAGCGGTCTGCTTCATCTGCAAGCTCACATGCATCAGACAATCCACACCCCAACAGGTGTGTGCGCAACCCTGGTGAACAACAACTGAGCAGGTGCTCTTTGACAATCAGATCAAACAAGATGTCAAAATCATCTTTCGTGTGAACCTTTACCCAATCAAACAGTGTCCCACAACATTCTTCCTCAAAATCTTCCCAAGACTGGTGAGACAGTTTCTTACTGTCCCTGAACTTCACCCTTAACTCCTCCTCTGGGGAAACAGGGACCAGACTGGGGGAAATGGGACTGGGATTTCCTACACTGAAATCTAAATAGCTGCCACCACTGGACTCAACCCTCCCTGGGGAATCCAGACAATCAAAACTGCGCGCAGGGGATAGTCTACCCTCCAGAGCTACTTTGCCTCTGGTGGAGGCCCTCTCAGCCTCCTCTATCCTTTCCTGCGCTAAGACCCTCTCGGTCTCTAGCTGTTGCTTTCTAATGCCCAGCTGTGCCATAGCCTGGGCTTGCTCTAACCTGAGGTTTTCTAAAGCCAGCTGGTGCTCCCTTTCTCTCCTCCTATCTTCCAGCTCCTCTGGGACAGGAAAAGGGATGAGGCGCTGCCTCCTACGCTGGACCCAGCAAGGGACTCCCTATCTATGGGGTCCTCACTATCTGCTGGCATCCCTGTGCTATCATTTTCTTCCTCCTCCTCAGACTCTTCAGGGCTCTCCTCAGACCCACCACCCTCATGGTGTGAGACCCGGACCCTCTCCTCACTGTGCTCACGCTCCCAGTCCTCCTTCTGCCATTGGATTAGGTTACCCCTAAGTTGGGACTGGGTGTCTGACTCATTCACTGCAATGTCTCTCTCTTCGCAAAACTCTCTCAGTTCATGCATAAACAGACCCCAGACATTAAAAGCAGACTCCATCTTGGCAGGCGCTCACAGACACGTGCAACACAGGGGACTTAACTGTCAGAGCTGAAGCAAGAGTCCAACTTACAAAGGTATTCAGCAAGCTCTCTACCCCAGAGAACTCACACTCACTTGTCTAGTGCCACACACCATTCATCCACACACAACCCCCCCCTCGGACTAGTAAGGCAGTTTCTACCACCCCTGACTTCTCAACCTGACTGTTGGAAATGGGATCCCTGGCTGGCCAGGGCTTTCGCCAAAGTCAGTCAGAGACCACCACTCCCAAGTCAGGGCAAGGGAGTTACACGCCAAGATAACCCCTGCTCACCCTCTAGGTAACGTGGCGCGAGCAGCAAGGCTAAACTTGGAGGCGATGTAAGTTAAGTATTTGCGCACGCACCCCAGCAACAACATCCAGGACCCACCACAAAGGAAACTCCACACAAGGTTATATAAAAATAGCCTTTGTATTACACCAAAACACATTAGATAAAACACGCACTTTACAATGTGCCAGAGGCACGGGCAGAATTTACAGGGGATATTTACAAGACAGGGCCACCTGGACCACTGTCAGGAATCAGAAGTAACACTGTCAGAAATAGCACTTAGAATGTAAACCATAGAATGTAAAAGTACTTTAGGCACACAACCAGTAACTACTGGTAACCAGGATCTCACTAGCACCACCTGCACTAGGGAGAAAACAACCACCTCAGTATCACAATACAAGTAGGGGCATAGACCTGGGGACAAAACACATGATGGAATGCATAACATTCATTCAGAGGTGTAGGGGAGGAAAACACATGATGCATCAACAATACATTCAGAGGTGCAGAAAATGAACAATTGCGCCAAACTCACAGAAGTCACCACCTGTGACTGTCCCTAGGCCAACTGGCCTTGTTGGGGCTAGGATGCCCTGTGTCCAATGTCAGGGGGGCCTAAACGGAGCAGTTGCCCACAAAGTGCTGGGCAACTGGGTAGCACAATGATGGGGCCAACACGCTGGGGGAGCCTCACAGGCCCTGCAGAATGACTGTCCCCTTGGAGCCTCGCTGGGCTCTGAATACACCAATGGCCCCTGAGCCTCTCGGGGCTCTTAAACAACAATGGGGTCGCCTGAGCCTCTCTGGGCTCTTAACTCATGATGTGCCCCCAAGAGCCTCTCAGGCTCACACACAACTGTGGCACCTTTTTATAGTAGTCCCCCCTCTGGGGGACTCGAGGACAATGGCTCACGCTAGGTAGGAGCCCCGCTCGGGAGACTCGCTGTGCCTAAAATGCCCCCAGAGCCTCTCAGGGCTCGCCAACAATTCCCCTCACTCGGGGAGAGAGCACGAGGGGGGGGCGGGCACCGACAATGTGCCCTGACGCCTCCCCCTTCCCTGGAGCAACCACTGCGCCGTCACTCACCCAGTCTCGCTGTAGCTGGCTGGAGAGCTCCTGCTCCTCGGGACTCTCTGTTGCTGCGGCCGGACTCTTCCTGCACTGCGGGGGCCCCGCCGGCGCGGGCGAACCTCTGTCTTCACCGGGGCTTCCCCAGACCGGGGGAAGCAGAAGGGAGCCTCGCCGGTCCTGCCCTCGTCCGGGCGTCTTGTGCCTGTCTTCTGGGTCGCGGCTGCGGGGGCGGGACTTCCGGTAGGCCCGCTCTCTGATTGGCCGGCCGGCAGGAACACTTCCGGGTCGTCGCGGGCAGCGCGGCGGCCCGTCTCCGGCACTTCTAGGCGGGGGGATGAATTTACCGAGAGCTCCCCTGAGTTAAATTTAAAAACAGCAGCAAATCACCGGGGCAATGCCGGGTGGGCACCGGCTTTCTTAAATAAATACTCCAATCGAGGTGGGCACTCGATCTGGCAGGCAAAGCGCTCCCAAGCGCTAAGGGTAATTAACACAGCGCTCCCAGCGCTATATGGGAAAATAAAGCACTTCCAGGCGCCCTCAGGCAGATAAAGCGCTCCCAGCTCTGGCAGACAAAATAAAGCGCTTCCAGGCGCTTCAGGGGAAACACAAGTCCAGAAAAAGTACCTCAGGGCAGGCAGGGGGCAAGGCTGGGCCCAGAGCCAGCTCACTGGGTCTCCAGGCAGGGAGACAGTCCAAGTGGCGGTCCTCTGGCCCAGCAGCAGTAACAGCCCCCTCAGGATCCTGGAAGAGAACAACTCTGTGGGGACACAGCCCCATTTTTATACAGTACATTCCTTTGTTCAAGGGTGCAGGGTGGGGGAAAACCAGTTGCAGCTGGCTTTGGAGCACTCTTGATGGCCCAACCACCCATTTCATTCACTGGGGAGGCTAGGGTCGTTAGACACACCACAGGGGGGCGGAGCCAGCATTGTGTGGGGAAAACCCAGCCCATCCAGGACACAGGTACACTCCTCCCACACATCACACATGCTAATCTCCCACTCACCAGCGGGCAGACCCATCCAGACTTCCTGGAACCTGGCATGCCAGCCAGCTCCAGCCAATCACACTCCAGCACCCTCACTGCACACGTACAGCCATGTCTAGGAATGACACTTCCCCTCTAGACACATACATGCCGCATACACCATCTTGCAGCATTCACTCTCACAAGTTCACACATACCAGACTCGAGCCTGTACACCCCACGCATCAGGAACTACCAGGGACACATACATTCCCCATGCATTTTTTTTTTTTTTTTTTTGTGTTTTTATTGAGAGTTCATACCAGTAGATACATATTCATAAATGCATACATAAATACAAAAATAGATACGAAGAATTATACGATCAAGTAAAAGAACAGAAAGAATAATAAACAATGAATGGTAAACAGTAAACAATAAACCATAGACAGGTTAGATAGCTACAATGCCAGTAAATCATTCATTTGCACTTTTGCTGTCCTCCAAATAGCTACTGGGGCCCAAAGTCGCTTACCCATATCCCTTATCTTAGCTCCCTTTAAATCATATAGTGCTTCCTCGATGTTATGTATACCCAGCATTCTGCACATCCACATTTGAAATGTAGGAGCTTCTGTATCCTTCCAGGCTGCACTAATTAAAATCCTAAGGACTGCTACAGAAATGAAAACTAAAGCTTCAGCCTCAGTACGCATATTTAATTTCACATCACAACCAATTATTATCAGGGTAGGGGATAGATTGATTTTAACGTCGAGTAACCCCTCTAAAAACCGCACTATTTCAGTTTTAATACTTTTTAGTTTTTCACACCCATGGAACATATGTATGAGATCAGCTGGACCATTTCCACACCTGGGGCAGTTGCTATCTGCCGTTTTCCCCCAAGAGAATAATTTGTCAGGAGTATAGTATAGATTGAATAGCGTTTTATAGTTTTGGGCCCTGAGATTCGAAGAGCGCAGAAACCTCTTATCCATAGCTAATGCCTTGTCAAGGTCTACTTCGGGATCCCCCATTTTTTTGGACCAGGCGGTTTCCATTTTTACCATATCATCCATCGATGCATCATTGAATATTTTATATATGTCCTTAATTCTATGGCCCCCCGACTTCAGGTACTCAATTAATTCAAATCTCCCAAGCAAAGTGATACGTGGCCTAATTGATTTAATCCTATTAACAATCTGTAAGTATTTAAACTCTTGATAACCTTGTAGGGAATAGTGTTGCGTAAGTTCTTCAAGTGTTCTACAGTGATCTCTAATCATTATTTGTCCCAACTCCACAATGCCCTGACTCTCCCAATGGCGCCACGCTCCATCCCTGCTAAGGTTTGGAAAAAGTGTTGAGTTCCATAGCGGTGTTCTCTGATGGATAGTGGGTATATCTAGGATTTTCTTTACATTTTTCCATATATACCATACGTCTTCAAGCGTTTTAAATCCTATTTCCTTGTAGTAACTCCTCTGAGTTCTCCTTAATAGGAGCCCTACAGCTTCACTTCCCACCAATAGCTGATAAATTGATGGTATCCCCACCTGCCTGAGGGTTGGGCCCCCCGAATGAAATAGGATACCCATGTCTGTGAGGTGACAAGCGAAATGATAGCTCTTGATATCTGGCAATCCCAACCCTCCTCTCTCTTGTGGTAATGACATATATCTATTTGATCGCCTTACTTTACCATATTGCCACAAAAATTTCATGAATATAGCCTCAATCTTTTTTATAATCTTCTCGCCGATTTTAAATGGGATTGACCTTAATTTATAAAGCACTTTGGGAAACATTGTCCATTTTATAACGTTGGCACTTCCAATCAATGATAGCTGTAATGAATCCATTCTTTTTAATTCTGTTTCCATCGAATGGATAAGCGGTGTATAGTTATCTTCTATTATTCTTCCTGGTTCTGCATTTATTATTATTCCCAAGTAGACTACAGATTCTAAGTATCTGCCATCAAACTTGACTATTTTTTTAGCGCATAATATTTGTGTTTTGTCCACATTTAATCGGTAACCCGACACATCTCCAAACTGACCGGTTATTTTAACTACCTCCCTCATAGCTAGCCCTGGGTCTTTTGTGATGACTGCTAAGTCATCGGCATATGCGAGAAGTTTGGTCTGAAAACCATTTGATATTACTGGTTTAATAACCGCACTGTTCATTAATTGTGTGATTAGAGGGTCCATGTAGAGTGCGAACAGGATTGGAGAGCATGGGCAACCCTGTCTCGTACCCCTTGTTATGTTAATCCTATCTGATCTTTCCCCATTGATTGAATTCTTGCCGTAGGTGATGAATACATAGCCTGTATGGCTTGACAGAATCTAGGACCAAATCCCCTTGCCTCCAGAACCTTCCATAGAAAACTCCATCTGACGCGATCAAATGCCTTCTCCGCGTCGAGGAGGATCATTGCAACCCCCTCCCCTCTAGCAGCACCGATGTCAAATATGGTGATAGCTCTCCTAATATGATCTGTGGTGCCCCTTCCTGGGATAAACCCATGCTGCCAGGGGGAAACCAAGGACGCAATAATCCTCCCCATGCGAGTGGCCATAATTTTTGCATATAGCTTGTTATCACTGTTGATCAATGATATTGGTCTGTAGGAGCCCGGGTTGGTCTTTGGTTTTCCTTTTTTGTGAAAGATCACTATATTAGTTTCTTGCCAAGACTCCGGTATTATTCCGGTATTCATAACACCATTAAATAGATCTAAAAGCATTGGCGTTGTTTCCTCCGTTAGACTTTTGTATATCTCTACCGGTATAGGATCTGGGCCCGCAGCCTTTCCGCTTGCTAGGTCTTGCAGAGCTTCCAATACCTCTGTCAATGTGATATCTTGTTCCAGGGATTCGATCTGGACCAGTTTTAACTTACTACCCATGTCTAGCCAACTTATATTTTGGGCCTCTACACCTGCTTCCTCCTGATATAAATCTTGATAGAATTTCCTAAACACCTCCAGAATTTCACCTGATTTATCGTATATTTGGCCCTGATATTCAATTTGTGTCACTATGTTCTTACTTGCCACCTGTCTGATACGCAGGGCCAGGGCTCTACCTGCTTGCTCACCAGTTTCATAAAGGCGTGATCTCTGTGCCTGATAATTTGCTGCCGCCTTTCTCGCTAGTTGTTTCTGAATTTCTGCTTTTAGGGAGTTTACTCTATGTAGACTCTCGACAGATTGAGCACCTACAGTTATATCTTGTCTGTGTTGTGTCTCTGCCTCGCTCAACTTACCCATCAATGCTTCCCTTTCCCTGTTAATCTTTTTCCATATGTTGGTAGAATAGCTTATGGTCTCTCCTCTTAATCCTGCCTTGAAGCTATCCCATACCCCTCCCCTTGATGCACTATACCTATTAGCATCAAGAAAGGCCTGGGACCATGTTTTCATATGAGCGATGTAGTCCATATCTGCTAATAGTTTTTTATTAAATGTCCACGGCCTAGGAGCCTTATATGGTTTATTGATGACCATATTTAGGACCAGGGGATTGTGATCTGACATGATTTTAGGAAGCTTATTTATTTGGACACTCTTCAGCAGGGTGGTCGAGATCATGAAATAATCCAATTTTGAATATTTATTAAAGGGATGTGAAAAATAAGTAAAGCCTGGATCTCCAATCAATAACTTTCCCCAGACATCGTCTAAGCCATGTGACTGCATCATTGAGGTTATTGCTCTAAACACCCTTGGCTTCCTACCTATGTATGGGCTACCATCCGAGAAATTAGCTGAAATGTTGAGATCCCCACATAATACTATGGGGGTATGCCAGTCGGTAGTTCATTTTCGATGTGACTAAAGACTTCTGACTCGTCTGTGTTAGATCCATATACCGAGCAGATAGTGATACCTAAACTCATTTCACAAATTGCCCATCTTCCTAGTGAATCCGCCTTTTGGCCCCCCCTAACCCCACTTTGCCAATTATGGCCACACCTCTTATCATAGAAGTCTGGGATGTACATGACAGCAATTCATAGCCTTTAAAGTTCAACCAATGTTTTTTCCTCCAGGGTAGGTGGGTCTCTTGTATACATATTAAATCTAAGTTTAACATATTTAGATATTGTTCAAACTTCCCCCTCTTTTTCCAATCGTTTAATCCTCCTATATTGAGAGATCCAATCCTTAGCTTAGGCATATCTAGTTTTTATATATTGCCAGAACATCAACCTGTCCATATAACTAATGCATACACAATATACATAATAGGAACATATCCTTAGTTTCAGATTTGCTCTTTCATTCGAAATCACTTTACCAATACCAGTACCAGTACGAACTCTCTTCAATTTTTTAGTTTCTCCCTCCACGCCCACCACCCAACCCCCTTTCCCACCCTCCCTGCCCCACCCTCTTGGCCCCACCCTCCTGCCACCCTTTGAGGCAACCTGGGTTTAGACTCACCCAGCTGTTGGTGGCCGTGTGTTCTCAGCGCCTGGGCTTGCCCCCTGACCTGATACTATTTGAGCCTAAAAAAAAAAAAAATGTCAACCATGTATCAAGTAGTAATAGTTTGTCTGTGCTAGATTCCCTCTTCTGTTCTGTTGCCATTATTTTGTTTCGTTCTTGCTTCGATCTCCTTAAGATAGGCCTCCGCCTTGATTTCACTTGTAAAGCTCCTCGTTGAGCCTTTGTAATTTATTTTTAAGCGAGCCGGATTTTGCAGATAGACCGTTGCTCCTAGCTTTTCAAAAGGGGCAAAAAGTTGTCGCATTCGCCAATGTCTTTCTACTGTTGCATGTGCGAAATCTGGTCTTACAAAGAACTTAAAGCCCCTATATTCTCTTTGGGCCGTTGGCCTGGCCAAGTCATATATAGTGTCACGTACCAGAAAGTTTCCAAAGTTGACTAGAAGTGCTCTGGGATATTGTGGAGATTTCTCTGATCGTTTTGGTAGTGTTAGTGGAAAGCGGTGTGCTCGGCATACTTCTCTATCTATTTCCCAGGAGTTGAGTTCCGGAAAAGAAGATTTTAGTAGATTAGTCATGAAACTTCTTGGATCACTCCCTTCCGAGCCTTCTGGAATCCCAAGAAATCGAAGATTATTTCTCCTTGCTCTATTTTCTTGGTCTTCCACCTTTATCATTAGGTCCTTAATTATTCCCTCGTGTTCCTTTGCTTGAAGTTGTAGTTTGCCGACGTCTGATTCCAAGTTTTCTGCACGAAGTTCTACAGAGCACATTCTATCAGAGATTTCCAGGCATGTATTGCCTACTTTATTGATAGCACCTTCCAATTTTTGAATAGCGACATGATTTCTTTGGCTATCCTTCTTTACGTCCTAATGAAAAGTTGTTATTGATTCGAGGACTTCACTAAGTGTGGGCTCTCTATGCTTCCTCTGCTCATCGTCATCCGGGATTTTGGAGATATTCTTATTTCTTTCAGTTTCAGCGTTTAATTTGCGATGAGGGCTTTTACGTGAGAGTTTGGTTCTCACTATTGTATGTTCTGGGTTGCTCCCTGGATCTGTTGTCTCATCGTGAATTATTTTTTTTGAGTGCTTTTTATGTTTACTTCTTTTTTTCCCCATTTTTTTTGTTGGTGTATTCTCGTATATAAGAGCATTTTTAGATCCAATATCTGTTGGCGAAGGTACTTTTTTGTCCTGTTCCTCCTGTCTGGGATCCTCGCCAGGATCGCTCTCTTCGCTGGATTTGCTGGATTCGCTGGAGATTGATATTCCTGTCTCATAGATCTCTGACTCAGAGTCATCGGAGACTTCTGTTGGAGCGTGCCCTTCCATCACTGGATTTATATTCGAAGCTTCTATTGAAGTGCTCCCTTTCACCAATGAGTTTTGATATGAGACTGCGTCTATGTTAGAGCCTGATCTGCTTTCTTCACTCATATTTTCATATTCTAGACGCTCTACTGGGGTTACATCTTCAGCTGCCGCAGTGAAGGCCTTTTTGTGCAATCCTTGTTGATCCATTGTAATTAATACAGTTTCATCTGGGATGCTACTCTGTTGTCTTTCTTTGATAGCTGGGCTAAATATATTTGAAATTCTAGGTTGGGAACCTGTTGAGTGACCAGTTATATTAGCTGCAGCTTTCAAGTTTTTGATCGCTTGTAGTCTTTTGGCCTTTTTCTCCAGGAGATCAAGATTCTCTCTGATTGCCAATTCCTTTTCTGCCTCCTTCGCTCTCTGTTTTTCCTTGGCTTTCTTTTTTGATTTCTCCACCTCCTTTTGAAGTTTATGTTCATTCTCGATGTTTCTCTCTCTTCCATCAGGCTTGGCAGCTCTAGTTTTGACATCTATATTTTCATAGTTATTTTCCATCGCCTTGTAACCCCTGGTTTCGGGTCGTCTCTGTGTTTCATTTATTTTCTGTGATCCTGGTAGTTCATTGGTCTCTTTAGTATTCCCTCTGTCATCTGAGTTCTCTTCCTCCCTTTCTTGGCTCTCTTGTTTTTCTTTCTCTTGGTCGCCCTCTCCTCCCTGAACCAGGGCCTTTACTTTTGCAGTTGTAACCTTTTTTGTATCATTCTTTGTCTCAGTTTGTTTCTGTTTTTGGATTTGGGCTTGATTATCACTGTCTTTATCCTTGTCTTTACCTTTATCTTTTTCTTTAATTTTCTCCATATCTTCCTCCATGATCGTATTCAGCTGTGGGATCAAAGTCGGTATGGTAATCTCCGCAGTATTTGCTGCTTGGCCTCTGACCCTGATCCCTCCGCCTCTAATCCTTGTAATTGATCTGAGTAAACTTGAGACTCCAGCAAGCACTCTTTTCCTCCCAAGAGTCCCAGAAATCTTGGTATCTAGACCTATATTTTTTCCCAATTGTAGGTCTGAGCAGACTAGATAGAATTTATGACTGACCACCAGACAGCCCATATGTGGTTTTCTTCTTTCCTTCTCCTTTTTCTTACTCCCAGTCTTACTCCCAGTCTATTTATTGCGAGATTTATTGGAAGATTTGGATTTTAGTTCGCTTTTTTTTTTTCCCACTGTTTGACCCTTGTATTATTTTTGTATATTCTAGTACTATTTTTCTTTTATTTCATTAACTGTGATTTTGTACCTTCGGTTTCTCCTCACCAGTCTGGGCCTTCCGGGCTTTCCTGGCTCCCTGGGCCTCCCGGGCAAACAACGTCGTCCCCTTGACAACGACGCGTGATCTCCTGTCTATTTTAAGCTCAGCCGCCGTGTCTGCAGATGACAGGAGACACAGGCGGTGAGCGGAGTGCAGATGGGAGCGGAGCCTGAGAGAGCGGGAAGCCGAGCACAGACACTGCTGCTGACAAAGACGGAGAAGGCAATCACAGCTGAGCGGAGGGCGGGTAAGAAGCCTTCGAACCTTTAAATTTCTTTTCCATTCCCATTTCTCTGCCTGTTCCGCCTATTGCTGTTTCTTCTTTCTTCTATTGTTCTGTGCTGAGCTGTGCCGCAATCGCTCAAACGCTACCATCAGTGCAAGCACGCACTGAGAGCCGAGAGCTGCCCCTCCTAATTCACCCTGAGTCCAGAGAGCGAGGGGTTTAGCTTGGATTAAAGCTCGTAGTTTTGCAGTTCAAGTCGCGATGTGTCTCTATACTCTATACTCTCCACGAGCTTTCAGTTCCGCTTCAAGGCATATAATTTAGCACTGCCATACAACATTCTCACTACTAAAGTTCCCCATGCATTCCTATGGGCGGGCAGGCCTAGCTCAGCACATGCACTCACAGTGCACACGCACTTTCCACTGGGACACAGTGAAAGTGCGCAGAACCCCAAAAATCACCATTGCCAGGTCACCATTTAAACAAAAAGTCTAGGGGTGAACCTGCCCTAAGTCAGGGGGGCCTAAACGTGGCAGCTGCCCACGAAGTGCTGGGCAGCTGTGTGAGACAATGGTGGGGACAACGCTGGAGCCTCGCAGGCTCTTCCCAAACAACTGTCCCTTTGGAGCCTCGCTGGGCTCTTCAACAACTGTGGGACCCCCTGAGCCCCTCGTGGGCTCTCAGTAACCAAAAATGCCCCCTTGAGCCTTCCAGGGCTCATCAACACATGGGGCCGCTTGGGGGAGAAAGAAGACAGCTCTAGCAATCATTGGAGTCTCTCACGGGAGACTCGACACAACCAACTGCCCCCCCACGAGCCTCGCAAGCTCTAGGACGATGTGGCCACAGATGTTGGAGTCCCGCTCGGGGAACTCTTAAGAACCAACTGCCCCCGTCAGTGGAGTCCCCCCCCTTCTTTGGGGGACTCGAGATTTAAGGAAAATGCCAACAAGAGCCTCGGCGGCTCTAAAACAATGTCCTCGCGCTGGAGGGGAGGGGCGGGCACCGGCAATGTGCCCCTACGCCCCCCTCTCCTCCAAGCTGCACCGGAGCCCCACTCACCGGTTCTCCTGCGGCGGGAGGCTGCTTCACGAGAGCTCCCGCTCCTCGGGGCTCTCTGCACACTTTTCCCCTCTATCTCCTGGGCTCTCCCTCGCTTTGGGAGCCTGGGGGGGGGAAGGAAAGACGCCGGCTTCTCCCCTCACCGGAGCGCGGGGTGGCCTCCCGTCCGCTTCCGGTTGCCTCTCTGTCCAGCCCCCGGCCTGCCTGACTTCCGGGACGCGGCTGCGGGGGCGGGACTTCCGTCGGCCTGCTCTCTGATTGGCCGGCCGACCAACCACTTCCGGGTCGTCGCGGGCAGCGCGGCGGCCCGTTCCAGGCACTCGTAGGCGGGGATCAATTTACCGAGGGGTGGGCTCCCTCGAAGTCAAATCGAAAAATGTCGGCAAGGTCCCTGGCAGGGTGGGCACCTGCCAGGGACAAAATACTCAAAAATAAGCGAGGTGGCACTCGCTTGGGGTGGAAAATGCCGGGTGGGCACCGGCCTCTGCAGACAAAGCGCTCCCAGCGCTAGAGGGGTGACCACAGCGCTCCCAAGCGCTACAGGGCAAAAATGCAGCGCTCCCAGGCGCTAGAGGGGAAGGTACAGCGCTCCCAAGCGCTGCAAGTCAAGTAAAAGCGCTTCCAGGCGCTAGAAGCACAGAAGGGCTTCAGTAAGTCTTTTCAGGCAGGGAGGGGGCAAGGCTGGGCCCAGAGCCAGCTCACTGGGTCTCCAGGCAGGGAGACAGTCCAAGTGGCGGTCCTCTGGCCCAGCAGCAGCAGCAGCAGTCCCCTCAGGCAGGATCCTGGAAGAGAACAAGTTCTGTGGGGACACAGCCCCATTTTTATACAGTAAATCCATTGTCTGTAGGTGCAGGGTGGGGGCAGAACCAGTCGCAGCTGGTCTGTGAGCACTGCTGATGGGCTCAACCACCCTCTCTATTCACTGGCAGGGCCAGGGTTGTTAGTCGCATCACAGGGGGGCGGAGCCAGCATTGTCAGGGGAAAACCCAGCCTCATTCAGGACACAGGTGCACTCCTCCCCCGCCATCAGCATGCTAATCTCACACTCACCACCGGGCAGACCCATCCAGCCTTCCTGGAGCCTGGCATGCCAGCCAGCTCCAGCAAATCACACGCCAGCACCTTCACAGCACACACAAAGCCATGTCTAGAAGTGGTACTTCCCCACTAGACACATACAAGCTGCACATACCATCACGCAGCATTCACTCCCACGAGTTCACACATACCAAACTCGAGCCCGCACTCCGCACGCATCAGGAACTACCAGGGACACACACATTCCCCATGCATTTCTATGGGAGGGCAGGCCTATCTTACTCCACGCACTCAAAGTGCGCACTCACTTTCCACTGGGACACAGTGAAAGTGCGCAGAACCCAAAAATCACCATCACCAGGTCACCATTTAAAAGCAAAAAGTCTAGGGGTGAACCTGCCATAAGGGCCAAGTCCAACAAACCGCAATGGATCGCACACCGCTAGCCCCTCCTCCGGATCGCCCCAAAGGATTCTGGTATGTATAGTTCATAAGTGGTTCACCTCAGTAGGTGCAAGTAAGTACTTGTTGATTTGAAGATCTCTAGACCCGAGACATGGCCCGGGTTTCGGGATATCTTCCCTCATCAGTAGAGAACGTAGTTGGGGTGGAAAAGAAGGCTGCCAAGCAACCATCACAGGCCTTGATGCCTAACCGGCACACAGGTGCGTCATCCAGAAGCTCGTCAGCTTAAAGGCTCAAGGGAGCCCATTTGTAGAATCAACCGCAATGGATCGCACACCGCTAGCCCCTCCTCCGGATCGCCCCTAAGGATTCTGGTACGTATAGTTCATAAGTGGTTCACCTCAGTAGGTGCAAGTAAGTACTTGTTGTTGTGAAGATCTCCTGCCCCGAGACATGGCCCGGGTTTCGAGATATCTTCCCTCATCAGTAGAGAACGTAGTTGGGGTGGTAAAGAAGGCCGCCAAGCAACCGTCAAAGGCCTTGATGCCTAACCGGCACGCAGGTGCGTCATCCAGAAGATCATCAGCTTAAAGGATCGAGGGAGCCCATTTGTAGAATTAACCACAATGGATCGCACACCGATATCCCCTCCTCCCGATAGCCCCTAAGAATTCTGGTACGTATAGTTCGTAAGTGGTTCACCTCAGTAGGTGCAAGTAAGTACTTGTTGTTGTGAAGATCTCTAGACCCGAGACATGGCCCGGGTTTCGGGATACTTTCCCTCATCAGTAGAGAACGTAGTTGGGGTGGAAAAGAAGGCCGCCAAGCAACCGTCATAGGCCTTGATGCCTAACCGGCACGCAGGTGCGTCATCCAGGAGCTCGTCAGCTTAAAGGCTCAAGGAAACCCATTTGTAGAATCAACTGCAATGGATCGCACACCGCTAGCCCCTCCTCCGGATCGCCCCTAAGGATTCTGGTAAGTATAGTTTATAAGTGGTTCACCTCAGTAGGTGCAAGTAAGTACTTGTTGTTGTGAAGATCTCTAGACCCGAGACATGGCCCGGGTTTCGGGATATCTTCCCTCATCAGTGTAAAAAACATAGTTGGGGTGGAAAAGAAGGCCGCCAAGCAATCGTCACAGGCCTTGATGCCTAACCGGCACGCAGGTGTGTCATCCAGAAGCTCGTCAGCTTAAAGGCTCAAGGGAGCCCATTTGTAGAATCAACTGCACTGGATCGCACACCGCTAGCCCCTCCTCCGGATCGCCCCTAAGGATTCTGGTAAGTATAGTTTATAAGTGGTTCACCTCAGTAGCTGCAAGTAAGTACTTGTTGTTGTGAAGATCTCTAGACCCGAGACATGGCCCGGGTTTCAGGAAATCTTCCCTCATCAGTAGAGAACGTAGTTGGGGTGGAAAAGAAGGCCGCCAAGCAACCGTCACAGACCTTGATGCCTAACCGGCACGCAGGTGCGTCATCCAGAAGCTCGTCAGCTTAAAGGCTCAAGGAAGCCCATTTGTAGAATCAACTGCAATGGATCGCACACCGCTAGCCCCTCCTCCGGATCGCCCCTAAGGATTCTGGTACGTATAGTTCATAAGTGGTTCACCTCAGTAGGTGCAAGTAAGTACTTGTTGATTTGAAGATCTCTAAACCCGAGACATGGCCCGTGTTTCGGAATATCTTCCCTCATCAGTAGAGAACGTAGTTGGGGTGGAAAAGAAGGCTGCCAAGCAACCGTCACAGGCCTTGATGCCTAACCGGCACACAGGTGCGTCATCCAGAAGCTCGTCAGCTTAAAGGCTCAAGGGAGCCCATTTGTAGAATCAACCTCAATGGATCGCACACCGCTAGCCCCTCCTCCGGATCGGCCCTAAGGATTCTGGTACGTATAGTTCATAAGTGGTTCACCTCAGTAGGTGCAAGTAAGTACTTGTTGTTGTGAAGATCTCTAGACCCGAGACATGGCTCGGGTTTTGGGATATTTTCCCTCATTAGTAGAGAACGTAGTTGGGGTGGAAAAGAAGGTCGCCAAGCAACAGTCACAGGCCTTTATGCCTAACCGGCACGCAGGTGCGTCATCCAGAAGGTCGTCAGCTTAAAGGCTCAAGTGAGCCCATTTGTAGAATCAACCGCAATGGATCGCACACCGCTAGCCCCTCCTCTGGATCGCCCCTAAGGATTCTGGTACGTATAGTTCATAAGTGGTTAACCTCAGTAGGTGCAAGTAAGTACTTGTTGTTGTGAAGATCTCTAGAACCGACACATGGCCCGGGTTTCGGGATATCTTCCCTCATCTGTAGAGAACATAGTTGGGGTGGAAAAGAAGGCCGCTAAGCAACCGTCACAGGTGTTGATGCCTAACCGGCACGCAGGTGCGTCATCCAGAAGCTCGTCAACTTAAAGGCTCAAGGGAGCCCATTTGTAGAATCAACCGCAATGGATCGCACACCGCTAGCCCCTCCTCCGGATCGCCCCTAAGGATTCTGGTACGTATAGTTCATAAGTCGTTCACTCAGTAGGTGCAAGTAAGTACTTGTTGTTGTGAAGATCTCTAGACCCGAGACATGGCCCGGGTTTCGGGATATCTTCCCTTATCAGTAGAGAACGTAGTTGGGGTGGAAAAGAAGGCCGCCAAGCAACTGTCACAGGCCTTGATGCCTAACCGGCGGCAAGGTGCATCATCCAGAAGCTCGTCAGCTTAACGGCTCAAGGGAGGCCATTTGTAGAATCAACCGCAATGGATCGCACATTGCTAGCCCCTCCTCCGGATCGCACCTAAGGATGCTGGTACATATTGTTCATAAGTGGTTTACCTCAGTAGGTGCAAGTAAGTACTTGTTGTTGTGAAGATCTCTAGACCCGAGACATGGCCCGGGTTTCAGGATATCTTCCCTCATCAGTAGAGAACGTAGTTGGGGTGGAAAAGAAGGCCGCCAAGCAACCGTCACAGGCCTTGATGCCTAACCGGCACGCAGGTGCGTCATCCAGAAGCTTGTCAGCTTAAAGGCTCAAGAGAGCCCATTTGTAGAATCAACCGCAATGGATCGCACACCGCTAGCCCCTCATCCGGATCGCCCCTAAGGATTCTGGTACGTATAGATCATAAGTGGTTCACCTCAGTAGGTGCAAGTAAGTACTTGTTGTTGTGTAGATCTCTAGACCCGAGACATGGCCCGGGTTTCGGGATATCTTCCCTCATCAGTAGAGAACGTAGTTGGGGTGGAAAAGAAGGCCGCCAAGCAACCGTCACAGGCCTTGATGCCTAACCAGCACGTAGGTGCGTCATCCAGAAGCTCGTCAGCTTAAAGGATCAAGGGATCCCATTTGTAGAATCAACCACAATGGATCGCACACCGCTATCCCCTCCTCCGGATCGCCCATAAGGATTCTGGTACATATAGTTCATAAGTGGTTCACCTCAGTAGGTGCAAAAGTACTTGTTGTTGTGAAGATCTCTAGACCTGAGACATGGCCCGGGTTTCGGGATATCTTCCCTCATCAGTAGAGAACGTAGTTGGGGTGGAAAAGAAGGCCGCCAAGTAACCGTCACAGTCCTTGATGCCTAACCGGCACACAGGTGCGTCATCCAGAAGCTCGTCAGCTTAAAGGCTCAAGGGAGCCCATTTGTAGAATCAACCTCAATGGATCGCACACCGCTAGCCCCTCCTCCGGATCGCCCCTAAGGATTCTGGTACGTATACTTCATAAGTGGTTCACCTCAGTAGGTGCAAGTAAGTACTTGTTGTTATGAAGATCTCTAGACCCGAGACATGGCCCGGGTTTCGGGATATCTTCCCTCATCAGTAGAGAACGTAGTTGGGGTGGAAAAGAAGGTCGCCAAGCAACAGTCACAGGCCTTTATGCCTAACCGGCACGCAGGTGCGGCATCCAGAAGGTCGTCAGCTTAAAGGCTCAAGTGAGCCCATTTGTAGAATCAACGGCAATGGATCGCACACCGCTAGCCCCTCCTCCGGATCGCCCCTAAGGATTCTGGTACGTATAGTTCATAAGTGGTTAACCTCAGTAGGTGCAAGTAAGTACTTGTTGTTGTGAAGATCTCTAGAACCGACACATGGCCTGGGTTTCGGGATATCTTCCCTCATCTGTAGAGAACATAGTTGGGGGTGGAAAAGAAGGCCGCCAAGCAACCGTCACAATCGTTGATGCCTAACCGGCACGCAGGTGTGTCATCCAGGAGCTCGTCAACTTAAAGGCTCAAGGGAGTCCATTTGTTAAGTCAACCGCAATGGATCGCACACCGCTAGCCCCTCCTCCGGATCGCCTCTAAGGATTCTGGTACGTATAGTTCATAAGTGGTTCACCTCAGTAGGTGCAAGTAAGTACTTGTTGTTGTGAAGATCTCTAGACCCGAGACATGGCCCGGGTTTCGAGATATCTTCCCTCATCAGTAGAGAACGTAGTTGGGGTGGAAAAGAAGGCCGCCAAGCAACCGTCACAGGCCTTGATGCCTAACCGGCGGCAAGGTGCGTCATCCAGAAGCTTGTCAGCTTAACGGCTCAATGGAGGCCATTTGTAGAATCAACCGCAATGGATCGCACATCGCTAGCCCCTCCTCCGGATCGCATCTAAGGATGCTGGTACATATAGTTCATAAGTGGTTTACCTCAGTAGGTGCAAGTAAGTACTTGTTGTTGTGAAGATCTCTAGACCCGAGACATGGCCCGGGTTTCGGGATATCTTCCCTCATCAGTAGAGAACGTAGTTGGGGTGGAAAAGAAGGCCGCCAAGTAACCGTCACAGGCCTTGATGCCTAACCGGCACACAGGTGCGTCATCCAGAAGCTCGTCAGCTTAAAGGCTCAAGGGAGCCCATTTGTAGAATCAACCTCAATGGATCGCCCACCGCTAGCCCCTCCTCCGGATCGCCCCTAAGGATTCTGGTACGTATAGTTCATAAGTGGTTCACCTCAGTAGGTGCAAGTAAGTACTTGTTGTTGTGAAGATCTCTAGACCCGAGACATGGCCCGGGTTTCGGGATATTTTCCCTCATCAGTAGAGAACGTAGTTGGGGTGGAAAAGAAGGTCGCCAAGCAACAGTCACAGGCCTTTATGCCTAACCGGCATGCAGGTGCGTCATCCAGAAGGTCGTCAGCTTAAAGGCTCAAGTGAGCCCATTTGTTGAATCAACCGCAATGGATCGCACACCGCTAGCCCCTCCTCCGGATCGCCCCTAAGGATTCTGGTACGTATAGTTCATAAGTGCTTAACCTCAGTAGGTGCAAGTAAGTACTTGTTGTTGTGAAGATCTCTAGAACCGACACATGGCCCGGGTTTCGGGATATCTTCCCTCATCTGTAGAGAACATAGTTGGGGTGGAAAAGAAGGCCGCCAAGCAACCGTCACAGGTGTTGATGCCTAACCGGCACGCAGGTGCGTCATCCAGAAGCTTGTCAACTTAAAGGCTCAAGGGAGCCCATTTGTAGAATCAACCGCAATGGATTGCACACCGCTAGCCCCTCCTCCGGATCGCCCCTAAGGATTCTGGTACGTATAGTTCATAAGTCGTTCACCTCAGTAGGTGCAAGTAAGTACTTGTTGTTGTGAAGATCTCTAGACCCGAGACATGGCCCGGGTTACGGGATATCTTCCCTCATCAGTAGAGAACGTAGTTGGGGTGGAAAAGAAGGCTGCCAAGCAACTGTCACAGGCCTTGATGCCTAACCGGTGGCAAGGTGCGTCATCCAGAAGCTCGTCAGCTTAACGGCTCAAGGGAGGCCATTTGTAGAATCAACCGCAATGGATTGCACATCGCTAGCCCCTCCTCCGGATCGCACCTAAGGATGCTGGTACATATAGTTCATAAGTGGTTTACCTCAGTAGGTGCAAGTAAGTACTTGTTGTTGTGAAGATCTCTAGACCCGAGACATGGCCTGGGTTTCGGGATATCTTCCCTCATCAGTAGAGAACGTAGTTGGGGTGGAAAAGAAGGCCGCCAAGCAACCGTCACAGGCCTTGATGCCTAAACGGCACGCAGGTGCGTCATCCAGAAGCTTGTCAGCTTAAAGGCTCAAGAGAGCCCATTTGTAGAATCAACCGCAATGGATCGCACACCGCTAGCCCCTCATCCGGATCGCCCCTAAGGATTCTGGTACGTATAGATCATAAGTGGTTCACCTCAGTAGGTGCAAGTAAGTACTTGTTGTGAAGATCTCTAGACCCGAGACATGGCCCGGGTTTCGGGATATCTTCCCTCATCAGTAGAGAACGTAGTTGGGGTGGAAAAGAAGGCCGCCAAGCGACCGTCACAGGCCTTGATGCCTTACCAGCACGTAGGCGCGTCATCCAGAAGCTCGTCAGCTTAAAGGCTCAAGGGATCCCATTTGTAGAATTAACCACAATGGATCGCACACCGCTATCCCCTCCTCCGGATCGCCCATAAGGATTCTGGTACATATAGTTCATAAGTGGTTCACCTCAGTAGGTGCAAGTAAGTACTTGTTGTTGTGAAGATCTCTAGACCCGAGACATGGCCCGGGTTTCAGGAAATCTTCCCTCATCAGTAGAGAACGTAGTTGGGGTGGAAAAGAAGGCCGCCAAGCAACCGTCACAGACCTTGATGCCTAACCGGCACGCAGGTGCGTCATCCAGAAGCTCGTCAGCTTAAAGGCTCAAGGGAGCCCATTTGTAGAATCAACCGCAATGGATCGCACACAGCTAGCCCCTCCTCAGGATCGCCCCTAAGGATTCTGGTACGTATAGTTCATAAGTGGTTCACTACAGTAGGTGCAAGTAAGTACTTGTTGTTGTGAAGATCTCTAGACCTGAGACATGGCCCGGGTTTCGGGATATCTTCCCTCATCAGTAGAGAACGTAGTTGGGGTGGAAAAGAAGGCCGCCAAGTAACCGTCACAGGCCTTGATGCCTAACCGGCACACAGGTGCGTCATCCAGAAGCTCGTCAGCTTAAAGGCTCAAGGGAGCCCATTTGTAGAATCAACCTCAATGGATCGCACACAGCTAGCCCCTCCTCCGGATCGCCCCTAAGGATTCTGGTACGTATACTTCATAAGTGGTTCACCTCAGTAGGTGCAAGTAAGTACTTGTTGTTGTGAAGATCTCTAGACCCGAGACATGGCCCGGGTTTCGGGATATCTTCCCTCATCAGTAGAGAACGTAGTTGGGGTGGAAAAGAAGGTCGCCAAGCAACAGTCACAGGCATTTATGCCTAACCGGCACGCAGGTGCGTCATCCAGAAGGTCGTCAGCTTAAAGGCTCAAGTGAGCCCATTTGTAGAATCAACCGCAATGGATCGCACACTGCTAGCCCCTCCTCCGGATCGCCCCTAAGGATTCTGGTACGTATAGTTCATAAGTGGTTAACCTCAGTAGGTGCAAGTAAGTACTTGTTGTTGTGAAGATCTTTAGAACCGACACATGGCTTGGGTTTCGGGATATCTTCCCTCATCTGTAGAGAACATAGTTGGGGTGGAAAAGAAGGCCGCCAAGCAACCGTCACAGGCGTTGCTGCCTAACCGGCACGCAGGTGCGTCATCCAGAAGCTCGTCAACTTAAAGGCTCAAGGGAGCCCATTTGTAGAATCAACCGCAATGGATCGCACACCGCTAGCCCCTCCTCCGGATCGCCTCTAAGGATTCTGGTACGTATAGTTCATAAGTGGTTCACCTCAGTAGGTGCAAGTAAGTACTTGTTGTTGTGAAGATCTCTAGACCCAAGATATGGCCCGGGTTTCGAGATATCTTCCCTCATCAGTAGAGAACGTAGTTGGGGTGGAAAAGAAGGCCGCCAAGCACCCGTCACAGGCCTTGATGCCTAACCGGCGGCAAGGTGCGTCATCCAGAAGCTCGTCAGCTTAACGGCTCAAGGGAGGCCATTTGTAGAATCAACCGCAATGGATCGCACATCGCTAGCCCCTCCTCCGGATCGCATCTAAGGATGCTGGTACATATAGTTCATAAGTGGTTTACCTCAGTAGGTGCAAGTAAGTACTTGTTGTTGTGAAGATCTCTAGACCCGAGACATGACCCGGGTTTCGGGATATCTTCCCTCATCAGTAGAGAACGTAGTTGGGGTGGAAAAGAAGGCCGCCAAGTAACCGTCACAGGCCTTGATGCCTAACCGGCACGCAGGTGCGTCATCCAGAAGCTCGTCAGATTAAAGGCTCAAGGAAGCCCATTTGTAGAATCAACTGCAATGGATCGCACACCGCTAGCCCCTCCTCCGGATCGCCCCTAAGGATTCTGGTACGTATAGTTCATAAGTGGTTCACCTCAGTAGGTGCAAGTAAGTACTTGTTGATTTGAAGATCTCTAGACCCGAGACATGGCCCGGGTTTCGGGATATCTTCCCTCATCAGTAGAGAACGTAGTTGGGGTGGAAAAGAAGGCTGCCAAGCAACCGTCACAGGCCTTAATGCCTAACCGGCACACAGGTGCGTCATCCAGAAGCTCGTCAGCTTAAAGGCTCAAGGGAGCCCATTTGTAGAATCAACCTCAATGGATCGCACACCGCTAGCCCCTCCTCCGGATCGCCCCTAAGGATTCTGGTACGTATACTTCATTAGTGGTTCACCTCAGTAGGTGCAAGTAAGTACTTGTTGTTGTGAAGATCTCTAGACCCGAGACATGGCCCGGGTTTCGGGATATCTTCCCTCATCAGTAGAGAACGTAGTTGGGGTGGAAAAGAAGGTCGCCAAGCAACAGTCACAGGCCTTTATGCCTAACCGGCACGCAGGTGCGTCATCCAGAAGGTCGTCAGCTTAAAGGCTCAAGTGAGCCCATTTGTAGAATCAACCGCAATGGATCGCACACCGCTAGCCCCTCCTCTGGATCGCCCCTAGGGATTCTGGTACGTATAGTTCATAAGTGGTTAACCTCAGTAGGTGCAAGTAAGTACTTGTTGTTGTGAAGATCTCTAGAACCGACACATGGCCCGGGTTTTGGGATATCTTCCCTCATCTGTAGAGAACATAGTTGGGGTGGAAAAGAAGGCCGCCAAGCAACCGTCACAGGCGTTGATGCCTAACCGGCACGCAGGTGCGTCATCCAGAAGCTCATCAACTTAAAGGCTCAAGGGAGCCCATTTGTAGAATCAACCGCAATGGATCGCACACCGCTAGCCCCTCCTCCGGATCGCCTCTAAGGATTCTGGTACGTATAGTTCATAAGTGGTTCACCTCAGTAGGTGCAAGTAAGTACTTGTTGTTGTGAAGATCTCTAGACCCAAGATATGGCCCGGGTTTCGAGATATCTTCCCTCATCAGTAGAGAACGTAGTTGGGGTGGAAAAGAAGGCCGCCAAGCAACCGTCACAGGCCTTGATGCCTAACCGGCGGCAAGGTGCGTCATCCAGAAGCTCGTCAGCTTAACGGCTCAAGGGAGGCCATTTGTAGAATCTACCGCAATGGATCGCACATCGCTAGCCCCTCCTCCGGATCGCATCTAAGGATGCTGGTACATATAGTTCATAAGTGGTTTACCTCAGTAGGTGCAAGTAAGTACTTGTTGTTGTGAAGATCTCTAGACCCGAGACATGGCCCGGGTTTCGGGATATCTTCCCTCATCAGTAGAGAACGTAGTTGGGGTAGAAAAGAAGGCCGCCAAGTAACCGTCACAGGCCTTGATGCCTAACCGGCACGCAGGTGCGTCATCCAGAAGCTCGTCAGATTAAAGGCTCAAGGAAGCCCATTTGTAGAATCAACTGCAATGGATCGCACACCGCTAGCCCCTCCTCCGGATCGCCCCTAAGGATTCTGGTACGTATAGTTCATAAGTGGTTCACCTCAGTAGGTGCAAGTAAGTACTTGTTGATTTGAAGATCTCTAGACCCGAGACATGGCCCGGGTTTCGGGATATCTTCCCTCATCAGTAGAGAACGTAGTTGGGGTGGAAAAGAAGGCTGCCAAGCAACCGTCACAGGCCTTAATGCCTAACCGGCACACAGGTGCGTCATCCAGAAGCTCGTCAGCTTAAAGGCTCAAGGGAGCCCATTTGTAGAATCAACCTCAATGGATCGCACACCGCTAGCCCCTCCTCCGGATCGCCCCTAAGGATTCTGGTACGTATACTTCATTAGTGGTTCACCTCAGTAGGTGCAAGTAAGTACTTGTTGTTGTGAAGATCTCTAGACCCGAGACATGGCCCGGGTTTCGGGATATCTTCCCTCATCAGTAGAGAACGTAGTTGGGGTGGAAAAGAAGGTCGCCAAGCAACAGTCACAGGCCTTTATGCCTAACCGGCACGCAGGTGCGTCATCCAGAAGGTCGTCAGCTTAAAGGCTCAAGTGAGCCCATTTGTAGAATCAACCGCAATGGATCGCACACCGCTAGCCCCTCCTCTGGATCGCCCCTAGGGATTCTGGTACGTATAGTTCATAAGTGGTTAACCTCAGTAGGTGCAAGTAAGTACTTGTTGTTGTGAAGATCTCTAGAACCGACACATGGCCCGGGTTTTGGGATATCTTCCCTCATCTGTAGAGAACATAGTTGGGGTGGAAAAGAAGGCCGCCAAGCAACCGTCACAGGCGTTGATGCCTAACCGGCACGCAGGTGCGTCCTCCAGAAGCTCATCAACTTAAAGGCTCAAGGGAGCCCATTTGTAGAATCAACCGCAATGGATCGCACACCGCTAGCCCCTCCTCCGGATCGCCCCTAAGGATTCTGGTACGTATAGTTCATAAGTGGTTCACCTCAGTAGGTGCAAGTAAGTACTTGTTGTTGTGAAGATCTCTAGACCCGAGACATGGCCCGGGTTTCGAGATATCTTCCCTCATCAGTAGAGAACGTAGTTGGGGTGGAAAAGAAGGCCGCCAAGCAACCGTCACAGGCCTTGATGCCTAACCGGCGGCAATGTGCGTCATCCAGAAGCTCGTCAGCTTAACGGCTCAAGGGAGGCCATTTGTAGAATCAACCGCAATGGATCGCACATCGCTAGCCCCTCCTCCGGATCGCATCTAAGGATGCTGGTACATATAGTTCATAAGTGGTTTACCTCAGTAGGTGCAAGTAAGTACTTGTTGTTGTGAAGATCTCTAGACCCGAGACATGGCCCGGGTTTCGGGATATCTTCCCTCATCAGTAGAGAACGTAGTTGGGGTGGAAAAGAAGGCCGCCAAGCAACGGTCACAGGCCTTGATGCCTAACCGGCACGCAGGTGCGTCATCCAGAAGCTTGTCAGCTTAAAGGCTCAAGAGAGCCCATTTGTAGAATCAACCGCAATGGATCGCACACCGCTAGCCCCTCATCCTGATCGCCCCTAAGGATTCTGGTACGTATAGTTCATAAGTGGTTCACCTCAGTAGGTGCAAGTAAGTACCTGTTGTTGTGAAGATCTCTAGACCCGAGACATGGCCCGGTTTCGGAATATCTTCCCTCATCAGTAGAGAACGTAGTTGGGGTGGAAAAGAAGGCCGCCAAGCTACGGTCACAGGCCTTGATGCCTAACCGGCACGCAGGTGCGTCATCCAGAAGCTCGTCAGCTTAAAGGCTCAAGGGAGCCCATTTGTAGAATCAACCGCAATGGATCGCACACCGCTAGCCCCTCATCCGGATCACCCCTAAGGATTCTGGTACGTATAGTTCATAAGTGGTTCACCTCAGTAGGTGCATGTAACTACTTGTTGTTGTGAATATCTCTAGACCCGAGACATGGCCCGGGTTTCGGGATATCTTCCCTCATCAGTAGAGAACGTAGTTGGGGTGGAAAAGAAGGCCGCCAAGCAATCCCTGCTCCCATCGTGGTTTTCCTGTTAAAGGGCTCCCGTGAGCCCCTAAGCTGACGAGCTTTTGGAGATGCACCTGTGCGCCATAGAGGCAACGAAGCCTGTGACGGTTGTTTTGCGGCCTTCTGAACCACCCCAGAACTTTTCCCTACTAATGAAGGATATTATCCCGAAACACAAGCCATGTCTCGTGTCTAGAGATACTGGAAATATCAAGTACTTACTTGCACCAACTTTTTGTGAAACATTCACAAACTTTTTTCGAAACTCTTCTATTTGTACGCACTGCATATACCAGAATGCAGAGGGGCGATCCGGAGGAGGGGCTAGCAGTGTGCTCCCATTTTGGTTTTCTGGCTCCAAGTGAGGTGCCATCAGGCAGAATGAATGCAGAGGGGGGCCTGGTCAGCTGGCTTTAGTCTCCAGTGAGGTGCCATTGGGCAGACCGAATGCTTAGGGGACCCCAAGTCATCTGGGTGTAGTCACCAGCTTAGCAGCTGTGCTACCGTGGTTATCAAACTCAGGGACATGGTACCCTGCAGCCAGTAGTGGGGCATTGCTGGATGAAAGGGATGCTTCAGAAAAGGCTAGGAAGCTGGTAGCGCAGGTGGAAACGTCCTGGCAGACTGGAGTCCAGACTGTAGCAGTGAGACATAAGTGGCTGGTAGTGCTGCAGCTATCAGATTTAATTGGGGCTGTGCAGGAAAATGCAAGGATGCCCCTGAGCCTGATACGTCTGTGCAGTGGTGGAGGGAGATCCCACCAAGAAGCAAGATGCCTCAGCTTCAGGTATGACCCAACTGTTGTCAGGTTCAGGTAAACTGGGCAACATGGAGCGTTTAGGCAGGTACATCCCACGGGAAGTGAAAGAAAAAAATCTAGAAAGGGGAATATGTGGATATGTTTGACTTGTTGCTCGACAAGCCAGTAAAGGGAAAAGGTGTAAAGAGTGCATCCACTTCAAGTATTGTGGCTACTAGCCTCAAAAAAAGAATATTGGAGAGACTTTGGTTAATTGAATAAAGGGTTTCTTCAATTATCAAGCAATCATGGCAGTGTTTTTCCACTTTGGGCACCCAAATGGCATACTATCAGAATAGGATTGCTTGTGTACATGATGAATACGGGGGTGTGGGTTGGAAGGAGAACGAAATGGAGTTTAGGAGAGCAAAGGCGACTGACCCTGACATAACTTGGGATCAGATTGACCTCATTATGTGGGTAAGTCACATGAAACCAGGGTGCCAAGACACCACCCCCCAGCAGTCCTTTCGAGCAGGCCCCTCGGGTAACACTGGGGTGTATATGCTGGGACTATACCATGCGAACATGCAACATGCTGCAAGGGTCCTGAAGATTCAAGCACCTTTGTTCCTTTTGCGGCCTCCCCTCCTACCCTGAATCCAAATGTTTTAAGCAAACAAAGAATAAAGGGGGTAGGACGCGATAATAATCATGATTTACTCCTCATCAGGGCTCCCTCCCCAGTGAAGTGCATTGATACCATGGTTAAAGATATAGTTGCCCAACCAAAGCCCAGATTATTTTCAAAGGTTTCAAAGAGGGTTTTAGAATCCTAGCACCGGCTACCTAGGTGTTCCGCACTGCCAGAATCAACAATCTGTGAGGTACAACAAAGCGGTGGTGGTGGCAAAGATCGAAAAGGAACTGCAATTAGGTAGAGTGGATGGCGCATTTGAGACTGTGCCTGTGGAGGGTTTTGTTTAGTCACCAGTGGGGGTGGTGCCCATGAAGGACCCGGGAGCATTTCGCTTGATTCGCAATTTGTCACTAAATGATGCGATTGTCAGTACATTATGCACCGTCAGGTACGCCTCCCTTGATCAGGCAATACAGATGCTCCAAGAGCTGGGGCCAGGAACCCTCTTAGCGAAATCAGACATTGAGTCAGCGTTTCGCCTACTCCCTGTGTACCCACAGGATTTTCATTTGTTGGGTTTTCAGTTCCAAGGGAAATCCTACATGGACAAGTGCATGCCCATGGGGCACTCTGGTTCCTGCTCATACTTTGAGCAATTGAGTTCTATTCCTGAATCGATCTTCAGGCAGGTGACAGGTCATCGGGTGTTCTGCACTACTTGGACGATTTCCTTTTCTTGAGCACAATCGGTACACAAGAGTGTGGCATGGCGTTGTAGTCTTTTTGTGCACTCATGGACAAATTTGGAGTCCCTTTAGCACCAGGCAAAACTGTGGGGCCATTGACTGGTCACAGGTCATCGGGTGTTCTGCACTACTTGGACGATTTCCTTTTCATGAGCAAATTGAATTCCTGGGCATCGAGTTAGACTCAATAAATGGTGTGTCATGGCTCTCACATAGGAAGATTGCTGTTTTCACCCTCTTGTTGCAGGAGTGACTGAGTAAGGAGAAGGTCACCTTTTATCAGCTGCAAACAACTGATGGGCAGTGCAAGTTTGGCCTGAGGGATAAGCACCACCACACTTGATGCATGATTTCAAAGGCACCATGGTGTGGCCCAGTCCCCCCAGTCCCAGTGAGGACCTGGGCCTATTGACAGATACGACGGGTAGCGAGGGGTTTGGAACCATCCTGGGCCCGGCTTGGTCCACGCAGCATTGGCTGTCGCGGTTGGTGAAGACTGGTTTGACAGCTAATATAGGTTTCTTGAAGCTGTTCCTCATCTAGCAGGCATTGACCATTTGGGCGAAGCAGTTTTGCAATACATTTTTGGTCCGACAACATGCCAGTAGTGGAGTGCGTTAACCAGCAGGCAGCTAAATGTAAAATAATACAGAGGCTGTTAAAGGAGATAGAGTGCTCCAATGAATGCAATTGAATGTGTTGTTTATGGCCAAGCATGCATGTACCAGGGGTGTTGAATAATGCTGCTGATGCTCTGTCATCTCAAGTTGCAGCTATTCAAGTCATACCACCCGGTAGCAGGGGAAAGTCCAACACCTTTGTCAGACCATCTACGGCAACTTGGAGCCCCGACCTAATAGACCTCATGGCAGCCAGCCTAGCACGCAGGACGAGGCGGGCCTACGAAGGGGCTTTAGCGCCTATTGTATTTCCCTTGTGGAAGGATGGGAAGAGACTTGGCATTAACCCTCTAATATCTTATAATTTCTGAGGACATTGAGGGATGGGGGAGTTCTGCAGCGTGTGCATGGTGCCATATGGTGGTGATTTCTTTCTTTGCAAAAGTGCTGGGCCACCGGGATCCAACCAGCACTTTCATAGTGGGGAGGTCTCTATAGGGTAGGCAACGCTTGCAGGGATCACAACCAGATTAGCGGTGGTTAATTGGCATTAACACATTGGCAGCAGTATTGGGGTCACGTGGGAACATCTGTAGGTACACACAGGAAGTTCATCTGACCAGGTACAGGGAGGGTTTGTTGTCTTTAGCGATCCCTCAGTCAAAAAAGGACCAGGGCGGCGGTGGGGGGGGGGGGACCTGGTTAGATTGCATAAAGCTCAAGGAAGCTCTTGCTGTCACGTAGGCAACCTCAAGTCATTCTTGGGAAACAGACCTCTGGTGTGGGGGGTCCACTTTTAATTGAAGACGATGGAACCCCGCTCACCAAATTCCAGTTCAGCAGGGTTCTTGATTTAGCACTCAGGGAAGCGTGGTTGGACCCTTCCAAATTCGGTTCCCATTCCTTCAGAAATTAAGCGCCCACTGAAGCCGCGGCGAGCGACCTTACAGGGCAAGCAGTATAGAGCATTGGACGGTGGTCTTCTGACTGTTGGAAGCGATATGTTAGTCTACATATGTTTTAAGGCTATGATGTGTGTCTAATAACATTGTTTCTTCATTATTTGCAGATTTCATGTCCTATGACGCAGGAAGGAAGCTTGATTTTGTGAGCTGGTCGTCAGATCCATGTCCAGCCCAGACCCCGCCTGGGGCCGGGTGAAACTGAAGTATGGGTCGTAGGCCATTCTTAGGTAAACAGATTAAAACATCCTTTTTACACAGGAAAGTATTTGGATAGGGCCAGTCAGGCAGGGTTCAACATCTTTTTTCATGGGGAATAAGGGTTGCAGCTAGGGCAGTTAAGGAGCATGTTAGAGTCTATGCTGGTTAAGGTGTGCACGCCCTTTGCAAATGTGGTGATACATCTGGGGGCAACGATCTGGACACACTTGGGCAGGAGGGGAGTGTTTCAGGCACTGATCACGGAGATTGGTTGGTTTGCAAGGAGGTACCACAGTCTGGTTTTTTTCTTGGTCCCACGTTATCCCAAGATTCAATTGGCAGGGGGAGGGGGGCGATCCGTCTGGGCCCTGATCATTCTGTTAAAAAAGTGAATAAGAAGATTGACTAGTTGCTTAGGTCCCCAAAACCCCAAACCTACTCTTATGGATGTATTCGGGGGGGGAGAGGTTTTCTTGCAGGATGGCCTTTACCTCTCAACATTGGGCAATGAGATTTTCTTCGAAGGGGGGGGGTGGAAAGTCAGCCAACTATGCTGGCCTGTGGCAGTAAGGTCATGATTGGTGGGGCAGTTACAGTCCTTAGTTGGCATCGCCATCGATTATGGGGATAGCTGGGAAACAGCAGTCTTTCATGGAACTCTACGGGGTGCTTATAGCCAGTCAGCTGGAGGGTGTGGAGGTTGAGGAAGTGCACCCTTCCTGTAGGCCCTTGCAGCCAATTCATGCACACCCCTTGGGGGAGGTATTTGAGGGCATAGGGGGAGCGCGAAGTAGGAACCCTTATGGGCAGACAGGCCTCCTGCACAAGGTCACTCCGGGGGGCGAGGGTGGACATAACAGTAGTTGGACCAGTCATGACCTTGCCTGTAGGCTCTATTCAGGATACGCAGAGACAATTGTATACATTCATTAGTTTAGGATTGGGAATGGCTATGTATTAGAATCTCTGTTAAGGTTAGTCATCTATAAACAGTGTAAATAATATTGTACACACATATGGTATATGAATGTTGTATGGACTGTTACGGGAGGTTTCTGCATATTTAAATATGCAAAACTTTAATGTGTTGTGTTTTAATAAAATACGGCGAAGGTTGTTACGACCACGAACTCAAAGAAAGTTCTGTGATCTATGCCTCGGGGTTGAGTGGGGGTGGCACCCACGAAGCCACTGGATGGAATTGGGGTGTCTGTGAGTGGGGACTCGGCAATACCTGCAATATGGCAGCATAATCCTTCCATAGACTGTCAGGACATAGCACATGGTGACATAATGTGTTATAGCTTACCGCGAGGCAGCATAGGACCATCGGAGACTGCCAGAGCATACCACACGGCAGCATAGGACCTTCACCAATGGTGCAGAGCATAAAGCATGGCAGTGTAGGCCCTTCAGAGATTGTCACAGCACACCATACTGACACACGACTGCATAGATCCTTCAGATACAACACAAGGCAGCATAGGACCATTAGAGACAGTCAGAGCATAACTCATGGTAGCATAGGCTCTCCAGAACTGTCAGGCAACAGCTCTTTATTGCGTAGACCCTTCAGGAAAGCATAGAACATAGCAAGGGGAGCTTGGGTCTTTCAGAGACTGCCAGAGCAAAGCTCTTCAAACATTGTCCATCTGAGACTTTCATGTCATAGCTCTTTATAGATGGTTGTTTTCATGCAGTTATTTCGGTCCCTTCCCAGCCCTTGGCAAAGAAAGGCATTTCAGTGTTGAAAGGTCAGCACCTCTGCCTGTGCTTCACAGTGTTCTCTTCCATCTTGAACATCATGTTTACCCAGTGGAAGACGAATGCAGTGTTCTTCGGGTTCCAAGAAATGACACAACATGCAAAGCGAGAGCTTGGCTAAAAACGGGTGTCTCTTCTAATTTTCCAACACATAATTAACTTAGATGACATATATGCAAGCGATGTTTAGCTCTATGTAAACACATCCTGGTGAAACATTGATTTGCAAAACAGAGGAATTAAACCCTATAAATCTGTCTAGTTAGATACAGCGAACCATCGTGTTTCCATTAAAGAAGCGCATCGAGTCGCTGATGTTGGCCCTGGGGCACCTGACTGAGCGGCGCCCTCCGTGCCCAGGTTTCAGTGCCTTCAAACAGGATGGGATTGGGATACAAATTAGGCAAGGGCACCGAACGAAACAGTGGCACACACTTGTGCATCATGACTGTTCATAAGATGTTTGTTAGATATTATCTGGGGAGCTATTCTCTCTTAGGGGCATATCATCAAAGACGGCGATTTATAACGCAAAGCGTGCTTAGCGCTTCTTATTTATTGCCGTCTATCTATGGAATTTATCTCCCTGATAGCACGTTATTAACAACGTGTTTCTCCAGGGCGATAAAAATGTCAGCGATGTTCCCTGCAAAACAGCGATAACCTTGCTGATACGACCCTGTGATCATATCAGCATAATCCACCCCCAATTTAGGGATAGGTAAGTCTGCATTTTAGCATACGTTAGTTTTTGACAAAAACAGCGGTTTTCTCCAAAAACAAATGTTTGCTCAAATGCTAGGGCAGCCTTGTAAATATTGCGATGTGCACATCAGCGATATTTGCAAGGTTGTATTGCCCAGTCACGCTCACTTTGCATCTCATTAGAGTTGCAAAGGGAGGCATCGGGTAAAAGGGTGCTAACCTGCACTAATGCATGTTAGCATCCACTTGTAAATAGGGTGAAAAGATTATCTCTGCTTTTCTGGATAATGCCCTTGTTAATATGCCCCTTAGTTTCTTTTTCTCTTCCCCTCGTTTGTCATTCTTCTCCACTCTGCGCGACTCACTTTTCCTTTTGGTTCCGCGCTGCACCCCTCGCTCATTCCATTTTGTTACTCCCCAGCATGTCTATTCTCCCTCCCGTTTGTCATTTTGTCCCAGAATGAATGGTTTTTTACAGTAATGTTGCCAAAAAGCAATTGTTTTGAATTGTCAAAAAAGTTTTATTTTTGCTTTAGTTGATCGTGAGCCTTCTGCTTTTATTTTCTCTGATTTAAGACGGGGAGACCCTCACAGTTTTAAAGATGACAAGTTGGCAGCAGACAGATGAGGCTCATCTCACTGCTTCTGGAGACAAAAGTAGAGACTTTTAAATAGCCACCACTTGGAATCTGACTCCTTGCACAACCCCCTTTCACTCCACCCCCATGCAACATTAGTGCTAGCTGTGCTGCTCAAAAACTGCATTGCTACTCCCCACAGGGGCGTAACAAATGCCCCCGCAGGCCCCGCGGTGCAGGGGGGCCCCACTCTCCTCAGTTAATGAAGGGGGCCCGGTCCACCACCTCAGCTCTTCTGAGAGCTGCTCTCCCTCTAAAGCAGGTGCAGCCTGCTCTGAGCCCCTCACCCCTCCCTCTGACTGAAGAGAAACAAAGTATTAACACTGTTTCTCTTCAGTCAGAGCCAGAGGCAGGCCCGGGACAAGGGTGGGGGCCCCAGAGACAGCAGTCTCCACTGCTCCTCTGAGGCAGCACAGAGCAGGGACCCTGACAAGGAGGAGAGAAGGGGGGCTGGGGGCCCCAGAGAGCATAAGGCGGCACAGAGCAGGGACCCTGACAAGGAGGAGAGAAGGGGGGCTGGGGGCCCCAGAGAGCAGAAGGCGGCACAGAGCAGGGACCCTGACAAGGAGTGGGGGTGGCTGGGGGCCCCAGAGAGCAGGAGGCAGCACAGAGCACTGTTCAAAACCCTGACAAGGAGAGGGGGGGCTGGGGGCCCCAGAGAGCAGGAGGCAGCACAGAGCTCTGCTCTGGACCCTGACAAGGGTGGGAGTGGGAGCCCCCGAGAGAGAGAGCAGGAGGCAGCACAGAGCTCTGCTCGGGACCCTGACAAGGGTGGGAGTGGGAGCCCCCAGAGAGAGCACTCTCCAGGGCAAAGCTCATATGAGAAGGGATGAGGCAGCAAAATGGTGCCCTCAGATAAGCACTCTTGTTAGAAGCACCATGTGGGCATCCGCAGGGGAACCAGGCAGGGGCCGCAAGGCAGAGGGGAGAAGGGTGCAAGGAGGAGAGGAGAAGGGTGCAAGGCAGAGAGGAGATGGGTTCAAGGCGGAGGGGAAAAGGGTGCAAGGTAGAGGAGAGAAGGGTGCAAGGAGGAGAGGAGATGGGTGCAAGGCAGAGGGGAGAAGGGTGCAAGGCAGAGGGGAGAACGGTGCAAGGTATAGAGGAGAAGGGTGCAAGGCACAGGGGAAAAGGGTGCAAGGCAGAGGGGAGAAGGGTGCAAGGCACAGGGGAGAAGGCTGCAAGGCAGAGGGGAGAAGGGTGCAAGGTAGAGGGCGAGAAGGGTGCAAGGCAGAGGGGAGAAGAGTGCAAGGGGGATGGTGATGAAGTAAAAAATGTGCCCCCCCTGGAAAAATTTCTGCGGACGCCCATGGCAATGCACACTACTTTGTGAGAGAGAGTGGAGAGAGAGTGGAGTGAGAGAGAGAGTGGAGTGAGAGAGAGAGTGGAGTGAGAGAGAGTGGAGCAAGAGAGAGAGTGGAGCAAGAGAGAGAGTGGAGCAAGAGAGAGAGTGGAGCAAGAGAGAGAGTGGAGCAAGAGAGAGTGGAGAGAGAGAGAGTGGAGAGAGAGTGGAGAGAGAGTGGAGAGAGACAGTGGAGAGAGAGAGAGAGAGTAGAGAGAGAGAGTAGAGAGAGAGGGTGGAGATAGAGAGTGGAGAGAGAGACAGTGGAGAGCGAGAGTAGAGAGAGCGAGCGTGGAGAGAGAGAGTGGAAAGAGAGAGTGGAGAGAGAGAGAGTGGAGAGAGAGTGGAGAGAGAAAGAGTGAAGAGAGAGAGAGGGGAGAGAGAGTGGAGAGTGAGAGTGGAGAGCGAGAGTGGAGAGCGAGAGTGGAGAGTGAGAGTAGAGAGAGAGAGTGGAGAGAGAGGGGAGAGAGAGAGTGGAGAGAGAGAGAGTAGAGAGAGAGAGTGGAGAGAGAGAGAGTGACGAGAGAGAGAGTGGAGAGAGAGAGTAGAGAGAGAGTGGAGAGAGAGAGTGGAGAGAGATAGTGGAGAGAGAGAGCGTGGAGAGAGAGAGTCTAGAAAGAGCATGGAGAGAGAGAGTGTAGAGAGAGAGAGTGGAGAGAGAGAGTGGAGAGAGAGAGTGGGGAGAGAGTAGAGACAGTGGAGAGACAGTGGAGAGAGAGACAGTGGAGAGAGAGTGGAGAGAGAGTGGAGAGAGAGAGAGTTGAGAGAGAGAGAGAGTGGAGAGAGAGAGTGGAGAGAGTAGAGACAGTGGAGAGATAGTGGAGAGAAAGTGAAGAGAGAGAGTGGAGAGAGAGAGAGAGTGTGGAGAGAGAGAGAGAAAGAGTGGAGAGAGAGAGTAGAGAGAGAGTGGAGAGAGAGTGGAGAGAGAGAGTGGAGAGAGAGTGGAGAGTGTGGAGAGAGAGAGAGTGGAGAGAGAGTGGGGAGAGAGTAGAGACAGTGGAGAGACAGTGGAGAGAGAGACAGTGGAGAGAGAGTAGAGAGAGAGATAGTTGAGAGAGAGAGTGGAGAGAGAGAGAGAGTGGAGAGAGTAGAGACAGTGGAGAGACAGTGGAGAGAGAGTGGAGAGAGAGAGTGGAGAGAGAGAGAGATGAGAGAGAGAGAGAAATAGAGAGAGAGAGAGAGAGTGGAGAGAGAGAGAGTAGAGAGAGAGTAGAGAGAGTGGAGAGAGATTAGAGAGCGTGGAGTGAGTTTAGAGAGAGAGAAGGGAGAGAGAGAGTGGAGAGGGAGTGGAGAGAGAGTAGAGAGTGGAGGGAGACAGTGGAGAGAGAGAGTGGAGAGAGAGAGTGGAGAGAGAGACAGTGGAGAGAGAGAGAGAGTGGAGAGAGAGTGGAGAGAGAGAGTGGAGAGAGTGAGTGGAGAGAGAGGGGGTGGAGAGAGAGAGTGGAGAGAGAGGCAGCGGAGAGAGAAAGTAGAGAGAGAGAGTGGAAAGAGAGAGTGGAGAGAGAGAGTGAAGAGAGAGTAGAGAACAAGAGAGTTGAGAGACTGAGTGGAGAGAGAGAGAGAGAGTGGAGAGAGAGAATGGAGAGAGAGAGAGTGGAGAGAGAGAGAGTGGAGAGAGAGAGTGGAGAGAGAGAGAGTAGAGAGAGAGAGAATGAAGAGAGAGAGAGAGTGGAGAGAGAGAGAGTAGAGAGAGTGAGAGAGTTGAGAGAGTAGAGAGAGGAGAGAGAGAGGAGAGAGAGTGGAGAGAGAGTGGAGAGAGAGTGGAGACTGACTGACACAGAGTCTACATACTGACTGACGGAGAGACAGACTGGCTGAGAAACTGACAGAGAGAGAGCGATAGAGAGACTGACAGAGAGAGAGAGAGAGACCGAATGACTGACTGACTGACAGAGAGAGTGAGAGTGAGAGACTGACAGACTGACTGACTGAGAGAGACTGAATGACAGGGAGAGAGAGAGACTGACTGACTGAGCGAGAGAGACTGACTCATTGAGAGAGGGAGAGGGAGACTGTGATGGAATTGGGGTCAAAGTGTCTATGAAGCTATGCAATGCCTCTTAAGATTGCTATTGTCTACTAATAAAAATGTATTATCAAAATGTCCTCTTTGTAGTTACATCTGCTTTTGAAATACTGCATTGTCGCTTTGTCTAATGTTTTAAAACGGAAACCAGAAGGAGCAGTGGATGCACTTTTGTCAAAACTGAACGATGAGTGGGCCCGATGTTGTATATCATGACAGGAGTCTGCATCAGGAAACCCACCTAAACTTGGGCAAACTTCCCCAGCGTACTGATGGCAGGGACCCTGTAATGAATGGACCACCACCTATGATAGCCTGTGGGCAGACTAAGCCCAACCTTTAACTCCACCATCCAGTGTTACTTATAACGGCTGGATTGGTGACAGTGGCGTAACAATCGCCCGCATCCCCTGCAGAATGGCGGGTCGCTGGCCTGAGAGCTCTAGACTGGCACGGAGGATGGGAGGGGGGCCCCCTCCATGTAGTTTGCATAGGGGCTCCCTCAAGTTTTGTTACTCCACTGACTCCCCGAGGCCTCATTATCGATGGGAGGAGACCCACCACATGCTGGGCTTATATCGGCCTACAAGCTGGATATCCCCCAGGCCCTTTGGTCAATGGCTGATTGCCCACCCTGCCTAAAAATAACAGTGCTATAGATCTGGAAGGTGGCTCTGGCAGCGAACAGTGTCCACTGACTGAGGCATCCACACACATAAGAGTGTGAGATGGTGCAACCAGCAGTGCCACCCTCCCCCTGAGTGATGAGCAAAAGAGAACTCACTCCTGCACACTGACTCCAAACCGAGAAGAGAAAAGGCAGGTCTCCACTTACTCTGGCAGCAGAAGGGTGCTCACGATTCTAGACATGGTGCTTCCAGGGGAGGCTACTCCACGTGGCCAGAGGAGCGTCGCCCCACTGCTTTCTCGCAGTGCGAGAAGCAGAAACATAAAATGGTATTTTAAATACCATTTTGTGTTTCTGCTTCATACTACAAGAAAGCTGAAGGATATGCCTGCTTGGGGACGGGCGGGTGATCGGTCCTGCATGAGTCCACGGGAGGATTGGCTTGGCCACTCTGAGAGCGCTGACTGTTTGGTCAGCCCCAGGGTCGAACATACCAGTCATACACACTCTGCCTTTTCTCTATGTAGGCTGCATGCTGCCAGCATAGAGAAAAGGGACTCCACATACAAGCCTATAGGCCGGCGTGCCTAGAAAATCCAGCGCTGGCATTGCAGCATTGTGATTTGCTTAGGGGAGGGGAGGGAGGCTGTCTGAGAGAGGAGACGCGACCGGAGGAGATGGTAAGTTTAATCATAAAAATAATAATAATAATTACCTCCCTGTGTGAATCCACGCCCCCCCATCCGTGAGTCATGCCGGCCGCGACTGGGTGCTTCTCTGTAAAGTGTCTGGTGCTGGGGCTCCCCACAGCAGTCACTGCATCCGGCATCAGTCAGCAGTGGAAGAAGCACTACGCTCCCAGCTCTGAATGACGGTCACAATGCGAGCCAGGGGTAGGGCACGCTGTGCATCCAGCCTACTCATTGTCAGCTTTAACATAATTTAAAACCACATGTCCAGAGGTGATTCACTTCCAACACATGCCAAGTCCATGAGAGGGATGTCCCACTGGGGCTCTACATTGCTGCCTGTTACCCCTTCTGCATAACCTGGCTAACCACCTATCTATAGAAAGTAGGCATCCTTTAACTTTCAGTGGCTGTTAGTACCTGGTGTGAATCACCATTTTGGTCCGAGTTCCGTCGACCTCACATAATCAGAGAAAAGTTTACAATGAACAAGATCTATAATTGCGGAGAAATGTATGAAGCCGTAATAATAATTTAGGATTTCTCCGCCGCAATGCTCAGTACCAAGAGATACTTCATATTAGCAGTCATCACTGAAATGTGAGACTACTCATGACCCAACCTCAGTCACAGTCCACTACAACAAGTCCAAAGCAAACAAGTCTCGAGCTTTAACAGCAGCTCACCCACAATACTCAGGGAGAAGAGCGACATGTTAGTTAAGTATTTAGAGTCCAGATGGCTGTTATTAACTAAGAGTGTCACAAAAGCAGCTAGTTCATACAGTAGCAGTCCAGTCAGGCTCACGGTGGCAATGGTAATTTAACATGGATCACTGAACACATGCAGTTTTTTGTGAAAGGGAGGCCACGTTTTGAACTGTTGGCTATGCATGCAAGCAAAACTTCAAAAAAAAGGTTTGCTTCAAAAGAGAATTAAAGCAATAATTGGGCCTTTGGAAACTGATAAGAAACTGATAAGAGCAAGCACACAAGGAAGAACATACTACCGCCAATAGAAATGGAGTAAATAGTAAACGGCAAACACAGGAACCAATGAAAAGCAAGGAAAGGAAGGGGGCAGGATGTCTATGGTCTTCACCATTTTCCACCTGGTGATTTGTAACTAGCGAGCATCCACTCTCATCTGCAAACAGAAGAAGGGTATTGACCATTCTGCATTAACCAGAGTTTAACCGCTTCGACGGTGCTGGAATTCCCCCGCGGTTCGGAAGAATTTGACGTTTGAGCGGAACCGACTGCCCACCGTGACGCCGGACGGCCCCAGGCCGTCCGACACATCGAAGAGGTTAAGAAAGCAGTCTAAATTCTTCCAGAATGTCCTTGTACTGAGCCCAGCCAAAATAGACTACAGTAATTCTTTTTTGAGTCTGATGCTTCAGAGTTGTTTTCTTCTGTAGCAGATGTTGAAACAACTGAGACATTACTCCTCCAGGGATGACCAGGCTTTGGGTGTGTATGGTCATGAGGATGCAGAAGCCCTGCCATCCAGGGGCGAGCTGTGCATAGGCAAATTTTCTGTGTTGCCAGTAGTAATTAGTCAACACGGTGGTGCCCCATTGCCAGTCCGATATGCCCAGTATTTGCTTCACAGTGTTCATTAGTAACAAACGGAGTGGTTCCTTTGCCTCTGAAACACTAAGAATACAGTGTAAGTATCAATACAATTAGGGGTTGGCCCTTCCCTTCCAACCAAGTGTACCAATGTATCTCGGTATCCCAGATCTCCTGGCATGGGAAATCTGTGCTGGTGTTTGAACCCCTCCCATGGGACTCATTTCCCCTAATGTGGAAGTTGAAGTTAAGAGTTTTGTAAAGCGCTCGATCACCGTGCGGTTTCTTGGCGCTGAGGACGGAAGGGCCCAGGGGAGACAGCGGAGACCGCCTAGAGCGAGAAGGCACGGTAAAAGAGGAAAGTCTTGAGAGCTTTGCGAAAGTCAAGGTAGATCGGAATAGACCTGCTAGAAAAAGGAAGGGCATTCCAGAAAGGGGGGGCCTTCCTTCTGAAGCGGGGGACACATAGAAGAAGCTGGGAGAAGGAACGCAAATCTCTGTTGGGAACATAGGCTTTAATTTTGGAATTAATGAAGGCTGGCGCAATGCCTGCCAGGGCCTGAAAGATCGTGCAGCTCACCTTGAAAAAGGAACGTTTAAGGATGGGCAGCCAATGTAGGGTTTTTTACAGCGGGGTGACATGGTGGAATTTAGGAAGTTTGTGAATCAGTCGGGCAGCCTGATTTTGAATCAGTTGTAGGCGCCGAAGTTCACATGCTGGAGCACCCCCATACAGACCGTTGCCATAATCGAGGCGTGACATGATCATGGCAAGAAGAATACGTTTGAGAGCTGCAAAGGAAAAGAAACGGGAAATGTTGCGTATGGTGCGGAGTATCAGGAAGCATGATGATACCATAGTGCTAATCTGAGAGCACATTGTGAGATCATGGCTGACTTTAATCCCCAGGGTTTTTACAGAAGCAGAGGGTAGAGGGGGAGGACCAAGGGAAAGGGGCCAGAAAGCAGAGGTCCAAGGGACTGGGAGTGCCACCCGTAAGTACCAGCTTGGTCTTGTCGGGGGTTTAGCTTTAGATGGTTGCCATTCATCCAGTCGCTGATGAAAGTCATAATAGTTTGAAAATTAAGAATTGAGGCTGGGAGAGAAGAGAGGTTAAAGATCAGCTGGAGGTCATCGGCATAATTGAATACCGTGACATCCATATTTTGCAGAGCAGATATGAGAGGGAGAATGTAGAGGTTAAAGAGGAGAGGGGAGAGAGAGGAGCCCTGGGGGACCCCGCAATGTACAGAGCGTGTAGGGGCAGAAAAGCCCACCAGCTGAACAGCCTGCGGTTCCCTAGAAAAGAGGTGAGCGAGGCCAAAGCGGGTCCCCGAATGCCGGCACCTTCGACACGGTCGAGAAGAATGGAATGATCGACCGTGTGAAAGGCGGCGGACAGATCGAGGAGAACCAATGCCTGAGGGGAGTTAAGATCTGCACTCCCTCTGAGCTCGTCCAAGACAGAAAGGACAACAGATTCTGTGGAATGGGATGGGCGAAAGCCTGCCTGATGGGGAGCTAAGAAGTGGCTCTGCTCAATGAAAGCACTGAGGCAGGTGGTGACATGGCTCTCCAGAATCTTTCCCAGGAACGGAAGCAGAGAACTAGGACGGAAGTTAGAAAGAGAGGTGGAATCGGCGCCTTGCTTTTTTAGGATAGGAATTATTTTGGCTGATTTGAACAGGTCAGGGACAATACCCTGGGTAAGAGAGTTATTGAGAAGGGTTAATGGGGGCTCAGGACAGGTAGAGAAAAGCTCTCTCAGTATGTGGGCAGGGCAGCTGTCAGAAGAAGACCCTGATTTAACCTTCGTGAGCAGAGTAGAACAAGCTTCCTTAGAGATCAAAGTAAATTGGCCTAGGAAAAAAGGATTAAGCGGGGGTTGGGGACATGAGAAAGTAAGGAAAGGCGAGGGAATATTGGACTTGATGGTTGCGATTTTCTCGATAAAATATTCATTAAGGGAGTCACAGAGAAATTGTGAGGGAACCGGCTTGGGGGTGGCTCTGTCAGTGGTGGCTAACTCGTGAACAATATTAAAAATTTCCTTGGGTTTATTTGCGGCAAGAAGAATCTTGGAGGAGAAGTGTTCCGATTTTGCATGAAGAATGGCTCTTTTATAGTCCTGGAGTAAGGTAGTGTATTGTAATTTTGATGCAGAGCAGTATCTACGCCTCCAGTGGCGCTCGGCCTGCCTGAGTGCAAGTGTTTCGTTTTTAATCTCGACGGTAAACCATCTGTTGACCTCGTGGAGGCGACGAGTTCTAACACGTTTAAGAGGGGCCACTTGATCACAGGCTGCGAAGAGCCAGCTATTAATAGCAGCAGCCTGAGAATGAGGGGAGGTATCAGCGAGGCCGGGGGGTGAGGCTAGGGAGGGAGGAGAAAAGTGTGACTAGGTCCACATGATTCCAATTGCGTGCCCAGGTGTTACTAGGAAGTGGAGGCTTCGTGTCGAGTCCTAAATCAGGGAAGAAGGAGATAAAGGAGTGATCGGACCAGGGGCAGGGGTAACTATGGGAGAGGAAACTGATAGATTAGCTGACCATACCTGATCCAGGATGTGGCCATGAAATGAGTTGGAGAGTGTATATGTGAAGTAAAGTTCAGGTTGCAGAGCAGTTCTGTAAAGTCTTTGGACATATGGTCTTCATGAGGGTCAGAGGGCCAGAAATTGAAATCGCTTAATACCAGCACAGAGGAATTGTTGACCACCAAGGTGGCCAACAGTTCCTGCACTGCGGGGATGAAGTGGGGCATAGGCTGTGGTGGTCGGTAAAAAAGTGCACATGTAAGGGGGACCGCGAGAGAAGCAGATCGAACAACTAAAAAATCAACAGCGGTGATGGGAGGGAATGACAAGAGTTGAAACTGAAGGTTGGAGCTGGCAATCAGAGCCACTCCGCCTCCGACCTTCCCCTCGGGGCGGTCGATGCGCAAGACGTAATATGAGTCAGGAAGTGCCACTAAAACATTAGGCAATGAGTCAGATGAGAACCAGGTTTCAGTAAGAAACAAAATATCAGGTTTAACCGTGTCTAGAAAGGTAAAGAGCTCAAGTTGATGTTGAAAAGCTGAACAATGGTTGAGAAGGTAAACTGAGATTTCAGACGCGGAGCAGTGGACCAGGTGGGGTCAGGAGGAGGCCTCTGGTGTAGTGAATAAGAGTGGGCAGGCCAGTTGTTCAAATTTTTTGGGGGGAAGGATAATAGGGATTGGTTGTGATATACCGAGATTTTCGATGCGTGTAAGGGAGGAGAAAACTAAGCGGCTAGTTGCCCTGAAGTGCAAGAAGTTGATTAGAGGAGTAATTTAGGGGGTTGTCTCATACCGGCTGATGTTTACTACTGCTCTAAGGGGCTTCTACTATTTTGGGTTGTGTCTGGACCCTAATACTACATAGGTACAGGTGGATGAGATATTTTGTTACACAGGAGCAATCTCATGGGATAAGTGAAGCCTGGCTGCGCCTAGGAGGTAGGATATCAGTGAACATATGTAACACAATCTGTTTGTGGTTTGGGTGCCCACAGTGGTCATGTGCTGGTGGTGTGTAGAAGTGTGGTGTATAGTGCATGTAGAGTGATTGTGTTTGATTGCATATAAGTGTAAGTGAGGTGGGAGAGGTCCCTATGCAAGCGCTACAAGAATGTCGAGGTGGGTTCCATTAAACTAGGCAGAACTCTAACTTTCGGAAAGGCGCGAAAGCACCCATGCTAGACAGAGAGGGTACAAAAATACATAAATGCTTAACTTGTAAAACCTTCATATGTCCTGGGATGGTCTTTGAAGAGATGTATGTTGTCTGGGAGCCCAGGGGTGTCTTGGGTTGGTGCACTGCAAAAAAAAAGTCTGTTTGTAAAAAGTGACCAAAAAGTTAGTTTGCAGTCTGTGTTCTTGATCAATTGAGCCTCATTGAAGTAAGTTTGGACATTTGGCTGAAGAGGTGGGTGGCTGCTCTAACAATGGTCCACATGCCGCTTGATAAGAGCTGTGCGTTGGAGGTTAGTTTGGAAAAAATACATATTGTTAGACAGTTTTCAGAAAATTCCTGTGCCTTGTTTTTAGGGGTATATTCTGGAGCTTCACTATTCACAAAACATTTTAATGGGGTACAGGAAGGAGGTGGCAGTACTTTAGGGAATAGTGAGGTTAGGTCACCTCAGCGTTCTTTTGTGGTTATTTCTCCCCCTCACTCACTATGGCAGGACAGAGAACTTAACTGTGAGTGCTGAAGGGAAGTGGATGGGGAATGTTTTATCTGCATGTCAGAGAGGTGAACCAAGGCCTCTCTCCCTTCCAACTGTAGGGTGGTAGGCATTAGAAACTTTACTTGGTAGGGACCCTCAAACTTTGCTGGCTTTCATTTCACCATGAAGTTATGGATGTAGACCTCTTATCCTGGGTGAGGTGTCTGATAAGGAAACTTAGTGTTGGTGCATTTAGAACTCCAATGGTAGACCTGGTTGGAAAGGAACTTGCCAGTTTTTGTTAATTCAGAGAGGTACATGTGCAATTCAGCCCCTAATGCATGAGAACTTGCTTCACCACTTAATTCATTCCAGGGCATTGGGATGGATGTTCCCATCAGCCTACTGGTTACAATCTCTTGAGGTCTGAGGTGATGATCACTGTTAGGCGTGTTTCTTAGTGCAAACAGGTCTATTGGGAGGCAGTAGAGCAACATTTTGTTAAGACTGGCCTGGTTTTGCTAATCTTGTTATTTAGCAGACCATTGAGTCTCTCAATATGCTGTTGATTTAAGGATGGTACACTGAGGCTAATTGCCAAAGGATGCAGATGTAGTCAAACATGGAGTTGACAAAGTGTCTGCCGTGGTCCAATCAGGTGATGTCTGGCGCTACCCATCTCGTTATCACTTCCCTGATCAGGAACGTGGCTGCTGCCTTGATGACACAGTGGAGTAAGGAAAGACTACAACAATTTGGAATCAATAATTAGTTGCATCAGTTGATCATATTAATGAAATTGACATGTAAGGTTTGAACGGCCCTTTAGGTAAGCCGTGGCAGTGAACAAGTGTAACAAGCAAACATGTTTCACCTATGCACGACCAGTTGCCATTGTCAATGTTTTTTAAAGTGTCGCACAACAGCTGTGCAAAATGGCTTAAAGTAAATTTCCAAAAAGTGGTATGGAGAGGCAATGCTGGCCGCAGCAAAGGTTTTTGTTTTTGTTTACTTTAAGCCATGTTGGACAAGAGCCGCTGTTATGCAACATCTTTAAAAATAAAAAAATGGGCGGCGTGGCTTGGTGCTGACTGCGATGGCGGCATAGCTCTTGAGCTCCGTAAGGGCCTGCGACATAGCCGTAAAATCGGACATGACTCCGACAGCCTGGTGGGAAAAGAACAGAGCCAAAAGTCCCCGAGATCGAGGTGCCATGGAGGAAACGTCTTGTGAGTGTCAGCGGTAAGAAATAGCCACGATATCGTACCAGTGCTTAACCCGACAGCGACACAGTGGCCCCAGAAAGAAGGAGGTGGAGTCACATAACACACCTGCCTACACTGAGATCGTGGGGCTGGAGCTCTGAACTGTGCGAGGTCCCCGGCTTGCGGCCTTGAACAGGACCTCTCATCACTGTAGGCGGCGCCCCCCCAAGAAGCTCTATTCTGCCATAATACTTCACGAGGTGAGACTCGGGAGACTGTCTGCAACGCGTCCCTCATGAAGTGCCTGATCACGCCTCGCTCGGTGACACTGCACTGCGGGGGCACCAGAGACGGAGCAAGGGGGCACCCGTGTGAACATCCTAAAGTGCAATAAACATATGCGAAAACCTAGCCTGCAGCCACATACCCCGGCATACGAGTGGCAGATTCAGACCACCAGAGCGCCTACTACTGCGAGTAATGGCCTACACAGAGTCAGACTCGGTCATTGCACCAGGGGAGGTGAGTCCTAGTGAGACTTTCGGCTCCTGAAACGCTAGAAACATCTGACCCAGCATGGCGCGGTAATGATACATAGTATGAACACTGGAGCTTGAATGGAGGTGCTAAAGGAGGACGAACACTTGCAAGATCTGGACCTATAGCCAGATATTTCCGTCTATGAATGGCAGCCATAGGCCACTAAATTTATTAAGATAGTCAGATTCTGCAGTGCAGACAAAAGACATTGGCTTGGAACGATACAGAAGGGGACGGAGTGATGCACATGGCAAACCACTGGAGAGAGTGTATGGGTGCTCTTGCCAGCAGTGACCAATTACAGTATTGAATCAACTTTCCTTGTAGGCCACTGCATTATCACCCTGAGGAAGACCTGAACCCTTCTCAAAAGCGGAACCCTAGGATGGCAACAGATATTGGCTTGGGGTGGCGCAACAATCCTTGCCCACTACACGACACCTAGCCTAGGTATCGCACTGTACTATGACGAAGCCTAAGGGAGGTACGGCCTCCATACAAGTCAACAAGATGAACAAATACGCTGTACCGTGGCAGCTTGCTGAGGAAGATGGGGTGCGTGACAAAACCATAACCGCAGGAGCACCATCCCTCAGTTTAATAATGGTGGAGATACCAAACAGTTGGAACTAACCTAGAAACAAAAATTGATAAGGTCACGATCGAGATGTGGAAAACATCTGAAAGGGTCTCCGCCACAGAAGAAAATATAGAGGAGCTACAGGTTTTCAACACATGAACTGGAAGAAAAGGTTAGAGTTTGGTCCATCAACATAAAGAAATGGTACTACACATGGATGATCAGGAAGGGCGTGCGCGTCGCAACAAAATATAAGTGGTAGGGGTACCTGAAGGGGCGGAGGGTCCCAGTATGTATCTCTTCCTTGAAGACATCATCCTGCATCACCTGCATCCCAAAAGACTGTCCCCACTATTTTCTATAGAAAGGGCACACAGAGCCCCAATTCTGAAGCTGAAACCTGGTGCGCAGCCTCGATCTATCAAAGTGCGCATTCTAAATTTTAGTGACCGAGTTAATCCTGCAGGCAGCTACAGTCAACAGCGACCTCCCCTACGATAACACGACGATCCGTTTCTTCCCAGACTTCACGCTGAAAGTACAGTGAGAAAGATGCTCCTTTGAAGGGATCAAACGGGCTCTTAGGAACAGATGTTTTTCCAGCCAAGCTGAAAGTACTTGACGGGGACAAATCTTGGCACTTCCTGACGCCGGAGGAGGCACAACGCTGGCTTGACGAAGGCTCATCCCAGACACATCGCCGCAGAGAAGAAAAAGACCATGGAATCTCTGGCCAATGCCCTAAAGACTCTCTATACTGGCGTGGAGGCAGACTGCACTCGCTATCACGATCCAGAAGATTCCGCTCTGGCAGCTCTGGCAGTGATACAGCGTGCGCTGGGAAATGAAAGGCTGCATGAACTCCACTGGTCTGTAGCTCTTTATCCTATTGTTCTATTGCATGTGGGGGCAGGGGGTCTCTTGCCCTTTGGATGCAATATGTTCCTCTCTGCCAAATTAATACTGTACTGGCATAAGGCCGAATGAACAATGGAACTTTAGGACGTGTTACTGACCCTCAAAACAGTTGGGGCGTTGTTGCGGACCCGGGTGGGAAAGTATGCAGGCACACCTCTAACCGGCTACAAACTATCGATACGCTCTTCTAAATCTGTTTGTAATACGGTAATTATTCTAGTTACTAGTCATGAACTTATGGAATGGCCCAGCTACTAACACAAGTACAGCTATAATATTTTGTGCACTATCCAAACAGACCTCTACCTAGCTAAATACTAATGATACACTCTTCTAAATACCCAGTTATTACTCATGCAGTGTAGGAATCGTCCTGTCGGTCCCATGCACTTCTTTAATCACTTATCTACCACTATCTACTTATCCTATCAGCCCACCAATACGTAAGCACTTATAAATTACGTTTTCACTCTGTTTGCAGCATTGTCATTATTCCAGTTACTAGTGGAATTCTTATAAAATGACCTAGGCACCAACACAAGTACACATCAAATATTCTGTGCATAATTCCTACAAATCTCTAAGCAGATACATAATTTTGGTCCACTCCATTAAATACTAAAGTAGTACCCATGCAGAGTAGGATGCCTTCTGTCAGTCTCATGCAATTCTTCAATCACCCATCCAGCACTATGTTCTTATTGTATCAGTCTGCCAATACCTAAGCACTTGTGGGGCAGATTTTCAAGCACCCTGCGCCACCAGTACATCACTTTTTGTAATGTAGTGATGACGCCAGGCACTCCTTCATATTTACAAGGAGAGGAAAAGCCACCCTGCTTGTTTTTTCCTCTTTGCATTGAACGGGCGCTCCATAGGGGTTACTGTGGGTGTTCCCATGCAACACCCATAGAACAAGACATATCTCCAGATTTATGAGAAATCGTAAATCTGGAGATATGTGTGAATGTTGCGCCATTATAGAGTTGGTGTAGCAAGGAGAATTGTTTTAATTTCTCCTCATTCTTTCCTCTTTCAATGCATGCTGCAATCCACAGCATACATTGAAAGAGGAAACTGCCTTTACTGATTGTTTTTGTGCAGGAATGTGTCCCTTCCTGCACAAAAACAATCTCCGCACGACACAGACATCCTTGCACCATGGTGCAAGGGTGCCTGGGTCACAGCATGGCTGCAGTTTGTGCAGCAGTGCAGAGGAAAGCATAGAGTTGCAACCTATTCATGTACATTTGTCCCATCCCTGTGCTTCGGTAGTGCCACAGTGCAGTGCAGCTAAAGAGCTTGCAGTGTCATGCTGCAGTACTTCCTTAAAAATCTTCACCTATAAATTGACCATACACTACTAATGCATTCTTTCAGTCAATCATGCTGTGTACCTATATTTAACCACACTTTCACACATTACCTTGCAATTATAGTTCTTTCTTTAACCAGATAAGGTAGTTCTGATAAGAACTTTTTTTCTTCTTTTTTCTTTTGTATTTTTTTATTTATTTGAACAATTTTGTATTTTTTTGGTGTTTTTTCAAAAAACAAACAAAAAAAAACAAATAAAACAAGAAAGTTTTGGAATTACTTATCATTCCAAAATCAAAAAAACAAAAAAATTAACAACGATAGTTGCGTTGCGAAGCACAAACTGCATCCACCGATGGCTCACCAAAGCATATACGTTTTTACACTTCACGCAGTGTTGCTGGAGAAAGGCGAATTCTGGCCTAATGTCTATTGCAGTTGTTCCTGAGGACGCTCCAGATGTGCTTGCCACAACAGGTGAGGGGTTCAAAGCAGCTCGCCTCATTTCCCCCTAAGCAAGATAGATTGAGAGGATGTGTGGTCCGGAGATGCTTGTACATAGAAGCAGTGCCACAAGAGTATTTTTTTTCACTGCCTCTTGACAGGACTCGGTCACAAATTTTACATGTCACTTTTCTCGCATTTACTATCTTCTCTCCAGGTGGAAAAGTGAAGAATTTCCACGCGTCAGATTCCGGCCTCTGTGGACGTGGTGCCTCGTGCAAGAATTCTTCTTCAGAAGATACTTCATTCTGCTGCTGCTGCTGTCCAGATCCCATTTTGTTTGATATTTTTTTAAGAAAACAAGCAAAAAGTGTTCTTGTGGGAAAAGAGATAGCTCTCTAAAGATGCTCCATCAAGAATTATTCAAATGGGTGGGGTCTTTCAATAGTTACAGTGGGAAATGTTATGAATCAATAAAATCTTTTTTTTTTAGGTTACATGGGATCCACGCACTCTGCGCTCAAGAAGCACGCACCGGATGTGACTCTGCAAAAATATATTTAAAAATAATATGTTTATTATAAGTATAAATATATTATTTTTATGAATATCTTAGATATTTTCTTGCCCTAATATGTAAATAAAAGACACATACATATCATTTTGGAACATAAAAAATATTTTGCGGGAGTCGTACACCCAGCGCACCCCAGCAGGTATATGACATCATGCGGGACCTGCCACGGCGCAAGCATCACGTACCTTAATGTGCATATGTCGCGAATGCGCAGGAGCTGGAGTTGCGAACTAGTAGCATACCAATCGCGCACATCACGTAATATTAAATGTATATGATGTAACTGAAAAACACGCCATTGCACACCGTACACGGATCCTACATGACTTTTCTAAAATGGTGGCTCTAATCTGCGCACCCACTATGAGGTGTACGCTGTGGGTGGGCGACTCCGATTTTTTTTGGGAAAAAACAAAATTAAAAAAGAAATTAATTTAAATATATTAAAATATCATGTTATAGTTAGCTAGACATATCACTCGTAAAAAACCATAGAAATTCCTCCGTTATAGTTAGTTCTGCTAACTGTAACTCGCGCACCCGCAATGCACTGCTGATGATGTCACATATTACATCATTCATGACATGGTCAGTGACATCACTCATGACATCACTGATGACATCTCAAATGACATCACTGATGACATCAATTATGACATCATCCATGTGACAATCTGATTACGTCATCATACACTAGTATAACCTTTCATCACTCACTGCAAAATACAGAGTACCGTATTTGAAAACATTGACACACAAACACCAGTTACTACATACCCATTCACAGATTCCTAAGTCTACATACACAACTACCCATTCAACAACAGAATCACTTATACATGCAGTCACTAATTAATAGAACACTAATGCACTTATACACATATATAGACATTGACACATCAGCAGTCATCTTAGTCAGTTATGCAGTCATCCTACTCATAAAAAAAATAATCAAACTTAAATGTTCTCACTTACACAATTATACACACAACACCTCATTTGTTCAAACACATAGTAACTCATAGTTAATATGTTAAAAAATCACCAATACACTGACTCTTACATATACTTATTGATATACTCCAACTCTCACATACAATGCCTTTTATTTTTTTACTTTGTTGAAGATGTACAACTAAAACATATATTCGCTCAACAACACACATATAAATACACTCAGTAACCCAAACAACTGTTTCCACATGCACTCTTAAACCTATACATCTATTCAATCAACCATTCATACATCTATGCATAGAGTTATACACAACCCATCCAATCACACAAACTCAGTGTCTCGTACAAATACTCAGCCAACTAATCAATAACTATTATACACACTCATGTAGTTAGTGACCAACTGATGCAGCATGTTATACAACAACAGAGACAGTGATGCACATATTCACATAGTTTAGTTACTAAACCATGTATTAAGTGAGACACTTTTAATTACTCACTTAAACAGTCAGACAGCTACTAAATCCTCCATCCAGAACAGTTATGTATACACTCAATCTTCAATACAGGTTGGTATATATTTAATACATATTTCAACTTCAAACTAAACCACATTCACTGGATGATGTCATCAGGGATGTCACTGACCATGTCATGAATGATGTAATATGTGACATCATCAGCAGTGGATTGTGGCCGAACGAGTTATAGTTAGCACAACTAACTATAACGGAGGAATTTCTATGGTTTTGTATGAGTGAACTGTCCAGCTAACAATAACACCCCTGAAACATATGGTTCTGTTAATATATATATATATATATATATACATATATATATATATATATATATTACCTACTGGCGGTTGCCAGTAGGTATATATAGTTAGGATTTTTTCTCTATGGGATTTTTGAAAATTCTATGTCTAATAACTTTGGCGTTTGTGGACGGAATTGGCTGAAATATTCAGGAAAATGGAACATTTTGTTTCTGGGCAGGCCCTGAAAATTTGGGGGGGGTTCGTCAAGGGGGGGCTGAGAAAAAAGGGGGGTCCCAAAACGCGTTTTTCCCATGTTAATTTCCATAGGGCGGTTGGCCTCACTTTTAGCCCGAACGGCTGAATGGATTTGCACAAAACTTGGCAAAATTGTAGGGACTGTTAGCCCGATGTGCCTTTGCTAGGTCTCAATATATGTGCTCCAGTGGATTTTGAGAAATTAACGTTCAAAAAAAGATATATATCTGTAAGCGCGCTCCGGGCAGCGCCCCGGTTCGCGTACTCGACGCGTAACGGAACTTCGCGAAGCGAAGCTGATTGGCTCTTCGGTGTCTGTCAACATTCTAAACAGTCTGGAGCGGCCCCCATCTTGTCTCTCGGTAGGATCGAGAGACAAGAGGAGGCCAAAACAAAGGCGAAAATGACCATAAGGGGGCATAGTAGATCCTCCCTGACCCCCTAGGTTTGATGTGGAGGCTTTAAAAGGGCCCCGCGGGGCAACAAAAAAAAATTTTTTTTTTTTTTTTTGCGTGGATAGCGCCCGGTTCGCGAACCGGGAAGCGGCCCGGGGAGCGTACTATGAGGAAAAAAGAATGATAGACTTTTCAAATACTGTATGTTAATTGATTGTTGGTTTTGTTGATTATTATTATTATTTTTTTTTTAAGCAATTATTTATTGTGTTTCAAAATTTAATAAAATGTCTAACATTTCACTGTCTGAAATGTCGTTATTTTCATTGAACATAGCTTGTAATGTTTGAGTGTGTAAAATGTCCTCATTTTCAAGGAGGACATCTACTGCTTGCACACATTGCAGTAGTTCTTGGTCCCAAGTTTCATCCATAAATTCTATATAATTTGGATCAATTATTTCTTGGTTGGTCTCTTGCAGGACAATTTCAAATGAAACTTTGTGTTCGCCTTCCATTTTGTCTGAAATTTGGATAAAAAATATATTAGTAGAGATGGGGCACTGTTGGGATTAATTTTAGATAGGCAGTTTTTAACAGTGAATTTATCTTTGGGCAGTGTATAGTATCAGAGTGGAAGTAGGAATATAAAAAAGTGTATGTGATTCAAAGTATCCATCCCTTTCAGGCTATTGTAAGAATGGAGCCAAAGACAGGGAAATTGCCTCCATCAGATTTACAGAGAGGATTAAAGGGAAGAGTTGTTTATTTGCCTCTAGATTTGAAGAAAAACATTAACACAATTGGAGTAGAAAAAGTGGAAGAGGACCCTCTGGTTATCTTAGTTAATGGGGTTCCGACAAAGAATAAGAAAATATGGCAAGATTTAGTGGATGTTAGGAAAGTCAAAAAGGCAACATTGTATTTGAAAAAAAATAATAAGTACTATAAGAATATATATGTTGCAGAAGAGGAAGTAAGTGAGGAAGAGGATAGCGATTTGTGTGCTGGTCAAATTGAGAAAGTAGAACCCTCTACTAGTGAAGACATATATGAACATTATAGTGTTCATCCTTTGCATTCCAAGGAAGTCATGGGGAATGCTATTGAGTTGTTTCAAATGAAACAAGCCAAAGGGAGTCCCATTAGTGTTTGGGAGGAAAGTTTGGAAGCTCGGTGTTTCCCACAGCTTTTTCCAACAGGTCAGGGAGGAAGATATGATGAGCGACCTCATCAAATTCCTGCTTCTGAATACCGGACTTTGCGATTGTATGCAGGAGATGATAGGTTTCGACAATGTATTCCCTATTTGTTTCATCTCCTGTTTGAAAGCGATCTGTCTGGACTGTCATATGCAGTGAACCACATCTTGAAAAGTGGTATACACATGCAAAACATCTCGGCAAGTGACTTTATGGATAAAGTCAATGTCCAAGACAGTATTATGGATTCTCACCTGATTAATCTCATGGCGTGTCAGCGTGGTACTAATGAGTACTGGTACCGTCGTCATGGTGATTTAAAATGTATGCTGAGGAACTTAGGAACTCCCACATGGTTCCTCACTCTGAGCTGTGCCGAGTATGGCTGGGAAGACTTACTTGAATTTCTACGAGAGGCAAATGGAAACATCGAAAACATCGAATTCAAGACACCCGGAGAACTGTGCTCTTTGGATCCAGTCAATGTATGCTGGTACTTCAATCATAGATTTGAAGCTATGATGTCTTTCATCATGAATAAGAAGAATCCACCTCTTGGAGAGGTGTTGGATTTCTTCTGGAGAAAGGAGTACCAAGCAAGAGGTGCTCCTCACATACATATGCTGTTGTGGATCAAGGATGCACCTAAATTTGGAACAGATCCAGAAGACTCAGTGATGAGTTTCATACAACAGCATTCTACGTGTGCTGTTCCAAACGCAAAGGAGAAGAAAAGCCTAAGAGAAAAAGTTCTATGTTTCCAAAGCCATCGTTGTGGAAAGTACTGTCGTCGTAAATTCCGAAACAAGGACAAGTTCTACACCAAATGTCGTTTCGGCTTTCCACGACCGGTGATTTCTAAAGGAAGAGTAAACAGTTTGATGTCTTCGCTGCGACATAATGTGATGAAGAAATCACCTAAAAACACATACAATTTGAAGAGGAACGAAGAGTCCAAGTACATCAACGACTACAACCCAGTGATTTTGTCCATGTGGAATGCTAACATGGATATACAGTTTGTGGCTGATAACTGTATGGCTGTGGCTCGGTATGTGACATCTTACATCACCAAAAAAGAAAAGACAGAATTGAAGGATATGTGGGAGGACATTTCCCATGAAAAGAGCCTCAGTAAGAAGTTGTACAGTTTCAGTCTGAAGATGTTGTCGCATCGAGAAATCGGAGCTTACGAATGTTCTGACCGGTTGTCTTCAGCAAGTCTCTATGCCAAATCTAGGAGTATCGTTTGGGCGAGTCTTGGTCTTGCTGCAACACGTAATCGAGTTCTGAAACCTGTGCGGGAAATTGAGTATTTGGCGGAAAAGGAGCCAAACAGTACCGACATTTTGAAGACCAACATGTTGGATACATATTATCCAAATCGAAGCAGTCACCTCGAGAATGTTTGTCAGTATGAGGTTCTACAAAATTACATATTCAAGAGGAACATCAAAGAAGATACTGAGAAAGGAGTGTATGCTGTAATTGGAAGTGAGGGATGTCTGGTCAAGCAAAGAAAATGCCACTTGGTAAACCATCGAAAATTGAGTGGCGAATCTCCTGAAAAAAAGGAGTTTTTCTATTTAGCACTTTTGCAACTTTTCAAGCCTTGGCGTGCAGAAGAGGAACTGCTTGGAGATTTCCTCTGTTACGAAGACTCTTTCACTGCCGCCAAGGAGACCATAGAATGTCCTGCCTTTTCTAAATATGTAGAAATGTTGAATGCGGAAATCGAGCAGGAAGCAACGATTGCAGCCGAGATTGCCAGAGACAGTTCTCAGGACAGTCAGAGTTCTGCTTCATTGAGTCAGGATCCACTAGGAGGACCTGTTATCGAAAATGAAGCTGCCACTGCCATGAATGAAGTGGAAAGAGCCATGGCACATGCTCAGGAGGATGCAGTTAACTTAGAAGACTTGGAAAGACAACTCAACGTTGAGCAGAGGAAAATATATGACGAAGTTACCAAGCAAATTGATCATGGATTAAGTCATGAGAAGAAAGAGTGCTCATGTACGTCGTTGAAGCCTGTCCGACTGTACGTGAGTGGAGAAGCAGGAACTGGAAAAAGTTTCCTCATTAAAGCAATTTCATGTTATTTGCAGGAAAGGACTGAGTCATCGCTGTCTTGTGTTGTCACCGCTCCAACTGGACTGGCAGCACATAACATTAAAGGGATTACTTTACATCGTTTACTGATGCTGCCAGTGGAGCATGACAACAAATTACAATATCACAAGCTATCTGGAGATGCTTGTTGTGAAGTTTCAAGAATCTTGAGGAAAATGAAACTTCTTATCATTGACGAAGTAAGCATGGTTTCCAATGTCATGCTTGCCTTTGTACATTTGAGAATGCAAGAAGTTCTCAAAACAGAGTATGATGTGTTATTTGGTGGCAAACACATCATTGTTTTCGGAGATCTTCTGTAGCTGACACCAGTGAAAGGACAACCTGTGTTCAAAATGCTTACGCATGAAGATACCAGGAAGTGCCTAGGGAGCATTGGCAACGTCAATATATGGTTAAACTTCAATTATGCTGAACTGCATGAAAATATGCGTCAGGCGAAGGATGAAGTTTACAAGAATATTCTACAAGATGTTAGAATTGGAAAAGTGACCGAGCATGGGAAAGAAGCTTTACATGCACGATTACTGTCAAATTTATATCCAGAACAAGATGTTGTGCCTGAGAATATTTTTCAGAAAATTACTGAGAAGAAATCTGGAATATGTTTGATGCCAACTCTTGCAGAATGTGCCATCTTCAACAACAAAATGTTGCATTTAGAAAAGCAAGAGATTGTGAAACTGGTAGCTATTGACAGAGTAGAGCATATGGGATCAACAATTATTTTGTCTGAGAATTTGAAAACAAAATTGGATTCATTAGAGAAGACTATATCTAAAACTGCAGGTTTTGAAAAGACTCTGAATGTGTGCTTAAACTGCCGTATAATTTTAAGAAGGAATTTACATGTTGAAAGAGGTCTGGTAAATGGATCAATGGGTAATGTTGTTGATTTTGTGAAATACAGAAATAGAGATGGAATTGAATTTTTAAAAATTAAATTTGATGGCATTGAGGAAGTACAGCTAATTGGTCGTTGTTCTGCTAGATTTTTGCTTGTAAAAGACTTATATGTTCGCCGTAAGCAGTTTCCTGTTTGCTTGGCATATGCGGTGACAATCCATAAATCGCAAGGTTTAAGTGTAGACAGTGCATTGGTGAATATTGGCAGTTCTGTGTTCAAGGAGGGTATGGCATATGTGGCATTGTCACGAGTTAGAACTTTATCGGGATTGTACTTGATTGAGTGTGATGTCACAAACATTTGTGCGGATCTAGATTGTGTTAAGGAATACAATAGGTTAAGAAGAGAGTATGCGCCACATTTGCCTCAATATCCTTTGTTTGAGAAACGTGTGGTAGGCCGGAAACGAAGAAATGTGACCAATACTAGGGAGGTTGTAGCAAAAAGACGAAAAGTCGATGAACCTGAAATTATAAGCAGAAACAAAAAGGATTCTGTTGAAGATGTTGTTGGTTTTCAATTTGAAAACAGTTCTGGTGTCAACTGCTATGCTAATGTAGTGGTTAATATTTTGTTTTCTCTAGAAAATGTAAAAGAAGAGATTGTGGTCAATTCTGATCAAAGATTTTGCAGTTTGTTAAATTCTGTGTTAGAGAAATGTAGCACTGATAGAACAAAAATAGAAAGTGTGTCTGAAATTCGAAATCTGTTAGACAGATGTTCAGGTCAAACACAATTCTCTCAAAATATTCAGCAAGATTGTCAGGAGTTTTTAATGTATATACTTGATGTATTGCATGCTGAAGGTGTAGATGTAGATCACCTGTTTGGGCTTTCTTATCAATGGCAGCATGACTGCGAGAACTGTAGGGTATCAAGTACTACTAGTGTAGACTCAGAAAGATTTATATATTTAACTTTGCCAGACAGTAAATCAGTCTCTTTTAATAAGCTAGTAAAAGCAGCTGATCACAACATGGAGTGTAGCCAATGTAAATCTGAAATGATGTCAACATTATTTATACGAACATATGGCCAGTATGTCATTTTAATGTTCCAACGATGTAGGCCTGATGGAACAAAATTGACAACTTTAATTAAAAATTTTGTGGCTTCACAGTTGTCAATATCAGGAAGGACATTTGTAACTGCAGCAATTATATATCATGACGGTCCTTCAATAACATCAGGACATTACACAGCTTATTTAAAGTCTAGAAATGGCTGGTTATTCTGCAACGATTCTGTTTTAATTTTCAAAAAAAAATTGCCATATGACCTTAAAAATTCTTACCTGGTGTTTTTAAAACCAAAATTTTAGGGAAAGAATCTCAGGATGTGCTCTGAGGAATTTCAAGAAGTTCTAATGGCTCCTACACGATTTGGCCTTGAGGATAAGTGTAGTACAGAGACATAACTTCTTACCATAACACTGGACGTCATGGAAAAATAACTGCACTTTGAATGAGTTCAGAAAAACTATTTCTTTTTATAAGCTAATTCAAGCAGCCAATCAAAACATGGAGTAGAGGGAATGTAAGTCTGCAATGCTGTCTACTGTTTTATATTGCTTTGTGATTAAAAGTGATGTAGAGAATTAAATAATTGTAGTAGTCATAGAGGTAGTGTAAGTCTGCTTCATAGTAAGCAGTATCAGTGTCATAGGAAATGTAGAACATGAGTGAGCAAGAAGGGTAAGATATTAGTAGTCCAGGATTGTGAAAATGATCTTCAACATTTTAATTCTGAAAGTTGCGGAAATATAAAATGACGGGATTGGCTTACAAGAATTCCAAGAGTTATAAATGGCTCTTACATGATTTGGACTTGTGGAAACGTGTGGTAGAGAGCGAGAAGTCATTTATTGTATGTAACATATTTTTCAAAACGATGGAGGTTTTCTTTCAGAAAGTGGCGGGCTGAAAGTAATAACAGCACAACAGAGTGTAAGCTGTTCATAGGACATCCTTCGACGTCATGGAAAGTAAGTTAACTTTAAGGAGTTCTGAATTCTGATTTGTTATGTTGTATGGGTTTTTTAAACACAATCATTTTGTTTGTGTTTTTTTTTCCCCGCTGTTATATGATGAATACCTTCAAGTCACTGTTTTTAGTGAAATTTGATACATTCTGAGAACAGCAAAAATAAACCATTTAACATGTATAATTAATTCTGTACTGTTTGCATTTATGATGTACATTTAGAACTGTGTAGGAGGCATGGACAAGGAGAGGCTTCTGTAAGTGTCAAAGTTGTTGCATACAGTGCTCACATTCTACGTAGTCTTTCATATGATAGACTACATTCCCACAATGAGATACTTAAGCAAAGGAAACACAGGTGATATGATTGTGGAATGAGCAAAAAAAATTGCACGTTTTTCAATTATATTACCTGTGTTTCCTAACATTACACATCACATTGTGTAGATGAGGTTTAGGCCTGTTCCAGGAGACAGAGGAGGTCTGACATTTGTTCAACAGTGCAGTGGACATGACTCACTTCGTTAGAAGGTCTGCACATGTATTATCTCCTCTGTATTCTTCAACAAACCTAAATTTCATCTGCAACCCTGAGTAGGACTTACCTGAAACAAATCTGTGGGTAGGTTACACCTTATCGGCATCTTGAAACAATCATTTAAAAAGTTAGGATCAGATTTATGATGGCCGTGCGCCTCTTTTGCGCCGCTGTGGGTCAGTTTTGTGTAAAAGATGCACCATGTTGCAAGATAGGTTTCAGTTCATCTCCAGCAAGATACCATCAGTTTGAAATGTATATAATTAGCACTGTGTAGGGGGCATGCAGAAGCTGAAGCTTTTGTAAGTGTCAAAGTTGTTGCATGCAGTGTGCATTTCTGGGTACTGTTTCATATGCTGGACTACATCTGCACTATGAGATACCTAAGCAAAGGCAACACAGGTGATGTGATTGTGAAATGAGGAAAAGAAACTCCACATTTTTCAATTACATCACCTGTGTTTCCTAAGTTTACGAATGACATTGTGCAGATGAAGTTTAGGTCTGTCCACGGACACAGAAGAGGTCTGGCCTTTGTTCAAGAGTGAAGTGGACATGACTTACTTCATTGGTAGGCCTTCACATGTATTATCTCCTCTATACTCTTCAACAATCCTAAATTTCATCTGCAACCCTGAGTAGGACTTACCTGAAACAAATCTATGGATAGGTTCCACCTTATCAGCATCTAGAAACAATTATTTAAAATGTTAAGGGCAGTTTTATGAAGGCTGTGTGCCTCTTTTGTCACTTTTGTGTAAAAGATGCACCATGTTGCAATATAGGCCTCAGTTCATTTCCAGCAAGATACCGTCAGTTTAAAATGTATATAATTAGGACTGTGTAGGGGGTATGGAGAAGCTGAGGCTTCAGTAAGTGTCAAAGTTGTTGCATGCAGTGCGTACTCTTTCATATGCTGGAGTACATCTGTACAATGAGATACCTAACCAAAGGAAACACAAGTGATGTGATTGTGAAATGACCAAAAGAAATTGCACGTTTTTCAAATACATTACCTGTGTTTCCTAACATTACGAATCACATTGTGCAGATGAAGTTTAGGCCTGTCCAGGGAAACAGAGGAAGTCTGAACTTTATTGGTTGGCCTGCACATGTATTATCTCCTCTGTACTCTTGAACAAGTCTAAATTTGATCTGCAACCCTGAGTAGGCCTCACCTGAAACAAACGTCTGGATAGGACACACCTTATTGCCATCCTAAAACAATCATTTAAAATGTTAGGAACAGTTTTATGATGATTGTGCACCTCTTTTGCGCTGCCATTGCGTCACTTTTGTGAGACAACAGCAGTGCAAAAGATGAACCATGTTCCAAGATAGGCCTCACTTCATCTGCATCAAGATACTGTTAGTTTAAAATGTATATCTTTAGGACTGTGTAGGGGGCCTGGAGAAGCAGAAGCTTCTGTAAGTGTCAAAGTGGTTGAAAAACTGTTTGTCCTTCAATCTTTTCCCTTGTCTTTTCTAATTTTTAAATACATGTTTTAATATTTTTCAAATGTTTGTTATCTCTTTCACAGATTGAAAGTATAAAATTACAAGTGAGTAAGTTAACGACAATTATAAGGTAAATGTTTTGTACTCTTTTCGTTACATTTCTATCACATTCACCTACTATTAGTTCCACAGCTTCATTTCTTTAACCCTCAGTTTGCTGCCTTTGCTACTTCCCTCATTCCTTTCTCTATTACCTACTTACTCTACTCCTTCCACTCCTTTTCTCAGTCCCTCTCTTCTCATAGTTCCTCACTCTTGTTCACTCACTCCGTCTCTATTACTCTTAGTGTCTTTGACTAATCACTCTTTCACTACTTGTTCATTATGCTTTTTCTGTGTAGTTGAAGCACACTAAGGGGCATATTATGAACACAGCCAATAAAATTATTGCTGTTTTTATCGGCAGAAAACTGCTGCAAAAGTGGTTTTAGCGGCAGTTTTCTGCCGCAAAAGCGGCTTAAGCGACACATTTCTGCCGATAAAAGCTGCAAAACTTTTATTGCCTATGTTGATAATATGGCCCTATGTTATTTACATTTCTTTGCTGTTTCAATTATTCTTTTTCTGTTACTTCTTCTTTTCTGCTTTCTGTTTTTCTCTCTGTTATTCCACATGTTTTAATCTTATTTTGAACATTCACTCATATTCTCTAAGAAACTCTTCTTTGTTATTGTTCTACTCTCTTTTTTTTCTTTCACTTCCTTATCTATTTTGTTTTTCACAATTATATCCTCTTCCCTCTTTTCTTCGGTAAATAAATCTATTAAACAGTATCTCTGGTTTAGACCCTATAGCTGTCTTTGTTTTAACATTACTCTCTGTTTACTTCCCTTATACTTACTCTTCTTTTTATTTTTTTATTTTTTTTGGTTCGCTCCCGGTTCGCGTACCGGTGAGCGAACCAGGAAGCGAACCAAAAGAAATACAGCTTGCCAGAGTGCTTAACATTCTAGCAGTTTTTTTTTAAAGGGGAGGTAGTTCTGAAAAGAACTTTTTTTTTAATGTTTTTGTTGTTTTATATATTTTTTTTATTTTTCTGAACATTTTTTGTTTTTTTTGTATTTTTTGAACAGTTTTATGTTTTTTTTGTTTTTTTGGGAGGGGAAACAACAAAAAACAGGCATTGGAAAGGGCTCAACATGAGCAAAAAAAAAATTTACTTTCTGGGGCGTTTAGAGCACTTGTGATTTTCATAAGCTCGGTTGATTAAGGTAATGCTCATATTGCCACATGAGAGTAATGCACCGCAATACAAACAGGTAAACTTCATATGGACAAAGTTGTCCTGAATGTTTGGCACGGTTTCCCGTGCCTCTGGTCCTGTCAAATATACCTGTGTTGATGTCGTGGCCACAGGAGTTTGAGGATTGTCCTGAAGGTCACGCATCTCTGCCCGGCTGTAGTTTAGTGGATGCCGCCTGCTCATGTGACGATGCATGGTGTAGTTGCCGAAGCTATACTTTTTTAAGGTGCCTCTAGATAACTCCTCTTTACATATGAGGCACGTCACATATCTAGCATTAACTTTCTTCTGCCCTTCAGGGATTGAAAAAAACTGCCAAATAAAACTGATTTTACGATGAGAAACCCGGGGCTCCTCTTCTAAAAAATGTGGTCCCTCTGTCTCCTCTTCCTCTTGTTCATCCTCTTCCTCCTCTGTGTTGCTGATGAACTGTGGAGGTGGTCCTCTCTTCCCATGAGGAGGTGGTGGTGGTGGTGGGGGTCCACCAGCTGAAGCTACCAATGAAGCCATTGCTCAAATATCAAAAAAGGTCTTCCTCTCACAAAGATGAAAGTCAGAGTGAGGAAAGAAGGAGGGGTTTTCATCATTTGGGAAAAACAATAGTTCTAAACCAATGAAAAGTGTTATTTTTAGGTCACCTGACCTAGCCTTACATCATTATGAAACCAAAAGTGAAATGAACCAATGAAAAGTTTTATTAACAAGTCACATGACCTGTTACGCTTATGTTACGCGCTGCGGAACGCGCCCCGGATCGCTTCCGGGTCGCTGCGCTTCGCGCCTCGGTTCGCGCTCCGGAGCACTTCCGGGTGCGCTAACGTGGCGCGTCATAAGACGCATTACGCGGCAACGCGATACGTCGCGCTTTCGCGACGCGCCCCGGATCGCTTCCGGGGAGCTGCGCTTCGCGTCTCAGTTCGCATACCGGAGCACTTCCGGGTGCGCTAACGCGGCGCGTCATAAGACGCATTACGCGACAACGTGCTCCGTGGCGCTTCCGCGACGCGTCACGATGTTGATTTCTAACGCGGCAGTTGCGCAAACGGAACGTTTACCGGTTCGCGGACCGGGTCGCGGCATCAAATTGAGCTAACGGGAAGCTTCCCGGTTCGCGAACCGGGAGCGAACAAAAAAAAATATTTAAAAAAAAATTATTAATAAACATATAAAATATTTTTTGGGATTTAAAGAAGAATACATTTTACAGCTACAGATATTAGCTTTTAAAAAACCAATGAAATTCACTGAAAAAAACATAGGTTATAGAACATATATAGTTAGGAATTAGCATTTACAAAACCTTGGAAATTCACTGAAAAAACCATAGGTTATAGACCATATATAGTTAGGAATTAGCATTTAAAAAACCTTATTTTACTCACACAAAACCATTGAAATTCCATATATAGTTAGTTGTACTAACTATATATCGCGCACCCGCAATCCACTGCTGATCATGTCACATATTACATCATTCATGACATGGTCAGTGACATCACTGATGACATCACTGATGACATCTCAAATGACATCACTGATGACATCACTGATGACAACATCCAGTGACTGTATGTTTCTGTAAAGTTAAAATATGTCTTACATATTGAAGAATGAGCGGATGTATAAGTGTCTGGATGAAGGATTTAGTAGGTGCATGACTGACTGTATGAGTGAGTGATTAAATGTGTCTCACTGAGTGCATGGGTTAGTGACTAAACTGTCTTAATTTGTGCATCATTATGTCTGTTGTTCTGTAAACTGCTGCATGTGTTGATCAGTAGCTATATGAGTAACTATATGGGTTATTGATTGGTTGCCCAAGTATTTGTATGGGAGACTGAGTGTGTGTGTGTGGGTGGCTGGGAGGTGTATGACTCTGTGCATAGATGTCTGAGCAGTTGATTTACTAGATGTATGGGTTCAAAAGTGCATGTGGAAACACCTGTATGGGCGGTTGACTGAGTGCATTGGTGAGTGAATGGATATCTCAGTGCTACATGTCAAAGTAAGTACATATGTAAAACACAGTACATGTGACAGTTGACATATATAAATAACTGTGCATAAGAGCCAGTGAATGTGTGTTAATTCCTAACTATATATGGTCTATAACCTATGGTTTTTTCAGTGAATTTCATTGGTGTTTTAAAATATATATATATTCACTGAAAAAACCATAGGTTATAGACCATATATAGTTAGGAATTAGCATTTACAAAACCTTGAAAATTCACTGAAAAAACCATAGGTTATAGACCATATATCGTTAGGAATTAGCATTTAAAAAACCTTATTTTACTCACACAAAACCATTGAAATTCCATATATAGTTAGTTGCACTAACTATATATCGCGCACCCGCAATCCACTGCTGATGATGTCACATATTACATCATTCATGACATGGTCAGTGACATCACTGATGACATCACTGATGACATCTCAAATGACATCACTGATGACATCACTGATGACAACATCCAGTGACTGTATGTTTCTGTAAAGTTAAAATGTGTCTTACATATTGAAGAATGAGTGGAAGTATAAGTGTCTGGACAAAGGATTTAGTAGGTGCATGACTGAATGTATGAGTGAGTGATTAAATGTGTCTCGCTGAGTGCATGGGTTAGTGACTAAAGTGTCTTAATTTGTGCATCATTATGTCTGTTGTTCAGTAAACTGCTGCATGTGTTGATCAGTAGCTATATGATTAACTATATGGGTTACTGATTGATTGTCCAAGTATTTGTATGGGAGACTGAGTGTGTGTGTGGCTGGCTGGGAGGTGTGTGACTCTGTGCAGATCAATGTGTACTTGTATCAATGATTGTATAACAAGGTAAGTATGTGTTAGTATATGTTTGAAAATGTAAGGTGCTCTATGTTTAACTGTATAGACAAGAAAATGGAAGTGTCATTGATTCTTTACAGGACTGACTAGGTGTGTGAGTAACTCCATGGATGAGTGGCAGACCGTGAGTGTCTGTATAGGTGTATGAGTGCATATGATAGTGTTGTAAAGATGAGTGATTGTATGTATGAATGATTGTATGGGTGAATGAGTGAAGGTGTGTGTAGAAGTAGGAATCAGTGAGTGCGTATGTAGTAACTAGTATTGGTGTGTCAATGGTTTCAAAAATTATATTCTGTATTTAACACTGGGTGAAACAGAGGTTATATTAAAATGTGAGGAGATGCATTGTATTGTCACATGAATGATATCATCAGTGATGTGGTCATTGATGTCAAATGAGATGTCATCAGTGATGTCATCAGTGATGTCATTTGAGATGTCATCAGTGATGTCATCAGTGATGTCACTGACCATGTCATGAATGATGTAATATGTGACATCATCAGCAGTGGATTGCGGGTGCGCGATATATAGTTAGTGCAACTAACTATATATGGAATTTCAATGGTTTTGTGTGAGTAAAATAAGGTTTTTTAAATGCTAATTCCTAACGATATATGGTCTATAACCTATGGTTTTTTCAGTGAATTTTCAAGGTTTTGTAAATGCTAATTCCTAACTATATATGGTCTATAACCTATGGTTTTTTCAGTGAATTTTCAAGGTTTTGTAAATGCTAATTCCTAACTATATATGGTCTATAACCTATGGTTTTTTCAGTGAATTTCAATGGTTTTTTAATAGCAAATATCATAAGCTGTCGAATGTCAAGTACGTGGTAAGTAAAAACATTTTCGTGTTTATGCACACTGATCTGCTTTGAATGCTGCCCCCCCCCCTCATTTCTATTAGGAGTACTCTCTCTTTGCAGATAGTGAAAGGTAGTTAACGCAGGCCTTTGCCCCCGTTGTAATATGTCGTGCCTGCTTCTCTCTCCATTTGATTGATTGTTATCCAAGCATTTACTGTTTTAGAATTGGTTCTCTTTGGTTCATTCTCTATTTACAAACAAACACAGAGTCGCAATGCTCTGTTTAGTCTTTGCAGATAACGAAAAATCGTGTAAAAAAACAAAAGGAATCGAGCAAAATCAGTCGGCCACTAATGGGATCTCTTTTTGACCTCGCTAAAATAGAAACATTAAGAACAACCCCTCATGACAAATACGAAACTAGTGAGATGAACTGAACTCCACACCATGATGGCTGCAATACAGCTCGGCTCCGCCACCCACCCCGCCCAAAATAACGATAAAGAGCGGCTGCCATGATTGCTCGCGGAATGGCCACGACGGAGCTACGAAATGGTGGTGCTCTCATGCTAACGCCAGCTTCAGTCTGAAACATCCAGAAACACTGTAGACTACCAATTCGTTCAGTTCCGGTAGCACCCCAATGTAACCCGGTAGAGAAGAACTAGCCCTCCCCTCTTTGACTGATGGTTCTTGTTGCCTGTCCCTTCTGTTGTCATTTAACAGAACTATTTAGCCTGCTGAAAGGGGTTGTGTTCCGACCGCTGGTTGGTGGAGACATTTTGACTATATTCTGGACCTGCGTTGTCGCGTAATGCGTCATATGACGCGCCGCGTTAGCGCATCCGGAAGTCATCCGGGGCGCGACGCGCAGCGCGTAACGTAAGCATAACAGGTCATGTGACTTGTTAATAAAACTTTTCATTGGTTCATTTTACTTTTCTTATTCTAATGATGAAAGGCTTGGTCATATGACCTAAAAATTACGCTTTTTATTACTTCCGAACATTATTTTTTCTTAAATATATGTTATAATGTTCCAGGCTAATGTACTTTCCCGGAAAATTTACAACTGTCCTGCAAGTAAAATATATTCTTTTTTCGAGAAAAAGGGCGTTTCTTCGTCCCATGACGGAGCCGTTGAGCAAAAGAGGGTCGACCTGCTGTCTTAGTCGCCGATACGCCTGAATAAGAGATTCTTATCGATCACTTTATGTTGCAGGAGTAGAAAACACAACAGCCCTTGACCATTTATCTTTACTGCGTTCCTGCGTATTATACCTTTTACCCTTCATGTGATTGGTCTGCTTTATTTCACTTGCCTTTTAATGATTCTAAAACAGTGACTATTATTAAAAACTTTACCAATGTATATACTACTACCATGTTTTCTTTTAAAAACCTTTATTGTGAAAATTTCATTATACAAATACGAGCCTATAACCACGTGGGCCGGCCACGGAGCAAACTGTAATCGTATATGATGAGTAGACATTTACACTGTAGAGGAACGTAACGGGCGGGCCATTAGGTTGCAAGAACTAAGGTGTCTAACAGTTGCGGAATCGGTGGACGTACATTTTATAATTAAAATACGACAGGGCCAGTTACAATAAAATTATCTAGATATACATTTGCGGGCAAGTACCATGCGTGACGTTAATTCGAACTTTCAATAGTACAGTAATCAATAACACATCAGAACTTAATATCAATAGGGATGTCGAAATACTCAATCAATTCTCGTCCCCGCCCGCCATGTGCTTCAAAACTGCACACGTATCTCGTGATTTCAAGGTTCTGCAACCAGTACACAACAAGGAGTTACGAGTCCCATTTATTCCGGCGCCATTTTGGGCGAGGACGGGCAGGTCCAGGATAAAGTCAAAATGTCTCTACCAACCATCGACTATGATGATGTTCATATGCTGTATTTATAGAGTAACACTCATCTGTCCACATGAAATTAATTTGCCACAATCTAAACATGTCATTTTAATCTTTGCAAAGTTCTTCTAAATATTTGGGACCGTTTCCCTTGCCTCTGATGCTGTCAGTGCCACTTCTTTGATGAATGTACTGGCAGGTCGGGGGTTCTCCTCCAAATCTCTCTTTTATGCAGCACTATAATTAATTGGTGCCACCTCTCCATATGACGATGCATGGTATAGTTAACATAACTATATTTTTTTCGGTTCCTCTGGAGAGTACATCGTGGCAGATGAAGCGTATAACGTACCGGGCATTTACCTTTTTTTGCATGTAGAGGAAAGGAAAAAAAAATCGAGCGTCCGAGTTCTAAGGTGTCCCAGGGCCATTTTAGTGGACCAGGCCCAAATCCAAAGAACAGGCCGCCATTTTGAGAGTCCTGTTGCAGCCGCCTGTCGCTGTAGCATCAAGAGCGGCCAAAACTCAGCTGAATGGCAACTGAAACGGTAAAGGGGCGCCCCACTACAGCAGATGAGCCTTCACCTAGGAAGGCCCGTTCACGCCGCCCCCCCCCCCCCCTTCGGGCACCCCACGCCGTTATTCGGAGCAGTATTGTAGGATGGCCACACCAGTGCAGCAACTTGCTAGACACCACCTCGGTGGTAACCGAATCTCAGCGCCTTGTGGTGTCTTCTATTCAGAAAACATTGTTGTGCTGCCTTCGACCTATTTGCCGCAAGTGCGCACGCAACTCAGCTGCATAGCTTGCTAGACACCACCTCGGTGCTAACCGAATCTCAGCGCCTTGTGGTGTCTTCTATTCCAAAAATATTGTTGCGCTGCCTTTGGCCCCATTCGCACATCGGTCCGCTACTGCCGCCATCTCACAGGCCAACGGGGCGCCCCACGCCGACTTTCAGCATTGTAGGATGGCTACACCAGTGCACCTTACTAGACACCACCTCGGTGCCATCCGGATCTTGGCATCTCAGCGCCTTGTGGTGTCTTCTATTCAGAAAATATTGTTGCGCTGCCTTTGGCCCCATTCGCACATCGGTCCGCTACTGACGCCATCTCACAGGCTAATGGGGCGCCCCACGCCGAGTTTCAGCATTGTAGGATGGCCACACCAGTTCAGCAACTTGCTAGACATCACCTCGGTGCCATCCGGATCTTGGCATCTCAGCGCCTTGTGGTGTCTCCTAGTCAGAAAATATTGTTGCGCTGCCTTTGGCCCCATTCGCACATCGGTCCGCTACTGACACCATCTCACAGGCCAACAGGGCGCCCCACGCCGACTTTTACCATTGTAGGATGGCCACACCAGTGCCACAACTTGCTAGACACCACCTCGGTGCCATCCGGATGTTGGCATCTCAGCGCCTTGTGGTGTCTTCTATTCCGAAAATATTGTTGCGCTGCCTTTGGCCCCATTCGCACATCGGTCCGCTACTGACGCCATCTCACAGGCCAACGGGGCGCCCCACGCCGACTTTCAACATTGTAGGATGGCCACACCAGTGCGGCAACGTACTAGACACCACCTCGGTGCCATCCGGATCTTGGCGCGTTGTGCTGCCTTCGGCCTATTCGCACATCGGTCCGCTACTGACGCGAACTCACAGGCCAACGTGGCACCCCACGCCGACTTTCAGCATTGTAGGATGGCCACACCAGTGCTGCAACTTGCTGGACACCACCTCGGTGCCATCCGGATCTTGGCGCGTTGTGTTGCCTTCGGCCTATTCGCACATCGGTCCGCTACTGACGCCGCCTCACGTGCCAACGTATTTTCTCCGCATTTTATACCCTATGCCGCATAACAGGTCATGTGACTTGTTTATAAAACTTTTCATTGGTTCATTTTACTTTTGGTTTCCTAATGATGGAAGGCTTGATCATATGACCTAAAAATAACACTTTTCATTGGATGAAAACTTTTTTTTTCCCAAACGATGAAAGCCCCACCTTGTTTCTGGATGTTTCAGACTGAAGCTGGCGTCAGCATGAAAGCACCACCATCTCGTGGCTCCGTCGTGGTCATTCCGCGAGCAATCATGGCAGCCGCTCCCCACCAGAAGCCTGCAGGAGTCGGGGGCCCCCAAAACTTTTGTTGAATCCTCAAGGCGGAGGAGACACTTTCGAGAATGGGGTCCAAGACCTAGCAGACAGTCGTCCGATTTCCAAGGTGTCCCAGGGCCATTTCAGTGGACCAGGCCCAAAAAGAAAAGAGCCTGCCGCCATTTTGAGAGTCCTGTGGCAGCCGCCTATCGCTGCACCGCAAGAGTGGGCGCAACTCAGCTGAATTGCGGCTTTTGACACAGTGGACCAAAAGCGGACGGAATGGCAACTGAAACGGTAAAGGGGCGCCCCACTACAACAGACGAGACTCCACCTGGAGAGGCCCGTTCACGCCGCCTCCCCCCCCCCCGGGGCGCCCCACGCCGTTATTCGGAGCAGCATTGTAGGATACCAAAACCAGTGCGGCAACTTACTGGACATCACCTTGGTGCCATCGTTCTGCTGCCTTGGAACTATTCGCACAACAGTTTGCTACTGATGACCCACCCCCCGCGACGCCCCACGCCGGATGCCGAAATCAGTGCGGCACCCAGGCAACATCACCTGGGTGCCGTCCAGAAATCTGGACGTTGTGCTGCGTTGGGACTATTCGCACAGCCGACCGCTACTTCGTTGTTTTTCCCTAAAAATGTTTATATGTTTTTACTGTTTTTGTTTTGTTGTATATATTTATAAGTTATTAAAGTTTTATAATCTTACTACTTTGTTGGAGTGCTATATATTTTTAATGTGACACATAATTGTAAAAACTTTGATGTACAAAGAGTCATCCCTGGAATCTTCCGCTTCAGGCTCGGTCCCCTCCCCAATCACAATACAGGATGGTTTTCAGATAGTAGGAACGCGTGTGCTGTGACGGATCTCATCGAGTGTGGGCCTTGATCTACTATAACTCCTTTGAAGAGGGGTGATTCTTTACAGCTGGTGCCATAAACTACATCTGCAGGGCTAGCTGATAGCCTAGGACCGGCCTGGACAATCGGACACAGAGGAAAAGGAGTGTCAGAGGGTGCGGTAGTGAATAGGGCGAAAGGGAGGTGTCGGGCGGGCACAGGGTGTGATTCTCAGGGAAGAGCAGCGCAGATCGGGGGAGGTTTATTACCCATGCATAAGACAGAGAGCGGGGGTGACCAGTGCCTGGGGGAGATGCTTGCGAGGGTGGGGAGCCATGCTAAGGATCGACAGCGTGCAGAGAGTGGGTCTGGTCAAGTCATCTAAAATGGCTGCCGTGCACGACAAAAGTGTGGCATTTGAAAAAAGGCAAGATGGCGCAGACAATGTTTTTCAACACTTCCTGATTTCCTTCGAATCGAACATTAACAGACGTTGGGGCATATTACCAAAGTTAAGCGATATTTATCCCTAACGATGCTTAGCAACAAATTTTTTACCGCTAAGCATCGTCAGAAATTATCGCAGATAAACCTTGCTATTATCAAGGTTTATCGCAAATGCCATAAAAAACGACCGCAATGCATTAATATCGCTGAAAACTCAGCGATATTCATGCATTACCGAGCTAATGCTCTTAGCCATGTTATCCACCTCCCATTGGATAACATGGCTAAGAACTGCTCAGGGCAGGTGGTAGCTTTTGGAGATATTCGCGCTTAGCACGAATATCTCCAAAAGTTGGTAATAGGAGATAGCGATGTTAGCGACTGTTTCAAGTCGCTAACATCTTGGCATGCCCACTTTGCATGTCATTAGTGATAAATATCACTGACATGCAAAGTGGGGCCCAAGATGGTCGCTATCTCCTACTAGCGGTCGCTAACTGGTGTTAGCAACAGCTAGGTAATACAGAGATAATTTTATCTCCGCGAAGCGGAGCGCTGTTACAGATATATATCTTTTTTTGAACGTTAATTTCTCAAAATCCACTGAAGCACATATATTGAGACCTAGCAAAGGCACATCGAGCTACCAGTCCCTACAATTTTGCCAAGTTTCGTGCAAATCCATTCAGCCGTTCGATTATTATTATTATTTTTTTTTTGCCCCGCGGGGCCCTTTTAAAACCTCCGCATCAAACCTAGGGGGTCAGGGAGGATCTACTATGCCCCCTTATGGTCATTTGCCCCTTCGCTTTGGCCTCCTCTTGTCTCTCGATCCTACCGAGAGACAAGATGGCGGCCGCTACGGACTGTTTGGAATGTTTACAGACGCCGGAGAACCAATCAGCTTCGCAAAGCTCCGTAACGCGAAAAGTACGCGAAGCGGAGCGCTGTTACAGATATATATCTTTTTTTGAACGTTAATTTCTCAAAATCCACTGGAGCACATATATTGAGACCTAGCAAAGGCACATCGGGCTACCAGTCCCTAATATTTTGCCAAGTTTCGTGCAAATCCATTCAGCCGTTCGATTATTATTATTATATTTTTTTTTTGCCCTGCGGGGCCCTTTTAAAACCTCCACATCAAACCTAGGGGGTCAGCGAGGATCTACTATGCCCCCTTATGGTCATTTGCCCCTTCGCTTTGGCCTCCTCTCGTCTCTCGATCCTACCGAGAGACAAGATGGCGGCCGCTACGGACTGTTTGGAATGTTCACAGACGCCGGAGAACCAATCAGCTTCGCTTCACAAAGCTCCGTACCGCGAAAAGTCCGCGAACCGGAGCGCTGCCCGGTCCGCTGTTACAGATATATATCTTTTTTTGAACGTTAATTTCTCAAAATCCACTGAAGCACATATATTGAGACCTAGCAAAGGCACATCGGGCTAGCAGTCCCTACAATTTTGCCAAGTTTTGTGGAAATCCATTCAGCCATTCGGGCTAAAAGTGAGGCCAACCGCCCTATGGAAAACTCAATGTTAAAAACACGTTTTGGGACCCCCCTTTTTTCTCGGCCCCCCCTTGACGAACCCCCCCCAAATTTCCAGGGGCTGCTTAGAAACAAAATGTTCCATTTTCCAGAAAATTTCAGCCAATTCCGTCCACAAACGCCAAAGTTATTAGACATAGAATTTTCAAAAATCCCATAGAGAAAAAATCCTAACTATATATACCTACTGGCGACCGCCAGTAGGTAATATATATATATATATATATATATATATATATATATATATATATATATATATATATATATATATATATATATATATATATTCACTGAAAAAACCATAGGTTTCACACCAGTTATAGTTAGGAATTAGCATTTAAAAAACCTAGTAAATTCATTGAAAAAACCATAGGTTTCACACCAGTTATAGTTAGCTGGAAATTTTACTTGCATAAAACCATTGAAATTCCCACGTTATAGTTAGTTGGACTCACTATAACTTGCGCATGCAATGCACTGCTGATGACGTCACATATTACATCACTCATGACATGGTCAGTGACATCACTCATGACATCACTGATGACACCATCCAGTGAATGTGTGTCTTTCTGAAAAGTAAATATGTGTTATATATGTATATGTAAAACTTGATGGAAGAATAAATGTTTTAACAAGTGTTTACATGGATGTTTTTAAAAAAAAAATTGATTGCTTAACTGGCTTATTAAGTGTATCTTAGTGAATAGATATATTAGTGAGTAATGTTTAAATATTTAAATATATGTATTAGTGTTTCACTTTATGTATAAGCGGCTGCATGGGTTGGTGTGTAGCTACATGTGTAGGTATATGGATTATTAGATGTTTGTTTTAATATCAGTATGAGTATCTATATGGTTTGGTGGGGGTATTACTTAGCACATAGATGCATGAGTGACTGACTCTCTGTTTGTATGTGTTTTGAAGAAAGCATATGTGCAGGACTGTATGGGTGGATGACTGTGTATATGTGTGTGTTACTGACTGAATGACTGTCTCACTAGTGTCTTTATCAGTAAATACATATGTTTTAATGTAGTATATCTGAATATTGATGTATATAAGCGAGTATATGTGAGAGTGAGGGATTGTAAGAGTTCCTGTTTAAAATAGTATGTGTTTCTATAAGTGATTGTTTAAGAGAATAAGTATGTGTAAGTTTCCTTAGAAGTAAAGTGGTAGTGTGTGTATAGCTGTATATGCAAATAAATGGATGTTTAATAGTTTATTTGCATGTGTGAGTATGTGTGAGAGTATCTTTTGGATGACTGTTGGTGTGTAACAGGATGTATAGGTATATCACTACATATGATGAGTGAGTATATGTATGAGTGACTATATAGAACTGTTGGTGAATGAGTGGATGTGTATATAGATGGTGGAATTATTGAATTGGTTGTTGTAACTGGTATGGGTATCTCCATTTTTTTTGAAAATTTTAGTTTCTATTTTTGAATATGTGTTTCAAGGGTTACATTACAGTGAAAGGAGGTCTGTCACTCTGTCACAAGGATGGTGTCATCAGTGATGTCATGAGTGATGTCACTGACCATGTCATGAGTGATGTAATATGTAACATCATCAGCAGTGCATTGCACGCGCAAGTTATAGTGAGTCCAAATAACTATAACCTGGGAATTTCAATGGTTTTATGCGAGTAAAATTTGCAGCTAACTATAACTGGGGTGAAACCTATGTTTTTTTCAGTGAATTTAATAGGTTTTTTAAATGCTAATTCCTAACTATAACTGGTGTGAAACCTATGGTTTTTTCAGTGAATTTCAAAGGTTTTTTAATAGCAAATCTCTATAGGTATGAAATGTAATATTTTTTATAACGAATTTTATATTGTATAATTATGTAATAGTTTTTTTTTTATTTTTATTTTTTTTTTTTGCCCCGGAGCGCTCCTGGGGCGCGTACCGATGCGCTCACCGGTAAGTGCAGTGTTAAGGCGTGCCCCGGGGCGCGTACTGGTGAGCGTCCCGTTAGCGCTATTGCCACTAACGAAAACAACATCGTGACGTATCGCGTAGCCGAGTGATGCGTCATATGACGCACTGCGTAAGCGCACCCGGAAGCACGCGAGCGCATACGATCGCGCAACATTCCTGACGCACTTGCGCTACGCGCCCCCGGGCGCGACTACGGGCGCGCCCCGGGGCTCGTAACGTAAGCGCGTCGGGTCATGTGATCTGAAAATAACACTTTTCATTGGTGCAGATCAGTTTTGGTTTCCAAATGATGAAAGCCCGGATTATGTGACTTGAAAATAACACTTTTCATTGGTCCAGAACACTTTTGTTTTCCAAATGATGAAAGCCCCCACCTTTTTTCCTTATTCTGACTTTGTCCTGTGACTGAGGAAGACCACCACCATCAAAAAGACCACCAGAAGATTACATTGGTGGTCAAGAAGAAGAGGAGGAGGAGGATGATGAAGAGGAGGAACAGACCAGGCATTTCCTGCCTGAAGATAATCACCCCTACAAACCAAAAGAGCACTTCATATGGCAGTTTTACAAAATCCCAAGGGGTTTCAAAAAAGTCAACGCTGCGAAGCTGACTTGTCTGATTTGTGGTGCTGAGCTGTCCAGGGGGAACCCTAACAAAAAGTATTCCTTTGGGAATCATACTATGATTCAGCACATGATGCGTTTGCACCCAAACAACTATTCTGCTGCAGAGTTAAGGGACCTGTGCAGTAACCTACCCCTATCAACATCTAGACCCTCAACATCGAAAGAACCCACTCCATCGGGTCCAGAGGCAAGAGAGACGATGCCTACCATTCAACCCAAGTTTGCCCATTTTAAAATCGTGTGCAAATATTGTGGAAAGACACTTTGCTATGGTGAGCAAAGTATAAAACTTATCATCTGTGCTGGTGATAACCACAAGTGTAAAAAAAAAACCTATTTTCTTCCTGATATTTTTTGCTCCAGTTGAGCCATTTACAAATCCCTGTTTTTTGTTTCTCCCCATAAAAAATACCAAAAAAATATAAAACTGTTCAGAAAAGCCAAAAAAAGTAAAAAATGTTCTCAAAAACAATACAAAAAATATAAAACAACAAAAAGAATAAAAAAACAGTTCTTTTTAGAACTACCTTTAATTTTTAAACATAAACCTATATTTTGAAAGAATCTCTGTCAATCTTTTTTCTGCAGGGTACGCGTACCGGTACGTGCACCGGGGCGCGCACCGAGGCACGCACCAAAAAATAAAGAAAAAAAAATTAATGAAAGAGTGAGCATGAGGTAAGAACACAGAGAGAGTAATGTTAAGAGAAAGAGAGCTAGAGGGAGCAACACAAAGGGATTGTTTATTACATAGTAAAAAACAGAGAAGGTGTAATAGGGTGTAATTGAGAAAAGGAAAATGAATAAAGGAGCGAAAGAAGGGAAGAGAGAGGAAGAAGACTAAAGTAGACATACTGGGAGAATGTGAGTGGGTGATGAAAGTAAAAGGAAGGACAGTAAAGAATGGGGAATGAGGGGTAGTGACGGAACCGGAATAAAGGAACAACGGTGAGGGAGGGTGAGAAAAGAGCAGTGAGTGTAAGTAAAGAGGGGTGAAAGAGGGTGGATAAAACTAAATTAGGGTAAGACATGGGGAGTAACAGAGAGAAAGGACAGAGAGAGTAAAGGAAACAGTGACTGAAAGAGTCTGAGTGAAACAGCAAAGAAAGGTAAGTAAGGCAGTGTGGGTGACTTATAGAGAGTCAGTGGGTGTAGGTGGGGGTGTGGGTGTGTAAGGTGTGTGTGTGGGTGTGGGTGTGTGGGGTGTTTGGGTGTGGGTGGAGGTGTGGGTGTGTGAGATATCTGTGGGGGGTGTGTGGGTGTGGGGGGTATGTGTGTGGAGTGTGTGTGTGTGTGTGGGATGTGTGGGTGTGTGTGTGTGAGGTGTGTGTGCATGGGTGTGTGTGTGTGTGTATGATGTGTGTGTGTGTGTGGTGTGTGTGTGGGGTGTATGTCAGAGGTGTGTGTGTGTGTTGGGGGGTGAGGTGTGTGTGTGTAGGAGTGAAGTAAATGATTAAGGGAAAGAAAATGAGTGAGGGAGCAAAGGAAGGGAACAGAGGGTAAGGGAAGTAAAGAATGGGGACTGAAAGAAGTTGAATGTGTTAGGGGAAATAGGGAAAGGGGAGTAAACATTGAGAATAAGAATAAGTGAGGGAAGCAGAGTAATGAAACAGGAGTGAGGTAGGTTGAGAAAATAGTAGTGAGGTTAAAGCAAAAGGTGATGACAAACTACATTTTTTTAGTCGCACTTACCATATAATAAATGTTACTTTAATTACATTTTTTTACCACACTTTGTATCTGTGAAAGAGAGAAGAAAAAATAAGTTATAATTAGTAAAATATGTATTTTAAAATAAAAGATACAAATGAAGAAGTTAAAAATCATAACAGTGTATTTAGAAATAAAGTAAGAGTGAAGGACACAGAAAGGGAAATAAAGTAAGGTAGAAGGACAAAAAGAGGGAAAAAGAAATAAAAGGAGAGCAAATTACTAAGAGTAAAGCATATAGATTCACTGACAGAGAGGAAGAGAAGAAGAGAAAAATGAACTAAAGGTAAGAAAGATACTAAAAGAATGTGAGTTAGCAAAACTAAATCAGGAAACAGGAGTAAGTAAAAAGATAATGACTGAGAGGAAAAGGAGTCTAATTAAGGATGCATTTAGAAGAATGAGGAATGGAAGATAACTGAGAGTAAGTGAAGGAGAGTCATAGAGTGAAGGGATGAAGGGAGAGAGGATAATATAGAAGGATTGAGGGAAAAGGAGTGAGGAAGTTAGTAGACAGAGAGACTAAGGGAAGGACTGAGTGAAGTGGAGTCCAATGAGTGAGGAAAGAAAAATGAGTAAGGGAGCAAAAGAAGGATAGAGAGGAGAATAGGACTAAAGCAGTGGTACTGAGAGAAAGTGATTCGGTGATGAAAGTAAAGAGAAGGACACTGAAAGATAGGAAATGTGGGGTAGTAATGGAACCGGACTAAAAGAAATGGGTTGAAGAACAATGAGAGAGGAGCAGTGAAGTTGTTGTAAGAGAAATGATAGAAGGTAGATAAACACAAGTGAACATAACACAAGGAGAGTGAGAGACTGAGGAAATAGAGGTAGTGAACGGAAAATAGAGAGAAGAGGTCAAAAGAAAGGAGTAAACAAAGATAAGCGAGGGAGAGTGGGTGATTTATAGTGATAGAGTGCGACAATACTGCTGAGTGAGTAAAGAGGAATTACTAAAAGAGCAAAGGAGGAAAAGACGGAAAAGGGAAGTAAAGCAGAGAGACTGAACGCTGAATAGTTATGCAAGGAAGAGAGGGGATGCAGACAGTTGAAATGAGAATGGGGGTTGTGAAAGAAGTGGAGTAAAGGAACGGGGGTGAAAGAGAGTGAGAGAAAGACATTATAAGTGAGTAAAAAGAGCTGAAAGAGGGTGGAAAAAGGAAAGTGAGTGTGAGACAATGGGAATACAATTTAAATTACACAATACAAACTATAGAATAACTTGTACAACATGTTACATAGTTTATTTTTGCTGTTCTCAGAATATATTGAATTTCACTTAAAACAGTGAGTTCCAATTACTCATCATATAACAGCGGGAAAAAAACCACAATCTAAAATATTGTGTTTTAAAAAAAACCTTAGAAACTTAAAAATCACAAATGTACACTAATCTTTGATTCACTTACTTTTCCTTTAGGACAAATAGTATATCATGAAGGTCCTTTTCGTTGAAAAGTACTCTGCTGTTCACTAAAAAATCCATTTCATCGACTTTCTAGAAGAAAAGCTCCAAGAACATCTGAAATATTTTCATTATTTTCATATACTCCTTTTTTTCAGTCATGACTCTTTGCTCATTCCTTCACTTTTCCTTAAGGCCAAATAGTGTCAGATGTATGAGTATATTTTCAAATTAATTAAAAGAAACTCTGAAATTACAGTTTTTCTGACGTTCTGAAAGAAAGGCACATACAACATTTTCACAATATTTAAATATTCGTAATTCCATCTCTGACTCACTCATGTTCATCATTTTGTATAATACTGATATCACTTACTATGAGATCCACTTACAGTACCTATATGAGAAGTCAATTTTTTATATTATCTTGATCACTTTTACTCAGAATATAATTTTAAACAGTAAACTAACTTTTATTAACAGCTCCCGTCTTCATAGGCCAATTACATTTACTTAAATTTTGGTTCTAAAAACACTAGGTAAGAATTTTTTAAGTCAAAAGGCAAACGTTGTTTGAAAGTCAAATGAGTGTCATTACAGTGGGTCCAACCTTTACGACATTTTAAATAGCATGTGTAATGCCCTGATGTTGTTGAAGGACCGTCATGATAAATAATAGCTACAGTTGTAAAAGTTCTTCCTGAAATTGATAACTGAGAAGCCACTAAATTTTTAGTAGAAGTTATCAATTTACTTCCATCAGGTCTACATCGTTGGAACATTAAAATGACATACTGACCATAATTTTGTAAAAATAATGTAGACAGCATTGCAGACTTACATTGAGTACACACCATATTGTGATCAGCTGCTTTAACTCGATTATTAAAAGACACTGATTTGCAGTCTGGTAAAGTCAAATATATAAATCTTTCAGTGTCCATTCTAGTACTACTTGATAAACTACAATTGTCGCAGTCATGCTGCCATTGATAAGAAAGACTAAAAATATTTTTTATATCTACTCCTTCATCTTCCAATACATCAAACATATACATTAAAAATTCGTGACAATCCTGCTGAATATTCTGTGAAAATTGATTTTGACCAGAACATATGTCTAGAAGATTTCGAATTTCTGAAACACTTCCTATTTTTGCTCTATCACTGCTACATTTCTGAAACACAGAATTCAATAAACAGCAGAATGTTTCGTCCCGATTTTCAACAATTTGTTCTTGTAAATTTTGAAGAAAAAAAACAACATTAAGCACTACATTAGCATAGCAGTTGACACCAGAACTGTTTTCAAACTGAAATCCAACAACATCTTCAACAGAATCCTTTTTCTTTCTGCTTACAATTACAGTTTCATCTACTTTTTGTCTTTTTGCTAGTACCCCACTGAAATTATTCTCATTTCTTCTTTTTCGGCCTACCACACGTTTTTCAAACAGAGGATATTGAGGCAAATATGGAGCATATTCTCTTCTTAACCTATTGTATTCTTTAACACAATCTAGATCTGTACAAATCTTTGTCTCATCACACTCAACCAAGTACAATCCTGATAAAGTTCTGACTCGTGATAATGCCACATATGCCATACCTTCTTTAAGCACAGAAGTTCCAATGTTCACCAGAGCACTATCTACACTTAAACCTTGAGATTTATGAATTGTCACCGCATATGCCAGACAAATAGGGAACTGTTTTCGGCGAAAATATAAGTCTTTCACAAGTAAAAATCTAGCAGAACAATGACTGATTTGCTGTACTTCCTCAATGCCATCAAATTTAATTTTTAGAAATTCATTCCATCTCTATTTCTGTAATTCACAAAATCAACAACATGACCCGTTGCTCCATTTACCAGACCTCTTTCAACATGAAAATTCCTTCTCAAAATGATACGACAATTTAAACACACATTCAGAGTCTTTTCAAAACCAGCAATTTTAGATATACTCTTCTCTAATGAATCCAATTTTGATTTCAAATTTTCAGACAAAATAATTGTTGCTCCCTTATGCTCTATTTTAACTACAGCTTCCAGTTTCACAATCTCTTCATTTTCTAAATTTAACATTTTGTTGTTGAACATCTAACATTCTTTCGCAGTTGGCATCAAACATATCCCAGATTTGTTGTCAGTAATTTTCTTAAAAATATCCTCTGGAAGAATGTTTTCATCTGGATACAAGTTTGAAATTAATCGTGCATGTAAAGCTTCCTTTCCATGCTCACTTAGTTTTTCGATTCTTGTAGAATATTTTTATAATCTTCATCCTTTGCCTGTCGCATATTTTGAAGCAGTTCTGCATATTTGAAGTTTAACCATATATTAACGTTTCAATGCTTCCTAGGCACTTCCTGGTAACTTCATGCGTGTGCATTTTAAACACAGGTTGTCCTTTTACTGGAGTCAACTGCAGTAGATCTCCAAAAACAATAATGTGTTTTCCTCCAAATAAGACATCATAGTCTGTTCTAAGAATTTCTTGCATTCTCAAGTGCACAAAAGCAAGCATTAGATTTGAGACCATGCTTACTTCATCAATGATAAGAAGTTTCATTTTCTTCAGGATTCTCGAAACTTCAGAACACGCATCTCCCGATAACTTGTGGTATTGCAATTTATTATCATGCTCAACTGGTAGCATCAGTAAACGATGTAATGTAATCCCTTTAATGTTATGTGCCGCCAGCCCAGTTGGAGCGGTTACAACACAAGACAGCGGTGATTCAGTCCTTTTCTGCAAATAAGTTGCAATTGCTTTAATCAGAAAACTTTTTCCAGTTCCCGCTTCTCCACTCACGTACAGTCAGACAGGCTTAAATGATGTACATGAGCACTCTTTTTTCTCATGACTGAATCCATGTTCAATCTGTTCTGTGACTTCGTCATATATCTGTTTCTGCTCAATGTTTAGTTGTTTCACCAAATCTTCTAAGTAAATTACATCCTTTTCAGCTTGTTCCATAGCTCTTTCCACCTCACCCATGGCAGTGGCAGCCTCATTTGGAATAATTGGTCCTCCTAGTGGATCCTGACTCAATGAAGTAGAACTCTGACTGCCTTGAGAACTGTCTCTAACAATCTCTGCAGCAATTGTGGCTTCTTGCTCTATTTCTTCGTTCAACATTTGCAGATAATTTGGAAAAACAGGACATTCTTTGGTATCCTTGGTTGCATTAAAAGAATCTTCGTAACAGAGAAAATCTCCAAGTAGTTCCTCTTCTCTACGCCATGGTTTAAAGAGTTGCAAAAGAGCCAAATAGTAAAATTCCCTTTTGTCTGGATTTTCGCAACTCAATTTTCGATGATTAATCAAATGACCTTTTCTCTGTTTCACTAGACATCCTTCACATCCAATGACAGCATATATTCCATTATTGATATCTTCTCTGATGTTTCTCTTATAAATATAGCTTTGCAGAACTTCATAGAGACAAGCGTTCTCAAGGTGAGGACTTCTATTTGGATAGTATGTATCCAACATGTTTGTCTTCAAAATATCTGTACTTTCTGGTTCTTTCTCCGCCAAATACTCTATTTCTTCTACAGATTTCAAAACTCGGTTTTGTGTTGCAGCAAGACCTAGACTCACCCAAATGATGGTTCTAGATTTGGCATATAGACTTGCTGATGACAATCGATCAGAACATTCATATGCTCCAATTTCTCGATGTGACAACATCTTCAGACTGTAACTGTATAATTTCTTGCTTATACCCTTTTCATGTGAAATGTCCTCCCACATTTCCTTCAGTTCTGTCTTTTCTTTTTTTGTGATGTAAGACGTCACATATCGAGCCACAGCAATAGAGTTGTCAGCAACGAACTGAATATCCATGTTAGCATTCCACATGGACAAAATCACTGGGTTGTAGACGTTGATGTACTTGGACTCTTCGTTTCTTTTTAAATTGTATGTATTTTTTGGTGATTTCCTTGTCACAGTATGTCGTAGAGAAGACATCAAATTATTTACTCTTCCTTTAGAAATCACTGGTCGTGGAAAGCCGAAACGACATTTTGTGTAGAACTTTTCCTTGTTTTTGAATTTTCAACGACAATACTTCCCACAACGATGGGATTGAAAGCGTAAAACTTGTTGCCTTAAACTGTTTTCCTCAGTAGTTTTCGGAACAGCACATGTTGAATACTCTTCAATGAAACTCATCACTGTTTCATCCGAATCTGTTCCAAATGTGGGTGCATCTTCAATCCATAACAACATATGTATGTGAGGAGCACCTCTCGCTTGATACTCCTTTCTCCAAAAGAAATCCAAAACCTCTCCAAGGGGAGGATTTTTTTTGTTGGTACTAAAAGACATCATAGCTTCAAATCTATGATTAAAATATCTGCATACATTCACTGGATCCAAAGAACACAGTTCTCCAGGTTTTTTGAATTCTATATTTTGTATATTTGCATTTGCCTCGCGTATAAATTGAAGTAAGTCGTCCCATGCATACTCGGCACAGCTAAGAGTGAGGAACCATGTAGGAGTTCCTAAGTTTCTTAGCATACATTTCAATTCCCCATGACGACGGTACCAATACTCATTTGTACCACGCTGACATGCCATGAGATTGATTAGATGAGATTCCAAAATATTATCTTGCAGATTGACTTTCTCCATAAAGTCCCTCGCCGAAACATTTTGCAGATGTGCTCCACTTTTCAGTATATGATTTACTGCATAAGAAAGCCCAGACAAGTCACTTTCATACAGTAGATAAAACAAATAGGGAATGCATTGACGAAACCTTGGATCTTCAGCATATAATCTTAAAGTCCGGTATTCAGATGCAGGAATTTGAAGTGGTTGATCGTCATATCGTCCACCTCGACCTGTTGGAAATAGCTGTGGAAAACAACGAGCTTCCAAACTTTCTTCCCATACACTAATGGGACTTCCTTTTGCTGCTTTCATTTGAAACAAGTCAATTGCATTCCCCATTACTTCTTTGGAATGCAAAGGATGAACAGTATAATGTTCATATATTTCTTCACTTCTAGACACATCAACTTTTTCAATTTGGCCGGCTGAACAATCACTGTCTTCTTCTGCAGCTATTTCCTCTGCTCCAACACATACATGTTCGTAGTACTCATTGTTTTTGATTAAATACAAAGTTGCCTTTTTGACTTTCCTAACATCCACTAAATCGTGCCAGATTTTCTTACTCTTTGTCGGAACCCCATTAACTAGAATAACTAAAGGTTCCTCTTCTACTTTTTCTATACCAATTGTATCAATATTTTTCTTGAAATCTAGAGGCAAATAAACAACTCTTCCCTTTAATCCTCTCTGCAAATCTGAAGGAGGCAATTTCCCTATCTTAGGCTCCATGCGAACAATAGCCTGAAAAGGATAGACACATTGAATTAAAATAGATTCATATGTATTTAAATCCATCAATTCAGCAGGAATGTCTACCAACTCAAGATTATTATGAACAGCTCTAGCAGGCATTCTGTTTTCATTTAATTTATTATAACAATATTTACAAATACGCTGATCAGAACTCAAATCAAAATGCTTCCATTCACTATTATTTTCCATTTCACTTTTTCCATATAAATCAGCTAACCTAGTCTGAATCTTATAATGAGTCCGTCGACAACACACACAAGTAAAATTAGGCCTTTCACTTGATTTTACCTTAAACTTAGTAATTTCCTGGTCAAACTTTTCTGTACTTGAAATCTGTACATTGTCTTCCACATTACCTTCTATTACTGTGTCAATTTCTACACTGTCCTCTTTTTCACCAAAATAACAAAACTCAATGTCTTCACAAATCATCTTCACATCAAATTCAGTTCCATGCAAAAGAGCACTGTTTAACTGTTTAAGCTTGAGTGCTGGACTTTTTGCATAATACAACCTTCTCACTAATTTCCTCATTTTGTTATGAAGAACTGCTAACATCCTAAATTGATGAAAAACACTCTGACATACTTTTCTTGAAAGACAAGCCAGTGAACGGCCTTCTAAACCTGTCTTTTCTCTCACTCTGCAAGGATCTAAGTCTTGCAACATCTTCATTTTTTGTTTTAAAATTTTCTTACTATATGTACGTAAGAAATTACGAAGCAAATCGATTGATTCCTGTTGCACACTACAAATACTACTACACTTCCAAGTGTACACTGGACCCTTAGTACGTCTCCCTAAAACTTCATCAGTTAACACCTCTTCTGCATCTCTAGACACAAGTTTCTCTTTTTCAATCGGACAACCATCTTTCACCTCATATGCTCGACCACTGGTGTCAACTGCATGCACCAAATCATTCTCCTGAAAGTAACTCTCCTCATTAAAAAATGGCTCACAACTTGAACTATGCATCCATTCTCCAGAAAAAACTTTACAAAAATTAGTCCGATTAATTACTCTTTTGCATCTACTCTTTGATTTGAAAACATCAATTGTCTTGTTAAGTGTCCTAATTCTATTGATTACTAAAATAAATAATTTTTTCTTAACTTCAAAAGCCTGATCAACAATTTTCTCTACATTTTTCTTTTTCTTGTAAAAAGCAGCTCTCTGTTTACCTTTCTTAATGTTTTTTAACAAATTTAAAACTACCCTATTGCGAAACATTTGTTTACGAATGTACCTAAATTGGTTTTGCCTTCTATTCCTATACATATTATTCTCTCCTGCTGCAGTATTAACATTTTTGTGGGGCCTCTCCTTCATCTTCAAATTTGCTCTCTCCTTCTCTTTATTTACATTGTCATCAACATTTTTTTTTATCTACATATGTTCCGAAAGAAAGACTTAGTTGTCTTACCAGGAGCTTTTTTCCTGTCTTTTGAAGTATTTGTTGTAGAAGAGTGCTTTAATTCCGTTGCTGTTTTTAATTTTTTCCGCTTCACATCTTTTATTCTCCTTTGCCTTGACGGCATATTTCCTTACTATGCAAATCTTGATTTCAATCTGTGATAAAGAAAAAAGATAACACATTTTAGACCACTATTACCAAAGAACAAAGCAATGACAATAAGCAAACGATATAAACACTACTTTAAAACATATCTAAGTTTACATCACAACAACTATGTAACTAGGATTAAGACATAGAAAAAGAGCTAGAGGAACTAACATAAAAAAATACAGTGAGTCAGACAAAGAAACAGATAGAGGAAGTAAAACATAGAAAAGGAGTAAGACAGAAAGAGTGTATAATATGTTGTAAGGCAGAAAAAGGATGTAATAAGGAGAGGGAGTCAGTCAAAGAAATGGACATAGGGAATAAGTTAGAAAAAAGATATAACAGGGTGTAAGACAGAGAGAGGGTGTAAGAGGGTGTAAGACAGAGAGACGGTGTTAGAAGGGGACAGGACGTAAAAGAGACTAAAACACAGAGAGGCTCTAAAAGGTAGAGAGATAGACTAAGTTTGAGAGAGGGTGTAAGAGGAACTAAATGAGAGAGAGGATGTAACAAGGAGTAATAAGAGAAAGGGAATACATCAGAGACAGGGTATAAGAGAAAGTAAGTTAAAGAGAAAGTATATGAGAGTGTAACACAGAGTCAGGATGTAAAAATGAATGAGTCAGAGAGAGGATGTTAGAAGGGGACTGATGGAAAAATAGAGTAAGTCAGGAAGAGAATATAACAGAGACTTATACATTCTTCATAATAATTTGTAAAGAAACCTTGGTGCATAAAGGAATTGTATTTTATAAATGAGCGAGGTTTCAATAGTGTAATGAAAAGCTTATACATATGACCTTTTCTCTGTTTTTCAAATGTTATTCTGAAAAAAGATTGTGAGGCCTAAGCAGGAGTGCAGATGAGATGAAGCCTGTCCAGGGGAGCACAAAAGGTGAGGCTTGTGTCCAAGAGTGCAGTGGACAGGACTTCATAAAGCCTATCCCCCACTGCACTCTTAGACACAACCCTCACCTCCTTTGCACCCCTGGACAGACCTCTCTTGCACTACACTCTTCAACTCAGGCATCACCTCCTCTGCCCCACGATGCAATCCTTACCTCATCTGCAACCCTGAATACACCTCAACTCATCTGCACCATTAGACAGGCATCAGTTTATATACACTCTTGGACACGCCTCATCTCATCTGTACCCTGTTACCATCAATTATACTCAATGTATTGAGGCCTGTCCAAGGGGCACAGATTAGATAATGCTTCTCTAAGGGTCAGAGGAGGTAAGTCCTCTCCATTGCACTCATGGGCACAGGCCCCAACTCCTTTGCACCCCTGGACATACCTCACCTCATCTGCACAATCCACTTCATAATTTGAGGAAACACAGGTGACATAATTGTGAAAGGTTCAAATATTTTTATGTAATCTTGCATACACTATTTATTCCTTCTCAAAAATATAAAAGCCATTGATTTGCCCCAAAATCTTTTTTTTAATAACATTTTAGAAACAGAGCACAGCTCCTATGTACAACCATTCAACTTCACTACTGAAACCTTCACAAAATAAAAATCCTCTATCTTGCAAATGTAGATACCAAGCATTATCAAAAAGCATGACACAAACCAACAGCAAAGAAGCTCAAGGCCTCATTTATGAGGCCCTGCGTCAGTTTTGCGCTGCTGATGCCTCACTTTTTGTGACGCATCGGCAGCATAAAACATGTGCCTTATTGCGCCATATTTAAAAAGTGACGCATCTAGGTAGATGCGTCACTTTTTAAACCCCTGCGCCACATTATACCTGCGTCAGGTATAATGTATGCAGAGGGGGCGTTCTCCCGTAAAAAGCCTCGTAATAGTGACGCAGTGAAATCTATGAGATTTCACTGCATCACTTTTAGGACGCTGTTACGTCAAAATCTTGCGCCTGTCTCACAGCAGGCGTAAGACTGACGCAAGCCCTTTCACATGGGGATTTCCTCATGTGAAAGGACGCATTGCTGGAGTTGCATTACTTTTGTGACACACTCCAGCAATGCGTCACTTTTGCGCTTACAGATATGTCGGAAATACTGACTTATCTGTAAGTCCTTGCGACATGATGCGTCATACATTAAATATAACGCATCATTGGTGTCGCAAGGAGTGCGCAGTGAAAAGTGAAGCATCGCTGTTTTCATAAATAAGGCCCTCAGTGTGATTCCTAATCTGAGGTAACACAGGTGACATGATTGTGAAAGGTTCAAATATTTTTATATAATCATGCACACACTATTTATTCCTTCTCAAAAATATAACATCCATTGATTTGCCCCCAAATCGTTTTTTAAATAACATTTTAGAAACAGAGCGCAGGTCCTATGTACAAGCATTCAATTTCACTACTAAAACCTCACTATTTCACAAAATACAAATCCTGTATCTTGCAAATATTCCTACCAAGCATTACCCAAAAAATGACACAAACTAACAGCAAAGAAGCTCAGTCTGCTTCCTAATCTGAGGTAACACAGGTGACATGATTGTGAAAGGTTCAAATATTTGTATGTAATCATACACACACTATTTATTCCTTCTCAAAAATCTAAAACCAATTGCTTTGCCCCAAAATCGTTTTTTGAATAACATTTTAGAAACGGAGTGCAGGTCCTATGTACAAGCATTCAATTTCACTACTGAAACCCATTGATTTGCCCTAAAATCGTTTTTTAAATAACATTTTAGAAACAGAGCGTAGGTCCTATGTACAAGCATTCAATTTACCTACTGAAACCCATTGATTTGCCTCAAATTATTTTTTAAATAACATTTTAGAAACAGAGCACAGGTCCTATGTACAAGTATTCAATTTCACTACTGAAACTGACTGATTTGCCTCAAAATCGTTTTTGTAATAACATTTTAGAAACAGAGCGCAGGTCCTATGTACAACCATTCAACTTCACTACTTAAACCTCACTATTTCACAAAATACAAATCCTCTATCTTGCAAATGTAGATACCAAGCATTATCAAAAAGCATGACACAAACCAACAGCAAAGAAACTCAGGGCCTCATTTATAAGGCCCTGCGTCAGTTTTGCGCTGCTGATGCGTCACTTTTTGTGACGCATCGGCGGCAAAAAACATATGCCTTGTTGCGCCATTTTTAAAAAGTGACGCATCTAGGTAAATGAGTCACTTTTTAAACCCTTGCGCCACATTATACCTGCGTCAGATATAATGTATGCAGAAGGGGCGTTCCCCCACAAAAAGCCTCGTAATAGTGACGCAGTGAAATCTATGAGATTTCACTGCATCACTTTTAGGACGCTGTTACGTCAAAATCTTGCGCCTGCCACACAGCAGGCGTAAGACTGACGCAAGCCCTTTCACATGAGGCTTTCCCCATGTGAAAGGACGCATTGCTGGAGTTGCGTCACTTTTGTGACACACTCCAGCAATGCGTCACTTTTGCACTTACAGATACGTCAGAAATATTGACTTTTCTGTAAGTCCTTGCGACATGATGCGTCATACATTAAATATAACGCATCATTGGTGTCGCAAGAAGTGTGCAGTGAAAAGTGACGCATCGCTGTTTTCATAAATAAGGCTCTCAGTATGCTTCCTAATCTGAGGTAACACAGGTGACATGATTGTGAAAGGTTCAATTTCTTTTATGTTATCATGCACACACTAATTATTCCTTCTCAAAAATGTAAAAGCCATTGATTTGCCCCAAAATCGATTTTTGAATAACATTATAAAAACAGAGTGCAGGTCCTATGTACAAGCATTCCATTTCAGTACTGAAAACTCACTATTTTACAAAATACATTTCCTCTCTCTTGCAAACATTCCTACCAAGCATTACCCAAAAAATGACACAAACCAACAGCAAAGAAGCTCAGTCTGCTTCCTAATCTGAGGTAGCACAGGTGACATGATTTTGAAAGGTTCAAATATTTTTATGTAATCATGCACACACTATTTATTCCTTCTTAAAAATGTAAAGCCATTCATTTGCCCCAAAATCGTTTTTTCAATAACATTTTAGAAACAGAGCGCAGGTCCTATGTACAAGCATTCAATTTCACTACTGAAACCCATTGATTTGCCCTAAAATCGTTTTTTAATTAACATTTTAGGAACAGAGCACAGGTCCTATGTACAAGGATTCAATTTGACTACTGAAACCCATTGATTTGCTCTAAAATCATTTTTTAAATAACATTTTAGAAATAGAGCGCAGGTCCTATGTACAAGCATTCAATTTCACTACTAAAACCTCACTATTTCACAAAATACAAATCCTCTATCTTGCAAATATTGAAACCATGCATTTTCAAAAAGCATCACATAAACCAACAGCAAAGAAGCTCAATGTGCTTCTTAATCTGAACTCTCTATCTATATTGAATGAATCATAACTCACCTTTACAAATGCTTTGGGAGATTGAGAACAGTGTCAGATACACACACCAATATTTCTTTAGCAGAGCAAAAGGTATGTTCTCCAGGCACTGCAACCATGAATGGCACAAAAAACCTCTAATTCTACACACATATCCCTTTTTGTTAACCAATTAAAACTCTTCCCTCTCTATTTTCAAACCAACACCCTTCCCCCCCCTCAGCCCTTTCTACCTGTTACCATAGCAACTCCCTCCTCACTGAGCTCTCAGGATTAAAAGTTTATTCTACAATGTTGCAAATGAACTCAGCAAGGATGTTTGACCTCTCAATACACCAGCTTATCAGGTGCAATCTTTCTTTTAATGACTCTTTCTTAACCATTCAAATTACTTCTTTCACAGAACAGAACCATGCACCCTAACTTTCAGTTTTCAACTTTCTGAATCCACCAATCATTGCTTGTGATTCAAGAGCACTGAAACTCCTCAGTTTTTTTTGCAAACTCCTACTGTTCCAACTGCCATTTTATTCCTACACTTCATCTGACTGCACCAGAACCTCCTCTCACCATGTATTCTGTCCGGATTATTGGACATAGCTATATCCACTGGGCTCAAAGGTATGCAGCTCTCAGAAATTTTCACAACCTTGATTTACCAAATGTGCACATCAAATGGATTGGTTAAAGAGGATTGAGATGTCATCAATTGATACCATTGGTGAAAACCTTTCACGATCTGCCACACCCTGACCTTATAATTTTGCACTGTGGTGGAAATGACCTAGGCACTTTGACTGGGGTAGGTCTGAAAATGGTTTTAAAGGACACCTTTAGGCAATTGATGACACTTTTTCTGCAAACTGCCTTGGTATATTCCAATACATGCCAAAGACAGAAATGGAAGTGGTCCAACCAATTTTGTCCACAATTTGAGAAAGCACGGAAACATGTGAATACATCTGTTTCTGCTTACATGAGAGACTATGGAATGGGTTCAATATACAACAACAACTTGCGTTACAACATGCAAGATATCTACAGAGGAGATGGTGTGCACTTCTCAGATGAGGGGAATAGAATATTCCTCCTGAATTTAAGACTGTTCATTGGTACCTACTTGTAGGTACCTAAATCAGCCACAGAACCCAAAAGCTCTTTTCAGGGCTACCCTACCTCTGATCACGCTAAATGATTATCTTTTTCTAACTTTTTTCACTATTTTTCACCAAAGTACGCTCCCCGGTACGCTCCCCGGTACGCGTACCGGTCGCTCCCCCCGCGAAAATTATTATTTATTTTCTTGGGGCCTATATGGGCCTCCTAAGACCCCCTCAGAAAACCTAGGGGGTCAGGGAGTGTCTACTGTACCCCCTTTTACCAATTCCCAACGTTGGTTGTCCTCCATCTTGTGTCTCAATTCTTCCGAAACACAAGATGGAGGACTCCCGTTGCGCTTACCGGTACGCGTACCAGGGTGCGCACCGGTAAGCACTCCCAAAAAAATTTAAAAGTTAATTTACATAAAAACCTCTGTAGAGATGTTCACCAAATATAGAATAGGCCATACTACATGCCAGTCCCTACCATTTTCCCAAATTTGAAGGAATTCCATTGAGCCATTTGGCTGTAGCCCTGTCTAAATATCCTGAGGTAAATTACATGACAAAAACACATCTGAAGTGTTAGAATTTACAACCAATTAAAATGTTACTTTCATTTTCTACTAATATTTCCTGACATTTGATTGGTTATGTACATGAATATATATAAAAAAAGAGAGGGAAACACAGCCATTTTGACTACTACTTCCTGAAGTACATTTGAAAAGGATTTTCACTGAAAACTTCAACTGCTTTCACAAAGGTAAGTTGTTATTTTGGAAAGTGAAGTATGTTGTGCACTTTGAGTTAATTTGGGAAAACATTTTCTGATAGTTATATACTATCCCTCTGTAATAGTTATAGATTGAGATAGGCTTCTCTGTAATAGTTATGGATTGAGTTAGGCTTCTCTTGTATAATTATGAATTTACTTAGGCTTCATAACATGCACTTTTTAATAGTTCTACTTCCTACCTGAAACCATACACTGCCGAAAATTTACTTCACTGTTAAATGCTCAGAAATACCTGTCTGAACTTAAACCCAAAAGTACCCTAACTCAACTGATAACGTTTTTTTATGCAATTTACAGAAAGAAAATGGAAGAAAAACAACAATTCAATGGTATTTCTTTCAAAGTAAAGATTGAAAACAATCCAGATGAAAACAAAGATGTTTTGAATTTCATGGATGACTCTATAGACCAGCAATTAATTGACTGTTTTGAACAAATTGAATCATGCAATGATAATTATGAAGAAATTCCAGTCAATATAATGTCAGAAGTTTTATTAAATTTTGAAAAAGAATCAGAGAATACATTTATATTTATAAATCAAAAATTGTTTGAGACATTATTCATTTTTATATGTAATTCATGAAGTAGTACCAAATTCATTATAATATAAAGTGAGACTTATAGTATTCTGTGCAACTTTTTTGTCTTACATAGTAAGTTTACTCATTTTCATCATCATAAGGGAGCAGGATAGACTACACATGATCCCCTAGGCCTTCTCAGGGAGTCCTTAAAGTATCTATTTCTGCTTTCCTGACAGACTATGATATGGATTCCATATACCACAATAACTTCTGTAACAACATGCAAATTATCTACAGAGGAGACAGTCTACATTGAATTTAAAACTCTGCATTGGTACCTACATGCTAGTACTTATATCACCCACATAACACAACAACTCTATGCAGAGCTACCCTACCTCTAAACACTTTAAATTATTATTTTACTGTTTCGCTGGGTTTTCCCCTTGGTACGCTCCCCGGAAAGCTCCCCGGTGCGCGTACCGCGCACTCCCCCCGCGAAAATTGATTTTTTTTTTGTCCCGCGGGACCCTTTTATGGCCCCCACATCAAACCTAGGGGGTCAGGGGGAGTCTACTCTGCCCCTTATGGTAATTTAAACCTTTTTTTTGCCACCTGTTGTTTCTCGATCCTACCGAGACACAAGATGGCGGACGCTCCGGACTGTTTGGAATGTTTACAGACACCCGAGAGCCAATCAGCTTTCTGCTCGCGAACTCGCGTAGCGCGCTGGTACGCTCCCCGGTCCTAGACAACAATTTCACACACAATGTTTGATATTAATTCAAAAACATTATTCCATTCTTTTACCATGCGAAATAGATCCTGCAGTGAACAAAAACACAAAAAGCCCAACAAACATGCAAACAGATGTCCAATGTACACACAAAAGGTCAGTTTAAACGTTTTAAAAGTAGAGGAAGACTCTACTGTTTATTCTCAGTAAAAAATAATAAATTTTAAATTTCTCTTCAAGGTATAATACATAAATGTACAATCATTGCAAAACCAAATGGGGTTACCAGAAGAAGGTAAAGTATATAGGGTGAGAAATTCAGTGCTCGTGTGAAAAGAGAGAGAAGACCAACCGGTCAGGGAACAATGAATCATAGAATTGTTATTGAGTTATTGATTTGAGTTCAAACAGAGCCTGCCCTCCATAGTTACTGCAAAGAAATGTCAATCTTTTTGTCTTTGCGACAGTCAGTTTACTCAAAACGTTGTATCTTCAGCGGGGGATGGAGTGGGCCAGGGCAAACGAGATGCAGGCTCAAAAGTGGCCTTCAAAAAACACTCGTGTTGGCATCACTGGTTTACGGCTCTTTTATGTTCAAATCACCTGGTAGGCGTCTGCTGGAGAGCTGCGTCATACCGTCGTTTCTGGGATTTGTAGTCCGCTTAGTGTGCTTTAATTTTTTATCGCTTGTAAGCTCTCCAGCAGACGCCTACCAGGTGATTTGAACATAAAAGAGCCGTAAACCAGTGATGCCAACACGAGTGTTTTTTGAAGGCAGCCCCTGATGATGGGAGGAGTTCCCTGAAACGCGTCGGGCAAGATTGAATGAAGCGAGGTGGTGAAAGGCGCTGACTAATCAACCCGGAGGGCGGAGGACTGTCGTGTGCCTCCTGAAGCTTCAGGCATTTGGGAGTTAATATTACAACACGGCCGCCTGGGCCGTGGGGAGAGCACCATCAACTGCTGCGAACATGACCCTTCACAGCGGAGTGAGGCGGACGCTTTCAAACCGATTGAAGGCTGAGCACAGAACTCCATGTCAATGACACAGCGCACTGAACCACGGAAGCAGCCTACTATAGGCAAACTAATGTGCCTGATTATCAACAAACACTCGACTTTACTTACAAGCGATAAAAAATTAAAGCACACTAAGCGGACTACAAATCCCAGAAACGACGGTATGACGCAGCTCTCCAGCAGACGCCTACCAGGTGATTTGAACATAAAAGAGCCGTAAACCAGTGATGCCAATACGAGTGTTTTTTGAAGGCAGCCCCTGATGATGGGAGGAGTTCCCTGAAACGCGTCGGGCAAGATTGAATGAAGCGAGGTGGTGAAAGGCGCTGACTAATCAACCCGGAGGGCGGAGGACTGTCGTGTGCCTCCTGAAGCTTCAGGCATTTGGGAGTTAATATTACAACACGGCCGCCTGGGCCGTGGGGAGAGCACCATCAACTGCTGCGAACATGACCCTTCACAGCGGAGTGAGGCGGACGCTTTCAAACCGATTGAAGGCTGAGCACAGAATTCCATGTCAATGACACAGCGCACTGAACCACGGAAGCAGCCTACTATAGGCAAACTAATGTGCCTGATTATCAACAAACACTCGACTTTACTTACAAGCGATAAAAAATTAAAGCACACTAAGCGGACTACAAATCCCAGAAACGACGGTATGACGCAGCTCTCCAGCAGACGCCTACCAGGTGATTTGAACATAAAAGAGCCGTAAACCAGTGATGCCAACACGAGTGTTTTTTGAAGGCAGCCCCTGATGATGGGAGGATTTCCCTGAAACGCGTCGGGCAAGATTGAATGAAGCGAGGTGGTGAAAGGCGCTGACTAATCAACCCGGAGGGCGGAGGACTGTCGTGTGCCTCCTGAAGCTTCAGGCATTTGGGAGTTAATATATATATATATATATATATATATATATATACGTATATATATATTCACTGAAAAAACCATAGGTTATAGACCATATATAGTTAGGAATTAGCATTTAAAAAACCTTATTTTACTCACACAAAACCATTGAAATTCCATATATAGTTAGTTGCACTAACTATATATCGCGCACCCGCAATCCACTGCTGATCATGTCACATATTACATCATTCATGACATGGTCAGTGACATCACTGATGAGATCACTGATGACGTCATCCAGTGACTGTGTGTTTCTGTAAAGTTTAAATATGTTTTACATATTGAAGAATGAGTAGATGTATAAGTGTCTGGACGAAGGATTTAGTAGGTGCATGACTGAATGTATGAGTGAGTGATTAAATGTGTCTCACTGAGTGCATGGGTTAGTGACTAAACTGTCTTAATTTGTGCATCATTATGTCTGTTGTTCTGTAAACTGCTGCATGTGTTGATCATTAGCTATACGAGAGGCTATATGTGTTATTAATTGGTTGCCCAAGTATTTCTATGGCAGATTGAGTTTGTGTGGGGGTGGCTGGAAGGTGTGTGACTCTATGCATAGATGTGTGAGCAGTTTATTCACTAGGTGTATGAGTTCAAGAGTGCATGTGGAAACAGCTACATGGGCAGTTGACTGTGTGCATGAGTGTATTGATGAGTGAATGGATATCTCAATGCTACATGTCATAGTAAGTACATATGTAAAACACAGTACATGTGAGAGTTGGCATATATAAATAACTGTGCATGAGAGCCACTGAATGAGTGAGTGGTTGTATCGATCATTGTGAACTTGTATCAGGGATTGTATAAGACAGTAAATATGTGTTAGTATATGTTTCAATAAGTAAGGTGTGTTTAACTGTATAGTTGAAGAAATGGAGGTGAGATTGTTTCTTTGCATGACTGACTGGGTGTGTGAGTAACTCCATGGATGAGTGGCAGTGTGTGAGTGTCTGTATACACTGAGTGTATCTAAGGTTATATTAGAGTCTGAAGAGGTTTATCGTATTAGCACAAGAATGATGTCAAATGAGATGTCATCAGTGATGTCATCAGTGATGTCATTTGAGATGTCATCAGTGATGTCATCAGTGATGTCACTGACCATGTCATGAATGATGTAATATGTGACATGATCAGCAGTGGATTGCGGGTGCGCGATATATAGTTAGTGCAACTAACTATATATGGAATTTCAATGGTTTTGTGTGAGTAAAATAAGGTTTTTTAAATGCTAATTCCTAACTATATATGGTCTATAACCTATGGTTTTTTCAGTGAATTTTCAAGGTTTTGTAAATGCTAATTCCTAACTATATATGGTCTATAACCTATGGTTTTTTCAGTGAATTTCAATGGTTTTTTAATAGCAAATATCATAAGCTGTCGAATGTCAAGTACGTGGTAAGTGAAAACATTTTCGTGTTTATGCACACTGATCTGCTTTGAATGGTGCCCCCCCCCCCTCATTTCTATTAGGAGTACTCTCTCTTTGCAGATAGTGAAAGGTAGTTAACGCAGGCCTTTGCCCCCGTTGTAATCCGTCGTGCCTGCTTCTCTCTCCATTTGATTGATTGTTATCCAAGTATTTACTGTTTTAGAATTAGTTCTCTTTGGTTCATTCTCTATTTACAAACAAACACAGAGTCGCAATACTCTGTTTAGTCTTTGCAGATAACGAAAAATCGTGTAAAAAAAAAGAAAAGGAATCGAGCAAAATCAGTAGGCCACTAATGGGATCTCTTTTTGACCTCGCTAAAATAGAAACATTAGGAACAACCCCTCATGACAAATACAAAACTAGTGAGATGAACTGAACTCCACACAATGATGGCTGCAAAACAGCTCGGCTCCGCCACCCACCCCGCCCAAAATAACGATAAAGAGCGGCTGCCATGATTGGTTGCGGAATGGCCACAACGGAGCTACGAAATGGTGCTGCTCTCATGCTAACCCCAGCTTCGGTCTGAAACATCCAGAAACACTGTAGACTACCAATTCGATCAGTTCCGGTAGCGCCCCAATGTAACCCGGTAGAGAAGAACTAGCCCTCCCCTCTTTGACTGATGGTTCTTGTTGCCTGTCCTTTCTGTTGTCATTTAACAGAACTATTTAGCCTGCTGAAAGGGGTTGTGTTTCGACCGCTGGTTGGTGGAGACATTTTGACTATATTCTGGACCTGCGTTGTCGCGTAATGCATCATATGACGCGCCGCGTTAGCGCATCCGGAAGTCATCCGGGGCGCGCAGCGCGTAACGTAAGCATAACAAGTCATGTGACTTGTTAATAAAACTTTTCATTGGTTCATTTTACTTTTCTTATTCTAATGATGAAAGCCTTGGTCATATCACCTAAAAATTACGCTTTTAATTACTTCCGAACATTATTTTCTCTTAAATATATGTTATAATGGTCCAGGCTAATGTACTTTCCCGGAAATTTTACAACTGTCCTGCAAGTAAAATATATTCTTTTTTCGAGAAAAAGAGCGTTTCTTCGTCCCATGACGGAGCCGTTGAGCAAAAGAGGGTCGACCTGCTGTCTTAGTCGCCGATACGCCTGAATATGAGATTCTTATCGATCACTTTATGTTGCAGGAATAGAAAACACAACAGCCCTTGACCATTTATCTTTACTGCGTTCCTTCGTATTATACCTTTTACCCTTCATGTAATTGGTCTGCTTTATTTCACTTGCCTTTTAATGATTCTAAAACAGTGACTATTATTAAAAACTTTACCAATGTATACACTACTACCATGTTTTCTTTTAAAAACCTTTATTGTGAAAATTTAATTATACAAATACGAGCCTATAACCACGTGGGCCTGCCACGGAGCAAACTGTAATCGTATATGATGAATAGACATTTACACTGTAGAGGAACGTAACGGGCGGGCCATTAGGTTGCAAAAACTAAGGTGTCTAACAGTTACGGAATCGGTGGACGTACATTTTATAATTAAAATACGACAGAGCCAGTTACAATAAAATTATCTAGATATACATTTGCGGGCAAGTACCATGGGTGACGTTAATTCGAATTTTCAACAGTACAGTAATCAATAACACATCAGAACTTAATATCAATAGGGATGTCGAAATATTCAATCAATTCTCGTCCCCGCCCGCCATGTGCTTCAAAACTGCATACGTATCTCGTGATTTCAAGGTTCTGCAACCAGTACACAACAAGGAGTTACGAGTCCCATTTATTCCGGCGCCATTTTGGGCGAGGACGGGCAGGTCCAGGATATAGTCAAAATGTCTCTACCAACCATCGACTATGATGATGTTCATATGCTGTATTTATTAGAGTAACACTCATCTGCCCACATGAAATTAATTTACCACAATCTAAACATGTCATTTTAATCTTTCCAAAGTTCTTCTAAATATTTGGGACCGTTTCCCTTGCCTCTGAAGCTCTCAGTGCCACTTCTTTGATGAATGTACTAGCAGGTCAGGGGTTCTCCTCCAAATCTCTCTTTTATGCAGCACTATAATTAATTGGTGCCACCTCTCCATATGACGATGCATGGGATAGTTACCACAACTATATATTTTTTCGGTTCCTCTGGAGAGTTCATCGTGGCAGATGAAGCGTGTAACATACCGGGCATTTACCTTTTTTTGCATGTACAGGAAAGGAAAAAAAAATCGAGCGTCCGAGTTCTAAGGTGTCCCAGGGGCATTTTAGTGGACCAGGCCCAAATCCAAAGAACAGCCATCTCACAGGCTAATGGGGCGACCCACGCCGAGTTTCAGCATTGTAGGATGACCACACAAGTACAGCAACTTGCTAGACATCACCTCGGTGCCATCCGGATCTCGGCGCCCCACTGCAGATGAAGTGCCTCTCAACTATGAAACCACCACGGTGACATCCGGATCTTGGCGCGTTGTGCTGCCTTCGGCCTATTCGCACATCGGTCCGCTACTGACGCCATCTCACAGGCTAATGGGGTGACCCACGCCGAGTTTCAGCATTGTAGGATGACCACACCAACTTGCTAGACATCACCTCGGTGCCATCCGAATCTTGGCATCTCAACGCCTAGTGGTATCTTCCATACAGAAAATATTGTTACGCTGCCTTTGGCCCCATTCGCACATCAGTCCGCAACTTAGACATCACCTCGATGCCATCCGGATCTTGGCATCTCAGCGCCTTGTGGTGTCAGTCAGAAAATATTGTTGCGCTGCCTTTGGCCCCATTCGCACATCAGTCCGCTACTGACACCATCTCACAGGCCAATAGGGCGCCCCACGCCGACTTTTACCATTGTACGATGGCCACACCAGTGGCACAACTTGCTAGACATCACCTCGGTGCCATCCGAATCTTGGCATCTCAACGCCTAGTGGTATCTTCCATACAGAAAATCTTGTTACGCTACCTTTGGCCCCATTCGCACATCGGTCCGCAACTTAGACATCACCTCGGTGCCATCCGGATCTTGGCATCTCAGCGCCTTGTGGTGTATTCTCTTCAGAAAATATTGTTGAGCTGCCTTTGGCCCCATTCGCACATCCGTCCGCAACTTACACATCACCTCGGTGCCATCCGGATCTTGGCATCTCAGCGCCTTGTGGTGTCTTCTACTCCGAAAATATAGTAGAAAATATTGATGCGCTGCCTTTGGCCCCATTCACACATCAGTCCGCTACTGACACCATCTCACAGGCCAACAGGGCGCCCCACGCCGACTTTTACCATTGTACGATGGCCACACCAATGCCACAACTTGCTAGACACCACCTCGGTGCCATCCGGATCTTGGCATCTCAGCGCCTTGTGGTGTCTTCAAATCAGAAAATATTGTTGCGCTGCCTTTGGCCCCATTCGCACATCGGTCCGCTACTGACGCCATCTCACAGGCCAACGGGGCGCCCCACGCCGACTTTCAGCATTGTAGGATGGCCACACCAGTGCGGCAACTTACTAGACACCACCTCGGTGCCATCCGGATCTTGGCGCGTTGTGCTGCCTTCGGCCTATTCGCACATCGGTCCGCTACTGACGCAAACTCACAGGCCAACGGGGCGCCCCACGCCGACTTTCAGCATTGTTGGATGGCCACACCAGTGCGGCAACTTACTAGACACCACCTCGGTGCCATCCGGATCTTGGCGCGTTGTGCTGCCTTCGGCCTATTCGCACATCGGTCCGCTACTGACGCAAACTCACAGGCCAACGGGGCGCCCCACGCCGACTTTCAGCATTGTTGGATAGCCACACCAGTGCGGCACCTTACTAGACACCACCTCGGTGCCATCCGGATCTTGGCGCGTTGTGCTGCCTTCGGCCTATTCGCACATCGGTCCGCTACTGACGCAAACTCACAGGCCAACGGGGCGCCCCACGCCGACTTTCAGCATTGTAGGATGGCCACACCAGTGCTGCAACTTGCTGGACACCACCTCGGTGCCATCCGGATCTTGGCGCGTTGTGTTGCCTTCGGCCTATTCGCACATCGGTCCGCTACTGACGCCGCCTCACGTGCCAACGTATTTTCTCCTAATTTTACACCCTATGCCGCATAACAGGTCATGTGACTTGTTTATAAAACTTTTCATTGGTTCATTTTACTTTTGGTTTCCTAATGATGGAAGGCTTGATCATGTGACCTAAAAACAACACTTTTCATAGGATGAAAACTTTTTTTTTTCCCCAAACGATGAAAGCCCCACCTTGTTTCTGGATGTTTCAGACTGAAGCTGGCGTCAGCATGAAAGCACCACCATCTCGTAGCTCAGTCGTGGTCATTCCGCGAGCAATCATGGCAGCCGCTCCCCACCAGAAGCCTGCAGGAGTCGGAGCCCCCAAAACTTTTGATGAATTCTCAAGGCGGAGGGGACGCTTTCGAGAATGAGGTCCAAGACCTAGCAGACAAGCGTCCGATTTCCAAGGTGTCCCAGGGCCATTTCAGTGGACCAGGCCCCAAAAGGAAACAGCCTGCCGCCATTTTGAGAGTCCTGTGACAGCCGCCAATCGCTGCACCGCAAGAGTGGGCGCAACTCAGCTGAATTGCGGCTTTTGACACAGTGGACCAAAAACGGACGGAATGGCAACTGAAACGGTAAAGGGGCGCCCCACTACAACAGACGAGACTCCACCTGGAGAGGCCCGTTCACGCCGCCTCCCCCGGGGCGCTCCACGCCGTTGTTCGGAGCAGCATTGTAGGATACCAAAACCAGTGCGGCAACTTACTGGACATCACCTTGGTGCCATCGTTCTGCTGCCTTGGAACTATTCGCGCAACAGTTTGCTACTGATGACCCACCCCCCGCGACGCCCCATGCCGTTATTTGCTGGGTGGCAACTTACTAGACATCACTTTCGTGTCATCTAGATTTCGGCGCGTTCTGCTGCCTTGGAACTATTCGCACAACAGTTTGCTACTGATGACCCACCCCCCGCGACGCCCCACGCCGGAAATCTGGACGTTGTGCTGCGTTGGGACTATTCGCACAGCCGACCGCTACTTCGTTGTTTTTCCCTAAAAATGTTTATATGTTATTACTATTTTTGTTTTCTTGTATATATTTATAAATTATTAAAGTTTTATAATCTTACTACTTTGTCGGAGTGCTATATATTTTTAATGTGACACATAATTGTAAAAACTTTGATGTACAAACAGTCATCCCTGGAATCTTCCGCTTCAGGCTCTGATCTACTATAACTCCTTTGAAGAGGGGTGATTCTTTACAGCTGTGGCCATAAACTACATCTGCAGGGCTAGCTGATACCCTAGGACCAGCCTGGACAATCGGACACAGAGGAAAAGGAGTGTCAGAGGGTGCGGTAGTGAATAGGGCGAAAGGGAGGTGTCGGGCGGGCACAGGGTGTGATTCTCAGGGAACAGCAGCGCAGATGGGGGAGGTTTATTACCCATGCATAAGACAGAGAGCGGGGGTGACCACTGCCTGGGGGAGATGTTTGCGAGGGTGGGGAGCCATGCTAAGGATCGACAGCGTGCACAGAGTGGGTCTGGTCAAGGCATCTAAAATGGCTGCCGTGCACGACAAAAGTGTGGCATTTGAAAAAAGACAAGATGGCGCAGACAATGTTTTTCAACACTTCCTGATTTCCTTCGAATCGAACGTTAACAGACGTTGGGGCATATTACCAAAGTTAAGCGATATTTATCCCTAACGATGCTTAGCAACGATTTTTTTACCGTCAGAAATTATCGCAGATAAACCTTGCTATTATCAAGGTTTATCGGAAATACGATAAAAAACAACCGCAATGCATTAATATCGCTGAAAACTCAGCGATATTCACGCATTACCGAGCTAATGCTCTTAGCCATGTTATCCACCTCCCATTGGATAACATGGCTAAGAACTGCTCAGGGCAGGTGGTAGCTTTTAGAGATATTCGCCCTTATCTCGAATATTTCCAAAAGTTGATAATAGGAGATAGCGATGTTAGCGACTGTTTCCAGTCGCTAACATCTTGGCATGCCCACTTTGCATGTCATTAGTGATAAATATCACTCACATGCAAAGTGGGGCCCAAGATGGTCGCTATCTTCTACTAGCCGTCGCTAACTGGTGTTAGCAACAGCTAGGTAATACACATATAATTTTATCTCCGCGAAGCGGAGCGCTGTTACAGATATATATCTTGTTTCTGAACGTTAATTTCTCAAAATGCACTGAAGCACATATATTGAGACCTAGCAAAGGCACATCGGGCTACCAGTCCCTACAATTTTGCCAAGTTTCGTGCAAATCCATTCAGCTGTTCGATCCTACCGAGAGACAAGATGGCGGCCGCTACGGACTGTTTGGAATGTTTACAGACACCGGAGAGCCAATCAGCTTCGCTTCGCAAAGCTCCGTAACGCGAAAAGTACGCGAAGCGGTGCGCTGTTACAGATATATACCTTTTTTTGAACGTTAATTTCTCAAAATCCACTGGAGCACATATATTGAGATCTAGCAAAGGCACATCGGGCTACCAGTCCCTACAATTTTGCCAAGTTTCGTGCAAATCCATTCAGCTGTTCGATTATTATTATTTTTATTTTTTTTTGCCCCGCGGGGCCCTTTTAAAACCTCCACATCAAACCTAGGGGGTGAGCGACAATGTACTATGCCCCCTTATGGTCATTTGCCCCTTCGCTTTGGCCTCCTCTTGTCTCTCGATCCTACCGAGAGACAAGATGGCGGCCGCTACGGACTGTTTGGAATGTTGACAGACGCCGGAGAACCAATCAGCTTCGCTTCACAAAGCTCCGTTGCGCGAAAAGTCCGCGAACCAGAGCGCTGCCCGGTCCGCTGTTACAGATATATATCTTTTTTTAAACGTTAATTTCTCAAAATCCACTGGAGCACATATATTGAGACCTACAAAAGGCACATCGGGCTACCAGTCCCTACAATTTTGCCAAGTTTCGTGCAAATCCATTCAGCCGTTCGGGCTAAAAGTGAGGCCAACCGCCCTATGGAAATTAACATGGGAAAAAGGCGTTTTGGGACCCCCCTTTTTTCTCGGCCCCCCCTTGACGAACCCCCCCCAAATTTTCAAGGGCTGCTCAGAAACAAAATGTGCCATTTTCCTGAAAATTTCAGCCAATTCCGTCCACAAACGCCAAAGTTATTAGACATAGAATTTTCAAAAAACCCATAGAGAAAAAATCCTAACTATATATACCTACTGGCGACCGCCAGTAGGTAATATATATATATATATACGCCAGTAGGTAGTTATAGTTAGGATCGATTTCCATAGGGAAATCGCAACATTCTATTGGGAATAACTTTGGCGCCGGTTGAGGAATCAGCCTGAAGTTTTCAGCAACTTTGCCTCGCGGCGCTCCGCTCTTTCCCTGAAAGTTTGGGGGGCATTCGTCAAGCGGGGGTTGAGATAAAAGGGGGGTCCCAAAACGTGTTTTCCCCATGGTGATTTCCATAGGGTGGTCTGTCGCACTTTTAGCTCGAACAGCTGAAAGGATTTTCATTAAACTTGGAAAAATTGTAGGGACTGGTAGCCCGATGTGCCTTTGCTATGTCTCAAGATATGTGCTCCAGAGGATTTTGAGTAATTTAGGTTAAAAAAAAATTATATATCTAGAGCCGCGCCCCGGTACGCGTACCGGGGAGCGATCCGGGCGCGCCACGCGACTTGCGCACGGAAAGCTGATTGGCTCTCGGGTGTCTGTAAACATTCGAAACAGTCCGCAGCGGCCGCCATCTTGTGTCTCGGTAGGATCGAGACACAAGAGGTGGCAAAAAACAAAGGGGGAAATAACCAAAAGGGGGCAGGGTAGACCCCCCTGACCCCCTAGGTTTGATGTGGGGGCCATAAAAGGGTCCCTCGGGTAAAAAAAATATTTAATTTTTTTTTCGATTTTCGTGGGAGGAGCGCCCGGTACGCGCACCGGGGAGCGTACCGGGGAGCGTACTTTGGTGAAGAATAGTGAAAATAATAGTGTAAAATAATCATTTTGAGTGATTATAGGTTGGGTAGCTCTGAAAAGAGCTTTTGGGTTCTGTGGCTGTTTTAGGTACCTACAAGTACGTCCCACACACACCCACACGCACACAACCCTACACCCCCACAGTCACACACTCCCCACACACACCTTACACATGCACACCTCCACCCACACCCAAACACCCCACAGCCCTACACCGACACCTTATACAGCCACACCCACAACCACAAATCCCACACACCCAGACACACACACACACCTCACCCCCCCAACACACACACACGCACACACAGATACCTCACAGACACACCTCACACATCCCACACACCTCACCTCCACACACACACGCACACCTCACAGACACATCCACACATCCCACACATACACACATATCCTATACACATACTCCCCACACCCACACACACCCCAAACACACCTCTCACACCCACACTTCCACCTACACCGAAACACCCCACACACCCACACCCACACACACACTTTACACACCCACATCCCCACCCACACCCACATACCCCACACAGATATACACCTCATCCCCCCCAGACACACACACACCCACATACACACCTCACAGACACACCCCGCACATCCCCCCCACACACCTCCCCCACCCCCACACATGGGGAAAACTCAGTGAAACACTAAAATAATTTAAAGTGCTTAGAGGTAGGGTATCTCTGAATAGAGTTGTTGTGTTGTGTGGGTGATTTAAGTACCAACATGTAGGTACCAATGCAGAGTCTTAAATTCAATGTACACCGTTACTCTGTAGATAATTTGCATGTTGTTATAGAAGTTATTGTGGTATATGGAATGCATACCATAGTATGTCAGGAAAACATAAAGAACATGGAGGCAGGAGTTGAAAAAGAGATGTCAAATACACTTTGGAGATAATATAGTGGGAGAAAGGAAGTATCTATGAGCAAAATTTCTATGTAAAACAAAAAAGTTGCACAGTATACTATAAGTCTCACATTATATTATAGTCATTTTGGTACTATTTCATTGATTACATATAAAAAAGAATAATGTTCGGAACAATTTTTAATTATTAAATATACATTTATTGCTCTGATTTTTCAAAATGTAATAAGACTTCCAACATTATGTCGTCGGGAATGTCCTCATTTTGATTACATGATTCCATTTCTTCCACATATTTCAGAAACTCTTCATCAAGAGACTGATGCAAAAAATCTGAATCGTTATTCTCTTCCTCTGGGTTGTCCTGAAGATCAAGTTCGAATGAAATATTACATTTATTTTTATCTCCTTCCATTATGTTGCTGTAAATTGCATATAAAATAAATATATCAGTAGAGATAGGGCACTGTTGGGTTTAAGTTCAGACAGGTAGTTTTGATTTTTTAACAGTGAAGTTATTTTTGGGCAGTGTATGGTATCAGGCTGGAAGTAGAAATATAAAAAAGTGTATGTGATGAAACCTAAGTAAATTCATAATTATACAAGACAAGCCTAAATCCATCCATAACTATAACAGAGAAGTCTATCTAAATCTATAACTATTACAGAGGGATAGTATATAACTATCAGAAAAAGTTTTCCATATTAACGTAAAGTGCATAATATACTTCAGTTTTCAAAATAACAACTTACCTTTAAAAAGAAGTTGAAGTTATTAGTGAAAATCCTTTTGAAATGTACACCAGGAAGTAGTAGTCAAAATGGCTGTGTTTCCCTCTCTTTCTTTATATATATTCAGGTACATAACCAATCAAATGTCAGGTAAAAAAAGTAGAAAATGAAAGTAACAGTTTAATTGGTTGTCAATTCTAACACCTCAGATGTGTTTTTGTGAAGTAATTTACCTCAGGATATTTAGACAGTGCTACAGCTCAAATGGCTCAATGGAATTCCATCGAATTTGGGAAAATGGTAGGGATCGGTATGTAGTATGAGCTATTCTATATTTGGTGAAAGTGTCTCCAGTGGTTTTTATGTAAATTAACTTTTAACATTTTTTTAGAGCGCTTCCCGGTGCGCGCCCCGGTACGCGTACCGGCAGCGCTACGGGAGTCCTCCATTTTGTGTTTTGGTAGATTTGAGACAGAAGATGGAGGACAAACAACGTTGGGAATGGGTATAAGGGGGCATCGTAGGCACTCCTTGACCCTCTAGGTTTTCTGAGGGGGTCTTAGAAGGCCGAAATAGGCAAACAAAAAAAAAAGTTTTTATTTTTCGCGGGGAAGCGCCCGATACGCGCACCGGGAAGCGTACCGGGGAGCGTACTATGGTGAAAAATAGTGAAAAAAGTTAGAAAAAGATAATCATTTGGAGTGATCAGAGATAGGGTAGCCCTGAAAAGGGCTTTTGGGTTCTGTGGCTGATTTAGGTACCTACAAGTAGGTACCAATGCACAGTCTTAAATTCAGGAGGAATATTCTATTCCCCTCATCTGAAAAGTGCACACCATCTTCCCTGTAGATATCTTGCATGTTGTAACGCAAGTTATTATTGTATATTGAACCCATTCCATAGTCTCTCATGTAAGCAGAAACAGATTTATTCACATGTTTCCGTGCTTTCTCAAATTGTGGACAAAATTGTTTGGACCACTTCCATTTCTGCATTTGGCATATATTGGAATATACCAAGGCAGTTTGAGGAAAAAGTGCCATCAATTGATCAAAGGTGTCCTTTATAAGCATTTCCAGACCTACCCAAGTCAAAGTGCCCAAGTCATTTCCTCCACAGTACACAATTAGAAGGTCAGGGTGTGGCAAATGCAAAAATGTTTTCACCAGTGGTATCAATTGGTGACATTTCAATCCTCTGTGGCCAATCCATTTAATCTTCACATTTGGTAAGTCAAGGTTGTGAAAGTTTCTGGTAGCTGCATACCTTTGAGCCCAGTGGATATAGCTATGTCCAATAATCCAGACAGAATACATGGTGAGAGGAGATTCTGATGCAGTCAGATGAAGTGTGGAAAAGAAATGGCAGTTGGAACAATAGGAGTTTGCAAAAAAAAACCTGTGGAGTTTCAGTGCTCTTGAATCACAAGCAATGATTTGTAGAATGAGATAGTTGACAACTGAAAGTTAGGGTGCATGTTTGTGTTCTGTGTAAGAAGTAATTTGAATGGTTAAAAAAAGTCATTCAAAGAAACTTTGCACCAGAAAAGCTGGTGTATTCGCAGGTCAAACATCCTTGATGAGGTGATTTGCAACATTGTAGAATAAACGTTTAACCCTGGGAGCACAGTGAGGAGGGAGTTGCTATGGTAACAGGTAGAAAGGGCTGAGGGGGGGAAGGGTGTTGGTTTGAAAATACAGAGGGAAGAGATTTGATTGGTTACCATGAGCAATATGTGTGTAGAATTAGAGGTTTTCTGTGCCTTTATGGTTTGCAGTGTCTGGAGAACATACCTTTTGCTCTGCTAAAGAAATATTGGTGTGTGTATCTGACACTGTTCTGAATCTCCTAAAATATTTGTAAAGGTGAGTTATGATTCATTTAATATACATAGAGACTTGTATACTCTATGGAGAAGGTTTGGAAGCAAATTGTGGTTTTTTAATGTTGGTTTGTGTCATGCTTTTTGATGATGCTTGGTAAAAAGTTTTTACTGCATAGAGTAATTGTATTTTGTAAAATTGTGAAGTTTTAGTCGTGACATGGAATGCTTCTACATAGGACCTGTGCTGTGTTTTGTAAATGTGATGTAAAAAATGATTTTGGGGAAAATAAATAGTTTTTACATTTTTTAAAAGGAATAAAGAATGTGTGCATGTTTAATAGAAATACATTTGACTCTTTACAATGATGTTACCTGTGTTAACTCAGTGTAGGAAGCATATTGAGTTTGTTTGCATAGAGGAATTGTATTTTGTAAAATTGTGAAGCTTCATGTGAAAGCGTTTGCCTCAGTCTTATTCCTGTTGTGCGGCAGGTGCAAGATTTTGCCTCAGTCTTATCCCTGCTGTGAGGCAGATGGTTGTAAATATGATGTGTGCTGTGTTTCCTAAATGTGATGTCAAAAACGATTTTGGGGAAAATAAATGGATTTTACATTTTTGAGTATAATGTGGCGCAAAGGTTTAAAAAATGACGCATACATGCGTCACTTTTTAAATATGGGGAAAAAAGGTACATGTTTGGGCTTTTCTGGGGAGCCTAGGTGGTGAGGATTGTATCTAAGTGTGCAGTGGACTAGGCTTCATGAAGCATATCCCTGTCTGCATTCTTAGAGACAGGTGTCAATTTGACTATTTACAATGAGGTTAATTGTGTTTTAAATCAGTGTAGGAAGCATATTGAGTTTGTTTGCATAGAGGAATTGTATTTTGTAAAATTGTGATGCTTCATGTGAAAGCGTTTGCCTCAGTCTTATTCCTGTTGTGAGGCAGGTGCAAGATTTTGTCTCAGTCTTATCCCTGCTGTGAGGCAGATGGTTGTAAATATGATCTGTGCTGTGTTTCCTAAATGTGATGTCAAAAACGATTTTGGGGTAAATAAATGGATTTTACATTTTTGAGTATAATGTGGCGCAAAGGTTTAAAAAATGACGCATACATGCGTCACTTTTTAAATATGGGGAAAAAAGGTACATGTTTGGGCTTTCCTGGGGAGCCTAGGTGGTGAGGATTGTATCTAAGGGGTATATTATCAAGGGGTTTTATCTCCGCTTTTTTGGCTTTAAAAGCCAAGAAAGCGGAGATAAAATTATCTCCCTATTACCAAGCTGTCGCTAACACCAGTTAGCGACAGCTAATAGGAGATAGCGACCATCATGGGCCCCACTTTGCATGTCAGTGATATTTATCACTAATGACATGCAAAGTGGGCGTGCCAAGATGTTAGCGACTGGAAACAGTCGCTAACATCGCTATCTCCTATTACCAACTTTTGGAGATATTCGCGCTAAGCGCGAATATCTCCAAAAGCTAACACCTGCCCTGAGCAGTTCTTAGCCATGTTATCCAATGGGAGGTGGATAACATGGCTAAGAGCATTTGCTCGATAATGCATGAATATCGCTTACTTTTCAGCGATATTCATGCATTGCGGCCGTTTTTTATCGCATTTGCGATAAACCTTGCTAATAGCAAGGTTTATCTGCGATAAAAATCGCCGGTTTGCGGCGATAATTTTTGTCTCTAAACAAGTTAGAGACAAAAACTATCGCTAGTTGTTGGTAATATACCCCTAAGTGTTCAGTGGACTAGGCTTCATGAAGCATATCCCTGTCTGCATTCTTAGACACAGGTGTCAATTTGACTCTTTACAATGATGTTACCTGTGTTTTAAAACAGTGTAGGAAGCATATTGAGTTTGTTTGTATAGAGGAATTGTGGGGTATATTACCAACAACTAGCGATAATTTTTGTCTCTAACTTGTTTAGAGACAAAAATTATCGCCGCAGATCGGCGATTTTTATCGCAGATAAACCTTGCTATTAGCAAGGTTTATCGCAAATGCGATAAAAAACGGCCGCAATGCATGAATATTGCTGAAAAGTCAGCGATATTCATGCATTATCGAGCAAATGCTCTTAGCCATGTTATCCACCTCCCATTGGATAACATGGTGAAGAACTGCTCAGGGCAGGTGTTAGCTTTTGGAGATATTCGCGCTTAGCGCGAATATCTCCAAAAGTTGGTAATAGGAGATAGCGATGTTAGCGACTGTTTCCAGTCGCTAACATCTTGGAACGCCCACTTTGCATGTCATTAGTGATAAATATCACTGACATGCAAAGCGGGGCCCAAGATGGTCGCTATCTCCTATTAGCTGTCACTAACTGGTGTTAGCGACAGCTTGGTAATAGGGAGATAATTTTATCTCCGCTTTCTTGGCTTTTAAAGCCAAAAAAGCGGAGATAAACCCCTTGATAATATACCCCTGTATTTTGTAAAATTGTGAAGCTCCATGAAAAAGCGTTTGCCTCAGTCTTATTCCTGTTGTGAGGCAGGTGCAAGATTTTGCCTCAGTCTTATCCCTGGTGTGAGGCAGATGATTGTAAATAGGATCTGTGCTGTGTTTCCTAAATGTAATGTCAAAAACGATTTTGGGGAAAATAAATGGTTTTTACATTTTTTAGTATAATGTGGCACAGAGGTTTAAAAAGTGACGCATCTACCTACATGTGTCAATTTTTAAATATGGGGCAAAAAGGTACTTATTTGGGTTTTCCTGGGGAGCTTAGGTGGTGAGGCTTGTGTCTAAGAGTGCAGTGGACTAGGCTTCAGGAAGCCTATCTCTGCTGCATTCTTAGACACAGGTGTTTTGAGGCAATATCTTGCACCTGTCTCACAACAGGAATAAGACTGAGGCAAACGCTTTCACATGGAGCTTCACAATTTTACAAAATACAGTTACTCTATGCAAACAAACTCAATATGCTTCCTACACTGAGTTAAAACACAGGTAACATCATTGTAAAGAGTCAAATTGACACCTGTGTCTAAGAATGCAGCAGAGATAGGCTTCATGAAGCCGAGTCCACTGCACTCTTAGACACAAGCCTCACCACCTATGCTCCCCAGGAAAGCCCAATCAAGTACCTTTTTGCCCCATATTTAAAAATTGACGCATGTATGCGTAATTTTTTAAACCTTTGTGCCACATTATACTCAAAAATGTAAAAACAATTTATTTTCCCCAAAATCGTTTTTGACATCACATTTAGGAAACACAGCACAGATCATATTTACAATCATCTGCCTCACAGCAGGGATAAAACTGAGGCAAAATCTTGCACCTGCCTCACAACAGGAATAAGACTGAGGCAAACGATTTCACATGGAGCTTGACTATTTTACAAAATACAATTCCTCTATGCAAACAAACTCAATATGCTTCCTACACTGATTTAAAACACTGGTAACATCATTGTAAAGAGTCAAATTGACACCTGCGTCTAAGAATGCAGACAGGTATATGCTTCATGAAGCCTAGTCCACTGCACACTTAGATACAATCCTCACCACCTAGGCTTCCCAGGAAAGCCCAAACAAGTACCTTTTTGCCCCATATTTAAAAATTGACGCATGTAGGTAGATGCGTCACTTTTTAAACCTCTGCGCCACATTATACTCAAAAATTTAAAAACCATTTATTTTCCCTAAATTTGTTTTTGATATCACATTTAGGAAACACAGCACAGATCCTATTTACAATCATCTGCCTCACAGCAGGGATAAGACTGAGGCAATATCTTGCACCTGCCTCACAACAGGAATAAGACTGAGGCAAACATTTTCTCATGGAGCTTCACAATTATACAAAATACAATTCCTCTATGCAAACAAACTCAATATGCTTCCTACACTGATTTAAAACACAGGTAACATCATTGTAAAGAGTCAAATTGACACCTTCGTCTAAGAATGCAGACAGGTATATGCTTCATGAAGCCTAGTCCACTGCACTCTTAGACACAAGCTTCACCACCTACACTCCCCAGGAAAACTCAAACAAGTACCTTTTTGCTCCATATTTAAAAATTGATGCATGTAGGTAGATGCGTCACTTTTTAAACCTCTGCGCCACATTATAATCAAAAATGTAAAAACCATTCATTTTCTCCAAAATTGTTTTTGACATCACATTTAGGAAACACAGCACAGATCCTATTTACAATCATCAGCCTCACAGCAGGGATAAGACTGAGGCAAAATCTTGCACCTGCCTCACAACAGGAATAAGACTGAGGCAAACGCTTTCTCATGGAGCTTCACAATTTTATAAAATACAATTCTATATAACTATATAACTCAATACTTTCTCGGGAAGCATAGGTGGTCAAGCCTGTGTATTAGAGTGCAGTGGACTTAGACATAGGTCTGATCTTCCTGTACTTGTGGACAGAGCTGTCTTCCACTATACTCTTCAATACAGGCCTCACCTTTTGTGCACCCCTAGAGAATCCTCACCTGATCTGTAACCCTGTATAGATCGTTTGCTTTTTGTCATTGCTTTGTTGTTTGGTAATAGTGGTCTATAATGTGCTACTTTTTTCTTTAACACAGATTGAAATCGTTATTTGAAGTATAAGCAAAGATGCCCACAAAGGAAAGGACAAAGAAACAACGTAACCGGGAAAAATCAAAAACAGCAACGGAATTACAGCATTCTTCCACAACAAATACTTCAAAAAACAGGAACAAAGCTCCTGGTAAGACAAATAAGTCTTTTTTACGTAACATATGTACATCCCAAAAAAATGATGGACACCATGTAGAAAAAGAAAATGAGAGAGTAAAATTGAAAAGGAAGGAGAGAACTTCAAAGAATCCTAAAACTGGAGCAGGAGAGAATAATATGTATAGGAATAGAAGGCAGAATCAGTTTAGAGACATTCGTAGACGAATGTTTCGCAATAGAGTGGTTTTAAATTTGTTAAAAAACATTAGGAAATGTAAACAGAGAGGTGCTTTTTATAAGAAAAAGAAATGTGTAGAGAATATTGTTGATCAGGCTTTTGAAGTTAAGAAAAAATTATTTATTTTAATAATCAATAGAATTAGGACACTTAACAAGACAATTGATGTTTTCAAATCAAACAGTAGATGGAAAAGAGTAATTAATCGGACTAATTTTTGTAAAGTTTTTTCTGGAGAATGGATGCACAGTTCAAGTTGTGAGCCATTTTTTAATGAGGAGAGTTACTTCCAGGAGAATGATTTAGTGCATGCAGTTGACACCAGTGGTCGAGCGTATGAAGTGAAAGACGGTTGTCCGATTGAAAAAGAGAAACTTGTGCCTAGAGAACCAGAAGAGGTGTTATCTGATGGAGTTTTAGGGAGACGTACTTGGAAGTGTAGTAGTATTTGTAGTGTGCGACAGGAATCAATTGATTTATTTTGTAATTTCTTACGTAAATATAGTAAAAAAAGTATAAAGCAGAAAGTGAAGTTGTTGCAAGACTTAGATCCTTGCAGAGTGAGAGGAGTCACAGGTTTGCAAGGCCATTCACTGGTTTGTCTTTCTAGAAAAGTCTGTCAGAGTGTTTTTCATCATTTTAGGATGTTAGCAGTGCATCATACCAAAATGAGGAAATTAGTGAGAATGTTGTATTATGCAAAAAGTCCAGCACTTAAGCTTAAACAATTAAACAGTGCTTTTTTGCATGGAACAGAATTAGATGTGAAGAAGATTTGTGAAGAAATTGAGATTTGTTATTTTCGTGAAAAAGAGGACAGTGTAGAAATTGAGACAGCAATTCAAGGTAATGTGGAAGACAATGTACAGATTTTAAATACAGAAAAGTTTGAGAAGGAAATTACCAGGTTTAAGGTGAAATCAAGTGAAAGGCCGAATTTTACTTGTGTGTGTTGTCGACGGACTCATTATAAGATTCAAACTAGGTTAGTTGATTTATATGCTAAAAGAGAAAAGATGGATAATTATGAGTGGAAAGATTTAGCAACTTATTTGTGGGTGGAGAATTCTTTTGATTTGAGTTCTGATCAGCGTATTTGTAAATATTGTTATGATAAATTAAATCAAAACAGAATGCCTGCTAGAGCTGTTCATAATATTCTGGAGTTGGTAGACATTCCCGTGAATTGATGGATTTAAATACATATGAGTCTATTTTGATTCAATGTGTCCATCCTTTTCAGGCAATTGTTCGCATGGAGCCTAAGATAGGGAAATTGCCTCCTACAGATTTGCAGAGAGGATTAAAGGGAAGAGTTGTTTATTTGCCCCTAGATTTAAGAAAAAAATATTGATACAATTGGTATAGAAAAAGTAGAAGAGGAACCTTTAGGTATTCTAGTTAATGGGGTTCCAACAAAGAGTAAAAAAATCTGGCAAGATTTAGTGGATGTTAGGAAAGTCAAAAAGGCAACGTTGTATTTAGTCAAAAACAATGAGTACTACAAAGATGTATGTGTTGCAGCAGAGGAAACAGCTGCAGATGAAGACAGTGATTGTTCAGGCGGCCAAATTGAAAAAGTTGATGTGCCTAGAAGTGAAGAAATATATGAACATTATACTGTACATCCTTTGCATTCCAAATAAGTAATGGGGAATGCAATTGAATTGTTTCAAATGAAAACAGCAAAAGGAAGTCCCATTAGTGTATGGGAAGAAAGTTTGGAAGCTCGTTGTTTTCCACAGCTATTTCCAACAGGTCGAGGTGGACGATATGATGATCGACCACTTCAAATTCCTGCATCTGAATATCGAACTGTAAGATTATATGCTGAAGATGCAAGGTTTCGTCAATGCATTCCCTATTTGTTTCATCTACTGTATGAAAGTGACTTGTCTGGGCTTTCTTATGCAGTAAACCATATTCTGAAAAGTGGAGCACATCTACAATATGTTTCGGCGAGGGACTTCATGGAGAAAGTGAATCTGCAAGATAATATTTTAGAATCTCATCTAATCAATCTCATGGCATGTCAGCGTGGTACAAATGAGTATTGGTACCGTCGCCATGGGGAATTGAAATGTATGCTAATAAACTTAGGAACTCCTACATGGTTCCTCACTCTTAGCTGTGCCAAGTATGCATGGGAGGACTTACTTCAATTTCTACAAGAGGCCAATGCTAATATACAAAATATAGAATTCAAAACACCTGGATAACTGTGTTCTTTGGATCCAGTGAATGTATGCAGATATTTCAATCATAGATTTGAAGCTATGATGTCTTTTATTACCAACAAAAAAAATCCTCCCCTTGGAGAGGTTTTGGATTGTTTTTGGAGAAAGGAGTATCAAGCGAGAGGTGCTCCTCACATACATATGTTATTATGGATTAAAGATGCACCCAAGTTTGGAACAGATTCAGATGAGACAGTGATGAGCTTCATTGAAAAGTATTCAACATGTGCTGTTCCGAAAACTACCGAAGAAAACAATTTAAGGCAACAAGATTTACGCTTTCAATCCCATCGTTGTGGAAAATACTGTCGTCGAAATTCAGAAACAAGGACAAGTTCTACACAAAATGTCGTTTCGCTTTTCCACGACCAGTGATTTCTAAAGGAAGAGTAAATAATGTAATGTCTTCTCTGCGACATACTGTGACGAGAAAATCACCAAAAAATACATACAATTTAAAAAGAAACGAAGAGTCCAAGTACATCAATGACTACAACCCGGTGATTTTGTCCATGTGGAATGCTAACATGGATATTCAATTCGTTGCTGACAACTCTATTGCTGTAGCTTGATATGTGACGTCTTACATCACAAAAAAAGAAAAGACAGAACTGAAGGAAATGTGGGAGGACATTTCACATGAAAAGAGTCTTAGCAAGAAATTGTACAGTTACAGTCTGAAGATGTTGTCGCATCGAGAAGTTGGAGCATATGAATGTTCTGATCGATTGTCGTCAGCAAGTCTCTATGCCAAATCTAGAACCATCATTTGGGTGAGTCTAGGTCTTGCTGCAACACGAAATCGAGTTTTGAAATCTGTACAAGAGATAGAGTATTTGGCGGAGAAAGAACCAGAAAGTACAGATATTTTGAAGACAAACATGTTGGATACATACTATCCAAATAGAAGTCCTCACCTTGAGAAAGTTTGTCTCTATGAAGTTCTGCAAAGATATATTTATAAGAGGAACATCAGAGAAGATATCAATAATGGAATATATGGAATCATTGGATGTGAAGGATGTCTAGTGAAACAGAAAAAAGGTCATTTGATTAATCATCGAAAATTGAGTTGTGAAAATCCAGACAAAAGAGAATTTTACTATTTGGCTCTTTTGCAACTCTTTAAACCATGGCGAGAAGAAGAGGAACTACTTGGAGATTTTCTCTGTTATGAAGACTCTTTTAATGCTACGAAGGATACCATAGAATGTCCTGTTTTTCCAAATTATCTGCAAATGTTGAATGAAGAAATAGAGCATGAATCAACAATTGCTGCAGAGATTGCGAGAGATAGTTCTCAAGGCAGTCAGAGTTCTGCTTCATTGAGTCAGGATCCACTAGGAGGACCAATTATCCAAAATGATGCTGCCACTGCCCTGGATGAAGTGGAAAGAGCTATGGAGCAAGCTCAAGAGGATGTAATTCATTTAGAAGATTTGGTCAAACAATTAAACCTTGAGCAGAAACTGATATATGACGAAGTCACAGGACAGGTTGAACATGGATTGAGTCATGAGAAGAAAGAGTGCTCATGTACATCATTTAAGCCTGTCCGACTGTACGTGAGTGGAGAAGCGGGAACTGGAAAAAGTTTTCTGATTAAAGCAATTGCATCTTATCTGCAGAAAAGGACTGAATCACCGCTGTCTAGTGTTGTTACCGCTCCAACTGGGCTGGCAGCACATAATATTAAAGGGATTACTTTACATCGTTTACTGATGCTGCCAGTGGAGCATGATAACAAATTGCAATATCACAAGCTATCTGGAGATGCATGTTCCGAAGTTTCGAGAGTCCTGAAGAAAATTAAACTTCTTATCATTGATGAAGTAAGCATGGTGTCAAATATAATGCTTGCTTTTGTGCATTTGAGAATGCAAGAAATTCTTAGAACAGACTATGATGTTTTATTTGGAGGAAAACACATTATTGTTTTTGGAGGTCTTCTGCAGTTGACTCCAGTGAAAGGACAACCTGTGTTCAAAATGCTCACACATGAAGATACCAGGAAGTGCCTAGGAAGCATTGGAAACGTTAATATATGGTTAAACTTCAAATATGCAGAACTGCTTCAAAATATGCGACAGGCAAAGGATGAAGATTATAAAAATATTTTACAAGATGTAAGAGTAGGAAAAATAAGTCAACAAGGGAAAGAAGCTTTACATGGACGGTTAATTTCTAATTTGTACCCAAATGAAAACATTCTTCCAGAGAATATTTTTAAGAAAATTAACGAGAAGAAATCTGCCATATGTTTGATGCCTACTCTGAAAGAATGTTCCATGTTCAACAACAAAATGCTGAAGTTAGAAAATGAAGAGATAGTGAAACTGGAAGCTATAGATAAAATAGAGCATATGGGAGCAACAATTATTTTGTCAGAAAATTTGAAATCAAAATTGGATTCATTGGAGAAGACTATATCTAAAACTGCTGGTTTTGAAAAGACTCTGAATGTTTGTTTGAATTGTCGTGTCATTTTGAGAAGGAATTTAAATGTTGAAAGAGGTCTGGTAAATGGAGCAATGGGTCATGTTGTTGGTTTTGTGAATTACAAAAATAGAGATGGAATTGAAATTATAAAAATTAAATTTGATGGCATTGATGAAATAGAACAAATTTGTCGTTGTTCAGCTAGATTTTTGCTCGTGAAAGACTTATATGTTCGCCGAAAACAGTTTCCTATTTGTTTGGCATATGCGGTGACAATTCATAAATCTCAAGGTTTAAGTGTAGATAGCGCTTTGGTGAACATTGGAAGTTCTGTGTTTAAAGAGGGTATGGCATATGTGGCTTTATCACGAGTCAGAACTTTATCAGGATTGTACTTGATTGAGTATGACGAAACAAAGATTTGTGCAGATCTAGATTGTGTTAAAGAATACAATAGGTTAAGAAGAGAGTATGCTCCACATTTGCCTCAATATCCTCTGATTGAAAAACGTGTGGTAGGCCGAAAAAGAAGAAATGAGAGTAATTGCAGTGAGGTAGTAGCAAAAAGACAAAAAGTAGATGAAACTGTAATTGTAAGCAGAAGGAAAAAGGATTCTGTTGAGGATGTTGTTGGATTTCAGTTTGAAAACAGTTCTGGTGTCAACTGCTATGCTAATGTAGAAGTTAATGTTGTTTTTTTTCTTCAAAATTTACAAAAACAGATTGTCGAAAATCGGGAACAAACATTGTGCTGTTTATTGAATTCTGTGTTAGAGAAATGTAGTAGTGATAGAGGAAAAATAGAAAGTGTTTCAGAAATTAGGAATCTTGTAGACATATGTTCAGGTCAAAATCAATTTTCACAGATAATTCAGCAGGATTGTCAGGAATTTTTAATGTATATGTTTGATGTATTGGAAGATGGCAACATGACTGTGATAACTGTGCTTCATCAAGTACTACTAGAATAGACAGTGAAAGATTAATATATTTGACTTTACCCGACTGCAAATCAGTGCCTTTTAATAATCTAGTTAAAGCAGCTGATCACAATATGGTGTGTACCCAATGTAAGTCTACAATGCTGTCCACATTATTTCTACAAAATTATGGTCAGTATGTCATTTTAATGTTCCAACGATGTAGACCTGATGGAACTAAATTGACAACTTCTATTAAAAATTTCGTGGCTTCTCAATTATCGATATCAGGAAGAACCTTTGCAACTGTAGCTATTATTTTTCATGACGGTCCTTCTACAACATCAGGGCATTACACATGCTATTTAAAAACTTCTAAAGGTTGGACCCAATGTAACGACACTCATTTGACTTTCAAACAACGTTTGCCTTTTGGCTTTATAAATTCATACCTAGTGTTTTTACAGCCAAAATTTAGGTAAAGGTAATTGGCCTATGAAGACGGGAGGAGTAGTGATATATACTCATACTTCTGACACTATTTGGCCAAATGGAAAGGTGCAGGAATGAGTAAAGAGTCATGACTGAAAAAAAGGAGTATATGAAAATATTGAAAATATTTCAGATGTTCTTGGAGTTTTTCTTCTAGAAAGTCAATGAAATGGATTTTTTACTGAACAGCAAAGTACATTGCAATGAGAAAAGGACCTCCATGATATACTATTTGGCCTCAAGGAAAAGTAAGTCAATCAAAGATTAGTGTACATTTGTCATTTGTTAGTATCTAAGTTTTTTTTTAAAACACAATCTTTTAGATTGTGGTTTTTTTTCCCGCTGTCATATGATGAGTAATTTGAACTCACTGTTTTAAGTGAAATTCAATATATTCTGAGAACAGCAAAAATAAACTATGTAACATGTTGTACAAGTTATTCTATACTTTGGATTGTGTAAATTAAATTGTATTCCCATTCTCTGACACTCACTTTCCTTTTTCCGTCCTCTTTCAGCTCTTTAACTCACTTATAATGTCTTTCTCTTACTCTCTGTAACCCCCGTTCCCTTACTACACTTCTTTGACAACCCCTCATTTTCATTTCAACTGTCTGCATCACCTCTCTCCCTTGCATAACTTTTCAGCTTTCAGTCTCTCTGCTTTACTTCCCTTTTCCGTATTTTCCTCCTTTGCTCTTTTAGTAATTCCTGTTTACTCACTCAGCACTATTATCACACTCTATCACTATAAATCACCCACTCTCCCTCGCTTATTTTTGTTTGCTCCTTACTTTTGACCTTTTCTATCTATTTTTCGTTCACTACTTCTATGTCCTCAGTGCCTCACTCTTCTTGTGTTATGTTCACTTGTGTTTATCTACCTTCTATCATTTCTTTTACAACAACTTCACTGCTCCTCTCTCATCGTTCTTCATCCCATTTATTTTACTCTGGTTCCATTACTATCTCTCAATTCCTATGTTTCACACTGTTATGATTTTTAACCTCTTCATTTGTATCTTTTAATTTAAAATACATATTTTACTAATTATAACTTATTTTTTCTGCTCCCTTTCACAGATATAAAGTGTACTAAAAATGTAATTAAAGTTACATTTATTATATGGTAAGTGTGACTAAAAAAATGTAGTTTGTCATCACCCTTTGCTTTAAGCTCACTAATATATTCTCAACCAAACTCACTCCTGTTTCTTTAATCTGCTTCCCTCACTTATTCTTATTCCCCATGTTTACTCCAATTTCCCTATTTCCCCTCTCATATTCAACTTCTTTCAGTCCCTATTCTTTACTTCACTTACCCTCTGTTCTCTTCCTTTGCTTCTTCACTTATTCTGTTTTTCTTAATTATTTACCTTACTCCTACACACACACCTCATCCCCGTCCCAACACATACACACACCTCTGACATACACCACACACACACATCACACACACCTCATACACAGAAAAAAATCCCCCCACACACACACTTAACATACACACACACATCCCATTCAGGTACTGTTACCTTTATTTTCTCTGTCCTTTGTGTTTGTCACTCCCCATCTCTTATCCTAATACAATTTTTCACTTTCTTTCACCCCTCTTTACTTATACTAACTGGTCTTTTCTTACCCTCCCTCACCGTTATTCATTTATCCCAGTTACGCCACTACCGTTCATTCTCAATTTTTTTCTGTCCTATCGTTTTCTTTCAACACCCACTCACATTCTCCCACTATCTCTAGTTTAGTGTTCTTCCTCTCTCTTCCCTTCTTTCACTCCTTTAGTGATTTTACTTTTCTCATTTTCACCCTATTACACATTGTCTGTTTTTAACTATGTAGTAAACAATCCCTCTATGTTTCTCCCTCTAGCTCTCTTTCTATTAACATTACTCTCTTTGTGTTCTTCCATCATGCTAACTCCTTCATTAATTTTTTTTTCTTTTTTTTTTTGGGTGCGCTCCCCGGTGCGCGCCCCGGTGCACGTACCGGTACGCATACCCTGCAGAAAAAAGATTGACACAGATTCTTTAAAAATATAGGTTTACTTTTATACAGTAAAGGTAGTTCTAAAAAGAACTGT